>NC_143249.1:31125000-32589166 GCF_984573655.1 Nuphar pumila | reverse complement strand
TACTTGCATAGAGAAACTTCTGAATGATTAACAGTTTCAGAGCTGAACATGTTCAATTTGATAATTGTTTTTCAAATTGGCTATTATTTTTTAGATGCAATTTCCAAATCCTGGCATTCAGGATCCGATTCAATTGAACAGAGGATCTCTTCTTTTCATACATGAAGGATAAAATATGCCATTCAGATCCTGTCAATCTTGTTTCCCATATTCACAATCTTTATGTTGCTTTGGCTCATCTTTATCCCTTTTTTATTTTTTACATTTTATTTTCCATTTTCCCTCACATTATTATCATGTGGACCAATTGATGCAAGGATTGACAAAATCTTCTCGTAACAACACTTGCTGATCCTTCGTCCCTGTCAGCAATTCCTTGCATCTCTCAACTTGGCCTGTTGGAGATTTACAAGCCAGTCAATTTTATACCAACAATACTTTGTCAATTTTGGGTGATTGTATTCAAATTGAAATCTGCTGCTATTTGAAATATTAACTTTTTTGATGCCTTCAATGTTTCTTCACCATTGATTTGGTTGAAGGATATTTCCTTCAAATTATTGATTTAGGTGGAGTTTTCATCTCTACTTTTGTTTGGTGTTTTGAACATTCATTAAATAGCAAACCATAGCATGGACATCATGGGCAATATCTTAATTATGTGATTAATTTGTATCCACTGGTTGATTGGTTAAAAGTTAGAGCACTTTGTGCTTCTATTTATCTGTTAGGCAACTTATTTAACTCAGAAAAGTAGCTGCTTTTTTTTTATGATGAAAAAAGTGGCTGTTTTTTTTATGAAAGAAAAAAACGTAGCTGCTTTAGATATTTAGCATCTAGGCTCTATATAAGCATCTATATTTTTCAGACTAAATGTTAGTTCGTAATATTCAATATCCATTATCTGTCAAGCCATCTAGAAAGATTGGCGCCTAATTCTGATCCCGGAAAAGTTATGAGATCAATAATCTCTCTTCAGTTGTTTTATCTTCCCGAAAAAACTTTTATGGTTTCGAAAATCTGGACATCCCTTTTGAAAGCAGTGAACTTGCATCATTTAGGTCAGGTAGTATGGAATGTAGTAACATCGTCCTGCCAGAATATCAACCTTGTATTCTTGTTGTAGTTTGTGCAGGTTGAATAATGCATATTTTTTTGTTTTTTTCACAACAGAGGGATACTACTGGCCTGACTACAGAGAACAAGGAACTCAAATTACGCTTGCAGGCTATGGAGCAGCATGCACAGCTTCGTGATGGTAACTTATCAACTTTTCCATGTCGCTGCTTTGGTTTTTAGCCCTGTTGGATCACTAACATTTTACAGTGCAGGATGTTTCTTCTTTTGGTAGTATTATACTTGTTCACTAGATTCTGTTACTCTCAGTATTTTCTCAACATTATTAGTGGCAGAGTAAATTTATTTGGATGTTCCTGGAATTCCAGGGAAATCAGTAAATATCTCTAGATAACATGTTTTCCTATGAACAACATTAGATTCTTTTGTACATTAGGTTCATATTGCTAATATGTGATCTGTGCTTCACGAACACAAAATCGGTTATGAATGCTAAATAAAGTCTCCTGTTTATATTTTCTGGTGATCACATAAACTTTTTGGCCTTTACCTCACGCACTTTATGATGTAGAGGTATGTGGTGGAAGCTTCTAACACCAGCATTTAAGAATACATCATCATTAAAAAATGAGTCATTAGGAGTTTTTGCTGGCACACATTGCTCTTATATGTGTTGGACCTTAAAATATACTTTTTCAGAGTGTCTAGAGCTTGTTACAACAGCACATTTGCATACACACACATGCAATGTATGTATCTATGTATATGCATGAGAGGGGGATAAATTTTTGGCTATACAACTTGTTGGAGCTTCACAGGTTAATACCAGCATTTCTTCCTTTTTTGAAAAAAATAAAAGAAAATATTATCATTCTTGGATAGCATGCTCCATGCGTCTTCAATTGTGTTGATTAGAAGGGAGAGAGTAATGATGCAAGAAATCTAGCAAAAATTCATGGAAAATGAGGCCAGGTTGAGAGGCTACAAACAAAAGAGTCGGAGTGTAACCATCAGAAAAGTTCAGTCTACCAGTGTGCTAGAGATAGTAGTCCCAATAATCAGGGCCCCATCCTCTCAGTCCAATGAATATGAGAAGCAGGTTTGAAACTTGGAAGAGCCGACGAACATGAGTCGCCAAATAAGGGGAACAAAAGGTGAAAGAAGACCATACGAGATCTAAGATTTTGTCCCGAGTTAGGATAATAAACCTCTGGGTCTTACCTCTCGAAAGTTTGTTAAGTTCAACGAGACAGAAAATCTTGAGACCCATGTCACTCTGATCCTGGATGCTTGTTCGGATTGCATAAAGAATAACAGTACTTTGGTCCGTTGGTTCCTAAGAAGCTTCAAAGGGAAGGCCTTGTCATGGTTCTCCACCTTGGACATCCATCAGATCAAGGAGTTCCAGATCATCATGAATTTATTCATAGAAAGATTTCGATATAAGATCGATTTATTGCCAACAATTAGCCACTTTGGATATTTCTCTTTGAGCTTACTTCCCCTGTTGACTCTGAATTTTCTCCTATTTTATTTGATCTACATGATTTTGCCTGGTTTTACTGCTAACTGGCTAGGTAAGTTTAGTCCTTACTTGGTGAGAGTGGTGGTGTGTTGAAAGGATAGGCAGATGGAAATGGTAAGTCATAATATTCTCTAGAAAATGAGTTGTCTAGGGAGAAACCTTCTTATTTAAAGGAAGCTGGTAGTCTTTCTTATAGAAGGGTAATGAAGATAGTTTCTTCGGGATTATAAAAAAAAATTGAAATGGGTTGGAGAGATTTTTTATGCAAGGACGATACCCAAATCACTTCTTTGGGGTTTTTGAGTTGAGGCCAATCTTCAATTCTTTCCAATGCCCTAATGTCTACTTCTTGGACTTAGTGTTTTGGAAATGGATTTTGGTAAATTCCTAAGTTTTGGTTAGAAGTAGAGGGTTTGTCTTGTCTTGTTAAGATTAGTTCCCCTTTGTCCAGGTTGTCTTGCACTATATTTTTCAGGACCATGCACTCCTTTGTGTCATGTCCAGCTAGACGATGGTATTTAAAAACTTAGCTAAATTCTTTCTCTTCATGACCAGTGGGTCTGGAAATGGTGGAATCTCCAATACACCTGCCTGGATTAAAATGTTCATGACTTCTTCATAGCTTTGGCAAATTTTTGTAAACTTCATATTCCTATCCCACTAGGTTTTGTACTACCTTTGTCTTGATTGTTTGTTCTACTCAGAGTTACCGGAAGCGCCCTTGGGAGTGGGGGAAGTGCGTTTCCCCAAAGCGTGTTTCATAAGCGCGAAATGTCGCAGTTCCAGTTCCAAAATGTGTTGGGAAGCTCGCTTCCTTATTTTTTCATTTTTTTGTATTTTTATTTATTTATTTATTTTTCTCTTTTTTCGCTTCCCCTTCGCTTCCTAGGTCGCTTCCGGTTTGCTTCCTAGGTCGTTTCCGAGACGATTCCTGGTTCGCTTCTAAGTCGTCCCACGCTTTCCGCTTCCTAAAATTTTGAAAGTGCCTCGCTTTTCGCTCCCGCTTCCTCGACTGACAACTCTGGTTCTACTCTAGGGGTTTCTGACCAGTCTATTTCAATTGGATCTGATTATGTCCCTGATCTCTTTTTTCTCATTTTGATTTCCAGTCTCCTTTGTTTGGGTAGAGAATTTGCTCAATTTGTTATGGATGCCTTCTAGATACAGAGGGGAGTCATGTTCATGTTCTTATATCTTCTTCGTACCAAAGCTCTTGGTCAAAGATGAAGAGAATGTGTTGATTCATGCAATCATATGCTTTCTAGATTTTCATACTCATAATTGTAATGAAATTAAGTGGAAATCTAACCACAATGTGTACAAGCACAAGTACAAGTCCTACAAGAGACAATATAAAAGCATACAAGTGCATACAATGGCTACAAAGCGCTTAAATGTGCACCAGCACAATTCTACAAAAGGACAATGCACAGCACAATTCCTTTGACTTTTGTTGACCTATTACATTGACGACAAGAATACCTCTATAAACAAGTATTCACATGAATGGGTATTACACAATATAGTAATACACTAATATTACATTTCTTCACACTCCCCCTCAAACTTGAGATGATGCAAGCGGAATCATCCCAATTCCCAAGCTTGGAAAGAATGTTTTTAAAATGAGACAAAGACTTTTGGTGAACACATTGGCAATTTGTTCTTTAGTTCTCACATGCTCAAGTAAAATTATTCTTTTTTTCATATGCTTTTCTTGTAAAGTGACAATCTATTTTTAATATGCTTTGTCCTTTTATGAAATTCTAAATTATTTATGGTGATTGACATGTTACAATACAAGGAGGTCTTCCCATGCACAAGTACTTTGAGCTCTCACAACAACCATCTTATTCATATTATCTTAGCTGTGACTTAAGCCATGACTATGCTCAACCTCAACTATAGATAAAACTTCTTTTTATTGGTTTTTACTCTTCCATGAGATCAACAAGCTTCTAAGAAAAACACAAAATCGTGTAGTAGATAGCTTAGCTCTAAGCTCTGTGGGGGTTGATAACGAAAAAATATACAAAAGTGCATAATATCTCACATGTCAAATGATTTTTAAGTACAATAACAAGATGAACTGATCAAGATGAGCTTATAAACTAACTCATTGCATGAATTGTATGTGTGATATCTAACCTGGAAATAGTCAGATGTATCTCCCAACTAGCTACATATAGACAATTGGATCATCCAATTATTTCCCTTCAGTAGACCTTAGCCTCATAATGGGTTTTTATGGGAGACTCTATTCTCTTAGTATCATCAGCCAATTTAGAATTGGCTACAAGTTTAGTTATATACTTTTGCTGAGATAAACAGAGCCCTCATTTTGATTATGCTATTTCAAGACCAGGGAAGTACTTCAATTCTCCTAATTCTTTCATCTCAAATATACTTGTCAATTTCTTGTTTGTGCCCTCAATTTTCTGTAAATTCCTGCCCATGCTACTCATATCATCCGCCAAGAGTAGAATCATGCACTTTCCTTAAGTACAGGATACAAATAATGCAAGATCATGATAATTCTGCTCAAAACTCAATGACTAGATAGATGAATTAAAATTTTCAAACCAAATTCGTGTTGCTTGTTTGAACCCATATAATGCTCTCTTAAGCATGCAAACTCTACCATCAGGATCTGAATGCCTATGTGGACTTCATCTAAATCTCTATTCAAGAAGGCATTCTTCACACCCAACTGCCAAAAAAATCAATGTTTTCACTGATGATACAACCAACAAGATTTTCTTATTGTTGTCACGTGTGCCACATGTGCAAAAGTCTCAACATAATCAATCCCAAACTGTAACTGTATCCTTTTGCCACCAATCTAGCATTGTATCTTTCAATTGAGTTATCTGTTTTGGTTTTTGTTTTGTAGATCTACTTTCATCCAATCACTTTTTCCCCAAATAGAAGCCTACCTTATCCCATGCTTGCATTACTCTAGTGTGTTAAATTTTCAAGCCACTGTTTGTTGTCATTCTTCATTAGATGCAGCTTGTGCATAAGATTTAGGCTCAACATATAAATGAATTAAAGCCAAGTATGCATAACAGTTTGGAGAAAGAATTCATAAGAATCAAGATGTACCTGAGGAGGATGAGGAGAATGATCTTGAATTGCATGCTCAAAATTAGTTGGAAGGGTATCACAATTGGCCTCTAAAATTTCTATCTTTTCATGCTTAATATGATCTACAAAGGTGTGACAATAACCCCTTCCTATCTCCTAGTATAGGTTTGGGCACACTTTTTTGTAAGGATTTTCTGTCTTTTCATGCTCAATATGATCTATAAAAGGTAGACAATAACACCTTCCTATCTCCTAGTATAGGTTTGGGCACACTTTTTTGTAAGGATTTGAGACTCAACATGAACATTAGTATTTTCACCAAACCTTTCTTCCTCTGGGTATGGAATCGAGAATGAGAAATCAATTTCACTTTCTTTCTCCTCCTTAGTTTAAGTAAAATATGGTATATGTTGAAGGAAGATCACATGTTCAGATATCCACATCCTCCTCTCAACAATATCAAAGCACTTATAACCTTTTTGACCAATAGGAAATCCCAAAAAGCATCATTTCACAGCCTTAAGAGAGCTTATCTCTATAGCTCTCAGATAACAAGACATATCATGTATATCCAAATATTATTGCTAAATAAATAAATAAACTTGAACAACTTTTGAGTTGCATCAGGTCATGGATTCAATTAAGTTTGGAATTTCATTTTGTCTTGCCGACTGCTCTCCATCCTGGATCATTCTGTAACTTGTACTCGCACTTCAACTGCCTAACATGGTGCATGGTTTTAATCTGTAGAAATCCTTGATGTGTTTTCCAATACCGACATGGCTATGGTGTGATCGTGCAAAAATCCTTTAAATCCGATTTGAAATTATCACTATTGGGACCATATGATTTCATCCCTTATAGTAACAAGATATAGATCTTAACTCTTCAGTAAGGAATAACACAAAAAGGTAAAGGAATCTTGTAAGCTATGTCACCTGGGTGCGGGTGCGGGTGTAGGTACGAGTAGGGAGGGTACGACATGGCAATTCTAAAAAATGTGGGTATGGGAACAGCTATATATATATATTAAATATCACATAAATGCAAAATAAATTCAAAATAAACTGAATATAATCTAAATATATATGCTATATCTAAAATATATATTATAAATTGAAAATATAAAGTTATAAACTGAAAATATAATTATAAATTATAAATTAAATACAAACTTGTATGTACGGAGGGTAAAATGGCATGTCCAGGTGTCGACGTGTGTCGACACAGGGGCATGCATGTCGACACGAGTACGGAGGAAAAAATGGAGTGTCTGTGTGACATAGCTTGTAAGTCAGAAGGGCGTCAAATGGGATGAAAACTTACCCGATATTTTTCCAAAACCGGAAATAAATTCCCATGTTTTCCTCCTCTTTAATTTTGCGGAAAATTTTCCAAGAAAGAAGAAATTTTAATTATCTAGATATATTATCTTGCTGAAAGGGTCTCGTGTGTGGTAGGGTTGGTTCTAAATATTGACTGGTGTTATCAACTTGAGCTTCCATGTGCTGTTTAATTCTTTGGTGCTTCAAACACGGAACTGCTGCTTTCTTTGGTGTCACTACTGTTTCCGGGTCCTTATTTGTGGAACCATGCAGTAGAAAATAAAATATGCTTAGATGTCCAGCAGATTATCTTCTGAACAACTCAATATATGTGTTTTTATATGTTACTATTTTAACAGCTTTGAACGAAGCATTGAGGGAAGAAGTGCAAAGGTTAAAGACAGCAACAGGACAGATCCCACCTATGAACGGGCATGCCTTTAATAGATCCATGTCACAGCCCAATGCGTCGTTCTTCCATCAGAATCAGCAGTTTCATTATCTGGGTGGCACACATATTCAGCGTCCCCATCTTTCTCCAACAATTCCAAATGGGCAGCCTCTTGCAGATCAAACTCAACAAAATTCCAGGGATTTCACCAGAGGATCTGGCAACCATTATGATCTTAAATAGGTCTCTTCAACTTGTCACTCATTCAAGACCAGGAGGGCCAGAAGTTGATCTCATCGAGGGGCTAACAGAAAAAAATTAAAATGTCAATCTGAAGCATACATATTGTACATATGTGAAGCAGACTTCTGTAAGCAATGTATCAGTTGTATCTGAGTTAATTTTGAAAGGCTTTTAGGCTTTACAGCAGATTAAACCCTGGTGAATTGAGCCTTTTGTCTTAAAACCGTGGTCTCTTATTAGTGTTTATTCAATCAGCGAAGTTACTCATATCAGTATCTTATTCATACGTAAATGTACATGTGTGTCCTGAAATATTATAGGAATATGAAGAAATTCATGACCTTATTATGAGAGTTACCCGAAGCTTCTTAAATAAGTGGGAAGTCTGCTTCCCGAAAACTTGCTCCAGAAGCACGATACTCTCCTCGCTTTTGAAACTTTATGAGAATCTAGATTTTTTCATGCTTCTCTTATGCTTTTCATTCGCTTCATGTTTTCTCTCTCTACTTTTCATGTCATGCTTGTCACCAGTGTTGTTAAAAACATGCCTCAAGGCGAGGGCCTTTGTGCCTTGAGGCCCAAGTATAAAGCATAAAAGCCTCCAGGCGTATGCCTCATACGCCTTGAGGTGTATGCCTCGGGGTGAAATGCGCCTCAATGTGAATGTGAGGCGTATACGCCTTATTTTTTTGGTCAAATGAGGGTCAAAGCCTTCATTTGACCAAAACTTAGATTTTAGAAAAATCAGGGCCCCTGACCCTAATTAGGGTCGGGGGCTCTAATTCTTCATTTTTATTCACTCATCTCTCTCTTGTCTCTCTCTCTCACTCATCTTTCGTAGTCTCTCACTCATCTCTCTCTCTCTCTCTCTCTCTCTCTCTCTCTCTCTCTCTCTCTCTCGCAGTCCCTCACTCGTCTCCCACCTCTTGTCTGCAAACTTAACCCGAGCTTGGGTTTTGGAAGAATAAGAAGAAGAGAGGTACATGTTTTATAGATTTAGATATATATTTTTTTTGTGCAAAATAGCAGTCTGCAGTTCGGTTGCGTTCTAATCTCCTTTAGCACTAAATTTTGGGTTGGTATACAACATTGAAATAGATTGAATTTATGTTGTACAACATGTATTGTACATATATGTATATGTGTCTATGTGTGTGTGCACATGTGTGTGCATGCGCATGCAAACATTACCATATACTGGTTGTTTGTGACACTGAAATAACTTTTTTTTTTGTTTTTAATAACTCTGTCACCTTGCTGCCCCAAATTGATTTTCCCTATTAGAAAGATCTTCATTTTTTACAATTTGAAAAGACAAACCATATCAACCAACAAAATCATAAGGCTTTGCTGATTTTATAGACATCTGGAGCTTGTTAAAGCATGTTTGGTTGGTGGCAATATTCACTTGATCAAACAACTAAGGCATGTCATGTCTTAATTAGCTTTTTAACTTGTCTGACTGGCTCATTGAGTAGGAACTACTTAGTAACCAAATTATCTCGTAGAACCGATACTTTTCCAGGATCATTGAATCACTTCTGATATGATTTAATATTTAATGTTGTTTCGAAGAGGAAAATAAAGAAATGAATACACCCACTTAAGGCCATCCTTTTTGCATGAAACAAAGATGTCAGCTGCCTACTCTTTCATGCATGTCCTTGAAAGGTATCATTTGCTTAGAAAAATGAATGGCAAGAGATCTTTCTTCAAACACCAAATGTCAGGAGGAGGAACCAGCTTCAACTGATGCTCTTTGAATTGTTTGGCAACTACAATATCGAGATTGTATAAATCATGTATAGCTTGAAAAATTATATTATTTTTGTAGTAGAGATTATAAGGAGAAAAGAAGTATACTCTTAATTTTTAAGTTATATATGTTGATTCTTATTGAATATGAATATGAATTCATTGAATTATATAAAGCATTGTCTTACTTTTTTTTTAACTCTTTGAGTTTATATTTTTTATATGTATTTTTGCAGTTGAGCAATGAAAAAAGATGTAGGATGAGATCATGAAGCTAAAGTTCTAAATCTCACTAAAAAACTCAAACTCGTATGACATGTAATTTGCAATTACTGTCATAAAGAGATTGCAGAAAATATCTATAGGTTAAAGCATCACTTAACCAGCACAAAACATGGTATAAGCATGTGCGAAGTGGTTTCACCTTATGTAAAAAGGTTTTTTCATAATCATCTAAAGGATCAGAAACAAAAAAACAAGAGGAGAAACAAAATAAGTTTGAAATCAGAAGAAGTGTTTATTTTTTATCATCAAGAGTCGATAATGTGAACAAAGAAACCAGTGGATCATGTAGTGATGCAAAAACAAGCATAGGTGATCCCATGGACCTTTTTGTGAACAAAGAAGCACGACAAACCATAATAAACACTGCTTTCAAAATGGATGAAAGAAAAAATGTATGTTGTTTCATTGATATATTTTTTTATTCAAATACCCTATTATTTAATCTTTGTAACAATCCATATTTTGGTGCAATGGTAGAAGCTATTGCAAATTATGGACGAGGGTTTAAATCGTCTTCTTATCATGAGATCAGAACGTAGATTTTAAAGGATGAGGTAGATTGTACTAATGAAATTTTAAAAGAGTTCAAAAAGGAATGATCAAAAGTTTGTTGCAACATTATGGAAGATGGTTGGACAGATGAAAAAAGAAGAAAATTAATTAATTTTCTTATGAACAACTCATCTGGGATAATATTTTTGAAGTCGGTTGATATCAGCGACATGAAAAAAACTAGTGCAATTTTGTGCAAGTTGTTTGAAGAAGTTGGTGAAAGCAATGTGGTGCAATTCATTACAGATAATGCATAAAATTATGTGACAACTGAGAATAATAACAAGAAATACATGTTTTTGAACATCATGTGCAATACATTGTTTAGATCTTATGTTAAAAGATATTGGAAATATATCAATTTTTAAAGATATAGTAAAAAAAGCAAAAAAAAATATAAGATATATCTATTGTCATGCATGAGTATTAAATTTGATGAGAAAGTTTACAAAGAAAAAGAACTTCTACGTTTAACCGTCACTCATTTTGCCACAACATATCTCACGCTTCATAATATTAGATGTTATAAGAAAGAGTTAAAGTCAATGTTTTTGTCTTCAAAATTTAGATAATCTAATTACTATAAAAAATCTGATGCTAAGAATATTTCTTATATTGTTCTTAATGATAATAAGTTTTGGGCTACTATATCATATGCAATTAAAGCTACAATGCCTCTCGTAAAAATATTGTAATTAGTAGATGAGCTTGCTATGAGATTTTTATATGAGACAATGGATAAAGCAAATGAGATAATTGCTTTAAACCTTGATAAGGTTGAAAAAAAATATAAACTTATTTGGGATATCATTGATAGACGATAGGACTTGCAACTTCATAAGCCTTTGCATGCAGCTACCTATTATTTAAATCCTCATTTTTACTATGCTGACAACTTCGACCCGGATCGAGAAGTTATGAATGACTTTTATGATTGTGTTGAAAAATTAGTTTCTAATGCAAATGTTCGGTTGAAAATCACAACACAAATCAATGCATTTAAAAAGGCAAAGAGGTTGTTTGGTAGAGAAGCAGTCATTACAACAAGAAAATTAAAAAGTCCTGGTAAGTTTGCAATCATGTTGTTATTTGCTAATATTTTCTTTATGTTTTTATTAATTATGACATTCTTAATATTTGTATCAATTCTTTATCATTTTATTTGAATGCAGTTGATTGGTGGAGTTCATTTAAACAAAAAAATCTTGAATTGATGAATTTTGCAATTCGAATTTTAAGTTTGACGTGCAGTTCATCAGGCTGTAAGAGGAATTTGAGTATTTTCTCATTGGTTTGTGACTTTGTATTTTATTTTTAAAATATATTTTTATAATTATAATTATCTTATAATTGATTACTAATGATTTGTAATTATAGGTGCATTCAAAATGGAGGAATAGACTTGAACAAGAGAAGATGAATGCATTGATTTTTGTAATGTACAATATGAAATTAAGAGAGATAAATATGAGGAGGAGGTCTACCAAAGACCCTATATGTTTAGATCATATAGACTTAAACAATGAGTGGATTGTGGAGAAAAAAGACCCAGTGTTGCCTAGTTATCCCAATTGGTTGGAGGATTCATGGTTGGATCCAAACTTTGACATAAATGCTATTGTGCATGTGCCTATTGAAAAAGTCGCTTCACCTCATGATTTACAAAGTTGTTATAGGCAAGACAGGTCTTCTAGAGATCGAGGTAAAGCTATATTCTTTTTACTTTATTATGAATATAAATATAAATTTTTAATTACATAAAATAAGTATTTAATACATGATTTTTTATTGAAAAAAAAAAAGCAAAAGAAGTGATCGAGGATATAGAGGAAGAAAGTGCAGATGATGAAGAATCAGAGAATGAAGATGAAGGAAAACCTATTTATATGGATTCTTCAGATGATGACATTGAAGACTTAGATATTGATGATGATGAGACACAAAAAGAGCCTAGGCTTTAATTCATATCATAAGGTTATGGTCATTTATATGTTTTTTGGGATCTTTAATTTGTAATTGTGAATATTAACACTCTTATTTTGAAGAGTTTTAAACAAATATATTAACATTTGGTTGTTAATGCTAACATGCATTTTCTAATTATGACACGATGTTAATGCTAATATGTATTTCGTTGTTAATTTTAATTTTTTATTGAATGAATGCTCATATTTTATTTCTTAGATACTTTCGTAGTTCAAGTTGTTGTATTAATGTTACTTTTACATGTTAATCTCATATTTTTTCAGTATTTATCTGAAATTTTTTATTTCTGGTTGGTTGTTGCTTCATCAATAAAGTATTTTTTTATTTATTTATAATTTTAGATATTTTTTATAGTTTTAAAAAAAAATTGAGGCTTACACTGCTTCTCACTAACTTACGCCTCGCCTCAGATTTTGGTGGAGCGCCTCGCTATGCCTTAACGCTTTTCACAACACTGCTTGTCACTAACTTCGACGTGCTTTCTCTAAATTGACAATCATCATTTTTAGATTTCGTTAAAAAAATAATTTTTAAAAAATCATGAAATTTAAGAATATTCACTTTTATTATAGTTTTTATTTGTGTTCCATTTTGATTTTAGTTGAATTCTTATATTGTTTTTTTATTTCTTGCTTCCTATTTTCTTTACATTTTAAAATGCATCGCTTCTCTCTTTCGTTTTCCGTATCATTTTCCGCTAACCTCGCTTGTTATATCATATGCAACACCTAAAAACATGCTAATAATCGTTATTGTAACTGAACATACCTGAGTACGGTGAGAATGCTATTCGACGCCATTTATTCAATGTTGGGTGGTATTGTCTCTAAAAGAACAGCTTCTAAAATGTTTGGAAGCATAAAATCATGTGCTTCTTTTGCCCTTTTGAAACTTCATGCAAAGTTTGTAAAATCAAACTTTACTGATTTTGAAAATGCATTTTTTATGTTTACAAGAATTGTTTTTTATTGGTTTTATTATATAAAGCCTGCATAAAAAGGCTTCACGTTTCACATGGTAAAGAATTTTTCCAACGTGCTTCTCACACCCCACTTTTTTATTCTGGTAACTACGGTTTTTATAGCCACCGAGAAACAACTGAATAGAAGCTATTTAGACTTGTATTTCAATATCATAATCAAGCTTAAACTCATAATAACTCTAGAGAAAACTTTAGCTCATGATAAAAGGATTTCTTATATACTGTTTTTTGAGATTTTTTTTGTTTTAGAAAAACGTATGCATATTGTTAAATGCAGATAGAAGACATTTAAACAGGGGCAAACGATCTCCAACCAACATTGTGGATGCCCAGAAGCAAACACCCAATCATTGTCGAGCATCTGGAACTTTCCTAGTGAAGACACTTGCTAAAGCAAAGAAAGAATGCACTGCAATAGTTCAGCTCAACTTTCTTATCTTGCAGATCATGTACCATCAACAAATTTGAACCTAATAAGTACACTTTTATTTACCAAGTTCAACGTTAACAAGATTAGTCGACATTTCTATGTTTCAACACAATAATAAGATTTTATTAGTAACAAAGTTTTTTTGGCTGGTTAACTGGTCAGATTTTATTGATGAAACCTATTGGCTTGGTATTATCTTTGGCCATGGCTAAAAATGAGATCTAATGTACTTTTTAGATCCAACTGTGTCAAAGTGGAGAAATTCTGTTTCACCAAACTTTAGTATTCATCTTCTTCTGCTATCTAGGAATAAAGTTCTAAAAGAAAAGAAAAGAAGAATAATGACAAAAAAGAAATGGAGAAATAGAAACAATTGAAAAAAAAAAACAAAGAAAATAATTAGGGAAATGAAAATACTTTCAAATACCAATACAAAAACAGAGTTTCCAAAAATTCTGTGACGCACACTGCATAATCTGAATCTGAAGGCAACTCCTACTTGGACTACAAAACTAGAAATGAAACAAATATTTATTCTGCAAGAACATTGATCATTTGTGACGGGCGCACATGCAATTCTCCTTTCCAATTTCATCTGCAATGCATGGAGGTTGTGCCTGCCCATCTCGGAACCACATCTGCCGATTCTGAATGAGCTCGTTCATGAAATTATCGAGCTTGTTGATAGTGATATTAGGCATGACAACAACATGAGCAATACTCCCTTGGCAGGCAAGCTGCCACCTCCGGATGAACTCCTCATCATGTGGGCGCTCGAACACCACAGTGCTGCTGAGCTCATTCAGCATGGCACCAATACCTGCTCCAAGCAGACAGTCCTTAAGGTAATGTGCGTTTCTGAGGCATTTCTGCACTTCCTTCTGAAACCCACTGTAACCTTTCCGGTTGAGCGTGTACCAGAGGAAGATCGGGGCGTGGCCATTCCGGCTGCCCATGATGGTTGCATCCCTTGAAGCCAGATACTCGACGTTCCGTGACAGCGCATTGATGTGCTCCAGTCTTGTGATCTGCACACCACAGGGCATCGGACAGCCGACAAACTTGTGGCCAGAAACACTCACACTTCCAATTGGCTTTTTGAAGCTCACCTTTGGTGCCTGTCAAGAAAAAGAGAAATTAGATGCGCAAATGTCTTTTAAGACTGTCACATGGATACATCTGCAAATCCGGGGATATGGCTATTTTTATGAAGTTTTCAATATGACCAGTATATAAGTGGACAAGATAAATGGAGTATGTGTGACATAACTTTAAGATCATGGATCAAAGTGCGTTTAAGATCAAATTATCAAAATCATCTAATGTATACTTACAAACATAAATTGTCATGGATCACTTAGCAGTTTGAATTCATATTAAGAAATAAGGAAAAAGCTCTACATACTCGCTTCACGAAAGGCATCATGAGTCCAAACAAAGCACCATCGCAGTGAATGTAGAACCGGTCATGACAAAAACCAGTTTCTTCAAGTGTTTGTATGACCAGATCAAGATCATCCACAGCTCCCTTCACAGTTGTTCCTGCATTTCATTAAACTCAGTGAGAAAATTAATTCACATAATGAAGTGAAGAAATGATTGACTCTCTGGTACCCACCAATATTAACATTGACAATCGCTGGCCTATCCTTGTTTTGGAGGAGTTTGGACCGGAAGTCTGCACAATCGATCTCGCCAGAGACAAACGCGCCAACTTTTATGCAATCCATCCTGTACATTCTTGCTGCCTTGAATATAGAGTAATGGGACTCTCGAGATGCATACAGAATTCCATCAGGAAACACTTCCCTCCTGCAGAATTAAATGATACAAAGGAACCACTCAGCAATAAATTGTGAAGATATGCGGCACATGAGCTAGTGTACTAGTTTCCTTTTGTAATAGATAAATGAAGAAATTAACAAAGAAAATAAGAACCTTGGTGCTCACCCAACAAGAATGCCATGCAAATTGCCTTCAGTGCCACAATTTGTAATGTATCCCCAATATTCGTTCTTTTCCAATTCCCAAAGGCGTGCAAACCAGTCCAGCACCCCGACTTCAAATTGCCTGGAATGGACACCATAATTGCTCTCTATGAAAGGATCGCCAAGATTGTTGATGGAGAAATGCTGCAGCTGTGCCAGGGCTCCATAGTCGAAGTCGAGATTATATGGATAACCTGTAGAAATTTTTATTAATACATTACAATTATACAGTATGAACAGTAATCTGGTAAGACCTAAAGACTAGCTGGGTTATAAAAGCTTTAGTACTCTGATAGAAAACCCTGTTCTCACATCATGCAGAAATGATCTTTCAAAAAATAAAAAGAATTTGTGCGGAATGCACGAAGTGCAAAATTGAGACTCTGAATATTTGCACGCAAACAACACGCTCCCCATTGAACTGGAGAAGGAGAATCTAACAGAGAAGTCTAGAGATCTCTTGAACATCACCCAAAAGAAAATATTCACAGGACCGACCGGCTCAGTGAAAAGAAACCGTGTAGGTGTAAAGACAGGTGAATCGTTCAAGTGATGAGAGTAGCAAAGGGAAAATCAAGCTATAGATACCGAAGAACAACTTCGAGAAATGGGTTAATCATTTGGAAACTAATGATGGGTTCCTGACAGTGAGGGATCCCACAGCAAGAGGCACGAAGATCCATTACTTCAAGTGGGAATATTCCTTACTTTCAATACAAGGAACAAATCATGTAGATCTGTATCTAATCAAATCAAGAGATCCACATCAATTATTCAGTTTTCTTATGGAGGTTTTCTTTTTTATTCTAACAAAGCACCTGAAGGACACAGATCAGGTCATTCATCGAATGACCATCCATTTGTGTGCTTTGATGCGCACCAAGTGGCGATCATCTTTTAAACATTTTTCAGATTAACCCCAAGGGACGCCGTTAAGGTTATTAGGTAAAAAAAAAACGAAACCAGTCTCTCTCTCCGCCGGCAACGCCTTCACCACTGGCGACCCACCCTTCCCTCCTCCACCGATGGTTACCGCCAACGTTTAAAAACTCGCCGAGTCAACTTGTTGACTCGGCTCGGCTCGGCCCTCCAGCGAGTCAACCCGGCTAGGCATACTCGGATTGCCAAGACTCGGGCTTGACTCGGGCTGACTCGGCCGAGTCACGAGTCATGACGTACTCGGGCGAGTTCTGCCACCTTTGCCTTGACAAAACTTGCTGGAAGGATCGCTCGGACCGAGTCACGAGTCACTGAAGACCCGTTGGTTTAGTGAAAATGGCAATTTTGAAATTAAAAAAACTTTACCTTTTAACGAAAACCCTTAAAGGGTCTTTAGGGTCTTCGACTCTTCAGTTTTCAAGCATTCTCGAGACTCTCGACTGAAGAGAGGAGAAGCCGAGAAGGTCTTCGACTCTTCAGTTTTCAGACATCCGACGATAGCTCTGGCATGAACAGCGACGCCGGCAAGGATTTTCTGGCGTGAACAGTTATAGCGACGCCGTGCGTTTTTCCGGCACGATTTTCCGACGAGATTTGTGAAGGTATGTATCGTTATTTTTTTTGGGAACGAAGCAAGCACATCGATTAAATACATTAAGGCGTCGTTGCAAATCCGACGCATCTTCTCCAGCAAAAACAGTGTGTCGCCGCTCGATATTCCGGCAAGATTTTCCAGCACGATTTTCCGACGAGATTTGTGAAGGTATGTATCGTTATTTTTTTTGGGAACAAAGCAAACACATCGACGGTGAACAGTAAGGCATCGTTGCAAATCCGACGCATCTTCTCCAGCAAAAACAGTGTGTCGCCGCGCGATATTCCGGTGAGATTTTCCGGCGAGTGCATATTTTCCGGCGAGTTTTTTCGGAGAGATTTGTGAAGGTATGTATGTTGTATGCACACTGAGGCGAAGCGAGGCGTTGAGTCTTATGTTGTGAGACAGTACCTGAGGCGTACGCCTCAGTACCATGCATTACATGGTGAGTTGCACAACATTCCTCTAAGTTTTCATTTTCGCATGTCATTTCTGTTGCTTTGTATTTTCATTTTTATCTGCATTTTCCCTGCATTAATTGCTTTCTGTTTAATCTCATTGTTGAATCATTTGTTCATCTTGTATTAGAGCAGTTTCTCATATCTGCACATTTTTTTTACTTGCATTTCAAATTTGGTGGTTTTTTTTATTTCAGTTCATTATTTGTCGTATGTTCATTTCTGTGTATCATTAGTCTCAATCTCATTGAATTTGTTGTTTTAGTTTCGGTAATTTCATATTTTTGTTTTTTTGTTTTTATTTGCAGTTTGTTTTCCAGAATTTCTGTTTGTTTTCATTTTACTAAGTTTATTTTTTTGTTTTGTTATTTTACTGAGTTTTGCTCTTCATTTTGCTAAGTATCATTTTTTTTTACTGAACTTCCTGTCTTTCATTACATGCATTGTCTATTTTTCAATACATTTCAATTTCTGTTTTGTTAATTCTTTGTTTTGTTTTTACTTTTTACTGATTTTTCTATTTTGTAATTTCTTTTTAATTTCCTATGTGTTAATTTCTTGAATTTCCTGTATTCTTCCTCCATAATTTCCTGTTTTGTTTTTTTCTCTGATCTCGCAGGAATATAATCTAAATGTCACATGTAATACATTTCAATTTCTGTTTTGGATGTTTGAAATTTGATTTTGTCATTATGTTATGATAATTAACTTTATACTTGTGAACTTTGTAATTTTGTTATATGGCCATGGGTCTAGTATGGTTATTGCTGAGATGCGAAAGTTGATTGCTAACATGCATTGGCAGATTGCTCAAGTATGATTATCTTTACTTTAGTTTTTACTCTTACTCTTGTAAGTTTTTAACTTAACTTTACTTTAGAGCTTGTTTCTATTGAAATATTGAATTATTGTTTTGCTTGGTTATTCGATTTCTTGCTATTAGATGAGTAATTATAAGTTAGATATAGTTTTACTTGATGTTATTTTACTTATTAATCAATTACACTAGTAATTAAGTCATTCTACAAACTTTTATATGTTTAAATGATAATTTATATAGTGTTTTTCTTTTAAAATCAAAAGTTAACAAAACTCGGTCCGAGTCACCGAGTTGACCCGCCGAGTCACGAGTCAATAAAGAACGAGTCGAGTTCCGAGTCACGGGTTTTAAAACCTTGGTTACCGCTGTCCCACGTCAATCAAGCCCATGCTCAGCTCGTCTCCTTTGGCCTCGCCGGCGACGCCGCCCCCATCGTCGCCTCCTGCTCGCTCCCCCTCCTCCTCGCTGGACTACGCCCTGGCCACCTTCCACCGCATACAGGTAGTGCATCACCCAGAGCTCCTCGAAACGGAAGATTTCATATTCTTCTTCTCCAGATAGTCGCTGATTCCGGCAGGTTCCAATAAGTTCTTCGAGGATTTTGCGCTCGACGTCCGACCGGCAAGAGAGCAGCCAAAAGAACCAGGTGACTGCCGACGAGGTGGTGTCTATTCCTGCAAGGATGAAGCTCACGACGATGGTGCAGGCCCCGACATCGGCCGTGCTTCCGGCTGCATCATCCCGACCGTGCTCCGTCCAAGCCCAGCCCGGGGTCCCCCATGCGGGGAGTCGATGGCCCGGTCCCTGGAATGATGCAGGAAGAGTTTCTTTTTCTTTTTCTAACCTACGCCATTTATGCTAAAAGATGCTCGTCACGTGGCCAGCATCAAAATGCACAGATGAACGATCATTAACGATGAATGACCTCAGTCCCATTAAGAACAGTTCATGAACAAGAGCTAACCACTAATTCATGGTTTGGACCCCAAGGGGTTTGGCGTAGTGGGACGGGGGGGGGGGGGGGGGGGGGGGGGGGGGGGGGGGGGGCATGTGATGCAACCCACAAAGAACTCGTGCACATATGAGTAAGTCGGGTGTCTCAGTGGCGCTGCCACGCCAGCGCAGACATGACAAAAGGCCGCACTTGTACAGTTGAGTTGCCACCTCAGTAGTGACTCAGCTAGTCACTTGGACAGTGGAGAGTAAGCCACCTCGGCTTGTCCAGAAGCAGTGAACAGGAGCCTTGGGTGCCTTCTCCACTTGGGCAGAACCAATAACCAATGTATGTGCACCACCTCAGCTGAACAGATTCAATGCACTTGACTTGAGCTGAAAGGGGGATCACTTCAGCAGTTATAATACTGCCATGGTTTTTCACTTCTGGTTTTCGATTTTTGGCAGCCTAGAAATAAGGCATTTGTACAGGCATTCTATATCTTTTGAAATATTGAATTTGGCATACAAAACAGACTTCGGTCTTTTGGTGCCTTTGTGCATTCAGTTCTCCAGTTTTGGGGAAATTTGGGAATTGATGTCTGCATCACTCCTTGGGCCAATTCAAGTCGGTTTAAGGATGACTGAGTTGAAATTACGCTAGATCCAACGCTTCGAGCCTAGATCCGGTGATCGCACGTCCGGCAAGATAGCGGATTCTTTTAGAGTTTCCTGTTGATGAGAAGATGTCGAGATCGCCTGCCTCACTTAGAGAAATCGGTGAGTGTTGATCTTCTCTTATTCATTTCAGTTTGATCCGGCTAAGGCATTCACTACGGCTTCATTTACTTGTGTCGCATCTATCGGATCGTCGTCTTCAACTACGTGGCGCAAGGAATACTTCGGAGGCCTAAGAGATCTTTCATAATCTCTAATCGGCTAAGGGAGGTTTTCCGACTGATGATCATCTTCTGTCAAAAGCAAAGGTAGATCGACTTGAGTCAACACAGCAGCAGTTGATCGTTCACAGGTCCCAGAATCAGGACATGTTTCTGTATTGACGCATCTCTTAACGGAAGTGTCAAGCCATCGATGCCTCCGCCTGCAGGCGCCGCAGCTCCTGCCTTTGGCACTCGCCTCATCTTCCACCTCCTGCATGTGCCGCAGCACATGCAGAGTCGCTTCTAGCGCGCACTTGTTTCTGCTGTGCAAATCTCCCCATGCGCACTTGCTCATGCTGCACACGTCTTCCCACGTGCACTTACTCCTGCCGCACGCTTCTTCTCGCACGCACTTGATACTGACGCACAAACCTTCCTGATCTCACACCGCCCTGCCGCGCACGACATTGTCGTGCGCACATCGCCATGCCACGCACGCGTCCGCCGTGCGCTTGTCCGCCCTACCCCGCACGCATCCACAGCATGCACAACCGCATTTCCGCACATGCCATCCCGCACACACACAGCATGCCGCCGAGCGAGTTCCTTCCATGCGCATTGCCTGCAGCGCACAACACCCTGGCACACTGATTACTGCAGCATGCAACAGAGTGGTGCAACGCTTCAGTGGCGTCTGGTCCGACTGAAGCCACACAGCCTAGCGGAGCTGTGAACCTGCCTGCACTTTGAAGTGCAGAATTGTGAAATTGTCCTGTGTGACATTGTGATTGAGTAGGCTGAATGCAGCTCTGCCTATCACTAAGGTATAACTTAGTGATACCTTTGCTAAGCCTTGTAACCTAACATTGAGCTAGACGAAGCCCCCTGTTCGCCTTGTAATAGTGTAGCGTGATAGTGAAACAACTGCACGATCACACACTCACAAGTGGCACCCAATACAAGGTCAAAAAAGATAGAGCTAAAAAAAAAGCTCAACAACTCCAAACTTCCGCTTAAAGAGATTATAGAGACCTTGAGCTGGATCCTAAAACTAAGGTCCCACCACATAGAGCCAGTTCGGGTGGTCAGGTTCCATTCTCACGGACGTCAACCCTTGGCATATAAGAAAGGGTAAGAGTATTATTACGCCCCTTGCACGTGCCTACACAAGGCGTTTACATCTTAAATACGGCAGCAGGCTTAGTCAGTGGTTTTCCCATTCCTCATAAAAAAATCATGGTTTGAATCTGAGCAACATCTTCCTCCTCCTGCCAATGGCGGCTCTGCTTGTCTGGTAGGAGCAGCTAGTGTACCTCACCTTATTTTGGGACGTTGCAGGTTCAAAACCCAATGGTATAGTTATATAATCGGTAGGGGTCTGCCTAACCCAGCTTGACATAAAAAAAAAAAAGATCTACCTCCTCCTAAGTTGGGTCCACGTCTAAGGAGAAGATGCAGAGAGCCCTGACCATATCAGGTCTCTAATAGTAGTGGTGGTGGTAGTAATAATTTCAAGAATTCTATGCACGAATTATAATTAAAAAAAAGGAAAATAAGGAAAGGGAGGGAATATACCAAGATGATGCTTTGTCCTCTCAATGAGGGATTTCCTATACCTAGCCAAGACCCCGGCCATATACGCCTCCCTATCCCCCGTGACCTCGTCGTCCGCGTCGGGCTCCGTCACCTCAAAACTCATCGTGTGGACGTTCCTCCCCAAGACGATCTCCCTCTTGGGAAGCTCGTTCCCCCGCAAGCCCTCCGCGCTTCCGTTCTCGCTTCCCTCGCCGTTTTCGAGCCCTACACTCGCCGCATTGGAGGATTCCGTTGGGTCGAATTCGAATTCCTCCGGCAACGTCTCGACCTCTCTGGGGATCATCTTCGCCTTGCCATTAGCTTTGGCGGGGGAAACTCCGACGCTCCCTACCATGGCTCTCCCCTCTCTGACGCCGAGAAACGAGATCGGACGGCCGGATCTAGCCCTAACAAGCCGGAAATCGGCTAGGTCGATCGGAAAAAACTGCCTTAGCAAACAATCCGGTGGAGACGGAAAATGAAAGTAGAGGAGGAACGGGTGGCTCTTCGCCTCCTTTTATAGGGCGTCGGAGGGGTGGCGATTTATGACCGTCCGATCTGAGCGGGATCGCAGATTTCCGACAGAAAGGTGGCCGAAATGACTGAACCGCCCTTGAGGTTTACGTTTAAGACATGGCAAAGCTGGTGCCTGACCTGCCGATACTGTTTCGGGTTGGATCTGATCCATACCGTTTACCAGACATTGATGAATATGCAACAAATTTGACGTGGTCAGCAGCTACGTCATTATGGGGTTCTTAAGCTCCAATATGCTAAAGATTTGGATCCAATGACACCTGTGCCATGCTTTACTGGATTCTCCACTTTAGGCCTTTGGTCCACTAGGGGATCCATGATCTGTTCTTGCGGGTCCAAGTCCAAATCCAATTTAAGCATATCCGATTAGGTTGGACTCAATGCATATGGGTTATCAACATTTTCTTGGCAAGGGAGACCCTCATGTTGAATGAACTTTTTCATATAATTATTGAAAAAATAGAAAATATATGATTAGAGAAATTTAAGAAATATATCAAACATAAATAAAAATTATAATTAGTTTGATAATCTTATGAGTTTTTTTGTGGGGGATTTGGTCACTTTCTAAAAATGTCTTCACAAAATCATGGTATTTTAAAAAATATTGCTGATATTTATCACTATGGCCCCATGATATATAAATGAGCCAAATCGAGCTTATTAGTTTAGGAACATAATCACAAATGTTCACTATATTTTATCCCTGCTAAAAATGCTATATTTTCCAAATATCACCATATTCAAAACTTAATGGTTTATTGGAGACATTAGTGTGATATTCTTTTTAATTTTTTTATTTTTCACCCCTTTTGATATAAAAACCCATTTTTTATTTTATCGCGAGACTGTTGAGATTACCGGGTTGGATGGGAAAGATGGATAGAATCCAGATCATGTTGGATCCACTTTACAGCTTTCTAACCAAGATCCGTATCTGAAATGGGACATTGAGATGCACATTGGATCCGGAACATTGAAGTCCATCCACGAGCAACTGCACGAGGGTTCACGTGAAGATTCCTTCTGACATAAAGGTCCCACACAACGTGGACCCATATCCAACACTAAAAAAGAGACCCAGAAAAGGACAGGTGATCTGCTTAGCTTTTAGGGTGAGAACCAGCCCCGTTTGGCCTGGCATGTCTTGTACAGTTGCGCGGAACCCAAGAGAGGACTATTTATAGAAAAACACCTAACTTATCAGCTATTTACAAAGAGCAGCACCTAAATGTTTTTATCATTTATAGGGATGGCAGTGGACCGGGGGAAAGCGGGCCCCCGCCCCGCCTCGCCCCGTTTGGACAGGGGATGAAGGGTATGAAACGGGGATGGAGGCGGGGACGAAGGTTAAAATCCATCCCCGTCCGGGAGTGGAGGCGGGGATGGACATGCACTCTTCCCCGCCCTGCCCCGATCCCCGCCTCATCCCCAACCCCGCCCCGGCCACTTTTCCCCGCAATATCTCTGCCCCGTCCCGCCTCATCCCCGTTTGAACCGGGGATGAAGGACATGAAACGGGGATGAAGGCGGGGATGGAGGATAAAATCCATTCCCTGTCAGGGATGGAGGCCGGGGTGGAGGATAAAATCTTGAGGCGGGACGGGGGTGGAGACCTTGTCCCCCGCCCCACTGCCATCCCTAATCATTTATGTTTCAAATACACATTTGGTATTAAGATCATAAAAAAGTGACATATTAGGAGTGTAATGGTTTCAAACTTGGAACGGGTATCCCACCGAATACAAGCCTATTTAGTTGGATTCAATCAACAAAACCAAATCCCAAAGTTAACCGGACTCGGATATTTTGAATTTGATGGATATCGAAATCCGCTCACATATTCGATATGCTATTTAAGTTAGTTGGGTCCGAATCGATACCACCCTTTTCCATCTGACTCCGGGTCCGACCTGTTGAAATCTCCAAGATTACCATCCAACTAACATCGATTTAAAAAAATGTCAATATATTAAAGTGTCAGTTTGGCACTAACTTGATGTAGATATAGATATTAGGACAGGTAGTCAAATTCAAATAGACTTTGAATTCTACCATATCTTATATTATAATGAGTATAATTAACATCATCATCAAGTCTTATCCCACATTTACAATATACATTAATATACACATATGCAGCTGATTTTTTCAAACTGGGAAGATATCTGAGTGTGGTTTGTATTGCATAAGGCCCCACAAGGTTGTCCTATAATAGCAAATCCCAAATTTTCCCTATGGCCTACATCCGGGGAAGTTGAGTTAGCTGTATTTTTTTCTCATAATATCATTTTTTTTATAGGCAAGCTGGCAATAACTCCCAAGACCAGTCAACCGGCCTGGAAGACGAGTCAAACATTCGACTCGCAAAGAGCTCATTCAAACTCGTAAAATGACTCCTAAGTAGAACATGAACAGTAGTGTTTGGCTCGGCTCAGCTTGTATATGTTCATTAAGTAATAGTAAATTAAATATAATTTGCTTCGTATAATATAGAGTATAAGAAATGATTGAAGTATTTTGGTTTGCAGGCAGTAGGTTTACAGGTATTTTGCTTAGGGTTAGGGCTGGTAAACTGGCCTAAGGAGCCGAGCTCATCTCATTAAGGGTCAACCCCTGCTCAGTCATGTGTTGAGAGGAGCTCGAGCTTTAATATATTTTAGATTGTGTATTTAGATGCTTTGTAAAATTTGATAATATGTATATAATATGTATAACACCCTTATAACACAGCTTACTGAGCCAATTCCCAAGCCATGCAAACATCAAGTTTGCCTATCTCGTTTACAAACCTACTTGCAATAAGCAAACATCAAGTTCCGACTGTAAAACAATATAATTATCCAGTATAAACAAGCTAACTCGAACTTGACTCGTTTAGCTCGGACTCACTTTAGGTGACCTCAATCTCAGGTTGGCTCGCCACAAGAATGAGTTAAGCTTATACACTTCAAGCTCAGCTGCTTCAGCTTGTTTGCCGGCCCAATCCATCAATTATGATAGTGCGACTTAACCATCCAGCTATCTCATTCAACTGCCTAATGTTTTATTAATTTCATTCAATAGTAACAATTTATTATTCATGAGCAAGCTTAAGCTCGGGGTTATGTCACAAGCATCGTTGACACTTTGAAAATATCATGATTTAATTGCAATATTATCAAAAGCAAATATGATACAGAAAATCACATGTAGTATAAGCCTCCTTCCTTGCTTATATGTTTTTACTTTTATAATATGTCTGACATTTACCAAAGACAGTCCAATTTTTCAAAATATTGCTCGCTAGATTTTCCCTCACCAAGTTTAGCTTGTTGAAAATGAGATTTGTGACATTAACTCAGGAGATATTAATTAATTAATTAACAATTTCATTCATGATGCTAGGGTGTCAAACTGCTCTACATGTCTTTGTATCCATTAACGTACAGAAGCAAAATCACATGTAGTATAAGCCTCCTTCCTTGCTAGAAAGCTATGTTACATGGACACTGATGGGACATGCACTACAAGAAAATAGGTTATTAGCAACGGAATTTCGCGACGGAATAATTTTGTCGCTAGTTAGCGACGGATTAACGAGAGAAACACATTCATCGCTATAATCAATGAAATTTACGAAAATAGCGATGAAAGATATCTCGTCGCACAATCTGTCGCTAATTAGCGATGGATTTTGTGACGGAATATTTTGTCGTAACGGGCGCAATATTTAGTGACGTTATTTGCAACGGAAGATTTTCCGTCGCTAAGTAGCGACGGAATATATTCCGTCGCTATGTTCATAAATTTGATTTATGGCGGCTTAGCGATGGAATGAAACTGTCGCTAAGTCGTCGCGAATTCTCGCATAACCCTAATCCCAACCCTCTTTTTCTTTTTTTCTTTCGCTGCTCCCGCTCTCGTCAGCCTTCCGTCGTTCGCCGTCCGCCGGCCCCACCGTCTGCCTAGAGACAAGTATTAATCTAAAATACTTTAAGGGGGTCGCCCCCCCCCCCCCCCCCCCCCGACGTTTTCCGGCAAGGGGGTCGACCCCTTGCCTATTTCGGCAGGGGGTCGACCCCTTGCCTGTTCCGGAAGGGGGTTAACCCCCTATGTTTCGGAAGGGGGTTGACCCCTTGCCGAAACAGGTAGGAGGTCGACCCCCTATTGGAACAGCAGGGGGTCGACTCCCATGCTGAAACACAAGGGGTCAACCCCCTACGTTCTTGCAGGGGGTCGACCCCCTGCGGTTTCGGTAGGTCATTGGGTACTGGGCTTCTCAAAGCCTATGCAAGATGTTTTCATTTGCCTCAGTTTTTTTTTTTGTGACTTTATTTTAAAACAGTGTTTTTTGCAGATTTCTCAACGGAACCCGCTTGTTCTCAGTCACCCGTGGTAAGTAAGTGACAAAAACAATGCAAATTAGGTAAATACCTGTGGTGAGTAAGTGATGCAAGCGTATCACATGTTATTTAATTTATTAGATGTAATATTTTATTGTTCACACATTCACTTAGTTGTTGATATCTAGGGTTGCTTTGTTGGAGTTCGGAGATCATACTGAGCATGATTTTAATGTATGAATATGGAAGTGTTCTTATTTTTGGAGTACGGATTTCATGCTAGGCATGATAGTAGTTAGTGGAATATTGAAGTGTGTTTGCTGCAGGTACATGTTTGCCATTTGTTTAATATGAATGATTACGATGTATTGCAATGTTTGATGTAATTGTATCCATGCTTGCATGTAGTTACTTTCAATTTGATTATGGCTTCCATGTAAAGTTGTATAATGAAAGCATGTTTCAAATGATTGTATCGTGTCATTAATAGTTTGCACATGAAAATATTAAGTTATCAATGCATGCATCATAATTCTTGTTATTGTATGACATCATATATTGCATGATAAATTTGATATTTTTTTCATCATAGCATTCTGATGCTTCTCTTTTAATTGGTTAGGTTATTATTCGTAACATCATAAGAAAATGACTGCAAACCGTGAATAGATATACCGTAGGATAGTAGACAATGAGTTATCGCATGAATATATGGATGGTGTTGAAAGTTTTATTGAATTTGCAACGGCAAGTGTCAGTACAGTGGATCCCACCGGTCGGATTAGGTGTCCCTGCAAGATTTGTAAGAATATACGATTTGTAGAACCTCATGGCGTTAGACATCACCTATACAGGAAGGGTTTTGTGAGTGATTATCAGAACTAGACGTTTCATGGAGAAGAATTTAGAAACAATTTTGATGCACGGGTGAATGTGGTGCACGATAATCTATATATGAATTTGATATTTGATGCCGCAGGAACAGAACTGGGTTCTGCTATGAGTCCTAGTGATGTAAGAACTGTCGTAGATGAAGAATCGTCAAACGATGCAGCTAGTAGATTTTATGATTTACTTAGAGATGCTGATGAGCCACTTTGGAACAGTTGCGAGAGTCATACTATCTTGTCTGCAGTTCTTCAACTAATGAATTTGAAGTCCGAGTATAATTTGAGTCAATCATGTTTTGACCGTTTGTGCATGATTGTGAAGAGTATGTTGCCCAAAGATGAGAAATTGCCACAAAATTTCTATCGTGTGAAAGTTATGGTCAACACTCTAGGTATGGGGTACAAAAAGATTAATGCTTGTCCAAATCACTGCATGTTGTATTTCAAGGAGCAGGAAAACAACATATCATGCTCGTCATGTGGGCATCCTCGGTTCAAGCCAAAGACAAGAGGCAATGGTAGCACGAGATCAAAGGAAGTTTCATACAAGTCGCTTTGCTACTTTCCTATCACTCCTAGATTGCAACGATTGTATATGTCTTCAAGGATAACTAAACACATGAGATGACATGCAAATAAAGTTCGACACGATGAAAACAAGATCACGCATCCTGTTGACGCTGAAGCTTGGAGGCACTTTGATCGTACTCATCAGAACTTCGTAATGGAAGTGTGAAATGTTAGACTCGGTCTATGTACTGATGGATTTAATCCATTTGGGAGTAGATCAACTCCATACTCATGTTGGCCAGTATTTGTAACTCTATACAACCTTCCACCAAGCTTGTGTATGAAACATCCAAATCTTTTCTTGTCTCTGTTGATCTCTGGTCTGACCTCACTTGGCCAAAATCTTGATGTATATTTAAGACCACTGATTGATGAACTAAAAGTATTGTGGGATGACGGTGTTACCACGTATGATGCCCATAAAAAACAAAACTTCAACATGAAGGTCGTTGTTCTATGGACAATCAGTGACTTCCTTGCATATAATATGCTATCTGGTTGGAGCACACATGGGAGGTTGACATGTCTGTACTGCATGGAGGATTCCAAAGCTTTTAGATTGATGCAAGCAAGAAAGTCCTGCTGGTTTGAGTGTCATCATCGATTTCTACCCAGCAACCATCTGTTTCGATGACAAAAGAATGTGTTTAGAGCAGGCACAACTGAAATGAAAGGTTCATCCACAAGATTGCCTGGCATAGAGATTCTAAGAAGATTGCAATACTTTCCAGATGTATTAACAGATGCCCGCAGTCCTACACCCTTCCATGGATTTGGGAATGATCACAATTAGACGAAGAAATCTATTTTTTGGGAACTACTGTATTGGCCGACCCTATTGATACGACACAATTTGGATGTGATGCATGTAGAGAAAAATATCTTTCATAATGTGTTCAATACAATAATGAATATTAAAGAGAAAATGAAGGATAATCTGAAGGCCCGTATGGATTTAAAAGTAATATGTAAAAGACCAGAATTGGAATTCAAAGAGTATAATGGCAAAGTATTGAAACCAAAGGCAAAGTACGTGCTTGGACCTGATCAAATAAAGCAGGTATGTCAATGGTTGAGACAATTGAGATTTCCAGATGGATATGTCTCTAACATTGCTCGGGCTGTGAAGATTGACGATGGACAATTATATGGGTTGAAGAGTCATGATTGTCATATCTTTATGCAACGATTGATACTCCTACCATTCCATGATATGTTAGACAAACCTATATGGGGGGGGTATTGTCTGAGTTGAGTGGATTTTGTAGAATATTGTGCACATCGAAAGTCATAGTATCTGATGTAAAGAATCTTGAGGACTCTGTCATCACCACTGTTTGTCTGCTAGAAAAGATATTTCCGCCAGCATTTTTCGATGTTATGGAACATTTGATCATACATTTGCCATATGAACTAAGGGTTGGTGGCTCTATGCAATATCGATGAATGTACCCATTTGAAAGGTATATGTTTTTTTATATTTGTCTCTTTAATGACAAATATTTCAAATTTAAAATGTATATTTTTTTCAGATGCATGTTTGACCTTCAAAAAAAGGTTCGTAATAAAGCAAGAGTAGAAGGCTCTATTTGTGAGGCGTACACTGTAGAAGAGATTTCAAATTTCTCATCTATGTACTTCGAACCTCATATTCCAACACGTTACACATGCTCGCTCTGTAACGATGATGGAGAACAAGTAACTGTAGCTGACAAGCTGTCGATATTTCAACCACTTGGGCATGCATTTGGTAGTTGCCGATCAAGGCTCTTGACAGATCAAGAGCAAGACGCAGCACACATCTATATTCTTTTTAATTGCTCAGCGATCGACCCATACATCGAGTAAGTATATGTAGACGCAACATAATTATGAATCCTTTTATGTTCTATATGTGGATACATGGCTCAGTAATATAAGTATTTGTGGTTTGCAGACGATTTGATCTGGAGTTGCAAAGAGAAATTTCACATCTCACTGATACAAAAGTACAAAAAGAACGTGAAACTAAGTTTGTGGAGTGGTTGAAACAGTTGGTAAAGAAGCTAACATAAATTTTGTACTTATAAACAACACTAAGTTACTTAATTGATCGTGATCACAATCATTGTTTATGTGATCTGTGCGTAGGTCCGCCATGGTGATGTTAAAGATCAAGGAATATGTGATTTAGAAAATGGTCCGACCAAAGTTGGGTAATGCTACAACGGGTACATCGTAAATGGTTATCGATTCCATACAAAAGATTACGGTATAAACAAATCAACGATGAATAGTGGCGTGTGTGTCAAGGGTAGTAGCTACGGTGAAAATGAACATGATTACTATGGTGTTATAGAGGAAATAATGGAGTTGACTTACTTAGGCATAAATAATAGGGTAACTTTATTCAAGTGTCATTGGTTTGATTCAACTGCAACAAGACTCGACAAAGCTTCAGGCATTGTGAAGGTGAATCATAAATCAAGGTTTGGAACATATGAACCATTTATATTAGCCTCGCAAGCTCAATAAGTTTATTATACTTCATATCCGAGTATAAAAAAGTCAGATAGAAATGAATGGTGGGCAGTTTGCAAGGTGAAGTCCAAACTATACTCTGAGTATGATCAGTTACAGGAAGACAAGTGAGCTGAAGACAATGATTACTATCAATCAGATGATATTTATGACTTCGCTTATGGTCACGATGTTGCGCATGATATGCATGTCATATCTCCATTGACCGATGAAACATTCATAGAAGAATGTGATCCAAATGATATATCAAGTGGATGGGTAAACAATGAAGAAGAAGAAGAATATGAAAGTCAAACAAGTGACGAGAAAGAATTCTCAAGCTAGTGAGTAAAATCTTGTAATACAAACCTCTATTTGAATGCATTGAAATACTTGATGTGAATGATTTGAATTATTTGAATGTATTGTAATACTTGATGCGAATGAATTAGTTGTATTGCAATACTTGACGTGAATGATTTGAATTATTTGAATGTATTGTAATACTTTATACGAATGATTTTAATGCATTGCAATACTTGATGTGAATGATTTGAATGTATTGTAATACTTAATGTGAATTATTTGAATGTATTGTAATACTTGATGCGAATGATTATGCATTGCAATACTTGATGTGAATGATTTGAATGCATTGCAATACTTGATGTGAATGACTTTTATGCATTGTAATACTTGATGTGAATGACTTGAATGTATTGTAATACTTGATGCAAATGAATGAGTTGTACTGCAATACTTAATGTGAATGATTTGAATTATTTGAATGCATTGCAATACCTAATGTGAATGATTTGAATGCATTGCAATACCTGATGTGAATGGATTGCAGTACCTGATGTGAATAATTTGAATGCATTGCAATACTTAATGTGAATGACTTGAATATATTGTAATACTTGATGTGAATGACTTGAATTATTGTAATACTTGATGTGAATGACTTGAATGTATTGTAATACTTGATGTGAATGAATGAGTTGTATTGTACTTGATGTGAATGATTTAAATTATTTGAATGTATTGTAATACTTGTTGTGAATCATTTGAATGTATTGCAATACTTGATGCGAATGATTTGAATGTATTGTAATACTTGATGTAAATTATTTGAATGTATTGTATGACATATGTTATTTGTTAGAATATGGTTCGTGGAGGTTACAGTGGTCATTCATCCAGTAGTAGCCAGACCCAACCTTCATCTTTACGGGCTCTTGTGAGAGGTATATCATTTAACTAATTGGATGCTTGATTAATTGAAATGTGCATTCTGAGAATTTCTAACGTATTTTTTTACAGATGATGTTTCGCCTGTACACGACCCACCTACACCAGTTGATCACACAAGTCAGGAGCCAACACAGGAAGCAGGGTCTTCTCAGTCTGGCACAAGAAGACTCATTCGAATAGTGTATATCGATAATCAACCGAAAGTATTTCGTTTTTAATTATTGCATATCTTATAAATATTTTATATTGATATTTACTGTATACCAATTCATGTGCAGCACGAGGTTTGAGCCACAAGAAGTAGTACACGAGATTACGAATTCACTTCTTCAACATCTACCAGGACCAGTCGCTCAATTGAAAGAGTATCCAAAAGAGGTGATAGATAGATTGTGTTCCTCATTCACGGTATACAGTTGTTTCTCATAGTTAATGTGTTTCCTATTTAGTTTTTTTTTAGTCATGTCTACTAACTTTTTGAAAATATTTGTAGGCTTTGAATCGCTTCACAACTACGGTGAAGGAAAATGATGTAAGGAAGGTGTGGTAGAAGGTGGTTGTCAATCGATTTGCAGACATGTTGTACAATATGAAGACTGCAGCAAAAAAAGCATCTGGCAGAATAGATGATCCACTACAGTGGAAGGGTCATGGCCCTATTACTATCAGGAGAGATTATTGGGATGGAATGTGCGATAAGTGGGCGGGGGATGCATTTCGAAATCGCTCTGCGAAGGCTGCACAAAATCGAGCGAAAATGCCCGAAGCCCATCTACACACAGGTGGATTTAAGACATTTGTGAGCCACCTGAAGAAAATGGTAACTCATTAATATATAATATTAATTTTATAAATATTATTGCAAACTTGTTAACTAAATCTTTTATCATTTAACTTTGCAGGAAGTAGAAAAAGGAGGCATTGTACCATATAAGGATGTGTTTGTTGAAACACATAAACGGAAGACCATGAGAGACTTTGTATCAGAGAAGGCGAGAACGACAACAATATGTATTTATTCTATTAATAATCATTGCAATATAAAAGTTATCATAATGTTATCATTAATTATTAATGCATACTTTAAACATTATTTTGTAGGATGCATATGAGCAACAGATAGTAGAGCGATATGGTGATAACGCTACTCAGCATCCATCATTTGATCATGCAGCATGGGTGACTGCAGCAGGTGAACCCAAAAATGGTCGTGTGTTCGGGTTTGGGAGTAATATGAACACTTCACATGGTATTGCTTCTTCCAGTTACGGCTCACAGACTTCTTCCGCCGACATAAGCTCCAAGCAACAACCTATTCTTTCCGGTGAAGATGTACGCCAGATCGTTAAGGACACAATACGTGACTACTTCCATGAAACCATCATCGACGTTTTTCGAGCTGAGTTCAACAGTTTTTTGCTGAACAGGGAAACTTCGATTGCAGGTCCCTCTCAGATATAAAAGTTTCATGCAATATATTGCATGTCGTTAGATTTCATGTAAGTTTGATTGCCTTAACATATTCAGTTTTTTTTACTGCCTTAGAACACATATGAGCATGCTATAATCACATATTCAGTTTTTTGACTGTCGTAGAACACATATGAGCATGCTAGAATCACATATACAGCTTTTTAACTGCCTTAGAGCACATATGAGCATGGTAGAATCACATATAGAGTTTTTTTTACTGCCTTAGAACACATATAAGCATGCTATAATCACATATTCAGTTTTTTGACTGCCTTAGAACACATATGAGCATGATCGAATCACATATATAACTTTTTGTCTGCCTTAGAGCACATATGAGCATAGTAGAATCACATATAAAGTTTTTTGCCTGCCTTAGAGCACATATGAGCATGCTATAATCACATATAAAGTTTTTTGTCTGCCTTAGAGCACATATGAGCATGATAGAATCACATATAAAGTTTTTTTGACTGCCTTAAAACACATATGAGCATGCTATAATCACGTATTCAGTTTTTTAACTGCCTTAGAACACATATTAGCATGCTATAATCACACATTCAGTTTTTTTACTGCCTTAAAACACATATGAGCATGCTAGAATCATATATGGAGTTTTTTTACTGCCTTAGAATACATATCATTCATGATAGAATCATATCTAAAGTTTTTTGCTTTGCCTGCCTTAGAGCATATATGAGCATGATAAAATCACAATAGAGTTTTTCTAACCGCCTTAGAACACATATGAGCATGCTATAATTACATATTCAATTTTTTTACTGCCTTAGAACACATATGAGCATGATCGAATCACATATATAGCTTTTTGCCTGCCTTAGAGCACATATGAGCATGGTAGAATCACATATAGAGTTTTTCTGGCTGCCTTAGAACACATATGAGCATGATATAATCACATATAAAGTTTTTTTACTGCCTTAGAACACATATCATTCATGATAGAATCACATATAGAGTTTTTTGTCCGCCTTAAAGCACATATGAGCATTATAGAATCACATATAGAGTTTTTTTACTGCCTTAGAACACATATGAGCACATGATAGAATCACATATAGTGTATAATTTATTTCAATATATTTTGTTTATCATTATTGACTACTTTTTCTTGTGTAGGTTGCTAGCGATAATCAGCGTAGCGGAGCTGAATGGACAGATCAAGGCAATGAACAAGAAGACGCACAAAATCTTGGCGATGATTAGATTAATGTGTTGAAGAAGTTCTATTTTTTTTTTGTTTTGAAATTATAATTGTTGAATTGTAAATAATTCAACTTGTTAATTTTAAAGTGGAACGATTAATTGTTGTAGATTCCTTTATATGAAATTTTATGTGTACTTTGTTTTTTATTTACAGGAAATATAAATTGTAGCATTCTCGTTATTTAATTTTTAAATATTATTTTTTATTTTTTTTCTTGTTTGCGACATATATATCCGTCGCTATACATATAATTTAGCAACGGCTTAGCGACGGATGTAAATCCGTCGCCAAGTCGAGGTCGTCGTTTAGTATCGGCGGATTTGCGACGGAATCCGCCGTTCGTTATTCCGTCGCAATTAGCGACAGAACTAGCGACGAATTTATTTAGTCCCCAGTTAGCGTCGAAAAATTCGTGACGTAATCTGTCCGTAGACTCTTCGTCGCTAATCCATCGCTAAGTCGGTTAGCGACGGAATGAGGTCGTCGCTAATCCACTCTTTGTTGTAGTGATGCTATTTTTGTAAAGTTTTCTATTGAGACTGGTATATAAGAGGACATGACACAAGATGGGAAAATGGCATTTCCCCGGGTGTTCTTTTTCGCTTTAGGACATGGGTGCTCACACAGAAAATCTATTATGGGATGCATGATAAAGCTTGAAAAATCAAGCATCTCACTAACAATGTGAGCTGACCTGTAGTGGCCATTCAAAATACCCATGTTTGGTTTGCCCCAGATGAGAATCTATCTCTCACTATTGTGAGAGGAAGATTCTCATTTGCCCTTTACTGGCATGCAAACAAACATGAAAAAAAATTGAAGGGGTGAATTTACTAGTGATTCAAAATCACATGAGATTCAAAATCACATGATATTAAGATCAAATGTGTCAAATTGGTGCATTGCCACAAAATTAGTTGTTTTGAATAATGTTGTCAGTATCGATGCAAATCGGTATGATATTGTCCAGAAATCAATACAATTCTATTCAGCTCTGAATTGAAAAGTGTCCGCAAGTATGCTTCAGATTTTTTTACTACCTACCACTTTTCATATGTGAACATTTTAATCATATTGGGACCCAAAGAGATAAAAAGTAAGAAGCAACAACAAAAGGGGGGTGGGATCTCAGCTTGTCTGGTAGGAGATGCTAGTGCCCGTTACGTTGCAGATTCAAAACCCAATGGTATAGTTGTATAACCGGTAGGGGTCTTCCTAACCCTAGCTTGCCTATAAAAAAAACAGTGTGTGGTTTCACCCTTTTAGAGTGAGTTTTCTAAGAAACATGCTTCCAAGGTCCTTAGGAGGTCGTTTTTTTTTTCCTGCTTTCATCATAAGAAAGAGAGCCTTTTTCTTACATGAGCTGCAAAAAACTCTCATGATATAGAGGTGATGGGCTCAATCATTAAAACGCAAGAGCCAAGTTTTCTTATGGAAATAGAATCACGCTCGCTCACTCCATGGAAAAACACTTTATCTTATGCGTGTCCCTTGCACAAGAAAGTATCTTTCTGTGGGTAGATTGTGCCACAAACGCCCTTTAAAAGATTTCATACCAACTAGGGTTGGACACGTTTCCCAGCAAAAAGGAAAAAATGAAACTCGTACAAAAAAGTATTGCATGGTCTGATGTCAGTATCATACTCCCGTGACAAATTGGGACTATTATTTGATCCATATCCGGACATAAGAACATTGTTTTCATCATGGTCACAGGTATTGGTCATTTTTTTTGAAAATTTTCGATTTTATTGTGAGATGTTTAAAATTCGATATATCTTTAAAAAATATGATAATTCTAAAATCTCTTATATTTTGAATACATCATGCTTTATTAACATATTTATTTGTTTTATATAATTTTATATTCAAATGTTTTTTTATATACCGACATTTTGAGTTTTTTGTATTTTAAGAAAACAACTTTTTAAACTTATTGCAGGATTTTCCTTAGCAGAAAAGATCACAATAACGAGATTTTTGACTATTGGTTTCACAGATGTCATTATCTCAACTCAAGTGCAAGTTTGTCTGAATCTGATAAGCCCACGGAGTTTTACGCTGCCAGAACAGCGAAATTACGGTAGGTCTCTGATCCTGGAGGCAGTTTCTCTGTGTAAATATAAAAAATAAATCCGAACACCAGCAGTTCTAACCAACCTTTTTAAGCAACCTTGATGCTCATGAGAGCCACCGTATATGCTTGCACATCACAACCTTTTCCTCTAAACTGCCACCCCAAATCCCCACACACTAATGCCACCAATCCCTCCATTCTGTCTCTGTTCCTGCAATGCCAACACCCAAACCACCCCCACCAAATCCATGCACACCTCATCAAAACCAACAACTCCAGCAACAAGTTTTACATATCCAAACTCCTCTCCGTCTACACCCAATTGGGTTCCCTTCATCATGCCCGCCTTCTTTTCAACCACACAAGAAAACCCAACACCCTCTTGTGGAATACACTCATGAAAGGCTATGCCCAACATGGTTTCTTTGATGAAATATTGCATCTCTATCTCCACATGCTTCAGGGAGACACCAAACCCGATTTCTTTACCTTGCCTCTGGTTTTGAAGTCTTGTGCATGCTTGTCTGCATTGGGCTTTGCTCTATCTACCCATTCTCGTGCTTTTAAGTGTGGTCTTGATGCCAACATCTATGTGCAGAATGCTGCCATTGATATGTATTGCAGGTTTGGTTTTCTTGGTCCTGCACGCACAGTGTTTGACGAAACGTCTGAACGAGATGTCGTATCTTGGACGTCGCTGATTTCGGGCTATTGTAAAGTAGGGGATGTAGATAGTGCTGGTTTGCTGTTTCGGTTGATGCCAGAGAAGGATGTTGTTGCGTGGGGGGCCATGATTAGTGGGTATGCTCAGAATGGATACCACAATGAAGCTCTGTCTCTCTTTGGTGATATGCTTGTGTTTGGCATAGAAGCTACTGAATTTGCTACAGTGAGTGCGCTGTCTGCTTGTTCAAACTTGGGATTTCTAAAACTGGGTTCTTGTATTCATGGATATGTGATGAAGTGTGGTCTAGAGCTATCTGTATTCATGGGGACTGCTGTAATTGATATGCTCTGTAAGTGTGGAGATGTAACAAATGCACGTAAAGTTTTCGATTTTATGCATGAAAGGAATTCAGCTTCATGGAATGCCATTATTGGGGGCTTTGCTATGCATGGACACGCTAAGGAGGCTCTAGAGATGTTCACAGAGATGGAAAGATCGCGTGCAGAACCAAACGCTATCACCTTATCTAATGTTCTATGTGCTTGCACGCATGCAGGGATGGTAGAAGAGGGATGGTATTACTTCAATTACATGAGGAGCGCGTATGGAATTGATGCAAATGTTGATCATTATGGATGCATGGTGGACCTCCTAGGCCGGGCCGGGCACATCAATGAGGCATATGAGCTGATCAAATCTATGCCAGTGGAACCAAATGAGGTGGTTTGGGGAGCATTGTTAGGTGCTTGTAGAATACATGGTAATCTTCAGTTGGGGGAGATTGTGCTTGAGAAACTCATAGAGCTTGATCCACAAAACAGTGGTAATTATGTGCTTCTTTCCAATATGTACGCTGCACTTTATAGATGGGAGGATGCTGACAGAGTGAGAGCTGCTATGAAGGAAGCTCGGGTGACGAAAACACCAGGGTATAGCTCAATTGAAGTGAATGGTCTAGTTCATGAGTTTCATGCCAGAGACAGATCCCACCCTGATTCTCCTGAACTTTATGGAGTATTAGCTATTCTAACTGATCAATTAGAGGCATTTGGCTACAAGCCCAGGATGGCATGTGATTTGAATGGTGAACCAGGATTGTTAGATTGATCTTGGTTTGAGAAGTGATGCAAATATTTGGATTGTCGTCAGCACTTTAAAGTATTCAGATGTATTTCCTTTTTTATGGGCAAGCTGGGGGATAACCTGGTTCTGATAGTGCGACCTAACCATCCAGCTATCTCATTTGACCCTATATGAACTTACCAAGCTTTTTTGGGGTACTTGGCATTCTTTCTCTCTTTTTTTTTATGACAAAGAACCCTTGCCGATAACCAGGTCACTTAATGGGCCCACCCCCTTGCCAGGTAAACCAAACCCGGGGTGGGGTCACCAACACCCAAGCCCTTACAGAGCCCACCACAATTATAGGCACCCGCATATAAGGTGGGAGTCGAACCTGGGATGAAGGGGTCAGCACCTTCTCCCCAGGCCCGCTGCCACTATGGCGACCTGGGTGTAGGGTACTTGGCAAATTTGAAGCACTTTTTGGGAGGTGAAAGAAACTGCACAAACATATGTAATAGTTTTCACTTGCTTTCCCGACATTGTTAATAGCATCAAAGTCCAAGGAAGCAGGCTACGGGAGCTTTCCCATGGTATCCATTAGGGATGTTAGCGTATTGGATTTGGATTGGAGGTCTGATCAAATTGGAATTTATTCAGTCGACTGTATCATATATGACATTCAATTAACAATCAAATTCTGATTCAGCATACAGCCAAATTCAGATCCAATCTTAATTTGATAGATAATCCATATTTTGAATCTGAATACATATAAAATGTATCTGATTGGCTGGTTGCATCTAGATCCGGTGTTTATATTTTTCTATCCAACTCCAAATTCAAATATGAATCCGATGAGACAATATCTGATGCATTCGGATTTACTCATGCCTACATTTGATCGGAATCCAACCTGTTTAGTAGTTAGGCATACAAAATTGGTGTTGCTCTCAACTCGTTCAACTGTTGAGCGCATGAGAAATTTGATTTAGTTGTCAAAGGATGATCTTTACCTCTTAGGACATGGCTCCTTTGAAAGTAAGACAGGAGTTATAATTGACCCAAGGGGTTTGGCTTAGTGGGATGAGGCCCACGCAGTTTGGCAGGCAGCCTAGTTTCAAATCCCATGGGTGTCACCCCCCTGTGTAAGCCCGAGCTTGGTGATTCCCTGGGGATGAGGGGTAAGCCCTCGGAGTTTTACGCGGACAGGACAGTGAGAACAGCAGGCTGAGCCAGCACCGCTAGGTCTCTGCGCTTGGGGCGGTTTCTTCTAGTAAAAAACAGACAGGAGTTATATAATTTGGATTCTATATTCTGACTTCTGAGTTTTGGTAAAATTATGTTTGTCAAAACCAAAAGGTGCTTGAACGATGAAATTTAAGAAGCTATAAAAATAGCAGTTCCTGAGTCAACAGCCTATTATGATAAATAAATACAGTCTATAGGAAACACCTTGCTTAATTAACCGAGGGTACAAACCAAAACACAGTAAAACTCCTGAAGTAACATAAAGAGAAAATCTACCATGAATATGTTTTTTAACTCTTTTTTTTAATTTCTGAGCAAGGGACAAGCAAAGGCTTATCCATTGTTTAGGGTGGTCTGTCACCCAATTTACACGTGAAAATGAGGGTTTACATATGAAATTCTCCATTTTTGTATGTAGGCAAAGCCAACATGCCAACTCCATTTTCTTGTGAGGCCTTCCCATAGTGGGATACCTTTCCCTAGAGTCCTTTCTTTTCAGGGGGAATGAAACAAACGACCCCTTAGTAATTTAAGTTGGAATAGAAAAGTATGGCTGGACATTCATGGCTTTTGCCAATTAGATGGCTCTTCTCACAAGACATGTTGGTTAACCACCTAGACCTGACCGCTTGGCATGGTGGCGATGTGTTTTTTTCTACTTTCACCAATCTTAGTAATCAATTTACATGGCCATGTCTTATCTAAGAAACACATGTCAATGTTGCTATCTGTAACTGTCAAAGTAAACCTTACGAGGCAGCGTTGTGGTAAGAGAATCATAATGTATAACATATAAGTGCTAATTATTTAATCCATATTTTTTTAATTATGTTCAAAGCACAATCAACAAACATGTGTCAGAATCGAACCTCTAAGGACTGATCCTTATGAAATCAAGTAGATCACATTATGATGGCTAGAATTTAAAAATAAAATGAAAAAAACCTGAATAACACATTTATCACGTTTTCCTCTCTCTCTCTCTCTTTATATATATATGAGAATAAAAACCTCCCGAACGAAAAACCTTTCAAACCTCTCCAATGAAAAAATTTTGGTGTTTTTTTTTTCAAAATTCTGACATGATTGATTTACTATAACACTTGGATCGTGAACTTTGAATAAAAAAATGATATTTGAAGCCTCAAATTTATGAAAATTGTAAGCCACTGATTTTGAAACTTATAAAAACCCCCATGCATGGAATCAAATGCTACTGATTCTTATAAAAACAAGCATATAGTTCATATCAGTACAGTCGAATTAACAAAAAAAACACCAAAAATCCAGTAAAACCTCCATGGAGAGGTTTGGGAGGGTTTACATTAGAGTGGTTTACATTTACCTATATATATGGTTTATATTTAATATAATCGATTGATGAAACAATCTGGTTGGGATCTCATGACGCAAAGATGTTTGGACTCAATCTTGGATGTGTTCAGTACGTTCAAATTAGCAGGAAAGGACCCTTGGATCAACACTTGTGGTTCTCACATGGGCCAAGCATCCAAAACCCTTTTTGAATGTCTAGGATCTGATTGTAGGATCTCAGATCCTCACATTTTTTAACAGGCAGAAGGTACGAACAAAGAACCGTTGGAATTTGAATCCCAGGCACAGAGAGAGAGAGAGAGAGAAAGAGGAGAGAGATCATATTTTTGTCTTCAAGGAGTGCACTGCATGAGATGAGTAACACATCGTATTAGCTAACATCATGCAAGGAAATGAAGGAATGATAAAAGAACCGGTTTGTAGAGGCATGCCAACAAAAGCACAAAGACATACAATTAGGGTTTTCTAATCCAGAAATCAAAAAAGAATCTTAAGATTTAATCCATCCGCCCCTTCAAGGTCCTCTCCTTCACTTCAGTCGGTGTACTGCAACAACAAATAATCGATTATAGGTGTAAGATTGATGCGGTAGCTGGATTTGCACAAACAAAAAGAAACCCTCAAAACATAGAATTGACATTATTTTAGTCCATCAAGTTAAGCGCCATCTACATAGATGGCTGAAACTGCTGTTTGGTGCAAGCATGGAATATTCTTAGCAAACTATGAAAACAGTCATTTTCTCATTCAATAGTAAATTTGTGCGTGAAAACAATTTATGGCATAAGGGGTTCTACTTACACAACAAATATGTGCCCGCCCCAGCCGCTCAGACAGTCGCGATCAACTGATGCTAAAAGAGCTTGAGAAACTGTCTCGAACAATTCATCAGGTTCCTGAAAATTAAAAAAATAGGATTTGCAGCAGTCTGTTCAGAAGATTGATATATGGACATCAGACTTGCATGGCTCAACATAAATGAATGAAAGTATGTTCAATCACTTCAATGACAGTGTCATGGATTACAAGTCCACAAAAAGCTAATATCAACTACGACAGTTGACTTGGCGGTGCATTTTTACTTGCTAGGAAGAAAATCCTAGTGATAGGAAAATCTCATTATCCAACGTACCATTTATCTGGACTAAAAGCATAAAGAAAAGGGCTGAAAAGTTGGAGAAATTTACGTATCTAAGAAAACAGATAACAGCTAACAAAGTTGACTTGGTGGTGCGTTTCTAGTATCTAGGAAGATGCATTTGTGACAAGAAAGTTTGCAGAACAAGTCCACACAATTAATTAATCTGGACCAAAGCACAGAGAGAAGAAGAAAAGGAATATATAACTAACCATGTCAGGCTTATACATTGATTCACAAGCACCATAAAGAGACTCCGATGCTGTACCCGCAACAACAAAGTCTTTTGCCAACTCTCTGTAAATTGAAATAAAGAGTAATAACATCATAACAAATATAAAGCATAAAACAAACAAAAATAAAAATTATGCAGTTGGGTGGTAGGGGTACAAATCAGCATTCACCATTTTTTTGAGCTTTAAATGAACATTCATCCTTACGTAATAGGAAAGAATAATGTGTATAATGAAACTTCTAAAGCTTACCATTTGTTTTAAGCAACAAGCTTTCATATGAACCTATGCAAAAATGAAGGTGCCATCAGGCAACCAATGCAAAGCAGCAATGAAATGGTAAAACTTTAAGAAGCATGTGGTCACATACATCGCAAAACTCTAATTTCTTAAAGTTTCTCCAAGTACGTTAGCTCATCTTTTTTCTTCTTTAATGCCAACATATGGCATCAACGTCTAAAAATTGGTTGTTTAATTTCATAAATATATTAATTTAAGAGGGCATCATATGTTTCTTAATAACAGTAACAGTAAAGCATTCATTCAAGGAAGCATCATGAGCTTGCATCTACTTCTGATAACAACGCCTCCTTCTAGATACCTAATATGATGCCAGAATCTCATCTAGTTACTTCTCCATAACTCCGTATATCCCTTTTCACAAGTATCTGCTATCAATGTAACAAATTTCCCATTGACATACTATGCCTTATTGCTTACCACAAAAATTCAGGTCTCCGCACATTTATAAGTGGTTCCTAAAGAGCTATGATCCAAAACTTTTTATACCACCATGCAGTATGCCAACATCCCTCCATAAGAAGATACTCTTTCAGCTTTATATACAGGAAGAACTTAATATTTCTTGCATAAGAGTCTTGCATCATCAAGCTTATATGCAGACCTAGTAGTACAAATTTGAAAACTATCGTTCAATGATGAATTAATTGCTTCCATAAACAGGTACTACTGCCTCACAGTAATGCATAGTTGTATACTTTTAAGTGATGGGTGTGTATGTGTGTCTTTGAAGAAAGAGGGGGGGGGCTCTCAATGTTGCGGACTAACTTATTGGGTCTTTATGACTTTGCAACACCTCTAATATATAATCTGCATGCACTCTCACTATAAACATGTATCGTGGTAACTATTGGAAGATGGTGAATCACGAGATCCCCTAAAAGGATGTCATGCTTTCTCTCCATTATCAATTCTCCTGCCCCAATAACTTCTACAAAGATAAACCTAGTGAATCCTACAGATATTATACTTAAAAGGGATAATTTTGTGTAGATCAGGCCAGTGAATTATGTTGACAACATATTGCAAGGACGGACAAAGCAGTTCCTAACCGCTAGGATCATATGAATTAAAAGCAATCCTAGTGCACTCTTGACATTTTCAGCTGCAAGTCACGCTGCAAAATTAGGGAACCTCATGACTAGTTTAAAACATTACCCAGCAAAATGCTTACATCTTACTGATGTAAAATTGGAACTGGTAGATGCTACCAGCCACTGTTTAACTGCATCTTGGTAGATTTAAGGAAAGATTGCTAATAAGGGTTCTAGACTTGTCTAACTTGGAAAAACACCATTTTAAAAGAACCTGATCCATAGGAGACTAAGTTTGTTTTTCATAATACGCCCCCTAGATAAAGTATCAAGCAGTACTCTCTCAGAAATGAAAACATAAATCTCAGCTAGAACATCCAGTATCCAAATAGAAAGCATTTATGCATGGGAATATTTGTAATTTGCTTGCCAAATAATAGTAATTTATTTAGCATAAAAAACGCCAAAGCAAAGAATTTCACCCCAGTGGGCAAAATCCTTAGGTCCTAACTAAGGTATATATTTATTGAAAATACATGAAGTCAACCAATTCTATATTCAAGTCTTCCACGAAAAGATTCATTTACATGTAATATACAAATAATCATTGTCAGACTAAAAAAACAATTTATTTCATTGATTAGATTACCATGATTTTCTTTCTTTTGGGGAAACGAGGAAGCAAATAAATGGAGTTATCAAGATAGCAAGCACAAATTAAATTTCCAAACATAGAAGAATGTACATATATGTAATAGAAAAACATAAAGATTCATGAATATTTGATTCCTCGTAGCATTTGTAGATCCAAAAAGACTTTTCAACACGGTGAAATATGGCAAAACCAAAGTGCACACAGTCACAAATATGTAAAGACAGAGAAAGAAAGAATTTAATGAGTAGAAAGCTATGTCACCTGGGTGCGGGTGCGAGTATGAGTTTGGAGGATACGACACGGCAATTTTAAAAAAAGAGGGTACGGGGATACGGCTATTGAAATGAAATGGGGATCTTCGAAACACGAGCTTTGATTAACAAGAGCAAGTGTCAAGAATGACACTAAAGCATAACCCTTAAAAAGGGTATAACTGGAAACAAAATAAAAATAAAAATGTATTCTTTATTGATATGAAAAACCAATTGCTTAAGAAGCATTGGAGTGAAATACAAGAGGGGCTGCACCCCTTTATATACACAGCTGAAAGAGGACTCAATAGAGCTGTTGGGCACAGTCCAACAGCTCTATTTAGAGCTGTTGGAATGTGTCAGTCCAACAGCTCTATTGCTAGTCAAGTCTGGACAGGACTTGACTAGCAACAGTCATTCTAGTTCAAACTGAACTAGATGACATAAAGACAAAAAATAAAAATAAAGGAAAAAAAATACAGAAAAGAAAGAAATTAAAAATGTATTTATATATATAATAATATAATATTATTATATATACATATATGTACAGTTTTACATTTTAACACTCCCCCTCAAACTTACGGTACAATGAGCGAAAGTTTGTCTAAGAGAAAGTGAAATCGGGGAGCAGCGAGAGGCTTTGTAAAGAGGTCTGCTAACTGATATTCTGAAGTGACATATGGCAGATCAATTATCCCGTGTAGATATTCCTCTCTGACGTAGTGACAATCCATTTCGATGTGTTTGGTGCGTTCGTGGAATGTTCTGTTACTGGCAATGTAGATCGCACTTTTGTTGTCACAACACATTTGTGAAGCCTTTGTTGCTTCAACTCCCATGTCAGCAAGCAGTCGTCGGAGCCAAACTACTTCCATGGTCGTGGTTGCCATGGCTCTGTATTCAGCTTAGGTGGATGAGAGAGATACCTTATGCTGCTTTTTACACCTCCACGAGATTAATGATTCCCCTAAAAAGACACAAAATCCAGTGGTTGAGTGTCTGTTATTGGGATCACCTCCCCAATCAGCATCAGTATATGCAATTAAATCAAGAGAAGAGGAGGAAGATAAGAAAAGTCCTCGTGAAAGAGAGGACTTGATGTATCTGATAATACGCATGACTGCTCCCATATGAACAGAAGTAGGAGCATGTTGAAATTGACTTGCTGTATGAACAGCATGTGCTATATCTGGTCTGGTAATGGATAGATAGGAAAGTGCCCCGACAAGCTGTCTGTAAGGAGTAGGGTCTGCAAGAAGTTCTCCATCATCAATCTTCATTTTAACATTAACAACTTCTGGAGTGTCAACTTTCTTATCATCAGTAATATCAGACCTGAAAACAATATCAAAAGCAAATTTAGTCTGAGATAATAAATATCCTCTAGGAGAATAAGCAACTTCAATGCCTAAAAAATATCTCAACAAGCCCAAATCAGTCATTTCAAAATGAGATTTAAGAAGTGTTTTGATTGTTTCAACTCCCTGTTTATCGCTTCCGGTGATGATCATATCATCCACATAAAGAAGAAGCACAATGATTCCTGCATCAGAATTCTTAATAAACAAAGCAGTGTCAGTTAAACAGAATTGAAAACCAATATCAATCATAACACGACTAAACCTATCATACCAAGCTTTTGGTGCTTGTTTAAGTCCATAAAGAGCTTTTTCTAAGCGAAGGACTTTACCCTTAGGAATACTTAGACCAGGAGGGGGTTCCATATATACTTCTTCAACTAGCTTTCCATTTAAAAAAGCATTTTTGACATCCATTTGAAAAATAGACCATTTTTTGATAGAAGCTAAGGCAATTAAGGTTCGGACAGTAGTCATACGAGCCACCGGAGCAAAGGTTTCTTCATAATCAATCCCATATTCTTGGGCATAACCTTTGGCTGCTAAACGGGCTTTATATCTTTCAAGAGTACCATCACTCTTGGTTTTAATTTTATAAACCCATCGACATCCTATAGTTTTCTTCCCTGGAGGAAGATCTTGAATATTCCATGTAGAAGCCTTTTCAAGTGCATCTAATTCAACTTTCATGGCTTCTATCCATTTGATATCATTTTTTGCTTGAAAATATGTAGATGGTTCTTCATATGAGTGAATTAATGCAATAACTGCCCTATATGTGGGTGAGAAAGACTCGTATGATACAAACTTTTCTGGAGGCCTCGAGATTCGGGATGATTGTCTAGTTGGAATGTTAGAATATTTCTCAAGTGCACATGGAGTATTAGACTCTTGTCGCCTGGAATATTGAATACTAGTATCTCTATGAACTTCTTCATTTTCAACATTAAGATCAATAATTCTTGGATCATCATCAAAGTTACAATCAAGGTCATATTCATCAGATGTTGATGTTAGATCTAGCAAAAAGGAGTACTCAGTGACGTCTTTTAATTTTCTAAAATCAAAGAAGCTCTCCTTTTCAAGAAAGGAAACATTTCTAGACACATATAGTTTATTATTTTTGAAGTCAAAACATCTATAACCTTTCTGGTTTTCAGCATATCCTAAAAAGGCACAGGGAATCGCACGAGGGGAAAGTTTATCATTTTTGTCAGTAAATATGAAACATTTGCACCCAAATATTCTTAATCTAGAGTAGTCTGGAGAAATGTTCATAAGTTTTTCAATGGGAGTGATATTTTGTAACGAAGAAGATGGCATCCTATTAATGAGATAGGTGGCAGTTAAAGCAGCTTCTGCCCAAAAGTCTTTAGGGACTTGATTTGCTATTAATAAAGTTCTAGTGGTTTCTATAATATGACGATGTTTTCGTTCTGCCAGTCCATTTTGTTGAGGTGTATAAGGACAAGATCTTTAATGTGTGATGCCATGCAATTTAAGATAATTTTGAAAATCTGTGGATAAAAACTCTCCCCCTGAATCTGTGCGAAAAATAGTAATATCATTTTGAAATTTGTTTTTAACCATATTATGAAAAGTTTGAAAGTATGAAAATACTTCAGACTTATGTTTGAGAAAGTACATCCACGTATGTCGGGAGAAATCATCGACAAAAATAACATAGTAAACAAATCCTCCTTTAGAAATTACTGGTGCAGGACCCCAAACATCCGAGTGTATTAATTCAAGTGATCTTGAAGAGAAAAAGGTTCTGTTCTGAAATGGTAATCTTTTCATTTTGCCGAGAATACAATCTTTACAATCAAATGATTCAGAGTTACAAAATTTCCCTAGATTTGGAAAATGTTGGATTTTGGCTATATGTGGGTGACCAAGTCTCTTATGCAACAGTTCCAACTCTATTTTTTGAATATTATAACAAAAAGCTTTCTTCGGCATTTCCAAAAAATTCATGTAATAGAGTCCTCCTTCTCTATGGCCTTCCCCAATCAGCTTGCCTGACTGGCGATCCTGTACCCAACAACCATGAGAAGAAAAAGAAATATTACACCCATAATCAGAAATTTGAGATACAGATAAAAGATTTAAATTTAATTTGGGAACATGTCTAATTTCTGGAATAAAAAAATTTTTTGTTTTATAAATTTTTTCAAAATCTCCTATTCCTTCTATTTCAAGAGAAGTCCCATCAGCAGTAAAGACCTTTGACACACTTGTTTTATTTTTAACACATTTGGATAGACTTTGATTATTTGGGGTCATATGAAAAGATGCACCAGAGTCAAGAAGCCAAGAAATTTTACCTAAATCAGAAAAAGATGAGGTTGCTGCGCCGGTTGAAGCTTCAGATGAGGAAGAGGCACCTTTGATGAGAGGCTGAAGGATCTCCATTAGTTGGGCCAGGGAAACTGGTGCATCCTGATCTTTAGGCTCCGATCCAGCAATTGCAGCTCTTTTTTCTCTCAGCTCCTTAAGTTTGGGACATTGTGGCCTGTAGTGTCCCGGTTCATGACAGTGATGACAAATAACTTTCTTCTTATCATAGTCACCATTTTGTCGGTTAAAGTGAGGAGGCCTATATGATCGAACATGATTCCCTGGTCTAGACACGAGTAAAACGGAATCATCTTCAATTTTTAAAGAACCTTTCCGGAGACGATTTTCTTCCATTGTTAACTCTTCAATAGTTTCCACAATAGAAGGAATTTTTCCCCGGTGAAGTAAGGGCCGATTTAGTGGTTTCAAATTCCGGCCTTAATCCAGTGATAAACTGGTAAAAATGTTCAACATCGAGTTGTTTCTGACGAAGCTCGATGTCTTCGGCACAATGCCACTTTGGTTCTAAAAGGGAAAGTTCTTCCCAAAGTTCGGACAACCCATTGTAATATTCACGAATAGTTTTGTCTCCTTGTGTCATCATTCGAACTTTTTCTTGGAGGTTGCACACGTGTGCAATATCTTTAAGGGAATACATATTCTTAAGGTATTCCCATGCCTTATCGGCATGATCAAATTTGGCAAGACTTGAGCATTTTTTAATGTCAACGCTATTGATAAGCCATGACATTATCTTCGCATGAGATATTCTCCATTCTTTCCATTTCTTCTCGTATGAGGCAATAGCCTTGATTTTCTCTTCTTCCGATAGAGGGACGTCTTTATCTCCCTCCTTTTTAGTAAGAGATAGCTTAGGTTCCGAATCGGAACCATCCACAATCCCCCATAAGCCTTTTCCCCATATATGGTGCTTCATGATTGAAGCCCATGTTACATAGTTCGTATCGCTTAGTTTCATAGGCATGATGGTGACTTTATCATTGTCATCCATCGATTACAAGGAGAGAAAGAATAGGGATAGAAGAGAAACAAGAAGGAAAATGAGAAAGAAAAAAAAAAAAAAAACAATACAACAAGATGTGAAATCTTCTCCAATGAAGTGATAAAACACTTCTCTTCAAGTGGCGAACACTTTTGCAAACGGGCATGGAAACCGAGGCAGCTTTCCTCAAGATTTAGTACTTCCGCGGCTTTGATACCATGAAATGAAATGGGGATCTTCGAAACACGAGCTTTGATTAACAAGAGCAAGTGTCAAGAATGACACTAAAGCATAACCCTTAAAAAGGGTATAACTGGAAACAAAATAAAAATAAAAATGTATTCTTTATTGATATGAAAAACCAATTGCTTAAGAAGCATTGGAGTGAAATACAAGAGGGGCTGCACCCCTTTATATACACAGCTGAAAGAGGACTCAATAGAGCTGTTGGGCACAGTCCAACAGCTCTATTTAGAGCTGTTGGAATGTGTCAGTCCAACAGCTCTATTAAGAGCTGTTGGACTGTGTCAGTCCAACAGCTCTATTGCTAGTCAAGTCTGGACAGGACTTGACTAGCAACAGTCATTCTAGTTCAAACTGAACTAGATGTCATAAAGACAAAAAATAAAAATAAAGGAAAAAAAATACAGAAAAGAAAGAAATTAAAAATGTATTTATATATATAATAATATAATATTATTATATATACATATATGTACAGTTTTACATTTTAACAGCTATATATATAAGGTTTCGGTCTGGATCAAATGTGGATCCATATTAAGGTCTGTATGTGTTATTTTCGAAAAAAAAGGGAGGGGAATGAAAATTTAATAAACAAGGTCTCTCTGTGTAATTTTCAAAAAAAAGGGAGGGGGAATAAAAAGTTTTTATATAAAGGGAAAGGGGTACCACGTAACCCCCCCCCCTCTCTCTCTCTCTCCATGAAGGAGAATGAGGAGAAGACGAAGAAGACCAACCCTAGCCTCTCTCTCTCCTCCTGCCGAGGGTGGGAAGGAGGAGGTTTGATAGGGAAAAAAAAAGTGAGTGTGGGTTTTGGGTTGGGTCTTAGTTGGACCAGACCAAACCCACAGGCCCACATACCTGTGACGCACCCAGTACCCGTACGAGTGTCGGGCCGTGTCAACATGGGTACGCTGCCTGTTTTGCCGTGTCCCAGTAACATAGGTAGAAAGAAATGCTGTACAATGACAAATGATAGGACGACAAGGTATCACCACCAAAATATTCACAAAGATGACGAAGTCATTCTGTGATCCCCTGTCCAGCCCATGTCTCCATCCAGCCGTTCCTCCACCCGCAGCGAAAGGGAGCACTGTATTTTCCAATGAATAGCCACTGGTGCACACTCTAGCTCTTCAAAATCCCTCTCATTCCTCTCCTTTCAAGCGAACCACCAAGCTAATCATAGCCACCAAATGAAAAGTCATTTTCTACCCATCTTTCTCACCCAGAGGGCCATCATAATCATTCTAAAACATGAAATTTCTAAGACCACCCCCTACCCCCTTCTCTCCATCAACCTAAGTTCTTTAAAGAAGGGCAGCCCCAAAAAAGAATGGCCAAAACATCTTAATGTCTATGGTAAAGCATACACATGTTTGGCAAATGCAAACCCCTGTTCTTTGAGTTTTCCAGTTTTCCATAGTGGGGACTGTAATAGGTATGTTAACCATACAAATGCCACCACTCTGGTTTTGGAATCTGGACCCTGACCCTGCAACACATCCTCTAGGAAAATTTATTCTTGGGGTCCAAGCAAGGATAGATAGCATGATTTTACCGGGAATGTGCCTGGGGGTGAACCCAACCAACAAATATCCTCTTCTTCCTCCTCTACAGGCCGAAAATTAGATAGGTGAGACATAAGGTACTCCATTATGAAAATTCTAAATATCTTGGATGTCTTCTAAGCTTAAAATCCCAAATTTTCTTCCCTAGACCGTATTCCCATATAGTGCATGATCTATTTTTAGATAGATTACAGATCACAGGAAGCATAACTCTCAGGTCTTAACATGTCTTGGTTCAACCATCCATCTCCCCAAAAATTAAAATGACTCATTACCTAGTTCAATAGAATCATACTAGCCCTTCTATTACAGAAAAACACTTTTAGTTACTCTTTCCAAATTCTAGACGCCATTGTGTAACTGACACAAACCCACAATTGCCCATATTTGGCCATCACCTGACATGAAACCTTGCCTCCTCAAGTAGTGACGCAAACTAGTTAGATATAGATTGGAACATGCTTGAATGGATACTGCATCCATTTCTTTGGAAATTAGGATCAGATCTAGATCCAAACCCGATTCAGGTCTCACCTAGGAACTTGGAAGGCCAAAACCATATCTGATTTGAACTCTGTGGCACGAATTGCACCCTTAAGCAGGCTACATTTGTTGTTTACATAAGGCAAAATAATAAAAAGGGTTCCAGATTCCGATTTAATCAGGCTCAACCATACATGCTGGACCTGACCTAGTTTCCAAAATGGGTTGCCCACATAAATGATAATATGGTTCAGCTCCAAGTTAGAGCCAGGTCAAAACTCCAATCAACTTGCATCTCTAGCATCATAAAGCCTCCCACACACACACTCACCTTCTCAAATCATGAGGAAGCATGGATCCAGTGTACGTGGAATACCACATGGCCCACCCTCTTACAGAAATGTACTCACAGAGAGAGAGCATCTACGAAGGAGAAAAAAAAAGGCTGCAGAGGGACGTCTTGCTTCCTTTCATGGCAGACAAGTAAGAAAGTTTATAGCAGGGCTTACATGTAAATTAAGTAAACCCTTATCAACTAAGGTCACTTAAATCTAATGTTGGCTTGTTTTCAGAACTCTTGTGAGTTTTGGCTCCTAAAAGTTGATTTGACCCAAATGTGCACCTAAATCAGTAAAATGCAAGTCATTCTCAGTTTTCCTTCTTTTGAGGTGAGAAATTGCAGTAGCCACACTTGACAGGAAAAGACATGATCATGTACTGTATGAAACTTTCCACTAAGCTGACAGGGGTGCAAAGAGCAAAGACAGATCAGGTGGAATACATGATGTATTACTACAACAAGGTAAAAAACAGAAAACATGACACACAAGAACAATTTCCATAATCCAAATAGGCACTATAGGTCGTCCCAACTATAAAGTTGTCAATTCAAAGAAGAGAAGACTTCAAACGTTAAAACTCAACCAAGATAAGAAATCACAGGGTTCAATTCTAACTGCAAAACCATCAGATATCACACTCTTACTAGATCCAACATGATGATCATCTCAATGCATGTGAAAAAACTGCTAGAAAAGATAATATCTACATGCCTCGGCACAACTTAGATTCACTGGTATAGCAAGTGCTAAGTTCTAAAAAAAACTCAAGAATCATCAGGAGATCACGTGAAATTCACACACCCACACATGCACACACACACAAATGTTGCACAAACAAGGGATCATAAGGGCATACGGGAGAAATAATAAAAATTTGTTATTAAATACCATAATAACTACACACATGCAAGCATGCATGCACACACACACACACACACACACACACACACACACACACACACACACACACACACGCGCGCGTGCATGCATACACACAGATTATAAAGGAGAAATAATACAGAATTGTTATTCAATACCACACCGTGCACAAATGAATTGGGAAAACACATACACACATGCACATGCACACGCACATGCAGCCAGAGGCTGGCATGCACGCGCACACGCACATGCAGCCAGAGGCTGGCATGCACGCGCACACACAAATGCAAATGTTGCACAAAGAAGAGATCATAAAGGAGAAATTATACAAAACTGTTATTGAATACCATAATGACAACAAGACCCACCACACCATCCACAAAAGAACCGGGCAAAGAAGTTTCAGCAAAATCAGTAACAACTTAGAGTCTATTAAACTCATGATGCATACAATTCCTTGCATACATTTGCAATGTTTAATCTCAATGCTACCAACAGAATAACATAAAAGGGGGATAAGATGGAACTTAGTTGAAAGGCAACATCATGCACTTTCAATAATAAAAATAATGGTGTGCTAATGATGTAAAGTTTGCATAAAGTTTGCTGGTATTAGCATACATACTTGGCACCTATTGAATCCATGGTGCAAATAAATGGCTTGTCATCATCCCCTAATCCAGCAATCACAGGTTGGCAGAAGTATGGACCAAACCTAGAAGGCATAGGGGCAATAGAAAATGTCATCAACGGTCAAAACAATGAAAGACTATCATCTAAACAAAAGAAAACACGCGTTCAAGGATACCATAGGAACAGAGAGAGAGAGAGAGAGCTACATTGCACAGTACCGAAATCTCAGATGATATGTTCAGTCATGTGTCAAGCTTTACCCTGAATATACTGACAGAAATACATCTTTTACGCTATCACAAAATTTTTGTAATCAAGGGAACCTTGCCAATCAATATGGGCTTGCCTATGTGGTGTTGGCATGAAACCATGCACAAGTAAAAGAACTCGCAGTGACAAAAGCACCCAGTTCAATTTCAACATTGATATAGTTGTTGAGATGTCATGGAAAACAAACTTTGACACCAGTTACAAATATACTTGCAGAATGGAAGCTTTGAAAATTTTCAGATAGAAGGTGCAACTAGATGCAGAAAAGGTATAAATAAAGCGCATATGTGGCCCTGAAATATAAATAGAGCTAATTAAAGCTGGTTAATATTGATGCGGGAATCCTTTTCCTTATCTGATGGTCAAGCTGGGGGACATCCCCTGTAGGATTGAAATGAGACCCCTTGGTTATGATAGCGTGACCTAACCATCCAGCTATCTCATTTGACACACACATAGAGGGGTGGTGCATGGGGCAAGAGAACTGTTTGAGGGAGTAACAGATAGCAGGAGGTTTTATAGGAAGAGATAATGTGACCTTGAAAACATGGAAAAAATACAGCAATTTAGCTAGACAAGTGAAGGGTTAGCAAGCAAGGCCAAATAACATCTACTATACCTTAACAAAAATACTAGTTATGACAAAACAACCAAACTCCTTAAGGTTGATACTAGAGATGTAAGCTCTTGTCCACTTAGAGAATTCTATAAATGACTTCATAATGAACAAAGTATTCACATAAATAGAAGTTGAAAACTTTAAGATACCTTTTCTCATATAGCAATGCAGACACAACACTGGCAAATGTCTCGGGCTTCATGTTTCGTTCTTCTCGCAACTGATAAAGCTTATGGCGGAAGACAAGCCGCTGATACCTTAAGAAAACATTTTGAATTTTGCATCAAAACATTTGATACAGCATGGTATGCGGTATACAAGAGATTAGCAACTAAATGAGATAGGAAAACACAGAACTTTAAGAAAATAAGATGATCCTGGCATTCTTACAGTGTTTGGGTATCTGTTGCCAGACCAGCCAAACCAATGTAAAGTTTATCGTGGATATTGTAGATCCTCTGGAAATCAGTTGCGATAGTCTGAAGCTGCACACCAAGCCGACGATCACTTCCAATAGCAAAGCAGTTCTTCCCCACCATCGCAACCAATGCACTCCCATTATACTCGAATATCTGAAGCAAACACAATTTACAGATCACCACATAAATCAACACAACAGAGAGAAGACCAGCTTCATGTCTCCCGGTCATTAAATGTCATTGCTTTCTCTGATAACTGAGAACCAAACCTATTCTTGCAGGAACATAACTCCAAACTAGGCGATGTCTATGAGAAAACTCGGGTAACTTCAGAAAGTTGTATTATGTAACAGAACGCAAAACCCCAATTCATCCTAAACCCCTAGCTAAGTGGGCTTGCCAAATGCGCTCTAAGTTGCATTTTGTTCAACAATAATTAGGGATCAATACTATGAAAAAAGAAAATTCATGGAAAATTTTGGAACGCCTAACTAATTACGCTCAATCAATGTCACAAATCTCGTTTTCAGGTAAATCTCATAATATATTGAAAAAGATGGCTTTTCTCAGGATATCCACATTTTTCCATCATTATATCTTGAAAATATCACATGAAGAAACCGCTCCCCCTCAGTATCATCCAAAAGGAGAGAGAGAGAGAGAGAGAGAGAGAGAGAGAGAGAGAGAGAGAGAGAGAGAGAAAGGGTAAATAAAAACACCGAGATAACCGAACTCCTTGATCCTTAATAACGCGTTCCAATGGAAAAAGCAAACCCTAGAAAACGCGTAAAATGCATCCAAATTATCACATGAAATCGATGCGCGTTAGCGCTCGAGACGGAAAACCAGATCTCTGAGGAAGCGATTTTCGATGCTGAAAACCAAAGGGATCATCGAACACGTACATCGTGAACAAGGATGTGATGAATTCGAATTAGGGTTTGAGATAAGAACAGAAAGGGAAGGGAAAGGGGGAAAGAGAGCGAGAGCTCACCGACATGACGATCTCTGGGTTGAGGTATGCCCGCAAAATCCCAACTCTCCGGCAGATTCAGAGCGATCCTGAAGAAGCTCGTGTTGCCTTCTTCAGTCTCAACACTCTCTCTCTCTCTCTCTCTCTCTCTCCTGTGTGTATCGTAGACAGCAAGTCTTGGAGTCTCGCTCTTTTCTAAATGCGGGGTTACAAACGGTTCCGGTTAGGATCGAATATCCAACCGAATCCTAATATGTTTGGTCGGATTCATAAGCAAATCCAGATCCGAGTCAGACTCACACTCGGATGATCGGATCATTCAGTTGTAGCGTTCTCATATCCGGGTCCTAATCCGTAACCCAACCTGGCTTATGTTTGGTTGTATACAAAGGTGATTTTGATCCCGTAAAAATGAGAGAAGCTAATCAAGCATGTGATTTGGAATCTCATGGAAATGAGAATCAGAAAAACAGAATGTGATTAAACCACAGTATAACATGTGATTTGAAATTAGGACTTCAAAATTACATTTGATTCCATTTCCCAACTCACGTGATTTCAAATCATATGAGATGTAACCAAACATAAGTTGGATGAGATTCAACCTACTGTTATGTATATATTGGATCTTTAGGTATATGCTTCATTCATATCTCTAATAGATATAGTCTTTGTGCTCTGTTTGGAGGCTGAAGATGAGAGCGGACATGCGAAAATGAGAGATGAAATGGGAAATCCAAGAACTCCTAGCATTTTGAAATTCTATATTTGGGAGAATGGAGATGGAGCTGAAATGGCCTTCCATCTTTTATATGTATATATGGGTAACTGAGACATGTAAACCAGCAAAATATGCAAACGGGTATGTACGGTGATTTTTATAGTTTTGTTTTATTTATTTTTTCTAAAAAATCAGGGTGTGGATGCTTCGATCTAAGATGCTTGAGATAAGGAACACTCCAACGTTGAGGAGAGTCCTACCCTATCTGAAAAAAGAAGAGACATCTTATAATAAGGAGACCTTCTATGATTGGGAAATCTCTCAGGTCTCTCTATCCACAGTTGTAATTAGGGGTGGGGTCGGGTTGGCGGGTCAGCATACCTCAACACGAACCCGACCCGTTTATTAAACGGGTAACCCGACACGACACGGTTAACCCGTTTAATAAACGGGTTGGCGGGTTAGCGGGCGGGTTGGCGGGTCAGGTTCAGGTAAACAGGTTGGCAGGCAGGTTCGGGTAAACGGGTTGGCGAGCGGGTTGGGGTAGGGTAAACAGGTTCGCGGGTTGGGTCAGGTTCGGGTAAACGTGTTGACCCGCCCGCCTAACCCGTTTATTAAACGGGTCAGCTGGGTTGGCATACCCCTAACACGAACCCAACGCGTTTAATAAACAAGTTAGGCAGGTCGACCCATTTACGACACGAACACGTTTAAGCCAAACCCAAACCCGGCTAAGAAGTGGGTTGGCGGGTTGTGTCAGATTTTGCCACCCCTAGTTGTAATGTGAGGTTTTAAATAAGAGTCTCCCCTCTTGTAAAAAATCATTGAATAATAGAAAGTGAGTGAGGGTTGCATGGATGTAGGCTTAGCCCAACCGAACCACATAAATTTGTATTCCTTTGTTTGTTCTTTGTAGTTTGTGCTCTTAATCAGATCTGATTTTCTTTCATGGTATCAGAGCCATGATCGTTTGACCGTGAAGGAAGGTGTTTCCAGCCTTGATAAGCATGGATTGATACCAACATCTAATCAATTCTTGTTTTTTCTGTTGTGGATCACATTCTTGGATTGGTTTTTTTGCTTATTTAAGATCAGCGAGTGTGTTGTGTTGGTTTTCTCATGAAAGTGTGTTGGATCATAATGAGTTCATTGGTATCATCGTTGGTGTGGAATGCCTTTGCAAGCTTGGTCTCAATAAAACCTGATCATAATAATTATTTATTATGACGATCACAAATTGAATCGGTTATGATTAGTCAGGGCTTGATTAAGTTTGTTGATGGAATGTGTTTTGCTCCAGATCAATTTTTAAGTGTAACCAAGGAAAGAGAAATTTGTTCTAAAAATACTAATTTTTTTGCATGAAAAAGATATGACTAGTTGGCCTAAAGATGGTTTAAGATCACTGTTATTGAGGTTGTGCTTAGACAAATTATTAGGATTCTCAGTGCCAAGGAAGCATGAGTCTCTATTGAGAAAGCGTATGCTTCTCAATCAAACCTTAGAGTTATGCAGACGAAGAAAGATTTCAAGATCTTAGGAACGGAGACAAACCTATGACAATGTTAAATATATGTCTAACTTCCTAACTGATGTAAATGAAGAGGTTTCTGATGTTGATTTAGTTCACTATACTTTGAATGGTCTCCTTTATGAATATAAAATTTATGTTACCATTGTTACTGCTCTTGCTCTTAAGAGGCTTTCTTCATTCTTTGGGTTATATCATATGTTGCTTAATCAAGAGAAGAAGATATAGTCGCTTAATTAGCAATCTTCTCAAGACACCTCTGCCATTGTCTTCTTTACTGAGCAAGGAACCACTCTGCTCAAAAATTGATGGGATATTTCTAAGGCCTTTAATGCAGTTATGAACATGTCCCCAGTAAAAAATTTTAATTGGTTTCTAGATACAAGAGCAACTCATCATGGGACAGACAAAGCAAAATACCAAGGTCTAGAAGTGGTTATAGTAGGTAATGGTGCTAATATTCTCATATCCACTTCAGGTATTATTAAACTTCCCTCTAAGGATAAATAATTTATTTTAAAGAATGTTCTTCTCATTCCTCTAAATCAAGAAAAATATCTTTTTAGTAGCTTGTTTCACTCATGATAATAATTGCATATTTGAGTTTCACCCTACATATTTATATGTTAAAGATTTGAATAATAGGGTCACCCTTCTAAAGGAGTGAAGTGAGGGAGGTTTATATGTTTGTAGTAAAGGAGAGGAGGAGTCAAGAAGAGATACAGAGGCACATTTTGCTCAGAAGAATACCTCTCCAAAAACATGACACTGCGGGCTTGGACATACTAGTAGGGGTGTTATGGATAGTTTCTATACGAAACAAATTTTTATCTCCTACCAATAATTTGCATTTATCTGATTCATGTTCTAGTTGCATGATTGGCAAGACACATAAACTACCATTTGTTTTGTCTAAGACTATTGCTTATTATCATCTTGAGATTGTGCATGCTGACTTTTGGGGTCCTAATCATGTGGTCTCTAGAGAAGAACATAGATTTTATTTTTTATTTGTCGATAATTATTCACATTTCTCTTGGCTATTTCCTTTGTTAAGAAAATCAGATACTAAGCTGCTTTGAAATATTTAAAAATATTATGAAAAAACAAATTGGTTTCCAAATAAAAAAAAAATCATAGTGATGGTGGTGGCGAGTTTATGAGTCTCGCTTTTACAAATTTTTTAAATTGTCATGGCATTATGCACTGAATTTTGTGTCCTTGCACTCCCCAACAAAATGGGGTCACTGAAAGAAAATACAAATATGTTGTGGTGACTGGGTTGAGTATGATGTCTCATGCCTCTATGAGCATCAGGTTTTGGATAGATGCCTTTAGAGTTGTTGTTTATCTCATAAATAAACTTTCTAGTCTTAATCTTGGCAACAAATCATTCAATGAGCTTCTACTTAAACAAATTTTAGAGTATTCCCTCCTAAAGTTTTGGATGTACATGTTATCCTTACGTTGTTCCATGAAATACTTCTAAATTAGCCCATAAAACCAAAGCATGTGTTTTCCTAGGGTATGAAAGTAATTACAATGATTACTTATGTTTTGATCTAGTTTTGAATAAGGTTTATATATCCAAGCATATGACTGATGAGTCTAAGTTTCTTTATGTTGGTTCTAATGCTCTTATTTCCTTCAAGGAGGTCTTCAATTGGCTACGTCAATAAGAAGTCTCCAAAGATTGTAATGCAGGACAAGAATCCTCCAAAATTGATTCCAGCATTATCCTTGCAAATAGCTCACATGCCATAAATGTTGACGGTCCCATCTTTGCTGACCTAGATCCTCCTTTACCAACTCCTAGTTCAGGCCCTGTCTGAATCTAAGTCCACTAGCCCAAGTCCTAATCCAGCAAGTGTAGTGCTCAATGAACATATCAGTTCTGAATCTAGTCACTCTTCATGGATAAATCTGGTTGTGGATATTATACCCTCTGAAGAGGTTCAACAACTTGCCCGAACTCATCACATGGCTACCAGATCTTAAGATGAAACCCTAAAACCAAAATTGTTCTTATACACAAAATATCCCTTAAGCATTGTTGTGATCAGTGTCTTCTCCCAAGAGTCTGCACCAGAAACCTTTACTGAAGCTAATTCAATTAAAAAATAAAAAAAATGTTATACATGAAGAATTTGATGCCCTGACTAGAAAGAAAACATTGGGTGCAGATGGATTTACAAAATTAAGAAGCATGTTGACGACTCTATTATTAGATACAAAGCTAGGCTTATTGCTAAGGGATATAATCAACAAGAAAGAATTAATTATTTTTGAAACCTTTAGTCATATGGTCAAACCTACCACTGTCTGCATCGTTCTGTCCCTAGTTGTGAGTCTTGGTTGGCCCATACACCAGTTAGATCTGAATAATACTTTTTTTTATGTGTTTCAACAGGAGGAAGTACGTATATATGGTTCAACCATAATGGTTTGAGAGCAGTAAGTACCCAAATTATGTCTCCAAGCTTGGTAGATCCCTATGCGGATTAAAGTAATATCCAAGATCATGGTTTGAGAGATTACACAATCATCTTGTCCAGATAGGTTTTGTTGAGCCAAAAGCTTATAAGTCTTTTTTCGTTAAAATATGTGAGAATATTACCTTGCTTATGCTTGTATATGTGAATGATATCATTGTTACAGGGAATACTTATGTTGAAGTTCAAAGTTTAATAAATCGGTTTGAAAACGAGTTTGCTATTAAAGACTTAGGCTCTTTGAGGTATTTTCTGGGCATCGAAGTTATTCTGATATCCAATAGACTGGTTCTTTCATAGAAGAAGTATATTCTGGATGTGTTAAAACGAGCTCATATGCTTGAAGCCAAACTAATGTCTACACCAGCAACTGTTAATGTGACTCTTTCTAGATTTGAAGAAAAATTGTTTGAAGATATGGCACACTATCAAAGTATAGTTGGAGCCCTACATTACATTCACTCATCCTAAATAAAGCTTGTTAATTTATGCATGCTCTCACACAAGCTCACTAAAACCATGTCAAAAGGATTCTCAGATATCTTAAGGGAACTATCATGATTGGTCTTCATGTTCACAAAAATAAGTCATTTTAGCTTTCAATTTATGCAGATGTTGAATGCGTAGGATGTTCGGATGATAGACAATCCACTAACAGCTATATTACCTTTTTTTTACACTAATTTGCTCTCTTGAAACTCATCAAAGCGACAAATTGTTGAAAAGTCCAGTACTGAAGCTAGATACAAAACATTGTCAGGGGTTGTCTTTGAACTCACATGGTTGAGATATCTCATACGAGAATTACATGTTGATCAGCAAGATACACCTGTTATATGGTGTGATAATCTTGGGGTTAAATATCTTGCAGTAAATCATGTTTTGCGTGCTTACATGAAGCACATCAAGATTGATTTTCTATATTATCAAAGATTTTTTGCGAGTATTTTAACATATTATTGAGAGATTTACCTACTCAAAATTGAATTGTTAAATTTACAAAGTTTAAAAAATTGTATTTGGGTTTGGATCTCGATGAAGCATCCAAAAAGGGTCATAAACTTAAGCTCAAAAATGTTCAAATAGAACACGTAGGATCCATTAGATCTGAGAACTATTAAATTTAGATCTTAAGGGTGATCTAAATTGTTTGACCCACATAATTCGGATTTGGATCTAAGAGGGGGATCCAAATTGATCGAACTTATATGACTGGGATTTGGATCCAATCCAAAGTATAATTTAATTTCAGTTTGGATCTTGAGGGATATCCAAACTAATCAACACTTATATTTTGGATTTTAAATTGGATCCATTAAATGAACCCAATTCAAAGTAATTAATTAAATAATATATATTTTAAATATGTATATATATATATAGTTTGGGGATCGGATCCAAATGGATCCAACCCAAACAACGCCCCTCATTAAACCTTCACCTAATGAATTGGGGTTGGATCCAAAAAGATTCATCCCAAGACCCAAACCAAACCCAAACTTGGTTTTGGATTCAAGAATGGCTCCAAGAACCAATTATGCATTAGGATCCATTTGGATCTCATCACCTCTCAACTCTCTCTTTTCCCTCATCCTTTTCCTTCCCCCTTTTCCTCCTTTTTCCACCCTACACCCCTCTTCTCCTTTTTTCTCACTAACCACTCCCTTTTTATTTAAACCCCCTCCACTTCCCCACTCTTCACACTCCTAACTCTCTTGAGTAGGGATGCACACGAGTTGAGTTTGAGCCGAGCCTTGGTTGTTCGAACTCAACTCAGTTCAAAATCACTTTGTTCGAGCTCGGCTTGAGCTTGAAAGAGCTTATAAAGCATTGTCCGAACTAGGCTCGGTTTTGAGCTTGAGCCAAGCCGAGCTTAAACAAGATTCATTAAAAAAAATTACAAAAGAGGGATTTGATCCCCCGACATCCTTAACGTTAACCAAGGGACTTGCATTAAGCCAAAACATGTCTTTTAATTATTATTACTAAAAAAAATCTATACATACTAAAAATTCTCAACGAAAAAAGGTACAAAAGGCGGGATTCAAACCCAACACATTCTTAATAAAGACTAATGCCTTACTCATTGTAATATCAATGTAGTTCTTAATTTTTTGTAAAGATAATATATGTATAAGGTTTTCAATTAACTGAGCCCTATCGAGCCTATCGAGCTTTATTGAGCTCGACAGGTCGTTCAAGCTCGGCTCGATGGCATGTCCAAGCTTAATACACTGGTTCAAGCTCGGCTTATTTACGAAGTGAATGAGTCTGAGTCGAGCTTTAACTTAGCCAAGTTTGAGCTAGCTTGGTTCGGTGTGCATCCCTACTCTCAAGTCCCCTCTCCTCCTCTTGGTGATAATTTTTTTGGAGTAAAAGAGCTCATTCTTTTTACAAGTTCTGGAGTGACCTCTAATTAGACTCTCTCTAAATCCATGAAATTAGAGTAACTCTTAAGTGTGAAAGCATTTTTGGGGTTTTCATAATCTTCAAACAAGGCAGAGAAAAAATTACACTAACTCTGATATTTGTATAATTCTAATGCATGAATAGTTTTTATGAGCTTTTATATATGTTTACGAGCTTTTACGTGTGTACAGGTTTTTATGTATGTTTACTAGCTTTTTTATAATATATGTATGAATTATGTATGTATAACTTGAAATATGTAGAAAATATATATGCTTGAGGTTTAGATGTTTCGTATTATGAAATATGCATGTTTTAAAATTTGAGATATAATTGATTCAATGATTTGAATACACATGCATTGAGGTTTAATTTACAAATGTGTGAATTTAAAATAATATGAAATGTGATGTTACATGTGGCTATGTTATGATGTCAATGTGTGTGATGATGTGCTTCTGTATGATGTTAAAATGATACATGAAGTGAGGTTATGAATGCATGCAATAAATGTTTAAGCTCAATGATAGAGCTATCGGATCACATAACCTTACTGATATGCTAACATATGATTATATGTTGAATTATCATATGATTATAATATATAATGTGATGCATATTGAATGCATACATGTTTGTGCCCGAATTGGTGCTCATTGACCCTGTGAGCAGTTAATTGTGTTTATGCATGCATGGCAAAACTATTTTAAAGAGAATCTCTGTGAGGGTGTGCATGACCAAGATCAGGTGATCCGGCTAGGGCAATAAATCTTTGTAAGAAGGAGCATTGTCTAATATCAGGTAACCTACTATGACAGTAAATTTCAGTAAGAAAGTATATTGTTCAAGACCAGGTAATTCGACTAAGGCAGAATCTTCGTAAGGTTTTACATTTCTAAGACCAGGTAATCCAGAGTGGAACTTGTTTTCAATATACAGTGAATATCTGAAGATGAATACTGAAAGTAAATTCTGATATACCAGATTAAGGATGTATGTTTGTGATTACTCATGTTGATTATGATATAATGTTTAGTATGATATACTATATGTGTCCTTTAAGTTTCATGTCCATATCTACTATGGACCCTAGCATGAGATTATGATTGAACATGTTAAACATGTTAGTGAATGATACATCACACCTACTTATTTACTTTGCAAATGAATACATTATGTTCTTATGATTGAAATATATCATGTATGTGTACCATGATTAATATATATCACAGATATCTGATTAGATGTATTATGTTATCATTAATGTGCTATATGTATTAGCTTTATACACTCATTATGTATTCTATTGTAAACCTATCATATCAAGCTTTCATGAGTCTGACCTTTTTTATGGCATTTCAGGTGTTGTATAACTGCAGATGTAGGATGTTGAGGTAGCATCAAGAGCCAATCTTTTTTCTTTTCTAGGCATTAAATTATGGATACATATTATTAAAAATGGTTGCAGTATTTTAAAAGCATGCAATACTGTCATGTGATTGGTTAGTGTCACATAGCCAGGCACTTAGCCGCTGATTTGATCTCAAGACCCAAAGAGCCCAACCTTTAACTGGGTCTAACTTAAAATTCTATTCACCATTAATTCTATTTTTAGTAGCACTGATCATGTATACATTTTAGTGTTTAATTCATATTAAACTATGCATGATTCAGTAGAAAATCACATTAAAACCCTGAGTTTATTGTTAGTTTCGAGAAAACGTGCATAAAGAATAAAATATGAATAATGCAAGAAATGCGAGTTATTTTTGCAATTTATTTTGAAGTTTGTTACTTGCAAATAAATTAGTAGATTGAGTTACAAAGTAAAGAGGCAAAAGTTTTTAATTAGTTTTAGCTTTAGTTTTTTGAAATATAGTGTATTAGACAATAGTTTTCTAGAGGAGTTTGTTTTTGGAAATACTTGAAAGAACAAGAGGGATTTTTGTAATTATCATTAAAATACCCTAAAAAGAGCTTTAAAAGCTCACGTAAGGGGAGAGTGGGAGCCGTCTCCTCCCATGCACACATCCCTCTCTCCTTCCCCTTCCTTTCCAACTAGAGCCTCTCTTTTCTTTTTTCCTTCCCTCTCTTTTTCACCTCTTCTCTTCTTCTCTTTCCCTTCTCCTTCATCTCCGGTGGAGAAACACGGTCCGGCGGTGGCTTACATGGTGGAGGCCACCTCTTCTCTCAACCAAATCCACGCTTAGCAAATCTCCTCCCGCCTCCTCCTCCTCCTCTTCTTCTTCTTCTTCTTCTTCTCTTCTTTTTTTCTTCTCTTCTCTTCCCTTCTCATCTCGCGATTTCTTTTTTTTTGTTGTTCTGCAAATTTTATTTTGTTAATTTTGTTGTAATTCATGCATCAACATCCACTATCGCATCTCACGTTCCTTTAGTGCATAGCATCATTTTTTTCCTTTTTTTTCATTCACTGTTATGCGCATATTCATCCCCTACATCCCATTTTTTTATTTGCATCGATTCAATCTGCATTCACTTGCCTGGATTTTGCATGTTTGTTCTTGCATTTTATTGTTTGCATTGCAGCTGTCAGAATCCCTTTTGCCTCTGCCGTGAGGATTCAACTCAGCATCTGCCGGAATCTAGTTTCACCGAATTCTGGTTCATAGAGAAAACCTGATCGATTCTTCAGATCTGCCTTCACCGAATTTGTTGGAATTTCTGTTTTTCGCCGTGAAAGCCATTTCACGACACCTTGTTAAAGCCACTTCACGGCAGCCACTTCATTCATTTTTCACTTCACGGCAGGGTCCGACTTCCACATCCGGCTAAAGCCCTCTGCATTTCACGGCAGCCATTTCACGATAGTCACTTCAGTCATTTTCCACTTCACGGCAGCTTGTGTCTTTGATCTTTATAGCATGTTTTAAAGTTATTTTTATGGCAGTGGTTTTTTTAATTTTACGGCAACACTTCATTTTGTATCTTCACAGCATTTTAGGCATTGCATTTTAGGTATTTTTATTTTTAGGCATCACATTTTAGGCATTGCATTTTAGGTATTTTTGATTTTTACGTTTTGCATATCTTTTATTTTTGCATATTTTTGTGTATCTTACATTTTTAGCATAGTGTTAGACTTTCGTCTTGCGCTGCTTGTGTGTTCATGTTTTGCAGGATTGCGTGGAGTGAAGGCAAGCGAGCGAGACACGTGGTGGTGTGCATTCGATACGCGACACGAGGCATGAGCGCAAAAGACATTTTCAGTTCTTCTTTTTAGATTAGAAATTTGATTTTCATTTAATCTTGGGTTTGTAATAAAATTATTTTAAACCCTCTGCGTAGGGTAAACATTTGATGTAATAGCTAAGTAGTTTTATTTTCTCGCACTTTTTTATTTTGAGCAATAAAGCGTAGTTTAGTTGCATGTTTCACCATAACAAAGCAGTGAATTAGCGACAACCACATTCTGTCGTGATTTCGTCGCTAAGCCTGTTAGCGACGGATTAACAACGATGAGGCGATGATATGCTTACGTCGCGAATTTTTCGACGCTAACTGGCGACGAAATAAATTCGTCGCCAGGTCCGTTGCTAATTGCGACGGAATAACGAGCGATGTATTCCGTCGCCAATCCGCTGGTACTAAACGGCGACCTCGGCTTGGCGATGGATTTACGTCTGTTGCTAAGCTGTCGCTAGATTTATTTGCATAGTGACGGATGTTTTCGTCGATAATCCGTCGCAAACACAAAAAAAAATAAAAAAAATTATTTAAAAATTAAATACCGAGAACAGTACAATTTATATTTCTTGTACAATTTGTATTTCCTGTAAATAAAAAACAAACTACACAAAAAATTCCATATAAAAGGAATCTACAATAATTAATTATTTCACCTTAAAATTGACAAGTTTAATTATTTACAATTCAACAATTACAATTAGGAAACAACAAAAAATAGAACTTCTTCAACACAATTCTCTAATCATCGTCAAGATTTTGTGTCTTCTTGTTCATTGCCTTTATCTGTCCCTTCAGCTCCGCTACGCTGATTATCGCTAGCAGCCTACACAAGAAAAGAACAATCAGTATTGATAAACAAAATATAATGAAATAAATTAAACACTATATGTGATTCTATCATGTGCTCATATGTGCTTTAAGGCAATAAAAAAACTTTATATGTGATTCTATCATGCTCATATGTGCTCTAAGGCAGGCAAAAAACTCTATATGTGATTCTATCATGAATTATATGTGTTTTAAGGCATTAAAATTTTTTTATATGCGATTATATCATGCTCAGATGAGTTCTAAGGCAGCTAGAAAAACTCTATATGTGATTCTACCATGCTCATATATGCTTTAAGGCAGACAAAAAACTATATATGTGATTCGATCATGCTCGTATGTGTACTAAGGTAGTCAAAAAATTGAATATGTGATTATAGCATGCTCATATGTGTTCTAAGGCAGACAGAAAAACTCTATATGTGATTCTATCATGCTCATATGTGCTCTAAGGCAGGCAAAGCAAAAAACTTTATATGTGATTCTATCATGCTCATATGGGCTCTAAGGCAGACAAAAAACTCTGTATGTGATTCTATCATGAATGATATATGTTCTAAGGCAGCAAAAAAACTCTATATATGATTTTGGCATGCTCGTATGTGTTTTAAGGTAGTCAAAAAACTGAATATGTGATTTTAACATGCTCATATGTGTTCTCAGGCAGTTAAAAAACTGAATATATGATTATAGCATGCTCATATGTGTTCTAAGACAGTCAAAAAAACTTTATATGTGATTCTATCATGCTCATATGTGCTCTAAGGCAGGCAAAAAACTTTATATGTGATTATAGCATACTCATATGTGCTCTAAGACAGACAAAAAATTCTATATGTGATTCTATCATGCTCATATGTGCTCTAAGGCAGGCAAAAAGTTATATATGTAATTCGATTATGCTCATATGTATTCTAAGGCAGACAAAAAACTGAATATGTGATTATACCTGAGAAGGATCTGCAATCGAAGATCCCTTGTTCATCACAAGATTGTTGATCTCATCTCGGAGAAAGGGGGCGACAGTGTCATGGAAGTAGTCATTCATTGTGTCCTTAATGATCTGGCGTACATCATCACCGGAAAGAATAGGCTGCTGCTTGGAGCTTATATCGGCGAAAGAAGTCTGTGAGCCGTAACTGGAAGAAGCAATAACTGGTGAAGTGTTCAGATTACTCTCAAACCCGAACACACGACCTTTTTTGGGTTCATCTGCTGCAGTCACCCATGCTGCAGGATCAAATGATGGATGTTGAGTAGCGTCATCGCCATATCGCTCTACCATCTGTTGCTCATATGCCTCATACAAAATAATGTTTAAAGTATGCATTAATAATTAATGATAACATTATGATAACTTGAATATTGCAATAATTATTAATAGAATAAATACATACCGTTATCCTTCTCGCCTTCTCTGATACGAAGACTCCCGTGGTTTTTCGTTTATGTGTTTGAACAAACACATCCTTATATGGTACAATGCCTCATTTTTCTGCTTCCTTTAAAGTTAAAGGATAAAAGATTTAGTTCACAAGTTTGCAACAATACTTATAAAATAAATATTATATATTGATGAGTTACCATTTTCTTCAGGTGGCTCCTAAATGACTTAGATCCACCTGTGTGTAGATGAGCTTCGGGCATTTTCGCTCGATTTTGTGCAGCCTTCGCAGAGCGATTTCAAAATGCATCTCCCGCCCACTTATCTCACATTTCATCCCAATAATCTCTCCTGATAGTAATAGGGTCATAGCCCTTCCACTGTAGTGGATCATCTATTACGCCAGATGCTTTTTTTGTTGCAGTCTTCATATTGTGAAGCATGTCTGCAAATTGATTGACAGTCACCTTCTGCCACACCTTCCTTGCATCATTTTCTTCCACCGTAGTTGCGAAGCGATTCGAAGCCTATAAATATTTTCAGAAAGTTAATAGACATTATTTAAAAAAATAAATATGAAATACATTAACTATGAGGAACAACTGTATACCGTGAATGAGGACCACAATCTGTCTAACACCTCCTTTGGGTACTTTTTTCATTGAGCAACCGGTCCTGGTTGATGTTGAAGAAGTGAATTCCTAATCTCTCGTACTACTTCTTTTGGCTCAAACCTTGTGTTGCACATGAATTGGTACACAGTAAATATCAATATAAAATATTTATAAGATATGCAATAATTGAAAATGAAATACTTACAGTCGATTATCGATATACACTATTCGAATGAGTCTTCTTGTGCCAGACTGAGAAGACTCTACTTCCTGTGTTGGCTCATGACTTGTGTGATCAGCTGGTGTAGGTGGGTCGTATACAGGCGAAACATCATCTATAAAAAATACGTTAGAAATTCTTAGAATGCGCATTTGAACTAATCAAGCATCTAATTAGTTATATAATATACCTATCACAGGAGCCCGTGAAGATGAAGGCTGGGCCTGGCTACTACTGGATGAGCGACCACTGTAACCTCCACGCACCATATTCTAACAAATAACATATGTCATACAATACATTCAAATAATTCACATCAAGTATTACAATACATTCAAGTCATTCGCATCAAGTATTACAATAATTCAAATCATTCGCATCAAGTATTGCAATACATTCAAATGATTCGCAACAAGTATTACAATGCATTCAAATCATTCATATCAGGTACTGCAATGCATTCAAGTCATTCACATCAAGTATTGCAATGCATTCAAATCATTCACATCAAGTATTACAATGCATTCAAATAATTCAAATCATTCACATTAAGTATTGCAATAATTCAAATCATTCGTTGCATAAATTACAATACATTCAAATCATTCACATCAAGTATTGCAATGCATTCGAATCATTCGTATCAAGTATTACAATACATTCAAATAATTCAAATCATTCACATCAAGTATTACAATGCATTCAAATAATTTGTATAAAGTATTACAATACATTCAAATAAAATTTTTAATCATTCACATCAAGTATTGCAATACAACTCATTCATTCGCATCAAGTATTACAATACATTCAAATAATTCAAATCATTCACATCAAGTATTACAATGCATTCGAATCATTCGTATCAAGTATTACAATATATTCAAATAATTCAAATCATTTACATCAAGTATTGCAATACAACTCATTCATTCGCATCAAGTATTACAATACATTCAAATAATTTAAATCATTCACATCAAGTATTACAATGCATTCGAATAATTCGTATCAAGTATTACAATACATTCAAATAAATTTTTTAATTATTCACATCAAGTATTGCAATACAACTCATTCATTCACATCAAGTATTACATTACATTCAAATCATTCAAATCATTCACATCAAGTATTGCAATGCATTTAAATAGAGGTCTGTATTACAAGATTTTGCTCACTAGCTTGAGAATTCTTTTTCGTCACTTGTTTGACTTTCTTCTTCTTCTTCTTCTTCTTCATTGTTTATCCATCCACTTGGTACATCATTTGGATCACATTCCTCTATGAATGTTTTATCGCCCAATGGAGATATGACATGCATATCATGCGCAACATCGTGACCATAAGTGAAGTCATAGACATCATCTGATTGATAGTAATCGCTGTCTTCAGCTAACTCATCTTCTTGTAACTGATCATACTCAGGGTATAGTTTGAACTTCACCTTGCAAACTGCCCATCATTCATTTCTATCTGACTTTTTTATACTCGGATATGAAGTATAATAAACTTGTTGAGCTTGCGAGGCTAATATGAATGGTTCATATGTTCCAAACCTGGATTTATGATTCACCTCCACAATGCCTGAAGCTTTGTCGAGTCTTGTTGCAGTTGGATCAAACCAATGACACTTGAATAAAGTTACCCTATTATTTATGCCTAAGTAAATCAACTCCATTATTTCCTCTATAACATCGTAGTAATCATGTTCATTTTCACCGTAGCTGCTACCCTTGACACACACACCACTATTCATCGTTGATTTGTTTATACCGTAATCTTTTGTATGGAATCGATAACCATTTACGATGTATCCGTTGTAGCATTGCACAACTTTGGTCGGACCATTTTCTAAATCACATATTCCTTGATCTTTAACATCACCATGGCGGACCTACGCACATATCACATAAACAATGATTGTGATCACGATCAATTAAGTAACTTAGTGTTGTTTATAAGTACAAAATTTATGTTAGCTTCTTTACCAACTGTTTCAACCACTCCACAAACTTAGTTTCACGTTCTTTTTGTACTTCTACATCAGTGAGATGTGAAACTTCTCTTTGCAACTCCAAATCAAATCGTCTGCAAACCACAAATACTTATATTACTGAGCCATGTATTCACATATAGAACATAAAAGGATTCATAATTGTGTTGCATATACATATACTTACTCAATATATGGGTCGATCGCTGAGCAATTAAAAAGAATATAGATGTGTGTTTCATCTTGCTCTCGATCTGTCAAGAGCCTTGATCGGTAACTACCAAATGCATGCTCAAGTGGTTGAAATATCGATAGCTTGTCAGCTACAGTTACTTGTTCTCCATCATCGTTACGGAGCAGGCATGTGTAACGTGTTGGAATATGAGGTTCGAAGTACATAGATGAGAAATTTGAAATCTCTTCTAAAGTGTATGCCTCACAAATAGAGCCTTCTACTCTTGCTTTATTACGAACCTTTTTTTTGAGGTCGAACATACATCTGGCAAAAATATACATTTCAAATTTTAAATATCTGTCATTAAAAAGACAAATATAAAAAAATATATACCTTTCAAATGGGTACATCCATCGATATTGCACAAGGCCACCAACCCTTAGTTCATATGGCAAATGTATGATCAAATGTTCCATAACATCGAAAAATGCTGACGGAAATATCTTTTCTAGCAGACAAACAGTGGTGATGACAAAGTCCTCGAGATTCTTTACATCTGATACTACGACCTCCGATGCGCACAATGTTCTGAAAAATCCGCTCAACTCAGACAATACCCCCCATATAGGTTTATCTAACATATCATGGAATGCTAGGGGTATTAGTCATTGCATAAAAATATGACAATCATGGCTCTTCAACCCATATAACTGTCCATCGTCAATCTTCACAGCCTGAGCAATGTTAGAGACATATCCATCTGGAAATCTCAATTGTCTCAACCATTGACATACATGTTTTATTTGATCAGGTCCGAGCATGTACTTTTCCTTTGGTTTCAGTACTTTGCCATTATACTCTTTGAGTTCCAATTCTGGTCGTTTACATATTAATTTTAAATTCATACGGGTCTTCGGATTATCCTTCATTTTTCCTTTAACATTCATTACTGTATTGAACACATTATCAAACACATTTTTCTCCACATGCATCACATCCAAATTATGTTGTATCAATAGGGTTGGCCAATACGGTAGTCCCCAAAAAATAGATTTCTTCGTCCAATTGTGATCCTTCCCAAATCTACAGAAGGGTGTAGGACTGCGGGCATCTGTTAATATATCTGGAAAGTATCGCAATCTTCTTAGAATATCTATGTTAGACAATCTTGAGGATGGACCTTCTGTTTCAGTTGTATTTGCTTTAAACATATTCTTTTGTCGTCAAAACGGATGGTCGCTGGGTAGAAATTGACGATGGCACTCAAACCAGCAAAGCTTCCTTCCATGCCTTAATCTAAAAGCTTTTGAATCCTCCATGCAGTACGGACATGCCAACCTCCCATGTGTGCTCCAACCAGATAGCATACCATATGCAGGGAAGTCACTGATTGTCCATAGAAAAGTGGCCTTCATGTTAAAATTTTGTTTTTTGTGTGCATCATACGTGGTAACACCGTCATTCCATAGTACTTTTAGTTCATCAATCAATGGCCTTAAATATACATCAAGATTTTGGCCAGGTGAGGTCGGACCAGAGATCAACAAAGACAAGAAAAGATTTGGACGTTTCATACACAAGCTTGGTGGAAGGTTATATGAAGTTACAAATACTGGCCAGCATGAGTATGGAGTTGATCTACCCCCAAATGGATTAAATCCATCTGTACATAGACCGAGTCTAATATTTCGCACTTCCATTACGAATTTCTGATGAGTACGATCAAAGTGCTTCCAAGCTTCAGCATCAACAGGATGCGTGATCTTGTTTTCATCGTGTCGAGCTTTATTTGCATGCCATCTCATGTGTTTAGTTGTCCTTGAAGACATATACAATCGTTGCAATCTAGGAGTGATAGGAAAGTAGCAGACCGACTTGTATGAAACTTCTTTTGATCTCGTGCTACCATTGCCTCTTGTCTTTGGCTTGAACCGAAGATGCCCACATGACGGGCATGATATGTTGTTTTCCTGCTCCTTGAAATACAACATGCAGTGATTTGGACAAGCATCAATCTTTTTATACCCCATACCTAGAGCGTTGACCATAACTTTCACATGATAGAAATTTTGTGGCAATTTCTCATCTTTGGGCAACATACTCTTCACAATCATGCACAAACGGTCAAAACATGATTGACTCAAATTATACTCGGACTTCAAATTCATTAGTTGAAGAACTGCAGACAAGATAGTGTGACTCTCGCAACCGTTCCAAAGTGGCTCATCAATATCTCTAAGTAAATCATAAAATCTACTAGCTGCATCGTTTGGTGATTCTTCATCTACGACAGTTCTTACATCACTAGAACTCATAGCAGAACCCAGTTTTGTTCCTGCAGTATCAAATATCAAATTCGTATATGGATTATCGTGCACCACATTCACCCGTGCATCAAAATCGTTTCTAAATTCTTTTCCATGAAACGTCCAGTTCTGATAATCACTCACAAAACCCTTCCTATATAGGTGATGTCTAACGCTATAAGGTTCTACAAATCAATTATTCTTACAAATCTTGCAGAGACACCTAATCTGACCTGTGGGATCCACTATACTGACACTTGTCGTTGTAAATTCAATAAAATTGTCAACACCATCCATATATTCATACGATAACTCATTGTCCACTATCATACGGGACATCCACTCACAGTTTGCAGTCATTTTCTTATGATGTTACGAATAATAGCCTAACGAATTAAAAGAGAACAATCAGAATGCTACGATGAAGAAAATATCAAATTTATCATGCAATATATGATGTCATACAATAACAAGAATTTTGATGCATGCATTGATAACTTAATATTTTCATGTGCAAACTATTAATGACATGATACAATCATTTGAAACATCTTTCATTATACAATTTCATAATCAAATTGAAAGTAACTACATGCAAGAATAGATACAATTACATCAAACATTGCAATATAACGTAATCATTCATATCAAATAAATGACAAACATGTACCTGCAACAAACACACTTCAATATCTCACTAACTACTACCATGCCTAGCATTGACTCCGTACTCCAAAAATAAGAACACTTCAATATTCATACATTAAAATCATGCTCAGTATGATCTCTGAACTCCAACAAAGCAACCCTAAATATCAACAACTAAGTGAGTGTGTGAACAATAAAGTGTTACATCTAACAAATTAAATAACATGTGATACACTTGCATCACTTACTCACCATGGGTATTTACCCAATTTGCATTATTTTTGTCACTTACTTACCACAGGTGGCTGAGCACGAGCTGGTTCCGTTGAAAAATCTGCATAAAAAAATGTTGTTTTAAAATGAAGTCACCACGAAAAAAAAGAGGTTGTTCCGGAAAGAGGTTGACTCCCCTGCTGTTCCGGCAGGGGGTCTACCCCGTTACAGAACATAGGGGGTTAACCCCTTTACGGAACATAGGGGGTTAACTGACCCCCTGTTCGGGCAGGGGGTCGACCCCCAGCCTTTCCGCCAGTGAGTCGAACCCCTGCCGGAAAGGCAGGGGGTCGACACCTCGAACCCCTACCGGAAAGGCAGGGGGTCGACACCCTGTCGAAGTCGACCCCCTGCCGGAACAGGCAGGGGGTTAACCCTCTGCCGAGGTCGACCCTCTGCCTGTTTCGGCAAGGAGTTAACCCCCTGTCAAAAAGGCAGGGGGGTAAACCCCCTGCCGGAAAATGCAGGGGGGGGGGGCGTCCTTTACCTGTCTCTGGGCGGTGGGACCGGCGAACGGCGGGAGTGGGACCGGCGAACGGCGAGAGCAGCGAAAGAAGAAAAGGAAAAGTTGTATGGGATTAGGGTTATTTGAAACTTAGCGACAGAATTAATCCGTCGCTAAGCCAACGTAAATTAAATTTACGAAACGAGCGACAGACTATATTCCGTCGCTAAGTAGCGACGAACTAGATTTTGTCGCAAACGTCGTCGCCAAATGATGCGGCCGTAACGACAAAACAGTTTGTCGCAAAATCCGTCGCTAAGTAGCGACGGACTAAGTGGCGGACTATATTCCGTCGCTATTTTTGTAAGCTTCATTAATTATAGCGATGGATGTTTGTCGCTCGTTAATCCGTCGCTAACTAGCGACGAAATATTTTCGTCGCTAATAACGTATTTTCTTGTAGTGTTTGAATACAAGTATCCCCCATTCTCTGAGATCGACCCGGACTTCACCATTCATGAGAGCCGGTTTTTATTTTTGGTGTCTGGCTTTCACGTTATTTTTACAAAAAAATATATTTCAAAATCATTTTATAAAAACTGACATCAAGCACCCTTAGGTCTATCACCTCCAATGACACTTATCAAGATTATATTATGATGTAGAATTGTAACCTGTAACTGGCAAACTTTTCTCTTATCACATTAGCAATATCACGCTTTGGCTCGTCTCAGATAATCAACAAGTTCCAAATAATTAGATTATTATATATTATGTTCGTTAGACTACAACCAACTGAACCATCACAAGTTACCTACTAATTAGGTTTATGCTATCAGAGAACAAAGTTTCAGTCGTTAAATTAATACATTCCAAAACAAATATAAAACCATTCCTTCATTTTTCGATATAATTGTTACATATTCATTTAAGCTATACTCATTTATCTTTACATCTTCCTCTTCATACGAGGCACTGAAATAACCTTAACCCTTCACATGGCAATATATAGCACATAGCTCATCATTAGAAGAATGTGAACAAATAAAGAGAAAAAAAAATCTCCAAAAGATCTCTCCAGCCTGTAAACCAAAACTGCATGTAAGACCATGCTACGCAGGGAGGGAGAATTTGAAAACTTGCCAACAACTCTCAAGCTTCTATATGCACACGCTTGAGGTAGAGAATGCTGACCAAATCAGGCCTCTATGTGCACACTCTTGAGGCCTTCTTCACCAGAGTCACCTGGTTATCCACAGTAGTCCAAATCATCAGAGTTGGGCTAGAGACGACAATGCTCAGTGCTCCAGACGACACGACATTCTACTGGGGAGCTTCACCAGCTCTTGCATCTCTTTGTCTTTGCCCCACAACACCACATTGATTTGGTGGAGGTCCATAATGAGCACTAGGGGAGGCTCCTAATGGCATGAATGGATAGTTATGTGACCTCATCATTGTCCTATAACCCCAAAAACCAAGAGCTGCACTCATATATATGGGTTAGATGCAGGTTAGATATGATCCGATCCAAAATTCAACATTCTCCAACTTGACTCGTTGACATGAAAAAGCACTTCATCAAGGTTTTATACCGTTATCTTATTTTAATTTTCATGTGAGTTCGTATCACCATAATGAATGATATGAGTCCTGTTCTATATGAGATGTCATATTTTCATGTACTGCCGTGTTAATTTTTTTTAGTGTTTAGCATGTTAAAAATACCTTTATAAATAGGTTAATCTTAACCCATTCTATTAATCCTTTTTAATATTGTTATTATGTTATTTTTTCTTCTCAAATGAGAAATATTTTATATATAATCAATAATTCACAAAACTATAAAGAATCAATTTAATTTCATAAATGTAATCACATGTAATCATAATGTAATGTTGGACTTATGGAGCAGGTTCGAAGGTGACCCGTATTGACATGGGTACATAAGGGAAGATGCAGGGTCTTATCTAGAGGCCTTTGGATTTTGGGGGTCATGAGGTTCATTCATACCCATTAAAGACCTCCACTAGTGCTCATTATGGACCTTCACCAAATCTCTGTATAAATAGGAGACTCATAATGGTGTGACGAGTGTCATCTAAGTATTATCGGTCTCTCTCACCGTTTATGGGTTCTAAAGTTTCTACCCACCTATCGACATTTTGGCCTAAGCTCATTGTGGGCATCGATTGGCTGAGAAAAATGCCTAACACCCGCACCCATCGAAGCATCATTCATATCGTCCATGGCTGCATCCATTAGACAGGGTGGTTGTGAGGCCCAACCTTGGGTTTTCTTCACTTGAGCGAGGGTTCCTCCTCATCATCATCTTAATAATAATAACAGTAATTAAAAGGTATATGTAGCCAAATAAAAACCAGCTTTGGATTTACATGATCCATTTTCTCATATTGGATTTGTATTTTCTACAGGATCCAGACTAAACTCAATTCATTTATGTTTGAAACCTTGTCTTTTGCCTTTTTATTGAATCCTGTACTATCATTTAAAAGTGGACCTAAATTCATACGTGATGTTCCGATAAAAAATAAGGGTTCAGTTCAGTTTAGGTGCCAATCAGGGATGTATATCCAACCAAATTTGACTAGGATTAGTTTAATTTGGTAAGCCAAAACCATATCCAATTATAATGGGACGTAGATATGGTTTTATTTTTTGAGACCGATAAATGTCTGAATCCATTCACTTGTAAAAAACCGGATCTATTACTAGCTTTTCACCATTTGAATCTGAATCCAAATTCAAATTCAAATTCATTCAGCCAACATCTGATCCGAATCCGAACCATTTACATCCCTAGTGCCAAATATTTGATCTGGTTGTGCAGGATCCAGATCCAAGAAATTGTACAAATACATCGGGCCCAAAGCAGACCTTATATCCTAATTCCACACCTTATTCTTAGATATGATATGGAATTGGTACCCATATTAAACTTTTTCGCCTCGAACTATATTTGGATCTGATTCCAGATCCATAACTGAGAAAACGGATTTAAGTTTTAGAGTGATTATGTTCCAGTCCCTATATTTCTTTAAAAGTAATGTATCATATTAAACTCTGCTGTAAACATAAAGAATATAAAAGATTTGCAGAAAAAGATTGAACGTGATTTAAAAATCCGACATCTCCAAATTAGGTACTTTTTGGTAAAAGCATCTTGTTTTGACTAGGGGTGGGCGTCTGAGCCGACTGGCCCGGCTCGCTAATAGACCGGGACCGTGGCTCGGCCCATTAGCTCAACGGGCCAATGCGAACTGGGTTGGGTCGAACCTGCTGTAAACCCATTTGTAGGTTATCTTTTAATAAAATTAATATAATAATTCTTAGAGTACCAAAAAGTATGAATTAAATTGAGAAACATAAAATTAATAACTAGTAATAGTTTACTCATTTTTAAAATTAACAAAAAAATAAATTAAACGTAATAGTTAATTTATAAAAAATATATATTATTAAAAAATTTAATAAATAACTCAGGCCCATCGGACCTGCCCGATAGCCTGTAGGCCGGGTTTTACACGTGAATATTGGAGATCGCCCACTCCACCAAAACCGTACCATAAACAGACCCAAAGCCCATCATAAAGCCAGAGTAAATCAAGTCTGATTCTAGGGCAATATCCGATGGTCTAAATACATACAGGAACAGGTCAAACATGACTCAACCCATACCCGACCCGTTTGAAACCAAACAACGGGCTGGGTGGCCACAGGTTGAGGGGTGCAATAGCCCATTGAAGAAGGGAAGAAGCCTACACCTAGGGGTGGCAATCGGGTCGGGTTGGCGGGTCGACCTGGCGGGTTGGCGAGTCAGCATACCTCAACCCGAATCCGACCCATTTATTAAACGGGTCGGTTGTGTCAAACACGAACCTGACCCGTTTATTAAACGGGTAACCTGACACGACCCGCCAATCCGTTTAATAAACAGGTTGGGTCGGGTAAACGGGTTAGGGGGCGGGTTGGCAGATGGGTTGACCCACCCGCCTAACCCGTTTATTAAAAGGGTCAGCCGGGTTGGCATACCCCTAACACGAACCCGACCCGTTTAATAAACGGGTTAGGCGGGTCGACCTGTTTATTAAACGGGTTAGTTTAAGCCCAACCTGAACCCACCTAAGAGGCGGGTTGGCGGGTCGTGTCAGGTTTTACCACCCCTACCATGCATTACCAGGTCCGGGATAGACACTTTGTGGCATTAATTAGTCTAGGTTAGTAGGTTTTAAAGTTGCTGGAGATCTAGCCTGAGCCTGGCTGGAGCACACCAAGCTGGTCCGGCTCACCCGTAGTACGGACTGCAGTCACAAATATTTTCAAGATACCATGGATCAAATTCAATATGCCCCCCCCCCCCCCCGAACAGGGCAGTTAGCTACATCTCATGTTCGGGGGGCCCAAAGAGCACCACGTATGTAAGCATGTGCGTCTCGTATCCCCATGTTTGTCAGCATTAATTAGCGTCAGAGTTTGATGCGATTGCAAAGACTTAAGTACCCTCTTCTCCATTGGTGCCAAAAAAAATGACGATTCTAGAAAAGGAGTGGTTGTAAAGACTTAAGTGCCCCGAAGATGATTATTTAAGACTCAGTCTCTGCACTGTAAGATTATCCGATTAAGAAATCTCCCCTGGAAGAGGCCATGAACATCAACCCTCTCACTCTCTCTCTCTCCCTTCTCTTTCTGCTTTTGTGCACATCTAGCAGAAAATCCTACATTGCTCCATCAAGCACTGACTGACCTGCACATTGACTGTTGTGGAGCCTGATTCAGAGTTTTTACCCTTACAGGAGGAGGGTTTGGGGGCTCCTCCCAGCGTGGGTAGCATCATTCAACTAAATGAGTTGTGGATCCCGATTCAGAGTTTTTATCCTTACAGGAGAGACGTCTGGGGGCTCCTCCTAGCGTGGGTAGCATCATTCAACTTGAAGAGTTGTGGAGCCTGATTCAGAGTTTTACCCTTACAGAAGGGGGTCTGAGGGCTCCTCCCAGCGTGGGTAGCATCATTCAACTTGATGAGTTGTGGAACCTGATTCAGAGTATTTGCCCTTACAGGAGGGGGGTTTGGGGGTTCCTCCCAGCGTGGGTAGCATAGTTTTTGCCCTTACAGGAGGGGGGTTTGGGGGCTCTTCCCAGCATGGGTAGCATCATTCAATTTGATGAGATGTGGAGCCTGATTCAGAGTTTTTTCCCTTACAGAAGGGGGGTTTGGGGGTTAGCTCCTCCCAGCGTGAGTAACATAGTTTTTGCCCTTACAGGAGGGGGGTATGGGGGCTCTTCCCAGCATGGGTAACATCATTCAACTTGATGCACTGCAGGATTATCCGAGAAATGAATCCCCCCTGGAGAAGGCCATGAACATCAACCCTCTCTCTCTCCCTTCTCTTTCTACTTCTATGCACATCTAGCAGACAATCCTACATTGCTCCATCAAGCATCGACTGACCTGCACACTGACTGTAGCATGGTTCAACTTGATGAGTTGTGGAGCCTGATTCAGAGATTTTGCCCTTACATGAGGGGGGTTTGGGGGCTTCCCCCGGTGCAATAAAGTGTTTTGTTTAATCATGGTGCTCATGTTTCCTTCGATTGTTTCTTGTTAAAGGTTTTTGTAACACCCTTTCTCACGATTTTTCTATTTTTTTTCTGGTTTGAAGATGGTGACTTCTGAAAGTTATCGTTCAATTTCAGGAAAAGAACCTGTTACAGAAGCTGAAATTCTGTAACCAGTTCCGGTTTTTAACAGATTTGAAATATCAAATGAGTTTATAAAGTTATAAAAATTTCTAAATATAAACTAATCAAGTAAAGAAAGAAAACCCTTTTTATAGATTTGAAAAATGATCTCCCGTTGGGGAGATATGACTATTGCAAAATGAACAAAAAACCTCAGTAACTCAAATGATATAGAGTGTGTCAGGGTCTTGGTTATTAACCAAAAACAGGCACGAAATGACCATAAAAATTTGTGAAAATTGGCAAAAATAAACTAGACTCAATAACGAAGATGTCGCTTTTTATAGATCGAAAATTCGATCTTTGGTTAGGGAGATACGCCCCCGACAAGTTGGTCTTGATTCAAATAGTGATTTACGCGTGACGGCTTACTGAATAACGCTACATATAGCGATTTGTAGTGTATTTTATGAGTCACTAAATTGATTTGTGGTGTTGTTCAGTAAATCATTATGTGTAAATCGCTATTGTGACTTATAGTATTTTCAGTAAATCGTTGTGCGATTTACGACGTAAATCGCTACCTGAATTAGGACCAATTTGTCGGGAGCATATCTCCCTAACCGGAGATTGGATTTCAAATCCGTAAAAAGCAGTGTCTTTCTTATTGATTCTAGTTTATTCCTGTCAATTTTTAGCAATTTTATGGTCATTTTTTTTCCCATTTTGATTAAAAAGTAGACCCCTATTATTCTGCATTATTTAAGTTGCACATATTTTTAGTTCATTTTGCGAGAGTCATATTTCCTCAATGAAATATCATTTTCCAAATATGTAAAAAGGGTTTTCTTTTTTTATGTGTCTAGTTTATATCTGGAATTTTTTATAATAGTTTATACATATTTGATATTTTAAATTTGTTAAAATTCAGGACTGGTTACAAATTAATCTTATTTAACCATAATTAAACAAAATAGTTCCAGTTTTTTATATATTTGAAATATCAAATAAATATATAAAGTTATAAAAATTTCCATATATAAACTAGACAAATAAAGCAAAAAATACTTTTTACAGATTTGAAAAATGATCTCCCATTGGGGAGATATGACTCTTGCAAAATAAACTAAAAACATGAGCAACTCAAACGATATAAAGTGTGACAGAGTCTTGGTTTTTGACCAAAAATAGGTATGAAATGACCATAAAAATTGCTGAAAATTGACAGGAATAAACTACACTTAATTAGAAAGACAACGTTTTTTACGGATTTGAAATCCGATCTCCGGTTAGGAAGATACGCCCCCGACAAGTTGGTCTTGATTCAAATAGCGATTTACGCGTGACGGCTATAGCGATTTGTAGTATTAATCGCTATAGCCGTCATACGTAAATCGCTATTTGAATCAAGACTAACTTGTCGGGGGCGTATCTCTCTAACCGGAGATCAGATTTCAAATCCGTAAAAAGCGTTGTCTTTCTTATTAAGTCTAGTTTATTCCTGTCAATTTTCGGCAATTTTTATGGTCATTTCATAACTATTTTTTGTCAAAAACCAAGACCCTATCACACTCTATATCGTTTGCGTTACTCATGTTTTTAGTTCATTTTGCAAGAGTCATATCTCTCTAACGGGAGATCATTTTTCAAATCTGTAAAAAGGGTTTTTTGCTTCATTTGTCTAGTTTAGATCTGAAATTTTTTATAACTTTATATATTCATTTGATATTTCAAATATATAAAAAACCGAAACTATTTTGTTTAATCATGGTTAAATAAGATTAATTTGTAACCAGTCCTGAATTTTAACAAATTTAAAATATCAAATATGTATAAACAGTTATAAAAATTTCTAGATATAAAATAGACACCTAAAAAAAGAAAACCCTTTTTACAGATTTGGAAAATGATATTTCATTGGGGAGATATGACTCTCGCAAAATAAACTAAAAATATATGCAACTTAAATAATGCAGAATAATAGGGGTCTGGTTTTTAATCAAAATGAAAAAACAAATGACCATAAAAATTGCTGAAAATTGACAGGAATAAACTAGACTCAATAAGAAAGACTCTGCTTTTTATGGATTTGAAATTCAATCTCTAGTTAAAGAGATACGCTCCCGACAAGTTGGTCTTGATTCAAATAACGATTTACGCGTGATGGCTATAGCGATTAACACTACAAATCGCTATAGCCGTCACACGTAAATCGCTATTTGAATCAAGACCAACTTGTCGGGGGTGTATCTCCCTAACCCACGATCGGATTTCAAATTCGTAAAAAACGGTGTCTTTTTTATTGAGTCTAGTTTATTTTTGTCAATTTTTATGGTCATTTGTTACCTATTTTTGGTCGAAAACCAAAACCCTATCACACTCTATATCGTTTGAGTTACTCATGTTTTTAGTTCATTTTGCAAGAGTCAAATCTGTAAAAAGCGTTTTTTGCTTTATTTGTCTAGTTTATATATGGAAATTTTTATAACTTTATATATTTATTTGATATTTCAAATATATAAAAAACTGAAACTATTTTGTTTAATCATGGTTAAATAAGATTAATCTGTAACCAGTCTTGAATTTTAACAAATTTAAAATATCAAATATGTATAAACAGTTATAAATTTTAACAAGTTGGTCCTAATTCGGGTAGCAATTTACAACGATTTGCTTACTGAATAACACTATAAATCGCTATAGCGATTTGCGGAAGACACTACAAATCGCTATAGTGAGATTCAAAAACACTATAAATCGCTATAGCGATTTGCGGAAGACCAACTTGTCACCCTGTTGTGGTGACAGGGTTGTGGTTTTTGACCCAAAATTTGGTATCGTCAACTTAGGATTTAATCACATTTTATTAGAATGGTGCTTGTGTCATTTGTGTTTCACCATAGTGTTATTGAAAATGAAAATAAAAATGCAACATATTGATTATGAAAAATGAAAAATTAAACTACATTCTCATTCATTCTAATCTAAGTATAAAGTAAACTTCTCATTAATTGATTTATTACAACCTTTGAATCGATACAACAATTGAAAAAGAAATAACAAAAATAGAAAATCCTGCAAAATGAGCAAACTTGTTAGAAATAAGTGTAGGCCTCTATGAATTTTTCCTCATTTATTGAAAAATTGAAGAATACATCCAAAATTAGCCTTTTATGCCTCAGAGATAAAGAAAATTAAACAAAATAAACATATATGATTCATGATTTTGTGAAAGCATTTGAAAGATCATTTTTAGATAGATGGGAGTCTTAAACAACCGAAGTTTAGCTTAAAATAAATTCATGGACTCACAGCTCAGCAAGGAAGCACTCTCTTTTTACAAAATATCAAAATCATTTCTGAAACTAGAGTTATAATCAAAACATCAGAGCATTAATTTGAGAAACAGAAAATTAGATTTTAACAGATAGGTTTCAGTAAACTTGATGTTGCAGAGGCTAAACAAACCCAATTTCTCCCAAACTTGAGAGAGAAGTTGCTTAACTCAATCAAGAAACCAACCCAATTTACAGAATTGAAAAATCGATTTTGGTTTGAAAATGGAGACTTCGAAAAGTCACTCTTTCCAAACAGGAAATGAACCTGTTACATAATTTAAAATTCTGTAACCAGTCTCGGTTTTTAACAGGTTTGAAATATCAAATGAGCATAGAAAGTTATGAATTTTTTTAGATATAAACTAGACACATAGAAGAAAAAAACTTTTTTTACGGATTTGAAAAATGATCTTCCGTTAGGGAGATATGACTCTTACAAAATGAATTAAAAACTGTCATTCAAATATGGCAAACTGATAGAGGTCTGGTTTTTTATCCAAATGAGGTACAAATGACTATAAAAATTGCTAAAAATTTACAAGAATAAACTATACTTCATAACAAAGACACCATTTTTGACGGATTTGAAATCCGATCTCTAGTTAGGGAGATATGACCCTGACAAGTTAGTCCTAATTTGGGTAGCGATATACAGCGATTTGTATCACAAATCGCTGTAGTCATTAGCGGAAAACACTACAAATCGCTATAGCGAGATTCAACAACACTATAAATTGTTGTGGGTCTCGTTAGAGACCCAAAAACATTATAAATTGTAGTTAAAAGACCGGACAACACTATAAATCGTTGTAGGGGTCGTTGGAGACCCAAAAATACTACAAATCGTAGTTAAAAGACTGAGCAACACTATAAATCGTTGTAGGGGTCGTTGGAGACCCACAAATACTACAAATTGTAGTTAAAAGACTGGACAATATTACAAATCGTTGTAGGGGTCGTTGGAGACCCGAAAATACTACAAATCATTGTTAAAAGACCGAACAACACTATAAATCATTATAGGGGTCGTTAGAGACACGAAAACACTATAAATCGTAGTAGAGACACATTAGAGACCCAAAAAAATTATAACAATGATTTACTGAAGAATATTGTCAATCAAATAACGATTTGTTGAAGGAAGGCTACAACAGTCATGATATGGGGTCCAAAATGAGAACATTTACAAAATCTGGATACAGGGTTCTGGTATTAAATCAAAATAAAATAGCAATTGATCATGAAAATTTACAGAGATGAACTAGACACATAAGCAAAGAGAACCCATTTTACGAAATTGAAAAATGATCTCTCATTAGGGAAATAAAATTCTGACAAAATGGATCAAAATCTGAGCCGTTAAAATGACACAGGGTGACAGAGTTGTGGTTTTTGACCCAAAACTGGTATGAAAACACCATAGAAATCGCTAAAATTTGGTATGGACAAACTAGATTCAATTTAAAAAACAACTCTTTTTACGGATCGGAAAGATCATCTCTGGTTAGGGAGAAATCACTCCCGCAAGTTGGTCCTGATTCTGCTAAAATCCTGACGGTGCAAAATAACAGGTTCTGAACCTTGATTTTTAAAGTGGGTCAAACAAACTCAGAATGATCTGGTTTTTGGTGGAGAGCATGAAGACATATGCATGAAGTTGCAGTAAAAAATTCAGATCGAAATGAGCTCCGATTACATTCAAATCAATGGATTTAAAATACACTAGAATTGAAAGTACAATCTAAAAAACAACTGAAAATGATAAGAGCCAACTGCACATTGAAAAAGAAGTAACAGGTTCCAATGAATCCGAGAAACATCTTTGTATTCTCCTATACATATCAACTCTTCAAGTTGAACGATGCTACAGTCAATGTGCAGGTCAGTCGGTGTTTGATGGAGCAATGTAGGATCGTCTGTTGGATGTGCACAGAAGTAGAGAGAGAAGGGAGAGAGAGTGAGAGGGTTGATGTTCATGGCCTTCTCCAGGGAGAACTTTTTGCCTCTCTTGATTTCTTCTCTAAAGAGAGAGAGAGAGAGAGAGAGAGAGAGAGAGAGAGAGAGAGAGAGAGGGTTTTACAGTGTTTTACGGAGAAAGAAGAAGAAGACTTTGAAGAATCAACATCATCCTCGACTTTTTGGATGGAGGACATGTTTGTCCTTTTTTTGAACGAAGAATGAAGAAGAAGACTTTGAAGAGTCAACATCATTCTCGACTTTCTGGATGGAGGACATGTTTGTCCTTTTTTTGAACTATTTATTTTTTCTTTTTTGAATGAAGGGCATTTTTATCATTTTCTCAAACCATCACTTTATGAGAAGAATAGCAATAAAGGGTACTTAAGTCTTTGCAACAACACCAGAGTCCGATGCAAAGTTATGTCAACATACACGGGAATACGAGTCTCATGTGCTTGTATACGTGGTGCTCATTCAAAGCCCCGAACACAGACGTGGGATTCTGTGAATCATCGGGGGGGAACATACACCACCCTCCCCAGTTTGACATGGGTACATCATGAGATAACATGAGAATTGTGGTAAGCTTCTTTAAATCTATAGAGAGGGGCTTGGTTGCTTGACGAGAATAACTAAAGGGTATATATATATATATATATGTTTGGGCTTAGGGTTCAGATCACCATTACCATGATAGCCTGAGCTCATCATTGGCGTCGGCAAGCTCTCTGCACGTAAGTTTCATTCATAGCGTCTATCGGCATGTATTCTTGCTTCCACATTTCGATTTTGTTTATGAAAAACACGCCAGTAAGCTCTCTCTCTCTCTTGAGATGGTGGCCCCCCTTCTCTTCCTTTGCATTGGCTTTCCATGCACCCTTTGGTCATACAAAATATCGTGATAGTTTTAAAATATCACCAATGTATTGCGAGAAATGGTCTGAAAGTTTAAAAAGACAATTTCTTGCAAGATTTTCAAACCGTGATAAATATCATGATATTTATATTTTTAAAAGATATTTATCATGAAAAAACCTTGACATTTTTATTTTTAAATGTGTTTTATTTATATTTTCTTATAAAAATAGTTTTTTATATTTTTAAATTTGTTTTTTATTTTCCAAAATTTTGCCAAAAAATGCAAGATTTATGAAAAAATTCAAAATCTCTTGAGTTTTTTGACTGCCAAGATTTTGCCGTTTTAAATTTTGTCACTATGACATACAGTGACAACCCCATTAGATTATATTATTTTGAAGACTTCACAGCTTATGCAGGGGCTCTGCATGGTGGGCATGCAGTGGCCTGGTGGCAGTATCCGAATCAGACCTGTATTGTTTGGCTTCAGACCGATTATCAAGTGAGTCGTTCTGAATCGGCCAAAAAATAATTTAAAAAAAATTATGTGCAAATCAGAACTTGACACATGTTAAAACCATTAAAATAATATTGAAATAATATTTAAAAATAATTTTAAGCTACCGATTCAGTTCAGTATTGTATTAATTTTTCTGGCAATACGTATCAACCGATTGAGGGCCATAAGCACCTGACAACAACTTTGCCTAACAGCCATCCATCTTGGCATTTTTGGAGTTGAGTGCAGTGTTCATCTCCAGACATGTCAAGATGGACGGTCAGCGGTAGTGGAGCTTGCTTGCTAAGCAAGTAAGCATGCAATTCCGCTGCACAAAGAACGACATCTAATCTGAATCTAACGTTTAGTTACAATATCCCTGACTTATCATGTTCATATTAAATATGTTTAAGGTAGAGTTTGACTTAGAGATGGATCAAATCATAGTCACAAATATCGTCAGCTTTGCTTCGTGAAAATATCACGATATTTTTAGAGGCTTATGTTATACCAAAAAAAATATCACCATTGCTTTATCACGGCTGGGGCACGTAAGGCTGGGTGGTCATGTCTTGGACCTGGAGTTTTACCTGGCAGGGAGGTGAGCTCAATAAGAAGATGTTTGATAGCTTGTCCTGCACATAGCCCGGGACACGGCGGCAATCGAATTTTGATTTTTTATTAGGGTTTGAATTAGGGCTTTTATATTTAAATTTATGATTTATTTATAGTTTTTTATTTTATAGTTTATTTTTCTTATAGTTTAAAGTTTTTTAGTTTGTTTATGATTTATTTTTTTGCATTTTAGGGTTTTATGATTTTATTTATAATTTTTTATTTATATATAAACAAATATAATTTCTTATTTGTTCTGGAATTAATCAAAATTTAAACATTTTTTTGTACTTGGATCCAATTCGAGATCCATATTCAAAGATAAAATCCATAAATTCTTTTTTTTATAAACTTTCATAATTAGATCCAATATGACATTGATTAAAGCATTTATATATAAAAAATATCAAATTTTATTTTTCTCTAATTACTCAAATTCTAAACAATTTTTTGGTTTTTAGATTTATATCGGGAATTAAAATCCATAATAATCATGTTAAAACAGATAGAGTCGTACCATCCAAAAATAAAGTTATCCAACAAATTATCCATAAGTGTCCAAGCTGACTGCATAACGCAAAAATCAAACATCGGACACAAAGAACACAACTTCTTGTCTAATTGAAACAAACACTGGACATCTTTTGTTTCGTCCAATCTTGGGCAAGCAATCAAACACACACCCTAGGTGACCTGGTTACCTGTGAGGTTTTTTCTTGGCCATAAAAAAATATTATACCAAGAAAAATGTGCTATTTTCATCATGCCAGCTGCTTTGAAGATATACCAACAGGTGCTCTGTCAGTGTTGTCTCCTTGTGATGGGACATTGCAGGTTCAAAACCCAGTGGTACTTTGAATAATAACCGGTAGGGATCTGCCTAACCTCAGCTTGCCTTTGGAAAAAAAAAACTGTTTTGAAGATATCATGCCTTTATCCCGATATTAACATGATAATAACACTTTTCCCCTGGTTTTTATATGATTTATCTTTTTATTCATATATTTTAATATATTATTTATATATTCATACAAACCGAAAATTTTCCAAGAAAAACTTGTTTTTTCAAAATATGTGGACATTTTCCTTTGCTGACATTTTTCCTAGAATGAGATTTGTGACTACGGATTAAATATTGTTTCGGATAAGTATGCTACCTATTGCTTCAAATTATTGAACAAGGTAAACCCATTCGGCATCCAGGTATATCTTGCCGATTCTTCAATCCTATTCAACCTCCATCGCAAATTTCACTGCATGGAGATGTGTGTGGGCCCAACCTCTCATAGTTTTCACTTGAGATTAGGGGTGTCAACCGGCCTGGTTTACCCGGACCTGACCCAAACCAAACCCTATAAGGTCAGCGTATGGTGATAAATAAAAAGACTCAATTAAGACCCAGGTCCAGATCCAAAGGTCTGATTAATACATGGATCCGGGTATAGTTTGTGAAATTTTATACCAGACCTGGTCCCGACCCGAGTTTCAATTAAGATCTGCAAATATTTAATGTAAATTTGATAAAAAAATATGGTTTTACCGGGATTGGTACATGTAGTGCTTAATTATCTGGTCCGGATATGGTTTTTCTTATACTGGACTCAATTATACCCCAGCCCGGACTCGATACCATACCCAAAAAATCTGATCCAAGTCTGGGTCTGGTTCCAAGTAAGTCCGAACCAAACCTGGACAGTTGACACCCCTACTTGAGATGAACACTTAATTTTGGAGAGAGACGTGCAATGGTGATATTGAATATGACGGTTGATCAGTTATGTAAAAAATGAACCTGATCTGCTCTCATGTCAAAACACAAGTAGAATACGTAGCATCATCTTACAGAGGATCAATAAGGCTTTAGAAAATCAAACCAAGGTTAAATATCATTGAAATTAAACATAACAATCAATTTCGTTTTTACCCTCCAACAACAAGAACAAGAAATAGTACAAAACCACTTAAAACAGCCAACCCATATACCTTCAAGGTCTCAAAATCAGCACCTCCCAAAACTCACCTGAAAATACAGACCAAGATAAACACACATACCCAGATAACCAAAGACCATCTTTATTTTTCTCTTTCAACCACATTTTTTACTCATTAGGCTTCCTGTCTGGTATCACTTGTAGCTTCCTCTGCTGGCTTGGCCTCCTCTTTCTCTTCCTCCTCCAACTTGGCCACTACTTCCTCATTCTTCTCCTCTTCCACATTCTCTGATGTCTGAGCCTCCTCCATCGCCGCTTCGGTCTCGTCCGAGATCGGGTGGACGGGCGCGTGGAGTTTTTCTACAGTGACAGTTTCAGATTCAGGAACTGCATCCTCATGCTTTTGCTCGGATTCTTGGGCTTCCTTAAGGGTTTCTCCTTCAACCTGTAGATCCAAAGACAAGTTAGCTTATTTATTTATTTTTATGCACTGTTAGAAGCTCAATTATCTTGTTCATATCTTCAAAGCTTATTTCAAACATATGTAGCAAACATGGGCATATTTTGAAAATATTATGATTTTATCATGATACTTATCAAATTAGTGGGGTTCAGCTTTTGGACTGTTAAGTAGTTTTTTTTCAAAATTGAAAAAATCAACTGCACAAATTTTTTTAATTTTCAAACATTATAAGTTCGACATGAAAAATCACAAACCAAGAGCTGATTCATAGCAAATGGACCATGCCATGTACATTTCATAGGGTTGGATCACGGGAAAATGACATCTTTTACCAGTGCATATAGCCACTAGAATATGAGAAGTAGAATATGAACTAAGCATTTAGGATTTTTTTTGTGTGCAAATCTAACCCTGCAGCTGCGTTTAGCGTGGTCAATTTCCTTAAAATCAATTGTTGGATCATGTTTTTTCAACAAAAACACATGGACACCCATCATATACCATGTACCATTGGGATTTGAACTTGCAACGTCTCAACACAAGGTGACGTGCACTAACAGCTCCTACCAAAGAGTCCCCCCCCCCCCCCCCCCCCCCCACACACACACACACACCCGGTTGGTGAAAACACATCATTTTTTGATGCTTGAATGCTTACGAACAATCCGAGAACAATCTGAGCCATTGATATTTCAAGCCTTAAAAAATCCTGATTATGCTTTGTAACCTGATGATTCAAGAGCTGGCTCTTTTAAAACCGGGCACATTGGTCACATCTATACAGTCAGATTTAAGACACACATGCTTTTCGCCATGTTAACATGAAGCACTCTACGTGGTAATTACCTCCTTGGGAGCAACTTCTTCTGCCTCTACCTTGGTCTCTGCCGCTGCACCAACCGCCACCGGTGCGGCCGTCTCCGGCACCAAATCACCTTCAAGGTTCGCTCCGTTGGGCTTGCTCGCACAACCTCCCATCCTCTCTCTCTTTCTGTGTGTGGCCTTTTTCTCCTTCAATTGAACCGACCGGCCGAGCTTCGACCGAACCGATCGGCCCTGTGATTCAAGCAGGAGAGATCAACGATTGAGAGAAAGGAGCGAGAGGAGGATTACTTAAGGTGGTGAAGAGGAAGAGAGAAGTTAATTAAGAGGGTGCGAGTGCAACCACGATGGGGGTCCTTAATGTAAGGGCTGGCCAACAGCCACTAACATAAACCCTCGGTCCACGTTTAGACGTTCGTCGTCCCGAGCGGGTAAGGCGGGGCAGAAGGGGTCCGAGAATGGTTTAGTAATTAGGGTTTTTCGGTTTTGCTCCTTTCTTCCTTCTTTTTCATTTGCTGTTTGGACTTCGGAGGAGCCAACGAAAGTGCGCCACTGGGCCAGGCTGGATCCTTCCAATTTGCTTTCTTTGCTGTCTATACATAAAAAAGGGAATGAGGGTTACCATGATTGGACCCGTTAACACAGATATGGATCAGGACAATCAGATGTGGTTCTCGTGCTTGACTCCAGATCCAATATTGGTGGGAATGTGCTTCATGACTAGGGGTGTCAATGGGTTAGGTTTGACCCTGACTCAACCTGTACCAAATCCTCTAGGGTCAGGGTTTGGGGATAAATGAGTGGATCCGTTTAGAATTTGGGTCGGACTTGAAGGGTCTGATTAATATATGGAGCTGGGTATGGTTTGTAAAATTTCATACCAAACCCAGGCTTAACCCGAGTTTCGACCAAAAACCAGAAATTTTCAATGTAAAAATATATATAAATTATTATTTTAGCATGTATAGCCCGGGTCTGGTTCATGTATAATCCTTATAGGATCCCAGTATAGTTTCTCTTATGGTGGGTTTGATTGGACTCAGGTCCAGACCCTGTACCATCATTCAAATCAAGTTTGGGTCTAGTTCTACCTGAATCATAACCAAACCCGATCTACTAACACCCCTATTCATGACCCCACATGGATGGAGATGCATATGATGTGGACATGAATTATGAATTTCTTTTTTTTTTTTGACAGGCAAGCTAGGGTTAGGCGAACCCCTACCAGTTATACAATGATACCATTGGGATTCGAATTTGCAACGTCCCAACACAAGGTGACGTGCACTGGCTGCTTCTACCAGACAAGCGGAGCGATCGAGCCCCCGTTGGTGACTCATGAATGAATTTCTGTAGCTATGATGTGGGGTATTTTATATTCATGCCCATAAAATCCAACAAATTTTACTGTGGTAATTTTTTTTTTGCATTTAGCATAGAGAAACGACCACAATGGTTTGGATGTCTCATCACGAGCCAAGAGGTGTTACTTGACCGTGGACCTGAGTAGGTCTCCACAGTGTAAAACTCCACAAGTACTTTCCCCCTGCCCACCAAGGATAGTTCTACATTTTGGCTTAAATTTTGCTGCGAAAAGTGCACACTTGGGGTATTGAACTCTTGACCTCTTTCTACTTGTAAGCCTTCTGCCAATCCATCTAGCCAGGTCTGCAGAGCCCTTGTGAGTTTGTGGTTGTCCCAATGCAAGAAAGCAGTTGGCTAGACAGGTGTGTGTGGTGTAGCATCTGGCAAGAATGCAATTGGCCACACATCTTGAACACTATGTCAAATTAAATTGGTCCCATAAGGATGTAAAAGTCTTAATACAAAAAAGATATAGACAGTAAGAACTAAGAATGATTATAGCAATGCTCCTACTCTAGTTGCATATATGACCATCATCACATAATAATATGTTTACTTTGGGTGATGGAACCTACAAAGTGAAACATGTAAGTAGGTTTTTAATTTGAGGATTTATTTTTTATTATGATCTTACAGATGTGACCTATGTGCTTGACTCATGGTGATCAGCTCTTGGATTATCCAATTTGTACACATGGGCTGGTTTTTATATGGTTCAAAATTCAAAAGCCCAAAATCTTCCTAATTTTTTTAGGCTTTAGAAAACAATTTTCTCAGGTATCAATTTATAGGAAATTGACCATACTGAGCACATAATTTACAAAAAAAAAAAGTGTCTAAAATCTCATTACTACCCATTGTAAGTATTTCATTTTTACATATTAATTAATTAATAGGATAGCATTTGCTACCCTCGTGGGTAAGGAACCCCCTAGCTGAAACTTGAAGGAGGAGATTGTTTTGACAAAAATCTGATATCATGGATGTGTTTAGAGCGGTCAAAATAGTATGAATCAACCCTTTGATCATTTTTCCGAGGTAAAAATATATCTTGATTTTTTTCAACCATCATAAGATCTTACATATACGTAAAAAAAACATGATCCAAAGGTCAGTTTCTACTAAACTTAATATGTATATCACATCTAAAGGGTCAGATGTGCAAAAAACACTGAAAAAAATAAAAAAATTACATTTGTTTTACTAGGGAGCTCATTACCCACGAGGGTATCAAACATTACCCCTTAATTAATTTAGACTATAATTTATATACTTAAACTAATATGCTAAGCACTAACATTTATAGCCTTTTGTAGATGGACAAATCTCTTATCTATACTAGTCATCTGCCGGCCATATGTGCAATACATTTCCACAACTTGACGTGAAAATTACAGTATATGAAGAAATTTTAGAGACATACATGTGCATATGAGTATGGATATGGCACATCACAGACCCACATATGAGTCCAATTATATTTTCCACATGAATATTTTCAAAAAGTTACTTAAATATTGATGCTTCAGACATATGTAGCATGATGAAAAAGGAGCTGCCAAGAAGAGTGGCGTTGCCGAAAGAAGAATGTCGCTACCAAAAAAGAGTTTTCAAGAGGAGTGCCCTTGGGGAAAGTAGAGTGTCGCTAATAAAAAATGAGTAGACAAGTTTCACTAAATATGTTGGGGGTAGTGGGATGGGCCTAGACTGTTAGACGGGTAGTCTAGGTTCAAATCCCATGAGCGTCACCCCCTACGTAAGCCGAAGCTTGGCGACTCCCTGGGGTTGAGAGGTAAGCCCTGTGAGTTCTACGCCGACATGGATAGAGACCATAGTATGGCAGGCTGAGCCAACACAACTAGGTCCCTGCGCTTGGGGCGGTTTCTCTAAGAAACTAAAAAAATATATGTTGTAGCGACAATCATAAAGCAATCTCTAATGGAAGGGTAAAATCATTACAATTACCTGCAAATTCAACTACAAATGAATTGGTGAATACATGAGGAATATTGCTATATTTTATGAACAGGCTAAGAGATATAACATCTCGACCTTTTTCAGATTTTATAAATGATAAATTTCAGTTATAAATATTTTATTATCCATAAATATTCATTTCTCGTGGATTTGGGGTCTCAAACCGGTTGAATTTAGGTTTGGATCGGCCCTATTTGGATTAGGGGCATAATCATCATTTTTAAAAAGATGATGGGCTTTTGGAAAAAGGGACATGCCCGATATTCCTAATAAAGAGTTAGGTTATTTTGTTCTAAGGACAGAAAAAGAATTTCTAAAATAGTTATTGGTTTTTAAGGGTTATGACATTCTTATAATTAAGTTTGCTAAAAAGGGTATAAGAAAGTTATGAAAGGGAAATAGGTAATCTCAGTGAGATCAGCTGTCATTAAAGAATGACAACTCAACCCCCATCGATTGAGTGTGTTTAATCTTATAAAAGAGTTTTTAAACCTAAGTTAAGTTAATATCTCTTTACACATATCTCTCTTCTTGCCTCTCTTCTCATTCTTTCATCTCTCCAGACTTCCTCTCGTCTCCCTCACCTCTATCTTTTTCTTTTCTCAAAAATCTAGTTGAGATACTTGCAAGGAGGAGGGGCTGAATATGTTTAATCCATAATTTGGAGGAGTTTTTATACTTTAGGGAGTTCATTTGGAGTGGGGACTCAATTGGGATATTGTTGGATTATATTTGTGTGTTCTTACTTAATCCATGAGGTATAATGCCTTACTCCCATGATTTCTTGGAAGCATGTATCATGTAGATGCTTTGTAAGCTTGTGATTTTGAGAAACCATGGGATTTGGGGAAAACTTCATGTTATGCTTAATATATGTCTTAAAAATTTGATTTTGAATGTGTTTTTAAAATTTATGTTGTGTAGTTTTATTCTTCTTGTGTGAAGAATGGAATCTGAGGATGAATCCATGCTTCAGCCATTGTTTTTCTGAAGTTTTTGAACTGTTTTCAACTCTATCTGAACACAAGAATTAACCCGCGAAAGGAAGGAGTCAACCTTTGTTATTTTTTTCACCTTCGGTTGGTCTGTTTTATAACACAAAAGTTGACCATCGTGTTCAGAGAGTCAACACCTTTGATATCATTTCATGTGTAAAGCCATTCGAGGGTCGACCCTCATGTTTAGAGAGTTGACTCTTTCTAAGAGTCAACCCCTGATAAAGAGAGCCAATTATTTTTGAGAAAGAGTTGACTCCTAATTTAAGAGAGTCAACTCCTTAATTCCTCAAATGGGTTTTCTTGGTGTTTTAATTTCGGGTTTGGGTTGTTAAGTCTGTGATTTAAGTAAATCACCCCAAAAATAGATTGAGAGGCTTATGTTTATTATATTTTTGGGTTATTGCATGAAATTATGTTGGGTGGACAAATGAGAAACCCAATTTAAATTAAAATGCATGTGTACATGAGCATGCATGCATGATATAATGCATAAGTTTGTGCATGTTTTTCTTTTCAGTATTTATGGTAAAAATAGTGATGTTCTGTCAGCAGTGTAAATGTGGCACTATGTGATTTGTGCACGCACAATTTGCTTGTTTTCATATTTGCAAGTGTTGCAATACGAAATGTAGTACTTATGTGAGTACATGATTTTAGTTCTTGTATTGTAAGAATGTGCAATACATGACTAGATGCATGACAAAAGAATGATGTGAGTTGAGTGTGGGCATTAGCCCAAGGTACTGAGAGGGTATAATATTATGCATAAAGAATTAATTAAGAATAAGCTATACTAAATGATTGATTTGTGCTCGCCAAAGTATGTGATTAAAGTGAGTTTGTCAAATGTGAACAAGCATTAACACCAATCTTATGGCAAAGCATGTAACGCTAGTTAGTCAATTGTAGATCATCCTTAGCCGCGGGGATTAGGAGAGATTAGACTTTGATACTCGATGTGAAGGTGGAGCTGCTGTAGTATGCCTAGTAGTACACTATATTGACTTTAGAAATGGATAAGGTTCCCATATTCTGGGTTTCAAAGAGAGAGACACATTGACAAAGGGTCCTAAACTCTAGTACAAGTGTCTCAGTATTTTTCAAGGGTTAAAAGACATAAGGTACTGGTTGAATAAACACCCATAAACATGTCGAAGATGCCCACAGGGGCCAGGAAAGTGATGCTCCTTAAATAGAAAACATGATCATAACGAGAAGGTATATGTTAAGCATCACATATAAAATAAAAGAAATTAAATGAAAGATTTAATAAAATATGCATGCATGTAAAAGTAGGAATGACATAAGCTTGTGAGTTGGTGCCTTAGGCACTGAGGGTCGACTCCTAAGTTGGGAGGGTTGACCCTTGTTTGTTTTGAACTGAGGTTTGACTCCAGTTAAGGGTCAACCCCTATGGTTGGGGAGTCGACTCCTTTTAAATATAGTTATGACTTTCTGTTCTGAGAATCGACCTCTGTGTTTAAAGGGTCGATTCTTCTTGTATATTAATGTTCTATATTTTCAAGTGTCGACCCCTGAGTGTAAAGGGTAGACTCCTTTTTTAGTCTATTGATGTTAGGCTTGTTTCTAAGGGTCGACTCCTTTTGTATGTGTGCTCTTTAGTATGTGAGTTGAACCTAGTTTGGGTGAGTCAACTCTCTTTGAGTTGTTCTCTTGTGTTGAGTAAACCTGAAGGTCAACTCCTATGTGAGGGGTTAACTCTTCGTATTTAATAATTAAGGATCTTTGTCAAATAGACTTTTATTTTAGTTCATGATCACTAGTGATCATGTGAGTAGTAGGATTGTGCGATGACAAGTTGTTTCTCACCATCGTTTAGGAACTAAGGTAAAGGTGAAATAGAACGCAGCGAACACTAGAGGCTCATGGATATTGATGGATGGACTCTAAGACTTTCTTTTGGGGAAGCTTTTGGGATTGTAATGTAAAAACTCATATATTTTGTGAATAAATGAAATATGATAATTTATTTACTAAGTGCTCAAACACTTTCTCATTAGTGATCTTGATTTGATTAAAATGGTTTAGAAAGGACCTTTATATGGCTTTTATGTTTTTGAATAATGATAAAAGTATTTCACCAAGGTTTTTTAAAAAAACGCTTGATAAAAATTCATGTGTGACAAGCGATGTCATTATTTTCAAGCGTAGAACAACCATTTTTTGTTGGAATTTCTATTGAAATTCTGAACATGTTTTTTCAATATTACTAGAAGACTCTGAATGTTAAAATAAGAAAAATACAAACAAAAAAAATCAAGTCAAAATGACATTGATAAATTGACTAGCTCCTTTTGCAACAAAGATTTAGGCCTTGCATTTTGATGAAAATGCATTTTCATGTTTGCCAATTATGGTGATAAGGATGGAATTGTCAAAAACATTCTCTTGTGAATGTTGTTGAAATGTAGCATTGCCTTTGACAACTTGGTTCCTGATTCAATGTTTTGGAAACATCATTGCTCCCAAACAACAAATAGTATGAGAGCACTGACCCATAAGGGCTCCACTCATCTGGTAGGGGCAACTTGTAAATGCCACCAAGTTGATGGGACATCATAAGTTAGAAACCCATGAGTGGCATCCCTTGCCACAAGGTCGAAGCTGGGTGTACTCCCCAATGGGTGGGCAGGGGGGACCTTAAGGGTTTTACCAACCAAAAGCCATCCAAGGTGTGGTCAATGATGGGGCTTTTTCTCTTGGATTATCCAAAAAAATAGTATGAGAGCATTAGAGGAGACCACATGATACCTCTTATTCATGGCTCCTGAACATAGCTTTAACCATTTCCTAAAGAATCGGAGTTGCATCTTCTAATTTCCTCTCATTCCAACTCATGTCATAAATGGGTGGAATAAGACAGTTGAATAGTTGGGCCCAATGTCATCAATATCAGTCAATAAATGTCATATCAGCAGAAAATCGATACGATTCACCCCTGAATCAACTATTTTTTATAAATATTTTATTACTTAAAATTAATTTTTAAATATTAGTTTTAAATTATTTTAATGACTTTAACACATCATGTTCTGAATGACACATAATACTTTTTAATTATTTTTTGGCCGATTTAAAATGATTCACTAGAGTATCGGTATCGACTGATTCACCTGAATTGTTGGCCAAATGATACAGAGCTGATACCGATAATGACAACATTGGTTGGGCTGCACCATCTAACAAACAGATGGGAATCGAGTGATATAGAGGATGAACCATTTCTGCTATTTTGATTCAAGAGATCAACGGTTGCCATTAGCACTGTTGTTCATGATGTCATATAGGCATCATGTAAGCCCCACTTTTTAGAACATTGGTGATGAATACAATGGGTGGTAAACACCAAGGATCAGTGATTTGGCATATCACTTCATCTGTTCTACAACCCAAATTTGAATGCCATGGATTCCATGAAACTCACCCATAAAAGCAACAAAAAAAAGCAAGGAAAATGGTTGCGTGACACTTGTGATTTGAAAAATGTCAATCTCAAATCTCTCTCTTTGCCACTAGAATTATGGTAATTTTTTCATAATTTTTTTTGAAAACACCCAAAATTTCCTTGGGCTTGGGATGTCAACTAGGATTCACATTGTTTGCCTTCCTTGCGAGCATAAGACAAGCACAAGATATGTGACATCATACTAAATCCAATAATAAAATGCCAAAAGAACATAAATAGGTAAAAGCCGATGCAATTTTTATAGTTCTATATTTTTCTATTTATTTAATAGTATAAGAGAATGTCAAAATAATTGATTCATGCCAACATTCAGTTAATCAAACAGATTCATGATAGACATTTTAAAAAAATTTGTTTCAACAGTTAACGATGTGCATACCAGAATATCTAGCCACTAATGATGTCCCAAACACTCAAAAACTCGCCAATGAAGTGCCACCAGAAATACCAGAAAAAATTTGTCAGAAAAAACACAATAGGGCAAAAGGGGTTGGGGATTACAAACAAAGCTCTAAAATGTGAAAACAAACCTTAAAATGCAAAAATAGCCTTAAAATGTGAAATGTCGCTTTTTAAATAAATGTTGAAGTGTCACATTTAATGTTAGTACGGTCATTTGCAAAAAAAAATAAAGAGATTTGTATTTAAGTCTTCAAAAACTTTACGAATCTCATATCCAATGTGTGAATATTTGGAATGTCCGCAAATGAGGTATAAGATCCACATATACATATATTTGTGAATATAAGCATACATTTACAGATCTCCTCTAAGAGTATTTTCTTAACAGAGATTCATAGTTTATATTCAAGAATTTCGTATTGTGATTACAAATGTCATAATGTATTTCTGGTCCATTTATATAAAAGAGGTTTGCAGCCTATATTCGTGAACTTCATAATATATATGCAAATTTAGTGAAGTTTCTAGAGGTTTCAATTGCAGAAAGTTTTTAGAAATGTTTACGCAAACTTCATACTATGTATGCAAATTTAGTAGAATATTTGCGAAGTTTCTAAATGTTTCAGTTATAGAAAGTTCACATATACGTTTATGCGAACTTTATACTGTATATACGAATTTAGTTCAACATTTAGGAAGTTTCTATAGGTTTCAGTTATAGAAAGTTTGCATATATGGTTTTGCAAATTTCTTGAGGTCCGCAAAAAAAATGTGAATCTACATTTTAGTGAGAGTTTGTGATATACAAAGGATATTCAATCACATTCAACTTTGTTTAGTCAGATTTGGTAAGTTGTAATTATATCTGATTATAATTGGGTATGGACATGGCTTTGCTTTTTTTGCTACCAAAATCAATAGATACGTGGATTTGATGGATATCCAAATCCAATTACATGTAAAAAAACATATTCGGTATAAGCTTTTCACCATCTGAGTCTGAATCTGAACCCAAACTGTTTAAGTTCCTATTTATGGTCCTGGATATAATCCATATTTATTTCCACATTCACCATTATACAAGCGCGGGCTGGTGATGTAAACAGGTCTGCCTGGTTGGATATTATCAGATGTAAAGTAATTAGGTTTGATGTCCCACTCATATATGTGGTTGGAGTGGGTATTGTTGTGTGTCAATCCATTAGAGAATCAAGGACTCAGTTAAGGCTTTCTTTGGGAGCCAGAGATGAGATGGAGAAGAGGTGGAAATAGAACAATAAGAGCTATTTTTTCATTACAGGCATGTTTGCTTTGGTCACACAGGTGGGAATAAACAATCACAACGGAGAAAGTAAAAGTTATGATAGTCTTGTGACAAAATTTCACAAGATTCTAATTCAAATCAATCATAATTGGTAATTACAATCACAACTTAAACATTTTTTTATGCTAATTAACTTTTAAAAAGTGTCGCCATTGCGATTTACAATCACAAAATCTTGAAAAATCCAAGAATCATAGGTCTATATATATAAAAAAACTGAAATGTGTAAACCAACAAAATATGTAAATTAGTATGAACCAAGATTTTTTGCAAATCTAACCCTGCATATGCATTCGGTGTGGTTCATTTGCTTGAAATCAACTATAAGATCATCGTAATCCGATCAAGAAATGTGATTTTGTATGCTTGAATATTTATGAAAATTTTGAGCCATTGATTTTCAAGCCTTAAAAGATCCTTGTTATACATCTTAATTGATTGATCCTGGCTGATCACATATTCATTTGTTGTCTTTCCTTTTACCTCAGTAACATCCTATTTCCTTGTGGTAAAATTAGTTGTGCTGACCCCATCCATGTGATCTTAGTTGTATTAACCCTGTTGTGATCCATATTTTTGACCACCCCTGTCAAGTTCAATGTCATGTGAAGAATGTTGAGCTTGCCACTTAAAAATCTAAATCTTAGTTCAGGTAAGGGCTTGGTAAGTATCTTTGCGATTTTATCTTTAGTAGATGCATTAATTCCCTTTTTGCCAATTTATCTCGAACAAAGTGAATTAATGTCGATTTCTATGTGGATGAACATGATGAGTTGCTGCATAAGATAACCCGATATTGTCACACCATAACACTAGTTTGGAATTCAAGGATATACACAACTCATCTATTAGGTACTTGAGTTAGGTCATTTCTGTATTAGTATTGGCTAAAACTCTATACTCAGATTTTGTACTTGATCTTGAGACAATGGCTTGTTTCTTAAAACTAGCCCATGTCATATTTGATCTAAAAAACACAATGTATTCACTAATCTATCTTTTATCATTTGGGCATCCTGCCCAATCAATATTTAAATAAGCATTAATTTCAAATGTGGACAAAGTGTTGATTTTAAAACCAAAATGCAGAGTTCCTTTTAAGTACTGGATTGCATATTTTATTATCGCCCAATGAACATTAGTGGGGCATGCATGTATTAACAGACCCGATTTACTGAAATGAAAATAACAAGTCTCATCATGGTGGCATACCGAAGAGATCCAATGATGGAGCATTAGAGAGTTGGATCACTGAAAGGTGAACCAGACATATCAGACAAAGTTGGTGAAAGAGCCATGGGAGTTGACATGGGGTTTAGCTCTTATCATGTTCACCGGATTCAGTAAGTGTAAAATATACTTTTGATGTGAAAGCTCTATCCCTTGATTGGTAAATTTTGTTTATATGCCCCAAAAGTAATGTAGCATTTCCAAATAATGTTGCCCCTAGTTTTTCAATCAAATTTTTTCTATAAGTGTCACACCTTGCAAACCTAGTTATTTCAATAATGTGGGTATGTATGACTCGTAGGGTGAAAAATCTTTTGGAAGATAAGATGCAAGGACACCAAATTTTTATTTTATGATAAATACTTTTTCAATCAATCTTATATATGCATCTCAATCTTAACAGTGAAGATAAAACAAAAATCTTGACTAACTGCATCAAACTAATCATTCCCATGCTCATTATCAAACTGCAATAGTGCTCGGCTTTTGCAATTGAAGTGATGTATTCTATTTCTCATTCTCGCATATCCTACTTTTGCTATGTAGACAAAAGTGAATATATGTTAAAAGTGTTCTGCACAGCAAAGGAGAGCCCCATAGTAGCTGCCTACCACAGAAAATATCTTTTTACTATGGTAAATGTTGGATCCAGGTACAGATCCAGTGTGGCCAATTGGGTCTCACATGGAATCCAATGACCCACTTAAATAGTGGGCCATTGAGATATACACCACCAGGATAGAGGTGAACCCTCTTTACATTGGATTCTCAGCATGTTTGAGAATCCAATGAGACAATTATGGCTGGGTAACGGCTACCACGAGGAGGATAAATATCTCAGCCCCTGCCTCTGTAGGATACACAGAGAACTTGATAATCATATTGAGGATCCCCTCTGAAGTAGGCCATTAATCTATTCCTCATTTCTCTTCTCCTTTTGTTTTCACTATGCACACCACGATTCTAGTTCCTACAGTGGTATCAAAGCAAGGTTTTGATATGCGCAGTGGTGCAATGGTGACTGACAGCCGTAGCAACCAAAAAGAGGCTACCGTGATAGGGAGCCCAACGTCAAAAGGCTTGTCTGCCAGATGACAGTGTCCTGTAGACATTGCTGCCAGTGAAGCAATGAAAAAAAATGTCGATATCTGGTTCTCCAAATATAGCTCAAAGTTCTCCCGCACCTCCGGTGGAAAAGTGACAATGTTTTTCTTTGCTTTCCAAGTTTGGTAGTGGTTGTTTTCCATCTTGCCTAAGGTTCGGAGTTTCTGAGCGACTCAACATTTCTATATTTGAATATGAAGGGCGAGAAGAGTCTGGTGCGAGTTTTGAAAAATAGTCTTTAAAACAATATTTTTATGTAAAATCAATGTGAAAGTCAGACACCAAAGAATAAAAACCGCCTCGCACGAGTGGTGGACTATGCGTCAATCTCAGGGAATGGAAAAATACTTTGTATTCAAGCAAACAATTAACTACTCTTTATTGCCAAAAAATAAAAAGAATTAATTAAATAAATAACTAAGCGAGTGCAGCCCTCTGCTGAGGGCTAAAACAAATAAAATAATATTGCCTTATTACAAACCCAATTAATTCAATAAAATAAAATAAAAGCCTAAGATAAAAAGAAGAAAAAAGAGTCTTCAGTGCTTTGAGTCTTTAGCCCCCTTGATCTTTTGCTTTTCTTATTTGCGTATCACTTTATGGTCCTTCTGAGGGGATTTCTGAAGGGCCTTTTGAGGGGACCTTTTGGGAACCTCATAGGGCTCTTTAGGGATACTTTTGAGGGCTCATCGCATGTCCAAGCACTTCCCTGCAAAAATCAAAAGACAAAACACAAAATAAAATACAAAAACTCACAGAAATCTAATGTTAGTTTCAGCTAAAAATCACAAAAACATGAATTAGGCTAACATAAAATAAACTAACTGCTACACTAAAAGACAAAATAACAAAACAAACTAACTACAAATCAAGAAACTAAAGTGTAACACACTAAAGATTAACTAATTCAAGAACTAACTACTAACAAATTGACTAGAAGACAAAACTAAAAACAACTAAATGAATTTTAACCAACTATATGTTGTACGGATTTTTAGAATTGACAAATAAAGCTAAAAAATAAAAAGTAACCTGAATAATATATCTAACTAACGTATTATTATGGATTAACACATAGAAAAAGAATCAGCTATTAATTTCTAAACTAATCTAAATGATTTACACATGAAATAAAAAACTAACTAACTCATAATGACAAGAATCTAAGCTAACTAATTAATTCTGGAATCAATAACAAAACAAAATAAAATATTTAAACTAGTTAATTATTGAAGCATATGAAGCTAATAGAATTCAGCTAAATAATCAAACTAAACTAATTATGCTAAACTCATATTAATTAATCTAACAAAATTAAACTAAAGTAATTCTGATATAGTTAACACGAAAACATGAATTAAAATATGAAATTAAAATTAAAATTACGCACAATATTTTTACCTATCAAGTCTCATAGTGACTCATATTCGAAATATTCAGAGTAAGTTATGCAAAATTTTTGCATAGGGATACGAGTCGGTATACTCGTAAGTTTTCTTCACCATCTATTTTCCAACTCAACCCCACCTTATTTAAATTTGCAACTTCAAGGGTTAGATTTGAAGTTACCTCATATGATAGTTGTGAGGTTGAAGAAAACACCAATTTCTATGACTTAGAACCTCCAAAAATTGAAGAAGTCCTAAGAGAAAATGAAAATTTAGGAAAGGTTATGAATCTCGAGGAGGAGTCTCAATGCTAAGTGGTTGACTCTGTATTGGATATCTTCATGAAAGAATCCCTAGAGAAGCCTTTTCATGAAATCATTAGAGATCCCATATTCGATGAGATTGATGATGAAAATGAAGAGGAACCCTCCCCTGAAATTGAGGATGTTCCTATGCAAGAGATCGATGGTGAACTTAACTTCGATGAGAATCACAAAGATCGTATATTCTTGTTCGATGACAAATTCATCTTTGATAATCCGCTCTATGAAAATATTGATAAAAATATCCAAGATGAAGGAGCATTTGTGTGAGGATATCGTCAGTGACTTCACACATGTCATTAATAACCCTATCTTCGAGCAAAACATAAGAAATAAAAAGATGGATTCTAATGTAAAGGATCATCAAGAAATGTGTGTCAATGAGCGCTTAAAAGTTGAAACTTCTCATGCTGAATTGATCAAGGATTTAGAGACTCATTGCAGTCTTGAAAATGAGTCCAACACATTAGGACTAGAATGCATAAAAGCCCCAAAAACTTTTTGTGTCCATCAGGAATTAGCTGATAATCATGCTTATAACTCATTGATCAATTCTAATAGTAAGTTTACATTATTGTTATATAGCATTGCTTGTTTCAACAGTGAATTATCTTGTGATTATCAAAATCTTGGTGCAAATTTTAAAATTTTGCATCGCATGATACATATTCAATTACTATTTGTTGCTAATATGCATTTTATTACAATAAGTAGAACTTTGATGTAAGGAAAAAAATGTTAAGTATAATGTCTTAGATGCTTTTTTGCTTCAACCATATTATTCTGAATTATATTTTCCAAAGCATATTGAATTACATTGCATAAATTATTATTCTCATTTTTATATGAAGTTAACTACCTTGCTTAGTTTATTTTTTATCCTTGTGGACAGATATTGTATTGATTTTTATTTTGAATTTGCCAAAGATTTTAGATATCCAACGAAGCCGATTTAGGAAAAATGCTAAACAAGAAAAATGTAGAGCCAGCCGTTAGCTTTTCAACAAGCTATGGCTCATAATTTTTCGTCCATCCGTTTGAGAAAAATGGCTATGGAATGATGTAGACATTGATTTTATTTTGAATTTATGCATGGATTATGGAGTTTTGCACGACAAAGACAAGGCCTGATCCAGGATGTGATCCATTATAGATCCAATCGTTTAGGACTATCTGAGTCCAATTGGATCTTCAAAAACCTAAATCCATTTTGAATATCATATTTTAATTTATAAGATATTTTGCATTTATCTTCTCAGAGATTGTATTTTTATTTTTCAATTCCATTTTGTCAAATTGAAGAATCATATATATATATAGGTGTCGGATTCTACGGATTCAGATAGTTCTAGTGCCCTGTAGGATTTCTTTTGTGATACTAGAGGGTGTATGGAGATCCAGGATAGTTTTTATTTTTATTTTGTATTTTATTTTAACCCATTTCAGTGTGGATCCTGATTTCAGCCTATTTGGATATTGCCTAAAAATCATATCCATAAATGGACCACCTAGTTGGTGCCACCCTAGTATGGACAAGTTCAACCCTCAGTTTGAATTCCCTTTGACTTGAAAGTCAATATAGTTGTTGAATGAGAATTTAAACCTCAAGCCAAATATAGGAGCATTCAGAGCCTTGAAATGGAAGAAGCCTTGAAAAGACCCTCCCTCCCTTTATGACACTCCAATTTTGGAGTTTAAGAGCTCAAGGGGAGGGCATCCAACAAGGAGGAGAGCTTTGTTTTGAAAAAAATCTTGAGAAAAAAATTCTGGAGAGAAAAACAAAGGAGGAAGGAAGAAAAAGGCATTAGATGTATGGTATTGCTGGTTCTTGCGTGTGTGGTTGTGGATCTACAACATGGATGAGTCTTATGTGGTGTTGTTCTACATTTGTGAACATTGCTGAAGTGCACTTCAATCTTGTTGAGCATCGAAAATCACTGGCAAAGTTACATTGTTGCATGTGGTCTATGTTAGACTCTATTATTTGTTGTTCTGACAGGTTTGCATATTTGAATCATATCTTGCTCATTGCTTGATTGTTTAGTGATCTGATTAATGTTTTAGAAAGTTAACACTAAAAGAAAAAACTTTCATGTTTTACACATTTAGTGGTTTGATTGTTTGCTGCATCACAAATTTGGTTTGTTTCTGCATATTAGAAATCCCCAAACTGAAATTTGTGCAGTTAACGAAGAGAACAAATCAATGTATTTGGCTCATATCTTACTAAGTATAATTCTAAAAATTGCAAACATAAATTTGTTTGAATGGTTAGAGAATTCTGAACAACTTTGTTGTTTTGAGTTTCTCTAAACTCGGTCGACAGAGAGGCCAAAAATCCTCTCAAAGCTATCGAACTGGTCACCAGTCTATTCTGAGTGTCCTATCCATCCATCCCATGGAACTGGTCGCAACGAGAACATCACAAATCTAAATTATGTGATATTGGATCTGTTGGAAAGATGTGTGTGTCACACAACTTTTTTGTGTTGGCCACGTCTATCGAAACAGAGTGTTTATGCCTCGAATCACATCTAGTTTGAGTCCTATTTGGACTCACCTGCTTACTTAGCTCCCACACGTGAAGATCCATTTAGATCTTGGATCATGGATCGGCTCTAGTGCTGACTCCGCCATCATTTTGGTATCAGAGTCTTATAGTAGGATCCACTTACATCAATTGGCCTACCTTTATTTAAAGGGATGCTCAAAATATCCATTTGTGATCCATTATTGATTAAGTTTTGTAGTAGATTGGAAAGTTGGAGCAGTGGGGACCTCTCCATGGCCAGAAGATTAATCTTGATTAAATCTATCTTGGCTTCGTTCCCTATTTATTGGATGTCTTGCTTCTTGCTTCCTTCTTTTGTTATTGAGGAGGATAACCATTTTCTATCTACAGATGTTCTCAATGAGGAGGATAACCATTTTCTATCTACACATGTTCTCAATGAGGTTCCTTAGCTAGAACTTCTGTGCTCTGAGAAGAGGGGTGGTCCATAAGGAGGCGAGCAGGGTTGTGAGAACTAACATGGTTGCTGTGGCTTTCCTTTTGGAGTCCAAGATTGTAGCTGAGATGATGCCAATGCTGCAAGCTGAGTTGCCTACATGCATATGATTTGTAGCTTCGAGGCTCCTGTTATTCAGAATATGGAAAAGTTGATGAAAACCTTCATGTGGCATGATTGTTTGTTGCATCATCATTTCAATTTACTTTCTTGGAAGAAGGTTTGTCGGCCCAAGGAAGCGGAAAGCCTAGAAATTAAACTATTATTCGAGCATAATCAGGCGTGGCTGGCTAAGTAGGAAAGGTCGTTGTTGCAGTCAAACCCTAACCCATGGGTTCATATGATGTGTAACAAATACCTTAGCAGATCTTCCATTTGGTTTCCTAAATTCATTGGTAGAGGGTCACACAGATGGAAAAGCATTGTGAACGGTCTACATAGCATTAAGGCCTATCATGGCCTATAGGGAATGGCCACAAAACAAAATTTTGTCTAGACCCGTAGGCCCCATTCATTGAATTCCTAGTTATTCTCATTTCACGATCACTTGTTCAGTTCCTTTATCCTATCTCGATGGTGGACAATATCACTAGTGACAACCATCAGGAGATGGATATTTCTTCCAAAGTCCAGCAAGCTCTATCTTCCTATAGTATTCATCTATCAATCAATATGTCGATTCCTAACAGGGATGATTTGATGATGCTGGCCAAATCTCCTACTTTTGAGACCCTCAAAGCTTGCAGATCATCCGCAAACACTATCTCAAACTCATCATAAAGTCTATTTGGTGCAAAGGTCATCATCCTCGGGCTGCTATCACTTTGCATCTTGCAATGGAAGATCGTCTCCTTACTCAAGATCATCTTCAATAGCTTGGCTTTTCTCTGGCCAATATCTGTGTTTTCTGTAGAAGGCATGCAGAAACACACTCCCTATCTGTCTATTTCATGTGTTGTCGCACAAATGGTATGGAAACTCATATGCAGAAGATTCAACCAATGGTGCTTGTCATCAAGATCTATCTCACTCCCTTCAACGATGGAGCCAACATCGTTTCTCATAGAAGCAAGTTAATCAGGCTTGGTTAGTGGCCTTCCAAAACGTCATTTGAAAGTTGTGGCAATTGCAGAACACCATATTGTTTGAGAACTTATCACTGGACAGTCCTCTCATTACTCATCGATGTAGCAGAGCGCTTAGAGAATACATACTGCTCGTTTGTCAAAATTCTACCCATCCTATTGTTCGTCAATGGCGATGCGATGGTAGATGACACCCTCCCCTTAAGGAATGGTTGAAGATCAATATCTCCAATTCCTTCAAAAATAGGTGTCAGATCGGCTTTACTGTGCATGATCACCTAGAAATTATCAATTCAGCAGGATGTTTATGTTGGATTTAGAATCCACTAAAAACTAAAAGGACTGTCTAACATGTTCGCGCTAAATCATTAAAAGCAAAACATAAACTGAATCTTGATGCGAAAGCGTACCTAAATCCATTGGTGCTTCGGTAGATCTTAGACGGGTATGATCTTCTAGAACCTGTATATGTGGCCCTTGATTTTTTCTAAACCTTATGAGAAGAACCGATTTCTCTTGTTGTAGATGGGAAGTCTAAAGAGAGAAAGCCACTATACCTAATTTATAATCAACTGAGAGTCTCTCTCCAATTTAGCCCATTATAAAATTGGAGATAGACAGATAAGGGCATAAGAGATCTCTTCACATAATAAGACCATACCATATAAGATATCATATCACCCAACCGAATTAGATCATATAAAGTTGGCCTAAACCTTAGAAAACCTATAATGTGTGATTTCTCATATGTAGGCCCATAAAAATTTTCCCAACAATCTTCCACTTAAGCTATAAATGTAATCATATAATCACACAGTACAACCATATGAGCTCAAAAACATTGTCTTATCAACTGATATCTCTATCAATCTGGTTCATTGATCATGTCAACATAGAACCAAAGCAGTCTTCATTACAAATAACGTAATTGGACCCATCAATAATCATGTATATTGACATAACTAAATGACATGGATCAAGTATAGATGTGAAGCATGGGAATTACATGTAATGTCATCAAACATGCCTATTTCCAACCGGTCCTTTCTTAAACTTTAGTGAGATCACAATATATGAGTACATAATGAAATCAAAACTTTAACTTTATTCTGAAGTGGTAAAAAGAACTTTATTATATCATAGAATGTCCAAATACAAACTCCCACTAAACCAGCATATCATAAAATGATAAAACACATATTCAAGCAGTATGCTCGTGAAAGACCTTGGGTGGCAAACCTTTGGTAAGTGAATCCGTAAACATGGAGTTTGTGCCAATATGTTTTATCGATATCTGACCATTCTACACTCTTTCTTTAACAACAAGGAACTTAATGTCAATATGATTTGACTTCGATGAGGTACTATTGTTATTGTAATATAGCATTGCCGAATTATTATCACAAAAATAACTTTAACGGTCTCTCAACATTATCCAAAATTTGTAGCCCTATAACAAAATTACGTAATCATATTACATGATTGAATGCCTCATAACAAGCTACAAATTCGGTTGCCATAGTGGAAGAAGCAATGAGTATCTACTTGGCACTCCTTAAAAAAATGACTCCTTTAGTCAATAGAAAAATATAACCTAACGTGGATCTGCAACTATCTTGGCATTCAGCAAAGTCAGAATTAGAATACCCAATGATCTCCAACTGCTTTGACTTCATGTATGTGAGCATGTAACATTTTGTTCTCTGCAAATACCGCACAACCCATTTGCTATTTTTCAATGATCCATACCTGGGTTACTAAGATATCTGCCTAACATCCCAATAATGTACGCAAAATTCAGACGCATACGTACTTGAACATACATAAGACTCTCCGCAGCAAATGCCTAGTGAATATGTTCCATATCCTTAAGTTTAGACTAGTGTTTGGGGCACTGAGCGAGATTAAACTTGTCTCCTTTAGCAACAGGAGTATCACCTAGTTTATAATCCTTCATTTTATATCTATTCAGAATCCTTACCCCGAAAATGGTCTCGATATATTTGGATCCCCAATACAAAAAAGGTATCACCAAGATCTTTCATTTTAAATTTCTTTGTCAGAAATCTCTTGGTTTCGTGCAGTATGCCTATATCATTACTGGCAAGCAATATTTCATCAATATATAAAACAAAAAAAATATATTTACTCCCACTGAACTTATGGTATATGCATTCATCAACCACATTTATCTCAAAACTAAATGAGATGACAACTTAATAAAATTTATGATATCACTGATGGGAAGCCTGCTTAAGTCCATAGATAGATTTCTTTAATTTGCAAACCATTTTATTGGCATTGCCTGAGATAGAATGTTCTAGTTGCATCGTATATATTGTCTTATCGATATCACCATTAAGGAATACAATCTTTACATCCATCTGATGCAACTTTAAATTATAATGAGCCACAAGTGCCATTATAATCTTAAAAAAGTCTTTTGTAGAAATCAGAGAAAAAATCTCTATGTAATCAATGCCTTCCCTTTGAGTAAACCCTTTTGCAACAAGATGAGTCTTATATCTTTCTACATTACCCTTTGAATCCTTTTTAGTTTTAAATATTCATTTGCAACCAATGAGTTCCACACCTTTAGATAATGGAACAAGATCTCACACATCATTGTCCCTCATGAATTTAATCTCCCCATGCATTGCTTTAATCCACTTTTGAGAGTTAGAACTTTGTTTGTCTTGATGAAAGTTGATTGAATCATCTTTTCTTAAGCTAATATCAACCTCATGTTCTAGTAGAAAGACAATATAATCATTTGAAATTGCCCTTCTCATCTCTCTAGTGGATTTCCTTAATGGTACTTGTTCTTGAGGTGTTTTTTGAGGTTATTGAGTTTGTACTCTAGGACTAAAAACTTGATTTTGGATAGAGAAATCTAAAGCATTGTCTTGATTAAGATTTGTGAGAACGATGTCAGGAATAAAAAATTGATCATTGTCAATTACAACTGTAGAAAGAGAAAAAGACTTTTCTTTAAAAGCAATATCTTTTACTTTATCACTCCTCTCAAACTCAGCATCCTCAAAGAAAGAATCATTTTCTGTTTTAAAAAATGATTTATTCATAGGGTCATGGAACTTATAGCCCCTAGATCTTTTAGAATACCTAGTAAAATAGCAACTAAATGTTCTAGAATCCAATTTATATTCATGTGGTTTATAAGGCCTAGCCTCAGCTAGACATCCCCAAATATGAAAATGCTTTATGTTAGGCCTTTTGCCTATCTATAATTCATATGGGGTCTTGGTTACTGCTTTAAATGATACTCTATTCAATACATAAGTTGCAGTCTTTAATGTCTCTCTTTAGAGGAATTCTGGTAAGGTAGAATGAGAAATCATACTCCTTGCCATATTCTTAAAGGTCATGTTTCGTCTCTCAGCAACACCATTTATGCTTAAAGTGTCTGGCATGATATACTGAGTAACGATCCCACATTCCTTTAGGAATTTAGCAAAGGTCCCTAGACGTTGTTTACCTAATCCATCATATCTACCATAGAACTCACCACCGCGGTCAGATCTGATGGCCTTAATTTTTTTGCCAAGTTGCTTTTCAACTTCAGCCTTAAAAGATTTGAATACATACAGGGACTAAGACTTTTCATGAATTAAATATAGGTACTCATAACAAAAATAGTCATTTATGAACATAATAAAGTATTGTTGACCATTCCAAGAAGCCGTAGAGAATCCCATAAATATCTGTATGAATTAGTTTTAAGACGTTTGTTCTCCTTTCGGCACCTAGTTTTCCTATGTTTGTTCAATTTTCTTTTATACACTCAACACAAACCTGAAGGTCGATGAAATCAAGAGAATCAATAATCTCACTTGACACAAGGCTTTCAATTCTTTGTTTAGAAATATGACATAAATGTTTGTGTCATAATAAAGCAAAATTTTCATTTGTTAATTTTCGTATTATACCATGAGAACTTAAATTCAAGGTTTCATTATATGAGACAACAATATTAAACAAATAAAGGTTATCAGTCGTAGATAAAGAACCGGTCCCAATAAGATTTTGAATCAAGAAATAATTTAAATTTATTGTTTTTAAATAAACAAGAATAACCATATTTGTTTAAAATAGAAATAGAAACCAAATTTTGCCTAAAAGATGGTACGATAAATGATTTTTTCAAATCTAAATAATTTTCAGTCTTTAAAAGCAACCCAAAAGTTTCTATTGCCTCAATTTCAACTATTTTGCCATTGCCCACATAGATGAATCTTTCAGCATCAATTGGTGGTCGGCAACTTAGGCAACCCTGCATAGACACGCTTATGTAAGTGGTAGCACCAGAATTCATCCATCAAGTGTGTTCGGACACAAAAGTCAAATTAACTTTAGAATAAACCAAAGCAAGGAGTGTACATTTTTTCTCACGCCAAACATGATACTTGGTAGTCTTTCTTCATGTGACCCTTCCCTTTGCAAAAAAAAAAACTAGACTTTGGGTCCTGATATCTTTTCTGTTTCTTTTGCGATTGAGGGTCCACTGCAGCTTCCATACTCCTTTTCTTTTTCTTAAACTTGTCCTTAGAGGCTATTGTCAAGTGAGCACTTTTTGTCTTCTCTTGCTTTATTCTTTTCTCTTCTTGCATACAATAGAAAATAAGCTCATTAAGAGTTCATTTGTCCTTCTAGCAGTTATAACTTACCTTAAACTGACTATATTATATAGAAAGGAATATCAAAACCAAGTGCACGAGCAAGTCCTCAAACAACTCTAACTTTAGTGTCTTTAGTTTCGAAGCAAGATGAGACATTTTCATAATGTACTCCCTAATGATCATTTTTTCTTTATACCTCATAGAAACAAGACTTGAAAGGATAGTGCTTGTCTCAGGCTTTTCATTTTTAGCAAAATACTTTTCTATTTTTTCAAGGAATCTCTTGGCATTTACCTCTTCGGACATAGTGCCTCTGAAGGACTAAGGAATTGCATGTTTCATGATCATGAGACTCATGCGATTGGATCGATCCCACTACTCAAAGTTTTTTTTATCCTCAATGAAACTCGTATCCGTAAGAGTAGGTGGTTGATCCTTTCATAGTGCAAGATCCAAAAACATATATCCGAGAATAATCATAATGTTCTCTTTTCAATTTTTGAAATTGAAACCACTCAAAATAGGGATTGAATTAATATTTGCAGATATCATAGAAGCAGAGGTATTAACTGAATCAAGAACAAAACAAGCTCACAATTAACATATATTTTCATATGCATTAACAAAAATAACATATTTAAACTATGGTGAACCTCATCACAAGATGCCCAACACAATATTTACATTTAGTCTTTGAAAAGAAATGTCAACTTATAAGTGGCAGTCTCAAAATAGTAATCAAACATGGACAATTAGCCATGTCAAACAATGAGTCTTTCTTTGGACCGACTTGTTATTCACATGGAAAATCGTACAATTATCCCATATTTATTACTGGCAAATTATATATTTAGGTTCGGTCAAATAGTAATCTTCCTTTGGGCCGATCACTATTCACATAAACCACAAACATATAAACATCATAATATTCTAAATGAGTTAATCTATAAAATAAAGGTTACTTTGGTAACATATTGATTCAATCAATTCAATTTAGAATATCATACCCTTAATTCTAAAAAAAATACCATGGTTAAAATACGTCAATACATGCATATGAATAAAAAAACATAATCGCAATCCATATAGGGCAAAAAAAAGTAACCGAAGTTGACCCTCTAAAGTGACCCATAATGCATACATAACGCCCATCAATTTAATAATAAAATATTGATAAACTTTATTATTATTATTATAAGGCGCTTGCAAAGGTCAAATCAGCCCTGACCCATCACGGGTCAAACCCACAACACCACAACCGAATGCAAGCACTGAGCCATGGGGTTGGGTTTGAACAAGCCAGACCCGCACAGTGATGCCATATGACTCGGTTCAACCCCCGCAACCAAATGGGGACCAAACCGGGTCATCAACCTCTTGATCAAAATAAGAACTAAGTCAGCACAGCCTCGGCTAAAGGCCAAACTGGCCTGGTTTGGTGCAGTGGTAGGGGGACGAACTGCTCTGAGTCACCAGATCGGCTAAAGCCCGAACCAGCCCAGAGATGATGCAGTGGTTGAAGGATGAATCACCCTGGGTCGCCGGATAGACTGAAGGCTGAACAGGCCCCGAATGTCACAGGTTGAGTCTTAATAGGGTGTCGACCTCGAAACATTTGGCCATGGCCGAACCTGGCCCCTAATGTCGTAGACCCCCGAGGTGTCCGACGATGGTCAAATTCGACCGTGAGTGTCGTCGACCCCGACGAGTCTGACGATGACCGAATTCGGCCCTAAGTGTCATCGAACCCAACAAGTCTGACGATGGCCGAATCTGGCCCTGAGTGTCGTCCACCCCGATGAGTTTGACGATGGCCGAATCCGACCCTGAGTTGCCAGTGAACCTTGACGACACACAGTCTAAATGAGCGTCCTCCTTCACTATCCAACGATCTGAAAGAGGAGAACCCTCTGATGCTCACCATTAAATAATCTAAAAGAGAAGGGCTCTCTTGTCGTTTGACTGTATGGAAAAATGGTGAACCCCTTTTTGCTGGCGTTCGAAGGAACTGGACGATGACAACCTACTATCCGACGTTTGGGTTTCTGAACGGGCGACACCCACTTTCATTTTGCAGATGAAAAGAAAAGGGATGAATCCCTTTTCGTTCTACGATTGGGGCAGGCAACAGTCTATTCAGCTCAACGTGAGGGAGAAGCCCCTCCCCCCAGTGTTGTCTGTCGTTTGTCGTCCAGTCAAAAATGGGGAAGGGCCGAACGACCCTTCCATCATTTCAACAATGGGCCTGACGATCATTCTCGTTCGGCAACCTGAACGCAGTAAACCTCCTTTGTCGACTACGATGATCTATAGTTCAGAAGAGGGAGGGCGGATCAACCCTTTTATTTGTGTGAACCCCTAAGGGGAGGGTCGATCGGCCCTCTTAGCATTCGAGCACATCTGAACGATGTGAGAAGGGCCGATTAGCCCTCCTCTGCCCGTGCCCTGACTGCGATCATGATGGATCAATGTCATAAATGAAAAGCCATGAAAAATATAAAATAAAATCAAAATTTTCAACGATTCAACGGGAACAAGTTGCTTTGATATCAATTGTTGGATTTAGAATCTACAAAAAACTAAAAGGACTGTATAACATGTTTGTGCTAAATCATTAAAAGCAAAACATAAATTGAATCTTGATGCATAAGCATAACTGAATCCATTGATGCTCCGATAGATCTTATATGGTATGATCTTTTAGAACCTTGGCCTTTGCCTTTATCTAAACGTTATGAGAGTGACTAATTTCTCTTGTTATAGATGGGGAGTCTAAAGACGAAAAACCACTATACCTAATTTGTAACCACTTGAGAGTCTCTTTTCAATTCAACCGATCATGAAATTGGAAATAGACATATAAAGACATAAAAAGTCACTTTACATAATAAGATCATACCATATGAGATATGGTATGGCCCAATCGAATTAGATCACATAAAGTGGGTCTGAATCTTAGACAACCTATAATGTGTGATTTTTCATATGTAGGCCCATGCAATTTTTTCCAACAGTTTTACCGTGAATGCAAATGCCAGGGAGAGAGAATACTCTTGTTGAATTAGGATCATTATTCCAAGCTTATCATTAAAACCTTTTGGAAATATCAAATTCATGAACTCATCCTTTTAATTTTTCAACGCATCACTGTGTCAATTGTTCCCAAAGAGTTGAACTCTTTTTGCTCGTTCTCTGGCCATTCTAGGTTGTGCTAATCTTGACCTTCCTCTTCCTTGTTGGGTTTCCTCTATGTGAATGTGTTATCATGGTGGTGGATGCTATCTAGGGATGGCAGTGGGGCTAGGGATGGCAGTGGGGCTGGGGCCGGGGGGGCACAAAGTCTCCATCCCTGCCTCATCTGAAATTCCTTCTCTCCATCCCTGCCTTCGTGCCTATTTTCATGTCCTCCATCACCACTTCAAACAGGGCAAGGCAAGGTGGGGCCATGTTTGGCCTCCATCTACTACCATCCTTAAAGAAGGATCGGGTCTATAGCAAGATGGGGATGGGGGCGGGGTGGAGAAAAGCATAAGCCCATCCCCTCGCCGGTTTTGATTTTAACCTCCATCCCCGATCCAAATGTAACGTAAATTGATTTTCTAAAAAAAATCTTGAGCTGTTTTTGAAATATTAGGGGGAGGTGCCATCGATGAAAATGTTCCTGCTTTACTTTCTGACAGCTCATGTCGTATTCCTCTTTTCCTTACACGTGGCAAAAGCAACAACGTCCGAGATCCTCTCTCTCGATGCCAAAACGGCATTTCCTCAATTACGATAGTACCCTTCTCGCTGGGGGAATGAGACACGAGAAGAAATGGGTCCGTGTTTTTCGTTGCTTTCGAGTAGGCTTTTTTGGTCATTTTATTGGCCTTATTTGTCGTCTTCGAACCGGACGACTCCAACGATCAATAAAATGAATAACAAAGAAGGGACCGGAAAAATCAACGGGGGCTTCGTTTGTCTGGCAGGAGCAGATAGTACACGCAACCGGGACGTTGCAAGTTCGAACCCAATGGTATACGGTTGTAGAACTGGTAGGGGTCTGCCTAACGCGAGCTTTCTCTGTCAAAAAATAATAATAATAAATATTTAAGAAAAGACAAAAGCCTTAATAATAACCTAACAAATGAATAAAACCGATAAGAAACTATGCAACATAAATATTTTTTTGGTGTTTACCAGATGTTTCGAAAACGCAGCGTTTTTTTCGTTTGTTTCAGAAATTGTTTTTCCAGAAACGCGTTTCCCATCCTCTTATAACATATTTGTAATAACCCTGGTTGGAACAAATTGTGAAGACCAAATCCCTAATCGGATCAATGCAAGTATATGGGCCTAAAGACCCCAAGAAAGCGGTCTCAAACTGCCAAATCCCATTCCGTTTAGTCATATGTCAATTCGGCAATCAAAAACCCATATGCAATTATAATTGAATTGGGATTTGGTTTTGATTTTTGCTACTGAATTGGACAGATATTCGGATTTGATGGATATCTGAATCCAATTACATGTAAAAGGTCCATCAGACACAGTATGAGATGAATCCGAATCCGAATCCGTTTCAAAGCACTAAAATCGGAGGTGGAAAGTTATGACATGCTCACTGGTGAAAAACATTCTCCTTTTTTTTTCTTGAAATATCCAACGTCGGGTCTGGTATTAGCCGAATCTGACCCAAATCCAAACAGCTTAATCCCTTGTCTAATCGGTTTGGGTACAGGTCCACCAAATCGAACGATGGAGCCTCGAATCGATTGCCATTTGTCCATCAGTTCTTTATAATTGGACTTACAGGCCCGGTAAACGCATCTCAACAACACACCTCAAATCCAACTCATCTCAAATCGGATCGGGTGGCCCGATTCAACCGATTGCTTTTCAGTACCATCTCCAGGAAAAAAGGGTATCCTCGTCACATAGCAAAGCAACCACCTTTCTTGGAAAGTTTCCACACCGAATTAAGGGAGTCTCTCTCTCTCTCTCTATATATATATATATAAATGTGACCACGGAGCTCTCTTTAGCATCGCCTCTTGTTTCTTCCTCCCTCTTTATACAAGGAGAGGAGAAGAAGAGAGAGAGAGAGAGAGAGAGAAAATAAGAAAAAGAAAGAGAGAGAGAAGAAGAAATGGTGTGGGGTAAGGTGGAGGAAATGAAGCCGACGCTGTGCATGGTGGCAGTGCAGCTAGTGTTTGCGGGGATGAACGTGCTCTACAAGCTCTCTATGGATCGAAGGATGAGCCTTCACGTGCTGGTAGCCTACCGCTTCGTGTTCGGGGCGGTCTTCTTGTGCCCTCTCGCTTTCTTCTTGGAGAGGTAGGTGGAGTGGATTGATGATGATGATCGATGGATGGTTTTCTTTGTTTTGATGTCTTAAAAATCTTGATGGGTGGTGGTGCATGCGTGCAGGAAGAGCAGGACGAGGCTCACTTGGGTGGTGGTAAGCCAGGCCTGCTGCTGTGCACTTTTTGGGTGAGAATAGAAAGCCAACCTATACCAGCTCGATTCGACTTTGGCAGGACACAATATCCACTATCTCAACCCAAAAATTTGAGTCTGGATCGATCCAAACTGAGTCTTTTTCTTCTTCTTTTTTATATTTTCACAGAGAAACTGCCCCCACGATCAGAGACCTAGTTGCCAGCTATGGAAGCATTCTTTGCTCCTATAGAGTTGCCAAGCTTCGGCCTGCGTGGATAACACCCATGAGATTTGAACCAAGACCGCCTTCCTAGCGGCCTAGGCTTCATCCCACTTTGGGACAAACCTATACCTGCACTTGGGTTGTATTGCATGTGGAGAGAGGGTTCACACGTTGGGATGTGGAACATGCGTGTGAAATTGCAAAGTGACGTAAGCAGTTACGTCATTTGATCAAGGAGGTTGCATGGCCATGCCGATATTCGAGGGATCCTGCTTTTCTATGCAGATCTTTAATTCTCCTTGTTAAGATGAACTCGGCTCTGCGAAAAAACTGTCTACTGTTTTAGGAAAAGGGCTCAACTGATCTGAGAGAGAGAGATTGTTGGTAACCTGTACTTGCTTTTAGGTGTATCTCATGAATAAAGACGCATGCAAATCGTGAACCGTACCAAATCTCATAGCACGTGCCACTCATCCATATGCATATGCATGGAAATCGTCTGCACGGTGGGAATGATCTGTCCATTATGTCCTTCCATAGTAGTCTAGCCTCATCTCATTTTCACGTGGTACACTTTGGGGGTTCACATCAAACTTGACCAAGTTCATGATCCTACTATGAGAGACAGACGAACGTCGTTCTTGATCTTAGTCACGTTTTTCTTTGAGAAATTCTGTTTGGATCTCATAAATGTTCACAAATATTTGCTTTGAATCTATGCAGGGCAACGTTAGGGCAGAATTTCTACATTGCCTCCATGAAGATGACTTCAGCTACATTTGTGAGTGCAATGACAAACCTGCTTCCTGCGTTCACATTCATCTTAGCCATCATCTTCCGGTACTTACCTTTGCTTTCTCTTTTCTATTCCCTTCTCTTTAATTATACCACTGGATTTTTCTTTTTCAAGATATAAGTTATGATTTGGTTTTTCAGGACAAATTATGATGCTACAAGCAATGTCACAAATCTCTTGTTGGGATTTCCTTGGCGAGGAAATTCTTGCAACAAAATTAAAATATACATGTATTAAGATAATGACATAAAAATATAAAAAGTTAAAATATTACAAACTACTAATGTCACAAAGATCACATTGAGTCAAAATTATGATATTTTCAAAATAGATGATATTTTGAGAATTTTTATGTTAAGGTAATATTTTGACATTGTCACAATTTTTTTTTAATGTAACCTTTTTTAAAAAGCTTGTGACAAAACTGTAATATTTTCAAAACATCATCTATATTTGTAACTCTGGCTCCAAGTGAACCCAATGAATTCTACTAGTTTATCGCCTTTTGAGGAGAAAATGTTGCATCCCAAATACCCCTCAAGATCATAAACTTGTTCATGCACTTCCAAAATCCTGAATGCATGCACAAGTTCTTGGAATTTTGTATCTGGTTAATGGTGTTGAGCACATTGGAAAGACTAGGCAATCAGAACAACCTTTTTTAATGATTTTTTTTGATAAAAATTGTAATATTTCAAAACATCATCGATATTTGTCTCTGGCCCCAAGTGCACCCAATGAACTATCCCAGTTTACCCGGAGAAAATGTTGCAACCCAACATCTTCTTAAGAGCCAAAATATGCATCAAGATCACAAACTTGTTCTTGAACTTCCAAAATCCCGAGTTTATAAGTTCTCAAAATTTTCTAACGAATGGTACTGATCCCAGATTGGAGAGGCTGGCAATCAGGACTCCATCAGGCCAGGCTAAGGTGGTGGGGACACTCATAGGGATCAGTGGGGCCATGCTGCTGACCTTCTACAAGGGTGCAAAAGTCCAGTTCTGGTCGGTCCACGCGCACCTGCTGCTGCACCAACGGGCTAGCCAACATGAGTCGGGTAATCGAGCCCTGGGTTTCCTGCTGGCCATGGCCAGCAATTTGTGTTATGCAATATGGTTGATAATCCAGGTGACTTTATCTCTATAATACCTGACCTTATTGCACCACACTTGTGCTGACAAATCCTTTCTGTTTTTAATTCACACAGGCTAAGATGAGTGAGAGGTACCCGCACCCTTACTCGAGTACAGCCCTCTTCTGCATCATGGCAGCCGTTCAATCTGCATGCGTCGCAGCAGTTAGCGATCGAGATTTGGCCGCATGGAAGCTTGGGTGGGATGTTAAGCTGCTGACCGTAGTCTATGCGGTACACCGCCTCTTCTTCTTTTGTTTTACTCCGTTTTCTTCCTTAGAAATTGGTAGATGAGCTTTCATATTATACGCTGTCAAATATTTTTGAGGTAGACAGCTTTGAGAGATGACGGAGAGCAGACCAGGTCATATTATATAACCGATTATCAGTCATATTCAATCTCCACCGCACATCTTGCTTGGGAACTGTGAGAGTGGGGCCTATCACCATAATAGCCAGTGACGATGTCATAATCACTTTCCAAAAGTGATTTGGCAGATCACCTGATCTTCGGGAGCTGGCACGTCCCCCCCTTTTTTTAATGCATGGGTGGGCCGAACACCTTGTTACGTGTTTGGCCCCTATTACTGGATCTGCTTTGGTTATAGAATGCTGTCATGTAATTGGCAGGAGTGGACACATATTGTATATAAAAGATTGAAATTTGTGTGCATGTTAGTTTTGGTAAATGGTTTGCTGAACTTTCTCCCTTTGTTCTTGTTTGGATTGTAGGGGATACTGGTGTCGGGGTTGATGACGTCGGTCATGTCATGGTGCATACAGATGAGAGGGCCACTGTTTGTCTCAGTGTTCAATCCCTTGATGCTTATCATGGTTGCTTTTCTTGGCTCCATCCTTCTTGATGAGATTCTTCATCTAGGAAGGTAATAAAGCATTTTTAAAAATTTGGAAAGCACCAAACTGGTTCTTGGTGTGTGCGAAATGATTTTAAACATGTACTATGGTATCACATTTTGTTATATTGTCACCTAAAACTTCAAATTGACTAATCTCATCTTCATTGTGCTTTTAGTGTTCTTGGTGCTGGACTGATCATCTTGGGATTGTATGTTGTGTTGTGGGGAAAGGGGAAGGAGATGGAGACACTTGTGAAGCTTCCAAGCCGAAGATCGGCACGAGAATTGATAGAAAGTGCCGTGTTTTCAGAGTCTCCCGCATCATGTGAAGTTGAAAAACCTGAAGATGGCAAGGAAGATGTTCACAGTGCTTACCTAGTTGTTTGAGCCATCAGCACTGAATTTTTGCATAGTTTTTCAAGTATTTTTTTTTGTGTGTGCAAACAGGCAATAGCTATTCATATGTCTTTTTTACTTTGGTAGCTTTTAGGAAGTTCCATAAGATGAAATGTTCAACGAAAGATATGTGCAGTCATAGCAGATGAATACAAAAATTAATATATTCAGGTTGTTCCCTTGCGACTTACAGTGTACAGTTGCGCTTAGAGTCTGTTTTGCTTTTGTTGAGTCTGATGTAAGCTGCCCGGTTCAGGTGAATCAATACCCCGAAGGGGCAACCCGTATACTTGAACTGTAATAGCCTGCGGGCAAAATTGTGAATGAAGTAAATGCGTTGAGCTTTCTTTTGTTCACCCTCGTTGTGATTGCTTCTTGTGATTGCAATTTTTCTCCCTCTATTCTCTCTTGCACTCTGATACAAGCTTCCACGACCGGCAAGCGAGCTGACGAGTAGGCTTGCGGCGGTGAGGAAGGACTGTCGCGCCGCGCTGGCCCATTGAAGGAAATAGGCCTGTGACAAGTGGTACCAGAGCCCGTTCTCGTGCTGGGGAAGGGACTCCGGAGTCGGTGTCGACAGACACGCCGACAGGCTGCGATTTGTGAGCAAGACACAGTGGCGCCTTATCAACATTTGCACAACACCAAAGGCAAGACAGTTGCCGAAGCTGAGGAGATGAGTTCACCTTGGGGCCAAGAAGAGTTGGCTGCAACTGTTAACAAGCTGGTGGAAGATGTGACTTCGCATGATGAAGCGATTTCACGCGCATGTGAATCATTCAATGGATTGAATGATGTGGTGGCGAGCCTGCAAGAGCAGGTAAACTTACTAATGGGGCAGGTCACTTCATTGACGACTACAGTGACCGATCTTGAGTTGAGGAACCGTACGTTGCAGTGGACGGTGACCCTAAATGGCGAAAATGGTGAGAGACCATCAAGGATTGATGTACCTAGACCTGCAAAATTCAATGGTTCTCGTGACAGCAAGGCCATTGAGAACTTCTTGTTCCAAGTAGAAGACTACTTGGATATCCAGAATGTGACCCTCGAAGATATGAGGATCAAGGCTGCAGCCGCCTTACTTGATGGGGATGCTATCGCTTGGTGGAGGCGGAAGCGCAATGACATGGAGAGGGGTCAATGTGTGATAGACACCTTTGATGACTTCGAAGTAGAGTTGCGCAACTACTTCATGCCAAGAAATGCGCAGAGACAGGCTTACCGGATGGTTCGTGAGCTCAAACACACTGGTTTGTTGTAAGACTATGTCAAAATGTTCCAGAAGCTTATGTTGGAGATACCTAACATGCCAGAAGACGACATGCTTAACTGGTTCATTGTGGGACTTCAACCATGGGCACAGTCTGAAGTGGAAAGGAGCAACCCCCGTATTTTGGAAGATGCATATGTGACGGCAGAGCGCTTAGTTGACACTCAGCGTAAGCCTTTCACCCCATCAACCAAAGTTGGGAAGAAGCCTGACCACGGAGGCAAGAAGGATAAGTAGCGCAATGATAAAGGTGAGGCGTTGACACGCCATCAATCCGAAAAGAAACAGAACTTCACAAAGCATAACAACAACAACAACAAGGGTGCGGTTGTGACATGTTGGTTTTGCGGTGATAGACATATCGCCAGGCAGTGCCCAAAGCGCCTTGTAAAGGACGACGTGCAAGCCAATGCTGCACGGGAAGAATGGAGCGATATTGAATGCAGTGACAATGAGACCATGCAACCAAGGATGGGGGCCATGCGATCGATTAACGCAGCTAGAAGTTGTGCAGCTAAGAACATGCAGGTCAGTAAGGAACTTATGTACGTAGAAGTCATTATGAATGAAAAGTCTACTTCAGCAATGGTAGACTCGGGGGCCACACACAACTTTGTCTTGCGGGAAGAGGCAGAGCGATTGGGCTTGAAAATTGGGCCAAAGCAGAGGACTATCAAAACAGTAAACTCTTAGGCCAAGTCCATCCTTGGTGAAGCAAGAGATGTGGCTACTCAAGTAGGGAGTTGGGTCGGCAAAACCAACTTCTCTGTGGTGCCCCTTGAGGATTTCAAGGTGATTCTGGGTATGGAGTTTCTGCGAAGCTAGAATGTTATGCTGTTGCCAAAGTTTAACGCGTTGACGATCATGTGGTCAGACCTGTCACACACAGTGCAGTGCCTTACACAGAAAGGCAAGTCTTCTGTGTTATCGGCAATGCAACTGAAGAAGGGTGTCAAGCATGGGGAGAAGACATTCTTAGTTGCAGTGCGTGCAGATGAAGGGAGGGTAGAAGCAGCAGTGTCGCCGACCCTAGCCCCACTATTGGAGGAGTTTCGGGGGGTGATGCCCCCGGAATTGCCAAAGCGTCTTCCGTCAAGACGCGAGGTCGACCACAAGATTGAGTTGACCCCGGGAGCGAAGCCTTCTGCAATGGTTCCATACTGTATGGGGCCAGCTGAGCTGAAGGAGCTGCGCAGGCAGCTAGATGAGATGTTGGACGCAGGCATTGTTCATCCATCAAAAGCCCCATTTGGTGCCCCGGTCCTTTTCCAGATGAAACATGATGACTCTAAACGGTTATGTGTGGATTACCGTGCCTTGAACAAGGTCACAGTGAAGAACAAGTACCCATTGCCATTGATAGCAGACTTGTTCGATCAGCTAGACAGTGCCCATATCTTTTCCAAGCTAGATCTGCGATCGGGTTACTGGCATGTGAGGATTGCCGAAGGTGATGAGCCGAAAACAACTTGTGTCACCCGCTATGGTGCTTACAAATTTCTAGTAATGCCATTTGGGTTGACAAATGCTCCAGCCACGTTCACGACTTTAATGAACCAGATCTTCTACCCTTAGACAAGTTTGTGGTAGTCTACCTGGACGATATCGTGATCTACAACAGCAACATGGAGGAACATGTCGAGCACTTGCGAACAGTGTTTCAGGTGCTGAAGGAGAATGACCTTTGTGTCAAACGAGAGAAGTGTCTCTTCGGGCAGAAGGAGATCAGCTTCCTTGGCCACGTTGTGGGGCGTGGTGTGCTGTGTATGGATAAGCAGAAGATAAAGGTCATCCAGGAATGGGTTCCACCAAGCAAAGTGTCATAATTGCGGTCATTCCTCGGTTTGGCAAACTATTATCGGCGTTTCATCGAAGGTTATTCTCTCATTGTTGCGCCCCTCACAGATTTGTTAAAGAAGAATCGGGTATAGCTCTGGACAGGAGCGTGCCAAGAGGCCTTCGATGGCTTGAAAAAAGCCTTAGTGAGGGAGCCAGTGTTGCGACTGCCTGATCATTCGAGACCCTTTGAAGTCCACATTGATGCCTCAGACATTGCCATTGGTGGAGTTATTATGTAAGATGGTCATCTGATCGCATATGAGAGTCGAGAGCTGAAGGATGCAGAGAGACGTTACACAGTGCACGAACGTGAGATGACCGCCATTGTGTATTGCCTCAGGACCTGACGACACTACCTTTTGGGTGCCGAGTTCGTCGTCAAGACGGACAATGTGGCCACGAGCTATTTTCAGACACAAAAGAAGTTGACGCCTAAACAAGCTCGATGGCAGATGTTTTTGGCTGAGTTCGACTTTGCCTTGGAGTACAAGGTGGGAAAGACCAATGTTGTGGCGGATGCTCTGAGCCGTAGGGTTGAACTGGCAGCTGCGCGCGCAGAGTCTTCTGAAGTGCATTTGGAGGGTGCATTGCTGAGCCACATCCGCGAGGGTACGCAGTAGGATCCGACCGCACAACACCTTATTTCTCTAGTGCAGGCAAGGAAGACTCGGCGATTTTGGATATAGAATGGCCTCCTTGTAACAAAAGGGGGGCACATCTTTGTACCACGGTGGGGAAGCCTTCATCGAGAGCTACTCAAGGAGTGCCATGATACACTATGGGCCGACCATCCTGGTCAGGAGTGGACCTTAGCACTCCTTGAGCGAGGCTACTATTGGCCGCAGATGAGAGACGACGTTGAGGGGTATGTGCGGACATGCCTCATCTGCCAGCAAGATAAGGGGACAAACCAGAAGGCTGCCGGTCTCCTTGAGCCTCTACCAATTTCAGAACGTCCTTGGAATAGCATCTTCATGGACTTTATTGTTAGTCTGCCGAAGGTAGATAGCCTCAGTTCTATTTTGGTTGTGGTAGATCGTTTCTCAAAGTATGTCACCTTCATCCCAGCTTCCAAGGAGTGCCCTGCAGAGAAGACTACAGAGTTGTTAGTAAAGCATGTGGTGAAACACTGGGGCATACCAAAGAGCATTGTAAGTGATCGTGATCCTCGCTTCACGGGCAAGTTCTGGCGTGAAGTATTTCAGCTACTTGGCTCTGAGTTGCTGTTTTCAACTAGCTTTCATCCGTAGACAGATGGGCAGACAAAGTGTATCAATGGGATACTGGAGCAGTACCTTACGCACTTTGTTAGTGCCAATCAGAAGAATTGGGTGAAGCTCCTTGATGTGGCACAGTTTTGTTATAATCTGCAGAAGAGCGAGTCTTCAGGCCACAGTCCGTTCGACATAGCCACAGGGCAGCAGCCACTGACCCCGCACACTCTTGCCACACAAGAAAAGAGAAGGTCATCATTTGCCTATCAGTTTGTTTGCGACTGGCATGAGCAAAACGAGTTGGCGAAGACATTCTTACACAAAGCGGCAAAGAGAATGAAGAAGTGGGCAGACAAACACTGTCGGCCTGCAGAGTTCCAAGTTGGGGACCAAGTGTTGGTCAAGTTATATCCTGGTCGCACAAGCATCTTCCGCGGGCGGCACCGCGGGCTACTCAGAAAGTATGAGGGACCCTTCACCATCACAAAGAAGGTGGGCAAGCTGGCATACAAGCTGGAGTTGCCCTCAGACTTCAAGGTGCACCCGGTGTTCCACGTGTGCAACCTCAAGCAGTTCCATCCAGATGATGGAGACCCGAAACACAGTATGCCACAACGCGCTCCCATCATGCAGAGGGCCCTGGCAGCACAACGGGCCGAGAAGCACCTCAGTCAGATCCTTCGCCACAAGGTCAACTACTTGGGACAAGCGAATAAATACTTGGTGCAGTGGGAGGAAACAACGGAACCAACGTGGGAGCCTGCATTTCAAATGAACAGCCGCTACCCGGCTGAAGTCAGGGCTTACCACGAAACAGATGGCGCCGAGGACGATGCATGATTTGAAGGGGGAAGCATGTTCCCTTGCGACTTACAGTGTATAGTTGCGCTTAGAGTCTGTTTTGCTTTTGTTGAGTCTGATGTAAGCTGCCCGGTTCAGGTGAATCAATACCCCGAAGGGGCAGCCCGTATACTTGAACTGTAATAGCCTGCGGGCAAAATTGTGAATGAAGTAAATGCGTTGAGCTTTCTTTTGTTCACCCTCATTGTGATTGCTTCTTGTGATTGCAATTTCTCTCCCTCTATTCTCTCTTGCTCTCTTGCACTCTGATACAAGCTTCCGCGACCGGCAAGCGAGCTGACGAGTAGGCTTGCGGCGGTGAGGAAGGACCGTCGCGCCGCGCTGGCCCATTGAAGGAAATAGGCCCGTGACACAGGCATTCCATGTGCAATATACATATAATTTTTTATAATGATGATGACAACATTAGGTGTACGATATGTAATTGATGCTCTTCTTTTTCTTGTTTAATCACTTAATTAGCTTATGTACCATGCCAAATAGTGGGAGTTAATAATCAATTCATACTAAATGATAACAGGGCATAATAGCAAATTATTTGACATTGGTGCATTACCACCTATAGATTATATGACTCAAATCTGGTGAATAATTACCACTTGGCCTTGAAACAACATCCTTGCCTGGAGAGAGAGAGAGAGAGAGAGAGCAGGTCTTCATTTTCTTCAATTTCTAGCCACTTCTTGTGGCCTTCGTCATACCTTTGGTTTCCTTGGTTTTCTTCTCGATTCTTTCCCCCAAGGCGCAGTATAGACCAGCCATCATCAAAACTGCTCCAAGCCCACTAGTTTAAAAATATGAGCGACAAAGGAATGTGTTCTTTTAGACAGCAATACACCAAGGAGATTGGGTGTTGCGTGTGCACCCCCGATGTTCTGGGGTCTCCACTGAGCATTGTGTGGTGCTCAGTGGGGTGTACGGGGGAGCCGTACATCAGCCTGCAGGATGTACGTCGGTGTACGGCTCCCCCGTACACCCCACTGAGCGTCACGCGGCTTTCAGTGAGGACCCAGGAACTTGGGGGAACATATAACCTGCCCGCCACTAAAGATGTTGAATACAACATTACTAACTCCAAATAACCAAACTAGATCTTAAGGACCTACTTATGTTGCATACAATAGACAAACATGAATCAACTCGTCCAGGGATCTCTTAAGTGATCCCTTGTGTGCCACAACCAATCACATGATGACATTTTGGTTGGGCCTGTATTCTGTTGATCTGAGCCCATTAAAGGCTGTCATGTAATTGGCTCAGAGCACATAAGGGCATTAAGTAGGGATGGCCATCCGGCCAGGTGCCCAACGGGCTGCTGTACCCAGCCCATATCGGGTCAGTCCCGGACTGCAAGATGCAGCTCAGGCCTGAATGAAGCCTGGCCCGATTAAATTATTGAGCTTGATTCAGGTTAAGCCCACGTATAAAATACATGGTGCCTGACAGGCCCAGCCCGTGGCCGATTATAATTAAGTGACTCGGGCCGGGACAAAAGGCACACAACAGGGAGAGGGTGGTGTATGTTCCCCCCCGATGATTCACTGAATCCCACGTCTGTGTTCGAGGCTTTGAATGAGCACCACGTATACAAGCACATGGGGCTCGTATTCTCGTGTATGTTGACATAACTTTGCATCGGACTCTAATGTTGTTGCAAAGACTTAAGTACCCTTTCTTGCTATTCTTCTCATAAAGTGATGGTTTGAAAAAATGACAAAAATGCCCTTCATTCAAAAAAGAAAAAATAAACAGTTCAAAAAAAGGACAAACATGTCCTCCATCCAGAAAGTCGAGGATGATGTTGACTCTTCAAAGTCTTCTTCTTCTTTCTCCGTAAAACACTGTAAAACCCTCTCTCTCTCTAGAGAAGAAATCAAGGGAGGATTCTTGAAAAGACTTAAGTGCCCCAAAGATGATTATTTAAGACCCAGTCTTTGCACTGCAGGATTATCCGAGAAAGAAATCTCCCCTGGAGGAGGCCATGAACATCAACCCTCTCACTCTCTCTCTCCCTTCTCTTTCTGCTTCTGTGCACATCTAGCAGAAGATCCTACATTGCTCCATCAAGCACCGACTGACCTGCACATTGACTGTTGTGGAGCCTGATTCAGAGTTTTTACCCTTACATGAGGAGGGTTTGGGGGCTCCTCCCAGCGTGGGTAGCATCATTCAACTAAATGAGTTGTAGATCCTGATTCAGAGTTTTTACCCTTACAAGAGAGGGGTAAAACCTCATCTCACTCTCTCTCCCTTCTCTCTCTACTTCTATGCACATCCAACAAATGATCCAACATTTCTCCATCAAACACCGACTGACCTGCACACTGACTGTAGCATCGTTCAACTTGATGAGTTGTGGAGCCTGATTTAGAGTTTTTGCCCTTACAGGAGGGGGGTTTGGGGGCTCCTCCCAGCGTGGGTAGCATCATTCAACTTGAAGAGTTGTGGAGTCTGATTCAAAGTTTTTACCCATTCATGTTTTAAGGCATTTAGATCTCATGTTTGAACATTCATGCATGTGCAATTTGCTTTCATCATGTTCAGTTGCTTTCTAGATTATATTTTGAATTCTGGTGCATTTTAGATCTATCGATTTGTATGTAACCAGAGCTCATTTTAATCTGAATTTTTTACTACAACTTCATGCATATGTCTTCATGCTCTCCACCAAAAATCAAATCATTCTGAGTTTGTTTGACCCACTTTAAAAATCGAGATTCAGAACCTATTATTTTGCACCGTCAGGATTTTAGCAGAATCAGGACCAACTTGCGGGAGTGATTTCTCCCTAACCAGAGATGATCTTTCCGATCCGTAAAAAGGGTTGTTTTATAAATTGAATTTAGTTTGTTCATACCAAATTTCAGTGATTTCTATGGTGTTTTCATACCCATTTTAGGTCAAAAACCATAACCCTATCACCCTGTGTCATTTTAACGACTTAGATTTTGATCCATTTTGTTTGAATTTTATTTCCCTAATGGGAGATTATTTTTCAATTCTGTAAAACGGGTTCTCTTCGTTTATGTGTCTAGTTCATCCCTGTAAAGTTTCAGAATTTTTTATGGTCAATTACTATTTTATTTCAATTAAATACCAGAACCTTGTATCCAAATTTTATAAATGTTCTGATTTTGGCCCCCATATCATGACTGTTGTAGCACTTCTTCAACAAATCGCTATTTGATTGGTAATATTCTTCAGCAAATCGTTGTTATGATTTTTTTGGGTCTCTAATGAGTCCCTACTATGATTTGTAGTATTTTTGGGTCTCCAACAAGGCTCACAATGATTTATAGTGTTGTTCGGTCTTTTAACTATGATTTATAGTGCTTTGGGGTCTCTAATGAGCCCCACAACGATTTGTAGTATTTTTCAGTCTTTTAACTATGATTTATAGTATTTTTGGGTCTCTAACGAGACCCACAGCGATTTATAATGTTGCTGGACCTCGCTATAGTGATTTGTAGTGTTTCTCGCTAAACACTACAGCGATTTGTGATACAAACCGCTATTCGAATCAGGACCAACTTGTCAGGGCCATATCTCCCTAACTAGAGATCGGATTTCAAATTCGTAAAAAAATGGTGTCTTCGTTATAAAGTCTAGTTTATTCCTGTAAATTTTCAGCGATTTCTATGGTCATTTGATACCCCATTTGAATCTAAAACCAGACCCCTATCAGTTTGCCTTATTTGAGTGACATAGGTTTTTATTTCATTTTGTAAGAGTCATAATTCCCCAACGGAAGATCATTTTTCAAATCCGTAAAAGGGGTTTTCTTCCTCTATGTGTCTAGTTTATATCTAGAAAGTTTTATAGCTTTCTATGCTCATTTGATATTTCAAACCTGTTAAAAACCGAGACATGTTATTATTCCCTTTTAACTGAGTGGATGAAAGTTAATTATAACTTGTTGGAGACATGTCTCGATTTTTAACAGGTTTGAAATATCAAATGAGCATAGAAAGTTATAAAACTTTTCAGATATAAACTAGACACATAGAGGAAGAAAACCCTTTTTACAGATTTGGAAAATGATCTTCCGTTGGGGAATTATGACTCTTACAAAATGAAATAAAAACCTATGTCACTCAAATAAGGTAGATTAATAGGGGTCTGGTTTTAGATCCAAATGGGGTATCAAATGACCATAGAAATCGCTGAAAATTTACAGGAATAAACTAGACTTTATATCAAAGACACCATATTTTACGGATTTGAAATCCAATCTCTGGTTAGGGAGATATGGCCCTGACAAGTTGGTCCTGATTCGGATAGTGATTTGTATCACAAATCGCTGTATTGTTTAGCGAGAAACACTACAAATCACTATAGCGAGGTTCAACAATACTATAAATCATTGTGGGTCTCGTTAAAGATTCGAAAACACTATAAATCATAGTTAAAAGACTGAAAAACACTAAAAATTGTTGTGGGGCTCGTTGGAGACCCCAAAGCACTATAAATCATAGTTAAAAGACCAGATAACACTATAAATCATTGTGAGGCTCGTTGGACACCCAAAAATACTATAAATCATAGTATGGACTCATTAGACACCCAAAAAAATTATAACAACGATTTGCTGAAGAATATTGTCAATCAAAAAGCGATTTGTTGAAGAAGTGCTACAACAGTCATGATATGGGGGCCAAAATCAGAACATTTATAAAATTTGGATACAAGGTTCTGGTATTTAATTGAAATAAAATAATAATTGACCATAAAAAATTCTGAAACTTTACAGGGATGAACTAGACACATAAACGAAGAGAACCCGTTTTACAGAATTGAAAAATAATCTCCCATTAGGGAAATAAAATTCAAACAAAATGGATCAAAATCTAAGTCGTTAAAATGACACAGGGTGATAGGGTTATGGTTTTTGACCTAAAATGGGTATGAAAACACCATAGAAATCACTGAAATTTGGTATGAACAAACTAAATTCAATTTATAAAACAACCCTTTTTACGGATCGGAAAGATCATCTCTGGTTAGGGAGAAATCACTCCCGCAAGTTGGTCCTGATTCTGCTAAAATCCTGACGGTGCAAAATAATAGGTTCTGAATCTCGATTTTTAAAGTGGGTCAAACAAACTCAGAATGATTTGATTTTTGGTGGAGAGCATGAAGACATATGCATGAAGTTGTAGTAAAAAATTCAAATTAAAATGAGCTCTGGTTACATACAAATCGATAGATCTAAAATGCACCAGAATTCAAAATATAATCTAGAAAGCAACTGAACATGATGAAAGCAAATTGCACATGCATGAATGTTCAAACATGAGATCTAAATGCCTTAAAACATGAATGGGTAAAAACTTTGAATCAGACTCCACAACTCTTCAAGTTGAATGATGCTACCCACGCTGGGAGGAGCCCCCAAACCCCCCTCCTGTAAGGGAAAAAACTCTAAATCAGGCTCCACAACTCATCAAGTTGAACGATGCTACAGTCAGTGTGCAGGTCAGTCGGTGTTTGATGGAGAAATGTTGGATCGTTTGTTAGATGTGCTCATAAGTAGAGAGAGAAGGGAGAGAGAGTGAGATGGTTGATGTTCATGGCCTTCTCGAGGGGGAACTCTTTGCCTCCCTTGATTTCTTCTCTAAAGAGAGAGAGGGTTTTACAGTGTTTTACGAAGAATGAAGAAGAAGAAGATGACGATGAAAAGTTCAAACAGACATTTTTGATGGCTCAAGTTTGTTTCGTCGGATGACCATCGGGAGGAGCCCCCCAAACCCTTCTCCTATAAGTGCAAAAACTCTGAATCAGGCTCCACAACAAATCAAGTTGAACGATGCTATCCACATTGGGAGGTGCCCCCAAACCCTCCTCCTATATGGGTAAAAACTGTGAATCAGACTCCACAACTCATCAAGTTGAATGATGCTACCCACGCTAAGAGGAGCCCTCAGACCCCCCTTCTGTAAGGGTAAAAACTTTGAATCAGACTCCACAACTCTTCAAGTTGAATGATGCTACCCACGTTGAGAGGAGCCCCCACACCCCTCTCCTATAAGGGTAAAAACTCTGAATCAGGATCTACAACTCATTTAGTTGAATGATGCTACCCACGCTGGGATGAACCCCCAAACCCTCCTCCTGTAAGGGTAAAAACTTTGAATCAAGCTCCACAACAGTCAATGTGCAGGTCAGTTGGTGCTTGATGGAGCAATGTAAGATCTTCTGTTGAATGTGCATAGAAGCAGAAATAGAAGGGAGAGAGAGAGTGAGAGGGTTGATGTTCATGGCCTCCTCCAGAGGAGATTTCTTTCTCAGATAATACTGCAGTGCAGAGACTATGTCTTAAATAATCATCTTCGGGGCACTTAAGTCTTTACAACTACTTATTTTCAAGAATCGTCATTTTTTTTTGGCACCAATGGAGGAGAGGGTACTTAAGTCTTTGCAATCGCATCAAACTCCAACGCTAATTAATGCTGACAAACATGGGGATACGAGACACACATGCTTACATACGTGGTGCTCTTTGGGACCCCCGAACATGAGATGTAGCTAACTGCCCTGTTCGGGGGGGAACATATAACCTGCTTTGCACAACAGGCAAGCCATTAGTAAAATCTCAAGGGAATTAATCTTGGAAAAGACAGGATTTCACCATCTTTCGTAGAACTACCCAAACCGCCAGGCTGAATCAAGTGCAATCATATCACACATTTTTTTATGCACGGCTGCACCTCCATATTTCTATTATAGTCTGTTAGCGGTGTGTCCCAAAATGTAATGTCGTGTGTTTTCCTATAATTTTAATTTTTGAATTTTTTAATTTTTGAAATTTTAACTAAGTATTTTATAAAGTTGATAAAAATTAGAGTGAATATCTTCAATTATAGGTGGCGTTAGTTAGATCTGGGTGTGGCTCAGGGCCCACTGACAACACCAAAATGAGAAACAATATTTTTAAAACATTTTGTTTTTAAACTTTAAACTTGAGCAAAATTTGAGCAAAATTAAAGTTAAATTCAAGTGAAACTCGAAGGTGAAAATCAGGTAAGTATATCATTAGATGCGTCTCTTAATTCTGAGAACATTGATATTTGATTTTTCTGGCCCAAAAATCACATTTTTCAAAAATGACCCTCTCTACTTTTATATTTTCTGGATTGGATCGGATCTGATCCGATCCATTTGATTCGAGTTAATATGGATATGGACCCATTTCAAAACCTATATTAACTCGGATCTGGTACAGGTTGAGATCCATATAGATTTTGGATATGGATTTGGATCTTAGATCTAGATCGAGATCCAAAATCTAAGTTCAACCAATTTAAAGCTTTAAATTCAATATAAAAGTTAAAATTGAGTAAAAATTCAATGTTGAGATGACTTCCAAAGAGGGGAGATACCCTCTAGAATATTCTAAAATCTAATTATTTAATAATTTAATATTAAATCATTAATAAAAATATTAATTAATTAAATTTCAAAAATTTATTTATTGGATAAGGTGGAGTTTTGCGTGAAGTAGAACTTTACCTAAATAGGTGCTCTAGATAGATCTCAAATTAGTTAATAAAAAAATAGATAATAAGTGGATAAGTAGGAGTAGTTAGAGAGAGATAGAGTTTTACATTTTGTAGAACTTTATCCTCTATAAGAAGGACTCTAGAGGAGACGTCACCCTCTCTCTAGAAGACCAAAAAAAAAGAAAAAAGAAAATATAAGAGGGTCTAACTCATCTCTCTCTGTAGATTTCGTTTTCTAGATATAGAGAGAAAAGAAAGAAAGAAAGAAAGAAAGAAAAGAGAAAGGAAGGAGAATAAAGACAAAATATTTATCATTTCACCCATTATCTGATGATTTTTCTGATCTATTTTCATTTCTAATCCAATGTACGGGTTTTTCTCTAAGTTTTTACTGGAAGAAATAGGTAGAAAACTTGATTCATGTATGGGTTTGAGGAAAAAGGGAAATCTGGTTATGAAATAACATGTATTTAAGTATATGTATTATCGATTTTAGCTAATAAATGTATTTGCATCATTCATCACACATAAATTGATTTTCTTTTTATGCACAAATCTGGAAATATATGTAAATATATTTTCATATTAGTCGACACTCATGATTCTTGATATTTTTCATGAGAAAAATAATAAAGACAGCATGAAGTTAGGCTTCTCGGTATTTTATACATGTTCATGTGAATATACAAGAAATCTATTTTTTTAATGTATTTCTTGCTCCGTATATATATATGATGCTCTACAGATTTTGTGTAGCTGTTATCACACTTATATTTTTTAGACTGATATTATTTTTTTGCATAAATAAATCTGATCTTTTTCTTTCCTAATATTGATTTCAAAACTGACTATGAGTTCAAGGTTGTGACTCTTATCAGTATGAGTTTTTTTTATGTTGTTTGACACTACTCGATAGGTTGATATTAGCCATGATATAGTGTTTAAAAGTGGACTTTTAAAATGGCTATTATCGGATTTCTTTTATTTCTGGTCGGCTGCCAGTAATACATGGGATTCATATCAACTTGATGTTATTTTATGAAATTTTGTTTTGATACCACAAAGTGTATATCATTCAAAATGTGTCATGCTATGATGTTGACCAAATTTGAAAGCGTATGACAGACATAGAGGTATATGTCTCAATGATCTTCTTAATCTGTCTACAGGCTGGGTTTGTGGCCTACACTTCAACTAATCAGAATTTATAAGGATTCACGATGCACTGTTGGTGAATTAACTTTATTTTTCTTCTGGCCAACTGTCATGAGGCCACTGTCATCAGCTATATGCACAATTTTTTTTTTAAAATTGTTTAGTGTTATTTTTATGCATGTTAAACTGTTGTGCTGATAAGTATAGCAATCAGTTGACTACTAAGTATATTTAACTGCCTCACGATTATCCATATCAAATTGTGTTGTTATGTATATTAATTTGTTTGGGGTTTATAGTAATTAATTGTGCTGTTATGTACAAAAAAATAATTTTTTTGTAATGTATGACAAAGTTGTTTTTGCATATTGCAAACAAAACAGTCTTTCTGTCATACACAACAAATCTGATTTGCAGTTTTCACATCATGATGTTTGGTAGATTTTGTTTATCAAGTTGTGTTGTCATGCACAGCAAAACAGGTTTGTTGTAATGTATGGCAAAACTGTTTTTTGCAGATTGCATACAACACAATCTTACTATCATACACAACAAATTTGTTTTACAGATTTTACATCATGATGTTTGGCTAATTTTGTTTATCAAGTTGTGCTGTCATGAATAACAAAACATGTTTGTTGTGATGTATGGCAAAGCTGTTTTTGCATATTGCATACAAAATAATCTTGTTGTCATACACAACAAATCTGTTTTTCTTTCATATTATGATGTTTGGTTGATTTTGTATATCAAGTTGTGTTGTCATGCACAACAAAACAAGTTTGTTGTAATGTATGGTAAATCTGTTTTTGCATATTGCATATAAAGCATTATTGTTGTCATACACAATAAATCTGTTTTGCAGTTTTCATATCATAATATTTGACTAATTTTGTTTATCAAGTTGTGTTGTCATGCACAACAAAACAAGCTTGCTATAATGTATGGCAAAGTTGTTTTTGCAGATTGCATACAAAATAGTCTTGCTGTCATACACAACAAATCTGTTTTGCAGTTTTCACATCATGATGTTTGGTTTATTTTGTTTATCAAGTTATTTTTGTCATGCAAATCAAATTATATTGTTGTCATGCATAATAAATCTTGTTTGGTAGATGGGTATACCAAATTGTGTTGCAGTTATGTATAGCAATATGTTTTGCGGTCCAAAATTGTCTTTGTCATGTTGTAGGCTATCCACCAACAACATTGACTTACCTCATTAATTTGCCTTATGCTATTTTGTCGGGTTGATTATAACCTTGTTAGATGCAGCCTATTTTCAGCTGCGGTTAGGGGCAGTAGTGTTGTACCCTGTGTGCAGCCACATGATGTTGTCCACAACACCTTGATGTACACATTGGCAGCGCAGCATGCTGCGGGTAGCATGTTGCTGCTTTCCTTACTCCAATAGCGACATGCGGTCGATCGCATGTCATGATGCTAGATGAGATTAGATGTATTCACAAATGCTGGATATTAATTGTGCATATTATTCATTCAATTATGATGTTTCAAGTGCTCATGTCATAGGCATTGAAAATTATAAAATTTACTTTGATGTTTGCATAAATATGATCATGTGTATATTTGGATGTTTATGCATGAAATTGATCATGATATGTGTTCTGCAAGCATCTATTCACATGTGTATCAGTTGAATTTATGTGCATTCATTTTCTTGTGTTTGAATGTGAATTGTGAACATGGTTAAAAACAATGTGTGTTGCATGCTCACTAAAATTTTGCATAAGATGCATACATCACTTGAGATGCTTTTGTAGTCATATGTGAACCAATGCAAGCCATGTGGGCTAGGAGCATGTGTTGCTCCAAAAATTATCTTTATGCACAGTAAAATTTATTTTTGAATTATTGGCTTTCTAATTTAATTGCAATGTTAAAAGTGGTAGCAGGTAAAGTCCCAAGTTGGGTTTTGCTTATTGATTTGCAAAACGGTCATTATGTAAAGAACTTAATTTTGTCAAAAAGTTAAAAGAGATAAACAATGTAATTAATTTTCTTCCTAGATGTCCCTTCCATAGTGTGGGAATCCTTGATGGTGGTTTTGGAAAAATCATGAGGATATTAAAACTCTATGTGCGATTGTGCCCCTGAAGTCGATATGGTGGTTCACCTCCCAACCACGATTTTAGGGAGATTTCAGCCACTTTGCCTGGGGTATTGTTGTTGACACAACTGGTGTTATTGGTATACCAAGAAAGTGACATCAGTGGATGCTGATTTTCTTGATGTCCCAACATTAGATGTTGATTTTTAATGTTCTGTTGGATGGTGCTGATTATTGATATCGGTCGAGGAACAAATGTAGAACTGTGTAATAAAATATAAATTGTGTATTAAGCTACAACTGGGAACCTATCTTGTACTTCAATAATTATGGTACCCGTTTTGAGTATCCGCGGGTTTAATGAAAAGCGAAACTAATATTGTATGCATTTAATAGAAATATGCATACAAAAGAAACTCTGATAATAATTTAATAAGTTATTCATGCATGTGCATTGAATCATGCATCTTTATTGTTCTGCATTAGTTCATGCATTTATACTTATTCTATCTCGTATGAAAATTGTTATTGCATGGTACTTGTTTTAAATGCTTGAATGATAAATTGATTATAAAATTATTATTGTTATATTTATCTGAATTTATGCATGAATTTGGTTTATGCTCTTTCCTTTTTGTTTGGATGTTTAGAGGAATTCATACAAAGAATCTCTAGTTCTTACCCTATATTTTAAAATATTTTTTTTAAGATCAAAAGTTGAGTGATGGAGGTGATTGCTACATGGGGCCTACGAGTTTATTTGACATGATTCTGATGTTCTTGATAGAGTGGCTCTATATTAAAGACTATTCATTTATTTATATTTCTATGACATTCATTTATTGGTAAATAAAGTTGGTTATTCTTTCATTGATTCAATGCACTATCTCTTATGGTTTGGTAATTATTAAGTCTGTGAGGCCCTAGATCTTTGGGTTTGGTTTTCACAATTGTTTAAAAAAAATCCTATTTTTTACGAGGATAAGTTGGGGTCGTTACAGAGTTGGTATCAAAGTCAAACCACAAAATCTTGCATTGAACCTTTTTGTTTACCAAATTGCCTTTATGTAAGATAAGGATGGTATTTGAGCCATGTTAGATCGGTCAGAACCTCTATTAGAAAGTCACGACTCGTACTACAGAAGTAGTCTCCATCACTGGTAAGAGCTACTTTTGTACATTTATCCTTACTGTTGTGAAATTGCTTAATTTCTATGTTATTGACTGTAGGGATAGATGGATTGAATTTCTTAGGTGTGAGTTAAAATTTGATGTGATTGTATGATTGTGATTTTTGTGAGGATCAATTCTGAGGGGGTAGGTTTGATCAAGATATATAAAAAAAAACAATGGCTTTTCATGTTTTAGATGTATGCCCATACCCGAGCTTCGTCTTATAGTGTTTCAACTGACTGGCATGAGCAGAGGGATTTTCTCAAGAATTCCCTCAACACCCTGGCAACGACGGTGATTACGCACTTCCAGGCATAGGTGGCACAACAGACAACATGTGTTCATCTCACCGAAGTTACTCCAAACCCCGACATAGTCACATTCAAGAAGCATCTAAGGTTGGATCCACCAACCTTCTCTGGGAAGGCCGGCCCAGAGGCAGCTGAGAGCTTGGTCGAGAAGATCGAGAGTACGTTTTATGTTCTTCCTGTACCTGAGGATAGGCAGATTGATTTTAGCACGTACCGACTGAAAGGTGATGCGAAGATATGGTGGAACACCCTGCGATGGGTGAAGTACACAGGTGTGGAGGACATCCTCTAGGAGACGTTTAGGGAGGAGTTCCTAGATGCATACTTTTCTGCTTATGCCCAGGAGTGTATGCAGTTGTTGTTTCTCAAGTTAGTTTAGGAGAATATGAGTTTGGTGGACTACACCACCAAATTCTGAAGCTTGGAGCGTTACTTCCTGAACCTGTTCGCTAATGATAAGGCGAGGGCGGTGAAGTATATGTGTGGGTTGAAGGACGGTCTTCAGGTTTGTGTGATGATGAGTCATCCTACAACATTCATAGATGTGATTGAGTCTGCATCCATCCTGAACGTGATGTGAGAGCGGTTCAAGGGTGGATCACAGAAAAGGGAGGCAAAGAGAGTGTCACCAGTGGCGGCACGAGGAAAAACCCACCTGCGGGCGGAAAGGAGAAGAGGCAGATGACCTAGCAGAGTCAACCCCAACAGAGGAAGCAGTAGAGGAAGACTCAGTCAGTGTGTCAGAGGTGCAACAAAAGTCATCCTCAGAACTCCTTGCCCGCTCTTCAAGGCAGTCTACTACCAGTGCCAGCATCTCAAACACATCACATTATACTGTCCGAACAAGCTAGCGGCTCAGAGCAGTCAACAACAACAATAATAGCCATAGTAAAGGCCTCAGCAGCAGGCATAACGAGCGATGAACGAGAGAGTGTACGCTGACATATCTATCGAGCAGGGTGATCAGGTTGACCTGATCAAAAGTATATTTGCAGTTGTTGACCACTTTGCTCGTGTAATATTCAATTCAAGTGCTACCCATTTGTTTATTTCATCTTATTTTGCAGGTTTGCTTGACCTCATTTCGTCTAGCTTAGAGAAGACTCAATGTGATGTCTTCGATAGGTGTGCCTACTCATTGTGGAAAGTATCTTTCTACAGTTCGAGTGGTCATCAAGAGGCATGAGTTGTCTGCTGACTTGATCATACTGGACATAACCTTCTATGATGTCATTCTAGGTATGGATTGGTTGTCCAAACATAATGCTACCCTTCAGTGTTGGGGGAAGAATGTTTGATTGAAGCACCTCAACTTGTCTACGCTGGTGTTCTAGGCGACTAGGCATGTGAGTGAGGTGAAGATCGTCTCGACTTTGAAGATCTTTAAGTACCACAAGCAGAGTTGTATGGCGTTCTTGGCTAGTGTATTCGTGGTGGACAGTTAGGCGACACCTTCAGAACAATTGGACGTGGTTCATGAATTTTCGAACGTCTTTCTCAAAGACTTGTCGAGTTTGCCGCCTCACAGAAAGATCAAGTTTTTGATCGAGCTAGTGCCTAGCACAACACCAGTTTCACATGTGTCGTATCGTGTGGCACCTATAGAGTTGGTTAAGTTGAAGAAGCTGCTGCAGGAACTTCTTGACAAGGGCTTCATCAGGTCGAGTATGTCCCCTTGGGGTACACCTGTTCTCTTTGTCAAGAAGAATGATAAGTCAATATGACTTTGCATAAACTACAACATGTTGAATCAGGTAACCGTGAAGAACAAATACCCTTTACCTAGGATTGATGACTTGTTCAACCAGTTACAGAAGGCAAAGGTGTTCTCCAAGATTGATCTTCATTTTGGGTACCATCAGTTATGGATCAGGGCAGAAGATGTTCTGAAGACTGTGTTGAGGTCCAGATACGAGCACTATGAGTTCTTGGTGATGTCTTTTGGAGTCACCAATGCCCCTGCAACATTTATGAGTCTGATGAATCAAGTCTTCAGTTTGTGGCTGGATTCATTTGTCATTGTATTTATTGATGATATTTTGATCTATTCTTAAAGCGTGAGGAGGATCGAGAGCATATGTGGATCGTGTTGCAGACACTGAGAGAACATAAGTTATATGCTAAGTTATCGAAGTATGAGTTTTGGCTTGATAGGGTGATGTTCCTTAGCCACGTGATCTCAGAGAAAGGCGTGAAGGTTGATCCAGCTAAGGTGAAGGTAGTGTTGTGTTGGAGCAGTCGAAGATGATTTTAGAGATCAGGAGTTTCTTAGGATTGGTAGGCTACTACCGTCGATTCATACATGACTTCTCACGTATAGCTACTCATATTACTCAACTTTTACAGAAAGGGGTAAAGTTTTTTTGGTCACCTTGGTGCAAAGAGAGCTTCCAGAAGCTGAAGAGGAGGTTGACCTTAGTCATAGTGTTGTCTTTGCCTTCTAGGATGGGCGGGTTCATAGTGTATAGTAATGCTTCAGGTATCAGATTGGGCTGTGTGTTGATGCAGCATAGGAAGGTCATCGTGTACGCTTCTCGGTAGTTGAAGGTATATGAGAAGAACTACCTCACGCATGACTTGGAGTTGACGACTGTTGTCTTTGCACTGAAGATCTGACATCACTACTTGTATGAAAAATAATTCAAGGTCCTTTCTGATCACAAGAGCCTGAAATACATTTTCATGTAGCATGAATTGAATTTGAGATCGCGCAGGTCATTACAGTTTCTTAAGGGCTATGAGTTCTCTATCACCTACCACTCTGGTAAGGCAAATATAGTGGTAGACGCACTCAATAGGAAGACTTTAGTCACGACAGCCAGCTTGATCGAACGTAGTTGGGACTTGATCTAGGAGTTTGCCAGGTAGCAGCCGTTTGCAGATGATTCTAGATGCATCTTTTGTGCTGAGATGCGAGTGCAGCCTAAGATCATAAATCGTATCGAAGAGCTTCAGTCGGTCAATCCGGACTTCAAAGGGTTGTATGTGAGTACCCAAAAGCCTTGAGGAGGACGAAATCATCATGTTTAGAGACAGATCGTGAATTTTGAAAGCACTGCGGGAGGATCTGATGAGTGAGGCACACAAGACTAAGTATTTTGTTCACCTTGGTTCTACCAAGATGTTCAAGGATTTCCAGCAGACATATTGGTAGAACGGAATGAAGCGGGATATTGCAGACTTTGTATCTTAGTGTCTCGCCTACCAGAATGTGAAGATTGAGCATCAGAGACCTGGTGGACATTTTCAGCCACTAGACATTTCAGAATGAAAGTGAGATGACATCTTGATAGACTTTATCGTGGGTTTGTCGAGGACCCATCGTCAGCATGATGTCATCTGGGTGATAGTGGACTGGTTGACGAAGAGTACCCATTTTCTATCGATCAAGGTCAGTTAGAGTTTGAAGAGCCTAGCAGATTTGTATATAGATGAGATTGTTCGACTTCATGGGGTGCTACGTTCAATCATGTTAGACCGAGACCCTAGTTTCACATCTCAATTCTAGCGCTAGTTGCAGAAGGCCCTTCGTACCATGTTGAAGTTTAGCATGGTATTTCACCCACAGACTGACGGGAAAATAGAGCGCACGATACAAACGCTTGAGGACATGCTTAGAGCGTGCATGTTGGATTGTGCAAGAGAGTAGAATAGGCATGTAAAGCTTGTAGAGTTTTCGTACAACAATAGTTACCATGCCAGTATAGGTATGACCCTACACAAAGCTCTATATGGTAGATCATGCAAATCTTCAATGTGTTGGGATGAAGTTGGAGTGAGAGCAGTGGAGTCTCCAAAGGCCATTTAGCACTACTCAGACCAGGTGTGATTGCTCTGGCACAGGTTGGTTACGGCATAAAGCAGTAAAAAGAGATATGTTGAACAACAGTGTGTGGAACTTAGTTTTGTTGTGGGCGACCACGTGTTTGTTCAGATCTCATCTACGAAGAGTGTATTTCAATTCGGGAAGAAGGAGAAGTTGAGCCCTCGGTATGTTGGACCTTTCAAGATCCTCGAGCGCATTGACGAGTCAGCTTACCGTGTGGCACTTCCTCCTCAGTTTTTCTAAATTCGCAACATCTTTCACGTCTCGATGTTGAGGAAGTATGTGCATGACCCCTCACACATGATCCACCATGAGGCGATCAAGGTACAACCTGACTTAACGATAGAGGAGAGGCAGGTGGAGATTGTAGATCACCAAGAGAGGACATTGCGTAGTAGGATGATCCCATTCATGAAAGTGTGTTGGCAGCATCACGAACTGGACGAGTGCACCTAGGAGCCCAAGATTGATATGCATGACCACTACCTATATTTATTCGGTATGTTATAGTTTTATTGATGAAATTCTTTTAAGGGAACTTTTTGTTTTTAACCTTTAAACTCGAGCAAAATTTGAGCAAAATCCAAGGTAAATTCAGGCAAAAATCTGGTAAGTATACCGTTAGATGCATCGCATAATTTTGAGAACATTGATATTTTATTTTTTTGAAATTGGGTTACGGTTGTACCAAAAATCACATTTAAAAAAATGACCTGCCTTTATTTTTACATTTTCTGGATTGGATCAAATCAAATCCGAGTTTATATAGATCTAGACCCATTCAAAGACCCATATTAACTAGGATATGATTCAGTTGGGATGCATATGGATTTGAATATTGGATTCGGATCGGGATCCAAAATCCAAGTTTAACCAATTTAAAACATTAAATTCAATATAAAAGTCATAATTGAATAAGAATTCCATGTTGAGAGGACTTCCAGAGGGTGGAGACACCCTCTGGAATATTCTAAAAAATAATTATTTAATAATTTAATAATTAATAATTAATAATTAATAAAAATATTAATTAATTAAATTTCAATTTTTTTTTTGGATAAGGTGGAGTTTAACTCTACCTAGATAGGTGTTCTAGATAGAGCACAAATTAGTTAATAATAATGAAAAAAGATAATAAGGAAATAAGTAGGAGTAGTTAGAGAGAGATAGAGTTCTATATTTTATAGAACTTTATCCTCTATAAGGACTCTAGAGAGGATGCCACCCTCTCTCTAGCAGACCAAAAAAAATTATAAGAGGGACTAACTCGTCTCTCTCTCTGAATTTCTTTTTCTAGAAAGAGAGAGGGGGGGGAGAGAAAGAAAAGATGAAGGAAGAAGTAAAAGAAGAAGAAGAAAGGAGGAAGATTCATCCTTACAACCCATTATCCGACGATTTTTCTGATCTATTTTTGTTTCTAATCCAAGGAATAGGTAGAAAACTTGATTCATGTATGGGTTTGAGGAAAAAGGAAAGTTTGATTGTGAATCATGTATTTAAGTATATGTATTATCAATTTTAGCCGATTAATGTATTCGCATCATTTATCATACATAAATCAATTTTCCTATCTGTGCAAATCTAGAAATATATTTTAGATTTGCTAACACTCATGATTCTTGATATTTTTCATGAGAAAAATAATAAAGGCAGCATGATGTTAGGCTTTTCGATATTTTGTTCATGTTCATGTGAATATACATGAAATCTGTTTTTTTTAATGTATTTCTTGCTCCGCATATATATATATATATATATATATATATATATATATATATATATATATATGAGATGCCCTGCGGATTTTTGTGTGGTTGTTATCACACTTATATTTTTGGGACTGATATTATTTTTTTGCATAAATAAATCTAATCTTTTTCTTTCCTAATACTGATTTCAAAACTGACTATGAGTTCAAGGTTGTGACTGTCATCAATCTGAGTTTTTTTTTGTTTGACACTACTCGATAGGCTGATATTAGCCATGATATAGTGTTTAAAAACATAATTTTAAAATGGTTGTTACGAATTCTCTTTTATTTCTAGTTGGCTGCCAATAATACATGGGATTGGTATCGGCTTAATGTTATTAGATGAAATTTTGTTTCGATACAACAAAGTGTATATTATTCAAACTGCGTCATGCTATGATGCTGACCAAATTTGAAAGCGTATGACATACACAGAGGTATCTCTATTGATGATCTTCTTAATTTGTCTACAGGCTAGGTTTATGGTCTGCACTTAAACTAATCAGAATTTACAAAGATTCATGATTGACTATTGGTGAATTAACTTTGTTTTTCTTCTAGCTGACTGCCATGAGGCGACTGTCATCAGCTGTATACATGATTTTTTTAAATTGTCTGGTGTTATTTTTATGCATGTTAAACTGTTGTGCTGATAAGTATTGCAATGGGTTGGTTGCTGAGTATATTTAATTGTCTCACAATTATGCATATCAAATTGTGTTGTTATGTATACTAATTTGTTTTGCATTTATAGAAATTAGTTTGTTGTCATATACAACAAAACAGGTTTGTTGTAATGTATGGCAAAGCTGTTTTTGCATATTGCAAACAAAATAGTTTTGTTGTCATACACAACAAATCTATTTTGCAGTTTTCACATCATAATGTTTGTCTTATTTTGTTTATCAAGTTGTATTGTTATGCACTGCAAAACAAGTTTGTTGTAATGTATGGAAAGCTATTGTTGCAGATTGTATACAAAAGAGTCTTATTGTCATACACAACAAATCTGTTTAACAGTTTTCACATCATGATGTTTGGCTTATTTTGTTTATCAAATTGTGTTGTCATGCATAGCAAAATAGGTTTTCTGTAATGTATGGCAAAGCTGTTTTTGTAGATTGCATACAAAACAATCTTGCTATCATACATAGCAAATCTGTTTTGTAGTTTTCACATCATGTTTGGTTGATTTTGTTTATCAAGTTGTGTTGTCATGCACAGCAAAATAGGTTTGTTGTAATGTATGGCAAAGTTGTTTTTGTATATTGCATACAAAATAGTTTTGTTGTCATACACAATAAATCTGTTTTGCAGTTTTCACATCATGAAATTTGGCTGATTTTGTTTATCAAGTTGTGTTGTCATGCACAGTAAAACAAGTAGTTTTTTTTATTGTATGGCAAAGTTGTTTTTGCATATTCCATACAAAACCATCTTGTTGTCATACATAGCAAATCTATTTTGCAATTTTCACATCATCATGTTTGGCTGATTTTGTTTATCAAGTTGTTGCTGTCATGCAAATCAAACTTTGTTGTTGTCATACCTAATAAATCATGTTTGGTTGTTGGGTATACCAAACTATATTGCGCTTATGTATAGCAATATGTTTTGTTGTTCAAAATTATCTTTGTTATGTTGTAGGCTGTCCACCAACAACATTGACTTACCTCATTATAATTTGTCTTATGTTGTTTTGTTGGGTTGCCTATAATCCTTCTAGATGTGACCTATTTTTAGCTGCATTCAGCAGCGGTTAATGGCAGCAGTGATGTATCATGTGTTCATCCACATGGTGTTATTCATAGCACCTTGATGTGCACATTGGCTGCACATCAGGCATGCTGCGGGCATCATGTTGTTGCTTGCCTTAGCACAACAACGACATGCGGTCAATTGCATGTCATGATGCTAGATGAGATTAGATGCATTTACAAATGCTGGATATTAATTGTATATGTTATCCATTCAATTATCATGTTTCAAGTGCTCATGTCATACACATTAAAAATTATGAAATTTATTTTGATGTTTGCATAAATATGATCTTATGCATGTTTAAATGTTTATGCATGAAATTGATTATGATATGTGTTCCTCAAGCATCTATTCGCATGCGTATGTGTTGGCTTTTTGAGCATTCATTTTTTTGTATTTAAAGCACTACAGACCATGTAGGTCAGAAGCCTATGTTGCTCTAAAATTTGTTTTTATACAATGCAAAATTCATTTTGGAATTATTGGTTTTCTAATTTAATTGCACTGCTAAAAATGGTGGCAGGCCAAGTTTCGAGTTGGGATTTGCATGTTGATTTGCAAAATGGTTCTTGTGTAAAGAATTTAATTTTGTCAAAAAGTTAAACGAGACAAACAATGTAATTAATTTTCTTCCTAGATGTCCCTTCTACAGTATGAGAATCATGTATGACGATTTTGGGAAAACCGTGAGGATATTAAAACTTTGTATGCGATTGTGCCCCTGAAGCCGATATGGTGGTTCACCTCTTAGCCACGGTTTCATGGAGATTTCAGTCACTTTGCCTAGGGGTGGTGTTAATGACACAACTGTTGTTATTGGTATATCAAGAAAGTGGCTTCGGTGGATGTTGATTTCATTGATGTCCCAACATTAGATGTTGATTTCTAATGTTCTGATGGATGGTAATGATTCTTGATATCGATCGAGGAGCAAATGTGGAACTCAGTAATAAAATATAAATTGTGTGTTAAGCTACAACTCTGTACCTATCTTGCACTTCGAGAATTGTGGTGTCTGTTTTGAGTATCCGCGGGTTTAATGAAAAGTGAAACTGAAATTGCGTGCATTTAATAGAAACATGCATACAAAAGAAACTATAATAATAATTTAATAAGTTATTCATGCATCTTTATTATTCTGCATTAGTTCATGCATTTATACTTATTCTATTTCATATGAAAATTGTTATTGCATGATACTTGTTTTAAATGCTTGAATGATAAATTGATTATGAAATTATTGTTGTTATATTCATCTGAATTTATGCATGAATTCGGTTTATGCTCTTTCCTTTCTGTTTGGATTTTTAGAGGAATTCGTACAAATAGTCTTTGGTTCTTACCTTGTATTTCAAAATATTTTTTTTTTCAAAATCGAGAGCTGAGTGATGAGGGTGATTGTTACATGGGGCCTGTGAGTTTGTGTGACATGATTATGATGTTCTTGACAGAATGGTTCTATGTTACAGACTATTGATTTATTTTTGTTTCTATGATATTTATTTATTGGTTAATAAAGTTGGTTATTCGTTCGTTGATTCAAAGCATGATCTCTTGTGGTTTGGTAATTATTAAGTCTGTGAAGCCCCTAATCCTTGGGTTTGGTTTCTGAAGTTGTTTAAAAAAAAATCCACTTTTCACGAAGATAAGTAGGTGAAAAAAAATGCTTAGTAATGATTTCATAAATTAAATGTCTATACCTGACCTCCCTAACATGTATTACATGCTGATAGTAGTGATTTAATAAATTAAATGGCTATATATAGCTGACCTCCCTAACATGTATATATATATATATATATGTGGTGATATTGCCTTTTAAATGAAAAAATCTTCTTCACCTACATCTTTCTATATTTGAGCATTGGGATTTTCAAATTGCAAAAAAAAAAGTTTATTTGAGGATTGGAAAAACCAGTTAGTGCTAATAGCAATTTTAGTATGGCTATCACATGGCCTTAAAAACCTCTGCAACGCATATTGGGAGCCAAAAAAAAAGAATGGTTCGTAGTGATTTCATAAATTAAATGTCTATTTATAGCTGACCTCCCTAACACACACACACACACACACACCTATATATATATATATATATATATATATATATATATATATATATATATATATATATATATTAGCTTTAAAATAGAAAAATCTTCTTCACCGATATCTTCCTATATTTGAGCATTGGGATTTTCAAATTGCAAAAAAAAGAAAAAGAAAAGTTTGTTTGCAGATTGGAAAAACCAGTTAGTGTTAATTAATAGCAATTTTAGTATGACTATCACGTGGCCTTGAACAACCCCTGCAACGCATATTGCAGCCTTTCCATTATTTTGTTGTAAAACGTCTAGAGTCTAGACCCAGTGAGAAAAATGTGAATAAGAAAGATATAGGAGAGAATATGAGTGTCGACCTCTTTTTTTTCCATGTCACCGGGACACGTCATTTTGGTGGTGTGTCTTCTATGTACCATCGGACACGCTTGAACATGTAGACAAGGACACCGACACATACAGCCAAAATAAATTTTTTTTATAGTAATTATAATAGTTTAAGTATTATTTTGGGGGTTTTCCTTGGCTTACCCAAAAAAAATGTGGCATAAAAGAATGAGTTACAAAAAAATGGCAGACAATATAAATGGGTTTGATTTGGTTTTAATTTTATAAAATGATGTAAAAATAAACATATGTAAATTTCATTGAAAATCATTTTAAGGGTATAGGAATTATCTAAGACTCAATATGACCCAAGCTTCAGATTCAATAAAATTGGATTCATACTGTTTTTTTTTAAGTTTTTTTTTTTGCTAAATGTACTTTTTTATCTCTTAAGTGTTTCTTTCCAAAGGGTTTTCTTTTTTTTTCTGATCTTTAGAAAAAGATGGAGCTTCCCTTTTTTTTTTTGTTCTAAAACAAAATCACTGAAAAAGTAGGGCTTTAATTCAAGTTTTGCTACCGGGGCCAGGAGGTAGGCCTACGAAGTTTTACGTTATGGCAGGCAAAGCCTGCCTGGGGGTGGTTTCTCCATATAAATATTAAAAAAATTAAGTTTTGCTAATTGTGATTCTTCAGATATTAGGATCTGGCGTTGTTGAGCCAATCCAGATCATATATGTAAATCTGAAATTTGTTTTAATAAACCTATACCATACCCTACCAATCTGATCAGTTTGGTCCATATTGAGCAACCCCAAAATCCAATTAATTGGTAACCCAGTCAAAATCACCTAACTTTTAAGACATACAGAGTCATCCGAACCTCCATGCCCGGGCCGAGATTCAACCCGGAGAACCCAGATCTGATTCAATCAATCAATAACGATTATATAAATTGGACTGATTCAGGCATTAATCTTAGTAAATTTTTTCCAAAAATAAGCAGGAAATTGCAAGAAGAAATATATATATATATATATATATAGAGAGAGAGAGAGAGAACCAAAAAGCGATCGTTACTTAAAAGTGAAACTCAACAAAGCGTTGAGACCCACAAGCACAAACACAACAGCATAACATGAGAACACCAATAACACAAAACAGAACACTCATAGAGGACCACAAACATCTATATGAGGATCGGTTTGTGGCAGAGGCAGGTCTTTGAGATATATGCGTAAGATATCATACACATCAGCCAAGACCCTATGGGTCAAACGGATAAGGTTGAACAGGACATCCCGAAAAGTAGCATCATTTCTGGCCATCCATATGAACCACCACACTGTAAACAACCAAACTCTCCAAAGAGTCCTCCACTTTTTTTCGCGTCTACTTATAGCAGGGCCGAGGATAAGATCTAACGCAAAGCAACCCTCCCGCACAACAACTGATGGAGCCCTCCAAGTTTTAGAAAACAATTCTTGAAACACTTCACACGACCAGAAAAGGTGTTGTGTAGTTTCTTCAGCCTGTCGACAAAGCACACACCAACTGGGAAACTGAAAACCCATCCTCTTGATAATGTTATGGGTCTGTATCCGGTCATGAAGAATCAACCAAGCCAATACCTTGGTCCTCGAAGATGGTCCCTTCGCCCATAGAGCATTGTTGAAGATCCAGCCCTGCCCTGGAGGCAGAAGAGAACGGTAGACCTTGTGGACTTGGAAAACTCCCGCATTTGAGACTACCCATTGAAGCCAAGATCCGTCTACCCCTACGTCCAAATCCCTGTCAAGAAACAAACGCAATGCCCTAAACCACATTTTCCTCAAATGTGATGTGTATGGTCCACGAGCCCCCCGGCGAACAGCAAGCGAATTGATTAGACCATACTTTAGCCGTAGGAAGTTTGCGCATGCATCCTGTGACGTATGAGCCAACCAACACTGCTTCACAGCCAATGCCACACTCCTTTTACGCAAAACAAAAATTCCTAAGCCAGCCATAGTCTTTGGCATAACGATGGAGTCCCATCCCACCAAGTGCCTCTTATAAGGTCCATTTACACCACGTCACAAAAACCTTGACAAGACGCGCTTCAGTTGGTGCTCAACATTGACAGGCATGACACAGACCAACATGAAAAAATCTGGAATTGCTGACAAAACATGCTTGATCAAAGTAATTCTGCCCGCAAGAGACAAATATCTTGCACGCCAAGACTGGAGCTTAAGACACACCTTGTCAACAACGGGTGCCCATGATGTTTTAGAGGTTGACTTGACTTGTAGGGGGAGGCCCAAGTACTTGATCGGCAACGGCCCTATTGCGCAGTTGAAAATTTTTTCCACCATATTTTGACTGGTCGGATTGCCATTCAGAAGCGTGATCGAACACTTATTTTCATTTAGCTTCAGCCCAGACAACGCTGCAAAAAACATGAGAATAAGCTTAACGCGAAGCATCTGCTGTATTGAAGCCCTTCCAAAAACTAGCATATCGTCTGCATATTGTATAATATGACCAGAAAAGCCTCGGATATCCAATGACTGTAAGAAGCCCCTTGTCTGCGCGCGTCTAAGAATCACTGCAAGTCCTTCTGCCATTGTATTAAACAAAAGCGGAGATAGCGGACATCCCTGCCGTAAGCCCCGCCGCAAAGAAAATTGCTCACCCTTTACCTCGTTAATGGACACCATGGCTTGTGCATTGGTAATAAGCTCTGACACCCATCTGGAAAAACGGCTACCAAATCCCATGTGATTCACCACTTGCGACAGAAAAGGCCAGTACACAGAATCATATGCTTTATTAAAATCAAACTTCAACACGAAGTAAGGAGTCTGACTCGCGTGCATGGAGAGAATGACCTCTGAAGCCGAAATATATGCTTGTTGAACTCTTCTATTAGGAATAAAAGCAAACTGAAAAGCAGAAAAAAGATTAGACGCCACCAATTTTAGTCTTGAGGCTAATACCTTTGCGACTATACGATACAAGGCTCCCATTATGGAAATGGGACGGAAGCGCATAATATCTGTGGCAGCACTTTCTTTTGGAATAAGAGAGATTAATCTGACATGACACTGGCTAGGCAGTCGAGAGTTACGATGAAACTCATCCAGCACTGTACACAAATCACTCTTCACTACTCTCCAAAATACTTTGAAAAAATCTACAGGGAAACCATCTAATCCCGGTGCCTTCCAACCCGACAAATCCTTAATTGCGTTCATGATTTCTGCTTCTGAAAACCTATGTTGCAAGGTTAAGACCTGATCCGGTTGAAGAGAAAGAAATAACTCATGCCCAATATTACCCCCTGTATTTGGCGGAATAGAATAAAGCTTCTCGAAATAGTCGGAGACCGGTGGCACAAGATTCTGGCCTTCCCACAACACCCCGTCAATTGTGATCGATTGAAGGATACTTTGTCTAAACCGATCAGAAGCAAAAGAATGGAAAAAACGAGTATTTTCATCCCCTGCTGCCAATCATTTCACCCGAGCACGCTGCTTCCACTTCAACTCCTCTTTTAGCCTCCAACGTTTCAATAACATTGTCCGATCAGCAAGTCTGCTTTGCAACCCCTGTAGTTGCGCGTCCGACAACCCTTCAGTGAAAGATAATAGGTTGAATAGTGATGAGATCTCTGTCTCCCATTCAGCCATCTCGTGAAACTTACTCACAGACCACCTTTGCAACCAAAGTTTAATATCCTTCGCTAGGCGCGAAAGCTTCTTTTGATATCGGATAGCAGCCTTGTCTTCATGAACCCTCAAACCCCATGAGCCCTCAACCACTAAATGAAACTTTTGTTCAGTTAACCACCACTGCTCAAAAGAAAAGCGACGAACTAATCTAAAGCCTCCTCCCCATTGCACGATCACCTGACCATGGTCGAACACGGTTGGGGCAAGAATCCACCCCTTTATATCTGGGATGATCTCAAGGAGTCTGGGTGAAATTAAGACTCTATCCAGCACCCTACAACATGTTTGTGCCCGTCGGTTAGACCAAGTAAACCTTTCTCTAGATAATGGCATTGGGTATAATTGATTGGCGGCCACGAAATCTTGGAATCCTCTGATCGACGGATTGGCGATCACTAAATTATTCGAATCTTGAATAGACAATAAACAGTTAAAATCTCCCAATATAATGTGGCCATCACCAGCCAGAGAGAGCACTCGATTAAGATCCTCCCATAACAATAATCTTCTAGAAGAGCAATTTGGGTCGTACACAGCAGTAAGCACGACCACACGGTTCAGAGCTTGTACAGGGAAAGCGATGGAAATCGAAAACTGACCTAGGTCCACCTCAGCCGCCCCCAATGAAGACTTCCACAAAATTAAAATACCCCCAGCATGGTTAACAACCGCTTTAAAACAGAAACTCGCGCCCCTCCATAGCTCTGAAACCGAAGCAATAGAAACCTCTTTCATCTTTGTTTCACAAATAGCAATCACATCCAAATTTTCCTGTCTGATCCAATTAGACAAGAATAAACGTTTAGTCGGGCAGTTTAGGCCCCGAATATTCCAGCAAGCCATCTTCATTGGACACAATCTGAAATAATCCGAGGTCTGCGTGTCCGGGGTGAACGACGCGATGAAACAACATCTCTCCTTTGCACTCGAGGTATAGTCGTGTTGGTAGCCCTTCTCTTTCGCGTAGATCCCAAACTAGAGGACGTTGGATACCCATCATACGGAGAAGGCTGACTAACTAATGAATCCACAGTTGTAGCACGTACCGTAAGATCCTTTGAGATTTCCTGGAGTTGTGATTTCGATAAATCGATACCCAGTAGTTGTGTTGCCTCCGTGACATCAAAGCCCATTACTTAAGAAAGCAATCGGTCATCATCCTTCTTTTCCCGTAAGGATTCCCCTTCATTGATTTCGTGCACAATGTCTATTTGCACCGCTTGAGGAGCCTTGGAAACGTTGTGTTCCCGACCCACCCCCCTGCCACAAACTAAGGCGGGAGCCGTATCCAGTCGATAACGAAAAACTTTCGTTCCAAAACAAGAAGTGAAATAGGAGATGAATGTCAAAGGAGTTTCCACGATTATTCGAAAGGGTCCAATGATGATATCTATAAAGTTGCCAACCGTCGGGACAATGACATGGCATAAAAATGAGATATTTATGCGCTGGCCAAGAACGACACATCCTTTCGGGGCTGGTTTCTCACAGGTTTTCAAAACAGGGCAGGCAGAATACGAAGCGTCATGGATCACAACATCTGAGTAGCCATAAACTTGATCCTCTAGCACAGAGCGGGTACTGATGTTAACATCTTCACGAGGAGATTCTTTCTCCAAGTATCGATAAGGGGCCTCCTGTATTTTGGGGAGCTGTGACAATCGCTCCATCATGAGTTCACAATGATTGTCCACTATAGAAGCAGGTTCCGACGACAATTTAGACGTTCCAGTGGAACTCTGGTTTGTCCGACGAATGGAAACCCAGATGGATCCCACTTGAAATGCTTGGCACGGGGGCTCGAGAGATTCAAACACACATAGCTCCTGCAGATTGCTGAAGGTAACCTTCTTTCGTGATTTACCTTGGCGATTAACCGAATCTGAAGGCAAGTGAGCAGAACGACGACAGCTTCGTCAGGCGTAGCAAACAGGGTGTCTGCGTCCTTGACGCCCGCACCCACAATGGAAGCAATCGATACGACTGCGAAAATTCAATGATAAGCATTCCGAGCACCACCAATCGGCCTTTCGAGCTCGAGAGATTTGTGCACTGCCAATGACAGAACTAAATGACTGTTGCCACGCCGATGAAACAAGCTGCCATCCGTCGAGCAGTTCCTCCGCAGAAAGTCTGAAAAAGAAAGGCGGATGAAGGACAGAACCGACTGAGCAAGCCCCTGCCGCCTCCTTCCGCACTACTCGCAGGAATTTCCTAATGTCAGAGAGCATTAATGATATGGTTTTTAGGCATGCTGTGAAAACCTCTCCGAGTTGATGAAAGAAGGATGCTGTTACGCGGAACGGCAGGTTAACAGAAGCACCATATTGTCGCAGACAATAGGCAGCCCCCCAATCGTTAAGGGCCTTCTCCAAAACAAGCAGAGCATCACGGTTGATGCGACGAGGCTGCCTAGAGTTGAGTCCCCAAAATGCTCTAGAATTCAGCCGGTGATGACGATTATGTGCCATAGTATAAACTCCTCACAGAGAGAGGGCGATGGAGAGCGAGAAGGAGTCTTGTGATGGGGTGGAAGGGTATCGAAACAGGGCCGTAACGTGGTCGATGGCCCCAGCAAGCGGGCAGAGTGGTCTTGGGGAGAAAGAGAGAAAGAATGAGAGAGAGAGAGAGGAACGACTCACTGATGGATTGGCAGTGGTGGTCGGAATCCTTGACGCCTGTCGTAGAAACTCCGAAATCCTTGGGGCTTGTGGCCGAAACCCCTTTCACAATGCATAACCCCTTTTGCAGGCTGAGAAACGAAACCCCTTGATGCCGGTGGGTGTCCACGGTCGTAACCCCCACCAGTGGAAGAAGCGAAAGCGGTGGTGCCCCAAGAACCTGGTGAGAGTCGTTGCAACGAGAAGAGGATGGCTCTGAGGGCACGGACAGATCCGATGGTCGATGATTTACTGGTGGTTGGAGATGGTCGGCAACGGAGGATGTCGGAGATGGTCGTTGTGATGGCCTCAAGGAAAGAAATCGATCCGAGTGGTAGGGTTCTATTGATCGATTGTATAACGTCTAATGCAGGGGAAAATGGGAGAGGCGGCTGGGGCTTAGTGTCGCCGGGGAAAGCCCATCGTCTCCGATGATAGAGAGTGGAAAGAGCTGACGAGAGGGGAAAGAGGACAAACGAGAATAGGTGGTTCTAATGCAAGGGCAAGGGGGAGAAACGGCTGGGGCTGAGGTGAGGCCGGAGAAGGGGGACGACGGGACGTCGAGCACCGGCGTCAGGGCCTCCGGTCCGTCTCCCACACCGCTGCTGACGACTCCCACTACCCCAGAAAACCAATTGAGAGAGAGAGAGAGAGAGAGAGAGAGATAGAAGGAAAATATGTACAATGAATGCCTAACTTAAGAAGAACTCAAGATCTCTTGAAAAAAAAATAATAACCATGGAAAACCTAACTAAACCATGTTAGAGACTCAAATCAATAGCCAAAAGAAAATTAAGCAAGAACCAACTTATGACACCCACCTATGGCATCAATCCATCACATAACCATGGTATCCGAATCCATGGATCGTATTCGAGTGGCCCATCAATGGGTCCATATCCTCTTGCAAAGCCCAAGAATGAGAAACAAATAGCACGTTAGGAGACTCATGCTTCATCTTCGGATCCATTGCTTCGTGCATGATAGAAGGAACATTGTCGTGATCCCGCAGGCGAATGTGGATCCTTGCACGCATGATCTCGGGTTCGGGTAGTGGTAACTAGGTTCGGTAACATAAGTAGCATCATCGACTATGTTATAGTCCTGGGAATTGGGTGTAGGGGGGCTCTTAGCATTACCGTGGAGGGTGTTGATGGGTTTGGTGGGACCTGGACCGGTATAAGTGAAGACTTAGTCATAGTCATAGCAATGTAAAATGGCTGGACTCGGGTCTGATAGTGATGAGGTGTAAGTTAATTGGATCTGGAGTAACTCTTTTGGTGACGAGGAACTAGGGGTGTCAACGGGTCTGGTTTGGTTTGGACCCAGGTGGAACCAGACTTGGCCATGATTCCCGGGTATGGTATCGGGTACGGACCCGGGTCTAATCGAACCCACCATAAGAGAAACCATACCTGGACCTACATGAACCAGACCCGGCCATACCTGGTAAAACAATATTTTTTATTATTTTTACATTGAAAAACTGTGGGTCTTAATCTGAACTTGGGTTGAGCCCAGGTCTGGTATAAAATTTCACAAACTATACCTGGGTTCATGTATTAATCGGACCTTTGGGTCTTAATCAGGTCGTCTTATTTATCACCATACCCGGACCCTATAGTGTTTGGTATGGGTCGGTTCTGGGTAAACCTGACCCGTTGACACCCCTACGACTAACCCTAGCCGAGAGCCAGGTCAGTACTTAACGGGCTTACCCCCTGCCATCTAAACCTCAGGTAGGGTGACCGACATCCAATCCTTTATGGAGCTCACCAGTTAAAGGCACTCGCTCACTGTATAGGATAACCGACCCAAATCCGAACCACTGACATCCATAAATCGTAGCCACTGAATCGGACAGCCTGTAACGGTTTGGTTAACGGTTTGGTGGGCCACGCATCAAGATTTTAGGGCATCCTAAAAATAATAACTTGACTAGTGATTAATTTTGGCGCCATGATCAAAAAGTGATATTCAAGGAAGGCCTCTCAACGGGTTGGACATGGGATCGGGTACAAGACCGACCCGAATACACTCAACTAAAGAATCAGGTTGGGTTTGGGTTGATCCAAATTATTCGGTAAATTTGGATTTGGATACACCCAAATGGGTTTGGCATCTAACTCGTGACAACAGTAATTTAAGATAGGCCAACCCTTCAAGATGTTGACCAGGCTCATGGTGGGCCTTAGGTGGATCGTTTTTCTTCTGTGTGGACTTAAAAGCTCCTAGAGGTGGACCTGAGTTTCCTGTACCGGATATGATCCGAAAATAATTCATCTGAATTCAAATTCAATTTAGATGTCGATCCAACAAGATTTGATGAAGTCGACTTAAACCATGATCCAAATTTTATATAATAACATCAGATCCTAAAGAAATAAAAAAGTGAGGTGACAGGAATCTACAAGCAAAGTTAAGAAAAGATTGGATTTCATATGGATCTGAACATAGATCAAACAGCAAATTATGATCAAAGCCCAAAAAAAGTATGATTCATCAAATTTTAAATCCAATCCAATTACAGGGAATCTTATTTCTAGACCTCTATATGGGAAAAAGGGCATTGGATTCAAAATGGAGGTCCAATTGAACCAGATCCATTTGTGCCCCCTTTATATAACACCTATTGTAAGGACGTCAGTGGTCAAATTAGACAAATTGGGTTAGAGATGTGAACGGATACAAAATATCCTATATATGACCCCAAATCGGATTATTAATCAGAGTTGGTTCGGTTTAGGGTTTCATAACTGAATCAGCGGATTTCAGAATCCGATTACATGTATTTTTTTTTTGTATTAGTTTTTTCTCATCCATATCTGAATTTGAATCCAAGTCCAATTAACCAATATCTGATTAATGAGATTTGGTATTAGCTATGTCCGACCGAATATGAATCATTTGCATCCCTAATTGGGGTGTCTAAGATCCAATTAGTAACCAGAGTTGGTTTGGTTTAAGATTTCATAACTGAATTCGGCAGATATCCGAATCCGATTACATGTATTTTTTTTTGGTATTAGCTTTTCCTCATCCATATCCAAATCTGAATATGAGTCCAATTAACCAATATCTGATTAATCAAATTTGGTATTAACTCATCGGACCCAAACACGAACCATTTTCATCCCTAATTGGGGTGTCTAAATGGATAAGGGTACGGAGCTAGCTAACTGGGTCTGATCTTATAAGGGGTGTCACGACCTGATTTTGTAGTTTCGACAATCCAAACTAGGTTTTCGATTAGATCGGGTTTAGTAATGACAAATTCTAATCCATGTAACAAAGATCAGTAATGTTTTTGAAATCTGAAATTTCTCCCCAAAAAATGTATTATCAAATTATCTTTTGTTTTAAAATATCACATATGGTGCCACTAATGTAACAAAAGCACACGTCAAATTATTGCAACTTTACACGGTTGTAAATATTTTTTAATAATCCAAATAAAAAATCCCCATCACCAGCTTCACTTTAGCTGGCCTTTGGTTGGTAAACCCTTGAGGTCCCCTCAGCCCACTGGGGAGTACACCTAGTTTCAACCTCAAGGGATGCCACCAAGGGGTTTCGAACTTGTGACATGCAGTCAACATGGTGACATTCCCAAGTCGCCCCTATCAGATAAATGGAGCACTTGTGGACTTATATTTTTGAATTTTTATGTGCAATAAAACCAAGGTGGATTTGTTATTGAGTTCAAAGTCACAAACACAAAAATCATATAATTATAAAATTATTTTTTGCCAGTTGTTTTTATTTGAGGTGTCTATTTTTTTTTTGTCATAAGTCAAATCACATTCAATTAATGACAAAGAGGAGCATACGTAGACACCCAATTTTTTACGATGCCGAAATAGTGCTCTCAGGTTTTAGAGTGAAGACATGAAAGAAAAAAAAATCTCTTGGGTCGAACCATTTTGTCATCTTGAATTGGGGACGATAAAACAGTTTGTCATTTCGCATTTGGATAACAAAGTAGTTTGTCGTTCAACGGTGGGCCGACATTGCAATATGTCATCCATTTGTAGGATGGCAAACAACTTTACCGTAGGTCCCTTCGAGGGTAAGGATAAGCCTCAAAAGAGGCGTATCCCACCTAGAGTCAACATCTTCCTGCAAGTTTCCAAGCAGGATCCTTTATGGATGAGCTTTATCTTTCATTGATATAAGAATAGATCTATTTGGGTTAGATTTGAATCTAAAAACACCCTTTATTTGTATCTCATTAATGACTCTTATAAATAAGGGTCGATGCCTTGATCTTGAATAATCAAGAATTGTTTTACCTAAGTACTAATCCTAGAGAGAATGAGTCCTAGCCTTGCCCTCACTCTGCCCATCTCTCTTAATGTGTTGTACCCTATGCAGAGGTACCACTGACAAAGAAAAGCCAATCAGAGCGCAAAGGACAAAAGAACCCAAAAGTTTGAAAAGATGAATTTTATATTAATCTACTTGTTTATTCATCTATTTTAGTTTTTATATTCAATTTGTTTAGTTAGTGCTTATACGTGATTGATCTTGCTTGCATATCTTGCTTTGCAAAGGGTTGAAATCCTAAATCAAAACTATCTTCGCACGTCGGATATCGAAACCTGTCCCTGCTTCACCTTCTCGTGGAGGACAACCAAAGCTTGAAAAAAGCATCACATCTTTTAAACGAATTTGAAAAGGGTTTTTTCAAAATTCAGGTGAGTAGATATATTTTTTACTGTAAATTTTTTGTCAACAATTACTTTATTGAGTTTCTCAATATAATTGTATAATTTTATTCATATTTGTTGCTTGCACCTGAAGTGAAATATCTTTGTGACAAGAGCACTGTAAGCTACACATAACTTTGCATCGTTATAGGAAATGACTAAGCATGTGGTCCAGTTGTTGTATCTTTTGATGATGGTGTCACTAATTTAATGCAATCATATGTGCAAAATTCTAATGATGATTATTAGATTTAAAAAATGCTTGAATGTTTATAGGACCATAATTACCAAGAGCATCCACTACAATCTACACCTATTGCGGGTAGCTCACGTTCTACTAGATCTTCTCAGCCAATTTCTCAAAGTAAAACAATAAGAAATAAAAAAGTAAGATAGAGAATACACTAAAGGATGTGTTAACTTCATTATCTTCAACAATTCAAAGTTTGTTAGAGACAACGGGCCAATGATGTTAAATTTGCTCTGTAAAAAATGTGATAAAAGAAAGATGATGTTTTATGATGCTAGAAAGTTTTTTTTATTGAAAATAAGCACTTGGTTAATGTATTCCTATCTTTTGTCTGCAGACATCAAATGTGATTGGATTCATGAAGAGATGAAAATAAATGAAGACTAAATTAGATGTTTTTAAATGATATTTTTTTAATAAAGTGATCATACTTCATTGTATTGACTTTCATTTTTATGTTCATACTTATGCATTTAAATCCAATATAACTTTTTTCTGCATTCTTTGCTAGTTAAATACAATGCTACATATTTAGCAATGGGAGCTCCCCTTGTGTGGCAGGAGCAGTTAGTGCACGTCACCTTGTGTTGAGACGTTGCAAGTTTGAATCCCTTTGTCATAGTTGTATTTGGTAGGGGTCTGACTAACCCCAGCTTTCTGTTAAAAAAAATACCATGGTACATACTTGAGGAATAAAGAGTAGTTGACAGCTTGAATTCTTGGAGTTATTTATGCTTCCAAACAATAGAGGGAGTCCACAACTCCTTTCAAATCCAATTGTTGTACTTTTCCTGACTTCTTACAAATCCTCCTACCACGAGTTCCCAAACAGAGCGCAAAGATCACTATTGTTCCGCAGCAGAATGAACTGAGATCAAAATAACAGTTAATTTCAAAATTTATGTTCCTGCACATTTAAATATCAGAGAAAGATAGATACTTTCTCCCTCAAATTTCTAATGGTGGGCCCTCCATCTGTACCCTTCATACTAAGTATAGTATCACAAGAACATTAAAGCATCTATGGGGACAAATTCACAGACGTATGATCATCAATCCAGAGCTAAAATAAATCAAAATAAAAAGTAAAGCTGACAAAATAGCCAGGCTAACAAAATAACAATTAAAATTCAAGTACTCCCTTTCATTTGAAAAAAAAGGCTGGTAAGCTATTAAGAACTAACAATATATTGAACATTGTTAACCAACAAAACTTTCCTGGATAAAGATCAAAATTCACTTGTCATCACTTTGCAGGAGGTGGTATAATATAAGTACCTCTAAAAAATACTTTCAAATCATTAAAAGAAAACATTGAGCAAAAAGCCAAAATAACCAAGTACTCTAAAAAACACAAAAAAAAGAGCAATCAATGAAGATAATTGCTATAAAAACCAGAACACCAACACAGGGAGGGTCACAACACTGGAAAAGGTAATGCTACCTACTTTAATAAGTATCTTACATATTTAATGGAAACATTTTCAGTTCAAAATAGAGAAGCTAAAAGCACATGTTAGTTTCCAAAAAGAGGGACATACAACAAGAAAATATTATAATGCCCAGTTCACCCTAGTGGCAGTGGGCCTGGGGAGAAGGTGCTGACCCTTTTGTTCCAGGTTCGACTCTCACCAGGTATGCAAGTGCCTTTAACTGTTGGGGTTTGTAAGGGCTTGGGTGTAGGGTCTTTGCCTCTCAGGTTAAGGTCAGGTTCTCTGGTAGGGTTCCTCGGCATAAAAATAAAATAAAAAAAATGAGATACGAACACAACAAAAGATCACAACATTTAAAATTAATGCAATACGTCGACAAAAGGCACAGATCACATGTATTTTCAAAGAACAATTTCGTCTCAAAGAAAAATCATAAGACAGGAAAAACATAAGCACGAATATTGAAGAAAACATCAGCTTCTCAATAACAAATTTTTCAAAAAAAATACATAAAACAAAAGAGCTAAAGACACATTACATATATACACGATAACTCATAACAGTGAACGGGATATCATCGAACAACGTCGTAACAGTGAACGGGAGATCATCAAACAAGGAGAATTAGAGTGGTCCTTGACTGCCGCTAGTTCACTGAGCATTCGACCCAATAGTAGACGAACGTTACGGGTTACTATATGACACGGTGCTAAATGAAATATCTTATTCAATTTTTGTGTTTTAATCAAAATTTTGACCGTACAGCTTGGAGCATTTGATTCCGATTCATGGATAGGTTTTTATGAGTTTTAAAAATAAAAAATCAATCATGCTGAACACATCTGTATGGCCAGAATTTTGAAAAAAAATACTAAAAATCTAATAAAATGTTTCATTTAGCAGTGTGCCATATATATATATATATATATATATATATATATATATATATATATATATATATATATATATATGAGAAATGTGTAGTTTTCACACCTTGCCCACTCTTTCTCTACACCAACTTGCCACCACCACCTGGCTGCGGACAGCTATGACATAGCAACTATAGCAATCGTCACCTAAGAAATGGCTGGCAAGTCACTCCACCAACCACCACCCATGACAACTCTGCCCGTTATAACCCGAAGAAACCACACTAAGACCTGATCGTGCTGGCTCAACCTGCCATACCTACAGTTGTCATGCCGACAGCTTAAAACTCCGATCACTGCCTCAGGATCCTGACCTTAGCTTGCCTTTCAGAAAAAAATGCACATACAATAGAGGCACAAAAACACACTCAAGAACCCGCATAATAAAGAAAACACAATGACATAAAGACATTAAAAAGATGCATAGACACAAAACTGCATTTTTCAGGTTTTACTGATGTTGGTCCCAAGATAACCATCACCTACTGAATATGATGTCTTCTTGCCAATCTGCAGTAGACTTTTAAAAGAAGGCCAGTTTCGTGGTTATAAATACCAAATTTTGCTAGTGCACCTACAGGAACAGTCAAGTCTTGATCTGACAAGGGATCTTCTGCTCCAGCTTTAGAACCATTATATGCAATCTGCCTTGGTTGTCCCAATCAGAAACTTCACATGTACTGTCATTCCCGTAATATGGCATTACTGATGGAGTTCGAGGACAATTTGATCAGCTTCCTGAAAAACTAGAACACCATAATACATTTAGAAGTTAGAACTGAAGAAGTGACTTTACAAGATCTAAATTTGACCCTAAAAAGGACAAGATCAATTTGTATCAATCAAAGTTCTACTGTGAGTGCAATATATTGCGTAACTAAACTAACATAAGGACATGGAAAAAGAAAAATACACAGCATGAAAGCATCATCGAAACAAAATGTTCATGTAAACGAACAGCCAAGCCAAATTCAGAAAGGAACATCTTTTTTTAATTCAGCTATTGACATAGGCAGTGCAATTATACAGTGAAATGACAAGTATCAACTCTTATAAGATGATGAAGACAAGAGGCTTAGGCTCCCAAAAATATGCATGAACTGTAAAGTAAGATCAAGATTCCTTTAGCTTGGTAGTTCATTAGCAAAAGCTACCTACATAATCAAGCTGCATCTTCCAAATCAAGAAAAGATGGCACAAGAGCATCAGATAGCAGCTTCCCATCCATTCCACCGGAGCAGATCTCCACTAAAAATGAAAGATAAATATAGAAATTAGAAACACAATCAATAATCAATTTAAGGCTAACAAGACTTTTATGAAAGTTCACCTGTTTACTTTAAAAGCAGAAAATAAAAGAGTATATGCCATAGGGTAAATAGGCATTCAACCAAAAAAACTAAATGACAATAAAGCATCAGACAATCAAATTGAGAAGGACGAAGGCAGTGCCTAATGTGCACCAAGATACAACTAACTGAAGCCAATTTTATCGCACCAACTATTGCACAATATAGTGCAAGGGTTCCATTATTGTGGATAGCAAGAAAGAAACAATCCTCAAACAACTGAGTGGCATTTGAGAAACTCCAAAAGTGGCCATCTTAGCTCCATCAAAGCACCAATTTTAATTAATAAGACATGATTAAAAAGGTAACAAAAAGCCTTATATTTGATGCTAAATTAATCAATGCAAAATAAAAATAAAACCACACGTTAGTGGACGCCTCGAATAATCAATATTTAACTTCTAATCATTTGCAAAACCTTCTTTATGGTGTACAGTGGAAATAACTTTTGAAACAAAGGTCAAACATAAATATCATCAACTACCTCGAGTAAGGGATTCTAGATTGAACTATGAACATGAAGGAAAAAGCGCAACAGCTAAGCAGTGACCATGCTTTTCATTGGCACAGAAATGAAACCTTTCCTTTGCAAGGCCTTGACCAACGCCTTCTCTGCTGGATGCTCCAGAGACATGATCCAAAAGGGGTCATTCCACCCGATGTAGTCCTAGCTAGTACTCGACGTGGTATGGCAGGATGACCACCGAGGGCACATTTGCTGATGAGAGAGAGAGAGAGAGAGAGTGCACCAGTGCCCTTAGAAAATGTTATAAAGGTACTACAAATTTCTCCACCAGTGAACTTCATCTGTCTTTAAGAAGGCTCTTTTTGGGAGCCAACTGTCGGAGGACGCCTGAGCGGAAGTGTGGAATCCCCAGCGGCCACCATGCATTTGGGAGCACGAAAAACCAGTAATTCAAGGTGTTGAGAGTGCATTTACGGAGGCCATTTTCACAATCTGACTACCACCGTGGGGAGATGGTGATTTTCAATTGTTATCCTGACACCGATCTTCGATGGTACTCCGGTGGTCTTCAATGGCTATCCCACTTCATTTATTAATTAACCACCAACTTCAACTGGCTCCTTTGTTTTTTAGGAAATCCTGGCGTTTTCCCTTTCTCTGTGCTTTTCGCCTTTTCTCTATTCCTCTTTCAGAGCTATCGTCTGTTGTAGATAGTTGTGGGGGAACATCTCCAACAGAGGCATCAATTAACCACCAACTTCAATTAGCTCCTTTATTTTCTAAAAAAATCTTGGCTTCTTTCTCTTTCTCTATGCTTTTCCCTTTTCCTCTCTCTCCCTCCCTCATATAGAAAGTTGAAACAGAGCTTTCTTCTGTTGTAGATAGCTATGAGAGAACATCTCAAACAGGGCACTGTTTGTGGTTGCATTCTTGTTCTCTCGCCACCTGTTTTTTTACCTTCTTTCTACTGGGCCACACATTTCATCTGTTTTTCTGTTGTGTTGCCTTTCTTCTTGTTTCATGTTCGATGTTTTCATATTTTCTGCTTGTGGGTGGTTTTCCAATACGATCCCTTTTCAATCTTTCTTTATTTCTTTTTTTGTCATTTTCTCGTAGTTTTGTTGTTGCTAGTCTTTTCAATCCGTTGGTATTGACGTGATACATCTGGTTGAACATTTTCTAGTGCACACAATGTTTCATTGTTTACATTGAAGAATTCTTTGATATATGATAATGGAATATCATGCTTGTAGTTTATATGTGCTAGTGGTTATTGCACGGTCAGTTTTATAGTGTGCATGGGTCTTGGTATCATTGGAAACAGGTAACTGCAGCTTGGAAATCAACTTATCATCCAAACTGCTTCGAAAGTAGATTTGAAAAATTTTGGAATTATGATGGTGCTCCCAAAGAGACCGGTGAAAACATGAAAGTGTATCCGCTAATGCCACTTAGTGTGCGTGAGGGTGCTGGGCGTTCTCCTCATCCAATCGATGCCCAGGCCTTAGGTCGACGATGAACCGGACTTATACCACGTAAACAGAATGTGGAATTTAGGTAGACTTACAACAAAACTCTCATCATCTTCGTAGCAGCCAACCCCCTTATATAATGAGAAAAGAGGCAGTTACGTACGTAACTGCCACCCACTATCTCCCCATTATGTGGTCCACTAATGTGGCTCACTAATGGTGTCAAACCGGGTCACTCAAAAGGGTTGGACCCAGATCCGTTATGTCCAACATTCTCCCACTTGACCCATTGACACTAAAAGTGTACTAAATTGAGGTTTATATCGTTATCTCGATTTAATTCTTCATGTGGGTTCACATGCTATCATTTATCACAAGAATGAATCAAATAAGTCATGGAGATGAACAATCCTTTATGAAATGTCATATTCTCATGTATTACACTATAATTCACTTTCAGTGTTTTAGCATGTTGAAATTACCTTTATGAATATGTTGGTCTCTTACCTATTCTTTTATTGGTCCTTTAATATTGTTATTTTGTTATTCTCTCTAAACCATATGAGAGTTTCTTTATGCAAAATCAACAATTTACAAAGTCATATAGAATCAAATGTGATCATATAATGTATTGTCATACATAAGAAGGAATAAAAAAGACCCATCTCCTTTACATGTTAGGAATACAATCCCGGTGCTAGCCTTTTAGTAAGGGGATCCAGAGACATTTCCTTCGTCCCAATTGTATCAATACATACCAGATGATTCTCAGTCATATATTTAACAACAAATTATTTTAATTCTATGTGTCGGCACGAGATTGAGCTCTTGTTGTTATTTGAAAAGAACACAGTTGCTTCGTTATCACAAAAGATCTTTAGTGGATTCTCAATAGAACCCAAGATCCATAATGAAACTTCTTATCCAAATGGCCAGAGATAAAACCTCATATGAAATCAATAATTTTTATCCCAATGGATTTCAGAAATTCTTTCACCGTCCTACAGTGAGAGATGACACTTTAATATTCTGAGCCACTCACGATTGCAAAAATCAACATGCTAAGAATATTCGAATACTCTCACTTCTTATGGACATCATTTTGAGCGCTCTTACTTCTCATAGAGAGCCTTCAGAACGACTGTTCCATTCTCTGTATGAGTGAAAGATAAATTGCTCTATACGAGATTCATATTAAAAAGGTAAATATGAGACCCTTTATTATTCATCTTTTCTGAGACAAGCATAGTTGAGCCATTATCATTCCACTTTGGTGGAAACAACAATACTGGTAGTTGCTTCGTCTCTTCAATTCTCAAGGAATTGACTTCAGTTGGTGAAACTAGCAGATCATGTAATCAGAGATAATTCAACACTCTACCTTTGGGTACAAACATGCTTCATGAGCTGAAAAACACATCTACTATAACACCCTGTGTGAATTTGAAACACAACGACCTACCTTTGGGTAGAATCGATGTTTCATAAACTCACACACAATCATAATAATGAATCTTAATACGGTCCAAAGAATCTTTAATCAACATGACTCAGATCACTTTGGTGATAACATGAATCGATCAATCAAGATCTTTTACCGAAAATATATTCGTATTATAGAGCATGCCCATGCACACATTGAAATGCTTGTATATTCAAGACAAAATACACTTTATATCAAAAAATACAAGTTCATGCTTCCACTTATATGCATAAACTAATTTTGATAAAAAAAAATCATGAATTTAATCATAATTCATGCTTAATGCTTAAAACCATCATGCATGACTTAACCAACATGAAACACATAAATTAATATGTATAAGTCATGCTTTCCATACAATAAACACTTTATAAAACATGAAAAATAACAAACACAAGCTCATATGGGTAAAACTCGGAGTCCTCAAGCAGGAACCAGTCTTATACGACTCTGAACCGGTCTGAAAACACTATGAACCGGTCTGAAAAGGCTCTGAATTGGTTATCCAAGGGTCTGAATTGGTTCTGAACCTTATGAACCAGTGTCAAAGTATGAACAAAAGTTTATAAAACCCTATAACTGTATGCCAAAATTCCTGTATTTTCATATTTTTAGAAAAGCAGGGTCTTAGCTTCTCAGAACCAGTGAAAAACATGAAGGAACCGGTCAAAAATGACTCTAAACCGGTTCTGGAAAGGGCTGAATGAGTCATAAATCCAGTTCGTATTAGATCCGGGTCTGACCCGGTATAAGCTGGATCTGGGATTGACCTGATATAAACTGAATCCGGGTTTGACTCAGCGTAAACTGGATCCAGGCCTCCTAATTAGATCCAGACTTGAATACCTGATGGGTCCGGATCATAATCCGATCCGAATAGATCTGGATCTTAACCTGGTTCAATCTGATTAAATCAAACCCGGAACCAAATGGGTCAGATTCCGATCCAACCAGGTCAGATCTGAGCTGTCCGGATGTGATCCAGACCAGAATACCTTATGGGTCCGGACCACATCCCGATCCAAAAAATGTTTTGGATCTTTTTCCGGTTAAACTAGATCAGACCAGACCTGAATTCCTAATGGGTTCGGATCTATACCCAGGCCCAAATAGATCTGAATCCTACATATGGATCCTGCTCCAAAATGGATCAGACCCAGACCTGGATACCGAATGGGTCCGGGTCCGAACCTGGGACCTATCAGTGAATGGATCCAGGCAAACCCAATCCACCCAAAATCTGGGTTTGGATCGAGTATGCCACCTAGTTAGAATACCCGATTCAACCCGGGTCACCTGTTTCGAAATGGACCCTGTGTCACCGGATCAGACCCAGACCCAAAATACTATATGGGTCCGGATCTGGTCCAGCGATTGGCTGAACCCAGTTTCGGGATCCATTCCAAAACCCAAAAAGGGCATTCGTTTTCTGAGAAAATTGAAAAACCCTTTCAGTTTTCACAAAAACTGAATCGCTCCCCTACCTTGTTCACGACAACCCACGTCGCCCGGGAGCCATAACCGGTGACCCACATCGCCCTCTCGGCAACCCCCGTCACCTGAGAGTTACTGCTGCCGACGGCTGTCATCGGCACCGACGGCTCACCGACAACATCAACCTCCACCCAGCCTGATGGCTGTGGAAAACAAAAAAAGGGGGAACGACTGGTGTAACAGGGAAGGGGTTTGCCGCATGTCGGCGACAATCCGACGGTTCAGCAACTCCCCCCCGCGGCGACGATCCAGCGACGTTGACAAAGTTGCCCCTTCCAGTATATCGCCCCACGACGCTAAAAAAATAGAGAAAAGGAGGTTTGGATTCCATGCGTCTGCGGCGACGCTACAGGTGACATCCCTGACGACATCATGAGGCAACCCCGGTGCCAGCAAAACCTCATGCAGCCCGATGACCACATGTAAAACCCTCGATCTGTTTTTTTTTAATGAGGGTCGTCGAGGCTGCTATCGCCACCGGCGTGCAGTTGCCCTATGGCGACTGTCACCATCGTCTGGTGACCAACATCGCCCCACGACGACAGGCGGTCACCTCAGGGTGTCTCTGTCGTCGATGAAGGTTGTTGCCCCATGGCAACAATCTATCGGGAAAGACTGTCGCCTCACGGCGACAGTAACCATTTACTGGCGACCAATGTTGATGGGCTGCAGGGAAACATTGTTGCCCCATGGCGACAGTTTCAGTTTGTTGCAGTCGCCTCACGACGATAGACTGCTGGAAAAATAGTCAACTCACGATGGTTGTCGCCTTCAACCTGTGACTTACGTCGCCCCACAGTGAAATTCGTAGCAAACGCCAGCAGGCCCGCACGCATCCACGTGCAGCGGTATGCGCGGAAGTGAGCCTATAACCCAATGTTGGCGTTACCTGCATTAACATACACAGAGAGCGTACCTGAAAGTGTATTCGTTGATGCCACAGAGTGTGCGTGCGGGTGTTCAGCGTTCTCCTCATCCGGTCAATGCCCACGATGAGCCCAAGCCTTAAGTCGACGGTGAGCTTACAACGAAACTCTCATCGTATTTGTAGCAGCCAACCCCCTTATATAATGAGGAAAGAGGCAGTTATGTACGTAACTGTCACCCACTATCTCTCCATTATGTGGCCCACTAATGGTGTCAAACCGGGTCACTCAAAAGTGTTGAACCAAGATCCGTTATGTCCAACATAGAATTTGTGGATTTCATAGTTCCTCCGCTATCCCTAACTGTTAGTTTTCAAACAGAGCCTAATATAAGTAGGATAATCACAAAAAAATTTTTTAAAAAAAAGCTTCCTCAGTCACTCCTCAGGTTATGGCTGAAATCGGTGTATCAGGATCCACCGAATCGGGCCTAGATCCTTGTTTGCTAGAATTCAAAACCTCTCTCTCTGTCTCTTTTTGTCTCTCTCTTAAACCCTAAGCCTCAAAGACCCAAGTCGCCAACTGAATCATTTGATACCATGTCCTCTGGGTGAGTTGGAGATATCTGAAGCAATGATCGCAAAAGCATGTTGTTATTTTCCGAAATTCCTAATCCTTTGAGCCTCTGTCGTTAAAAAGAACGATCCTCCCACTCCATTGCTTTTGAGACACTGAGCTCGTTCCCCGTTTGTGGCCCTCCCAAAAAAAATCGGCTGATGGTGATCTTCCATAGCCTCTTGCGCCGTCTCTAGACAGTCAGATCCCCATCCTTTCATGCTTCTCTGCACTATTCAGACTTCACCAAGATGAAGGCCAAGGTTGCTCCACTACAGGTTGCGTTTGGGCCTTCTAATCTCCCTCTTTGAATTTGCATTCCTTATGAAAATCGTGAATTATTAACTTTTTTTTGTTTTACTCATGTTTGGTATTGGTTCTACTTTTAGGATTTTGTGGGTTGCCTTGAATCACTTTGATTGTGATGGTTGGGGAAGTGATGAAGTTTTTGTAGTAGTGAGGAAGGCTTCTAGTTTGTTGTTTTTGTCATTTAGAGGTGTTGGATGCGCCCCTTTGTCTAGAAAAGTAGGATAAGTTGGGATATTATATAGTGCTCCATAATGCAACATCCTAGATAATCCTAGTTTTTTGGGTAAGTGGGTGCATCCAAACACTCCCATAAGATTTTGTGGGGCTGGTTTGATTATGGTTCATATTGGAAGAATATAGTGAGGAGCTCCAAGTTGTAGGGAAGAGTTCAATGTGAAATTCTTTGAAAATAGTAAGGTTTCCTTTTGTTGTTTTTTGGCATTTAAAGGGATGTGGAAATAAAAGGATTGAACAAAAGGAAGTAACGTGGTTTGGTTCAATGCGAACCTACATCCACGGCCAATACACACTCATATGTTTCATTGATGAAAACATAATAATATATACATGAGAGATCCATCACTATCGACTATGGTTATGTGATGGGTGCTGAGCTATTTGTAACAACTTTCTTCTTTACATTTGGCATATCGTTATATGCTTTTCTGGACTGAGATTTATCCTTCCTTGAGCATGCAACATATTGCCTTATCGGATTCTGTGAATCACGACTTCTATCTTGTTGAACCTTATCCTCATGATGATCTTGCTCTTCATCACGATAATGCCTTTCACCAACTGTAACCATAGAATTAACACTCCTCAAACTAGACCGACTTCTAAGGCCTAGTTTGTTACGAAGATTCTGGAACTCTCTCTTGCCCAATGGTTTTGTGAAGATATCGGCAATTTGCTGATTTCTTCATATATATCTTGTTTTCAAATGTCCTTGCATGACTTGTTCTCTAACATAATGATAATCCATTTGGATATGTTTAGTTTTGCCGTGAAACACAGGGTTTGATGACATATGAATGGCACTAGTATTATCACAGAGAAGCTCCGGCTTTTGTTTGATTTTGACTCTTAAACCCTTCAAAAGAAATTGTATCCAAGTTATTTATGCAGTGGGCGATGCCATGGCCCTGTATTTAGCTTCAGCACTTGAACGAGCGACATTTTTCTGCTTCTTTGCACTCCATGATAGGCAATTAGCGCCAAGGAAGGTACAAAAACCTGAAGTAGATTGTCTAGTCTCTTGACATCTTGCTCAGTCAGAATCAGAAAAAGCACATATATCTAAAAAACTTTCAAAAAGAATTTGCAATCCCATATTAAGTGTTCCTTTGATATATCATAGAATTATTTTAACCATCTGAAAATGCTTCTCCAAGGGCTGATGCATAAACTGACTAACAAAATTAACTACAAAAGAAATTTCAGGTCTAGTAAGAGTTAAATACTGTAATGATCCGACAATCTTCCTGTCAAAAGTTGCATCTCTAAAATGCTTCTCTCCTTTGAGAATAGGCATTTTTACACTCATGAGTGTGTTACATGGTTTACAGTCCAACATGTTTGCCTTGTTGAGAAGATCCACCGCATATTTTGTCTGACTTAAGAACAATCCACTTGGTTTCCAATCAACCTCTATGCCAAGAAAATATTGCAGTCGCCCAAGGTCCTTAACCGGGAATTCATTTTTTAAAGAACTAACATTTTTTTCAATAATAGTAGAATTTCCTGTGAGTATCATGTCATCAACATAAACAAGCAATATGATCATTCTATCATCTTCACTATATATGAACATTAAGGGATCAACAGTACTACCAGTGAAACCATAATAAAAAAGGAAACTGCTGAGATGTAGATACCAGGCCCTTGAGGCCTGTTTTAAGCCATATAAAGCCCGTGTTAATTTACAAACATGATTAGGCTTCATTGCGTCTTCATAGCCAGGAGGTTGCTTCATAAAGACATCTTCATAAATTTTTCCATGAAGAAAATCATTCTTGATATCAAGTTGTTTGATTTCCCATTGTTTGACCATAGCAAGAGACAAAACAACATGAATACTTGCTGATTTTATAACGGGAGAAAAAGTTTCATGAAAATCTATTCCTTCTACCTGGGTAAACCCCCGTGCAACAAGACGAGCTTTCAATCGATCAAGAGATCCATAAGACTTTAATTTTGTTTTAAAGACCCATCTTGATCCTACAACATTCATCTTAGGATCATAAGGAACCAATTCCCATGTGTTGTTAGACCAAAGAGCTTTCATTTCTTCATCCATAGCACTTTTCCATCCTGGATGATTAAGTGCTTTTGGAATGAATCTAGGCTCTATAGGGACTTCATTATATAACGAGTGTCAGTAAGCATACTTGGGATTAGGTTTATAAATATCTGATATAGATCTGGTTACTATGCTCCTCCCGGTTTGATTGATAGTCGACATATATTCTTGATTGTTGCTACCTTGTTGAATCAAGGTTGGGTCTTCTCGAGCACCATGTTCATTTTGGACGTCATTCGCTCCTTTATTGTTGTCTTGATGGTGCTGTGAAGCGTTCTGGGTATTATTTTCGGGCTGGATTTCCTCAAGTATGAATCCTCTTGCGAAATAGGTTGACCACTAATTGTTGTTAAATTTGAAATATCAACTTTGTCGTTTGTAACAAGTTCTTCATATGTATGGACTTGACTCGACTGAGTGTGCAAAGAATTAACTTTGTCAATTCCTTTTATATTTCTTTCTTGAGCGGAGTCGTGATCTTTGTCGAATTCATTCCATTCATTATAAGAACACAAGTCCATCAATGCAAAATTTTGCACATAGAGTTCAGATGGTCTTTTATAAGGAAGTTGAAATTCATCAAAAGATACATGCCGTGAAGCATAAAATCGATTAGCACTTGGACTCCAACAAAGATACCCTTTATAGCGAGGACTATAGCCAAGAAAAATACAAGGCAAACTTTTTGGATCGAACTTATTTTTGCTATAGTCACGTAAATATGGATAACATCGACACTCAAAAATCTGGAGCATAGAATATTCAAGATGTCGTCCATGCATTTTAAAAAAAGGCAACTCCATGTTGATAGAAGATGAAGGTAATCGATTTATTAAGAAAGTAGTTGTGCTAAAAGCTTCGACCCAAAACCTTTTGGGGACAAAACTGTGAAACATCATGGTCAGACCTAATTCAGTGATATTTCGGTGCTTCGTTTCAACGAGACCATTCTGTTGTTTTATATGAGGACAAGAGAGTTGTTGCTTGATTCCCAAATGGGATAGAGATTGAACAAATTTATGATTTGTATATTCAGTCGCTCCATCTGATTGAAATTTTTTTATTTTCTTTCCAAATTGTCTTTCAACAAAATTATAGAAATGCATAAAACATTAAAAAAAATCTGATTTATACTTCAATGGATAGAACCATGTATACCAACTCCATTCATCAGTGAAAATAACATAATACTTGTAGCCATTGTGTGAAATGGTAGGAGCCGATCCCCAAAGATCGGAATGAATCTTTTCTAACTTATTATATCCAAAATGTTCAGAATCCATAAAAGGAAGTTGACATGCTTTGCCCAAATGACAACTGATGCAGTGGGGAGGATCGGCTGTGAAACAACTATTTGTGGGAATGGTTGGCACGACCCTTACGATCGTGCAATATGCAGTGATAATAGGGAAAAAAAAGGCCACCCAAAAAATATGGGTGTTGTTTGTTTCTTTTATTTCAATGGAGCGTCAACTAAAACAATGATGAAACTGTTGGGAAGGAAGCAATAACAGTACGTGAATGAAAAAGAACAAGCTTATCACATAAGGAATAAAAGAATACAAAAAAAAGACCAAAAAGCTGCTGAAGGAAGGCTGTTGCAATCTTTGATTTCTTTCATCTCCCCCTTCACACAACCCTAAACAGGGTATTAATAAGTTGCAAACAGATCTGGAGCCCGGGTCCAGTCCTTGGACCTGAGACAAACTCGATGCTGCTGGATCTGGGGCGTCCCGGCATGTACTCTTTGTGCTCGTCTGGAGTAGGTACGAAGAGGGACCTCTTCTTCACGTCTCGGTACAGGAATCTGGATCGAATCCACTACTTGGGTCCGATCCCCAATCCTAGGGTGCAAATCCGGTCCACTGCCTGGGTCAGGCCATATGGATCCGGGTCCATCCTGCCCTGCATCAACAACTATCACAAAAGAAACTACTATCACCTTTATTAAAGATACTAATCATATTGTTTTTTTGAAGGAAACGTACAACGATTTCATTTGGATGGCCAAGACGTTGATGCCATCCTATTATTGAAGTCTGTCGAAACCTGTTGGAGTAAAAGGCCACAACTTCATCACCTTTGCCACTATCAACAATCCGATTACCACTAAGCACATAGGCACCATTCTTCTTACTCCCTTGCGCTACTACCCGAGCTGTTCACCTGTCCTTTATCAAACAAGATCCATACGTAAATTCAAAAGTATAAGGTAAATCACAAGTTAATGGCCAACCGATAGTAAGTCTTTACTTAAATTGGGAACATACAAAACATTTGACAGAGGAATAGAATGCCCCTTACAAGAGAGAACACCTTCTCCAGTATGAGTACTAGGCAAAGAATCACCATTTCCTATAACACCATAATCTGAACCAATATAAGCTTAAAGATGTTTCAACTTACCTGCATTACCAGTCATATGTGCCGAAGTTCCAGTATCGGCAAACCATTCCGAGTCATATCCATCTGCCAATGTCATGGCTGCTAAAGCATGCTGGGCGTCTTCACTCTGTAAAGCTCGATTGAAGCGTTCAAAACATTTTAGGACTGAATGATATTTCTTTCCACAAGTTTGACACACGACCGGTTCTTTCTCCTTTTTGTCATCAGACTTGGAATGTTGATTAACTTGAGTATTTTTTGACTGATAATTGCCATGGCCATGCCCATTGCCACGTTGATTTAACATAGCCATGTAAGGCGTGGAATGAGAAACAAATTTCCTCCTGTCATCAAAACTTGGAAGCAAAGGTATGACATCCTTATAGGCAGGAATGGGAGGCTTAAGCATACTTGTGACAAAAGCCTCATATCCTTCACCTAACCCTTGCAATAGCCAGAATACACGGGCTCGATCATCAATAGGCTTTCTAATAACAGCAATATCATCACAAATATTTTTGAACTTTCTAATATATTGAAGAGAATCATCACCCTTTTTCAAGAAAGTCATGGATTGCATCAAATAAAATTCCCTTTCTTGGGATTCTTGAGCAAAGGCATCTAAAAGAGCATCCCAAATATCCTTAGAAGATTTTAAACCGACAACAAGCCCAAGAACATTTTCAGATAAAGTGCTAGTGATCCAACCTTTAATTAGGCGATCGGTTTTCCTCCAGGCGACATATACCGGGTTCGGTGATAGCTTCTAGGCTTGGTCGTCGATAGAAACAGCAACATGAGCATTAGGCGGATGAATTTCTCCCGTAATGAAACCTTGAAGGTCTTGGATTTCAATTAAAGCTAAGATCTGAGTTTTCCAAAGAAAAAAATTTCTTGAGAAAGTTTAAGGGTGACAAAGTTGGAGATGTTGAGAGTAGACGGATATGGGTAGGTTGCAGTTTACGAAGTAGCCATGGCTGAAGAAAAGGATCACACGAAAAGATGGAGGGAGTCAGGCTCTGATACCATGTGGAAATAAAAGGATCGAACAAAAGAAAGTAACGTGGTTCGATTCAATGCGAACCTACATCCACGGCCAAGACACACTCATATGTTTCATTGATGAAAACATAATAATATATACATGAGAGATCCATCACTATTGACTATGGCTACGTGATGGGTGCTGAGCTGTTTGTAACATCTTTCTTCTTTACATTTGGCATATCGTTATATGCTTTACTGGACTAAGATTTATCCTTCCTTGAGTATGCAACATATTGCCTTGTCGGATTCCGTGAATCACTACTTCTATCTTGTTGAACCTTATCCTCATGATGATCTTGCTCTTCATCACGGTAGCGTCTTTCACCAACTGTAACCATAGAATTAACACCATTTATCCAGAAAAGTAGGATAAAGTGGGGGATTATATTGTACGTGATGAAATCTCCTAGATAATCCTAGTTTGTTGGATAAGTGGGTGTATCCAAAGACCCCATTAGTGTTTGGTGGGGGTGGTCTGATTATGGTCTTACCAGAAGACTATGGAGGAAGTCACAAAACCAGCAAGTAATAGGGAAGGTTTTATTTGAAAAAATTGAAGTCCTTTTTCTTCTTTTTGGGTGTTTTGGGTTTGTTTCTTACCAGAATACTATGGAGGAAGTCAGGAAACTACCAAATAATAGGGAAGGTTTTACTTGAAAAAATTCAAGTCCTTTTTCTTCATTTGGGGTGTTTTGGGTTTGTTTTGATTATGGTTTTCAGGGGTAGGAGTTGGAATCCACGAATTAGTGAGATTTCTTTTTTTTCTAATAAGCTATGAAGGAAGACATATCTTGTGGATCCCTTTTTCCTTGTCCATTAAAATTTTCTCAAGGTTGTTTTGATTCTTTGTTTTCCAATTCAGGAGAGAAAAATGGTGGATAGAACCAAGCTATGGGTGAAAGGAGGGGAGGGAGGTAATGGATGTGTAAGTTTTCAACGGAGTGGACATGATCGCCGTGGATGACCTGATGGTAATCCTAGACTAATTCATTATTTTCGTAGCGTTCCTTGTTTACTTCTTATGGTGTATGCTTCAAGTTCCACAACTGAGTTCCTTGTTCCTTTTTTTCAATTGTATTTGCTGATCAGCATTCTCAGAAAAAAAAATGCATACTAATTTTCACACAGTAGCCCAACAAGCCATGGATTCTGATGACTTGGAGAATTGGTTAATCGTATGTTTGAACAGCGTCTGTTTAGGAGAAGCAGTTTACAAAGATGTCTTTGGTCTTTCGACCGACTTGTACGGGATTTGCCTAATTAGATTGGTTAAGAAACATACCTGTCATTGTATGCCAAAAAATCTGAAATGGGAAAGGTGGTTCTTCAAGATAAATAAAACTTCCACAGAAAAGTTTTGTCTCTCTACTTTTTAGTAGTAGTCTTGTTGTGGAAGTTGTTTGAATTGATTAATTAAAGAACGCTGAACCTTATCCTTTTCAATTTGGTATCTTATGGGTAAGCTAAGTCACATGGGTGCAGGTGCAGGTGCAGGTGCAGGTGCGCGACACTTTCAAAAACCTAGGGTGCGGCAGGGCAAAAGTATATATATATAACTTTGAAGTTTTAACAGTTAACATTGTCATAATATCTATATCAACCTAAATATCAATCAAACAAGTAAAGCAATTACATAAATCAACCTAAATATAAATATCGATCAAATAAGTAAAGCAGAAAAGAACTAAATTACATACCAAAAATAATGAATCTTAATAATTTTCTTCTTCATTATCAATGCATCATTAGAGGGAGAGGGGGGCTCAGCCCCTCCCATGCCGACCCAACAAGAGAGCGAGAAGAGGGGCTCGGCCCCTCCCCTGCCAACCCAACAAGAGAGCGGAAAGGGGGGCTCAACCCCTCCCCTGAAATCAAAGAGAGCAGGGTAGAGGGCTCGGCCCTCTCCCCTGCTGAAAACAGAGGGATGGGGGGCTCAACCCCTCCCCTGCCGACCCAACAAGAGAGCGAGAGGGGGGGGGGAATGGAGCTCTTCTCCTGCCAAAATCAAAAGGAGCAGGGGGGGGCTCGACCCCTCCCTTGCCGATCCAACAAGAGAGCGATCAGGGGGGGCTCAACCCCTCTCCTGCCGACCCAACATGAGAGCAAGAGGGAGCAGGAGGGCTCATCCCCTCCATTGCCGACACAAGAAGAGAGAGAGAGGGAGCTAGAGGGTACCTCCGACGAGGGAGAGGAGGAAGTGGCATCGAGAGGACTCGAGCTGAGTTGCGCGGGAGATGAGAGGCGATTAGGGCAAATTTTTTTTTGCCCCGGTTTTTTTTTTAACGTCTGAAAAATTAGACCAAAATGACCCTGAGTGCGTTGACGGGTTGTGTTGACCGCACCTGCATCGCATCGGCACAGGTACCGCACCTGCTTTGCCCCTGTGATTTAGTGGGTAAGTTTTTCTTGTGATCACTGTTTCATGAAGATTTCGGTAATGATCATGTCTTGATGACATAGGAGGCAACGCTGGCAAAGGTGGAAATGTTATTCTTGAGTGCTCTGCATCAGTTTGGGACTTAACCTACAACATCACCTGGTGTGCAGTAAAAAGATTCTTTTTTATTCTTTTGGTCTTATATAAGATGTTGATTTATGTTATGGACTGTCTATTTGCTTACATTTTAATGAATAACATAGTTTACGAAACTGTAATAAATCTATATTTCTGGAAGCATTTATTGATTCGTCTTTATTAATCATATTCTTTATGACAGAATGCAAAAAGAGGGGGTCATGGATTGTCCAAGAATAAGATTGGAACCAGAGGAGCAGACAAGGTTATGATTTGTAAGCATTTGTTTTTAACCATGAATAACTTGTTCATGGCTACCTTTGATTTGGTGTAACCAGTTATCAAATAAAGAAAAGATTTTAGTAAAACTCAAATTTCAGATTGCTTATAATTAGAGAAAAAAAAAACTTACTTTTGCAGGTGGCTCAAGTTCATGACCCGTCATGGCTTTCTCAAGACACAAATATTGATCTGATAACCAGCAAAACCCAGATATTGTCTACCAAGGGATGAGAACTATCAACATCTCAAGATCTTTTTGCTCCAGCATGTTTGCTTTGGTCGCATGTGGTGATGAACAATCACAGCAGAGAAAGTAGGAGCTGTGATTGTTCATCACAAGGTCAATCTTTCACAAGATTCAAGCCAAAAACAATTATAGCAGGCAATTACAATCACAAGTTGTACTTTTCTCATGTTTCACTAACCTTGAGAAAGTGTTATGATTGTGATTTACAACCACAGCATCTTAAGAAAAATCATGAATCACATGGCATTGCAAACATGCGTGAGTCTTCAGTTTCATGGATTTGAAATGAATGCACTCACCAAAGAGCTCATCAAGGGTCACACGCACAACTCAAAGGATCCTAGAACAACAAAAAATGGACTCAAACAAATCAATTAACATCTTTGAACGTCAAGACTCCATGAATTAATAAAAAACTAAAACGTACAGCGATTGATCAACACTCGGATTTTGTACATAATCAGTACCAAGATATGCAATAACCATTCAAAAAAAACAATAATGCAACACCTGAGACAATCCCAGATAAAACTCCGACTGAAAATTTCATCAACTATGTCATCATCTGCATCAATGAGTAGTTCAAATTTACACCAAAGAAACACCATAGACAAGCAAAAGAAACTTGCACCTGATCGAATCACAATTGGGTTTTTTTTAAGCGACAGCTGAAATTATTGGTGTTCTTTATGAATTTGTAACGAGGAAAGTGAAATAATCAAGATAACAGTTAATCCTTATGAATGAAGATAAAAATTTATGAATTTGGCATATAACAACATCAAATACCTTCCGCGAGAGCAAAGATCAAGTCGACGGATTGACGAATTACAATATTTAATCATCTAAGAAAGCAATAAATAGGACTTCTCTCGTGTTTCATCATGTTCCTTAGCCACCAACACATCTAAACCCCAAAACGATAACATGATCACCAACAAAAGGGAGAAACTCTAGATGGGGACGTATCTCTTTGCTGCTTGTTTTGCCGCAACAACTACCCCGGCCGCCAACCCTCCGATGGCGCCGGCGACAGCCGCCGACCGGGGCCCCGACGCCGCCTTAAAGAGTGCTCCGGTGCCGAGCCCGGCCAAGACGCTGTTCAGGATGTCGTCCGTGTCCCTAGCAGCAATGATCGCGCTCTCCATCCCGGCAAAGAGCAAGCCCATCACGCCCAGCCGGTTGCCAAACTTCCGGCCGGTGTGGCCTGAGGCGTTCAGGACGCGGTTGACGCGCAGCTTCAGGGTGTCGCCCTGCTCGGCGGCCCTGAGCCCGTCCACAAGGCCCTTCGCGGAGCCGCCGGCTGCGCCGCCGAGGTAGCCGCAGCCGGTGTAGTACTGGAGGTTCTCGCCCCACGATCGGCGTTGGACGGCTGCCTCCTCCTGGAAGAGGAATTCCGGCGACGTCGGCAGCCGGTAGAGGTTGTGGACGGGGATCTGGAGGTCTTGGTATGGGTTATAGAGCCTGGCGTTCTCGTCAAGCCGATCCGAGGTGCGATCCATCAATCGTAGTTCTAGGGTTTGTGGGGGAGTGTGGGGGGAATTTTCCGGTTCTGGAACAAATTAGGGTTTATGGGAAGAAAGACTTTTTTGTTGGGTTGGGTTGGGTTGGGTTGAGTGATAGGAGAGCTCTTTCTGGTCTTGTGCGCTCGATTTGGCCAGTTTGGGGTATACCCGGGAATTGGATCTAGGGTTTAGGGTTTATGGGGCTTTCTTCTGTCGTTAGATTTATAGGGTTTTGGGGGGGGGGGGGGGGGGCGCTTTTCTCCCCCTAAGCGTTTGATTCTGTGACGGGAGGGCTGGAAAACCCTAGGGTTTTCTGAAGGAAGGGGTGGGGTGGGCTTATATATAATGTGCAGGTGGGTCCCGCTTAAAAAATGAAAAACGGGTCTGGACTTTGTAAGAATAAAAGGTTAGATCATGTCACACGGCCAATTTTCTGGCACTATCGATTGGGTTTTCCACTCATCCCCTATACGTCAGTTTCCAAACAAGTCCTAAAAAGCTTCAAAGAATTTGTTTTGTGTTGCAAGTGGGTCGGATTCGCATCAGATACCCAATTCCAGCTACGCCATTTTTGGGTGGATACAGTTTATATAAAAAGTTTATATATGGATCGGATACGCAATAAAAATGTTCTTTTTAAGTATCCCCTTTTTTTTTTGTCTTCAAGGGCGATTATGGAAGTAAACTGTGGGACAAAACATAAATTTAATACAAGTCAAAAGCCTGTTTGCCAATTACCCTAAAATTCAATCTTTTAATTTTTGTTTTCTTTTAGAGGAACACAAAGATTCGGCCATTTAAAAACAGGGCATTTTCTATGCAGCGACGTTGCATCCGATGCTGCCACAGACAACCACCCATCTCAACATTTTTTTCGAGATGGAGGCCACACCCGTATCGTAAAATGCCAAAATAGGTGGCTGGTCAGCGCCTGCTGCATATACTGTGAACACCTCAACATTTATCAAGATGGAGACCACACCCATCTCGAGAAAGTCCAAGATGGGTGGCTGTAAGCGGCGCTGCATACAATGTAAAAAACACAAAATGACATCATGAAGCGCCGCTGCAGAAAGCGTGAACACAAAACAAACAGAAAAATAGAAAGAAATGTGTGCCTGCTGCTCTGGCTACCAGTGTAGCATCTGTATCGGCGGAAGGAGCTCAAGGAACGAGTTCAAAAAATCCGAACGCTCTGGCTCCCGCTCATACAGTCGCCATTCTCTCTTCGCACAACCACCAGCGTGGTCGATGGATGGATGAGAGAGGAAGACTCGCTTAGCGAAGGGGGAACCCAAGGAAGAAGAAGAGGCAGAAGAAATGGTTGTTCTTCCAGACATCGAGGATTTCTCCGTGGAAACAACCCAAAAGATTCGGTCGTCTCTGCCAACCAAACGAAGAGTCGATAGAAGAAGATGATGAAGAGGAGGAGAAGGAAGAGATTCGTGCGTATGCGGTGTGGGTGTCGGAGGTGATGCTGCAGCAGACAAGGGTTACGAAGGTCGTGGATTACTACAACCGTTGGATGCAGAAATGGCCCACTCTTCGGCATCTTGCTCAGGCCTCTCAGGAGGTATGTGGTTCTTGTTTCATTCCTTTCTTCAGTATATGCATCACCCAAGAATCCCCAAGGAAAACAGTTTGAGAATGCACACTCATTATCTATCGTGAGATGTGAGTTTAATTCTTATTAAAGGAAATTACACGATAACTACATTTGTGGCTTTTCTATCACTTAGCTGTACACGATTTTAGGAAGATAATTTACATAGAGATACAAGATAAGAAACAGGTAGCGCATTTGGCTGACCGATTTGAGGAGTCTTTACCGTGAGATAATAACAGTCATTTGGCTGCCAGCTACATTTGCTGATTTATGTGGAATAGAGAATCGGCAAATGCTTTGGTGAATAACGATCATTCGTGATCCTCTGAATACGAGATTTGAGGAATCTTTATGTGAGATAGTAACAGTAAGTTGGCTGCCAGCTACATTTGCCGATTTCTGTGGAACAGAGAATCGGCAAATGCTTTGGTGAATAACGACGTGATCCTCTGAGTGTTACTCTGGGGGGTTACTGTTTATCTTAACACGCCCCTACAAGCTCAATGGGGGGTGGGGGCACGCACGTTGTGCTTGTCCAGGAAGCCTTGAAACTTGATTCTAGATAACGGCTTGGTGAGTCCATCAGCTAGCTAGAGGAAATAAACTGGATTTGGAGATTGCCAGTGTAGTCGTGATTCCGAACAAAATGAAAATAAATCGATCTCAACGTGTTTTGTGCGAGTATAAAACAGAGGATTGGCGGTTAAGATCCTAAACATAGAGTTTGTCTTAGCGCCATTCATTTTTATGTAGAACCTAGGAACTTCGATGAAGCTAAAAAGAATGCTGAGTGGCTAAAAGCAGTGGAATGTGAACTTTTGGCTCTCAACAGGGCAAAAACTTGGGAATTTCAAGATCTTTCTAAGGGTAAGAAAGCTATAGGGTGCAGATGGGTATATAATGTAAAGACTAAGAGTGATGGATCTCTTGAGAGATATAAAGCGCGGTTAGTTGCAAAGGGATATAGTCAAGAATACAGGATTGACTATGAAGAAATGTTTGCTCTTGTGGCCCGTATGGTCACTGTTCGATGTCTCATTACCGTTACTTCAATTAACAAATGAAACATCTATCAAATGAATGTTAAAAATGTCTTTTTAAATGGCGATTTGAATGAAGAGGTATATATGGATGCTCCACCCGGAATGAAGACTCCCAAAGGAAAAGTGTTTTCGCCTTCGAAAAGCATTTTATGATTTAAAACAAGCCCCAAGGCTTGGTATGATAGGTTTAACTTCGTTATATTAGAAAATGGGTTTTCATCCTGTTTCACTGACACTGCTTTGTTCGTTAGAAAAACCAGTGCAGGGATTGTCATTCTGCTTTTGTATGTGGATGATATGCTAATAACCGGAAGTGATACTAATGGGGTTAAAAACATAAAATCAATTTTAAAGGATAGATTTGAAATGTTTGATTTGAGATTTCTAACTTATTTTTTGGGTATTAAAGTGGCATACTCTCATAGAGGGTACTTTTTGTCTCAAACTAAGCTTGCATCTGAGGTTATTGACAGGTCAGGTATTACAGATGATAAAGTTTGTGAAACTCCTGCTATAGTAGGAGCTAAAATAAAGATTGATTATGGCATTCCTCTCTCCGATCTCACCCCCTACAGGCAGCTTGTGGGATCATTAATATATCTGAGTATTACTAGGCCAGATATTTCTCATGCAGTTCATTACTGCAAAGTTCCAACATCAGTTCATATGAGTGTCATTTTGCGAATTGTGAGATACATAAGGGGTACTCTAAACAAGGGAGTGTTCTTATCCTCTTTTTTTGAATTAAAATTAATTGCTTATACTGACTCTGACTGGGGAGGTGACCCAAATAACTGTCAGTCCACCACTAGTTTTTGTGTGTTTTTAGGAGACTCGCTGATCTCATGGAGATGTAAGAAGCAACAAAAAGTATCTCTATCCTCAATAGATGCTGAATATCGTGCCATGACGACTACTACTATGAAAATTATATAGATTCATCAATTATTAGAAGACATAGGGATCACAATAGAAGGGCCCACCAAGTTATGTTGTGATAACAAGAGTGCAATATACATTGTCAAAAATCATACTTTTCATGAACGGACTAAACACATTGAGATGGACTGTCACTATGTTCGGAAAGCGTATCTGAAAGGAGTTGTCGATCTTCCATATGTAACTTCAAAATATCAATTGGCAGATTTCTTCACCAAAGCTTTGTGTTTTCCGCGGTTCAATTTTCTCTTTGGCAAACTTTCGGTCATCTTGCCCTATGTTTGAGGGGGGTGTTAAATTATGTAATCGAATATTGTAATCCAATATATATTATTAGCCGTAGGGGTAGTTCCATCTTTTCCCCCTTTTTACGCATATTCAATTCTTAAATATGTCTTTTGTAAAAAAAAAAATTCTTTTCTTTTTCCTTTTTTCTTTTTTCAATGTACTTTTGTACCTTGGGGGGGGGGCACCACTAGTCGTTGGGCCCCTCCAATGGTCACATTTGTGACCGTTGGAGGGGCTCTAACGATTATTTGGGAGCCCCTCCAAGGGTCTTCCCTTGCCCTATAAAAAGGGCCTCCCTCTATTGTATTTTGTTTGTCTTTGGGTCAAAGCCCTAGTGTTCAATAAAGATTATATTCATTTTTTTAGTGCATTTGTGAGATTGATTGATTTGTGCTTTTGTGCACAAGTGTTCTTATTGTGCATGTGTGCACTTGTCTTTCATCAAGAATATTGGGTCTTGATTATAGTATCTTGTTGAAGATAATTTTACAGTTACATGAAAGCACATTATATGGGGAAAAGGGTTGTGGGGATTAGTGGATGAGACCAACTTAGAACATAAACTAATCTTTACAAAGATTGAAGGTGAGAAGTACCTCTTATGAAGGTGGAAAAGACTAAAGCCATTATTACTTACGAGAAAAAATAAAAGAAATGGAGAATGGGACATGCCAAGATTATGTCTTGGCTCATAAGTAGCGTGGATATCAAGAAGTATTCAAGTCTTGCAAAATTTAAATATGCTAATGACGCTTGGGATTATCTTAAAAGAATGTATTCTGTTAAAGACATTGCACATGTGTGCAATCTACAAAATCAAGTTGGGAATATGGTTCAAGGGGCTAAAAGCATTAGAGAATACTATAATAGCTTGCCTGAATTATGGGAAGAGTTGGCTCTTCTCGAACCAAAGTGACATTGCCTACAAGACATAGAACTCTGCCAAAATCAAATAAATGTGGATCTGCTTTAAGCCCTTTCCTATTTGCTATAGTGATGGATGAGCTTACGAGATCAATTCAAGAAAATGTGTCATGATGTATGTTGTTTGCTGATGATATTGTTTTGATTGATGAGTCTAGAGTTGGGGTTAATGCTAAGTTAGAATTATGGAGTCAGACATTTGAAGTAAGAGGTTTTAAGTTGAGTAAGAGTAAGACAAAATATATGGAATGGCGGTTTAGTAATCAACGAAGTAGTGATGGGAGTGTAGTGAAGCTTGGTGAGCAAGAAATACCGGTGGTTGATTGTTTCAAATATTTGGGATCTATCATTCAAAAGTATGGAGAAATTGATGGAGATGTAAATCATAGGATAAAGGTTGGGTGGATGAAATGGAAAAGTGCAACTGGAGTATTGTGCGATCGTAGAATGCCATTGCGGTTGAAGGGAAAGTTTTATAGGACGACTATTAGGTCCGCTTTACTATATGATACGGAATGTTGGGCTGCCAAGAGACATCATATTCAAAAAATGAGTGTAGCCGAGATGCGTATGCTTAGATGGATGTGTGAAAATACAATAAAAGATAAGATTCAGAACGAGGAGATACGTAAGAAGGTAGGCGTTGCACCAATTGAAAATAAGATGAGAGAGAATCGTTTACGGTGGTTTGGACATATTCGGCGAAGGCCTAATGATGCTCCAGTTAGAAGGATGGAGAAATGGGAAAATATATTAGTTAAAAGAGGTCGGGGTAGGCCTAGGAAGACTTGGATGGAGATGATAGGAAAGGATATGAATGCTTTGAACCTCACCGAGGACATGACATTGGATAGAAATGATTGGAGGAGAAGGATTCATGTGGAAGACCCAGAATGATTTTCTTTTTTGGTTCATATCGCCGACCCCAATTGTTTTGGGATGAAGGCGTAGTTGTTGTTGTTGTATTAATGGACTAAGATCGAAATTTGAATCTACCAAGTCCATTCTTCTTCATCGAGGGAAGGTTCCCTCGATAGAAAACACTATAAAAGAATTGAGCATGGAGGAAAATAGGCTCAAAAGTATAATCATCAAGAGTGATGATGACTCGGTTCTAGCAGTATCTGGACCGGCAAATCATGTTCGCACATACAAACCTCCAAATTATGGGAGGATGAACGATGAAAAACATAGAAATGATTTTGAGAAAAGGAAAGTTATTTGTTACTATTGCCGTGAACCCGAACACGTGAAAACTTATTGTCCAAAACTGAAGAAACCATATGAAAAGAAAGTTGCCTCTGCCGGACCACCTCAAGAATCGAGTGAATCATCCATCAGAAGTATGTCCTTATCACAATTGGTGGAAGTACTTCAACCATTGCTCAAATTAACATCTTCATCCATTGGAGACGTTGTCTCTTTCGTGGGCATCTCCGATCCTGGTAAAACTCTTTGGCTTCTTGATTCCAGTGCTTCTTTTCATATGACTCCAAACATTGATGTGTTATCCGAATATCATAATTCAAATGGGTCAAATGTGTTCACTTCTGATGGAGCATCCCTTGAAATTAAAAGAATAGAAATTTTTGAAAAAAAAATTCAAAAGGTTTTTGCATTTTACAAGTTAGATATATTCTTAAACTTAATCTAAACATTTTATTTGTTTCACAATTATCTGACCATGGATGTAATGTTTCATTCTCCTCTCGTGGATGTCGAGTGCAGGATCACCAGTCAAGGAAGTTGATTGGGGAAGACCATAGAGAAGGAGGCATGTACTACATAAATTTTTTGGACATATCTAAGAATACATTGTGTTATAATGTTCAAAAAGTTGACTTAGATTTATGACACAAGAGACTTGGACATCCTAGTGTATCCAAGCTCCAGTTTTTTCCAAAGATGGAAATTTTTTGTAATTTTGAAACCTTTAAATGTGAAAAATGTATTCTTGGAAAAATGAAAAGACTACATTTTCAAGAAAGAACATTTTTCTCTTCACGACCACTTGAATTAATACATTCGGATGTATGCGGACCCGCACCTGTTGTCTCATATGGTGGTTTTATTTATTATGTAATTTTTGTAGATGATTTCACAATACATACTTAGAGCTATTTTCTTAAACATAAATCTGAAGTTTTTTCACATTTTCAAATATTTCATCATCTAGTTAAAAATCAATTCAAAAATGACATTTCAATTTTTTGCATTGATTCGGGGGGAGAATTTCTGCCAAAAGAATTTAAGGATTACTTAAACTTACATGGTATTATACATCAAAAATCATGCCCTTATACCCTTCAACAAAACGGTTTAGCAGAAAGAAAGCATAGTCGTATTATAGAAACAACAAGAACCTTACTTATTATACATCAAGTACGAAAGGTTTTTTGGGTTGAAGCCACTCTAACTGCAGTTTACCCAGAGTTACCAGTCGAGGAAGCGGGAGCGGGAAGCGATACGGGAAGCGGGAGCGGGAAGCGAGGCACTTTAAAAAATTTAGGAAGCGGGGAAGCGTGGGACCACTTAGAAGAAAATTCCGAACCGTCTCGAAAACGACCTAGGAAGCGAACCGGAAGCGAGGGGAAGCGAAAAAAAAATGAAAAAAATAGGGAAGCGAGGGGGAAGCGAAGGGGAAGCGTGGGGGAAGCGTGGGGGAAACGTGGGGGAAGCGTGGGGGAAGCGCGCTTCCCATTTATGGGAAGCGCGTTTCTCATAAAAGGGGGACGCGCTTCCCATAAAAGGGAAGCGCGCTTCCCAAAAAAGGGGGACGCTTCCCCTCACGCTTCGGAAGCGCGACGTTTCGCGCTTCCGAAGCGCGCTTCGGGGAAGCGCGCTTCCCCTTTTGCCTAGGCGCTTCCGGTAACTCTGAGTTTACCTGATCAACAGGATGCCATCTTCTTCATTAAATAATGTATCTCCTGTTGAAAAACTTTTTAAACAAATCCCAGATTACTTTAGGTTAAGAGTTTTTGGGTGCAAATGCTTTGTATTATCAAACAAAAATGACAAATTCTTCCATCATGCTATTCCGTGTGCCTTTTTAGGACATGCAAATCATCAAAAAGGCTATATATGTTTTGATCCCAAAACAAGAAAATTATACGTTTCAAGGAATGTATCCTTCTTGGAAAAATAAAGCTTTTTTGAAAGTGTGAATTCTAGGAAAATAGATGAATATCCTTTTTTGTTGGACCTAGTTCCAAAAATTGATGAAGATGGTTTAGATCAGGGTCAAGAAGAGCAACTTGATATGACGAATACAGGATCATTTAGTGATTATTTAGATTGTATTCAGTACTCTAGGCGAGGTAATTTAGATAAACCATGTGCTTTTGAAAAATATATTAAAAGACAGGAACAAGTATCCACTAGGAAGTCGTCTAGAGTGTCTAGAGTTCCCCAAAAGTTTGTGTCATATAAGTCTTTTTAACCACAATATCAAGCCTATATTGCTTTAATACACTCCTATATAGAATCCTCTAACTATGATGAAGCAAAAGAACAATCTGAATGGGTCGAAGCAATGTCACTGGAATTAAGAGCTTTAGAGAAGGCAAATACTTGGATTATTCAAGATCTTCCATCAGGTAAAAAGCCTATACGTTGTAGATGGGTGTACAAAGTGAAAACTAAGAGTGATGGCACTCTTGAAAGGTTTAAAGCTCGATTAGTTGCCAAATGTTATTCTCAAGAATATGAAATAAACTATGAAGAAACTTTTGCTTCAGTTGCTAGAATGACCACAGTTAAGACTCTGATAGCTCTAGCGTCTTCAAAGAAATGCATATATATCAAATGGATGTTAAAAATGTATTTCTTAATGGAAACCTAGCTGAAGAAGTATATATGGAACCACCACCTGACATCAATATTCCAAAAGGAAAGGCTCTTCGATTAAATAAGGCTTTATATGGGCTTAAGCAAGCCCCAAAAGATTGGTCTGATAAATTTAGTCAAGTTATGATTGATTTTGGTTTTCAATCTTGTTTTACTGATACAACTTTGTTTGTTAAGAATTCCAATGCAGGTATTATCATTCTTCTCCTCTATGTAGACGACATGATCATCACTGGAAATGATAAGCAGGGAGTTGATGACATTAAAAAATTTATCAAAACACATTTCGAAATGAGTGATTTGGGTTTCTTAAAAAAAATTCTTAGTATAGAAGTTGCTTATTCTTCTAGAGGCTATTTGTTAACTCAGTCTAAATTTGCCCTGAATATTGTTGATAGGTCTGGTATCTTTGATGAAAAACAGGTTGACACTCCTGAAGTGGTGAACATCAAAATGAAGATTGATGAGGGAGAGCCATTGGAAAATCCTACACCTTATAGACAACTTGTCGAGGCACTGTCTTATCTCTCTATTACCAGACCCGACATTGCGCATGTTGTCCACACAATAAGTCAATTCCAGCATGTGCCTACTACTGTTCATATGGGAGTTGTTTTACGCATTATTAGATACATTAAAACTTTCCTCTTTAGAGGAGTTTTTTTATCTGATTTTTTCTCGTTAGAATTAACTGCTTATACTGATGCAGATTGAGGAGGTGATCCTAATGATCGACACTCAACTATTGATTTTTGTGTTTTTCTAGGTGAATCTTTGATTTCATAGAAGTGCAAAAAGCAACAAAAGGTTTCTCTTTCATCAACATAAGTCGAGTACAGAGCCATGTCTACAACCACCATGGAAGTACTCTGGCTAAGGTGATTGCTTCAAGACATGGGTGTTATGAGTACAGGGGCATCACGGCTGTGCTGCGACAACAAAAGTTCTATTTAAATTGCCAGCAACCGGACATTCCACGAACGGACTAAGCATATCGAAATAGATTGTCACTACATATGAGAGGAATTCCTATACGGCACCATTGATCTTTCACATGTCTCCTCAGAATATCAACTGACAGATTTTTTTACCAAACCTCTTGCTGCTCCTCGATTTCACTTTCTCTTGGACAAACTTTTGGTTATTCAACTATAAGTTTGAGGGGAGTGTTAAAATAAAAATAAAAATATAATCTCATATGTAATATACCATCATATGCAATCTTTTTCTTTTAGTTTAGTTACATAGTTTAGTTAGGATTAGGATAGTTATTTTTACTTTTAGTTCACTTTTTTGGACATCACTATACTTTATGCCTTTTTGACCAAAGTCAAAAAGCATAAAAGGAGAGAGTCCTTGAGAGCCGTTGGGAGCCCAACGACTCCCTCCTCCCCTTATTTTCATGTATTATATATATGGGGTTTCCCCCCCTTGTTTTGTATCACTTTTAGTGTGGGTGTTCTCCCACTTGAATGAAATATATTCTTTCCTCTTTGCTTTGCATACTCTTTGGGTATTTTGTGTGAACCCTAGTGGTTCTTGTGAGTATGCATTATTTGTGAACTTTCGTGGTTCTTGCGAGAGATCTTTTGAGTATCGTTTGAAGATCGAATTATGGATTTCATCTTCTTTCAAGGAGGAGCTGCCTGACAGGGAAATGCCCCACTGAGTTAAGTTTGAAGATCACAGGAGAGGCGAGGTTGATGTGACCCGAGAACTGTTGGAAGATGACTCATCAAAATAGACATGTCGAGATATATATGTGCGATCAGTTGGAGGATGAAAACAAAGGTAACCTTTATGATATGATACATAACAAAGAAAGAGACACAATAACGTTTTAGGCTGAAATTTTGACCTGTTATAGGGTGTAAGGGATAACAAAGACAACCAAATACTCGCAGGTGAGTATAGTCAGGTTTGCGGTGGAAGAGAAGCTCATACAGTATGCGGCATCTTAGAACTAGTGCTGGCAGCTGGTTGATGATGTAGGTAGTTGTTCGGAATGCATCAACCCAATAGGCAAAGGCTAAATTTGTACCATTGGGCATGCTAAGACCGATTTCAACTGTGTCTGTGCTTGCGTTCAACATGACCACTATGTTCAGGCGTATGAGGACATGAGAAATGATGAAATATACCATGATTTCGAAGATAGCTTTCAAACTCAGAATTTGTAAATTCTCCACCATTGTCGGACTGAAAAGATTTAATAGCAAAGCCAACTTGATTTTCAATAATGGACTTAAAATTTTTGAAGCAGTCAAACACTTCAGATTTATTTTTCATGGGAAATAACCAACAAAACCTTGAGTAATTATCAACTAATAGCAAATAATATATGAAACCTTTCCATGAATCCATAGGAGCAGGGCCTCAGACATCTGCATGCAAGAGTTCTAGAGCCCGTGAACTGCTGGATTGGGAGTGACCAAAAGGTTGTTTATGAGCCTTTCAAATGAGGTAATCAACACCCGTTTTTATTTGCCTATTTTTATCAAAAGAAATAACATTGCTAGATTTAAGGAATGACACAATTGTCTTATTGGCATGTCCAAGTCGTTGATGCCATGTATCAAAAGATATGCGTTTTCCCGCATATGCTGCCATCAATGAAGAATCACTGTTTGCCTTGATTGGATATAGGCCCGCACTGGTTTTCGGTCCCCAACGCCGAATCTTGCCTGTTTGACGATCTTTAACATAAAGTGAGATGGAGTAAATTCAAAAATACAATCATTATTCGTAGTAAATTGACCAACAGATAATAAGTTCTTTGCGATGGTAGGAACATGGAGGACATTCTTTAGTGAAAATTGAGATCTTCTAGATGAAAGAATCATATCTCCTGTATAAGAAATAGGTAGAGTCTTATTGTTTCTTATCATGATGGACTCACTCCCTTGATATGGGGATTTATTTGCAAAATTCTTCTCATTCATCGTCTGATGATTAGTAGCACCCATATCTGGGTACCAATAGTTGTCCCCACTCTATTGCATGGACATAACCGAAAAAGCCTTCGAGATGTCCCAATAGTCTTTTGCAGTGTGACCGCACTTGCCGTAGTATTGACAGGTTACAGCTACCCGTTGGTTTGAGTTACCTTGATTGAAGTTGATGTTTGAAGGAGAATTGCGCCTGTGTCCCCTTTCTTGATTCCAGCAACCTCTGTAGAAACCACGTTCTCAGCCTCTACTTCGTGTGGCAAAAAAGGCAATTTGGGTTGATTTTTGAGGTTAAGACGGTTTTGAGTGCAACAGGAGTAATCACTTTTCTTGATTTATAAGTAGATCATATAGATCAACAAAGTCATGAATAGTAAAGTCAGTTGTAACAGATGTTACAAAGCTTTCATACTCAATGGGCAGCCCATTAAGAGTTATCTGAATGAGATCTGTGTCATCAATAGGATTATGCGAGCAGCCAACGAATCAAATAAAAATCTGATTTTGTCGAGATATGCGAACATGTCCATTGATTCTTTCTTGATAAAAGTTTACTCTTTCTTTAATATCATGATTCATAATGGTGACTACAAACCATAGGCTTTCTCCAGCGCTACCCAGGCATCACGAGCAGACTTAGATCTCATGATTCGTCCAAGGACTGCTTAAGAGATGGTAGCTTTGATCCAGTTCAGAGCCAGTTGGTCGGCTTTTCGCCAGGTGTGATAGTCAGGATTGACTACCTGCCTTCCTTGTTGGTGACAAATTCTATGGGTTGAAAAGACGACCCATCGACAAAACCTAAGAGTTCTTGACTCACCATGACTGACTCCAGTTGTGAATGCTAGAGAAGATAGTTTTCTCGATTCAATTTAATCAAGACTAGACTTGTCACTGCGTTCCACTGAGTTGCTAATGCATTGGGTATCATTGAGACAGACGTGTTTGATGAATTGGACGCCATTGATTTGCTCGTTGGAGAATGATGCTCTGATACCATGAAAGAGGAACAACAATGTTTGAGAAATACACACTTACTATCTATCGTGAGATGTGAGTTTAATTCTTATTAAAGGAAATTACACGATAACTACATTTGTGGCTTTTCTCTCACTTAGCTATACATGATTTTAGGAAGATAATTTACATAGAGATACAAGATAACAAACAGGTAGCACATTTGGCTGACCGAACACGAGATTTGTGGAGTCTTTATCGTGAGATAATAACAGTCATTTGGCTGCCAGCTACATTTGCTAATTTATGTGGAATAGAGAATCAGCAAATGCTTTGGTGAATAACGATCATTCGTGATCTTCTGAATATGAGATTTGAGGAGTCTTTATCGTGAGATATTAACAGTCAGTTGGCTTCCAGCTACATTTGCCGATTTTTGTGGAACAGAGAATCGACAAATGTATGGATAAATAGAAATGAATGGAGGAGAAGGATTCATGTGGAAGACCCATAATGATTTTCTTTGTTGGTTCATATCGCCGACCCCAATTGTTTTGGGATGAAGGCGTAGTTGTTGTTGTTGTTGTAGAGAATCGACAAATGCTTTGGTTCGTGATCCTCTGAGTGTAACTATGGGGAGTTACTGTTTATCTTAACAGTTGGTGTTTCAGAAAATTGGGACGCACAAACAAAAGAGGTGAAAATATCCCCTCACAAACACCTTTAATCTTAGGGATCATGCTCATCATGGTGAACTTCAGATCAAGCGTTCAACATAAGGGAAGAACTCCCATTCTCAACTTGAAAATTTGGGATTTGAAACAAGTAGAGGAATCCATTCAAAACTTCACACTTCACAAGAATCATAAGACACTATTTTTTGAGTGTTTTGAATACTTGAAACTTGAAAAAAGGCATGACTTCAAGATGACATTCAAGGCATTTCTTGCGCTACCTAAACAAGAATGCTAATGCAAGATCACCCCCACTTTTCAATACGAAACTGTTTTTTAGATAGGCAAGCTGGGGTTATAGCCAGAAAAGTATGTAGCAACTCAAGAAAAAGATGTCCATAAATCAGACTCAAGCAATATCTCATAACAATAGTATAGAAGGGTTAACCTTGCGCTGCTTGGGCAGTCAGCATGGAGATGCTTGTTCAAGTCCCAAGGGTGGCCACTTCTCACACAGAAAAGCAGAAAGTTAGGACCAACCACAATATGCCCTTCCCCAGCACCCTGGAGTAAGGGGCTGCATTTTGTATTGCGCTTTTTATTTTGGAAGCATGTTTCTCTGCTTTTCCTTCAAGGGGTGACAGCTGATTTGAATAATTCAACCTTATTCTTGAAGAACCTTAACTTTGTTCTTACATTTCACACATCCTTACTGAATATTGTGCAGGAGGTTAATGAGATGTGGGCAGGATTGGGTTACTACAGGCGTGCTCGATTTCTTCTAGAGGTGTGCCGATGCATGATCCTACTATCATGTTATTTCATTTACAATTCTCACTTTCATGTTTTCTTTGTTTGTCCAATTATGTATTGAGTTGAACTCTTGGCCTGGATCTCCTGTATCTATAATGATGAGTGTACCCAGCTTTCAATGTTTGCAGCATGGTGTGAAAATGCAATGACCACGATGGTACCTGTGAATTCTTGAGCTTATCACAGAGCAACATCCACAGCTTTTTTCTGTTTTAATCATTGTTGAATTAAGAAAATTTACTTGGAACAAACCAAAATAGATCTATCTATGAGGGCCTATGTAAGTCAGGGCAGTACCACCTTCGTCTCCTCACATTCAATGCAAAATAAACAGGGAATCGCCAAAACTGTGACACCCTCCTAGGTGATATATTTCTTTTTCGGTTGTCTTTTATGTTTTTTGGTTAGGCGATGATACAGGCCAGGTAAGCTCCTCTTAGGATTCCCATGATCTGCCTTTTGCTTTTCATCTTGTGGATAAGGACCCAGGATTAAATTAAAGTCCAGCTAACCATGGAGAGCAAGAGTTACAATTCACACTTTGTAGACAACTCCAGCTGTATCAAATTTCTTCTGCTTCTACTATTTTCTTGTGCAAATGATGACTTGAAATGCACGTCAAACTGAATCTCCCCTGATTTCTGAGTAAAATTCCTCATTTTATTATCACTAGGCAAGTAGACACAGTTAGGCATGATCCATAATTCTCATTACTAAAGATTTATACATATCTTAGACAACTCCAGCCGGATCACTTTTATTCACTTTATTAATTATTATTCACTAGGCAAAGTAGGCATACTTAGTCACAAATTGTAATTCTCGTTAAAGATTTACACATATCTGAGACAACTCCAGCTGGATCACTTTTCTTCTGCTTCTATTTGCTTGTGTAAGTGATTATTTTGAGATGCAAGTTGAAATTGTTCCCTGGTTTCTGAATAAAATTCTTCACTTTCCTATTCACCAGGAAATTCGATGCTGTCATCCTTGAGCTCATTATTAAAGATTTATTTGTTAGCATTTACGAATGCCTGAAATATTAACTGATCTTCTAAAACTGGTTCTTCTAGGGAGCAAATTCAATTGCAGAAAAAGGTGGCAAGTTTCCAAAGACATTAGATAAACTTAGAAAGGTCCGTGGAATAGGGGACTATACAGCAGGTGCGATCGCCTCTATAGCATTTAAGCAGGTCAGCTTCCTTACTCTTCTTCTCTACTTCAGTGTGTATGGAAGTCATTTTAACTGTTAGTGTCTCCTCCCTAAAGCTGTTCATCATGGCTTATGTTTCTAGGCAGTGCCTGTGGTTGATGGCAATGTAATTAGAGTGGTCTCCAGACTGAAGGCCATTTCTGCAAATCCAAAAGATTCTGCTACAGTGAAGAGTTTGTGGTGAGTTCTTGATACCATCTTCACTGTGAACCTCTAGGTTTCTCTATTCCAAGTGTGATAGTTCAAAGTCAGAAGCATCTCTTCAGGAACTGAATGGCTCAGTTCAAGAAAGGCTAAGAAATTGCAAATTTTGATGGATCTTGGCTTTGAAACACACTGGCAGAGTTCTTTGATAGAGTAGTGAATAGCCAGGGTCAAGTATGGATTTGGTTTTCATCCAGCAGCTCAGTATGTCTAGGGTCCATGGCCGCCCCCCTATGGCTTCCTCTGGTTGTAGGGTTGAATCTGCATTTTAAGAAACTGTCTGAGAACAACTGTTCGATTAGTATCACATTAAGTTTTGTTTAAACTTTTGTTAAATAATGATTCTTGATGCACTGCAGGAAACTGGCTGGGCAATTAGTTGATCCCATCCGACCTGGAGATTTTAACCAGGCACTCATGGAACTGGGGTCGATCATGTGCACGAGAACAAGCCCAAGATGTTCTGCATGTCCCATTTCTGATCAGTGCCAGGCACTTTTGTTCTCCCAAAATCATGATCCTGACAATAGCAGTCAAGAAAGATGGGCCAACCGTGTCTCTGTTACAGATTACCCTATGAAGGTTGTTAAAGCCAAGCAAAGGCACAATTTTGCTGCTGTTTGTGTCCTTCAAATATCAAAGGAATGTCAGCCAAGCCTCTGGAAAATGAACAATGAACAAGATGTTTTTCTTCTTAAAAGGAGACCAGATGAGGGACTGCTTGCTGGGCTTTGGGAATTCTCATCTGTTCTGCTGGACAAACATGATGTTGATTCGGGGTTGAGGAGGGTAGCCATCAACCAGTTCTTGAAGAAGTCATTGGGTCTTGATGTCAACAAAAGCTGTTGCGTGATTCTGAGAGAGGATATTGGAGAATATGTCCATGTTTTCACACATATTCGACTTCACATGCACATTGAGTGGCTAGTTGTCCATCCAAAATGTGAGCTCAGTTCCCTTGCAGTACATATAGTTCTCTGGTTTTTGTTGCTTAAAGTTTTCTCCGTGGGCTCAATTTCTCGAGATAATACTGGCATTGGTTTGCTAACCGGCTTTGTCCACCATGGGTGGTTTTCATAAGTAACTGTGGGACCAAATCCGAAAACCAATCCTAACAAAGCTGGGCCAAGTTGCTCCCACAGTCATTGTGGGACAGGTTACTTGATTGACCCTGAGATTCTTATCTAGTCTTGGTGTGAATCAGGTTGAGTCATCCATCACTCAGGCTCTGTGAATCACTACACTAATATTTTCGTTACTTAAAAAGCCACAACTAAAATTTTCTGTTTGTCATGCAGGTGGAATAGAAGCTTTACTGAGTGGAGAGGATCAAGGCAGAGTTATATGGAAATCTGTAGACGGAAATGCCATTAGGAGCATTGGACTGACATCTGGTGTGAGAAAGGTACTGAGAGTTCATATTTCAAACAACAAAAACACTATGCAAAACCTATTGTACTATACTAGAACCATAGAAATGCATGATCATATTAAGATCCAATTGTGCTATGTTTGGGATCTGGGTATTGGAGGGAGTTTATGGAATTGGAGAAGTGAAAGCATGCAATTTATGGAATTGGTTGCCAATTGCTGATAAGGTATAAATGCTGAAACTACCTCCTGAATTCTTCAAATGCTTTATAAGTTCCTTTCTCTTGAACCACTTCCATAGCAGTTTGACCAAACTCCTAGTTCCTCATTTCATTACCAGCTCCCAAACAGTCTTATTCTCTTTTTTTCATGTTTTCACTTGTTACCAAATCATAAGATTGTTTGTCGATATATTCATGATGTCTCCCTTTTCTTAATGCATGTTGCCTTTTTAAATACAGGTCTACAACATGATCCAGGAATATAAGCAAAACAAGGTGCAAAGAAGTATTAAAAGAGAGAAAGAAAAGAAAGGAAGGCTAGTGATTGAGATTGCAGACCCAGATGCTAATTGCTGCTCTAGGAGAAAATCTAGTGGTCCACTGATCTTTGTTCATAATGTCAGTACAACTTGCCTGTTGAGCCTATTGCCTCCATCTCTACAACATGGTACCAATTTTGTGTGTCGATCGATTTTGTGTAATGTAGAAAAGTTATATGGTGTTAAGATATAACTAATTTTATCATTCGAGTTTGTTGTTTGTTCCCCTGCTATGAATAACTGCTGCAGTTCCAGAGTTCACTACAGCTCCAAGGATGAGCTAAGGAGAAACTATCCTCGATGGACAGGGGGGAGCGCTCATGGGGTTTTACACTGTACACCAGAACAGAGCCACGGTTAACGTGGCACTTCTCAGCCTATAACAGGATGTCTGAACCATAACAGTGATTTTTCCTCGTGATATTGAAAAAAAAAATGCAGTTCCAGAAATGATACTAGCAGAATGTAATGCATAGCAGGAGTAGCTTTTTTTCATCTTTAATGTTATTTACCCTGTGCACACCACATAGGATGCTTTCGGAATTTATGCTGATTATTAAAATGAAATCTTTTTTATGTTTTCCCATTTTCCGTTTTGCAATCTATAGAAGAGACAATGGATAAATATTGAGCTATTCAAAGCATATGTAATGGCAGGAGAAAAGAGCCTTCATGAAAATGTACATCCTGTTTTTCATGAAATCTAGATAATCAGATTACCAATAAAGCAATGAATAATTTAGAAACTTATAAATATATGTGGATGCTATTCCCCAATAACCGAATTGCACAAACTAGCAATAATTTTCTCTTTTAACACGTTTCAAGAGTTATCAGACTAGTGATAATAAATTATCTTCTCAAAACTTTAAGGGCCTATTTGTTTCATTCTCATTGAAGGGAAGGGTCTTTCTTTAGAGAGAGTGTGCTCATTTGTAAAAAAATCCTGTTAGCTCAGCCTTCTCATGAAAGTTCTTTTATGTGGGGTGAGTTTTGAAGCAATTTATGTGTGAAAAGAGAGGAAGGTAGTTGGGAAAACAGACCACTTGTACCAGCATGATATTTTTCTACCATGGTGCTTCTATGTTTGTTTCATTCAGGGTGGGGAAGGGAAAGAGGATGCTGATTCAGCATTTTCCTACAAAAATAAAGAAAAAAAAAGCCCAAAGGGGGCGTTTGTTTTACTTCCACCCAATCAAAGCCTCGATCCTTTGAAAGGGCCACCTTGGAGGGAGAGTGTTTCCCCATGGTGGGAGGTATTAACCAATTTTTATAGGAAATCTGCTTTTTAGCATTTATTATGTGGGTCTCACCACGTATTTCTCACCGACATGTTTGTTTCAGGAAAGAATCTGGATTTCCTATGAAAGAGAGTTGCTTTTATAGGAAAGGGCATGAAACAAACCTCCTAAGAGAATCTAGAATATCATGATTTATCACAGTAATAACACTATTTTAGTCTCAAGCATATTTATAAAGTTATTTATATATTCATATAAATTTTGATCTCATTTTAATTTATTCATGTTTGTGTATTTATAAATTTTCATATGTTGGTATTTTCTCAAAAAACAACTTTTTTCAAATTTTTATGAGATAATTGAACCTCATTTGTTTTTATGTCCTAAGCCCCCAGTCTTTGGGTATGGTCCCATGTTTTGGATCCAAAACCAACAAGTCTTGGGCCAATTATATGGAATTTCAACTGATATTTGACCCAATGATCGCCCCCTCTGCCACTGGTATGCGTTTTAATGGATCAGCATGAACTGATTTCGACCCCCATCAGATTATGAACTAGGTTGGGGAATATGAAATGGGTCCAACCCATTGACACATACGTTTTGATTTTTAAATCCATTGTTACAAACATCAGTGTGTGGATCCCCAAATTTGGAAAGGGAAAAACTGAATAAATTAAAAAATAGATGTGGATTCAAAATGGATCCAGATTTTGAAAATAAAGAGAGATGTGGGGTTCACTCTTCAAGCTGTGTGCCTTTCCTGTGCAGAACAGGGATCGTGTAACTTGGGTGAGCTTGGTTGATTATTTACTTTTTACATTTTTTTGTTTTTTAATATAAAATCCAAACAGACTAATTCATAACAGTTTGATCCAATTTGATTTGGTCCAATTTTCTTAATCTTTTTGAAAAATGATTCGGTTCAAAAAGTGAATTTTACAACGTTGGCTTAGTGAGATCTCATAATATTCTTAAGAATGTCATCGTATTCCCCACAAAGGCTCGCGGTGCTAAAAAAATGGGTTAATTTGTTGTTAGTCCATAGTCACAAATAATATCCTCCGGTATTTTGGATTTCTTGCAATTTTATTTTGACGTACAATTAAAATCCTATTCCAATCACAAAACATTTAAAATATGGCTTAATTTGAAATACATGGCTACTTTTTCATTGTGTTTTTTTTTCCTAATGTTTAAGCATAAACATACCAAACTTTTCTTATTAAATTCGTAAAATAAGCTTGGCACGCCAACTATGAATAATAGGTGTTCATTGTGGCTTGAATCGTATTGGTTCTTTAACTAGTTAGATATATTTTATATCGTTATTGCTTACAACTTGGTTCAGATTTAGCTTAGTAGTTTAAGGGTCCAAATCCCATTTAAGTATTTATTATGTAAACGAGTCCTTTTGATCTCACCTCATTTAGCTTGGAATTGTCACAATCTTGAGCTCTGCTGGGTTCATCTTGTGAAAAGAATAAGCTAAGCTTGAATACTTTTAGCTGGTTGTACTCATTTTTTTTTTTATATTTACACGGAGAAACCAGCCCCATGATAAAAAACCTAGCTGCAGTGGCTTTGCCTGCTGTACTTATGGTTGCTGTCCTGACATAGTAAAACTCTGTGAGCTTACCCCTTGCCCCCAGCGAGTCACCACGGTCGTTGCACTCATTTGCCAGCATCAAATACAAGATGGAGGACAAACTGGTATCCCATGTGGTAAGCTCAGTCCTGTGCCAAGCTGAAGGCCCCGGTTCTAATTCCTCTGTTACATTGGGCTTAAGAGATATCTGGTAGGGGTCTAACCCCAGTTGGGCTTTCAAAAAAAAATCAAATCAAATCATGGGATTTGGTTGAAAAAATTGAAAACATGTATCATCATACAAGCAAAAGGGAAAAAAAGGGATCAGATTTAGTCTGGTTATGGATATAGATCCCACAATAGATGTTGATTGGATCTGAGTATGTATGTGAAAAGAATCCCTTCGTATAAGTCTGGATCTGATCAAAGAACACATTCAGATTCTATAAAAAATACTTATATGCTGGAATCTTGATTCAAGTTAGAACTAAACCCGATCCATTTCACCTATACTCTGAGAAGACTGAGATGGTAGTTCAGAAATTTACCTAAACGTTAGGGCTAAATATAAGTTCGCCCTAGCTATAAATCATCCTTCAGGGCGGCCAAACACTTCCATTCCATGGCCGGTCTGTCGCACTCTTTTCCGGCGGTAAGAAGCCATTTTCCTGTTAGTTTTTCCAGCCGTTTTCCCCTTCTGTTTTCCTCTCATTTTCTTCATTTGTGCATTTAAAAAATAATTCGGATGGTGCGTTCCAAAAAAACGATTCACTTTTTGCTCTTTTTATGTGATTTGATGTGTACTATTGTGCTAGGGTTTAGGGTTTCTTGTGTACTACTGGATCTAGTTTTATGGTTGATAAGGAGTTTCTAGGATTTGGGGATTAGGGTTTATTAAGATTTCTCTTGCTCAAGATGGATTTGGGGTTTAGGGTTTGTCATACATGTTATTGTTTGCTGAAACTAGCTATATCCTTTGGAAAAATAGTATTTTTAGTATGATGTTATCTTTTGAAATACATGTGGTGTTTACTGAACCTAGTTTTATTAAGGTTTATAAGATCGCAGTTTTCCGTTGTTTTCTTACTCTTAGTGTGATGTGTTATTGCCTTTCTACTCTATTTTTTTCCTTCTACATTTGGTTTTCTATTTTGTTTTTGTTTGTTTGGTTCCTTTTCTTGGGTTCTTTAATGAGTTTTGAAGCAGCACTGAATGCTGGGTTGTGGAATTTAAGATTTCTCGGTGCCCAATGATGGAAAACTTAATTGCATTGGAGCGGTTGCATTGGTTTTCAGCTTGAGCTTCTGCAAATCCATTTTTTCTTCCTCGTCTGATGCTTTTTGTTCCTCCCCCCCCTCCTCTTGGCTCTTGGCTTCTTTTTTTTCATACCTTTCCTCTCCTCTCTATGCAGAAGCACTTGTTGAACACCTTTGCCATAGCCGTCGATGAATGATTAATAGCTATGAGATCTGAGGGCATTATCAAAATGCAGCTTAGTTTTTATTGGTTGCTGTTAAGCATTGTTTTCTTACTCTTGGTGTGATTATGTTATTTGCCATTTTACTCAATTTTACCTTTTAATTCCATTTGGTCTTCCATTTTGTTTTCATTTCTTTGGTTCTTTTTCTTGGATTCTTTAACAAGTTTGAAGCAGCTCTCACTGCTGAGTTTTAATATGCAAAATTTCTCAGTGCCCAATGATGGAAAACTTAATCCATTGGAGCGGTTGCATTGGTTTTCCGCATGAGCTTCTGCAATTCCATTCTTCTTCTTCTTCTGCTGCTGCTGCTGTTGTTTCTTCATCTTCTTCTTCTTGGCTGTTGCCTTATTTTTTCATACCCTTCCCCTCCTCTCTTTGCAGAAGCACTTGTTGAATGCCTTTGTCATAACCGTCGATGAATGATAATAGCTATGAGATCTGAGGGCATTATCAAAATGCAACTTGGTTTTGTTTCATATTTAAAAGAATTTGTTTGTGGGTGACAATTTGTGAGATGTAAAACTTTTACTATCATCCTGGACCATGGTAGCCCAATTTGACCTCAGGATTTCTTTGGGGTTATCCTTGAGAAACTGTGTAGATTCCTCATCAAATCAAGGAAATTCTCAGATTGTGGTTAATTGGCCAATTTATATGTTTAGCAAACTTGGCTTATAGCATTCTTTTATTGCATTCACATAACGTAAAGAATCTAATAAAACTGCAATCCACCTATGGGTTCCTTCCTCTAATTGCAGGGCTGAATCTGCATTTTAAGAAACTGTCTTGAGTAAATATTCCATTAGTATCATGTTGATTTTTGTTTAGAGTAAGCATTTGTTAGATGATGCTAGCTGGCAATTAGTTGATCCCATCTGACCTGGCAATTTTAACCAGGCACTATTGGAACTGGTATCGACCATGTGCACGAGAAGATGCCCACAATGTTCTCCATGTCTCGTTTCTGATCAGTGCTAGGCACTTTTGATCTCCCAAAATCACGATCCTGATAATAGCATGGACCATGTCTCTGTTTCAGATTATCCTATGAAGGTGGTTAAATCCAAGCAAATGCAAGATTTTGCTGCTGTTTATCAATTGAGTATCAGCCAATCCTCTGGAAAATGAACAATAAATTAGATATTCTTCTTCTTAAAAGGAGACCAGAGGAGGGGCTGCTTGCAGGGCTTTAGGAATTCCCATCTGTTCTGCTGGACAAGCATGACTACGATTCGAGATTGAGTGTAGCCATGAAACAGTACTTGAAGAAGTCATTGGGTCTTGATGTCAAGAAAAGCTGCTATGTGATTCTGAGGGATTGCGCATGTGCATCGAGTGGCTAGTGGTTCATCCAAAATGTGAGTTCGGTTCCCATTCAGTGAATATGGCTCTCGGATTTATGTTGCTTAAAGTTTTATATATGGAAGCAGTAATCGAGTTTATACCCACATGGGTTTGCTAACAGTCTATTGGCCACCATAGTTGGCAAACCTGGCGAGTCTACTTGGGAATCACCCAAGTTGACCCGGATCGGACCCTAACTGGGTCACTGATTCAGGGCCACCTATCCACACGCCTCTTGTGTTTTTTATCATGCGTTTTGTGGTCTTAATGTTTTATGTTCATAAAAGAATATTTGTTATAAAGAATCATATGTTTTTAAATCATAAATATTAACAATTATGTATAGCTGAATACATATATAACTTAGTCATTGATGTTATGTGCTAAATTTAGTGATTATAAAATATGGATTTTGATTTTTTCTATATCTTAACACTAGAAAATGCATGGTCTTAACTAGTACCGAGTTGACCCACAGATTCATGAGTCAAGGGTGGGGCAATCCTAATCCGAGTCACAAGTTTGCCAACTATGTTGGCCACCCTCGATAACGTTCTTAAGTAACTATGGCACAGAATCCAGAAACCAATGCTAACAAAATTGGGCCAAGTTGCTCTCACAGACCGTCATTGTGGGACAGGTTGCTTTAAACCTTAGTTTTGTCTTAGAGAATCTCATCTGGGCTTGGGGCGAATCAGGTTGATTCCATCGTCATTTAGGCTGATCTGATGGTAGATCACTATTTTAACTAATATTGTCAATATGCAAGAAGCCAGCTGCAATTTATTTGTTTGTCATGCAGCTGTAATAGAAGCTTCACTGAGTGGATAGGATCAGGGCACCGTTATATGGAAGTCTGTCGATGGAAATACCATTAGGAGCATGGAACTAACATCTGGTGAGAGATGTACTAATAGTTCACATTTCAATCACCGAAAAGGCTGCGAAACCTACAGTACTACAACCGTAGAAATGCATGATTACCATATGAAGATCCAGTTGGGCACTGTTTGGTATTTATGGAATTGGAGAAGTAAAAGCCTGCTATTTCTGGAGTTGGTTGCCAATTCCACTTTGCAGTGCAAATAATGAATAAATGCCTCTATTAGCTCCTGAACTCCTCAAATGCCTTATAAATTCCTTTCTCTTGAACAGCCACTTCCATAATAGTTTATCCAAACTCCAGTCCCTCAATTAATTACCAGCTCCCAAACGAAGCCTTATTATTCTCTTTATTTTTTCATGTTTTTACTTGTTACCAAATTGTAAGATTATTTTCATGATGTCTTCCTTAATGCATGTTTTTTTTATACAGGTCCACAACATGATCGAGGAATATGAGCAAAACAAGGTGCAGAGTATTAAAAGAGAAATAAAGAAAAGGAAAGGCTAGAGATTGGGATTGCAGACCAAGATATTGATTGCTGCTCTAAGAGAAGAAGTTCTAGTTGTTCACTGATGATCGGTCAGAGTTGGGTCTGGCATGCTTTTCATTGTATGTCATTTCACAAATGACATGCCTGTCGGAAGGCCTGTTGCCTCCATCTCTACGACATGACACCAATTTTGTCTGTGTAAATTGCTTGTGTGTAATGTAAAAAAGTAATGTAGTAGTAAGCTATAACTATTATTATCATATGAGTTTGTTTGTTCCACCGCTATGAGTAACTGCAGTTCCATAGGCTATGTTTGCCAGCAGAGCACAAGTTATCTTTTATTGTTATTTTCACTGTACATATTACATGATGCATTCTAGATGTTTCCTTGTGACTTACATTCTAAAGTTGCATTTAGAGTATGTTTTGCTTTCGTTGAGTCTGAAGTAAGTTGTCTATTTCAGGTTAGTCAATACCTTGAAGGGGCGGTTCGTATACTTGAACTGTTAGAGGCTTACGGGCTAAAAATGTGAATGAATCAAATGCGTTGAGCTTTTTTTTGTTCACCTTCGTGATTGCTTCTTGTGATTGCAATTCTTTTTTTTTCATTCTTTCTTGCATTTGCGAGCTATAAGTAGGCTTGCGGTGGTAAGGAAGGGTTGTCGTATCACGTTGGCCTATTGAAGAAAATATGCTCGTGACAAGTGATATTAGAGCTTGTTTTTTTTGCTGAAGGGACTTTGGAGTCAATGTTGATATGTTATGATTTGTGAGCAAGATATCGTGATGTTCTATCAAAACTTGTGTAACATCAAAGGCAAGACAATTGTCGAAGCTGAGGAGATGGGTTGTGGTGGTGAGCATGCAAGATCATGTGATCTTACTGGTAAAACAGGTCACTTCGTTGACAATAACAATGGTCGACTTAAAGGCTGAAGTAGGGGAGCTTCAATTGAAGAATTGTATATTGCAACGAACAATTACCCTAAATGTGAGAAATGGTGAGAGGCCATCAAAGATTGATGTGCCAAGATCATCAAAGTTTAATGGTTCTCGCAACAGCAAGGCCATTGAGAACTTGTTTCAAGTAGAAGACTACTTGGATATTCAGAATGTGACTCTTGAAGATCTCAGGATCAAGGTTGTATCTGTCTTACTAGATGGAGATGTTATCGTTTGGTGGAGGCAGAAGCGCAGTGACATGGAGAGGGGTCAATGCGTGATAGACATCTTTGATAATTTTAAAATAGAATTGCGTAACTACTTCATGTCGAGGAATGCTCAAAGACATACTTACAGAATGATGGTGGATCTTAAACATATTGATTCGTTATAAGAATATGTCAGAACATTCTAAAAGCTTATGCTTGAGGTGCCTAACATGCCAGAACAAGCTCAATTGGTTCATGGTAAGACTTCAGTCATGGGCACAGTTCGAAATGAAAAGGAGCAACCTCAGTACTTTGGAAGATGCATACGTAACGATCGAGTACTTAGCTGACATTTAGCGCAAGCCCTTCACCCCATCAACAAAGGTCGGGAAGAAGCCTGACCACGAAGGCAAGAAGAATGAGCGACACAACAACAAAGGTGAGGCATCGATATCCCACCAATTTAATAAAAAACAGAACTTCAAGAAGTATAACAACAGTAATAAGGGAGCAGTTGTTACTTGTTGGTTCTGTGGAGATAGATATATCGCAAGGCAATGTCCAAAGCGACTTGTAAAGGACGACGGGGAAGTTAATGCAGTGCAGGCAGAATGCAGTGATATTGAAACCATGTAACTAAGGATGGGAGACATGCGATCGATTAATGCATCTAAAAATTGTGTAGCTGAAAACATGCAGGTCAGTAAGAAACTCATGTATCTAAAAATCATTACAAATGGAAAGTCTACTTCAGCAATAGTAGACTCTGGGGTCACACACAATTTTGTCTCGCGAGAAAAGGTAAAGCGGTTAGGCATGAGGCCTGGGCCAAAGCAGAGGACCATTAAAACGATGAACTTTGAGGCCAAGCTCATCCTTGGTGAAGCAAGGGTTGTAGCTATCCAAATTTAGAGTTGGGCCGGCAAGGCCAACTTTTTGTGGTGCCCCTGAATAATTTTAAGATGATTTTGGTTATGAAGTTTCTGCGTAGTCAGAATGTGATGATGTTGCCAAAGTTTAACTCGTTGACGATTATGGGGCCAAACCTGTCACACACAATTCAATGCCTTACTTAAAAAGGCAAGACTTTAGTATTGTCGATAATGCAGTTGAAGAAGGGTGTCAAGCGTGGGGAGCAGACATTCTTAGTTGTCGTGCACGCAGAAAAAGGGAAGGTGCAATCAGCAGTGACGTCGACCCTAGCCTCACTGTTGGCAGAGTTTCAGGGGGTGATGCCTCCGGAATTGTCCAAGCGTCTACCACCAAGACGTCAGGTCGATCATAAGATTGAGTTGACCTCAAGAGCGAAACCTCCCACAATGGTTTCATACTGCATGGGGTCAGTTGAGTTGAAAGAGTTGCACATGCAGTTGGATGAGATGCTGGATGCATGCATTGTTTGTCCATCGAAAGCCTTATTTGGCGCACCAGTCCTAGTTCAGATGAAGCATGACAACTTCAAGCGATTGTGTGTGGATTATCGTGCACTAAACAAGGTCACAGTAAAGAATAAGTACATGTTGTCACTAATAGCGGACTTGTTCGATCAGTTTGTCAGTGTTCGAGTCTTTTCAAAGCTAGACTTGAGATCGGGTTACTAGCTGATGATGATTGCAGATGGTGATAAACCGAAGATAACTTGCATCACCCGCTATGGTGCTTACGAATTCTTAGTAATGCCATTCAGGTTGACAAATGCTCCAACCACGTTCACGACCCTAATGAATCAAATTTTCTACCATTAAACAACTTTGTGGTAGTCTACTTAGATGACATCATGATATACAATAGCAATATGGAGACAATGTTGGGCACTTGCGAACAATGTTTCAGGTGCTAAAGGTAAATGACCTATGTGTTAAACGAGAGAAGTGTCTCTTCGGTTAGGAGGATATCAACTTCCTCTGCCATGTTGTGGGGGCATGGTGTGTTGCGCATGGATGGGCAAAAGATAAGAGTCATCAAAGAGTGGGTTCCGCCAAGCAAAATCCTAGAGTCGCAGTCATTCCTTGTTTTGGCGAATTACTATCGAAGATTCATTGAAGGTTGCGCCCTTCACTGACCTGTTAAAGAAGAATCGGATATGGCTCTAGACAGGAGCATGCCAAGATCTCTGACGGCTTGAAGAAATCCTTAGTGAGGAAGCTAGTGTTGCGATTGTCTGATCACTCGAGCCCTTTGAGGTTCACACAGATGCCTCAGACTTTGCCATCGACGGAGTTATTATGCAGGATGGTCATCTGATCGCATATGAGAGTCATAAGCTAAAAGATGTAGAGAGACGTTACACGGTGCATGAATGTGAGATGACAACCATCATGTATTATCTCAAGACTTGGCGACACTACCTTCTGGGTGCCCAGTTCGTCGTCAAGACGGACAATGTTGCCACGAGCTATTTTTAGGCACAGAAGAAACTAGCGCCTAAGCAAGCTCGGTGGTAGATGTTTTTGGCTGAGTTCAACTTTGCCTTAGAGTACAATGTTGGGACGACCAATGTAATTGTGAATGCCTTAAGTTGTAGGGTTGAACTGGCTGTTGCACGTGCGAAGCCTTCTGAACTGCATTTGGAGGGCGCTTTGCTGAGCCGCATCTGTGAAGGCACATAACAAGATCTGATAGCGCAACACCTTATTTTTTTGATGCATGCAGGGAAGACTCAACAATTTTGGCTATAGGACAACCTTCTTGTAACAAAAAGGAGATACATTTTTGTGTCACGATAGAAAAGCCTTCTCTGCGAATTGCTTAAGGAGTGCCATGATACATTATGGGTCGACCATCTTGGCCAGGAGCGGACCTTAACAATCCTTTTATTAGCCACAGATGAAAGATGGCTTGAAGGAGTATGTGCGAACGTGCCTCATCTGCCAATAAGACAAGAGAATCAACTAAAAGACAACCAGTCTCCTTGAGCCTCTACCAATTTCAGAACGTCCTTGGAAAAGCATTTTCATGGACTTTATTGTTAGTCTGTCGAAGGTAGATGGCATCAACTTCATTCTTGTGGTGTTGATCGTTTCTCAAAATATGTCACATTCATCTCATCTTCTAAGGAATGGCCTGCAGAGAAGACTACAAAGTTGTTTGTAAAGCATGTGGTGAAGCACTGGGACATACCAAAGACCATTGTGAGTGATCGCGGTGCTCGCTTCACGGGCAAGTTCTGACATGAAGTATTTCGGCTACTTGGCTCTAATTTGTTGTTTTCAACAAGCTTCCATCTGCAGACTGATGAGCAAACAGAACGCATCAACGGGATACTTGAGCAATACCTTAGGCACTTTGTTAGTGCTAATCAGAAAAATTAGGTGAAGCTCATTGACGTGATACAATTCTATTATAATCTGTAGAATAGCGAGTCTTTAGGCCACAACCCGTTTGAAATAGCTACGGGGTAGCAACCGCTCACACACTCTTGCCGCGCAAGAAAAGGGAAGGGCATCCTTTGCCTATCAGTTTATTCGAGACTGACACAAGCAGAATGAGTTAGCGAAGGCATTCCTATACAAGGCGACAAAGAGAATAAAGAAGTGGGCGGACAAGCATTGTCGGCCCGTTGGGTTTTAAGTTGGAGACCAAGTGTTGGTGAAGCTTTATCCTGGTCGCACAAGCATCTTTCGCGGGTCGCACCGCAAACTGATCAGAAAATATGAAAGATCATTCACCATCACATAGAAAGTGGGCAAACTGACATACAAACTAGAGTTGCCCATAGATTTCAAGGTGCACCCGGTGTTCCACGTGTGCAACATCAAACAGTTTCATACAGATGACAGATATCTGAAATGTAGCATGCCACAACACGCTCTCATCATGCAGAGAGCCTTGACAACACAAGGGGCCGAGAAGCAACTCTGTTAGATCTTTCGCCACAAGGTCAGCTACTTGGGCGAAGCGAAGAAATACCTAGTGCAGTTGAAGGAAACAACGAAACCTACGTGGGAGCCAGCTTTCTAGATGAACAATTGCTACCCGGCTAAAGTCAGGGCTTACCATGAAACATATGGCGTCGAGGACGATGCATGATTTCAAGGGGGGAGCATGTTCTCTTAGGACTTACATTATAAAGTTGTGTCTAGAGTCTATTTTTCTTTCGTTGAGTCTGATGTAAGCTGCCAGTTCAGGTTAATCAATACCCCAAAGGGGCAGCTTGTGTCACAGGCATAGATTTTTTTGCAAACCCGCAACGCGCCAGACTGCCGCACTTTTCTATGTGCTGAATAATTTTCATTGGCCCTGCGCACCACCTCGTGCACAGCTGCCTAGCGGAAGCTGATCAAGCACATTTTCAAGTGCGTATTCCATATAGTCCATACCGTTTAGTGCATAGTCATCCCATACCAGCTATCACTTTCGAAAGAGACACAAACTTTGCCTTAACCTTGCGTGCCATGAAGCGTCTTGCGGCTCCATGCACACGACATAACAAAACTCCACCATCGAAGGAACAATACCTTGCGGCCCTCAGTCCGACGACCAGTTGATGATTGAACACCATAGCGAAAAGCACCACTCAGACTCATTCGTCGGCGCTTAGGCATTCACTCGCCTAGCTTCGAGTCACCATACTCGGTTGGAATCACCTTCCTAGGGGAATTAGCCCTAACCCACATGCACTCCCATGCGTCCAACCGCTACGCGTGGGAAACTCCAAGTCGAGAGGTCCTTAACAAAATCTCCAAAGGCAACATCCTCTTATCTGTTGGCACTGCTTAACCAACCAGCGCTCTGCATTTGAGTCGCCACCCAAAGATGCACTGACGCCAATATTGTTGCTTATCGCGTGTGGCGCTATCACCGCACATCACCGATCAAGCAAACACATACTGTGCGTTGTTACACTTGATGCATTTACTACTCAATAGAGCTCTGCACTGCACATGCCTCATTTCGAGTGCTCAATCCGGGATATTCTCCCCCACCCAAACAATTGTCGTCATCGACAATGTCGGTGCAAGTAAGAACACAGTCTTAACTGATATGCCAATTTCTCTTTAGATTCATCTTGTTCTGGTTTTCTTCACCATCGCCGTAACCTTTAACACGCCAAGTCTCATTCCTTAACGCGCCTCCAATCACTTAGATATTAGTCTTTCATTGCATCAACATCGAGCATCATTTGCTCGTGGAACCCCAGTGAAGTCTTAAACTCAAAGCAGGTCATCCTCGCCTGCACGACAAACTTGTCGTCTTTATGCTCATGGCTGGGGTGCCTTCCAACCCCAGCAAGGGAAATTCCAAACCCTCCGTGGTGCACGCAGAGAAGCACGACCACCAACGTGTGCCATAAAATATTAACTCTCTTAGGCATCAACTTGCGGTTTTCCAACGGTCCAAACTAGTCCTCACGTAGAGGATGTTTACTTGCGTAACACCTCAAAGCGGTCCTTCAAAGCGTCTTTATGGGCACTCGTTCACACAAGGGGCAACACAGCCCAACGTTGTAACTCTCTTTCAGAGCCAACACGTTGTAATTCTCATCTGGAGCCAGCAAACGTTCCCTTAGGAACCAAACCCACTAGCCACGAACAACAACTTTTCAGCACATACAATCCACAGAGAAACTCTCAACTCAAGGGACCAAAGCAATGGGCATCTTTGCTCATCATGGGCACTCCGCTAACCCACAATCTTGAGAGAGAATCTAAAAGTTTTAATTGAGTCTCTCATGCCCAAAGGTGTCAATCCATCCAACCGAATCCAACGTGCATTCTCTGCATGTACAAAACAGACACCACGCTTCACCTGTGAGCCTAACGCACAACTGGTAGGAATCTTTGGATTATCTACGTTCTCTTAGACAACTGAACAACAACCTTACACTTTTGCTTATTATCGACAAAATGTCTTATAACATCCTACCAACATCATGTTTTGTGCTCGATCAACCACAATTCAACTGCGCAAAATTACGTAACCAAGATAAACCATCGTTGTTCTCTTCAGTGTCGCACACAATGAAAAACAAGGTCTTCGTGAATCTTTCTGCTCTGATGCCAATTTATTATGGGCATAGAATTTTTTGCAAACCCACAACACGCCAGATTGCCCAATCTGAATAGCCTAACGACCAAAGGCCGCGTCATAACACTTTTCTATATGCTGAATCATTTTCATTGGCTCTGCGCACCACCTCATGCGCAGCTGCCTAGCGGAAGCTGATCAAACACATCTTCAAGTGCGCATTCCATATAATTCATGTCGCTTAGTGCATGGCCATCCCATACCAGCTATCACTTTCGAAAGAGACACAAACTTTGCCTTTGCGTGCCATGAAGTGTCTTGTGGCTCCATGCGCACGACATAGCAAAACCCTACCACCGAATGAATAAGACCTTACGCCCCCCCAGTCCGAAGACCAATTGATGATTGAACACTATAGCAAAGAGCACTACCCAGACTCATTCGTCGGTGCCTAGGTATTCACTCACCTAGCCCCGAGTCACCATACTCGGTTGGAATCACCTAAGGTGATTCCTGAGAGAATTAGCTCTAACCCACACGCACCCTCGTGCATCCAACCGCTACGTGTGGGAAACTCAAAGTCGAGAGGTCCTTAACAAAATCTCCAAAGGCAACATCCACTGATCCGCTGACACTGCTTAACCAACCGACGCTCTATGTTTAAGCCGCCACCCAAAGATGCACTAACGCCAATATCGTTGCTTATCGTGTGTGGCGCTATCACTGATCAAGCCAACGCATATTGCGTGCTGCTACACTTGATGCGTTTACCACTCAGCAGAGCTCCGCATTGCACATGTCCCATTCCGAATGCTCGGTCCGGAACAACCCATATACTTGAATTGTAAGAGGCCTATGGGCTAAAATTGTGAATGAATCAAATGCGTTGAGCTTTTTTTTATTCACCCTTATTGTGATTGCTTCTTGTGATTATAATTTTTCTTCTTTCATTCTCTCTTGCTCTTTTGCATTCTGATTACAAGCTTTCGTGGTTGACAAACGAGCGATAAGTAAGCTTGCGACGATAAGGAAGGATCATCGCATTGTGTTGGCCTATTAAAGAAAATAAGTCTGTGACACCATGTGGAGACTGTTGAATCATTCAAAATCAGGCTATTTTAATAGCCTGAAATCACATGTCGAACATGAGATTTCAGCCAACCCGTCATTTCTAATCATTCTGATTCAAAATCTAAATCTCAAGGGTTGCCCTGGGATTTAAAATCCGAATGATTTGAAATAATTCTGACTCCAAATCCTGTCCAGTTGAGGCACCCGAACGTACCCTAAATATTTCTTTATGTTTTCCCGCAATCCATAGAAGAGAATGGATAAATATTGAGATATTCAAGCATACATGATGACACGAGAAAACAAGATTCTTGGATGCAAAACTGATAAAATGGACACTTCTCACAAAAAGAAATCTGAAAAGGAACTCATTTGAGTTTTTGCACGAATGTATATAATCAGGCTACAGATCTACAAATAAAGAAAGGAATAATTCAGAAATCAGGACAAATATTATCTCTCCCAACGGTGGTGTTGCACAAACAGGCCTTTCATTCTCTTCTAACACCCGTTAATTCTGCTCGGACTCATGATAATCTTCTCTGGGCTCAGCTTGTCTGGTAGGAGCATCTGGTGCACGTCACCTTGTGTTGGGAGGTTGCAGGTTCAAACCCCAAGGTATAGTTGTATAATTGGTAGGGGTCTGCATAACCCCAGCTTGCCTTTAAAAAAATAAATAAATTATCTTCCTAGAATTTTAAGATAATAGAGAATAGCACAAGTTACATCAGCATTATCACTCCTTTAATCATAAAGTTATTTATATATTAATTTTTAAAAACAATTCCATTATGATTAATATATATTTTGTATGTTGGTATTTTCTTAAATAACAACTCAAACTTTTATGAGATTTCTCGTCAAAGAAAGCCCAAACCGATAATTGTGGCATCGGTGGAGACCTAACCAACCCCATTGGACACATCCTCTTTGCGCCTGATTTGAGCCTGGGTTTGTTTTTACGCTATGTCAGGCCTAGGCCCCAAGCCTTGTCGGTTCGGTCTCAACTTTTGGGTTCGAGCCCAACTTGTCTTAGGTGAGGTATAATAGAATATCAACATTTGGCCCAATGCATACTGTCCACCCACACTGCTACTAGTATGTCTGCTAAACGGGTTGGCATAATCCGAAATTGAACGTGAAACGAATCTAATAGGACTCAATTGACAACCATGTGTGTGTGTTTAAACTTTAAACCAGTGCGACAATCAGTGATATCTTTAAAAAAGATCAAATTTTAGTTGCTTTTAGATGACAATATATCGCGATAGTTTCAAACATTCATAATAATATTATCACGAGGAAAACACCGCAGTGAACCAGGGGAAAACAAGGTCTTCACCCCATTTGGACAGGGGATGGAGGACATGAAACGGGGATGAACTTACGCTTCCCCTGCCCCGCCTTGTCCTGTTTCGTATCTAAACCCGGTTAGTAAAATGCTAAAATACTCTTTAGGGTTGACAGTGGACTGAGAAAAAAAAAAGGACCCCACCCTGCCTCATCCCGTTTGGACCGGAGATGGAGGACATGAAATGGGGATGGAGGCAGAGACGAGGTTAAAATCAAAACCCGTGCAGAGATGGAAGCATGGATGAAGGTTAAAATCAAAACCCATACTGGGACGGAAGCAGATATGAAGGTTAAAATCAAAACCCGGGCAGGAATGGAGGGGCAGGAATGGAGGGCGGAATTTTGAGCAGTGTTGTGAGAGGCGTACGCCTCAAAGGCGAAGCGCACGTTCAAGGTACTGAGGCGTGCAGTGATGCACCTAAGTTAAATATAAAAAAAGAAATCTGATTATGAGCATTAAACAAAGGTCGTTCTGATGCAGTCGCATTAACTTCAATCCATTAACATCTCTACAAAAATGCCACATATTTTTACGATATTTTAAATATACCACGGATACTTGAGAGTCTCATGTTGTGAGAGGCGTACGCCTCAAAGGCCAAGCGCAGGCTCAATGCCTCGCTTCGCCTCATCGCATTTAACAACCTTGATTTTGAGACAGGGTGGGGGGTGTTGGAGTCCTTGCCCCCCGCCCCGGTCCACTGCCTAATTTGATTGTTTGCATATTATTTAACGTTTTTTTTAAAGTTTATCCAACGGCCGATATTTTGCTTATAAAGCGCGAGAAAAAGCAAGATATCACGACCTTGCCCGGCAGTTTGTGTGGGTTTAAACCGGCCTTGCCGGCACTTTGTGTGGCGCCAGAGAGAGAGAGATGGAAGTGAGGAGTCTGAGGAGAGCACTCATCCCTCCTTCGCTCCTACCGAACCCTTCGCCCGCCAGCCTCCAATCCACCCGCATCGCTCTCCACGTAACCTTTCTCTCTCTCTATATATCTATCTATCTATCTATATCTTTCTATCTATGACCTCTCTCTGTCTCTGTCTCTGTCTGTCTGTAGGTGAATGAAGATGGTTCTTCATGTTGTGTGTTCATCGCATCAGGATGCAATGTCTACAAAGTGGAGGTCTGAAACTATAACCCTCACCCTAACCCTAGCGCTAATCGTCGCGCTGCATTTTGAATTCCGTGAGCATTCTGCAGGTTGCAATGGAGGATTCCGCGGTCGAAAAGGGAAAGGACAGTCTATTGATACCGATAGCGGCAAAGGTGTTTCGTTGGCTGTTGGATTCTTTTCTTCTTTCGTTTTGATTTTTGATTTTTGATTTTTGATTGATGGAAGTTGTTTAGGTAGTCTTGGTAGAATGCTTTGTGTGTGTTTTTTTTTTTGTGAAATTTAGGGGTTTGGTTTGTCGATTTGAAGATATTGAATTCGACGAGGGTGAGGCGTTGTCCACATCGTTCGGAGATACAGAGCTTAGCTCTGGCGGATGCCAATTGTGAGTAAACGAGGAGTGATTTTTCAGGTTTTCTTCGTTATCATATTGTGGAAAATTGGAATGGGTAGGGTTTTAGATCGTAATCTTTGTTTTGACTTTTGTTTTTGCACGTCTGAATTAATTTGCTGGACGCTAGTGCAGGTGTAGATGGTGTTTGTTCTTTCTGTTATGATTGATATAAGCATTTGATTAACGTGATCTGCCGGTAAACATAATAGATAGTTGCTAATGGGTAAACAGCAGGCCCTGTGGCTTAAGCGGGTCAGGTGACGTGTACTCTACGTGATGACCAACAAGCATTAAGATGATTAGAACATATTGTTAATGCATCTTTTCAAGTTTCCAATATGGGTGGGGAATAGACTTGTCTCGGCTCACTAAAACTTATGTTTGAGCTCATTCTTTTAATAAACGAGACAGGTTCAAGCTCAATCCTAGGCTTATTTGGTTAAACAAGGTGAGCTTGAGAGTGCACATACAAATATATGTATTGTGCGTATGTATGTATGATAACTCTCTGGTATTGATGTGCATACCGTATCAATTAATGCATTCTCACCTACCCATTCATTTTAAAAGCAGATCAGCTTAATACATGGGTTTAGCATGGTTCATACAGTAGTGTAAAATCATTTTTATTATCTAACAATTTGAATGTAATAGACCCTTTTTACAGTTACATTTTTATGCTATATGGACTGTTTATTTTTTATACTTAAGATATAGTTAATGTAATTTAATTTTATTGGTTCGAAGTATGTTATTAGAGTAAATAAACCATGAAAATGCAATTAATGATTGCTCACTTTGAAGTTTCCCAATCCAAGCCAGCGCTTGGGCTGTTTATCTCCTTGTTTTGGACATGCCATTTTGTCAGTGCTATGTTATGTGGTTCCTATATATTAGGTGACCCAAAAATATGCTTGGGCCATCACTAATTTATGCTTATGCATGCACACAAGCTATCGAAGATGTTCTGAACCCATTTGACTTCCTGGACAAAGTCGGCTATGAGCTCATGCTTATGCTATTGGGCAGACTGATTAAATCTCCAGTGTTCCAGCAATTTTTGCTGATCCATGTTGGAGAATAAGAGCCATTTCAATTACATGTATGATAAGTTGCTTGCTGAAGTGATGCAGTTTTCTTGTTGACTTTAGTGGCATGAACAATTTTGATGCTCTCTCATCTTGTATCTGGTGAGTTTCGAGAACCATGCATCTGCCAATCCAAAATTGGGCTTAAGTATAGTTTTTTTAACTAGCCGAGTGCGTCTCTAATCAGCTTAGTTGTCAAAGGCGCTAGGCGGTGAGCCCCTAAAGAGACTAGGCGAGGCCTAGGTGGACTAGGCACTATCCCAAATAAAAAAACATACAAAATATGTAAACAAACTACTAAAATTAATAACAAACATGTATACAACATAAAATCAATCAACAATAAGCAATAGACAAATAATAACATGTTGTCGAACACTGTAAAGCAATTATATTACATAAAAACAGTCAAATAGATTACTCATACACTTATATATTATATATGAATTAAGTACACACACACACACAAACACACACACACACATATATATATATATATATATATATATATATATATATATGTACAAAAAAAACATGTATATGTGTGTGCAACTGCGCATCAGACCGAGAGACTACCTCGGCCAAGCCACCTAGGCTCCGCCTTTGACAACTAAACGGAGGGGTGAAAGGAGGAGGAAGAAGAAGAAAATGAGAGAATAAAAAAAAGAAAGCTTTTGGGGCGGGAGGAAGAAGAAAAAGAAAAATAGAAAGAAAAGAGACAATTTTTTTTTTAAAAAACATGACAACTATGTCCTTGCTGCTTAGGCATGGACAGCCTAGGCAGTCTAGGTAAAAAAACAGGGTCCTACCACCTAGACCCATAAGCCTAGGCGGTAGCCCTATGCCTAGCCAGCCTAGGCACAGTTTTTGACAACTAATCTAATCATCAATGCATTGTATTGGCAAGTAGAACAGATTGTTCCTTGTGTGTGAAGTGGCTCTGATTGCCTGCATCATGCTGATTTCTTGTCTTATTCTTTTATAATGACATGGTTTTATCCTAGACAATACAAATGACAGTGAAATTACTAGAATCAAGCTTACATATTAACATTTGTGAACAAAAACATTAAATGACCTTATAAATTACAAATGCTGATATGGTGTTGTAGTACTAAAACTCCTTCAAGATGTTACTCTATGCAGCCAAAAGCCATAATTAGAACATGCTAGAGAAATTCTGGATCATACTTTGTTATTTAATTTATTTGACTAATTTGGTGGTTGATGCACTACATATTTTTTATACTCATATTTGTTTTCTGCAATTTGGCAGGTGACATGGGCTTGATATTAGGTACAGTTGATTCTTATGGTCATGTCATAGTGTCCAGACTGGATGCTGGAAGTCAAGGTATAATTTTTGTCTGTCCTTCCTATGCTCTATATTCGCAACTATGTAACAAGGTATTCTTAAAATACCCAATGTACCCATGTTAACACTTGTACATATGGGTTCTGGTGCTGGGTTCTTCCAGGTGCTGACACATAGATACATATTAAACAATGTACATACTACATAACACATTGTATGTTTCTTGAATATTTAAAATCATTCACCTTTTTTTTAATATTTTGGTGAGGTTCTCTACTCGCAATGCATACCTGCACCACACACACCACAACCTAGCACCGCCCTTGCATCCTTCTTTTGGAAAACAGCCATGTAGTGTCAGCCATATCTGTATCACACCATGTGCCGCCACCCATACCTATTTGACATGGATTAGCAAGCTCTTTTCTTATTATTATAAGACTTTCAGGTTTTATGAAGGGAAATAAATATGCGTGGTGTCTGTAATGAGATATATCCAGGACAACTCCTGAGTACTGCTCAATCAAATATTATTGTGAGATATATAAGGACATATAAATACAATAAAAAAGGCAGAAGTTGGAACACACATAGCTACTATTGTTGATTCTCATACTTTCCCATTCTTTTGATGATGTCTGAGTTTTTGACCAATAAGTCTGAGCTCATAATTCGACCTCTGATCTGGTTGCTTCCATTTACAAATAGTGATGAACATCCTTATCTATGTTTTCTGGCCTTTGCTCCTTTCCATATTGTTTATTTTATGTTCAAGTCTTTATCACTTTATATGAGGAGAAGCGTACAATTTTTTTTTTGATATTTCAACTTGGGCTGCACATTGTCATTGTAAACTGTTCTTAGGGAAATCTCAATAAAATTTAAAGGTAAAGGTAAATGTGAAGTTAAATCATGACAAAAAAATGGTTATTTTTCATGTTTTGGGACAATATGGAATACACTCGCTGACATAGAAAAACATATATAACAAATCTAGCATTATCTGGTGGGCATCACTGTGCTTTCAGACATTTCCCTTTTAAAAGCCTGCAAAAAGAAAATGTTTGTTACCAATTATTATATCCAATCTTCTCTTTGTCAACTCCTTACATTCCTTCCACCCCACCTTGTGATTGTTATGTGCAGTCTATGTCACAGGGATTCGGCTAGCAGGGTGCCGCACCCGCGTCGACTCGACGCAGGTGCGGCACTGGGTGCGGTCAACCCGATCTTGGGTGCGTTGACCACACCCAGGATCATTTAGGTCCATTTTTTTTTTTGGATTTTTTTTTTAAAATTTGCCCTATGAAATGGGCTGCGGAATTTAAAAAAAAAAATTCTGTTGACAGCTGTTGCTGCTGCTGCTCCTGCCTTTTTAATCCTGATCCTTCTTTTTCGTAAAGGATTTTCTCTCTCCATAATAAATGATAATGATGGTGGTAGCCTTGTGATCCTTCTTTTTCGTAAAGGATTTTCTCTCTCCATAATAAATGATAATGATGGTGGTAGCCTTGTTGATCCTTCTTTTTCGTAAAGGATTTTCTCTCTCCATAATAAATGATAATGATGGTGGTAGCCTTGCTGGCTATTAGTATTCATTGTTCTCCTGACGAGATGGGTGCGCTATCGTGCATCTGTATATAAAATGAAATTTGAAAAAACCCGCGTCAGGGGAACCCCTGGACCCCCTTATATATATTACATTTTTGCCCCTGCCGCACCCCCGCACCCGGGTTTTTTGGAAGTGCCGAATCCCCGCACCCGCACCTGCACCCGCACCCATGTGACATAGTGCAGTCTTAGATTACTGTAGCAATACTATTCTTCCTGCCAGATTGCTGCTAAGACCTCAAAATTTTAGCTGGAGCTTTGTGATTCCTTTTAGGTCTCACTTTGTTGCCCTTTCCAGCAGTGACATTTAAATTATGTGCATCATTCATGTAGAATTTAAGCAGCAATACTAGATTGATGGTACAACCATGGTTTTTATGGTTTACTTTTTGGAAAAGGATACTTTTTTTTTTCTGTGGGTTAATTATGAGAAAACCTTATTTGTCACATAACTGGATTCATGCGGTTAAGTATTTCATATTGGAGGACTTGTGTTGACATGCATGCATGAAATTGTCAGATGTTGAAGAACTTACATATGCAGCTTTGCCTCAAGATTGTGGTGTTGGAGAGGGTAGCTGGTCTGGGCTGTGCTTCAGTCCAAATCAATGGTCCATGGTATAGTTTTACATACTTCACATCATTTCTGCTCTAGGAAATTAAATGCTGCTTCTCTTTTAATCATAAAGCAAAACTTGAATATGCGTTGAGCCTTCATATTCAAATTATTTATATTCTAGCTCATCCTTTCTCTGTATTATTTAGTCTTTGCTAAATCCTGTTCTGGAATGTACTTCCTTCGACTATGACCATTAACACTTTAATAAGAAAAATCCTTAATCAGATGCTGCTTAATGCACATGTCATGGGTGTGATAATCATCACTAATATATGACCAAGTGTGATTTTCTAATAATGTTTACTTGTCTGAAAAATTACTAGTTCTCATGTGTCATGGCAGATGTCGGTTGTAACTCTCATGATGGTTTGTGATTTTTTGTGCCATTCTGAAAATGGAATATTTGACTTCTGTTGGATGTCATAATTTGATGCAATTTAAGCTGCCAAATGGTAGATCTGACTTTGGAGGTTTTATCATGTCTGATACACCACAAGATTTGATTTTTGTGTCACGAAATGAAATGGAATCTGAGACACAAGAAATACAAAAGAATAAATACAATTTTATCAAACATAAATGAAATCCAAATGCACTCTCATAATGCATTTGGCTAGATACAATAAATGATACATAGTCATGTGAAAAAAACATGACATAAAAATTAAATATTTTATTTATGAGAAATATTCACACAAATATACAAGTCAACCTCACTTCAACACACACACACACACACACTATATATATATATATACATCCATCCTCTCTCACCTATACAACAAAAGGATGAGCAATATATAGAGGAAGACATAACGGCTAGTTTGTCAAACTAGCCGTTACAAACCCCAATGGCTAGTTGGTCATTCAAAAAACAACCAAAAAAGAAAAGAAAAACAAAAAGTAAAATATTTAGTCTTTTAATAATGACAAAAAACCTAAAGTATACCATAAGTATACTTACTAATCTAATAGGTATACCTATCCAAAAATACATAAAAGGCATGCCTAAAGTATACCATTAATATAACTCAAATTAAATGTACAAGAATACACATCAAAAGAAAGAAATAAAATACCTAAAGTACACTTAAGTGTACTTTTGGTATATACAAAACATACAACATAACGAAATGCTACATATATCTTAACACCTCCCTCAAACTTACGGTGGATCATTGAGGGTTTGCCAAAACGAGATTAAAATGAGTCTTCAGTTGTCTTCATAAATGATCTCCAAGACGAGAACTTTAAGCTTTAAGACTTTTTTAAAGAAAAGAACTTCAATCATCATTAGAGTTCCAAGCACTCTAATCTTCAAATCTCTATAGAGCTTTAACTCAAACCACGACTTTGAGTTCCTGCATTAAGAATGCAACAACTACAATAAAGGGATTATAACAATATATATAGTATTTAAAAACAAAATAAATAGTAATAATATTAGCTATATATACATATGGAGAGAGGATGGTCAAGCATACCAAAAACACACGAAAATGCAATACATAGAAAATGCAACAATCACTTTAAAATACAATCATTTAAACAATTCACGAGAAAAAAAACTAGTTAGAGATATTTGATAAACATTTACAATAATCATTGAAACCCGAGTTGATAGCAATAATTTAAATTATGAATATCAAAGAAAAAGACAGTAAAAAACTTAATCCAAAATATTTCAAAAATAATTAAGAGATACGATAATCTATCAAACGAGAACCATGAAATATTAACTTAACTTTGAAACCATTTCACAAAAACCCAATAAGTCAAATATCCATATTCACAACATCAACGTATCCCCAAAGATGATAGTAATAAAATATCAAATTCCTAGAGACCAAAATAATTATATATCAAAATAGACTATCAAGAGGCAATCATGCTCAAACAATATTTCAATAGCTTAGGTAGACATATCATACGAAGATATAAATCATCAATAATTCTAAATAACTAAATCAAATTGTCAATAAGTAACAATCATATAAGATCAAGACTACGATGTCTCAAAGAAATGGAAAAGCTCAAGAGATCACAATAATATAAATTTCAATGACAATAACATTATCAATATGAAATATTCAATATATATTAATCTATGCAAACAAAGCATATTACAATGCATAATGCATGGTAATGAAATCTTCAAAAATTAACTATTGGCCATAAGAGGGCAAAAGGGCAGTGAAAAAAATTATAAAATACATGAAAAGATTTTAGAAATCTCACATACAAGAATTTTTAACATCATCAGAAGAGACAAGACTTTTGCAAATCCCAACAATAGTTTGATCACTACAAGCAATCACTCCATTGACCTCCAATTCATCAACTTCAAAATCCAAGTGTATCAGGACATAGGGCAACAAATAAAAAACCAGTGTTATCAATAACCATACCAGTGACAATGCACCAACATTACTGGCTATCTAAACTAACAATAATCACCAGATACAACCACGAGAGGTACACACAGTCACCTTACAATAGTTGTAAAACTGTAAATAACACAATCAGCTACAACAGGTGCACATAACTCACCACACACATGGTTGTAAAACTGACAAACAAGATCCCTTGTCCAAAGGAGTCACTCATATAAGAGGAAAGAGTAAAAAAATAAGAGAAGAAAAAATAATGTAATAAACTCAAACTAATGTCAACAAAAATAAGCAAGAAGATTTGAAAATAATATTCAAATCAAGGCAAGAGAAATAAATTTTGCAATATTATGATATTTAATCCATAGGGACCAACATGGTCACAAGCAAATAATAGTTTAGCCATCACAGATAAAGATCAATACGAGCATCCAACATAATAACAACAAGAGCCAAATAAGCAAATGAGATACAAAACACTCACAAAACAGAGATCAAACAATTGTTACTCGGAACCAAACGTAGTGCCAACACTAAACTCATAAACCAGCAATCTAAATTGACAAAACAACGAGGTGTACATAACTCACCCCCAACAAACACACATATTTTAGCTCCACAACACCGAGGTGCAAACAACAGACCTCAAAAAGGCCAAAAGAAAGAAATGATTCATCGAAGAAAATATCGTGATAGACTAAACCAAAGCCAACAGAAAGCAACAAGAAAACTTCAAAAATCACTTTCCAAAAAGAGGTTTGAAAAACAAAAAATTTCAAATCAAATCCAACAAGGAGAGTTTGAATCCTCAAAATGAATTAAGGTGCAATCATGTGCATAACAAGAATACAAGATACAAGCATATCACTCAAATCCTCATGAGGCTTACATATAATACGTGCATAGTTCTCATAAATATGTAACAAAATTTCAAAAGGCATAAAACCTTGCTACGAAGGTAACGAAAGACAATTAAAAGGGAAAAAAATCATGAGACCACTAAGGCAAAAGCCACCAAGAGCAAAAGAGCACATACTTAAAATATTAATTTTATTAATTCTCACAAATACACAAACTATGTCTGAAGAAAGACATAATATCCGAAGAACACATGAATCATAATATGATCCTATAGATCTATTGCATGTTAAGTCTATTGCATGTTAAGAAACAAGCAAATGTGCCTAATACTCAATACAAGATCATGTATTACAAATCTAACTATGGAAAGAGTATGATTTTTCACAAGAAAACATGTCATGCATGAAGAAAATATATTAAAATCTCATGAAATCACTAAGTATTATAAAGTTCCCACACATGAAAATATCTTCATGCATATACAAAAATCTCATAACATCATACATTCTCAAATAAGGCTACTAAAGACCTCACACCAAAGATAATTTAAGCCTATGCATACATATAAATTCCACAAGTTTCTAACTCATGCTCACAAAGAACTAGCCTCAAGCTATTCAACAAAAGATCACAACCCTCAAAACAACAAAAGTCATACACAAAGAAGACATGCTTTGACACATATAACTACGAGGTACTCGAATAAAGCATCTAAGTGTCACAAAACCAATAAGAAAATTTGCTCAAGAATACTAGATCACACACGTGTACATCAAATTAAGAGAGTTTAAAAACATAAGAATCAAACTATATCTTATAGGAGTACATGCATGCATAAATATCATTTCACAAAATCAAATAAATATTATAAATCATATCAAATTATTTAATAAAATTTTACATCAGCACAAATATGAATGCAATTAAATCCATCAAAAGGACAAAACTTAAATAAGTTTAAAAAATATATATATTTTTTGAAATAACCAGTGTTGTGAAAAGCGATGAGGCGTAGCGAGGCACTCCACCAAAAACTGAGGCGAGGCGTAAGTTTTGAGGCGTAAAGCGTAAGCCTCAATTTTTTTTTGAAAACTTAAAAAAAACTATAAAAAAATATCTAAAAATACAAATAAATAAAAAATACTTTATGTGTGAGATTAACATGTAAAAGTAACTAAGAAACTGATTATATAACTGAAAAACTAATTATATAACTGAAAAATATAATGTCCTAATGTATATCTAAAAACTAATTATATAACTGAAAAATCTTCTTCTTCTTCAATAAATAAAAAAATGCTTTATTTATGAGATCTGAAAAACTAATTATGTAACTGAAAAATATAATGTCCTAACGTATATCTGAAAACTAAAAGTAACTAAGAATCTCCTCCTCAATAGCTCACAATTCATGAAGTCAAGGGTGGTTAATAGTATAAAACATCATATTGGAGTTAGCTTTAGCACATGAAAATAGTAAATGAACATACTGAAAACTATCATTATTTCTTTTCATAGCTATCTCTGCTGTTATGCTTGTTCTAGCTCTATATGAACTTTCATACTCGGCCTTCCAATGTTTTGCAATACTATAAAGCATATGCTATACTAATGTACCTTTGCATATCCTTATATAATTCTCCCTCGTTTTGTGAGAGCTTTTTATTCATAATTGTTGGTGTTTCCACATGCTTGCATTTATATGATGACATAGACCCAGGGAATGGGAGATTTATATGCTTAATGATAACTCTAAATAGGTGAGCGGACAATCCTAAAAACATAATTTCTCCCATTTGCAATTGTTTAGCCTTGAGGTTGAGGCATCTAGTTGTTCACCTAAGTCACACGGACTCGGCTATAAGGTCGACACACTTGCGTTGACACGCCTCGACACGGGTGCAGCTTCGGACATGGGGCGGACACGGTCAACCAAGTGTCAGACTTGGTCAACGCACCGGGGCTGAGTCCATCCACATTTTGGACTCGGTCAACTTTGATCGAGTCTATTTTTGTCCATTTTTAGGGCAAAAGATGTATAAAAACTAAAAAAATTGATCTTTTTATATATTTAAAATATATATAGCCGTGTCTCCTAATGGGCACAACTTTGACCGAGTTTTATTATTGTTATATATATATATTTTTAAAAATATATATACATATATATAGCCGTGTCCCCCTAATGGGCACAACTTTGACCTGTGTCGCACCCGTACCTGCACCCATGTGACATAGTTGTTCACTAGATGATGCTTTTGTCTCCTTGTTGGGGAAGATTTAGGGCCTTCACTGCTCTTGTATGTGTTCAATAACTTGTTTTAACCTTAAACACTTGTTTTCTTTGACTTTCAAAGAGTCATTTTGAATACAGATACTTATATTGGAACTACGAGCTGGCTGAAATGAAATTGTAATACCTGTGATTTTTTATCAGATAAATGAACTTAAAATTTATGTCCTTAAGCTATTACAAGGATATTTTATTGTTTTAATTGTTTATTCGTACTTGGATCTCGGATATCCTATTTGGATCTTCAATGTTGGATTCTTAGTATCCTGTTCGGATCTTCAATATTTTATTCGAATCTTAGATAACGGATCACGAACATTTTAATTGGATAACCAATAAGGGATTTTAGGCAAAAGGATCAGATCTCTGATATTGGATCCTCAATATCATGGTCATATTGGATACTGGATGCAGGAAGAATTCAGTGGATCCGCGAAGTTTAAATTAAATGTTAATAAGAAAATTTCTATATCGGACCTATAACACCTGATGGAGATTCGTAATAGTCTAAGCGACGTTGATCCACAATATTGCATTTGGATCCTGGACATCGGAGATTTAAATATGGTAATGATCCAATTAGAATTTTTATGTTTGGATCCATATTAGTGGTCTAGATCCTTGTATGGTAATTCAGATCCATAGTGTGAAGAAAATTTCGGATCCTTAGATCCGTATTTCTTAAGAGGGTTTTATGAGTACGATGGATCTTGGACCCGTAATAAATGGTTGAGATCCATGATAGTGTATTTGGGTCCAAAGAAATCTAGTTAGGGTTATATTTAAAAATTTAAATGATGTAATAACCTTAAAATTTTTGTTTCTTGAATTTATTTTAAAATAATACATAATTTTCTGAGGTTGGGGCTGAAATTCATGTTTCGGATCCAAGATCCATATCAACTAAGGTCCATCTCTCTCTCTCTCTATATATATATATATTAGAAAAAGGAATAATAATAATAGCAATATAATAATAAGTATATAAAATTTTATTAAATGAATCCACAGTTGGATCCTGTGGATCCAAACCGCAGGGAACCGTAGATCCACCTCGCGGTTGGATCTCGGGTCTCAGACCCAGGGTCGCGCCCCGTGTAAAGAGATAAGTAATAATAATAATAAAAAAAACACATATCGGGGCTGCCCAATCAAATGGGCATTAGGGTTCTAAGAGAACCCTAACGCAGCCTGATAATGGAGAAGGTTGGGGGGAGGGGGAATGCGTAGCCGCCGGGTGGGGGGGGGGAGGTAACCGATTCCCTTCCTTTCTGGGAGGCCACCCCCTATAAAAAGGGCCTCTCCCGAACCTCTTCCTCTCACTCTCGTTATCTCTCTCTTCCTCTCTCATTTTCGCGATCTCCCTCTCGATCCGTGCTCGACAAAATCGACGCCGGCGAAACCTTCCTCTCGCAGCATCAACCACCATCACGCCGGAAAAGGTAGGTCTTACTGCTATTTTTACTTGTTTTGGGTATTGAGTGTGTTCGAGTAGTCGATGTGGGTTTGCCGAAAATCCCAGACCTTCGATTTAGGGATTTCGGATTTCGGTTAGTAAGGTTTCTTACGGTTTTGCAGGGTACCTTGTGTCAAGCTTGCAGTATGCAATCTGTCCAACTTTTCCTTTTTTTTTTTTGAGTGCTCTGGGATTTGGGTGTTTGTTGCTTATGTTGTTTACTTGGAAGTAGGGTGGGAAAGTCAGCTGAACTGGCCCATCTTGGACACAACCATATTCTTCAGGTTGAGTCTGGGTATCCAAAATATAGACCCAATTAAGTTTTGCGTTGGTATTGGACGTAGCAGTTCTATTCTATTTAAAAAATAAACTGACCTTGACGAGGGCTGTGGTAATGCAGCTACTTAATGTGTCAATTCTGAAAACTGTAAAAAGTATGTATGTTAGGGTTAACTTGTGAAATAGTTGGCAATAATGATGTTTGAAAAAAAAAAGTCTTGGGAGAGCTAATCCTACCTAGCAGAGCCTCTAGGGCTTCAGTTACAACCAATTTGAATGATGATTAGTCTTAATGATATTGGTGTTAACATGACTTGTAATATGGTGGTTAACTTTCATTTAATTTCCTTTAGAATTATAGCAGTGTTTAAGGGTGTCTTTGGCCAGTTGTTCTGTTCTGTTAACCCTGGTGGTCATACACTGAAGTCAGGAATCTTTTTACTGCTTTCAAAATGTTTTGCTATTATTTGAGGTTCAGTAGAAACTTTTGTCTTCTATTTATTAATCTGGTTAGCAATTGATATTTTATCCAATTTGATGGTAGGAAGTAGAACGTTGATAACAATAGTTACTTGCTTTGAAATTCATCGAATTTTGTGTCCAATCTTTATTTGTATCCATATTGTACTGCTGCAGTATGCACTCAGTTGGTATGTATTTTGCTGCACACATTACTGTGCACCCACGAAAATATGTATACGTTTTCTGTTGTGACCTTAGTGACGAATGAACTCCGCCTTTGATATGTTCTGCATAGATAATTAAATATGTGCTTCCCATTGTTGTTATGACTATACATGTACCCACATCCTGCGCATGGGAGCCGAACCCTTTCTCAGGAAGCTGATCCCTAGTGCATTATGTCATATCTGGAAGACCAGAGAGTCAACCCTGGCATAACATGAGTCAGTCCTTGGTTGCCCGTGTTTGGGCACTATGCTTATAGCTGAAATCGGGTGATATTATACATCAGTGAAAAACTATGTTAAGATCTTTATTGCCATTAAGAATTGTGATTCACTATGAAAATTGCATATGAGCATTCTACTCGTAGTTGGAAATGTGGGATGCTATCTAATTGTGAAACACTGTGTTTTAATCTTTATTGATAGTATGAATTGTAACCTGATATAGAATCTCGGTTCTGCGTATGTGCTATGCACCGACCGTTATATTTGCATGATCTGTGTTGGAAAACCTGTATTATTTGTTAATTTAAATGATTTTGTATTCGAGGTATTGACTAGGGTTCATGCCTGTATACATCGCCTATTAGTGATCATTTTTTTGTTATTATTATTTCTGTATTAGGTGAAAAAGCAATGTGCTGATCATGCCTAAATGTTGTAAATGACTTGTGTTTTCTTTCATCAGATTAATTAATGATAGATGCATGCTTAAATCCAGTACATATTCTTGTAGATTTCATGAGCTGACCCCGTGTATATATTCTTATGAAATACACGGTTTAGACCGGTGTATATTCCTTTGGATTTCACGATTTAGTCTGTATGTATCTTTTGAATTTCATGATGTAGTTCTGGGCACAATCTTTGGAATTTCACGAATTGGTCCTGTGCATAATCTTGGAGATTTCATGATCTGATCCTGTGTAACTTTCTTTAAGTTTTATATGAACTATTGAGGTGAAGCATGATTAGGTCCCGTGCATTTTCTTTTGAGTTTATGGGCAATCAATGGCTGATGCATGCTTGAGTTTCGTGTATGCCTTCTCTCCTCTTGTATCTGATTAGTCGAGTTGTTCTCGTATGAAATGTAGTGGGAATCACAGTAGTTCATATGTAAATTGATCTCATTGGTGGCATAGAGGGCAAATTATTGGTGGTAACACATGAGACATCACAACGGTGGTTTGAATCAGAGTTACCGGAAGCGCCCCTATAGTAGGGGAAGCACATTTCCCTGATATGCGCTTCGGAAGCGCGAAACATTGCACTTCCGAAATGTGTGGGGAAGCGTCCCCTTTTTTGGGAAGCACACTTCCCTTTTATGGGAAGCGCGCTTCCCCCAAGCTTCCCCCTTTTTATTTTTTATTTTTTATTTTTTCGCTTCCCTCTCGCTTCCTAGGTCGCTTCCGAGACGGTTCATGACTCGCTTCTAAGTAGTCCCACGCTTCCCGCTTCCTAAATTTTTGAAAGTGCCTCGCTTCCCGCTTCCTCGACTGACAACCATGGTTTGAATTGCCAAGCTAAGGTGAGAGGGTCCACAGTGGTCACAAGTTAATAACTGGAATACATATATATTGAAGTATAATTCTTTCGCCTGACTGGTTTAAAGGTACCAGGGTTTGTGTGCTTGACTGGTTTAAAGGCACCGAAGCACTCTGAGTGGGTGTTTGGAAAATCTTGCTTAATGGGCAATATGGGTCGAGTACCTGATGTGGGTACTTGGGTTGATAAGCTTGCACTCAATGTCAATAACATTGATAAGAAAATTAAATGTTCATTTTTGTGAGCCTGACTGGTTTAAAGGTACCAGAGCTTGTGCTCGATGGTTTAAAGGTACCAAAGCGTCTGAGTGGGTCTGTGCAATCAAATAGAACAACATTGGGTTGTATACCCTTGTGAGATCATAAAGGGTGAGGATCTTCTACTATGGTAATAAATTTTGGGGAAAACACTCCTTTACATTGGGAAATTTAAATAAATAAAAAGATCAACCAACTCAGTTTTTTGGCTTACCTTGGAGAGCGTAGGTGGTACAAAACTTTGGGGACATGTGTTTATTGTTTCGAGCGATAATGACTCGTTGGTCCTCAGTCTTCGGAGTTGGGGGGACCCGGACTACTAATGTGTCCTAGGTGATAGCTCTTTGTTCTTCTGCAAAAGTTAGGGATGCATCCTATTTTGGTTTTGGGTCTTTGGGAGATTCTCTCGATCACTGGCCGCTCCTTTCGGATTTATAGTTTCAGTTAGAATGTTTGGGTTAATAAAACACCAATGAATAATGAACCCCCGAATGTTCTCTTCTGAAATGTTTGTCTTGGCCCGCGTGTACCAGCTGTATAATTAAAGATAAACATTTGAATTAGATCATCTTAGGTGTCACATCTGAGTAGGTAGTAACAAATTTACAATCTTATACATGTACATTTAATTGTAACAGGTGAACATTTAATTTCAGCTTGCAATGAAATTTGTGTCTCTGAGATATTTAAATTTTGCTAATGATGTTACCTGCTAGTTAGCTTCTTATAAATTATTGACTGTCATAGCGTAGATCTTTACTTTTTCTTTGTATATGTTGAAAATCACACACGACACCCACATCACATACTTGACACATGAGATACCTGCAAGAAAAATTACAGTATTTCCTATTTAGATAGTTGTAGTCTAATTCCAATCAATTTACCATTTTTCAGGTGAAAGATAGAATGTCATGAGCTGCGGCAGGATGGGGCATTGATCGAGATATTGGTTTATTGTTCCCGGGATAGTTTGGGTTCATTTTTATGTCATTAAGACTTTGATGTTATTATTCATTGATAGTGAAATGCAATAAACGTTTTGGCTTGCTCTCCACTGTCATGTTCTGGAATGCTTAACCTCATAGTATTAATTGTTTCCGCTATTATAAAAAAAAAATTCTCTAAAAATTTGGGTTAAATTTTGGGGCGTTACAGAAATAAGATGATCTTTGATGGTAGTATTAGTTAGCTTTTTAGGTGAACCATCAACAAATGAGTTTGCAGTATTTGACTTTACCTTTATGACGGCTGGCAATTGTACATTTGTACTTGTATTGAATAGCAGAAGTTACTATATATGTATGCTTATTTTTCATGTTTTATTTCCAGGTGGCAGTTGCTCGTAGTTTCTGCAAAAGCATAGATATCTATGACCAGGATATTCACCTTCAGAGTTTACATACGTAAGTCAGTTTGTTATATTGAAATGTATCCAAGCCAAGATCTCAATTTTATGTTTGATGTGCTCGTTAGATTACCTGCATTATTGTTTATGAACTTTGTTAGTGGTTCATATCTTGAAAAGTTTGCTTATATGATAAGATGTGACTTGATTTTATGAATCATTGTTGTATTAGTTTCTCAGACCTTATTGAAATTATTACCTATTTTCTGAGCTATGACTAAAATGATAGTTTTTTGTGTTTTTTTAATAAGTGATTCAAATATGAGATTTTTTTGCAGCTTGTGGTATCCTGCTTCTATATGCTTTATGCGAAGTTCGATAATTGGAGATGGTGGCTCTTCTACATTAGCTCTTGCTGAAGGCTGCCAGGTGCTGTTCTAGGAAAAAAATGTGCTTTGGAAATATTTTAGATAACTTGCCAGAGGTGATAAATGGTTTTCCCCTCTTCAAAATATTCCTATGTTTGTATATGGTTATCATGAAACTCTTGTTCAGCCATATTTTCAAAAAAATGACAGTATTTTGTTGATCAATAGAAAATGAGATACTGCATATAGAGGTAGCAATCTAAGTTCCTAGTTTGGCTTCTCCAAAAATGCCATTGAATTGTTAGTAACTTGGAGTCCTCACTGAAGAGGTTTCCTATTTACCTTTGTACTGCAACACCCTCAATGTTCAACATGTGTATGAACTTGTTGCTGATTTTAATCTTAAAAGTGCAATTGTTTCTTTCCTAACATGCCAATTTGTTGCAGCTCTCAATATGGGATCTGAGAGTAAAGCATAACGGTGGTTGCATACAACGAATTTCTGGCAGCCTAGGAAGTCCTTTTTATGCTGTTTGCAGTTCTGCAGGTGGTGCAATTGCAGTTGGTGGTGCTGATCGTTCTGTGACCATCTATGACTGTCGCAGGTTGACAATAAATCAAACTGGGAAATATGATTTGATTATGATATTTTTAGATATTGCTGATATGCTTGATAGTGTTGTGTTTTACATGTTTATTAGATATTATCAAAGTTGCCCTGGTTCTTGCTATTTGCACTATGAGCTTTAAGGGTACATTAAGCTTTCATAATGGAAATTCTTATCGGGATTAAAAGTTAAAATTCTTGTCATTTTTGCAAAGACATAGGCTTGGGTTTATTTGCTAAACATATCTTGTAAATAAGGGTTTAATGCTGATTAGACAAAAACTAAATGTAATATAACCATGTGAATCATTGGTAGCTTGGACTGGATGAAAGGCACTAGTAGGTTTTGTAATAAAATCAAGCGGAAAGCAAACCACAATGTGCACAAGCACAAGTACAATTCCTACAAGGGACAATACAAATGCCAAAGGCAATATAAAACCACATAAGTTCATACAATGGCTACAAAGAGCTTAAAAGTGCATAAGCACAAGTTCACAAAGGGACAAAACACTAGCCAATCAATGTCAAATACACAAGATTACAAGAGGCATCGATGTGCATAAACAAAAGAACACAAAAGTAAAAAATAATAATCATTTTATTGAGGTAGAGTGCTTAGGAAAGCATTAGAAACAATTAGAGTGGAGAAGCCCCAATTTATACACAAGAGAGAGGCCTTGGGAAGCTCCCAAGAGACGGTGGGACCTCCCAACGGCTATAAATTTAGCCGATGGGAGCATCCCAACGGCTCTATGGTCATTTGACATTGTGCCCTTACATAATATGAAAAAGACACAGAAAGAAAAATAAAAATAAATACAGAAAAATAATAAAAACTGTCCCTATTACAATTGGTAAAATTACCAAAATGCCCTGGTGGGCCAAAACAAGAAATATTAATAATATATATATATATATATATATCTACTCTAAAATTACGTGATTATTAGTTTTTCAGCATTCAAACTGTATTTACGTGTTACAAGTTGTTCTTTTGGCCTTCTTGAAATGCTATCATTTTGCATTTGACTTTTTGAGCATTATGTGCAGATGGTCGACACTTTCAAGATGGGTCAGTTGTTCAAAGTATGAGGTGAATTGACATCCTACATCTACCCTTGTCTTTCAAAGTGCTTGATTAGTTATCTTCTCAAAATAGCAAGTCTCTTGCTGCTGGATTAGTATGTCATCTCTGACTTTGCCACTATGTTACGAATATATATTTGAGACAGTGGTCAACATGATCTCTCTTATCAATGCCCCTAGTTGTTGCCTATTGTTTAGCACGATGTCTGGTGCACCCTCTATTAATGTTATTGTCTGTTAAGATAAATGTATCTTTCTGTTGTATTTGCCAAGGTATACTTATCGGTACTTCTTTTGCATTTGTAATTCTTTGTATTCCTTTTGTATTTTAGGTATATCCTTGGTATACCTATTAGGTATTTAGTCTTTAGATTGAGTATACTTGTAGGGGTAAAATAGGATTTTTTTTTGCTTTTTTATTTTTAGTCATTATTTAATGACTATTATTAGTTTTTTGGTATTTTGTTTTTATTTTCTTTTCGTCAAACTGTTTTGACCATCTAACCGTTAGGACTATGCCTAACAGCTAGTTAGAGGAGGTCCAACTTGCTGTTGGACCTCCCTCCAACTAGCTGTTAGGCTAGCCCTCTCTTTTTCTCCTTCTCACTGTCTTATATAAAGCGTGTGTGCGTGTGTTTATATAAGAGATGATGGATGTAGGTAAAGTGTGTGTGCATGAGTGTTGTAGTGAGGTGTTCTTGTATATTTTTTGTATATTTTCATTAATAATTTTTGTCTTGTTTTTCTTCATGGCTATGCATGGCTTATTGTATTTATTCAAATACATTTTAATAATGCATTTGAATTTCATTTATGTTGTCATTTTCAACGTTTCTTGTGCCTCTCTTTCTGTGCCAATTCATGATTCTTCATATTTTGCCTCTATGGGTCTTGAGATTCTTTGGTTCGAGTTCGTGCTTCATAATCGATGTATGGTTTGAATTCAAGGGAGATCTTGGTGTGTATCTTAAATCTTTATATGTCAAAGCATGTATTCTTTGTGTATGACTTCAAATTCATGTTTTTTTTGTTTTGTTTTGAGGGTTGTGATCTTTTGTCGAGGCTATGTGAGCATGACTTAGAATCATGTGGAATTTGTATGGATACGTATTGTATACTCTTAAATTATCTTTTGTATGTGAAGTCTTTAGTAGCCTTATTTGATAATATATAATGTTATGAGAATTTTGCATATGCATGAGGATATTCTTATGCGTGAGCACTGAAAGGAAATGAAGTCCACAAATGGATCTTCAAATGATGCTCACAACCAATCTTACAAAAGAACCACGAAGGTTCACAAATAGCATACACTCACAAGAACCACTAGGGTTCATACACCAAACTCAAAAAGAATGCAAAGCAAATGGGAATAAAAAAGACTTTGATTCAAGTGGGAGAAACCCACATTCAAGAATTACAAAATAAGAAGGGAGAATCCCCTATTTATAATACAAGAGAATGAGAGGGAAGAGGGAGTCGTTGGGCTCCCAACGGCTTTATTGAGCGTCGTTGGGAGTCCAACGGCTCACTCTTCTTTGTGCTTTTTGACTTCAAAAGCACTTCAAAGGCTATAAAAGGTCTCAAAAGAAACCAAAAAAGGTAACTATCATAACCCTAACTAGACTATGTAACTAAACTAAAAAAAATTACATATGGGGATGTATTACATATGACATAAGCTATGAGATTACAAATGAGATTACAAATGATAGTTTTCTTTTAACACCCCCCCTGAAACTTACGGTTGAATAACCGAAAGTTTGTCCAAGAGAAAGTGAAATCGAGGAGCCGCGAGAGGTTTGGTAAAGAAATCTGCCAGTTGATATTCTGAGGAGACGTATGAAAGATCAATGGTGCCGTGTAAGAATTCCTCTCGTATGTAGTGACAATCCATCTCGATATGTTTAGTTCGTTCATGGAATGTTCGGTTGCTGGCAATGTAAATAAAACTTTTGTTGTCACAGCACAACCGTGATGCTCCTGTACACATAACTCCTATGTCTTGAAGAAATCGTCTTAGCCAAACTACTTCCATGGTGGTTGTAGCCATGACTCTGGACTCGACTTATGTTAATGAAAGAGAGACCTTTTGTTGCTTCTTGCACCTCCATGAAATCAAATATTCACCTATAACCCCACAAAAATCAATAGTTGAATATTGATCATTAGGATCACCTCCCCAATCTGCATCAATATAAGCAGTTAATTCTAACGAGGAAGAAACAAATAAAAAAACTCCTCTAAAGAGAAAAGTTTTAATGTATCTAATAAAGCGTAAAACAACTCCTATATGAACAGTAGTAGACGCATGCTGAAATTGACTTGCGATGTGGACAATATGCGCAATGTCGGGTCCGGTAATAAAGAGATAAGACAACGCCCCAACAAGTTGTCTGTAAGGTTTAGGATTTTTCAGTGGCTCTCCCTCATCAATCTTCATTTTGATGTTCACCACTTCAGGAGTGTCAACCTGTTTTTCATCAGAGATACCAGACCTGTCAATAATATCAAGGGCAAATTTAGACTGAGTTAACAAATAACCTCTAGAGGAATAAGCAACTTCTATAGCAAGGAAAATTTTTAAGAATCCCAAATCACTCATTTCAAAATGTGTTTTGAGATTTTTTTCGATATTATTAACTCCCTGTTTATCTTTTCCTGTGATGATCATGTCGTCCACGTAAAGGAGAAGAATAATAATACCTGCATCAAAATTATTAACAAACAAAGTTATGTCAGTAAGACAAGATTGAAAATCAAAATCATGCATAACTTGACTGAATTTGTCATACCACGCCTTTAGTGCTTGCTTAAGGCCATACAAAGCTTTATGTAAACGAAGAGCTTTCCCTTGAGAGATCTCAATGCCAGGAGGTGGTTCCATATATACTTCCTCACCTAGGCTTCCATTGAGAAAATCATTCTTTACATCCATCTAGTATATGTCATTTCTTTACAAAGGCAAGAGCAATTAAGATCCTAAATGTGGTCATTCTGGCGATTGGTGCGAAGGTTTCTTCATAATCTATTCCATATTCTTGAGAATAGCCTTTGACAACTAGTCAGACTTTAAACCTCTCAAGAGTACCATCACTCTTGGTCTTAACTTTGTATACCCATCGGCATCCTATGAGCTTTTTACCTGGCAAAATATCATGAATAGACCACGTATTTGCCTTTTCTAATGCATTTAACTTTGTTGTCATAGCTTCGACCCATTCAGGGTGTTCTTTTGTTGTATCATAATTAGAAGGTTCTGTGTAGGAGTGTATTAAAGCGATGTAAGCTTGATGTTTTGGTGGGAAAGACTCATAGGATACAATTTTTTTGGGAACCTTTGACACCCTAGATGATCTCCTGGTTACTATTTGATCTTGTACTTTAGTATATTTTTTTATAGCACAAGGTTGTTCAGAGTTGCCCCGTTTGGAGTATTGAATACTGTAATGAAATATGCGGAAAAGCAAAGAGTGCACTAGGCACTTACAACATCCACTAATGAACAAACAACAAGGGCTAATACCCAAACCCACAAGAGACAACACAACATAAAAATATAAATGTCTCTTATTGAAAGAGAGCGAGCTCTCAAGAGTGAGAAATACAAGAGGGGTTCACCCCTATTTATATACAAGAGAAGGAGAGGGGAAGGGCCAAGAGTCCTTAAAAGGAGAGCCACATAGGGGGCTCCCCATGTAGTCGTTGGGAGCCCCCAACGGTCACAAATGTGACCGTTGGGGGCCCCATCGACTACATGGTGGGGCCCCTTTTGTGTGAGCAAAAAAACAAAAAACAAAAAATATGATTTACAAAAAATAAAGAGAAAAATAAAATAAGAAAAACAAGTACCCCTATCGGGTACTTGTGAAATGACAAAAATACCCCTATCGGGTATTATATAAATATATATATATATATATATATATATATATATATATATATATATATGAATTACATTTATTTTAACACCCTCCCTCAAGCTTTACGGGGATATAACCGAAAGCTTGTTAAGAAGAAACAAAAACCGAGGAGCCGCAAGAGCCTTAGTGAAGAAGTCCGCCAACTGGTACTCTGATGTAACGTAAGGTAGTGCTATAGTTCTTCTTAGGTATTCATCACGAACGTAATGGCAGTCCATCTCAATATGCTTAGTACGCTCATGGAAGGTGTGATTGCTTGCAATATAGATTGCGCTTTTGTTGTCGCAACACATCTTCGAAGGAGTAAAGATGAAAATGCCCATATCATTAAGGAGGCTTCTTAGCCACACAAGTTCCATGGTTGTAGTGGCCATAGCACGATATTTTGCTTCCGTCGAGGACAAGGATACTTTGTGTTGTTTCTTGCATCTCCACGAAATCATAGAGTCACCTAAGAAAACACAAAATCCGGCAGTTGAGACTCGGTCATTGGGATTTCCCCCCCAATCTGCATCAGTATAAGCAATTAAATTAAGTGACGAGGCAAAAGAAAGAAAAACTCCCTTAGTTATGGTATTTTTGATATATCTGACAATCCTTAAGACTGCACTCATGTGCACGGTTGTAGGTGCATGTTGAAATTGACTGACAGAGTGGACGGCATGAGCAATGTCTGGCCGTGTGATGGATAAGTAGGTTAGAGACCCAACAAGTTGTCGGTAGGGAGTAGGATCCTCGAGAGGTGTTTCATCTTCCAACCTTAATTTTGCATTGATGACTTCTGGGGTTTCTGTCTTCTTATCATCGGAGATACCAGATTTGGAACAGATGTCAGCAGCAAGTTTCATTTGAGAGAGAATGTACCCTCGAGGAGAGTACGCCACTTCAATTCCTAAAAAATATCTCAAGAAACCAAGGTTAGACATATCAAAATTTTCTTTCAAAACCTTTTTAATATCATTAATGCCTTGCTCATCACTTCCTGTGATGATCATATCATCAACATAAAGTAGTAAAATAACTACTGAAGACCCTGTACTTTTCACAAACAAAGCAGTGTCAGTATAACATGAACGAAAATTCAAACTTGTCATTACATTACTAAATCTATCATGCCAAGCCTTTGGGGCTTGTTTTAAACCATATAATGGCTTTTTAAGTTTGAGAATCTTATTTTTACCAATACATACTCCAGGTGGGGGATCCATGTAAACTTCTTCATTTAATTCGTCATTTAGAAATGCATTCTTAACATCGAGTTGATAGATAGGCCATTTTTTCACTGACGCAATAGCAATAAGAGTCCTAACACTAGTCATTCTAGCAACAGGTGCGAAGGTTTCTTCGTAATCTATTCCATATTCCTGAGCATATCCTTTAGCTACTAACCGTGCTTTATAATGTTCTAATGAACCATCGCTCTTGGTTTTAATTTTGAAGACCCATCTACATCCTATTGATTTCTTTCCAGTGGGTAACGAAGTTATTTCCCAAGTTTTTGCTTTTTCAAGGGCACTAAGCTCTAAGTTCATGGCTTCAACCCATTGGGGAATATCTTTGGCCTCGTTATAGTGTGAGGGTTCATGAAATGAATGCAACGCAATTAGACATGCTCTATATCTTGGAGTTAGGGACTCATAGGAAACAAACCTATTAGGAGGATTGGAGATCCGACTGGATCTCCTTAAAGAGGTTTCTTCTATGTTGGATCCTTGAGAGTATTTTTCTAAGGCGCTCATCTGAGATTGTTGACCACGCCTAACATATGTTTGGATTGGTTTATTATTTTCATCTATAACATTATCAAGAGGAATTTCCTCTAGGTCATTCAAAGACACATTAGAGATTTCCTCTTCTTGAGGAGTCTCATCTTCTTGAGATAGAAGATCAAATAAAAAAGTATATTCACTTTCGTCAATATCTTTAGTTTTCACAAAACCATTTTCATTTTCCAAAAATGTTATAGCTTTGGATACATAGAGTTTGTTATTTTTCAATTCAAAACATCTAAAACCCTTTTGATTTTCTCCATAACCTAAGAAAACACATTCAATAGCTTTAGGAGATAATTTGTCCCGTTTATGAGTAAGGACAAAACATTTACATCCAAAGACTCTTAATCTATTGAAGTCGGGTGTTCTTTCAAATAGTTTTTCGTATGGGGATGTATTTTGTAAGGATGAAGATATCATTCTATTTATTAAGTAAGTTGAGGTTAAGGCCGCTTCGGCCCAAAAATTCTTTGGAATATCTTTGAAAATAAGGAGTGTCCTAGTGGTTTCCATGATGTGTCTATGCTTTCTTTCGGCCAAGCCGTTTTGTTGGGGAGTCCTAGGACACGATCTTTGATGACAAATTCCATTTACTTCTAAATAGTTTTGAAATTCATTTGATAAATATTCTCCACCCGAATCGGATCTAAGAGTAGAGATATTACTTGAAAATTGATTTTTAACTATCATATGAAATTTTTTGAAAAAGTCAAAGACTTCGGATTTTAAATTGAGGAAGTAGATCCATACATACCTAGTGTAGTCATCGATGAAAGTGACGTAATAAGAGTACCCTCCTTTAGACATGACGGGAGAAGGACCCCAAACATCCAAATGGACTAACTCAAAAGGTCTTTTGGACACAAAGGTTCGGTTTGGAAAAGGAGTAGATTTCATTTTACCAAAAATACAATTCTTGCAAACAAAATGTTTCTCATTACAAAATTTCTTTCCAAATGGAAAGGAGTACATTTTTGAGAAACTTGGATGTCCAAGTCTTTGATGCCAAATATCAATATTTTTATCTTGGACATGGTTACAAAAAGAGTTAGTGGGGAGTTTCAAGTTGCTCATGTAATAGAGATCTCCCCTCCTATGGCCTTGCCCAATCAGCTTCCCGGACCGGAGATCCTGTATAGAGCAATCCTTAGTTGAGAAGGAGATTTTACATCCATGATCACATATTTGAGCAACAGAGAGGAAATTTAAATTAAGTTGAGGTACAACTCTCACGTTTGGCACAAAGAAATCTTTTGAAAAGTTTAAGGTTCCAAAACTTTTTACTTGTAAAGATGTACCATCGACAGTTGAAACATAGGAGTTTTTATAATTATTACATAAATCGGAAAGCTCATTTTCAAGAGGGGTCATATGAAAGGAAGCTCCAGAGTCAAGGATCCAAGACGACATACCTGGAGGAGAGGAGGAAGCTACGGCGGCACCCGAAGTTGATGGAATCTTGAGTAGAGTTTGTAGTGCTTCCGATAGTTGAGCAAGAGAAAAATAGTCCTTTCCTTTGATTGCTTCCTCTTTCTTTTGAGTAGCTTCTTCAACGGAAGCAACCTTATTTTTCGGTGCTTCATTCAACTTAGGGCAATTAGGTCTTATATGACCCGGTTCTTGACAATGATGGCAAATGGCTTTTCTATAATTGCCATTATAGTTATTTTGTCTTCCAAAATGTGGAGGTTTGTAAGTTTTCATGTGGTTGCCGGGTTTTGATACGGCCAAGACATCATCTCCTCCTTTAATCATGCCAAGACGGGTTTCTTCTTGGCATATTTCGGCTATGGCATCTTCCAAGGGAAGAGGCTTTGATCTATGTAAGAGGGAGGATCTGACTTGCTCATATTCGGGCCTAAGCCCATGTAAAAATTGGAAAAAGTGTTCTTTTTCCATTTGTTCTCTCCTTAATTCCACATCTATACTAGAAACCCATTTTGGTTCTAGTAAAGATAGCTCATCCCATAGAGGGCCAAGAGTGCTAAAGTAGTCCCTAACACTCATTTCTCCTTGCTTGATAGTCCGGATTTTTTCTTGAAGAAAGAATTGACGAGCAAGGTCTTTTTGGGTAAACATACCTTTCATGAAGAACCATGCTTCATTTGCCATCCGAAATTTGGCAATGTTGGTGCAAATCTTGAGCTCCACATTGTTCATGAACCAAGCAAGAATCTTGGCATGCTTACTTTCCCAATCTTCTATTTTAGATTGGTGATCTTCAATGGCCTTCATGCGGGCATCTCCTTCAAGAGCTTTCTCTTGATCACCTTCCATCTTAGTTAGTTGAAGTTGCGGTTCCGGAATAGTGCCCATAACGTATCCCCAAAGATTTTTCCCCTTGAGGTTGTTTTCCATGGCGGCGGCCCACATCATGTAGTTGGAGTCATTGAGCTTGAAGGAGAGATCAATCTTTTGTTCTCCTTCCGTAATAATCACTTACAAGAGGATGAAAAGAAGAGAGATATAACAAGAAAAAATATAGCTACACAACTAGCTATATTAAGAAGAAGAGCATACACAAGGCGCCTTGATACCATGTAATGAAATATGCGGAAAAGCAAAGAGTGCACTAGGCACTTACAACATCCATTAATGAACAAACAACAAGGGCTAATACCCAAACCCACAAGAGACAACACAACATAAAAATATAAATGTCTCTTATTGAAAGAGAGAGAGCTCTCAAGAGTGAGAAATACAAGAGGGGTTCACCCCTATTTATACACAAGAGAAGGAGAGGGGAAGGGCCAAGAGGCCTTAAAAGGAGAGCCACATAGGGGGCTCCCCATGTAGTCGTTGGGAGCCCCCAACGGTCACAAATGTGACCGTTGGGGGCCCCATCGACTACATGGTGGGGCCTTTTTTGTGTGAGCAAAAAAACAAAAAATAAAAAATATGATTTACAAAAAATAAAGAGAAAAATAAAATAAGAAAAACAAGTACCCCTATCGGGTACTTGTGAAATGACAAAAATACCCCTATCGGGTATTATATATATATAAATATATATATATATATACATAAATATATATATATATATATATATATATAAATATATATATATACATTTATTTTAACAAATACAACCTTTATTATCATGAGATGATTCAGTACTTACTATGTCATTTTGATCTTCTAGATTAATATCGCCTTCACTGATCTTTGGAGCTAAGTCCAATAGGAAAGAGTACTCATCTATTTCTCTAGAGTTCTTGACTTCAAAAAAACTTTCTTTTTCAAAAAAAGATACATTACTTGACACACATAACTTTCTAGTTTTGAGATCAAAACATCTATAACCTTTTTGATGGTTTCTGTAGCCGAGAAACGCACACGGAATAGCACGAGGAGATAGTGTCATTTTTGTTAGAGAAAACAAAACATTTACACCCAAATACCCTTAATCTTGAATAATCTAGGATTTGTTTGAAAAGTTTTTCAATAGGAGATATATTGTTTAACGAAGATGATGACATTCTATTAATGAGATAGACTGCAGTTAGAGTAACTTCGGCCCAAATTTTTTTGGTACTTTGTGAGTAATGAGTAGAGTTCTTGTTATTTCTATAACATGTCTATGCTTTCATTCTGTTAAACAATTTTGTTGTGGAGTATATGGACATACCTTTGATGTGTAATTCAATGTAAATTCAAATAGTCTTTAAATTCTTTTGATAAGTACTCTCCTCCTGAATCAGTGAGAAAAATGGAAATATCATCTTTAAACTGATTTTTAACTAAGTTGTGAAATATTTGAAAGTGTAAGATGTTAGAAATTATGTGGAAATGAATTACAAGAATGCATAATGCATTCATAAGGTCCAACATTGGACAAACACAACCCCATAATGGGGAATAACACAATGGTCCACTAAGGGACACCACAAGAGGCCTACGAAGAGGCATAAGTTACATAAACTTTATTTAATGAGGGCCTAAAAGGCCATTCCTTACATGGGGGAATACCCCTCTATTTATACACAAAGGAGTGAGAGAAAGAGTGAGAGAGAGAGAACATTGGGAGGCCCAAAAGGGCACTCGTTGGGCCCCCAACGGTCACATTTGTGACCGTTGGGGGTCTAACAACTCCTTTGGTTTGGGACCCCCAATGCAATGCATTAAATGCATTTTACAATAAATGAAAAATAAAAAGGAAAAGGAAAATGTAAAATAAAATACATGTAAAAGATGTAAAAAAGACTAAAATGCCCATAATGGGCAGAACTACAAAAATACCCTTTATCGGGTATGATGAGATAAATATACATATATATGTATATATGATTACCTATGTCACATAGGTGCGGGAGCGGGTGCGGGTGCGGGTGCGGGGATTCGGCACTTCCAAAAAACCCGGGTGCGGGGGTGCGGTAGGGGCAAAAATGTAAAAAAAAAATTATATATATATATATATATATATAATTTTGAAGTTTTAGCAGTTTAACATTTAACAGTAAACATTGTCATAAACTCATAATATGATTCATCATGCATGCAGTATATCAACCTAAATATCAAATTATCAATCAAATAAGTAAAGCAATTACATAAATCGACCTAAATATCAATCAAATAAGTATGCATAAAAGAACTAAATTACATGCCAAAGTATATCCTGATGAAGTAATGGATGCTAATAATTTTCTTCTTCATCATCAAATGCATCATTAGAAGGAATACTGGGCTCAACTAAATCCATGTTTGTTACGTTGAATTCATGTTCTCCCTCGAAGTCACACTCTTCTGGGTTTACATCCCAAAATTTGGATGTTCCTTGTCTGCATTATAAACCCAATTTGAAAATGATAAATACAATACAAGTATATTTAAATGAAAACTAAGAAATAATCAAATAACTAAGAGAGCAAATTAGTACCTGTATTCATCATTGCTTCGCGAAAGTAATCGAAGATTTGAATGAACATATACTAAATCCTCTGCACGCTTGCTGGTGAGTTTATTTCTCTTCATGTTGTGGATTTGAGAATATGTGCTCCAATTTCTTTCACAACAAGATGAACTAGCAGGCTGCGATAACAATCTTAATGCAAGACGTTGCAGAAGAGGTGTTTCCGATCCAAATGTTGACCACCATGTGATAGGATCTATATTATCTTCTTCTCTCGCGAATAATGCCGGTGCATATAATCTCGAAGATGAAAATTTTCCAAACTCTTGTGTGACTTGATGTAGAAGATGTGCTTCTGGAAAAAGTCTTGTCATACACATATTTCTATGTCTTGATAGCTCTGGGTCTAAATTTGGAGGGACACGACCAATACCACCAGCCCGCCACTTATTTGCATAATATTTTGGATTAAGAGAATGTGCCATGCAATGCAAATGAGTGTTGCTCTTATCCCATCTTATGACTAAAATTGAATGAATATGATTAAAAAAATCTGAATCATCCAATGCAGGATTTTTTTCTTCATGCATGAAAACTATAGCTTGTATTTTTTCAATCATATTATCCCACATTTCATAAACTCTGTGAAGCATGGGCTCATCCTTATCAACTTCTCTTAACATTTCCCAAATAGGTTGCGTAAATTGAAGGAAGTATACCACTCTGTCCCAAAACTCATCATCAAGAATGAATTTCTTAATTTCTTGAGCCTTCATATCATCATCAATACGATAGAATGTCCAATTTTCATCAGTCACCATGTTAATCAAAGCATTCTTCACTCTTTTAATCCTCTTCATCATCACAATGATGGACGCAAAACGTGTTTCAGCGACCTTCAACAATTTCAAATCAGAATGCCTATTAAATATAGCATTAGCACGATGGTGGTTAACAACAAAATTCCTAATGCTTTTGACATTTCTTTCTAAATCTTCAATCCATGAACATAAAGCATATGCTTGTGAATTTTCTTCTTCTTTGGGGTTGCATATGCTCTTTAGGGCTAGATTTAAGCTGTGTGCTAAACAGGGAGTCCAAAAAATATGAGGGTACTCACTCTCCAAACTCAACGCTGCACTTTTACAAACCGGAGCATTGTTTGTAATGATTTGTACCACTTTCTGATCACCCACTTCTTTTATCACTTCTATAAACAATCCCTTCAAATACTCGCATTTTTATATTCCCCAGATGCATCAACTGCTTTCAAGAATATTGGGCCACTAAGCGAACAAGCAATGAAATTGATTAATGGACGCCTTTGAATATCTGTCCATCCATCAGACACAATGGAAACTCCATTTTGCTCCCATGAATATTTTTTAATTTCTAGCAACCTCTCCACGTTTGCCCTCTCTTCTGCAAGAAGTGTGGTTCGTATTTTTTCTGAACTTGGAGGCACATAACCACTCAAATTACAATTTGCCAAGGATGTTACTAAATCCTTCCAATAAGGATTTCTAGCCGCATTAAATGGGAGTGAACTAGAATAAAAGTACCTCCCAACTTTTCTATCCAATTCTTCTCTTCCATATGTATTGAATGCTGCTTGTATCGTTCCTCTACCTCCTAGATTGACTTTTCTTTTTTTTTCAGCATCTTCTTGGTGGCTTGCAAATGGCACACGGAGTGCAGAAGAATCGGCCATTGCCTTTCTCTTCTCATATTCTTCTTGTATTTTCTTGTATTGCCTTCGCATTGCCTCATCAACTTTTCTGCAAGCTGAAATGCCATGTCCTGGTATCTTCAACAAATGAGCCTTCACTCTTGTGTAAGACCCAACAAAATCTTTTTCGCAGAGCTTGCATCGAAATCTTTTGTTTCCACCACCTCCTTCTCCAGTTTTTGCAAGTTTATCTACATGTACCCATAGTGGCCCCACATCATCAATCCCACTGCAACTATCAGCAAAACTAGCAGCAGAACTCACATGTTGGGATGAGGATGACGCAAGTCCTTTCCCTTTATCCGTCATTTTTATCCTGAAAACACAAAAAAAAATACATTACAATTTTCAAATCAATTCGAAAATACAGAGAGAAGGGGGGGGGGGCTCAGCCCCTCCCCTGCCAACCCAACAAGAGGGCGAGAGCGAGGGGGGCTCGGCCCCTCCCCTGTCGACCCAAAAAAAAACTGATGGGGGAGGGGCTCGACCCCTCCCCTGTCGACCCCCCAAAAAAAAAAGATGGGGGAGGGGCTCGGCCCCTCCCCTGTCGACCCCGAAAAAAAAAACAGATGGGGGAGGGGCTCGGCCCCTCCCCTGTCGACCCAAAAACAAAAAAAAAACTGATGGGGGAGGGGCTCGGCCCCTCCCCTGTCGACCCCCAAAAAAAAAAAGATGGGGGAGGGGCTCGGCCCCTCCCCTGTCGACCCAAAAAAAAAAACTGATGGGGGAGGGGCTCGACCCCTCCCCTGTCGACACAAAAAAAAAAAAGATGGGGGAGGGGCTCGGCCCCTCCCCTGTCTACCCAAAAAAAAAAAAGATGGGGGAGGGGCTCGGCCCGTCCCCTGTCGACCCAAAAAAAAAAAACTGATGGGGGAGGGGCTCGGCCCCTCCCCTGTCGACCCCAAAAAAAAAACTGATGGGGGAGGGGCTCGGCCCCTCCCCTGTCGACCCCCCCCAAAAAAAAGATGGGGGAGGGGCTCGGCCCCTCCCCTGTCGACCCCAAAAAAAAAAGATGGGTTAGGGGCTCGGCCCCTCCCCTGTCGACCCAAAAAAAAGAGGTAGATGGGGGAGGGGCTCGGCCCCTCCTGTGCCGAAAAATGAGGGAGCAGGGGAGGCTCAGCCCCTCCCCTGCCGACCCAACAAGAGACCGAGAGAGGGGGGGGGGGGGGGTGCTCGGCCCCTCCCCAGCCGACCCAAGAAGACGAGAGACATACCTGCGAGCCGAGAGGAGGAGCCGAGAGGAGGAGTCTGGGAGGCGGAGCTGGGGGCGGCGACGTTGGGGGCGGCGGAGCTGGGGCGACGATGGGAGAGCTCGAGCTCAGGGGGAGAGAGAGGAGAGATTAGGGCAAATTTTTTTTTTGCCCTAATCCTCCTCCTTTTCATCGGGGGGGGGGGGAATTCGCCCAAAAATTTGGACAAAAATGACCCTGGGTGCGTTGACCGCACCCGGTGCCGCACCTGCACGCGATCCCGCGTCGCGTCGACGCGGGTGCGGCACCTGTTTTGCCGAGTCCCTGTGACATAGATGATTACATATATTTTAATACCCCCCTCAAACTTTGTGTGGGGATAACGAGAAGTTTGAAGATACAAAATGAGGGTTCCAGTCTTCAAAAAAATCTTCAATGAAAGTCACCAACATTATAGCACATGAAAGAACTTTGCATCTGTCTGACCATAACACCATGGTGTGTGATTTTAGTCACCACAAGAAGCTTACGAAGAGGCATAAGTTACATAAACTTTATTGAATGAGGGCCTAAAAGGCCATTCCTTACATGGGGGAATACCCCTCTATTTATACACAAAGGAGTGAGACAAGAGAGAGAGAAAGAACATTGGGAGGCCCAAAAGGGGACTCGTTGGGCCCCCAACGGTCACATTTGTGACCGTTGGGGGTCCAACGACTCCTTTGGTTGGGACCCCCAATGCAATGCATTAAATGCATTTTACAATAAATGAAAAATAAAAAGGAAAAAGAAAATGTAAAATAAAATACATGTAAAAGATGTAAAAAAGACTAAAATGCCGCTAATGGGCAGAATTACAAAAATACCCTTTATCGGGTATGATGAGATAAATACATATATATATATATATATATGTATATATGATTACATATATTTTAACATAAGAAAACCTCTGACCTATGTTTGAGAAAATAATCCAAGTATGCCTTGTAAAGTCATCTACGAAGATGACATAATATGTAAAACCTCATTCGGATATGACAGGTGCAGGGCCCCATACATCCGAATGAACTAATTCAAGTGGTCGAGAAGAGACAATTTCTTTTTTAAAAGGATAATTTTTTTTCCAAGAATGCATTCTTCACATTTAAAGGGCTCAAAATTACAAAAATGTTCCATCTTTGGAAAAAACTGAATCTTGGATATACTAGGATGGCCAAGTCTCTTGTGCCATAGATCCAAGTCCATTTTTTGAATATTATAACATAAATCATTCTTGGGAATTTCCAAAAAATCCATGTAATATAGGCCTCCTTCTCTATGGCCTTCCCCAATCAGCTTCCCTGACTGGTGATCTTGCACTCGATAACTGCGAGAGTAGAAGAAAACGTTATATCCATGGTCAGATAATTGAGAAACAAATGAGAGATTGAGGTTTAACTTAGGATATATCTAATTTTTGGAATGTGAAAACCTTTTAGGTCTTTGAAATTATTTTTGAAATCCCCTATCCTTTGATTTCAAGTGATGTCCCATCAGTAGTAAAAACATTTAACTCATTTGAGTTATGTCTTTCAGATAATATGTTTATATTTGGTGTCTTGTGAAAGGAGGCACCTGAATCAAGAAGCCAAGGAGATTTACCTGGATCAGAAGTGCTAATGGAAGAGACTATGACTCCTGCTGATGAAGATGCTCCCTTGAGTAGTGGTTGAAGTGCCTCCACCAATTGAGCTAAAGACATACTTCCAATGGAAGATTCATTTGATTCTTGTGGAGGTCCGACAAAGCCAACCTTTTTCTTATAAGGTCTCTTCAATTTTGGACAATGAGTTTTCACAATGTCCTAGTTCACAGCAATAATAACAAATAATTTTTCTTTTCTCGGATTCATTTCTTTGCCTTTCATCATTTGTCCTTCCGTAGTTTGGGGTTTGTATGTTCGAACATGATTTACTGGTCTGGATACGGCAAGAACCGAGTCATCATCACACTTTGTGATTCTACTCTTGAGTCTATTTTCTGCCATACTTAGCTCTTCTATGGTGTCTTCTATCGAAGGCACCTTCCCTCGATAAAGAAGAATGAACTTGGTAGATTCGAAATTCGGTCTTAATCTGTTAATAAATTGAAAAAAGTGATCCACATTTATTTGGTTTTGGTGGAGTTCTATATCTTGTGGGCAATGCCACTTCGGTTCAAGCAGTGCCAACTCTTTCCATAACTCCGATAAGCCATTATAGTATTTTCTAATGTTCTTGTCTCCTTGAACCATATTTCTAACTTTGATTTGTAAGTTGCACACATGTGCAATATTTTTAAGAGAATACATTCTCTTAATATAATCTCAAGCATCATTAGCGTACTCAAATTTTGCAAGGCTTGAGCATTTCTTGATGTCCACGCTAGATATCAGCCAAAACATAATCTTAGCATGTCCCATTCTCTATTCTTTTCATTTTTTTTCCGTAAGTCGTAATAGCTTTAATTGTTTCCACTTCCATGAGAGGAATTTCTATCTCCCCTTCTATCTTTGTGACGATTAATGTAGGTTCCGAATGGGTCTCATCCACTAATCCCCACAAGCCCTTTTTCCATATAAGATGCTTCATGATAGAAGCCCATGTAACATAGTTTGAGTCGTTTAGTTTGATAGGCTTAATGGTGACCTTGTAAACGAGCATAAAAGATGTGTTGACATTCATGATATTCATGAGAGTGACAATGAGGATACTCATGATGCACATGAGAATGCGAATGAGGGTCTTGATAATATAGACCAATCTCATAATGAAATTCAAACCTATACTCGACGTACCAAAGATGATCCATCATGTGCTTTAGAAAGATACTCTCAAAATCAAGATATATATTCCTTTAGTGTTGGAAGATCCATAAGCATTTCAAAAGCTCATAGTAGATTCGTATCCTATGATTCCTTTGAACCTAAATATAGAGTTTGTCTAATGGCTATACAGTCAAATGTATAACCATCATCTTTCCATGATGCTAAAAATCATCAAAAATGAATTAAGGCAATGAATGATGAATTAGAAGCTTTAGAAAATGCAAAAACTTAGGAAATTCAAACATTACCTAAAGGAAATAAAGTTATAGGATGTAGATGGGTCTATAAGATAAAAACTAAAAGTGACGTGACATTAGAAAGATATAAATCTAGGTTAGTAGCTAAAGGATATAGTCAATAATACAAAATTGACTATGATGAGACATTTGCTCCAGTGACTCGAATGATTACTGTTACAACCCTTATTTCTATAGCATCAATAAAAAAATGCCTAATTTTTCAAATGGATGTAAAAAATGTCTTTTTGAATGGTAATTTCAATAAGAAAATTTACATGGATCCCCCACCAAGTTTTAGTTTAGCACATGAAAAAATTCTTTGATTACGAAAAACGTTGTATGACCCAGAGTTGCTACTCGAGGAAGCGGGAGCGGAAAGCGATACGGGAAGCGAGGCACTTCTAAAATTTTAGGAAGCGGGAAGCGCGGGACGACTTAGGAGCGACCTAGGAATCATCTTGGAAGCGACCTAGGAAGCATCTCGGAAGCGAACCGGAAACGACCTAAGAAGCGAAGAAGGAATCGACATAGGATTCAAATGAGAAGCGAAAGGAAAGCGATTTTGGGATATGATTCCCAATTTTTATTGTTTTTTATTTATTTTATGTTGATTGCTAGATCGTATACATGAATTTAGTGTTCATCATTGTAAAATCGGCTGAGCATTGGAGATTCCAGATATTGTATTTGTTGTTAATGTCCCTGCACACAAATAGAACACCAAGAAAAAATATGCAGAATATATCTAAAACTCGACACGATAACACCAATAAAATATCACACAACTAGCTTCATATGAATATGAATATTCAACTATAGGCACCAAAAGTAAGCGAGAACTAACAATAAGTTCACATCCATACTACCACAAATATCATACATGATGATATCCGAGCCATCAATACAATGAGATGAACTTATCTCACAATGTCGATAAGAGCATCAAGCCAAATCCAGGTTACCGCCTCTAGTACCACTTCATAAGCATCACGAGAACTCAGCCAAACATGAATAATATCAACCAGTGTTGTGAAAAGCGTTGAGGCGTAGCGAGGGGCTCCACCAAAATCTGATGCGAGGCGTAAGCCTCGAGGCGCAAAGCATAAGCCTCAATTTTTTTTTAAACTGAGTGTAGCTGAGATGCGTATGCTGAGATGGATGTGTGAAAATACAATAAAAGATAAGATTCCGAACGAGGAGATACGTAAGAAAGTAGGTGTTGCACCCATTGAAAATAAGATGAGAGAGAATCGTTTACGGTGGTTTGGACATATTCGGCGAAGGCCTAATGATGCTCCAGTTAGAAGGATGGAGAAATGGGAAAATATATTAGTTAAAAGAGGTCGAGGTAGGCCTAGGAAGACATGGATGGAGGTGATAGGAAATGATATGAATGCTTTGAACCTCACCGAGGACATGGCATTGGATAGTAATGATTGGAGGAGAAGGATTCATGTGGAAGACCCAGAATGATTTTCTTTTTTGGTTCATATCGCCGACCCCAATTGTTTTGGGATGAAGGCGTAGTTGTTGTTTGTTTGTTTAAACTTAAAAAAACTATAAAAATTATCTAAAATTATAAACAAAAAAGAAATGCTTTATTGATGAAGCACCAACCAACACAAAATAAAAAATCTCAAATAAATACGGAAAAAATATGAGATTAACATGTAAAAGTAACATTAATGCAACAACTTGATCTATGTAAGTATGTAAGAAATAAAATATGAGCATTCATTCAATAATTTTAGATAAGTATTAATGTACTGCAGTTTTTTTTAACTAGTCTCACAAGTATTAATGTATCTAAAAATGATAATTAATAAATTAACAACTAAATTCTAATCTAAATACAGGAAATAAAATTTTTGAGATTGAAAATAAACTTAACTAACTGATGGAAACAATAAATAAATCTAATCTATTTGGCTAAATAATAAAAAACTAAATAACTATTTATTCTATCTACTGATTTCTATTTTAATCAAATAACTATTATCGATAATTAAAGTTAATTAAAACTAATCTAATATGCAAGAAACATGAATTAACATGAAATAATTAACCTTCCTGACGACGAGAGACGACGACAGGGGGCTCCGCCCCCTGCCGGTCGACCCAAAGAAAGAGGCAGGGGGGAGTCCCCCCTGGCCGACGACAGGCGACGACAGGGGGAGCGAAGCCCCCTGTCGACAGAGCAAAAAGGATAGGGGGAGCAGAGCCCCCCTGTCGATAAGGCAAATGGTAGGGGGGTGGAGTCCCCTGTCGGCAAAACAAGAAGGACAGGGGGTGCAGAGCCCCCTGCCTGACGACAAGGTGAGCGACGCCCCATACCGAAAAAGAAAGCGACGGGGGGGGGGGGGGGGGGAGGGGCAGAGCCCCCTTCCCTGCCGAACATAAGGTGACAGGGGGCAAAGCCCCCTGCCGAAAAAGAAAGTGACAGGGGGCGGAGCCCCCTGCCGACGAGAGGCGACGACAGGGAGCTTCGTCCCCCTGCCGGTCGACCCAAAGAAAGAGGCAGGGGGGGGAGTCCCCCCCCGGCCAACGAAGGGCGACTACAGGGGCTCCGCTCCCCTATCAGTTGACCAAGAGAGAAAAGCAGAGGGGGGGGGGGGACCCCTGCCGACGAGAGGCAACGACAGGGGGCACCGCCATCCTGTCGGTCGACCCCAAAAGAAAGGCAGGGGTAACCCCCTGCCGACGAGAGGCGAAGACAGGGGGCTTTGCCCCCCTGTCGGTCGACCCCTCATGGAGAAGAAGTAAAGAAGAGGGGTTTACCCGGCGGCGACGACTCCGACGTCACCGGAAAACGCAGAGGAAAGGCGGCGTCGGGGATGTCAGTCGAGGTCGTCAGAACGGACGGCGGTGGTGGTGAGTCGCTAGCGCCCTCGCAACAGAGAAAATAAGATGGTGGTGGTCGGTGGGTCGCCGACGCCTTCTCAGTAGAGGAAAGAAGAAGGTGGAAGAGGCGATGACCGACGACGGGTGGTCGTCGGCGACAGCTGTCGCGGGGGACGGAGTGGAGAGAGAAGGGGCGAGGGCTTTTGCCCCTCACCCGAGGTGCCTATGTCTTTTTTAAAGACACAGGTTCTCTCGAACCTTCGAGAATACGGGTCCGGGTCAGACTCGGGTCCGAGCCCATCCGATTTTTTTTAATGCGCGCCTCGCCTCAAGGTGTATGCCTCAAGGCGCATGATGGGTACACCTTTATGCTTTTACGCTTTTTAACTGCGCCTCAAGGCAAAAAGGCCCTCACCTCGAGGCGAGGCGCGCTTTTTTCGCCTTGAGGTTTGTTTTTAACAACACTGGTATTGACCCAAATCACGTCTGTCTGACTGATGGTATACATCAAAACGACCAAAATACAATCCATCTGAGACCCAAACACTCACCGATTGGATTACATTAAACAAAAAACCAAATTTGGACATAAGAAACCTAAATATCCAAAAATCAACAGAAAATCGATAGAAAATTAATCACTTAATTGATTGTCGAACGTCGGAGGTCGTCGAAGAAGGTTGCTAAATCGGTTGAGCGAGAGAGGGAGGAGGAGAGGCTCTAAAGAGGCGTGAAAAAAAAAACCCTAAGCCTCTCTTTCGAGTTTTTATTTCACGACTTCTTGAAATTTCCCATTTTACCCTTAATGAAAAAAATCTTTCTTTTAAAAAAAGGGTAAAATGGTAAAACGCGTACCCCTTTAATGGGGTACCCGTCCCCCATTAAAGGGGTATGCGTACCCCATTAAAGGGGGACACGCTTCTTGTCATAAGCGTGTGCTTCCCTGCGCATTTTGGAAGTGCCGCGTTTCGCGCTTCCGAAGCGCGTATCGGGGAAGGGTGCTTCCCCTATAGCAGGGGCGCTTCCGGTAACTCTGGTATGATCTAAAGCAAGCCCCCAAGGCTTGTTATGATCGATTCAGTAATGTGATGTCAAAACTTGGTTTTAAATCTTGTTATACTGACACTGCATTGTTTGTTAAGTCTTCTAATGCATGAATGGTGGTATTATTTCTCTACGTTGATGATATAATTATCATAGGGGGTAATAAGCAGAGAGTTAGTCATATCAAAGATGTGATCAAAGCCAACTTTGATATGACTGATCTTGGTTTTTACGGTATTTTTTTTGAATAAAAGTGGCTTACTCACCTCGTGGTTATTTGTTATCTCATACTAAGTATGCAGCAGAGATCATCGTATGATCAGGACTCTCAGATGAAAAATGAGTTTATACTTCAGAGGTCATCAATGCAAAGATGAAAAAAGATAATATATATGTATGACCACATTCATGTAAACTGAAATACCCATCAGGGGTATTTCGATCATTTTACCTTGTAACAGAAGTCAACCCATTAGGGGTTAACTATATAATTTTTATTTTTTTATTTTTTTTATTTTGTCTTTTTTATGTAATCGATTGGGACAACTCCCACTAGCTATTGGGGCTACTCCTAATTGTCACACGCAGCTAGTTGGGCTGCTCCCTATCGCTCTCACTTGTTATAAATAGGACCTCAAGCCCTTGTACATTTCCAATGCTTTCTTAAGCATTTTTGTAATATAAAAGCATTTGTTTTTATTCTCTTGACCTTAGTTGTCAAAAGTTGCACCTAGGTTGGCTAGGCGTTGGGCCATCGCCTAGACTTATGGGTTTAGGCAGTAGGGCCTTGTTTTTTTACCTGGGTTGCCTAAACAATGCCTAGGTTGCCCTTGCTTAAGCTATAGGGACATAGTTGTCATGTTTTTTTAAATTTTTTGTCACTTTTCTTTCTTTTTCTTCTTCCTCTCGCCCCCAAAAGTTTTTTTTATTCTTTTTTTTTTACCTTATTTTTTTTCTTCTTCCTCTTCCTTTCACCCCTCTGCTTAGTTGTCAAAGGCGGAGCCTAGGTGGCCTAGCCGAGGTAGTATCTCGGTCTTATGCGCCATTGCATACACATATATATGTTTTCTGTGTAAATATATATAATTGTATATATTAACATATCATAAACATATATTATAAATTTACAATATTCTGTGTTTATATTATATATACATATTTGTGTACTTAATTCATATATAATCTATAAGCAAATGAGTTATCTATTTGACTGTTTTTATGTGATATAATTGCTTTGCCGTGTTCAACAACATATTATTTGTCTATTGCTTATTGTTGCTTGATTTTATGTTGCATACATGTTTGTTATTAATTTTAGTAGTTTGTTTACATATTTTGTATATTTTTAATTTTTTTTTATTTGGGGTACCGCCTAAGCATCATCTAGCCTTTTTAGGGGCTCACCGCCTAGCGCCTTTGACAACTAAGCTCTTGACCCTTGTGTGGGTGGTGTGGATTGATCAATTGGTGTTCTTTGTAGCTTGGTTGTATTCTTGTAAGCCCATATGAGGCACTTGTTTGCTTCTGTTCTTATTTCATTACCTTAACAACTAGTTGGAGGAGGTCCAACTAGCCATTGGACCTCCCTCCAACTAACCTTTAGGCTAGTCCTCTCTTTTTCTCCCTCTCACTCTCTTATATAAAGTGTGTGTTTAAGTGAGAGAGGATGGATGCACTAAGAGTGTGTGCATGAGTGTTGTAGTGAGATATTCTTGTTTATTGTTTGTGTATTTTTCATTAAAAAATATTTAATTTTTATGTCTTGTTTTTCTTCATGGCTATGCATGGTTTATCGTAACTAGTCAAATGCATTTTAATAATGCATTTGGACTTCATTTATGTTGTCAGTTTTTGTGTTGTGCCATTTCATGACAATTGTCCGCCTTATTTTTTCTTGATCATGTAATGTAAAAATGGACTCTATTTCCATTTCAAATTCAAGTGTGGGTATAGGCTCTAGGAGACGAGGAAAGAAAAAAGGGGAGAGATATTGGTGTAGGCAATAATCAGGGGCACTACGTGATAGAGGTAATACTCAGGGGTATTAAACCAGGATATCTTTGAATTTACAAGTTTTCATCCCATATAGACATCTTTTAGGGTTTTTGGACATTTCTGAACACCCCAAATATCACAAACGATTGTATGAATTATTATGTTCTGAATATAAGATGTTAGAAGCCGTGAATGGTTTTTCTTACATTCTCATCTAACCTACTCAGGAAAAAAGTCAAACGATGGTAATGGTAGTGATCTTGCATAAAAGATGAAGTACAAGTTGAATTAAAAGTGTGCCTTCATAAATGCTGTAGGCCCAAAATAAAGGTGACATTTTGACCATTCAGTATGACTTTCATAATGAGGTTTGAAGTGCACCTGATACAAGGATTGACACATTGAAAACCTCTTTAAGGGTACATTAACATATCTCAAATGTTTGAAACTCATGAAGTGTCCAACATTTGCCTCTGAATTAAAAAGTCTTGTCGTCAGTCAAAAGTACAATAATATTCGAAATATTACTTGCTTTTTAAAGGGTGCTATGTTCTGCTTTAATGTATAGTCAGTTATCAGATTAAAATGTTTAAACCCATAATGTGGTTTGCAATGTTATTGAACATTATACGTTTTAAAAATCAGGATCTATGTCACATAGGTGCGGGTGCGGTGATGCGGCACTTTAAAAAAAACTTGGGTGCGGGGGTGCAGGAGTGTGTGTGTGTGTATATATATATATATATATATAATTTTTAGCAGTTAACAGTAACACTAATGAAATAAAAAACAATTATCATAATATCATCAAATCAATTCATCATCATGCATCCACAACAATCGCATGACAAAGATAAAGAAAGTTTACAGAATTTTCATCAATTAATGGGCTTCTGAATCTCACATATATGGACCAAGTACTGATCAAGAAAAGACCCAGCACTAGGTGGTTGGGAGGCATAATACATAGACACACACATATTATATGGATACACATTATTTATAAATCATACAAAATGGATGAGTTCAACATCATCACCCCACGGAATAGAGGCCTTTGTAGCTTTTTATATGATGAAAAAATTTATCATCCAAATTAGATCAGCATGCAGTGGCCAACTTTAGTAAAATGAGGGGGTGACTGTGGTATTTAACATTGTAAAAACACTTGAGAAATAACCACATGATAAAAAAAAGTGTGCGAGGGGAGAGAGATTGAGAGAGAGAGAGAGAGGTACACATAGAGAGGGTGGTGGGGGTTTAAGCCGAGAAGAGCGAGAGAGACGAGGGGAGAGAGATTGAGAGAGAGAGAGAGAGAGAGAGAGAGGGAATGGAGACATACCTCCTCGCCATGCCGGAATCGCCATGCCAGACCGCTCACCTTGCCGCTGCTGGGTTGGAGACGGAGAAGAGGAGGCGTCGGGGTCGGGAGGAGGGGGCAAAATGTTTTTGCCCTAATCCCCCTCCCAGCCCATTTCTTCGGGCAAATTTTTTTTCTTTTTTTTTTAAGTCCAAAAATTGAACACTTAAGACCTTGGGTGCGGTCAACGCAGCAAGGGTCGGTGACGCACCCAGGGTTAGTTTGACTGCACCGGGTGCCGCATCCACACCCGTGTCGCATTGCGTCGACGCAGGTGCGACACCCGGCTGGCCGAATCCCTATGACAGAGATCAGGATTGTAATGTTTCAAGCCAAACATAAGCACACTGTAGATAGCCATTTATGAAAAAGAGTGGATGACAAAGAATTCTTTAGTTTCATCATCCTACAGAGTATGTTTGCTGAGGAAATGAAATACACTTATAATCTATTTGACTTTTAACTGTGAAAATAAAGGGGAACAACAAAAGCTGGTTTTTGTTAATCTAACCTTGTTCAAAGAGGGACAAAAACTGGGTCCCTAATCTAAACTAAAGAATATACTATGTCACATGGGTGCGGGTGCGGGTGCGACACGGGTGCGGCGCAATTTCAAAAATTTTGGACACGGGGACTCGGCTATATATATATTAAAAAAAATATATATATATATATATATATATATATATATATATATATATATAAGACTCGGTCAAAGTTGTGCCCATTAGGGGACAGGTGATGAGTTGTGAAGGCATTCTGTACACTTTCTTCATACAGGAATAATTCACTTTTGGGCACTTTCTTCATACACTGTAATAATTCACTTTCTTCATACAGGAAAAAACCACAAAAACTTGAGTTGTGCCCATTCTGTACTTAAAACTTGAAAGTGTACAGGTTTTTTAGTTGTGATGGGTTTTTTTCCTTACAGCTGTAGCCCAGAAAATTTTAAAAAAAAAATCAATTTTTTTTTCCAAAAAATGGACCAAAATGACCCTGGGTGCATTGACCACACCCAGGGTCGGGTTGACCGAGTCCGAGCCGCACCCGTGTCCGCACCCGTGTCGGTGCGTGTCGACGCGGGTGCGGCGACCTTGGAGCCGAGTCCGTGTGACATAGAGAATATATTAAAGATTATCCAAGAAATATGTCAAGGTAATATTCATTACTATTGCATTTGAAATTAGAATCTTGTGTTTTTTAATAACTAAATAGGAGGAACTAAAATGGTGAATGCCAAATCTATTAGGTATTTCTTGCTGATTATCAACACAACAGAAATTCCCCAAGCTTGAAATCTCCTCCCTATCCAATGCCCATCTCCCTGTCATGGTTATTTGCCATGATTGAATTGCCACAGGGTTTCTGTGAACCTGATTCTATCAGTGCTACACCATAAAAATATGGTTTGATAAACATCCATTTGAGAAGAGCTTGAAGACTAGGAGCTCAATATGGAACTGCTGACACAGAAAATGAGGTTGTTTATTTCTTCATCAAATCTCTTATGGATCAGTTTTTCCAGTGCAAGGTCTAAAAGATACAAAACCATGCACAAACATAAGGAGGGCGTTAGTAGAGAAACTGACATATAAATTACGCAAAAAGGTCATTGCTTGTGTGAATTTATCCTGCTCTATTTATGTTTCTTCTGCAGCTGAGGTAATTCAAATGTTCTACTGATGTACATATGATAATTGTTACTGTGTCTTCATCCTGACTGTTGCATATGAAATACCAAGACCTTCGTTACTTTATCAACAATCAGAATCTCTTTTCTTCATCTGTTTCTACTTGCAAGTTTATCACCTGCTTCTTTGAAGTGTTTTCAATTCAAGCACCTGCCAACTCCTTCCTAGGAAGTTGTGCATGCTAAGATCCAGTTGAAGTATGAATAGTAGTGATAAATGCATTTCTATGTGAAAGCAATATGACTGGTTTCTTACCGTCTGTTTTTAAATGCAAAGAACTTTGTTACTGAGATCCAGTTGAAATGTAAATCATGCAAAACTGAATTTACCAAATAAGCTTTTTGAAAAAGAAAAAAAGGGTTCCTCGTTTGTTGCAGAACCCTGTACTATAAATGATCCCTTGTCATCTTTAAATCAAAAGACTGGTTTTTGAAGGTCAAGTTACATTTCCTATGATTTTTTTTTATTTGTTTGTTACTACTAGAATAAATGTATAATAAAATGAATATCCTGTGGATTGGTGGATTCTAAGCATTGTTTGCCTGTTATTGTAGATAACTGGTCTTGCATTCTCCTCTCTCAATGCTGATCATATTTATGTGCAAGGCATTGATTACGAGGTAATTGAGTCTCTTATTCTGTTTGCATTTTTCTCCAGGTATACATTCAGCGCAAAAATATCTGCATCATTTCTTGCCTTGTAAATGATTTTGCTTCCAAGTCCTTTTATCAGCCATATAGTTCTTGTGGTTTAGTAACTAGAACTGAACTAGCAATCCAATCTTGTTGGTTCCAAATGAGGACCCTACTATTCATGACCTTTCACAAACTAAAGTAGCATTGTAACATGAATATGAGAGAGAGACTTCTTTAGTTTCGGAAACCAAGAAGAAAGTTGCAGTTCAAAGCATATCGAACCATATGTAGTAGGAAGATGGACAATCACAGTGACAAATATCGTCTTCTTTTTCATAAAAATCATGAGAACTTGCCTAGTCATAAAAACGTAAATATTGCCAGAAATTGAATTTTTTATTTCAAAAGTTTTTCCTGTGTAATAATTAGTCTTTATATTTTTTGCCAAAAAATGCAAGCAAAATAAAAATGTTCAATTTCTCATGAGAAAAAGGTTGGTGTCTTTTTACTGTTTTAAACATTTTGTCTCTATGGTGGCAATTACCCTCTTGTGAATCGGCATATGCATGCATCTCTCTCTCTGTCTCTTGCTTTTCTACATGCTGCATGCATTATATATCTGTTGAAGCATTGAAGAATTCCGTTTTTATCTGATGGTTTAACAGTTTACCCTTGTCTTTTTCTTTCTGACTTCATGATCATAAAGATGTATTGCCCTAGCCGATAATTTAGAACTTTTAAAATCATTTTTTGGTGAATGAAAACTTGTGCTATCATGACAAATAAATGATTATTTTCATAGGTCTTTTGTGGAAATTGGAAAGGTAATAAAAAGGTGTTCTCCTTTAGGGGAGACTCGAATTGGCTGGGATTTAGCAAGGTATGCACTTTTCTACTTTGTGACAACAATCTTATTTATTTGTGGGAAAACGTATGGTTTAGATTGACATGCTTCACATTGCCAATGACAGCATTCGAAGACTGACCTCTTAGCTGGGTGGTGTGATTCTGGAAATATCTTTCTTGCTGATGTTGCAATGCAACAGTTAGATGCATCATCGTGATCCTTAAGCACAGTCGAGCTTTCTGGTCTAAGTTTTGCTCTTTGGAACTTTCATCTGTATCTTGGTGCTCAGACTTAGTTGATATCTTGCCTTCCTAGGCCTTTTGGCTTGGATATGTACCATTGTTGCGTAGATCTGAAGTGATGGTGAAGATGTCTAAGCTGTCTTGATGAGTATCTTTGTTCACTTATGCTTCTCGTGGTGATGTGTGAAGTGGCTCAAACGCGAGACTTCCACTGGTTCGAACACTAAAGATTCCACATTACCCTAAATAGAAGGCACCATATGCATAAATAATGTCCAATAAAAGATGTGGACATCGTAAAAATGTGCTATGTTTGTGCAAGAGTAAAACACACACACACACACACACACGAATGGTTGAACGTTATTTAATTCAGCCTAATATCAAGATGAAGGTCTCATGTGGATCCGTGGCCTACCCACTTGGTAGTCATGTAACTGGTCTTTCCTGCATTGAGGGAATGCAGGAATGATCTGTCATGAAAATGTGCAGTCAGTGATCTTTTTTATGACTACTCAATAACCACTTGGTACTAAACATTCATCTTGTTGTATCTAGCGTTACCGTCAGCCATGCTCTTCCAAGTAATTTGGGCTTTGGAACTTATCATCTAAGAAATGATTATCGAGTTTACTAGGTTTCACAACTCCCGTCTACATGCCCCTAAAGGCAAGAAAAGAAAGGAAGGGGCCTCCTCCTTTCAGGGCGGTTGTGAGTGAGATTTAAACCCATTACCATGGTTCGTAGCTGCGTGCTCTTATCCTCTGAGCTTCCGGCGACATCCATCTACACTGGATCCATTTCTAGGAGTGTCCTCTCTCTCAACCATTTCATTTTGGATTAAGATGTAGGGGCGCATTTATCTCTACTATATAAGAACAGTGTGTTGTTTTATGTGTGAAGGGGATGCGGTAAGGTTTCCCAGGAAAGTACTATAGTTGCAAATTGATAGGATTTTGCTCAAAATCTAACCCGACCCTTTTAATGTGCTATATTTGATAGTTCAGAATCAAAACTGGCAAGTTTTTATACAGGGTTTTAGGCTGCCAGGGCAGTGATCATAAGTACGGCAGACAGAGCCAGCACGGCTTGGTATTTGATTCTGGGGGCGGTTTCTCCGTGTAAATATCAAAAAAAAAGTTTTTATCTGTTTGCTGCTTTATTTTTTTGGCTGAGGAAAACTACCTCACTCACTGGTGAACTGATTGTTATAAAAACCCCAGGTCCCACTTGTCTCACCAGGAAGTACACGCAAGGGACGTACAACTGCAGGTTTCAAACTCGTGACATCTCTTTAGCTTGGTGACGTTCACGGGTTTGCTCTACCAGAAAGAGTGGAGACCTCGTAGGCTACCTGCTTATTATTATTATTTTTTTGAAAGGCAAGCTGGTGTTAGAACGACCCCTACCCATTATACATTGATACCATTGGAATTCGAACTTGCAACGACCCAACACAAGTTGACGTGCACTAGCTGCTCCTAACAGACAAGCGGACACCCCGTTGGTCAACCTGCTTGTTCAGTTGTATTGAACACTAACTAAAAATGGTTTAAAATAAGTTAAAACTGTCAACCAAGTTTGGATCCTGATCATTTTGAGTTGGACCTTGTTCAGATTTATCTAAATCCATCCAAAATGCAGGCCCATAAATTAGGAAGCATAGGATGCTGCCATATCATCCTTCAAGCATTAAAGCTTGTGCTACTGCATTACTTTCCAAACAAGGAAATCTAATGTGCCACATCACCTTACCAAACAAGGAAAATTGATGCACTGCAAACCTGTCCTCTCCGGCCTTCTAACCTACCAAAGGACCTGTTGCTCACCTCTTTGCATCATCAAAGGGCCACTTTTAATCTGCCATAAATTCTTGGGGATTTAACCTTCCTCAGATGCTCTTTCCCTTGTTGTTTCCACCCTAGAAGAGACTCGATTAGGACAAGCAGGCCAGTCTATGAGAAGGTTTGCTGATTGGAGGACTATAAGGATTTGTAAGGACTTATGGAACGCTTGGTGGGCCAACTGAGGCCATATACTTGGGGACCAAGTTTAGAAAATGGTCTTCATTTTATCAATCTGTTAAATCCATGATACTCCAGGATCCTCTGTGTATTTTTAGATCCAAGTTTGTTTAGGTTAACATGAATGACCTTATTGCAACATGGCCAGTTGATTCTAATCCCAAAAGTCTTGTTCCAACACAATTTTAAGACACGTTGGGGTTGTTCTCTTGCAACTTACATTGTACACTTGCGCTTAGAGTCTGTTTTGCTTTTGTTGAGTCTGATGTAAGTTGCCCGGTTCAGGTGAATCAATACCCCAAGGGGCAACACGTATACTTGAACTGTAATAGCCTGCGGGCAAAATTGTGAATGAAGTAAATGCGTTGAGCTTTCTTTTGTTCACCCTCATTGTGATTGCTTCTTGTGATTGCAATTTCTCTCCCTCTATTCTCTCTTGCTCTCTTGCACTCTGATTACAAGCTTCTGCTATCGGCAAACGAGCTGACTAGTGGGCTTGCGGCGGTGAGGAAGGACCATCGCGTCACACTGACCCATTGAAGGAAATATGCCTGTGACAAGTGATACCAGAGCCCGTTCTCGTGCTGGGGAAGGGACTCCGGAGTCGGTGTCGACAGACACGCCGACATGCTGCAATTTGTGAGCAAGACATCGTGGCGCCTTATCAAAACTTGCGCAACACCAAAGGCAAGACAGTTGCCCAAGCTGAGGAGATGGGTTCACCTCGAGGCCAAGAAGAGTTGGCTGCAACTGTTAACAAACTGATGGAAGAGGTGACTTCGCATGAGAAAGCGATTTTACGCGCATGTGAATCATTCAATGGACTGAATGATGTGGTTGCGAGCCTGCAAGAGCAGGTAACCTTATTAATAGAGCAGGTCACTTCGTTGATGACTACAGTGACCGACTTGCAGACTAAAGTAGGGGAGCTTCAGTTAAAGAATCGTACATTGCAGCGAACAGTGACCCTAAATGGCGGAAATGGTGAGAGACCATCAAGGATTGATGTGCCAAGACCCGCAAAATTCAATGGTTCTTGTGACAGCAAGGCCATTGAGAACTTCTTGTTCCAAGTAGAAGACTACTTGGATATCCAGAATGTGACCCTTGAAGATCTGAGGATTAAGGCTGCAGCAACCTTACTTGATGAAGATGCTATCGCTTGGTGAAGGCGGAAGCGCAATGACATGAAGAGGGGTCAATGTGTGATAAACACCTTTGATGACTTCAAAATGGAGTTGCACAACTACTTCATGCCAAGAAATGCGCAGAGACAGGCATACCGGATGGTTCGTGAGCTCAAACACTCTGGTTCATTGCAAGACTATGTCAAAACGTTCCAGAAGCTTATGCTGGAGATACCTAACATGTCAGAAGACGACATGCTCAACTGGTTCATTGTGGGACTTCAACCATGGGCATAGTCTGAAGTGGAAAGGAGCAACCCCCGTATTCTGGAAGATGCATATGTGGCGGCCGAGCCCTTAGTTGACATTCAGCGTAAGCCTTTCACCCCATCAACAAAATTTGGGAAGAAGCCTGACCACCGAGGCAAGAAGGATGAGCAACGCAATGATAAAAGTGAGACATCAACACGCTATCAATAAAAAAAGAAACAGAACTTCATAAAGCATAACAACAACAACAAGAGTGCGGTTGTGACATGCTGGTTCTGTGGCGATAGACATATCGCCAGGCAGTGCCCAAAGCGCCTTGTAAAGGACGACGAGCAAGCCAATGCTGCACATGAAGAATGCAGCAATAATGAAGGGATGCAACCAAGGATGAGGGTCATGCGATCGATTAACACAACTAGAAGTTGCATGACAAAGAACATGCAGGTCAGTAAGGAACTTATGTACTTGGAAGTTATTATGAATGAAAAGTCTACTTCAACAATGATAGACTCTGGGGTTACACACAACTTTATCTCGGGGGAAGAGGCAGAACGGTTGGGCTTGAAGCATGGGCCAAAGCAGAGGACCATCAAGACAGTAAACTCTGAGGCCAAGCCCATCCTTGGCGAAGCAAGAGATGTGGCTATTCAAGTGGGGAGTTGGGTCGGCAAAGCCAACTTCTTCGTGGTGCCCCTGGACGATTTCAAGGTGATTTTGGGTATGAAGTTTCTGCGAAGCCAAAATGTTATGATGCTGCCAAAGGTTAACACATTGACGATCATGGGGTCAGACCTGTCCCACACATTGCAGTGCCTTACGCAGAAAGGCAAGTCTTTGGTGTTATCGGCAATGCAGCTGAAGAAGGGTGTCAAGCATGGGGAGCAGACATTCTTAGTGGCAGTGCGCGCAGATGAAGGGAAGGTAGAAGCAGCAGTGCCGTCGACCCTAGCTCCACTATTGGAGGAGTTTTAGGGGTGATGCCTCTGGAATTGACAAAGCGTCTTCCGCCAAGACGTGAGGTCGACCACAAGATTAAGTTGACCCCAGGAGCGAAGCCTCCCGCAATGGTTTCATACCATATGGGGTCAGCTGAACTGAAGGAGTTGCGCAGGCAGCTAGACAAGATGTTGGACACAGGCATTGTTCGTCCATCAAAAGCCCCATTTGGAGCCCCAGTCCTTTTCCAGATGAAACATGATGGCTCAAAATGATTATGTGTGGATTACCGTGCTTTGAACAAGGTCACAGTGAAGAACAAGTACCAATTGCCACTGATAGCAGACTTGTTCAATCAGCTAGGCAGTGTTCGTATCTTTTCCAAGCTAGATCTGTGATCGGGTTACTGACAGGTGAAGATTACTGAAGGTGATGAGCCGAAGACAACTTGCGTCACCCGCTATGGTGCTTACGAATTTCTACTAATGCCATTCGGGTTGACAAATGCTCCAGCCACGTTCACGACTTTAATGAACCAGATCTTCTACCCTTAGACAAGTTTGTGGTAGTCTACCTAGATGATATTGTGATCTACAGTAGCAACATGGAGGAACATGTCGGGCACTTGTGAACAGTGTTTTAGGTGCTGAAAGAGAATGACCTCTGTGTCAAATGAGAGAAGTGTCTCTTTGGGCAGGAGGAGATTAGCTTTCTTGGCCACGTTGTGGGGCGTAGTGGGCTGCGTATGGATGGGCAGAAGATAAGGGACATCCAGAAATGGGTTCCGCCAAGGAAAGTGCCAGAATTATGGTCATTCATCAGTTTGACAATCTATTATCGGCATTTCATCGAAGGTTATTCCCTCATTGTTGCGCCCCTCACAGATTTGTTAAAGAAGAATCGAGTATGACTCTGGACAATAGCGTGCCAAGATGCCTTTGATGGCTTGAAGAAAGCCTTAGTGAGGGAGCCAGTGCTGCGACTGCCTGATTATTCGAGACCCTTTGAAGTCCACACGGATGCCTCAGACTTTGCCATTGGCAGAGTTATTATGCAAGATGGTCATCCGATTGCATATGAGAGTCGCAAGTTGAAAGATGCAGAGAGGCGTTACACAGTGCATGAACGTGAGATGACTGCCATTGTGTATTGCCTCAGGACCTGGCAGCACTACCTTTTGGGTGCTGAGTTCGTCGTCAAGACGGGCAATGTGGCCACAAGCTATTTTCAGACACAGAAGAAGTTAACGCCTAAACAAGCTCGATGGCAGATGTTTTTGGCTGAGTTCGACTTTGCCTTGGAGTACAAAGTTGGAAAGACCAATGTTGTGGCGGATGCTCTGAGCCGTAGGGCTGAACTGGCCGATGCGCGTGCGGAGCCTTTAGAAGTGCACTTGGAGGGCGCATTGCTGAGCCGCATCCACGAAGGTACGCAGCAGGATCCGACTGCACAACACCTTGTTTCTCTGGCGCAGGCAGGGAAGACTCAACAATTTTGGCTACAGGATGACCTCCTTATAATAAAAGGGGGACGCGTCTTTGTGCCGCGGTGGAGAAGCCTTCGTCGAGAACTACTTAAGGAGTGCCATGATACACTATGGGCCAACCATCCTGATCAGGAGCGGACCTTAGCACTCCTTGAGCGCGGCTACTATTGACCGCAGATGAGAGACGACGTTGAGGGGTATGTGCAGACATGCCTCATCTGCCAGCAAGATAAGGGGACAAACCAGAAAGCTGCTGGTCTCCTTGAGCCTCTACCAATTCCAGAACGTCCTTGGGATAGTATCTACATGGACTTTATTGTTAGTCTGCCGAAGGTAGAGAGCCTCAGTTCTATTTTGGTTGTGGTGGATCGTTTCTCAAAGTATGACACCTTCATCCCAGCTTCTAAGGAGTGCCCTGCAAAGTTGTTCGTAAAGCATGTGGTGAAGCACTGGGGCATACCAAAGAGCATTGTGAGTGATCGCAATGCTCGCTTCACGGGCAAGTTCTGGCGTGAAGTATTTCAGCTACTTGGCTCTGATTTGTTGTTTTCAATAAGCTTCCATCCACAGACAGATGGGCAGACATAGCGCATCAACGAGATACTTGAGCAGTACCTTAGGCACTTTGTTAGTGCCAATCAGAAAAATTGGGTGAAGCTCCTTGATGTGACACAGTTTTGTTACAACCTGCAGAAGAGCGAGTCTTTAGGCCACAGCCCATTTGAGATAGCCACGGGGCAGCAGCCACTGACCCCGCACACTCTTGCCGCACAAGAAAAGGGAAGGCCATCCTTCGCCTATCAGTTTGTTCACGACTGACACAAGCAGAATGAGTTGGCGAAGGCATTCTTACACAAGGCGGCAAAGTGAATGAAGAAGTGGGCGGACAAGCATCGTCGGCCTGCGGGGTTTCAAGTTGGGGACCAAGTGTTGGTGAAGCTATATCCTGGTCGTACATGCATCTTCTGCGGGCGACACCGCGGACTGCTCAGAAAGTATGAATGACCCTTCACCATCACAAAGAAGGTGGGCAAGCTGGCATACAAGCTGGAGTTGCCCCCAGACTTCAAGGTGTACCCGGTGTTTCACGTGTGCAACCTCAAGCAGTTCCATCCGAATGATAGAGACCCAAAAGGCAGCGTGCCACAACAAGCTCCCATTATGCAGAAGGCTCCGGCAGCACAACAGATCAAAAAGCACCTCAGTCAGATCCTTCGCCACAAAGTCAACTACTTTGGGGGAGGCGAAGAAATACTTGTTGTAGTGGGAGGAAACATCAGAACCAACGTGAGAGCCTGCATTCCGAATGAACAGCCGCTACCCGGCTGAAGTCAGAGCTTACCACAAAACAGATGGCGCCGAGGACGACGCATGATTTGAAGGGGGGAGCATGTTCTTTTGCGACTTACATTGTACAATTGCGCTTAGAGTCTGTTTTGCTTTTGTTGAGTCTGATGTAAGCTGCCCGGTTCAGGTGAATCAATACCCCGAAGGGGCAGCCCGTATACTTGAACTGTAATAGCCTGCGGGCAAAATTGTGAATGAAGTAAATGTGTTGAGCTTTCTTTTGTTCACCCTCGTTGTGATTGCTTCTTGTGATTGCAATTTCTCTCCCTCTATTCTCTCCTGCTCTCTTGCACTTTGATTACAAGCTTTCGCGATCGGCAAGCGAGCTGACTAGTGGGCTTGCGGCGGTGAGGAAGGACTATCGCGCCACATTGGCCCATTGAAGGAAATAAGCCCATGACAGGGGTTGTGGCTGCTCTTTCCATTTGGATTTGTTGAGGAACCTGATGTAGGTCTATGAAGGCTAAAGCATTGCTTTAATAGGGTTAACCTACTTCAGTTATGTTTGTACGGATTTGGGATCAGCATCTAAGACTTGACCTATGTTTGGGAGCCCCTAGCTGGTGTGTGTTGGACGAGAATCATGAAATCCCCAACACTCACCAACTGTGGGAGCTTGGATATGTCAAATCCCAGGAGCTGGGATCAACACTGAATCTAGCAACCCCAAATCCCTCCCATCTTCCAGCAACAACGTTTGTTGGTTGTAGTTTGCAACTCCAACGGGGAACACCCTTGTCACCTCCCTTCTCAGCTCTCTTTTAGTGTACATTTGTTGTTTGGAAGGTGGTAGTTGGTGAGGAGATTCCAACTCCAGCCAGCTTCCAAGCTCCCTGACAGTGGTGGATGTTGGCAAATCTTAAGGCTTCCAAACCTTGGATTTGGAATTTCAGTACCGAATACAAGCTTCTAGACATAGTCTTAGGCACTGTTTGGGAGTCCGATTTGAGATAGAGATGAGGATTCACTGAATCCCCTAATCCCTCCTACTGTTTGGGAGCCCAGATTTGGGAGATGGGAGAATAGATAGGAGTTGAGATGGGATTGGTTGCTTTTGCCATAGGAGAGAAAATGCCATGCAACATCCATGTGTGTGAGCAATTACCAATAATTAATTGATGATTGAAAGTTATTCACATGGCTCCACAATGCTTATAATGTAGTTGTAGGGACGAGTACATACTGTACTGTTGACAAAATATTCCCTGTTTGATTTGCAAAGATTATTCAAAAATTTACCAAACACGCTTAAGTTTTGACCTAATAACTTTTACGATATTGTGAATACACCCCTATTTAAAAAAATAATTCTCAAAGACTCACTCTCTTAAGTTAGGTGGGTTCATGATGGTTAGTCATTAGACTTAAGAAAACTACCTTATTGCCCTTTTATTACCTTGAATATGAATTTACAATTTTCACATTAAAAAACCCCACGGTTTCTCTCTTCCCACACTTGAAGCTCGCCTTCTCCGCCGGAGTCCTGTAGTGTAGTATTCTCTCTCTCTCTCCATTGCTCTTTCAATCTGATTTTATGATCCACAGATTGTAGATGGTTTTTTTCTTCTCTTTTTCTTTTTGTTAAAGGCATTCTCTGCACCACACTTGACCCATGTGATAACCCACTTGGGGATTCATGCTTTGCTAAAAGGGATCGTGCAGGGTGGTTTCCACACACACACACACACACACACACAGAGAGAGAGAGAGAGAGAGAGAGAGAGAGAGAGAGAGAGAGAGAGAGAGAGAGAGAGAGAGAGACCAGGTTTGAAGGATTTCGGCAGACCAACAGTTGTCCCACAAGTGAGTCTCTAAGGCCCTGACAGGGTTAGGCAGACCCCTACCAGTTACACAACGATACCATTGGGATTTGAACTTGCAACGTCCCAACACAAGTTGAGGAGAACTAGCTGTTCATCTATGGTGATGAGCAACATCCGACAACCATGGTTGGATTACTTACGCCCTAGATAGGCCTCACAACAAGTTTCTTAGTCGTCGATGCCCCCATATGAACGACATCTATAATGGGCAGAGGCATCTAAGGGAACCCTTACCATCAGAGGTACAACTAACCTGGTGTGTGCTCTTTGTTCTATCATGTACGGTGGTACCTTCTTGACTTACATAGATCTGAGCGTCAAAAGCAAAATCTAACAATTGGATCATGTTTAACATATTCTAGTTATTATTTTTATGTTAAAGTTGATTCATATGCATTGTTTTATACCAATTTTAAATCACCCTAATTTTTGCGAATTGTAAGCCTTTAATTTCCATTGTCCCAAAAATAAAGGTGTATTAGACATTAAAAAATCTTCTAATATAGTAAATAAAATTATGTATAGTTAGATTTATCATTCGGGCTATATCTATTTAGACATGAGTAGGTGTGTCCTAGTTATGGTATCACGGTAACAACAACAACAACAACTACGCCTTCATCCCAAAACAATTGGGGTCAGCGATATGAACCAAAAAAGAAAATCATTCTGGGTCTTCCACATGAATCATTCTCCTCCAATCATTTCTATCCAATGCCATGTCCTCGGTGAGGTTCAAAGCATTCATATCCTTTCCTATCATCTCCATCCAAGTCTTCTTAAGCCTACCCCAACCTCTTTTAACTAATATAATTTTTCATTTCTCCATCCTTCTAACTGGAGCATCATTAGGCCTTCGCCAAATATGTCCAAACCACCGTAAACGATTCTCTCTTATCTTATTTTCAATGAATGTAACACCTACCTTCTTACGTATCTCCTCGTTTCGAATCTTATCTTTTATTGTATTTTCACACAGTCATCTAAGCATACGCATCTCAACTACACTCATTTTTTGAATATGATGTCTCTTGGCAGCCCAACATTCCATACCATATAGTAAAGCGGGCCTAATTGTCGTCCTATAAAACTTTTCCTTCAATCGCAATGGCATTCTACTATCGCACAACACTCCAGTTGTACTTTTCCATTTTATCCATCCAACCTTTATCCTATGATTTACATCTCCATCAATTTCTCCATACTTTTGAATGATAGATCTCAAATATTTGAAACAGTCATCCACCGGTATTTCTTGCTCACCAAACTTCACTACACTCCCATCACTACTTCGTTGCTTACTAAATCGATATTCCATATATTCTGTCTTACTCTTACTCAACTTAAAATCTTTTGCTTCCAATGCCTGTCTTCATAATTCTAACTTAGCATTAACCCCAGTTCTAGACTCATCAATCAAAACAATATCATCAGCAAACAACATACACCACGACATATTTTCTTGAATTGATCTCGTAAGTTCATCCATCACTATAGCAAATAGGAAAGAGCTTAATGCAGATCCTTGATGTAACCCAACCGTTATAGAAAAATTGGTTGTCACCCCTCCACAAGTGCGAACAGTGGTTACTACTCTTTCATACATATCTTTATTTATACTAATGTACTTGAGAGAAACATCTTTCTTCATCATTGTCCACCAGAGAACATCCCTAGGTACTCTATCGCATGCCTTCTCCAAATCAATAAAAACCATATGCAAATCTTTGTTCATCTCTCTATATCTCTCAATATAACCACAATATATTTTCCCTTTCTTAACCCATTTCCGGGTCACTCTATTATGGTGATTTCCCATCAATAGGGTTACTAGCAATGTCACAGGTGTTGGGATTTTATTGACAAAAATTTAAATTTCTAAATATACAAAAAATTTCCATAGATGAAAATTTAGGAAAATAAACACAAAGATTTTTTTAAAGTATAAAAGTTAAATAACTTTCCAACATCACAACACTATTGAAGCAAATTTGTGTCATTTTCTAGGTGATCAAGCAACATTTTACATTATGTTTTATACATAAACAATATTTTGAAAATATCATGATCGTATAAGGATTTTATCACCTTCTGAAAATATATCTATAAAATCACAATTGTTCCTTAAAATCCCACAAATGTTTGTGGCTATGCTGGGCAATAGGCAGTGAAGGACAGGAAAATTGAAACAGATAGGATTTCATCCTGCATTGAACGGATTCAGATTTCATTTAGTTGGATTTGGTAAGCCAAAACCATATCAGATTATAATCGGATACAGATATGATTTTGACTTTTTGCGACCAAATTGGACAGATATCTGAATCTAATTGCATGTTAAAAAAAAATTTGGTATAAGTTTTTAAGCATCTGGATCCGAATCCTTTTAAGCTACATCCGATTTATCAGATCTGATATTGGCCACACCAACCCTAATCCCAACTGTTTACATCCCTAGATAAGATCAGCCCAATAAGATTATTTGAATGGTTGGAGGGGAACTTGAGGCTTTCTGACATGGTACTGTTGGAATTCCTATTAAACAATAAACATTAATGAAGTCAAATATTGAAAATGTGGCATCAAGCCATCAATATCATAGTTGCTTGGCCATTGGAATCAGTAGGTGATGGGGAAATATCAACCATAAATAACGTTATAATTTGATTTATTATTATTATTTATTTTTGTTGATGACAAGGAGACACCACTGTTATGGTTCAGATGTCTCATTATGGGTCAAGAAGCTCCACATTGACCGTGGCTATATTTTAATGTCTATGGTCTAAGTGCTCTACTTGCCCAATGAGTGTAGATTTCGTTGCTTCGATTTTGTGGCAAGGGATGCAAACCTCAGCTTTCAAACTCGCGACATCCTTCAACTTCAATGCCTTGTGCCCATCTACCTAGCTAGGTGTGTGGAGCCCTTGCGGGCATTTAAGTTGAAAATTATTATTTGAAAGATTAAACTCAAAATATTTTTTTTGAAAGGCAAGCTGGGTTAAGCAGACCACATCAGTTATTATTCAATGTACCATTGGGGTTTGAACCTTCAACGTCCCACCACAAGGAAATGTGCACTGACAGCTCCTACCAAAGCAAATAGGTATTTAGATGGTTTTTGTCTAAGAGAAATACGGTTGATCTCTTTTCTTCCACACCACCTCCACCTCCACCTCCACCTCCACCCCCACCACAAACATACATGTATATAGGAAAAGTGGTAGCTGCCTACTACGTTTTTTGGCCTGGCACCAGCTAGAAAATGGGTGTTTCATGTGTTTTTTCACAAATCTTACTCTACAAATGTGTTTGGCATGGTCAATTTGCTAGAAAAATAGTTGGATCATCCTTTTTAAATATTTAGAAAAAGTGTAAACCATTGATTTTTAAACCTTATAAAAACCTACCTGCGTATTGGAATTGGACAATCTAAGAGTCAAGTCCTATAAATTCAAGTACGTGGAACACATGTACGGTCAGATGCAAGAAAAACATGAAAAAAACTCTTCAAGAGCCTGGTACGCTGGTGGTAGGTAGCTCTCTCTCTCTCTCTCTATATATATATATATATTATGGGTAAATATTGACTAATAATGAAAGTAAGAAACTAATAAAATAGAAATCATAGGTGAAAATTGCATCAACTCAATCTTAACCACATAAGTGTGTTCAGAATGGTTTGTTTGCTAAAGATCAAGCCTTGGATCATGCTTGTAAAAGTGTGATATTTTGAGTTATGAAATTTTGGCACATTGTATGTTGTTGATTTTTGAACCCCTTTAAGAACATAATTACGTATTATAATCACATGACACAAAACAAATTTCTTACTAAACAAGCCATGTAGATCACATCTGTAACAACATTTGATCTAAAAAAATTTGAAAATTTTTGAAGAAAAAAGTAATTTCACCATATGGGTCGCTATGACCTACAAATGTCCTGTTTTTCATTTTTTTGTTGTTTTTCATAATACCAACCCTATAAATGTGATTTACATGTTTCACTTGGTGGGTATCAGCTTTTGAATCGTCCAATTACAATACGTAAGTAGGATTTTATAAGGCTTCAAAAATCGATACCCTAAAATGTGTGGCACTTTTTGGGTCATAAATTCATGTTTTTTTATAAAAAAAAACATGATCTACGGTTCCCACTATTTTAAACATGCTAAATCAATGAGGTCTGTTTGGATCAAAACAACTTGCACATGAGAGATCGAAACTGGTTGGTACGTAATGGTGCTATTACCAATCCATTACCCATATAAATGGGGTAATGTTTGCTACCCACATGGGTAACAATTTTCCTTGTGAAAAAATATATATTTTGTATTTTTTCAGTTTTTATGCACGCAAGTTCAGTAGAAACTGACCTCAAATCATGTTTTTCTGATGTATATGTAAGATTTTATGAGGATTGAAAAATCAATGGCCCACAATATATCAAATTTTTAAAGCTTAAACACATATTTTTATGTAAAAAAAGTATGATCCAGGGGTTTATTCCTATTATTTTGACCATGTTGAATACATCCATGAGGTTAGATTTGGTCAAAACAACTTGTTCCTATGAGTTCCATGCAAGGGGTTCTTTATCCACCAGGGTAGCAAATGTCATCCCATATACAGTGATAGTTGCCTACCACTTTTTGAGTATACTACCAGTAAATAGGTATTTTCGGGTGGTTTATTAGCAAATCTGACCTTGCAGATGGTTCAACATGGTTGATTTGCTAGAAAACGACACTTGAATCATGTTTTTTTAGATAAAAAATATAATTTTGTAAGTATTGAAAATTTTTAAAAATTTTAGGTAATTGATTTTTAAATCTTATAAAAACCTACTTTTGTGCCACAATCAGACAATTCATAGCATGGTAGGCTAGAAAAATGGTAGGCAGCTACCATCTAATATATATATATATATATATATATATATATATATATATATATATATATATATATATATATATATATATATATATATTAACTGGGCTTTTGAATCATTTTTTTATGTTTTTCTTACCTCTTGCCATACAAATGTGTTTTACATGCTTGATTTTATAGGAATCAACTCTTGATCATCCGACGAAATGTTGTAGGTTTTTATAAGGTTTAAAAATTGATGATCTAAGATTTTCATAAATATTCATGTTTTTTATTAAAAAAATATTATCCAAGTGTCTTTTCCTAGTAAATTGATAATGTCAAACACATCTTAACAGTCATATTTAAGAAAAACATGAAAAAACCCTTTAAAAAAACTCTCTCTCTCTCTCTCTCTCTCTCTATATATATATATATATATATATATATATATATATATATATATATATATATATATATATATATATATATATATATATACACACTGATGGAACATGTTGTTAATGGATGATGATAAAATTATCACCAAGAAGCTTGGCTGATAATAATGCTGTCTTGTTCAACGGCCCCACCTCCAAAACCGGATACCAAGGAAATGAAAGAAATGCACGGATCTTAGCAAAACAAGCTTTGCTGGCATCATAATTGCTTTGAATACGTTGACCAACTTAATTGCAATAAATTATCCAACAGATCTATTTATCTTTGGATACAAAATCTTTGGTTGTGAGTTATTTTTCTTTTCAATTCTTTCTTTTCCAAGAATTCATGGCCCAAAGACGATCTGTTAGGTTATCAATGTCCTTGTCTAAATTATGATGGGACACACATTCTGTACATACAAATGTGTTCTTCTCATTTTGTTGTCAGTTATTTTTCTTTTCTTATCTTTCTTTTCTTTTTTTTTCAAGAATACATTTTGGTTTTTTGACCCAGCATCCTCACAACCACCCCGCTGGCCACGCCGGCGGACCACCACTAGCGGTGGTTCCTACATTTTGTTTTTCTTGATCATCAGTATGATCCTCAAACTAGATTTTATATAATCACCAGTTATCCAAATTAGGACCACTGACAAGGCTGTTGGTCCAAAAGTATATCCTTCACTATTTGACACCCTCTGGTGTCTGCAAACATCTCTATTTAAAAGTGAAGAACATTTAATGTGGCATTTTATTATAACAATTAGAAGCATACAATGATTGTTTCCTGCTAGTAATGTGTCATATTTCCATCCCTCTTAATTTAATGTAAGAACTCAGAACTGCTTTTATTTTATTCTTTACTTCTTTTTTGAACTTTTTTCTATACCACAGTGTTTAAAAATATATTAAGGCTTGAAACATAGAAGTGTTTGTGAAGCACAGGAGAAAGCAAATAAGAAGCCATAAAGGAAGCAAGTAAAAAAATTACATAAGAAATAGATAAAACTTGTGCTTTTACTTAAATGCATCTTTAAGCCTTTTACCTCAAAATACTTATCATATATAGGTTTTATAATAAAAAATAAGTTTGAGACGTTGCAAGTTCAAAACCCAATGGTACATTGTATAACTGGTGGGTGTCTGCCTAATACCAGCTTGCTATAAAAAAAAAACTTTGATTAAAAATTAGGCAGTTTGGATAGCTGGATGAGGGGCTTCAAATGTGCAAGTGGGTGCTATATATGGCAAATCTTGTGATCTAGACCCTTGTTTTTGATAGCCAAGCAGGGGGATAGTCAAGTGGGATTCGAACTTGAGACCCCTCCTCAGTTATGATAGTGCCACCTAATCATCTAATTTTCTCGATGGCCGCACCTTGCCCCTTAACCTTGCATATAATTAATTGAAATGTTATTTTTTAACTAAAACACAAATAGCCTTTGTTTTTATGAAACATCATTGATAGTGAGGCTTTACCCTATTAATGCTAGTCACAAACTTGGACAAACTAAGAAGGTAGGCCTCAGTGGCAACTGGCTGTGAAACTTGCGTTATATCCTATGAAAATTAGTTCTAAAAAAAATTAAATTGACCTCATGTATTTGGCATAAAGGAGGAGAAATTGAGTAATTTACAAAAAAAAACAGCTTACTTAAACCGTTATTTAAAAAAAAATCAATATTTACATTGAAATACCTGCCCAAGGTATAAAATGACATTTCCATCCCTTTTTAAGAGATGGGTGTATCTTCGAACACTCTTACACTGTTGATCTTGCATGCGATCATCAGCAAACAAAATTTTGCACAAAGCCTGTGTTGCGGACTGCCGCTAAAGGGTCATTTTGCGCAAATGCAGCGCAGATGATGCATATGCCCTTTTGTTTGCGCATTAAGGGATTCAAACTTGCATTGTTTTTCCTTTATTAATGAAACAATTTATTTGTGTCATTTTTATGGTCTTTCGTAAAACAAATCAACAATAGGGACATTTTAGTCACTTTGTTTGACTAAACAAAGGCAACTATTTGATTTTTGTATCAACCTTGTATTTGAAACATAAATTACAAAAGCAGGTGGCTAAATGTAATAAGCAAAATGTTAGTGTAACTTTATAAAGAACTGATAATTGAGGAAGCATTTTGTAAATTATTCGAGAAAACTTTATTGCTATTATTGATGTGAAACAAAATCTATTATTAATATTTTTTGGGATAAGCAATAGCCATTAGGGTATTGATGTTGACATGAATGCTGGAATATTGTTTCCAAACTCCTCACGTGCAATGTTGGCAATGTACATCCATGTGCTCTACCTGCTTAGAGGCAAACATTTCATCCTTTAATTAATTAAAAAACCCTTAAAATTATGTACTTAATGATTGTTTTGACTTGTTTAGGTAATTGAGGGAGGGAAATTGAGCCATATAAAGTTGTGGAAGTTAGATCCTAATCGGGTCCAATTTGATAAATCAACCCTGCCCGTGGGACTCAAATCCTATCAAAGGTATCCACCACCTTTTATATATATATATATATATATATATATATATATATATATATATATATATATATATATATATATATATATATATATATATATATATATATATATATATATATATATTTAACCTAGCTGCGCTGGCTCAGATTGCCATACTTATCCTGACAGATTAAAACTTCTTTGGGCTTATCCATGCCCCCAGGGTATGACCATGCTTCTCTTCTGCTTGTGCAAGGAGTGACCCCCATGAGATTTGAACCTAGACCGCCTGCCTAGCGTCCTAGGCCCCATCCGACTAAGCCAAACCCCATTGGGGTATCCACCAAAAAAGTAGATTCTATTAGGATCTAAGTCCAGTTCCTTATCTTGATCCAGCCTTAAATGGACCTAGTCTTGCTAAACCACTTTGCTGCGCCCATATGGGTCCACGTAAAAGTTTTTTTTCCCTAAAAATTCGCAATTGGACAGATACATGTCTTACATAGTGCATATCCAGATTAAGTTTGTCAATGTTGGGTCCGGTCTTACCTGACCAAACCTGACAAAGAATAGTGTCTGGACCCACTAAGGTAGGTCATATTAGCTAATTGGGTAAACCCACAAGATCCAAGTCATATGGGCTTGGGCCTGGTGTGGGAGTTTGTAATTTGGCCTGGATTTCGACCAGATATCTGACTAAGATCCAGATTTATGTATGTAAAACATTTCAAAAATTGATTTTCCGATCTGCTTCTTGTTATCCGAACTCAAACCTGAACCGAATCTGGTCCTGCCTAAGCTTGGTTTGGTCAGATTTGGAGTCATACCATGAACCAACAACCAAAATCTGATCTGTGATTCATTGGGACCAATCGGATCCACTAGCGAAGAAAAATCAAACGGGCCCAAGTTATTTGCCAGATCGTCATTTGTTTCTTTATTCGGATCATTTTAGTCATTCGAGCATCCCACAGGCCGTACAAACCGCCGGGCAGGTTAAGCGGTTAGTCCTTATCCAGTAACTTATCGAGGTCAACCAAACACGTACGGTAATAAATATGAATACAGAACAATGAGCTGGCTTGGAGATCTGGGCAGTCCATTTTGCCACGTGTCTTCAAGTTTGGCACGAATCCGAATCAGAATCAGACCTGACCCCGATTTTTGGGTATGGCAGGGGGTCCGGATTCGGGTCTAATCAGACCCATTATAAGAAAACTCATACCCGGACCTGATAAGAACTACGTGAACCAGACCCTGGCTATACTTGGTAAAACATTTTTTTTTTATCATTTTTACATTGAAAAATTGCGGGTCTTAATCGAAACTCCTATTGGGCCTAGGTCTGGTATAAAATATCACAAACTATACCCAGGTCCATGTATTAATTGGACCTTCAGGTCCAGACCCAGGTCTTAATCATGTCTTATTATTTATTACCATACTCGGACTCTATAGGGTTTGGTATGGGTTGGGTCCTGGTAAACGTTGAGACACCTATGTGCAACCCGTGGTATTTGTGTTTAACGGGTTGGATACATGCGGTTTGAGTCTGCATAAGAACGATTTAGATCCGTATAACCGAATTGAACCCCATCAGAATTTCAATGATCATACCCAACCCTATCCAAAAGGCCAAAACAAAAGACAAGTTTTTTTACTTTTTACATTTGGAAGATTTCAAAAGCAATGGATTTTAATCGAGATGCGATGTAGGTAGCCTACCCCATGTAGTTGGGATAAGGGTTGATGATAATGACGATGAATGATCCCATGTAGGTCGGATTGAAAATTTGAATCCAAACCCATACCCAAATCCAAAATCTTCAAACATTGAAACCTGTTCAGGGATTTGATCTTGTTTTAAGAATCCAGATTGTACAATCTAACATGATTCAGATGAGAGAATCAACCAGGTCTGATCCATTTGCAACCCTAGTTTCCATGAAAGCAGATAGCTCAGATATTGTGTTGGCCAGGCCATACTTGAATAGTGGGTTAGGTATCTCACCCAACTATACTCTGATCTAAAGCTGGTGTTTTTAGTATGTTATTTTCACAACTAAATGAGCTGGTTCAATCTCAAGAGGGCCCCAAACACCTGGTTAGATGGGTCAATTAAAGTATTCAATTTAGATGTCCCGAGTTCGATACCTGGGATGTGCATCTCTGGCTATAAGGTTCAAGTCAATGTGAAAACTATCCCGGGTGCACAACAGAAAATACCCATAGACTTCTCAACCTGGGCCTTGGAACAAGGTGGTGGTCAACGTATCACTTTACTGTTAAGAAGAAAACACAGAGTTGGTTCAGACTTTATTTTCATTATTTTATTTTTTATGATCCAGCTGAGGAATTAAGGTCCCCTCCTTTTCGGTAGACTACAAGTCCTACTGGTGGCTATATGATGCAGATCAGACCCGGGTGATTCTGATTCTACAACTTTAGATCCAAACCGCAAGTCTACCGATGTGGTTCTCAAAATGGATCATTCTAAGTGCCTAGTTATGGTGAGTGTCCTGTGTGTAGGTCCAATGCGGGGTCGATGAAAGGTAGAGAAAATGAGCATTTAGTTCTTCACCTCTTTAATTGGACTCTAACCCAGCATGGTTAAACAGGTTTATGAATAGCGTCCATCATGTGATTCAAATCTCTGTATGTATCCTCGATCCAAATTCAGTTTCATTATAGAGATAGTCTATTTATTTGTTTTTTTGAGAGAGGAGAGGAGATCATAGGTTGATAAACCTTATTTTATAGAAATTTTTATTGTTTTTTCATTCAATAGATTATAGTTTTATCTAGTTTTGGTATCCATATGTGGGATTAAGAGCGTTCATCCTGATCACTGCATCACTGTACAACTAGGCTGTTATTCAACCACCCATGCCATGCAAATAAGGTTCAAATTTGCAATGTCCCAATCACACGGTGGCTTGATTTTCATCTGGATCTGATAATATGTGTACCCGATCCTGAGATAGATCAGATTAGACCAAACCATTTGACTAAAATGATTTGGATTTGGATTCAGACATATATTACGGGTCCTGGATATGGGTTGGATTAGATATGGACTTGGGTCAAAACTCCAACTGATTTTGCATCCCTAATTCGAGTAGATTTGAGAGTGAAAAACTTATGTTTTTCACAGCTCAACTGATTAATGAAGTAATTAATCTGTCTGATGAGTGTGGGAGAACAATGGATCTGGATATTGTCAGTGTAGCTGCGCCTAATCCATATCCAATTATGCTAAATTTCGGTATGGCCCATATGCAAATCCGACCCGTCAAAACAACACATAAGTGGTGGCATTTTCGTTATTCATGTCAAAAGAAGAGGTAGAACGTCTTCGAACAGGTAAACAAGAACGTGTGTGATCGCGTTCAATCCGTGTTCGCTTGGGTTGTCTTCTATTCTGAGTCAATCACCAGACTCGGTCCTCCTCTCTTTGGCATGTTCTAACTTCTCTTAGATTACGAAATCATCCTACCTCTAAACATTTAATGACACCAACTTTATGACCCCTTGGCAGTTTAATTTACTGCCCCTAAAGCTAAAGAAATATCACGAATGCCCTCGTGTTTTGATACTTGTGCAAAAAACTTCAAGGCTATAATGATCCCCCAATCATAAAAGCTTGTTCTCGGGATTTTCTTGGCAAAAGAAAACCTCGTGATAATCAAACTCAAAATTGATATATATTTCAAATAGTTTCAAATTATTTCATTTTTTGAAAACATAATACATGACACTGATTTGAAAGCTTTTCTGTGCGTTTTATGTACCATCTTAAATTTTAATCTTTTTCTAGCCAATATCTTTCCAAAAATTTATGAAAAAGCATGGGATTTTAGTTTATCGTAGGGGTTTTCTTTGCTAAGAAAATTCAAATAAGGAGATTTGTGATATCAATGTTTTTTATGGCAAAATATTGTAAATTCATGGTATGTTTATTATTATAAAAAACAGTAAAACATATATAGAATATTAAAATCCCTTAAAACATGTAAATACTATAATTAGGTAAGACATTGAATCTATTATGATTTGCTGCTTAATGAAATTTCTGCCACAAAATTTCAAAATATTTAGAATCTTCTTATAATTGTTACTAGGGGTGTCAACGGGTCAGGTTTACCTGGACTCGACGGGTACCAAATCCTATAGTAGGGGACAAGGTCTTCACGCCAGCCCTGTCCCAAAATTCCGCTCTCCATCCCCGCCTCTATCTCCACACGCGTTTTGATTTTAACCTTCACCCCCTCCTTCATCCTTATTTCATGTCCTCCATCCTCTGTCCAAATGGGGTGAGGCAAGGCAGAACCCCATTTTTGCTTGCTCCACTGCCATCTTTAAATAGTATTTTATTATTTTACTAACGGAGATTGGGGATGGGATGGGACGGGACGGGATGGGACAGGACAGGACAAGGCGAAGCAGGGAAAAGCTTTAGTCCATCCCTGCATGAACTTTGATTTTAACCTTCATTCCTGCCTCTAGCTCCGCTTCATGTCTTCCATCCTCAGTTCAAACGGGATGAGGGAGGGCAGGGCTCCGTTTTACTCCGGTCCACTGCCATCCCTACCCTAGAGGGTCCGTGTATGGAGATAAATAAGAAGACCCAATTAAGACTCGAGTCTGGGCCCAAAGGTTCGATTAATACATGAAGTCAGATATAGTTTGTGAAATCTTATACCAAACCCAAGATAATACTCACAAATTTTCAATGTAAAAAAGATAAAAAATATTATTTTATCGAGTCTAGTTCATGTAGTTCTTACACAGTCCAGGTATGGTTTCTCTTATGATGGATCTGATTAGATTTGAGTTCAGACTTGATACCGCACCCAAAAATCAAGGGTTTCACCTGGGTTCAAACTAAACCTGACCCATTGACACCCCAAATTGTAACCAGTGTTATCAGTATGGATGCAAATAAGCCTAAATTGACCGGTTCACATAGAATAGGCCCAAAATCTATTCTACAAGGGTCTGAATCCTTATAGAATTGGGCAATTCATCCCCCATTCAGCTTTAATCGATTTGGGCAGATTCAAAAGCAGATATTGTGTCAAAAGGAAACATTTTCATAATATCACATATTTTAAAAGTATCATGTTTTTATTATGATATTTAAACAAAATATTTTAATTATCTATGTATATTTAAAAAATTATTAGGCTTTTATTGTAATATCAATGTGATAAAAAAGTATTTAATATTTTTATATATTTTGATATTTTCCTGATACTCATACATTCTTAGAAAAAGTGACTTTTTTTTTTCAAATATTTTGAGATTTTCTTTCAAAGAAAATTTCCTCCGATAACCAGGTTTGTGAGATTGAGCAAACCCAAGGGCACGGGCTATATCTAACAAAACTCTTCCCACTAAGGATACTTTTGTCATTTCACCATATCGTAAAGGAACCACTCGGATACTTTGACGGCCACGGAAGGGCGAGCGAAGTAATTCGGTCCATTTGAAAGGACATTTATGTCATCATGTAAAGGACGGAACCGTCATTCACGGAAAGCAATCAAGCATTTTAGTAAGTTCGTGCTCTCTATTTTATTATTAATTATTATACGTCCATTTTTTACTGATTCACGCGGTACATTTGCCTCTCGTATAAAAGCGGAGGAAGGGGCCGACGGAAGCGGTCGTAGAGGAAGCAACGAAGAGAGAGAGAGAGAGAGAGAGAGAGGGAGAGGAGACGATCTCTCGGCGATGGGGCGATGAGTAACGATTGTCGAAAGGTACCGCTCTGAAAAACTGGGATCTTTTGAACTCTATTCACCTTCTCCTGCTCATTCGAGGGGTTCTCTGCGCGTCTCTCTCTCTTTCTCGGTTCTTATCGCTAAGTTTGGGCGATCGCGAAGCCCTAGCTCCGAAACTTTAGCGTTTCGTTTCTCTCGCAAATAGGGCAGCTTGTCTATGCGGGATTCTGCGTGGGTTTGGCTCCGGAACAGGTTCTGTGTGAAATTTTTGCGGTGCTCTTGGATATAGGGTTTTGTTTACCCTTCTTGTTCTGGCGTTCTAAGCGATTAGGGTGCCGGAGGCGTTGTTCTGCGCGTTGGGCGGTGGTTTGTGTTGATTCTAGGGTTCATGGGTTGGAGATAGGAAGGAATTTGATTGTGAGGGTGATTTTAGGGTTTGGTGTTGAGTTTGGGGATTCAAGGGTTTTTCCTTCTTTTTCCCACGTTTGATGGTTCAGTATCTTCTTCTGAGCATCGAATTCGTTCTTCCAATTCTTACTTTTGCTCTTTTTTGATGTTTATACGGTGAATGCCTATAAAATTTAGGTTTTTTATGGTTGAAATATTGCCTCTTCCTTTCGTTTTTTGGCAAATTAGGGGAAGTTCATGTTTCATAATGTTTCCGGTTCTTTGTTAGAAATCTCTCCTTTTTTCATACATTCACTGTCTTAGGGTTACCAAATTTTTTTTGGTTACTTTTTGATTCAATCCGGATGCTGATTCTTCTTCCTTCCCGTTCCGTGATTTCTTCTGTATAAGCACTGGGTTGTCTTTGCTTTTTGTGTGGAATGGTGAGAAGCTGTCTCTTGTGAGAATGCCTTATACGGATTATCAGGGTTCTTCTGTGCCTTTTGCGACATTCGGCCGTTCGATTTTGAGTCTTAGACGTGACCAGGTTCATTCCATGGAAGGGAGTTCCGAATCAGGATCTGCACAAGAGCAGAGGCTTGAGGCTTTCCAGCGGATGGTCACGGAGAAATTTCATGATCTTGCTGCTTGTAACCCTGATGAGCTTCTTTCCTTATCATGGATCCGCTGCCTCCTCGATGCTTTCCTTGCCTGCCAAGAAGAGTTTAGGGTGATCCTTCATAACCATCGGTTCCAGTTTGCTAAACCCCCTCTTGATCGCCAGACCTCTGAATTCTTTGAACGTAGTGTCAAAGCCCTTGATCTCTGCAACGCTATCCGTGATGGAATCGAAAATGTCCGAAGATGGCGTAGGCAGCTTGAAATTGTACTGTCTGCACTGGATGCACGCCATTGTACCCTCGGAGAGGGGCAGTTTCGTAGGGCAAAGAAAGCTCTTACTGATGTGGCAATCGGGATGCTTGATGAGAAGGAAGCAGGGTCGGTTCTGGCTCAGAGAAATAGGTCTTTTGGACGGAATTCCAGCAAGGAACGATCAGTTGGCCATTTTAGATCCCTCTCTTGGAGTGTGTGTCGCTCTTGGTCAGCTGCCCGCCAGCTTCAAGCTATTGGGAGCAACCTGAACCCACCTCGGAGCAATGATATATTGGCAACTGGTGGGCTTTCTGTTCTTGTGTACACTATGAACACAATTCTTCTCTTCGTAATGTGGGCCCTTGTAGCAGCGATTCCTTGTCAGGATAGGGGTATTCAGATACATTTCTCGGTTCCACGACATTTCTCATGGGCCGCTTCTGTACTTTCTCTACATGAGAGAATAGTGGAAGAGTCAAAGAAGAGGGATCGGAAGAATTCTTGTGGGCTGCTTAAGGAAATACACCAGATTGAGAACTCTGCCCACCATATGACAGAACTGGCAGACTCCATCCACTTCCCGTTGGCTGAGGGCAGGCAGAAGGAAGTTAGGCAAGGAGTTGAGGAGCTAGCTCAGGTATGTGAAGCATTGAGAGATGGGCTTGATCCACTTGAGCGCCAGGTCAGGAATGTATTCCACAGGATCGTCCTTAGCCGAACTGAGGGTCTTGATTGTTTGGGAAGGCCACAAAATTCTGAATAGTATGCTGTGCCAGTTGGGTGGTTATCTTGATGTAAAATTTTGCAATTTTATTGTTTTTTTCTTTTGAGCATGTTGCTTTCTGGATGTGACTCTATCCTTTTAATGGAAGGAAAGGACATAAGTATGCCTCCCATTTCCCTACCTGCCAAGAATAAAATGTTCCTGTGAATATGTGATATGATGGAATCAGGTAGCATCCTCTGTATCTACTATATATTCTGTACAAAAAAAGGATGGCCCTCACCATACACTGGTGTTATATTTTGTTTTGTGTCGTTGCTGTAACATTTCTGACAATATCCTAAATACTGAATTTCATACCCTGTAGTTCAACAATCAGGTTGACTTATCCCTCCCCATTATAAGACAGGTTGTGGGTGTTTTGCTTGTTTTCTTTTGTTTATTTTTATCTGTATCCCTTTTTTTTAAAGATGTGTGGGGATGTGATTTAGTTTGAATATGATTATGATAAATAAGGATTTTCACAAGGGGTATAGCATCGATAACAGACATGGTTATCTCCATTTATTTTTTCATTTTCTTAACCATCCAGATCCTATGCCTGATTGAACTGCAATGTCTAAAGTTTACTATATCTATTAACAGATTTTTGTGCCTACTTGCAAATATACAAGCACACTGCTTAGTTTAATATTCAAACAAAGTTTTCTGCTGAATGTTGACATTATAGTTGTTTTCAGTATGTTTTTTAATGCATTTCTGCCTATGTTCAAACACCTTGTGACTGATTGTAATAACAAGTTCTCATGTTTGGGCTCTATGATCTATGGTCTTTAAAGAAATTTTTTGTACATTTTTTGATGGTGAGAAGAGTGATTATGCATACAACCTTAACGGTTGATTGAACACTTATATTTAATTGCTTAGTCTTATCTTTTCTCTTCTTTCCTTAATGTTTATTTTATAGAAGATCAGTTGTGTCTTTTGTGGCAACTGTTGTAATTTCCAGTTTCAGAATAGATTAAGATGTTGTGTTTGTATATTTGGTCTTGTTATTGCCATTCATGCACCTAACTATCAAATGGTATCAACATGATTGTGCCTTTATTCTTAGGTATCAACTGCAACACACTCCTAGGTTCTAGACATAGTTTTGCATATTTCTGCCAACTCCAGGAATTGGGCACTGTTGCTAAGGCAGAACCTTTTGTCTAATGACCGGTTGAACCTTGTTTGGTGAGCTTGATTCTGTTAATTTCTAGGAAGTTAGTTGGATCAGCTAAATGCTGCCGTTCAGAAGCATAAAGCTGACAAGGTATTTAATGTGAAGGACCTTTGTGTGCGTTTGATGTGCTAGTTCTATCCATATGCATACATGAGGGATTAAAGTCTTGATGGTGTTTCAAACTCATTCTGATTCTTGAAGGTCTTAGACGAATAAAAATGGAATCTTCACTTTTCTTGGATATTTCCTCATATAAAAGCTAACAAAAAAATTTGGATTTAGGAATTTATTTTCCAGTTGGGGAGTCTTAAGTAGCTAATGAATTATCGATCATACAACCGAGGGACCCAATTTTGATGTCCAAATCAGTAGCTTAGAGACGCATCTTTCTAATTTGTTTTCCTTTAGTGGGCTTTATTCTGTTATGCTTTCTTTACGTGGTTACTTTCTTTTGTTTTGAGTTTGGTCCCTACCCCCACCCCCCTTTATTGGCCTTTTCTCATTTGCTGGCATTTTATATACTGAAGATGGTTTTGCCTTCAATAAGATTATTCTCAATATGGTTAAAGAAATATGCACTCGTGCTATTCGTTGTCCACTATTTTATTTTCTTGAAAGGAAAGATTCGTGAGTTTCTGTGAGGGCGTGAACATGATGTTTTCGTGTTTAACCTTTTGTCTGGTTTCAGCTCATTCACAGGTTGATTGGTTTGAGGCAATTCTGCTGCATGCTGATAGAGGAAAAACATGTATTTGAACCTTTTCCTGCCAATTTTATAGTATTTTTGCCACTATAGTGTTACCAAATATTTATCGTTTATCCCTCTGGTTTTGACTTATTGGGGACAAGAAGATGGTGCATTTTCACATTATTAGGCAACGAATGTTGAGATCCTTTTTCCTGCCAAAAGGTTAAAGTACCCCCTGCCACTCCAAAATGTCATTTGTGCTGTTTTTTAAGAAATTATGATAGCTTTACAACCGATTTTTCTACAAACCACCAAGTGGTGGTATTTTCTACTAGCCATAAATTTTAACCTAGATGCGGGAGCAAATGGGGTACTTAAAAAAAAAAAAAATAAAAATAAATAAATAAATAAATATATATATATATATATATATATATATATATATATATATATATATATATATATATATATATATATATATAAAACTGAACTTGGTTAGTGTAAAGATCAGTCCCAATATGATTGCACAAATATTTGCGCATTAATCACCTTATCACCCTCCATCTTTGGGACATGGCCTGTCAGTTGTGGGGCCCAAAGCCTGATGGAGGGCGATCAGTTGCTTAATGCCCAAATTTTGTGCTATGGGATTGCTCTGTTAGAAGAGTCCGTGTTACATAGATTTTAACCAAATGCAGTATGATTCTCTTTGAATTTTGCTTTTATTTTTAGATTTATGTTTAGTGGCTTATGTGCAATTTTTTATCTGATATCTCTGGATATAGCAAACAGGCCATGACTTATCCCACCTCCATATTGCAAGTAAATCCAATAAGAGCTCAAGTTTACTTTTCCCAGCTAATGGTCTCACCAATGTTCTAAGAATTCACGGGCCATGAATCGATTCAGCTGAATCAATGTGAATTGCCCAACTTTTAACCAGGGAAAGACACGTGTCAAAAAATATTAAAAAATCATTTTGACCAATTTTCAGATTTTTTTTTTGAAAATTAGCTAGTTCAGGTCATTTGTGTCTTGATTGTCTGCCAATACGACACGGTCCGGCGACTCAGGCCGATACGTACACTACTGGATCTCACTTCCTGAACTTTGGTGCTAAGGCCTGAAATGCCATGGGCAAAACAAGTCTACTTCCAACTAGATGAATATTCCTGAAGGGTTAAACCTTAGGTAGTAGGCGGTATTTTCTTCTACATATGATCCTACACAAGTCATTGAACGTCTCTTTATCTACTGTTAAAGCTCCCTTGTGAATGTAAAATTTGTTGTTTTCATGTACACAAAAGGAGCATTTAATAGGTTTTTCACGGGTAAAACAAACAAAATTTGATAAGTTGTGTAAAGGAAACTTTGGTAGGGTAAACATGCAGTTGCATTTTTGGGAGCATGTGTTTTGGTGGGATGGGTGGTGGTGGTTGCAAGCTTTTGTGTAAGTGGGGCAGGTTATATTTTTGTTTAAGAGCTGGAGAGATGTATGTGAAAAGAAATCGTACTTCATATATCTGGGTTTGGATATCTAATCCAGACCCAAATCGAGTTTATTATGTAACACATAACTGATGGATTCAATTGTATTTAAGTCTATATGTAAAGAGTATTTTTGTACCCTAATGTTTGTATTACCTTATACTTAATGAGATGCCTAATACGCAGATCTTGAATTGAGGATTCTGCTGCAGCCACGATCTCTCTCCTATTCTATTTCCTTTCTTATGGTAGAATAATGAAATCCACAATTTCTATCATGGTATCAGAGGTGAAGATCCAACCTTGAAGATCGTGTTCTTCTCATGAGCATCTGGTCGAGTTTATTTGTCTTCTTCTAAGGTATCTCTCTATCGGTTCATATCTATTCTCCCTGCCTTCTTTCTTTCTATTGTTTTTATCGTTCATTCCTTTTTATTTTTATTTTTTAAATCACGTCTTGAATCTATCCCAGTTAACGTGCATCCCTTTCTTCCAAAATCCAAATCTTGGATTTGCTCACGTTGACATTCTTTCTTTCTCCTGATTTTCTGTTCTCTTACGATTCTTTTTTCATATTGCTGCATGTGATTTCACCCAAACAACAAGTTTACATAATCACGCAAGATCAGATTTGATCTATGCGTGATTTCAAAGGTTGAAATCACGTCAAACTTGTTCTCTCTACTTTTCCAAATTGACATCACATCATATTCTGATCTGGACATGATCTCAGATCTGCCTTGATTAACTGATATCACCTTTGAAGCTCCTCTCTGTTTTGGATTTTTTTCTCATTTGGAAAAGAAAACATGTTATTTTCAAAGTAACATGCCTCTTACTGGTTGAATTTTAATTTTTTATTCAAAACAGTTTTTTACTGCATAATCTAGTTTTCTGCCTCGGGTCAGCAGATCATTAAAAAAAAAGGCAGCAGATTCACTAAAATTATTAAATATCTGTTTTGAATTTTATTCGAAGGCCCTATTGTGTTTGGGTTCTTATCCTAAAGACCTTATTCTTTCTCGATTTCGATTTCAATAAAATATGGATTCATTTCCTACTCTTCAATTTTGTCTTTCTTCAAATTTTCTTAGTCAACTCGTGTATGAGAAACTAAACAACTCCAATTTCTTAACCTGAAAGAGACATCATCCCATTCATAAGAAGTTAGAATCTTTCTGGACATCTGGATGGCTTTGTCCCTATTCCTTCAAAATTCATACAACAAGACGACAAGAATGGTGAGGGAGACATTTCTATTACTTATGTTAGGAATCCAAAGTATGTATCTTGTATGAAGCGAGATCAAGCGCTGATTGCCTATATCACTTGCACTCTGTCACAGGAGGTGCTTATGGCAATCCCAGATGACTGTTCAACTATGTAGTTATGGCATCAAATTGTTCAGACATATTCTCAAGTTTCTCAAGCTAGAATAGTATTATTAAAGAAAGAGTTTCAAATACTGAGGAAGGACTCATGAATATCATGGAGTATTTAAACAAAATGAAGATCATTACAAATCAATTGGCCATCGTGGGATGCACAATTAGTGACAAAGACATGGTGCAACAAACTTTGAGCAGATTGGGGCCCGATTATCATATGATGGTTATTTCCTTATTGTGTTTGCCAGATTTGCCTACATTTGAAGATCTTCGTGCCAAGCTCTTGCAATATGAGATGACTTTGAAGGGATTTTCTGAAGACACTCACACTCACATTGGAGCACAAGACGTTCTTGCCATAAGGGTTGCCTATGGGCGAGGATGTGGTAGGTATGATTTTCAAGAAAATGGGGGTCAAGAAAGGAATGAACAAGTGAGTCATAAAATATTACCTACACTCAATATTCTCCCTAGTTCGCAGAGGCAAAGAACAATACCCACTTGTTTTCTATGCAACAAAAGGGGTCATATCAAAGCTAATTGCTGATTTAATCCTTAAAATAAAGGAAAACAATCATAGACAAATAAAATGATAGATAAATTGAAGAATAGCAGAGAAGTCAAGAAGTTGTTATTATCTGCTTTAGCTGAATTGAATTTAAAATAGAATGATCAGGGCACTTGATATGTTGATTTCGGTGCAACCACTCATGTTACTGGTGATGTTGGTAAGCTCCTAACTCTTGTTCCTTATGTTGGTAGAAATAGTATAGTCACTGGAGATGTGTCTCATCACCATATTTCCTACATTGAAAATCTGTCATTCTTATGTCCAATTCTTCGCTCACTTTTTTAATATCATTCATGCTCCTAACATCAAGAAAAATATTGTTTCTGTCTCTAAGCTTGTAGATGATATTAATACTTTAGTTGAGTTTACTCCTTTTTCTATTCGTGTCAAGGACCTTCACACGAGAGAAACGTTCACTGAAGGAAAACGATAAGGGAACATATACGACTTGTAACGCCCCAAATATTTAACCCAAAAATTTTGAAATATTTTTTTTAGACCACATCAGAAATATTTTATTAATCCCACAGTCAAATAATTTGGGCGGGTTACAGGTGATAGCACAAACTCAATAACATTAGGCGAATTAAATCTTTCCTTGGAATCTTACTAAGTTATAAATAATAAATTTAATGAATTTCTTAAAGTCAGAGTTCCTCAGGAAATCCACAGAAGATATGGTCTCATGGCTCCGTCCACAGCGACGCCTGCAATTGTCCATCTTTATCTGTTTTCTGAAAATATTAATTCAGAAGGGGCCAGACTACCCCATATGAGTAAGAAGCATTATATCAATATGAATGTGCTCAGTGTCATGTGTACAAGTATATGTGTGCCACATTGATATAAGCAATGTCAACCATTCAAACAAATTCTGAATGTACAGTTCACTCAATACAAGCATTTCATGATTTATTACATAAAAGAAAATATCAATGAATGACACATCGTATGAATGAATCACATTTGGAATGTGAAGAAAAATATTGCTAAGCTATGCATCACACGAGTGAATCACAATCATACTATAACAAATGCAACATGTAGCATTGTGTGTATACTTAAAGATTTTCCAAAAGTATACTGACTTTATGTTTCTCTTGTTAATTACCCTGTGGGTATGCACAAACATTCAACATCGTAGCAACCTGAGACCACACGGGGATCTATTATGCTTTTCAAATAAATACCCCGTATGACTACCCGTACGAATATCCAAAGGGAACGGTCTGTGACCGAGAGAGTACTCTCTAATAGCTAAAACTTGAATTAGGATGCACCCTGATAACTTCTGTAGAAGACTTAGATCTACCACCTAGGACACATTGTAGTCCTGACCCCTTAACTCCGAGGACTGAGGACCGGGTGAGACGCCTAGCTCTCACAAAAATGAAACTGTCCGACAGAGCTTGTATCATCTACCCTCTTCAAGATAGACCTTGGGTTTGGTAACATACACCGTCTTTTAGGTGTACTCAGAGCCCTGAGAAACCAGTAACATATACCATTTTCAGGTATACCAAGTATCTCGAAAAACTGGTAACATATATCGTCTTTCAGGTATACCCAGAATATTTTTCATTCTTGTTTATTTTTGTATGCATGTCATTGCACCATAAGGAATTTCCAAAATCTCAACCTACACTCAGGGTGATCTTAGTGTATGCACATTACCCATCGAATGCCCAATAGGCACCAACCATAATTTCTCAGAATTTTGGCTCGACTCTGAGTTGAGTACTTATACTTACAACATTTTAGAGTTTCATTTCTGAGCTCGGGTGTACGTTTCGTACCCCCACTGACCATGCACTCCTATGGCATGTCTCAAGTATAACTTTTCATAAGTACTCGTATGACACTACAATGGTCCCGCAAGACTGCAATCTCAGTTTTGAGTTTTCACATGATCATGGCATGAAAAACGTCTTTTATTATGCAAATTTTTGCAGAACAAGCATAGATCAACTGACACGAGACATGTCATAATATTTACATGCAATCATGATGCAATTATATGCAAATCAATTAGCATCATAAGTGCCCATATGGCACCACAAGGATTTGGCATGCCTAGTTTCAATCTTGTACTATCGTGCCCTTATAGTTTTTCTTATTTGTGCAATTATAACAAAAATATGCATTTAACAACAAGCAGTTTATGCATTGAAACATTGGTCGTAACCTTCATATGTCAATTATATATAAAACTATGTGCGACATGAATAAGTCATAGATATCTCATTCACTTGCCACATTCATCAACATATAATATTCTTTTCATAAGCATATAATAAAATCATCATGCTGTCTAAACATATGCACTAAAGTGAGCTTTTACCATAGCCAATGTATGTGCATAATAGTAAATCTCAAACCTACTCTGAGTATGTGCATAATAGTGAATCTCAGATGTAACACATATTTCATAAGCAAATCTTATGGCAGCTTCAGGTTCATAGTAGATTTGCAATATGATCGTCATAATTTAAATAGTAGATTTGTATTCATCGCATATCTTTATGAGCTTCAGTATGACTGTCATGATTTCAAGGGCAGACTCATGTCTGTAACAGATTGGCATATGCTGCCATATGACAATCATATATTCAATGACATCTATAAGTTCATAGCGGATTCGTATGTACTGCAACTTGACTATCATGAGTTCCATGACAGGTTTAAGTTCATAGCGGAGACGCACTTGCTCTAACTTGACTACCATGAATCCGATGGCAAGCTTATGTTCACAACGGAGTCACATATGCGGAAATATGACATTCACATATGAGATGGTTGAGACATGGTCCTAGCCGACTTTGCGTATACCACTACAACACACACACGTTGTAGGCCATGGATCTGAAATTTTTAAGATCCACCGTAATACACGTCATGTAGGCAACTATTTTGAGAGCTGGAGATGTTTTGCAGACCGATTCAACAATTTGCATGTAGATTGTGCTGTCTGATCTGCACAATCGTGAGGTATACCAACTAACCTCTCATGTACATAGGTTATTCACATGCTGGGACATTTTTTTCTAACAGATTCACGTGTGCAGGTCGTGTGGTTCAGATCTACACGTTCTCAGGATCTACCATAGTACATGACATGTAAGTATGATATTCACATGTTGGAAACAACCAATGATACCCAACTTAAAACTATGACCATTTCGAAATCCAAAGTTGATGAAGTATCTAATCTAGATAACAATATGGTAATAATAAAAAGAATGACTATAATGCAAGCGTTTAAAATCTCTTCACCTTTCATATTTTTGATCGTTTGCTGGGTATGACAGACCCTTATCGGTCTACAGCCGTAGCACCAGCAGCGCCATCCCTCCTCGATCACCTTCATTCAACCCAATATCTCAGGTCTGCTGCGAGTAATAGGCATGATCGAGTAGGTGTACCATTATAGGTAGCCGGTTGGGGGTATGCATCATCCAGCCGGTTCACATCCTATTTTTTTTATTCAACCTAAAACCCACCCAACAAGCTTGTTAGGCGTGTTAAGGCCATGCATTTTGCTATCAGCCACTCCATGGCCCATGGGCGTCATACTTAACACTATATCTACCAACGAGAAATCACATTCAATAGATTTAAGTATAGAAACACATTAGGGTACATGTATATGCAAAACCAACTTCCCATTAATATGACCACACACTTGCGTGCAATGGATGTATGCATCATGGTGAAGGTGATATGGTATTACACCCTTTTTATTTTATTTTTATTTTTTTGTGACAGTTTATATGTGTGTGCAGGACATGTGACCAGACCTGTACATAACAAAAGATCAGGATATAATTCACATTAACGATGGAACAACGTGTTGTAATACTTTTTTTTTGAATACTAGCATATGCAAATTCTTCATTTGGGTATGACTCTGAAGATTAATTGTAAGGATGCTAACATATGCCGATTTTTTTTTCTAAGTTTGGTACCAACGATACAACACAAACTTATGCGTAAACATAAATTATGACTCAAGTAGATTAACCGTAGCAACAAGAAACAACTATATAGGCATGAGACAGTCCTTCCATTTCGATATTCCTCTAACTCTAACATATGAAGATAAAAGTTATCATCTTGCATGCGTAAGGGTCCGGCTGCGTATTCAACTAACAACTTAGTCGTTCACCATTAATAAATAGGATGCTCAGTTTGAGTACGTTTAATAGAATGATCTGCACGAGCATACTTTGATACAACCAACCCATGTCCTCTTACATACCAAAAAATATTGTAGAATATTCATACTACAAGCACCAAATACATGCATAAGGATATTATACCCCTTACTACAAAAATTTTCAGCAACCACTAATTGACGATTTAACATCCAATAACATGATGGTTCGGATAAAATTTCTAGACGTTCAAGCAACAGTAAATTTCAGACTTTATAGAAACCATGGCTGCATAACTTCATATTTTCCTATGTTTTTTTTAAACAATAGGCTGGATACATGTACTCCATGCCACTAAGTACACACATAAAGATAAAATGCTCTTACTCTTATTCGGTGGATCGAGCCCACGAAACAACGTTCTCCTTCTTGATTGGAGCTTCACGTCAAGCGAGGAAATAAAGAAAACCCCACGTTAATGATGGGTTTTTCCTCGTATGTTATCCAATGAAAATCTCTCAGGTAATTTCCAAGATCCAATCCGTGCTTTATTCTATTTTATTATTAATATTATTTTTTTTCATCGTTAGTTATAACACTATGAGAAGAGAAGCCTGTCCCTTTTTAATAAATAATGTTCCCATTTATGCCTTATGCAAAATCTTATAATGCTCATCCATATGGTATCCTTATCACTATACAAGGGACCAGAGCATGCGTGTTATTCCAAATGAAAACTTCAAAACAAATTGAAATTTGAACCTCGTGTCTCGTTTAGAGTATGCAGAGTCCTATTCAAGATATATAAAATCTCTTTTTGAATCCATAGTGGCATAGCCTTTATTTAATAGGAAGCGATATATGACCTAAAGATATCAATTGACTCAGATATGATTCAGTGTTCAACGCGTATCTAATCTCGATTTGTCAGATCCTATATTCCTGATAGGATTCGATTAAAGTCTGGTGTCAGATTCAGGATCGTTTTTTTTTTTTGAGTGAAGTCTACATCCAATAAAACTTATATATCTATGCGTAAGACTTTAAGAACTTAAATTAGTCAAATCTAAGTATTAAGACTTACAATCATCCAATTGAAATTCAATTCCACAACATTCACCTTTATTTTCAAAGAACATAAATAGCAAAAATTTTTGAATTATATTTTTATTCTAGTTCACTATTTAAAGATTCTTCGTTATTTATCCTAACTTGGCATTGTGATTGCTTGTTGTGTCACAACCCTAGATAAGTCATTCAGTGAATTCAAGAGATCATCACACCTAGCTTCCCAAGCCGTCTAGTCGAGCAAACAAACTATTATAAGTTTTTCGATCTAACTTGACCATAACATAAGTTTAATAGTGTTCCTAGCAATATATCTAGATTCTCGATATTCATGTAATAGTTTATTCAATTTCTTCAAGCAATAAAAATAATTTAATTCAAATACTATATACTTACAGAGCTCTTGCAGGATCACTGGAAGGCCGTGAACCATATATTCTTGTCCTGCTATGATATCATAATTGTAATGCCCAAAATATTTAACCCCAAAATTTTAGAATAATTTTTTTTTAAACGACAACAAAAATATTTTATTAATCCCCCAGTCAAATAATTTGGGCGGGTTACAGGTGATAGCACAAACTCAATAACATTAGGCGAATTAAAATCTTGCCTTGGAATCTTACAAGTCATAAATAACAAATTTAATGAATTTCTTAAAGTCAGAGTTCCTCAGGACATCCACAGAAGATATGGCCTCGTGGCGCCGTCCGCAGTGACGATTGCAATTGCCCATCTTTATTTGTTTTCTGAAAATATTAATTCAGAAGGGGTCAGACTACCCCATCTGAGTAAGAAGCATTATATCAATATGAATGTGCTCAGTGTCATGTGTACAAGTATATGTGCACCACATTGATATAAGCAATCCCAACTATTCAAACAAATTTTGAATGTACACTTCACTCAATACAAGCATTTTATGATTTATTACATAAAGAAAAATATCAATAAATGATACATCATATAAATGAATCATATTTAGCTTATCACATTTTGAATGTAAAGGAAAACATTGCTAAGCTATGTATCACACGAGTGAATCACAATCATACGATAACAAATGCAACATCTAGCATTGTATGTATACTTGAAGACTTTTCAAAAGTGTAATGACTTAATGTTTCTCTTGTTAATTACCCTATGGGTACACACATGCATTCAACATCGTAGCGGACCGAGACCACACGGGGGTCTATTATGCTTTTCAAATTAATTCTCCGTATGACTAGCCATACGGATATCCAAAGGAGACGGTCCATGACCGAGAGAGTAGTTCTCAATGGCTAGAACTAGAATTAGGATGCACCCTGGTATAACTTCTGCAGAAGACTTGGATCTACCACCTAGAATGCTTTGGTAGTTCTGCCCCCCTAACTCCGAGGACTGGGGATCGGGTGAGATGCTTAGTTCTCACAAAAATGAAACTTTCCCACAGAGGTTGTACTATCTACCCTCTCCAAGGTAAACCTTAGGTCCAGTAACACATACCATCTTTCAGGTATACCCAGAGCCCTGAGAAATCAGTAACATATACCATTTTCAGGTATACCCAGTATCCTGAGAAACCGGTAACATATAACATTTTTCAGGTATACCCAGAATCCCATATTTAGGTTATGTGTGCATATTTTTCATTCTTGTTTGTTTTTGTGTGCAAGTCATTGCACCACATGAGATTTCCAAAATCCTAACCCACACTTAAGTGATCTTAGTGTATGCACATTACCCATCGAATGCCCAATTGGCACCAACCCTAGTTTCTTAGAATTTTGGCTCGATTCTGAGTTGAGTACTTATACTTACAGCATTTTAAAGTTTCATTTATGAGCTCAGGTGTACGTTTTGTACCCCACTGACCATGCACTCCTAAGGCAAGTCTCAAGTACAACTTTTTATAAGTGCTCGTATGTCACTACAATGGTCCCACAAGGCCGCAAGCTCGATTTTGAGCTTTCACATGATCATGGCATGGAAAACATCCTTTATTATGCATTTTTTTTTGCAGAACAAGCATAGATCAACCGGCACAAGACATGTCATAATATTTACATGCAATCATGATGCAATTATATGCAAATCAATTAGCATTATAAGTGCCCATATGGCACCACAAGGATTTGTCATGCTCAGTTTCAATCTTGTACTATCGTGCCCTTGTAGTTTTTCTTATTTGTGCAATTATAATAAAAATATGCATTTAACAACAGGCAGTTCATGCATTGAAATATTGGTCGTAACCTTCAAATGTCAATTACATATAAAACTATGCGCGACATGAATATGTCATGGATATCTCATTCACTTGCCACATTCATCAACATATAACATTCTTTTTATAAGCATATAATAAAATCACCATGCTATCTAAACATATACACTAAAGTGAGCTTTTACCAAAGCCAATGTATTTGCATAATAGTAAATCTCAGACCTACTATGAGTATGTGCATAATAGTGAATCTCAGATGTAACACATATTTCATAAGCAAATCTTATGGCAACTTCAGGTTCATAGTAGATTTGGAATATGACCATCATAATTTAGATAGTAGATTTGTATTCATCGCATATCTTTATAAGCTTCAGTATGGTTGTCATGATTTCAAGGCCAGACTCATGTTTGTAACAGATTGGCATATGCTGCCATATGGCAGTCATATATTCAATGACAACTGCAAGTTCATAGCGAATTCGTATGTACTGCAACATGACTATCATGAGTTCCATGACAGATTTAAGTTAATAGCGGAGATGCACTTGCTGTAACTTGACTACCATGAATCCGATGGCAAGCTTATGTTCACAGTAGAGTCGCATATGCGAAAGTATGACATTCACATATGAGATGGTTGGGACATGGTCCTAGCCGACTTTGCGTATACCACTACAACACACACACGTTGTAGGCCATGGATCTGAAAATTTTAAGATCCACCGTAATACACGTCATGTAGGCAACTATTTTGAGATCTGGAAATGTTTTGCAGACCGATTCAACAATTTGCATGTAGATTGTGCTGTCTGATCTGCATAATCGTGAGGTATACCAACTAACCTCTCATGTACATAGGTTATTCACATGCTAGGACATTTTTTTTCTAACAGATTCACATGTGCAGGTCGTGTGGTTCAGATCTACACATTCTCAGGATCTATTGTAGTACATGACATGTAATTATGTTATTCACATCCTGGAAACAACCAATGATTCCCAACTTAAAACTATGACCATTTGGAAATCCAAAGTTGATGAAGTATCTAATCTAGATAACAATATGATAATAATAAAAAGAATGACTATAATCCAGGCGTTTGAAATCTCTTCCCCTTTCATATTTTTGACCATTTGCTGGGTATGACAGACCCTTATCAGTCTGCAGTCGTGGCACCAACAACGCCATCCCTCCTCGATCACCTTGATTTAACCTAGCAAGCCAAATTTTTTGTTTGTATAATCTATGCTAGAGTGCATTAGGAAATATTTAGTAGATTCTTTTCATTGTAGTATAATCTTAGTTAAGTTAGCGCTTGGTACTAATAATTATTAGAATTAATAATCTTTTTAATTCTTGAATTTATGTACTATTTTTTCTCTTTTGTTTTGCTTAGGTTGGCAAGTATATTGCAGGACGAAGTGTGTATTCGTGTTGAAGAATTGATTGGATCCCATATAAACGGATGAAAATACCCCTGGGATGAAAGAATGCTTGCTTAGTAGAGTTTAGGCGTTATTTTTTTTTTTCTAGTTAGAATTTGCTTGCTGAATTCATTGTAATTTGTATTGTAGACTTTTTGAAATTTTAATAAAGTGAATTATTAAGAGAAATTATGATTATTGTCCCGTTTCTTGTGGGTTCAATCCGTACTTGCCACATATGTGGAAAGTCAGTTTCTTATATTTGGTTGTCGATTTTCCAATGTTTTCATTGAAAATATCCTTTTAAAAATTCTATTTGAAAAATACAACAAAATTTGGCGCCATTGCCGGGGAACGACACTTGATAAACAATTTCTCTAATATTTTAGTTTATTAAAATTTCAAGTATTTTTATTTTTTAGTTTTTAGGGTTAGTAAGTGAATATAGGTTTCACATAGTTAGTACATATAAGATTCACGTAATGCCTTTCTAGGATTCACTATATTGCATGCTACAAGGAACGATTAAACAGGTGAGTTTTAAAAAACATAGTTTGTGATTTCTTGTGTGTGCTAATTTTGTGATTTAGATTTATTTGTGTTATTTGAATTTCTTTAGCATAATTAGAGTAATCTGCCTTGATTAGACTAGTTTATTGTTCGTATTTGTGTTTTCTGTTTATTTGTTAGTTTGTGTTTGGTAGTTAGATTAGGTTTGGGTGCATACATCTGGGCTTAGTACCAGTGTATGAAAGGCCGAAGGGCGTTAGATGTCTCATTATATTCTTTTATCGATGACTTAGAGAGAATTTTACATTCTTCTCAAAGTCCAAATGAAATGGGTGATATTGATCCATCAGTGCCCACTTGTTCTCTGAGGGAGTACTTCCTTCCCACAGAGTACACCCAAGCGTCCTGCATTAGGAGACCCAATGTCGGGGTGCCATATTATGAGATTAAAGCCAGTGTTATTCAGATATTGCCATCTTTATATGGTCTTAGTCATGAGGATCTCTACCGACATTTAGATGAGTTCCTCAAAATCTGTTCTATAGTGAAGATACATAATTTTGGATGCGACACATTGAAATTGACCCTCTTCCCATTTTTATTGAAGGATAAAGCCAAGTATTGGCTAAAATCCTTAGATACTATAGAGATAGGGTCATGGGATCAGTTGCAAAAGGAGTTCCTGAAAAAATACTTTCCCGTAGGTAGGACTAATCAATTTCGGTAAGCTATCACCAGTTTCTCTGAATTGGGTGACGAACAATTTCATGAGACCTGGGCGAGGATGAAGGATCTCCTTAGGAAATGTCCCCATCATCAGGTGCCGAAATGGCAACCGGTGTAGAGCTTCTATGATGGATTGTCTAACAGGAATAGTCAGATGATCGATTCTTCATATAAAGGAATATTTATGCTGAAAAGCGAGGATGAGGCATGGAGTTTATTTGATACTCTTATAGAGAATTCATTGCATCATGCCTCTACCTCCCATTCTGAGAGAGTCACACCTAGCGGAGTAAAGCAGGGTGGTGTTCTCGAGATTGGCCCGACTGCTGAGATACAAAGCAAGGTAGACATGCTTTCTTAAAAGTTGGACCAACTTCTCGCGGGCCCATCCCAACCACATCAGGTGTGCGCATTGTGTGCCAGTCCAGCATATGTTGTCACTGAGTGCCCTTCAACATCTTAGTATCCTGAATTTGTGCAAGAACAAGTTCAGGCTGCTCAGGGATACACCAGACCCATGAAAAGCTCATATTTAGCTACATACAATTCAGGGTGGCGTAATCATCCAAATTTCTTGTGGAAGAATCCCCAGGCTTCCACTCAGATCTCTCCCCAACAGCCAGCTCGGCCACAGTCATTCACTCAGACATTTCAGAGGTCGAGCTACCCTCAAGCTACTCCTTACTCCTCCCATACTTCCCAGGAGTCTGCACCGCAAACATCATTTGAGAAGAGACTTTTCCAAGCATTTCAAGAGGTGAAAACCTCTAATCAAAATGCTTTCGAGAAGTGTAACCAGATGCTAAACTCCCATACGCAATCCATTGCAAAATTGGAGACGCAAATGGGACAATTATTAGAAGCGCTAAATAGGAGGCCTGAGGGTAGTTTGCCGAGCCAGGCTGTCATAAACCCTAAGTGCAAGGAACAAATATCAGGTGGCCTGTACATGGCAGATTCACAACAACAGGCTAAAGCTGTTATGGCTCTTAGGAGCAGATGTGAGTATCACGTTGAGTCTAGATCGATGATAGATGAGCCAGATCTGATCACACCATCTTTCGTAGCTCAGTCATCGTCCTCTATGGAGGCTAAGGATAGTGGTGAGCCTTTTCATAAAGAGCAGAACCCCCCAATGTATATTCCCAAACCACCATATTCGAAAGCCTTAGAATCTCAAACAGGCAGAGGAAAGCAAGGTACGAAGGTTCATGACATGCTTGAGATCTTCAAGCATGTGCAGATCAACCTACCATTGCTAGATGCTATTCACCAGGTGCCGGCTTATGCCAAATTCCTCAAGAAACTATACACTTAGAAGAGAAAATCTAGAGGAAGAGTTCCTACCAAGGTCCTTCTGACTGAGCAGGTGAGTTCGGTGCTTCAACACCAGACTCCACCAAAGCTCAAGGACCCTGGTGCCCTGATCATTTCATGTATCATAGGAAACATTCAGATAGAATGCACTTTGCTAGATCTTGGAGCAAGCATGAACATTCTGCCTGGATATTTCTATGACTCATTTGAGCTAGGAGAAATGAAACCGACCCTGATGACACTGCAACTAGCAGATCGTTCCATCAAGGTACCAAAATGTATCTTGGAGGATGTGCTAGTGAAGGTGGAGGACTTCTATTTTCTGGTTGATTTCATCATCCTTGATATGGAGGGAGTGGATAGCCAACACCAGACTCTGATCATTCTGGGCAGACCATTCTTGGTGACTGCCAATGCATGCATTAATTGCAGAACCGAAGCCATGGATTTATCGTTCGACAATCGAAAGGTGAGGCTGAATATTTTCAATGCCGCGATGGGTCGAGCTGGAGATGAGAAGTGCTTCTAGATCGATATTGTACAAGAGTTAGTGGAGGCACATCCCGAGATGTACATGATATATGAGTCCTTAGATTTGTACTATACTGTAGGAGATAGTCATAGTGATAGTGTAGATGTGTCATCTATATCATCAGGTGGCCATTCTTGGAGAAGGAGTTTCAAACCTCTCCTACCACTTGCAGAGGCCCCAGCCAGGCCGTTGATAGAGTCTCCCCCAGAGCTTGAGTTGAAGCCCTTGCCGGACTCACTCAAGTACTCCTATTTGGGAGACGATGAGACATTGCCTGTGATCATCTCTTTGCAGCTCACTGAGGAGCAAGAGCATAGTTTGATTGATGTTTTGCGAGAGCACAAGGCAACTATTGGATGGGAGTAGCAGATTTGAGAGGGATAGATCCTTCATTCTGCATGCATCGGATTTATTGCGACAATAATTCCAAATCGGTGCGAGATATGTAGAGAAGATTGAATCCCAGCATGAAAAAGTGGTGAAAAATGAGGTGGTTAAGTGGTTAGATGCTGGGATAATCTACCCCATTTCTGATAGTCAGTGGGTCAGTCCTATTCAGGTTGTACCTATAAAGTCTCAACTCATTATTGTAGAGAATAAAAAGGGGAAGAGTATTTCGATGAGGACTATCATAGGCCGATGAGTATGTATAGATTATAGGAAGCTAAATGTCGCAACATGGAAGGACCACTTCTCGTTGCCATTCATAGATCAAATTTTGGAGAGACTCGCTGGATAGAGCTACTATTGTTTCTTGGATGGATATTCTGAATATAATCAAGTAGTTGTCCATCTTGATGATCAAGAGAAGACCACATTCACATGTTTGTATGACACCTTTGCATTCAGGCGTATGCCGTTTGGGCTATGTAATGACCCAATGACATTTCAGTGGTGCATGATGACTATTTTTTATGACATGGTGGATGATGTCATGAAGGTTTTTATGAATGTTTTTTCTATGTATGACTCTTCATTTGAGGATCGTTTCCATAAACTTACTCGAGTACTCAGTCGGTGTATGGAGACTAATCTTGTGCTTAGTTGGGAGAAGAGCCACTTTATGGTCCCGGAGGGGATAGTTCTCGGACATATTGTGTCCAAGAGAGGGATCGAGGTGGATCGAGCCAAGGTTGAGTCGATTTCACAATTGACTCTACCGACTATGGTGAGATAGGTACGGTCATTTTTAGGGCATGCCAAATTTTATAGGCGGTTCATCAAAGATTTTAACAAAATTTCTTGACCGCTTTGCACATTATTGGCCAAGGATCAACCCTTTGATTTTGATGCTGAATGTATGAAGGCATTTGAGATACTCAAAGATGCCTTGACTACTGCACCGATTTATAAATCTCCTGACTGGATGCTACCATTTGAGATTATGTGCGATGCATCCGATTATGCCATGGGGGCTATTTTAGGACAACAAATTGATAGAAAGCCCTATGTGATCTATTACGCGAGCAAAACTCTGTCTGATGCGCAAATGAATTACACGACGACAGAGAAGGAGCTGCTAGCTGTAGTGTTCGCATTGGACAAATTTAGGTCCTATCTTCTTGGTTCCAAGGTGGTTGTCTATTCTGATCATGCTACATTAAAATATCTTCTTAGCAAGAAAGATACCAAACCTAGACTCATTCGGTGGGTGTTGCTACTACAAGAGTTTGATCTCGAGATTCGAGATAAGAAAGGCAGCAAGAATGTAGTAACATACCATCTTTTCAGATTAGTCATGAATTCCACTCAGGATCAAAGACCGATCAACGATACATTTCTGGATGAATAGATCATGGCAGTAAGGACTTCGCAATTACCATGGTTCGCTGATATCGTGAACTATCTGGTGATGAGAGAGATTCTTGTGCATTAGATTAGGAATGAGAGAGATCGATTTCTAGCGCAAGTGAGACACTACTATTGGGATGAACCAGAGTTGTTCAGATATTATGCAGACCAGATTATTAGGAGATGCGTCCCAGAGGAGGAGTATGAGTCCATCCTTCATTTTTGTCATTCTTTAGCATGTGGAGGGCATTTTAGTAGTAGAAAGATGGTTGTAAAGGTTTTGCACTCTGGATTTTATTGGCCAACACTCCACAGAGATGCTCATGAGTTTTGTAGAAAGTGTCTTAGATGTCAGTAGACAGGGAACATGTTCAAGAGGGACATGATGCCCTTGCTTTCGATTTTGATAGTAGAGATCTTTGATGTTTGTGGCATAGATTTCATGGGCCTGTTTCTGCCTTCATTTGGCAATGTATACATCTTAGTGGCAGTTGATTATGTTTCCAAGTGGGTCGAGGCTGTGGCAACCAAGACCAATGATCATAGAGTGGTGCTTAAGTTCATTAAGCATAATATTTTTAGCCAATTTGGTGTGCCATGAGCGATGATTAGTGACAATGTCAAGCATTTTAGGAATGTATAGGTATCTTCTCTTTTGAGAAAATACTCTATCAATCATAGGTTCGCCACCCCTTATCATCCACAGACCAGTGGACATGTGGAGGTTTCGAATAGAGAAATTAAGCGGATTTTAGAGAAGACGGTCTTCCCGGACTGTAGGGATTGGTCCCAACGCTTGGATGATGCTTTATGGGTGTACAAGACTGCATTTAAGACCCCTATTGGCATGTCATCGTATCGATTAGTCTTTAGGAAAACATGCCACCTCCCTGTCGAATTGGAACATAGGGCTTACTGGGCAATTAAAAAGTTTAATTTTGACATGACCTAGGCTGACAGAGAGCGTTCGTTGCAACTCAATGAGCTAGAAGAGCTTAGGAATGATGCATACGAGAATGCCAAGATTTATAAGGCTCGCACTAAGGCATTTCATGATAAGCATATTGTTAGGAAAGTGTTTGAGCCCGGGCAGAAAGTGTGGCTATTCAATTCTTGTTTGCATTTATTCCCAGGGAAGTTGAGATCATGATGGGATGGACCATACACTGTAAGAGATGTATTTTTGCATGGGGCAGTTATATTATATGACCTACGTACCAAAGGCACATTCAAGGTCAATGGGCAGAGACTCAAGCCCTACATTTCTGATGGCTCGCAGGTTGGAGAATGCAAAGTCTGAGATCTCGCAAAGGAGTAGGATTCAAGCAGATGGGGTGTATCATATGTATATAGTAGAAATAGAATTTTTAGTTTTCAGTATTTTTGTTATTGTTTTGAGTCTATTTTCACTTGGTTCTTCTTTGTTGTCATGCAGGTATATTTGACGCTTTAGTGTATGAGTGCAGGTACCAGACACAGGACATGTTTTCAGAAGCATATCGTTGGCCAAACCAGTAGAAAACTATGCATTTGTACATGCATAGTGGTGGTGCGAAGTCAAGGCAATCATCAACTCAAGAGGCATTGGGCACAATCATGTATCTTTCTTTTCTCTCATATTTATTTTATTATTTTGTAGTGCGCATATGCATTATATGTTTACATTTTTGTATGCCACTAGGGGCATTGTCATTCAAGCATGGGGGGATGGGATTAGATGCATACACAATACTGTTCAGGTAGCTAACAACTCATAAAATTAGGCCTTTAAGAAATAAGTTTTTAGCATATATGAATGTTTTGACATAATCTGACATTTTAGAAAATTTTAAGCCCCATGTGATTTTTTTTTTCTGAACTAATCTAAAAATAGTGGTTATTTATGTGAATTTTAAAGAAAAGATTGTATTTGAATGTGAAAGTTTGTTTTGACTCACAAAGTATAAGTATGCACAGTATATTGTTGAATTACTAAGCAAATAAAAAATAGAAAGAAATATGAGCTTAAAAGAAAAAAAAGCCTACGTTTAGTTGTTGATGTCTTTGTACTCGCCAGTAGCTAAACCTCAGACACGAGTTGAAGTGTTTGAGTCTCATGATGAAAAGGATAACAAATGAAATCACTTATTTGTCTAGTCAATATTTGTGGCCTATTTGGTTCAAACAAGTAGAGTCTGAAGGGTGTTTTACACCTGGTGCCTTAAAGCCATCTGGTTTGGGAGCGACCTACTTGAAACTTCTTTACATGGACTTCATAGAAAGCCTAATAGATATAGACATTGCATATGGTAGGAAGGAGACTATACGTAAACTATGGAAATAGAAGGTCTAGTGACTCGAGCAAGTTCGAGGGATACTCTGTATTTGGTGCCTTAAGGTCGTTTGGCCTAGGAGTCACTAACCCAAAGCTCGCTACATGGGTCACGAAAACTGAAAATTTGAAATAGTGCTCAATTGAAAAAAAATTGAAAGAGGTAAAAATTGAAAATCCGAAGAAAAAGAATGAGAGCTTAATGAAAAATTTATTGCTTAGGAGTAATTATGAAAAACTGTGCAGAAAATATACAAGTGATGAAAAATGAACAACAACATGATAATACTTGATTTTCTGAGGAGAAATCATAGATAATTGTAATTTTTAGAAAAGTGAAAGGAAAAGGTTTTTACTGTGGAGGCATAAAATTGTTAAATGTGTTATGAGAATGAAAATTACATGAAATACTTGCTTAAACTCAATTCTTAATTGCCTAATACTTTTCGAAAAAGAAATCTCATTCATGCATGACATAGATGTTTGTGGGTAGCATCACTGCAAACCCTCACGAGACCTTACTCGTCTACTGGGGTAACCCAGGGGTTTAAAGGGCTTGTTGCATGAGCTAAATGCAACCGTTATTCTTACGAAAGTGAGTTAGGCCAATTAGGATTTGCAATTTATTTATTTTTATTTGCATATTTGTTTATTTTCTAGTTTCATAACTTAGGTAGTTTAGCTTAGTTTGTTAAGGGACTAACAAACATTCAAGCATGGGGGTATTTGAACTAGTCATAACATAAGTAGGTAGTTAGTTGTAAAATATTAACACTTTTAGCTCTTAGATAGAATTAGGTTAGTCTTAGGTAGCTTTTTGAATTAGAAGAAAATTTAAGAAGTTTAAATAAGCATGAGGAAAACCTAGAAGACATTTTTGTAGTTCTTGGAAAAAGACGTCTACACTCTCTCTCTCTCTCTTTCCCATTCTCTAATTTGTTCTTCTCCTTTGAAGTGAGGAACGAATGTGCATTGGGCCATTCTGTATTTTTTCCTCCTTCTCCCTCATCGTGTGTTTTTCTCTTTCATGTTCTTTCGTGGTTGGCTGCAGTCTTTGCAGGTGCTGCAACTCAGGAGGAGATCTTCCTTCGTTCGACGTGCGGTCTACTTCGATGAGGACTGGCCAAGCTTCTTCCTCCAATTGGCCTTCACCATCCAGATCGTCTTCAACATTCATCATCATACTTTGATCCCCAACTGAGTGCAGCCTTCGGTGGGCATGGTAGATTTGTGAAACATGTAGGTGGCTTTTCCGGAACGCCAAAAACTGTTCTTTCCTTCCTCCTCCTTTGTCGGATCACCCTAAAGGTGAATCTTCCCTTCTCTTTTCCTGTAGCTAGATTTTTCCATAGTAGATTAGATGTTGTTTGCTCGTATTTAAATGTTCTTTCGTAGGTGTCCATTATAACAAAAAAAAAGTGTGTGTTTTGAGTATTATTAGAATTGAATTAAAGGTCTGATTAAGTTCTTGCAACGGCCAGAACTGATCATAGTTCAACCTTATCGAAAAAAAAAATATATTAGTTCAACCGGCCGACCACTCATCATAGCCGATTGAGAAGTTTTGATTTATGCTATCATTAACATGTTTATGCATTATTTAGCAGTCATTAGGTAGTTTGCATGTCATGAGGATAGGGTAAGTGCAGCAAAATGAATCAAGTATAGAAAAAGGAAATTTTGGTTGGGTTATTCTTTTGCTTCAACGCATGAGAGTTGACGTAGTGAGCATAGCATAACTAATTAAGTCCAGCCCATTCAATTGAGGAAAAGGTGGTGTTATTCCTTCCATACGTTAGCCTAAAGAGAGTCCTCCTATGTCAAGTTTGGTAAGTGGTTTAAATTGTCAGCCAACTTACAAAATTTGCATTAGAGTGGACATTATATTTATTACCCATTTGGAATTAAGAGAAAATGTATAGGCTCAAGAACTAACATTTTTCTCTTAAAACCCCATAGGGCCAATTAAGTTCCTTACCTTTCTGGTCAAGATATGATGTATTTAGAACGTTACCCATCACCTCTTCGTTAGGTAAGTAGATTGCATATTTTATTCTTCAGGAAATAACAATTAAATTCCATTAGCTAGTTCCCTTACTTAGCCTAACCGAGGTTTATAGCAATAGCTGCCTTACGTTTTAGCCTAAGTATAATCCTTTCTTTCTATAGTTATTAATTAATGCTTATTACAGTTAGTCCTTAGTAATCAAGGGGGTTATGTAATTGAACATCCAAAGTCCATTTCATATCTTGCATAACCGTATGTACATGCGTCAATCGGTCCCAAGGGTTTTTGGTAAGTAGTTTTTTATTTATTTATTGAATTTAAAGTTTGTGGTATTAATATTAATGATAATTAATTAAGGTTAGTTTCATTATCATTCTGGGTAGTTATTGTTAGGTATAATTTCTTGTCTCAAGTTTGTTTAGTGTAGGGACTAGTAGAAGTGTAGTGGTGTCCGGATTGACAGTTTTTTGCTGAATTTTAGAATTGATCTAAGTTACGTTTATTTTTAATTGGTGTTTAGATGGTCTTAATTCTGTAGTGTTCAGCCAATATATTGCAATTATAAGTACTTAGCTGCGTAGCATTGGCAAGTAGTTTGTCAAGCTAAAATAAATTTTTTTTTCTGCGGAAACCACGTGTTGCAGCAAACTTGAGCCTAGCATTTCGTGTAGTATTTGATTAAGTCTGGACTTGAGAATGCAGTATATTATGTCACAAGATGTCTACTAAGTTCATATCAATGTCATTGCAAATAAAGTTGTCCTGAATTAGTAGTCACTCGGATTTCCCAAAACTGGATTTTGCAACACTTCTAGCTGTGAAAGAAAGGGGCAGTTCTATATTTCAAACAACATTTCTATACTTCTCGGTGGAATTTTTGAGTGTTGCACTTGGGTCTGGTTCCAGTGGGCTGCAACAATGTTTCAGCCAAGCCTTACGTCAATACAAACCTAGTGCAGCCTCAAATTCACAGTTGTCTCAAATCTGCCCCAGATTCCCGTTCGCGCATAGTACGTATTGTAGTTACTATGTTGGTTTAATTGAATTCTTGCTGCATAACACTAAGCCAAATTTTTTGTTAGTAAAATTAGTGCTAGAGTGCATTAGGAAATTTTTAGTAGATTCTTTACATTGTAGTATAATCTTAGTTAAGTTAGTGCTTGGTAGTAATAATTATTAGAATTAATAATCTTTTTAATTCTTGAATTTATGTACTAATTTTTCTCTTTTGTTTTGCTGAAGTTGGCAAGTATATTGCAGGACGAAGGGTGTATTTGTGTTGAAGAATTGATTGGATCCCATACAAACAGACGAAAATACCCTGGGATGAAAGAATGCTTGCTTAGTTGAGTTTAGGCGTTATTTTTTTTTTCTAGTTAGAATTTGCTAGGTGAATTCATTATAATTTGTATTGTAGACTTTTTGAAATTTTAATAAAGTGAATTATTAAGAGAAATTTTGACTATTGTCCTGTTCCCTGTGGATTTGACCCATACTTACCACATATGTGGAAAGTCAGTTTCTTATATTTGGTTGTCGATTTTCTAACATTTTCATTAAAAATATCCTTTTAAAAATACCATTTCAAAAATACAACCAACAATGCCAACCATTCAAACAAATTTTGAATATACAATTCACTAAATACAAGCATTTCATGATTTATTATATAAAAGAAAATATCAATGAATGACACATCATATGAATGAATCACATTTTGAATGTAAAACAAAACATTGCTAAGCTATGTATCACACGAGTGAATCACAATCATACTATAACAAATGCAACATCTAGCATTGTGTGTATACTTGAAGAATTTCCAAAAGTGTACTGACTTTAAGTTTTCCTTGTTAATTATCCTGTGGGTACGCATATGCATTCAACATTGTAGCGGACTGAGACCACACGGGGGTCTATTATGCTTTTCAAATTAATACCCCGTATGACTAGCCATACGAATATCCAAAGGGGACGGTCCGTGACTGAGAGAGTACTCTCTGATGGCTAGAACTAGAATTAAGATGAACCTTGGTAACTTATGCAAAAGACTTTAATCTACCACCTAGAACACATTGGTAGTCGTGCCTCCTTAACTTTGAGGATTGGGGACCGAGTGAGATGCCTAGCTCTCACAAAAACGAAACTGTCCCACGAAGCTTGTACCATCTACCCTCTCCAAGGTAGACCATGAGACCAATAACATACACCATCTTTCAGGTATACTCAGAGCCCTGAAAAACCAGTAACATATACCGTTTTTAGGTATACCTAGTATCCCGGGAAGCCGGTAACATATACCATCTTTCAGGTATACCCAGAATCTCACATTTAGGTTATATGTGCATATTTTTTATTCTTGTTTGTTTTTGTGTGCAAGTCATTGCACCACAGTGGATTTCTAAAATCCCAACCCACACTCGATGTGATCTTAGTGTATACACATTACCAATCAAATGCCCAATAGGTACCAACCATAATTTATCAGAATTTTGGCTCGACTATGAGCCAAGTACTTACACTTACACCATTTTAAAGTTTCATTTCTGAGCTCGAGTGTTTGTTTCGTACCCCACTGACCATGCACTCCTAAGGCATGTTTCAAGTATAACTTTTCATAAGTGCTCGCATGACACTACAATGGTCCTGCAAGACCGCAAACTTGGTTTTGAGCTTTCACATGATCATGGCATGAAAAACATCATTTATTATGAATTTTTTTGCAAAACAAACATAGATCAACCAACGCAGGACATGTCATAATATTTACATGCAATCATGATGCAATTATATGCAAATCAGTTAGCATCATAAGTACCCATATGGCACCACAAGGATTTGGCATGCTCAGTTTCAATCTTGTACTATCGTGCCCTTTTAGTTTTTGTTATTTGTGCAGTTATAAGAAAAATATGCATTTAACAACAGGCAATTCATGCATTGAAACATTGGTCACAACCTTCATATGTCAATTATATATAAAACTATGCGCGACATGAATATATCATGGATATCTCATTCACTTGCCACACTCATCAACATATAACATTCTTTTCATAAACATATAATAAAATCATCATGCTATCTAAACATATGCACTAAAGTGAGCTTTTATCATAGCCAATGCATGTGCATAATAGTAAATCTCAGACCTACTCTGACTATGTGCATAATAGTGAATCTCAGATGTAACACATATTTCATAAGCAAATCTTATGGCAGCTTTAGGTTCATAGTAGATTTGCAATATGACCATCATAGTTAAGACAATATATTTGTATTCATCACATATCTTTATAAGCTTCAGTATGGCTGCCATGATTTCAAGGGTAGACTCATGTCTGTAACAAATTGGCATATGCTGCCATATGACAGTCATATATTCAATGACAACTGCAAGTTCAAAGCGAATTCGTATATACTGCAACATGACTATCATGAGTTCCATGACAGGTTTAAGTTCATAACGGAGATGCACTTGATGTAACTTGACTATCATGAATCCGATGGCAAGCTTATGTTCACAGCGGGCGGAGTGGCATATGCGAAACTATGACATTCATATATGAGATAGTTGGGACATGGTCCAAGTCGACTTTGCGTATACCACTATAACACACACACACATTGTAGGCCACATATATGAAATTTTCAAGATCCATCGTTATACACGTCATGTAGGCAACTATTTTGAGATGTGGAAATGTTTTGTGGATCGATTCAACAATTTGCATGCAGATTGTGTGGTCTGATCTGCACAATCGCGAGGTATACCAACTAACCTCTCATGTACACAGGTTATTCACATGCTGGGACACATTTGTTTTCTAAAAGATTTATGTGTGCAGGTCGTGTGGTTCAGATCTACATGTTCTCAGGATCTACCATGAAAGTGTACTAGGATCGAGGCAACCAGCACTAGAGGGGGGTGAATAGTGCTTTTAAAAATAATCTGCGTAATATTAAAGGATTTTGCAATTTGAAAAGCAATCACACAAAGAACACAAGATTTTATCCTGGTTCGGTCTATCCCGACCTACATCCAGTCCCCAAGCAAAACCCGCTTGAGATTTTCACTATCAACCTTGTTAACTACAAGATCACACAGACCAAAACCGGTCCCACTTTCAGTAACAACCCTACTGAAAGCAAACAACTCCTTTAAACCAATGAGTCCTTTTTACAGAAAATAAGTAACAACTTACAATACAACCTATCAGCCTTTCTTTTGAATGCAAATGAGATGCAATTGGCTTTTGAGGTTGTTGAAATACAATACTCACGAATTCACTATCTCTCAAAGGGATTTGAGTGAAAAACTGAAGTGAAAATATCAAGTGAGTGAGAAAACAAATACTTGAATGAATAGGAGTGAAAAGCAAGAAGTAAATGATTCAAATCGATTGAATTCTTGTTATTTTGAGTGTAAAATGCACTCATATTTATAGTTAAAAAATTCCATACGTTGAGAGTATGAAAGAGTGTCAAAACAGTCCATTTTGAACGATCAAAACGTTTGAAAAATGAAAAGACACACCTTTTTGAAGTTTCAGGAAACGGCAGAATTAGTCGACTGGAACATCAGTTAGTCGACTAATAGTTAGTTATTAGTAGACTGACAGTTATCGTCGGTCGACTGATCTGTTAATCGAGCCGTTTGAAATAATCTGAACTTTTGAAACTTAGTCGACTAGAGAAAAATTAGTCGACTGATAATATCATCAGTAGACTGAAAAACCTTTCAGTCGACTGCTGCTAAAATCTTCTGAAAAACAAACATTATGTTCGGTCGACTGATAAAAGCATTAGTCGACTGTTGCTAAATTTTCAGAAAACATATGTTCTGTTAAGTCGACTGATAAAATCATTAGTCGACTGCTGCTAATTTTCCAGAAAACAGACATTTTGTCCAGTCGACTGATAAAACCTTCGGTCGACTAATTTGATAAAAATGATTTTTTAGAAAATATGGCGCGAAAGCATTAGTCGACTGGTAAGTCTATTGGTCGACTAATAAACACAAAAATTTAAGAAAAGAGTTTTATAAAAAGATTTTCATGAGGGGTTCTTTTAGAAAAGTTTTTCTAAAGACTTTTAGGTAAAATACAACCTAAATATGCACTCTAAGTAAAGCTCTTACAAGAATCTAAGACTTTTTAATGAATTAAACATTTGCACACTAGTCTTCAAAGATTCTTCATCGAATTCTTCAATTTCTTCATAGCCTTAGCTGAAATGCAGTTGATTCCACTTGCTCATCATCAAAACCTTGTACTTGAAGTATCATGTATGGCTTCATTATCGTAACATGCCGTAGTACGTGACATATAAGTATGTTATTCACATGCTAGAAACATCCAATGATAACCAACTTAAAACTGTGACTGTTTGGAAATTCAAAGTTGACGAAAGTCTAATCTAGATAGCAATCTGGCAATAATAAAAAGATTGACTATAATCTAGGCATTTGAAATCTCTTCCCCTTTCTCATTTTTGACCATTTATTGGGTATGACAGACCTTTATCAGTTTGCAGCCGTAGCACCAACAACGCCATCCCTCCTCGGTCACCTTGATTCAACTCAGCAACATAGGTCTGCTGTGAGTAATGGGCAATCGGGTTGGGATTCAGATCTCAAATCCGAGTTGGGTCTAAAATATACTTTAGATCTTTTGAACTCTCTAACTAGATTTTTGGATCATGATTGAGATTCAATTGTATTTGGATCCATTGAGATCCAATTGAATTCAAATTGGATTTTAGATCCATCAAGGATTCAAATCCACTTTCCCTAACTGAATCCAATTACTGGATTCATTTGATCTTATTCAATTCGAATTCAAGATCCAATTGGATTAACTTCATATCATACTATTGTAATCATTTTAAAGGATTTTAACTTTTATTTATTTTGATAATTACCAAAATTTTGCAGGTTTTACATCCTTTCCCCCTAAAAAAGAATTTCATCCTCAAAATTTGTTATAAGGACTAAACAACTAGACTAGAGTATCTTTCTTGTATTTTAAAATTTTAGTTTTTCCTCGTATGTTATCTAATAAAAATCTCTCAGGTAATTTCAAAGATCCAATCTATGTGCTTTTTTCTATATTATTATTAATATTATTTTTTTCATCGTTATTTATAACAATATGAGAAGAGAAGCCTGTCCCTTTTTAATAAATAATGTTCCCATTTATGCCTTATGCAAAATCTTATAATGCTCATCCAATTGGTATCCTTATCACTATACAAGGGACCATAGCATGCGTGTTATTGCAAATGAAAACTGCAAAACAAATTAAAATTTGAACCTCATGTCTCATTTATAGTATGTAGAGTCCTATTCAGGATATATAAAATCCCTTTCTGAATCCATAGTGGCATAGCCTTTATTTAATCAGAAGCGATATATGACCTAAAGATATCATTTGACTCAGATATAAATCAGTGTTTAACGCGTATCTAATATCGATTCGTCAGATCATATATTCCTGATAGGATTCAATTAAAGTTTGGTGTCAGATTCAGGCTCAGTTTTTTTTTTTTTTGAGTGAAGTCTACATCCAACAAAACTTATATATCTATGCGTAAGACTTTAAGAACTTAAATTAGTCAAATCTAAGTGTTAAGACTTACAATCATCCAATTGAAATTCAATTCCAAACATTCAACTTTATTTTCAAAGAACATAAATAGCAAAAATTCTTGGATTATATTTTTATTCTAGTTTACTATTTAAAGATTCTTCGTTATTTATCCTGACTTGGCATTGTGATTGCTTGTCGTGTCACAACCCTAGATAAGTCATTCAGTGAATCCAAGAGATCGTCACACCTAGCTTCCCAAGCCATCTAGTCGAGCAAACAAACTATCATAAGTTTCTCGATCTAACTTGACCACAATGTAAGTTTAATAGTGTTCCTATCAATATATCTAGGTTCCCGATATTCATGTAATAGTTTATTCAATTTCTTCAAGTAATAAAAACAATTTAATACAACTACTATATACTTACAGCGCTGTTGCAGGGTCGTTGGAAGGCCGTGAACCATATATTCTTGTCCTGTGATGATGCATTAAATATACAAAATTATAACATATTTTTACTACATAAATGCATCATTTTTAGGTTTAGAACCCACACTTAAATGCATATTGATATCATGGAGCTACAATTCGAATTTCGTCTGAATCAGACTTAAAACAAGGAAGTTATTGCATTTACAGTGTAGCGGGTCACATTTCGGGTAAACCGGGTCAAAAACGGATCCAACTGGCCCATCTGGGCCCTGGACCAATGCCAAAAATTCCAGATCCAAACTACTTTAGCCTATTCACGTTTTTGCGAATTATTTTCTAAATACTCTCTCTCAAAATAGGTGCCCAGAGAAACTTTTCATTTTAATCTTTTTTCTGGAAATTACAGAAAAGAGTCTTTAGTTAAAATAGTAAATGACGCCCAATAGAGAGGGGTCTTTGCCTAGGTTTTCGTGCCCTAGGGGCACGACTCTTGTTTCATCACCTTCTTCCCCAGTCGCCCCTTGCATCTACCTTCTTCCACATCCATGGACGTCTCTTGTGAGAAATCGCAGCAGCCCTTGGAAAAGCCGCCCTTCTTTCCTCCATTTCTATTTGTTCCACATCTTTCCTTTCTTTTTTCCCTGCTGAAACTAATCATCCATGCTGCATTTTTGCAGGTATCTACAACAATGGAGTTTTCTAGCCATGGTAGGGGTGTCGTCTGCCCCTCCATGGTCGGTCGGTCCTTTCCCCCATCCGGCCCTCTACGCACTTCACCATTGCGCCTTCTTCTTCTTCATTCCGAAGCACCACCACCTGTAGATTCCAGCAAAGTGCAGCAAATCAATATTGGACAACATTAACGAGGTCCCTTGTGGCGCGAATCCATGGCAAAGTCTGCTCACCCACTACCCATCCACTCGTCGGATCGCCCTTGAGGTATGATCTTCCTCTCCCCTTTCTTCTAATTAAAACCCAAGTTGTGCGTGTGGTTGTTTGTTGTCTTATTTTATTTTCTGAAAGTGCTGTCTGTTTTGCTGTTTCCAAACCTTAGTGTAGATGTTGTGCTTGAGACCATCACATTAGGTTAATTAGATATTTTCAGTTTTGATTTCGTTTGTAGTTTCTTTTTTTTTTTGATATTATCGAGCCTTGTTGAATAGCGATTTCTGCAAGATTGTCTAAGTCGGCTGTAGCGTTTTCTGTAGCATTTTAGTTTGATAAATTGGTTTCAGTTAGTTAATTGGCTGTGTAAAATTAAGTGTTTTAATGTTGTAGCTGTTGCTGAATTTCTGTTTTGTTTTGGGTTAGCCGATTGTAGTGGATGTCTCAAATGCAATTTCTATTTTTGTTCCATTTACAACATATTATTGAGAGTAGTGTGTGTGTTTCATCGTCTAAAATTTCAGTCATAATCGTGTGTTAGTGTAGTTTAATTTAAAGTCTTGATTGTTGTCATAGTGTTAGTTAAAATGTAGTTCTAATTGCATTTTGTTTTGTAAATTAATGTAGTGTCTTGTTTGGTTCAAATTCGGTATATAACAACATGATAGGTTAATATTTGATATATTTTAGAGTAGATGTAGTCATGTGTTAATTAGAGTATCTAGATTCATTGAAATTCGTTTTAGACAATTTAGAATTGATTTAGTTATATCGAGTTTTATGTAGTATTTAATATAGTTAGCTAGTTCCAATTCATATTGTGCTTACTATTCATATTCTTTGAGTTAATTATGTATGGATTAATTTAATTAGGTTAGGAATAGATTAAATTAGCTAATTGAATGGTCTTGCATTGTAGATAAGGGGCAGTTGGGCATTGTAGTTAAAAATCGATTTTGGTAAGAATGATACCTCATCCAAATTCGTGAATTTCAGTAAGGCAAGCTTTGAATCTTGTGTCCAGCCAAGTTAGAAGAGATCTATCTTTTCAATTTTGGAAACACTCTTTGAATTTCAAATCACTTTCTAAAAATGTTGGACACGGTTTTGGGAAAGAGTTTAAATGTTTTATTTCTTTGTAATGCCAACCTAAAAATGTGTGGGGCCAACCAGCTGGACGTTTTTCCATTCTCAAGCTTTCCAATTGGGTTATTAATTTAATTATGGATGGATGTAGTCCTTTCCAAATTCGTGGCTGAGCATTTATAGCCATGTTATTAAATTCCTATCTTGACATAGCCTAGCTAGAATAGCATTAATTTTTGTAGGTACTAACTTAGAGATAAGTTTTCAAAAATCGTGAATCCTAATTTAGTAAGTGTGTTAGGTCAGCATTAATATTAATTTGCATTCCATGTAGGAGTTAAATTAGATAGACTAAGTAGTATTTGTATTTTTTTCTTCCATTTTTGTTTTATAGTAAGTAGCTTTTGTTTCTTAGGATAGTTTAGTCCATCTAGGGTGGCGTGGACCTAAGTCAAAGCTTTATTCTAAACCGTCCCCCTAGCTAACCTTAGTTAGTTACTAACCCTAGCTAAATTAACATTAGGTTGTTGTTCATGTTTCAAGTAGGTTTTAGAGTTAATTGTGAATATTTCTTAAATTAGTTAGTTTATATTAGATATAGTACATTATAATCAATTAACTTCAATTGTATAGATGTTCTAATTAGAATTGCATCGTAGTTAGGGATAGAGTAAGTTTAGTGTTTTATTTAGATTAGATTTAACATCTTTTGTTCATTTCATTTAGATGTTTATGTAAGTAATCTAGTTGCTGCTATTTTCTGTAGTTTAACAATAGATTTGTAGTAGTTAGGACTGTTTTTGTATATGCTTTAAAGTCATAGTGTCATTAGTGGATTCGTGCAAATGAATAGTGCACTTATTTTAAAACCAGATTTTTAATGCATCTTGCACTTGTCATTTCATGTGCAAATTTTTAGAGTTTTCTCCAAATTTTTATTCTATTCTCTTCAACTGTGTGTTCACTGTCAGCAGACCAAAAATCAGCTCATTTTGAGTTGATTTGGTCTGATTTTTAAGTGTTTTCCAAAATCAGCTTTTTGGGGTTTTTCAATTTCGGGACCTGTGATTTCCAGAATTTTTACAAATTTGAAACGCTTATATCTGAAGTTTCAGAATGAATTTTTCAAATCCGTAAAGTCTGACAGATTCTCGAATCTGTCAGAAATAGAACATAAGTAATTTCGTGAAATTTTGACTTCATTTGCCTCTTCAAATTCTCTATTTGTGAAAAGCTGTTAGAATCCACTTTTGCACTATTTAGGGACAAAACAGTCATTTAGCTAGTTGTTTGATTTTACGTAATTCTTAGTGTTTTCTAGCATGTAGTTAGTGACTTAACTGTAGTTAGACTAGTTAGAATGCATTTTCTTAGTTAGTTTAGTTAGAAATTATAATCTTAGTTTTCTTTGTTTATTAATTGTAATTTAATTTCATAATTAGTTCAGAAATACTTGTAGATGTACTTAGAATTAATTAGTGATTATTTACTAACTTTTTATTTTCATTGTTGTAGGTTGATAAGTTAGAAACAGGTCTACAGGTGTATTCACAATGCGAAGTGAAGATGCATGTGTGGTGAAAAGACAAAAATACCCCTGACAATCTGGAGAAGACTTAGCTACCTGTTTTTGTCCAGTTTCATTTTTAGATTGTTATTTAGTTAGAATTGTAATATTAACATAGTTGTAAACATTTCTGATATTAATAAATTGATATTTTAGATTTCATTCAGAATGTATCCCGTTCCTTGTGGATTCGACCCGTACTCGCCACATCTGTGGAAAGTCGATTTTTATTATCTTTGGTTGATGATTTTCTAAATGTTTTTATTGAAAATAATGTTTTAAAAATATCATTGCAAAAAGTGCAACCATTCTGCTCTGATACCATAACTGTAATGCCTCAAATATTTAACCCAAAAATTTTGGAATAATTTTTTTTTTAAACCATAGTGAAAATACTTTATTAATCCCTTAGTCAAATAATTTGGGCGGGTTACAGGTGATAGCACAGACTCAATAACATTAGGCGAATTAAAATCTTGCCTTGAAATCTTATAAGTCATAAATAAAAAATTTAATGAATTTCTTAAAGTCAGAGTTCCTCAAGACATCCACAGAAGATATGGTCTCATGACTCTGTCCGCAGCGACGACTGTAATTGCCCATCTTTATCTGTTTCTTGAAAATATTAATTCAGAAGGGGTCAAACTACCGTGTATGAGTAAGAAACATTATATCAATATGAATGTGCTCAGTGTCATGTGTACAAGTATATGTGTACCACATTGATATAAGCAATGCCAACCATTCAAACAAATTTTGAATGTACAGTTCACTCAATACAAGCATTTCATGATTTATTACATAAAGAAAAATATAAATAAATGAAACATCATATGAATGAATCACATTTAGGTTATCATATTTTGAATATAAAGAAAAACATTGCTAAGCTATGCATCACATGAGTCAATCTCAATCATTCTATAATAAATGCAACATCTAGCATTGTGTGTATACTTGAAGACTTTACAAAAGCGTACTGACTTTATGTTTCTTTTGTTAATTATCCTGTGGGTATCCACAAACATTCAATATCGTAGCGGACCGAGAACACACAGGGGTCTATTATGCTTTTCAAATTAATACCCCGTATGACTAGCCGTATGGATATCCAAAGGGGGCGGTCCGCGACCGAGAAAGTACTCCCCAATGGCTAGAAGTAAAATAAGGATCCACCTTGGTAACTTCTGCAGAAGAGTTGGATCTACCACCTAAGACACATTGGTAGTCTTGGCCCCTCTAACTCCGAGGACTAGGGACCGAGTGAAACGCCTAGCTCTCACAAAAGTGAAACTGTCACCATCTACCCTCTCCAAGATAGACCTTGGGTTTTGTAACATACACCATCTTTCAGGTGTACCCAGAGCTCTGAGAAACCAGTAACATATACCGTTTTCAGGAATACCCAGTATCTTAGAAAACCACTAACATATACCGTCTTTTAGGTATACCTAGAATCCCACATTTAGGTTATGTGTGCATATTTTTCATTCTTGTTTGTTTTTGTGTGCAAGTCATTGCACCACAGTGAATTTCCAAAATCCCAACCTACACTCGAGGTGATCTTAGTGTATGCACATTACCCATCGAATGCCCAATAGGCGCCAACCATAATTTTTTAGAATTTTGGCTCGAACATAAGCCAAGTACTTATACTTATAGCATTTTAAAGTTTCATTTCTGAGCTCGGGTGTACATTTCGTACCCCACTGACGATGCACTCTGAAGGCATGTCTCAAGTACAACTTTTCATATGTGCTCGTATGTCACTACAATGGTCCCGCAAGACCGCAAGCTCGGTTTTGAGCTTTCACATGATCATGGCATGAAAAACATCCTTTATTATACAAATTTTTGCAGAACAAACATATATTAACCGGCATAAGACATGTCATAATATTTACATGCAATCATGATGCAATTATATGCAAATCAATTAGCATCATAAGTGCCGATATGGTACCACAAGGATTTGGCATGCTCAGTTTCAATCTTATACTATCGCGCCCTTGTAGTTTTTTTTATTTGTGCAATTATAACAAAAATATGCATTTAACAACAAGCAGTTCATGCATTGAAACATTGGTCGCAACCTTCATATGTCAATTACATATAAAACTATGCGCGACATGAATATGTCATGGATATCTCATTCATTTGCCACATTCATCAACATATAACATTCTTTTCATAAACATATAATAAAATCATCATGCTATCTAAACATATGCACTAAAGTGGGCTTTTACCATAGCCAATGTATGTGCATAATAGTAAATCTCAGACCTACTCTGACTATGTGCATAATAGTGAATCTCAGATGTAACACATATTCCATAAGCAAATCTTATGGCAACTTTAGTTTCATAGTAGATTTACAACATGATCGTCATAGTTTAGACAATAGATTTGTATTCATCGCATATCTTTATAAGTTTCAGTATGACTGTCATGATTGATCATGCATAATATTTGTATTTTATTAATCATTATTTATGCATGATCCATGTTAAAATTGCTCTAAAAACCCATTTTTATTGTTAGTTTTGAGAAGCCGCATTGAATTGAATTTTATCAGAAAATCAGGTTTTTCAAAGCTTTCTCTGCAGTTTTAGTGTTTTTATTAGATTCAGTTTTTCTTAATTGTAGTTCAATTAGTTTAAGCTTATATTAGCTAAATTTTAATTAGTTTAGTAAGTTTTGATTTTTAGAAAAACATGTTTTTCAGAAGAGACCTTGTTTTGGAAATTAGCAAAAATCTTCAGACTCTTTTTGAAAAACCTGTTTTAACCTAAATAGATCATTATAAACTCATCTTTTCCAGCCATGGAGGCTGTTTTTCCAGCAGCTCTCACACCCCCTCCATCTTGCCCCTCTCTTCGCTCTCTCCCTCTATTGCCGATTTCTTCTCCTTTCTTCTTCTCCCCTTCTTCTTTTTCCGCCTCTGTTTCATCAAGCCACAAACCCTTTCTTCATCGACAGCCTCTTCTACTTCGTCGGAGCAGCGTGAATGCAGTTGGAAAGACCACTTTCTCCTCTCAACTAGTCCGTTGGAAGCGATCCACAAGGTGATCTTCTTATCTCCCATTCCAGAAGTTTAGGACCATTCATTGCATGCATCATATTAAATTTTTTTTCTGCATATTCATCACATATAGCACTGCTGATTTTATATATTATGTTTAGGTAGATTACAATGCTTTAGATACTGCCATTATTGTTTTGCAGATTGTAGGATGTTCGTTTCATTTTTGCAAAGGTACGCTCCGAGATTTTCATAGTTTTTTTTTTTCTAAAATTTCACTATACAAATGTGATTTAGATGCATAGTTTTATAGAAACAAACTCTTGAATCATTCAATTACGATATATAAGAAGGATCTTTTAAGGTTTAAAAATCAATAGCTCAGAATTTTCATAAATATGCAAGCATAAAAAATCACATTTCTTGATCCAATTACGGTGATCCAATAGTCGATTCCAAGCTAATTGACCACGCCAAATGCATCTGCAGGGTTAGATTTACAAAACAATGATGAAAATCTCCATTCATGCCAGTTTACAACTTTTGTTAATTTACATATTCCAGTTTCTCTTGATCCAGGGTAACCAAAATATGTAAACAGGTATGCATCGAGATTTTAAAAGGTTTCTTTTATTTTTTTTCTAAAATTTTACCCATTATGAATGTAATGCCCCAACTTTTTATAGTGAAAATTTTAGAGTAAATTTTTTTTTTTTTGAAATAGCGGAAGTGCGAAAAACACAAGTCGGGCGCATTACAGGGTAAAACAGAGAAGTACTAAACATACCATTCATTAATTAAAGCATTAATGCCATTAATTACATCTCATTACAAAAATGTAAATCTACTAATCAGAGTTCAAACAGAAAACACTGAAAAACTGAGATCTCTTGACTACTTCCAAATACGACGCCACGATGCTCCATTTATGCGTTGCCTGAAAAAAACATTTAAAGCAGAAGGGTCAGACTCCCCTGTCTGCGTAAGAAGCAATGTATTTATATGTGGTGCTCAGTGTCCTGTGAAAAAATATGTGCAACAACTGCAGATATAACTAACATGAAAGTTTATATCATTCTAAGAAGATAATTATGATTTCTAATTCCTGATACAGTGCAAAAGATGACTGAACTAAAGGTATATTTATCTACATTAGTACAAGCTGTAGATTCCACAAGTTTTACTAAAGTCAACTCAACAGAATATAATTCTTCAGAGATAAGTTTCTAGTCAACTTAAATTATTTAATGCTTATCTTACTCTTACCCTGTGGGTACGCACAGGCATAGACCTCGTAGCGGACCGAGACCATACGGGGGTCTATTATTTAATAACCCGTATGACTAGCCGTACGGATATCCAAAGGGGACGGTCAGTGACCGAGAGAGAACTCCCCAGTGCCTAGAACAAAAATTAGGATGCACCCTGTACTTCTGCAGAAGACTTGGATCTACCACCTAGGACATACTGGTAGTCCTGGTCCCCTAACTTCGTGGACTGGGGACCGGGTAAGGCGCCTAGCTCTCACAAGAACAAGAATGTCCACGAAGCTTGTACCACCTACCCTCTCCAAGGTAGACCATGGGTCCAGTAACATACACCATCTTTCAGGTGTACCCAAAGCCCGGGAAACCAGTAACATATACCATTTTCAGGTATACCCAGAATCCAACATATTTAATTTATATGTGTATAAATTTTTATTCTTGATTGTTTGGATCCAATAACATACATCTTCTTTCAGATGTACCCAGAACCCTGGGAAACCAGTAACATATACCATCTTTCAGGTATACCCAGAATCCCATATTTAATTTATGTGTATAAATTTTCATTCTTGTTTGTTTGGATCCAGTAACATACATCTTCTTTCAGATGTACCCAGAACCCTGGGAAACCAGTAACATATACCATCTTTCAGGTATACCCAGAATCCCATATTTAGGTTATGTGTGCATATTTTTAATTTTATTTATTCTTATATGCAAGTCATTGCACCACAGGGGACTTTCAAAACCCCAATTCATACTCAGGTTGATCTTAGTATATGCACATTACCCATCGAATGCCTCAAAGGCACAAACCACAATTTCTCATAATTCTGGTTTAACTTTGTGTCGAGTACTTAAACATTCGGCATTTTCAGTTTTGTTTATGAGCTCGAGTGTACGTTTCGTACCCCCACTAGTTACGCCGCAACATGACATTATCTAACTTTATCATTTCTTAAGTGCTTGTTTGGCACTCCCAACATTTAGCGAAACCACATGTTCATTCTTGAACTCTTATATTATCCTGAACAAGAAATGATCTTCATTGTGCAAATATATGTATCATGTGTGTTCCATGTATTGGACATACTCTTAAAGTCCATATGTAAATCATATATTTAGTTTACCATCGTACTATTTCCTTCATAGATATTTCAATTGCATTTCACCTAAAAAGTCTTTAGAAAAACTTTTCTAAAAGAACCCTTCATGAAAATCATTTTAGAAAACCCTTTACTTAATTTTTCATGTTTGATATGAGTACTACACATCACCAGGCATACACATAGGAACATAATGCCCTTACTAAGAACACCACAGTGCCCCAACGTTGGCCAAGGGTGAAAACCATTGGCTGAACCACTCCATATTGACCTATTGGCGAGTAGGTGTTTCAGTTCATACCACCTCGGTCTCGAGGCCCTAAACATACCTATATACAGGTGGTGCTTGTCGTGTAAACTCCATGATATTGCAACATAGATGTGCAACAAGGCATCAACCACTTACATACAAATAGCAAGGCTCCTTACCTCTTTGGAGTCTCACGACGACAAGGCTGCAACCCCTTCTCTTCGTTAGAGCGGCACCCCACGTCGATAATGGATGTTCACGGGTTCAGCAAGGGAGGTCCACACAGTTCAACAATGGAGGCCGACCACCACCGTGAGAGAGAGAGAGAGGGAGAGAGAGAAAGAGAGAGAGAGAGAGAGACGTCTAATGTAACTCTTTACCAAAAATCTCTCATTTAACTCCTCTATCTAGGGGGAAGTTACTAAATTTTCAAAGCATTAAATCTTCACCCAAATCTCACGTTTTTGGTGGGTGATGTCTATTTCCAACAATGCCCCCTCCTCTCTTTGGCATTATTTCCTCTAACTTCCGTCACTATTTGCTTTATGGGTATCCCTCTTCCATGTCACATGGGATTCTCCTCAATCTTTGGTAGAGCTAGATGAAAAAGCCAAAAATTTACGCTTAAGTTAATCCCACGTTTTTACCCTTTTCACCAAGGTAGAAATCATCACTTTCTTGTGAAAAAAAATAATAATTTGTGCACAGGGGTTTTTGAAGTTGGGTTGTGGTATCACACACCGTGTGTTCTACCACAACACCACACCATCACTTGGTGTTTACTTTTGCAAAAATAAATTTTTTATGTCATATTGGGACGTTTTTCCTTGTTGATGAATTTCTTCCGTTTTCACATGGATTTTTCACCGTTTGGTCTAAATTTGCACTCACTTACTCTAATTGTGTTTCAGATCTCACGCTATCATCCCGACACCATCGGGTTTCCTTACTTGGCCTCGTGAACCGGGTCGGATCATCGGATCTCGTCAAAGTCCAGATCCAAGTACCCTTTCCAGTATTCGTTATTGGGTTCGCTCGACTGGCCTGCAAGCCTCAAAATCACATTGAATATCTCATAAACCATATTATCTCACGTAGACACACATTTTTATTTCATTGAAAATTCTTTAAAATTCATGGGTTTTACATCCTACCATCCTTAAAAAGGATTTCGTCCGCGAAATCACAAACATCACTCGACAAAATGGTTATGATATTTCTTACTTATTGGCACGTCTTTTCTTTCAATGGAGTCAAATCAGCTTAAACTAAATTTTCAATAGACTTCTTCGGGCAAAACTTAGCAATATGTCCTGGTTGCTCACATTTGAAACACTTGCCATTATAGAGAGGGCAAACTCCGAAGAGATGATCCTCATCGCACCGTCGACAAATTTGTTGAACCTTTGGTTGTTGTGATTTCCTTTGCTGTTGGCGGTTCGGGTAGCCTTCCTGCCGCATTCTCTTTTTTATAGGTGGTGTGAACTCCCTTTCACTAGGATTTTTCTCATTAGTACTCACATAAACCTTGATCTGTTGCTCGGGTTTATTCTATTGGTTCTTTTGCTCTTTGACCCAGTCTTCTTCCAATAGGGTCGCTACTTCGATGGCCTCATCGAGTGATTTTGGCCCTCGGGTGAACACCTTGGTTCTCAAAGCTGGCTTCAATCTACGAGCAAACTTCATTGCTCGATCCTCTTCCACGGTGTATACATTTGGGCAATATCGTTCCAGACAACAAAACTTAGTGATATAATCCGCCAGTGTTGTTGCCCCTTGTTGTAGGTCTAAAAATTCTTGCATCTTCTTACTACGTTCATGCTTAGGGAAATATGCAGAGTTAAAAACCTCAATAAACTCGTCCCAAGTAACCTTTTCATTCTGGAACTTGACCGCATAGATTGTATCTCACCACTTCTCAGCGTGGTCTTTCAAACGATAAGTACTGAAGTTCACCTTTTGTTCCTTTGGAACATTCAAAACACGAAAAATACGTTCAATCTCACGTATCCACGTCTCAGCCGCTTCAGGATCCGTCTTGCCCTTAAAAACAGGAGGATCCATTTCCATAAAGCGCTTGTAAGTGACTGCACCTATATTCTGCCTATCTTGGGCCACCTGTTGAAGGTTTGCACCCACTTGTTGCATTGCAACCACCTGCTGTTGCACAACCTCGGCAAGGTTGTTCACAGGGTCCATGATGTCGTTGCACCTGGCCTCCCATGCCATCTATCAGGACAGAAGCATAATAATAGTTAATCGTTAGGTTACACAATTATGCTTGCTAAGTAATATCCTTAGCAATCTTTCATAGTTCTCAAATGCACGATACGCAATTCAAACAGTGCCACAATAAAATTTATTGGTACAATAACTCATTTTATACATATATTCTTCGAACGACCTCAAGCGACACCGCATAAGGCCGCTATCGTCAGAAAATCACCATTCTAGATGACTCACGTTAGAGAACTTCCGCTCTAATACACTATTCGGAGAATTACCACTCCAATATCATAAAGAAAGAGTCAACACTCGAATGACATCGTTAGAAGATCATCATTCTAACGGCATTGTTGAAGAATCACTACTTTATTAGAGAATCATCATTCTAATGACATTGTTAGAGAATCACCACTCTAACGACATTGTTGAAGAATCACCACTTCAACAGCATCATTAGGGCATCACCACCCTAATGGCATCGTTAGAGACTCACCACCCTAACGGTATCATTGAAGAGTCACCAATTCAACTATTTCATTAGAGAGTCACCACTCTAATGACATTGTTAGAGAATCACCACTCTAACAACCTTCATTAGAGAATCACTACTCTAACAGCATCGTTAGGGAATCACCAGCCTAACGGCATCGTTCGAGAATCACCACTCTAACGACATTGCTGAAGAATCACCACTCCAACAACCTTCATTAGAGAATCACCACTCTAATGGCATCGTTAAGGAATCACCACCCTAGCGGCATCATTAGAGAATCACCACTCTAACGGCATTGCTGGAGAATCACCACTCCAACAACCTTCATTAGAGAATCACCACTCTAATGGCATCGTTAGAGAACCACCACCCTAGCGGCATCGTTAGAGAATCACCACTCCAACAACCTTCATTAGAGAATCACCACTCTAATGGCATCGTTAGGGAATCACCACCCTAGCGGCATCGTTAGAGAATCACCACTCTAACGGCATCACTGAAGAATCACCACTCCATCAACCTTCATTAGAGAATCACCACTCTAATGACATCATTAGAGCATCACCACCCTAATGACAACGTTGGCATTACCCGGAATCACCACCTGGGCCAACTCAACTCACCACAATCCCTTTCAACTGTGGTTGGGAAACAAGAATTCCCACAATGCTCTTTTAAAAACTATAACACCCAGAAGTCTGGTGTTATGTAGTCCCCAACTATGACCCTCTCAGGAGTCGATTGCCATCATCGGCAACCCAGAAGCCATTTGCTAAGCATATAACATCATTCACGTTCTCATCACCAAGAACAACTGGGGATCTACAACATCCTCCAACGAGGAACTCAAAGGTTTAACGGGCACAGACAAGGCTTTCGCCTTCTGTCCGAAAGATTATTCGGGAAGGTATCCTTCATCAATGATAGAGTCACTAACATCTCCAACGAAGTTGGAAAAGAAAAAACATTAACTTAGAGCCTCATCCAATGACTCTTATCAAAACAATCATCGTTCCCAATACGATTGGGATAATTTTGAGACTAGTTACGATTCACCAATCATTTTTGAGAAGGTAAAATACAAGCAGTCTCTGAGTTTCGGTCTAGAACTTCAACTCTCGCAGGAGTTGACACGAGACTAACTTGGGAAGCTATGCCCTCAAGTGCATCCACGTTTCCCATCTAGAAAAATATATATCATACTTTAGGTGGCACTCATCTTCTATGTATCCTCTAATGGGTCACAAGATGTAAATTGTCACCCACCAGCTGCATTGCAGCAGACTGTCGGCCTACCACTTCGGCCAGGTTATATAGCATCTCCATAAATCATTGCAATGGTTTACCCAAGCCATTCATTTGGGAAGTAAAAGGCCATTCTAACCTTAGTTATAACTCCATGAAAATATAATATGCAATTATATGTTTTTATCTCTACATTAAGAAAACCACATTTCTACATACTTACAGAGCCATCGCGGTCGCTGGAAGAGCCAAGATCTCAGATTTTTCAGTCCTGCTCTGATACCAAAACTGTAACGCCCCAACTTTTTATAGTGAAAATTTTGGAGTAAATTTTTTTTTTTGAAATAGCGGAAGTGCAAAAAATACAAGTCGGGCGCATTACAGGGTAAAACAAAGAAGTACTAAACATACCATTCATTAATTAAAGCATTAATTACATCTCATTACAAAAATATAAATCTACTAATCAGAGTTAAAACAGAAAACACTGAAAACTGAGATCTCTTGACTACTTCCAAATACGACGCCACGATGCTGTATTTATGCGTTGCCTAAAAAAAACATTTAAAGCAGAAGGGTCAGACTCCCCTATTTGCGTAAGAAGCAATGTATTTATATGTGGTGCTCAGTGTCCTGTGTACAAATATGTGCAACAACTGCAGATATAACTAGCATGAAAGTTTATATCATTCTAAGAAGATAATTATGATTTCTAATTCCTGATACAGTGCAAAAGATGACTGAACTAAAGGTATATTTATCTACATTAGTACAAGCTGTAGATTCTACAAGTTTTACTAAAGTCAACTCAACAGAATATAATTCTTCAGAGATAAGTTTCTAGTCAACTTAAATTATTTAATGCTTATCTTACTCTTACCCTGTGGGTCGCACAGGCATAGATCTCGTAGCGGACCGAGACCATACGGGGGTCTATTATTTAATAACCCGTATGACTAGCCGTACGGATATCCAAAGGGGACGGTCAGTGACCGAGAGAGAACTCCCCAGTGCCTAGAACAAAAATTAGGATGCACCCTGTACTTCTGCAGAAGACTTGGATCTACCACCTAGGACATATTGGTAGTCCTGGTCCCCTAACTTCGTGGACTGGGGACCGGGTAAGACGCCTAGCTCTCACAAGAAAAAGAATGTCCACGAAGCTTGTACCACCTACCCTCTCCAAGGTAGACCATGGGTCCAGTAACATGCACCATCTTTCAGGTGTACCCAGAGCCCTGGGAAACCAGTAACATATATCATTTTCAGGTATACCCAGAATCCAACATATTTAATTTATATGTGTATAAATTTTTATTCTTGTTTGTTTGGATCTAGTAACATACATCTTCTTTCAGATGTACCCAGAACCCTGGGAAACCAGTAACATATACCATCTTTCAGGTATACCCAGAATCCCATATTTAATTTATGTGTATAAATTTTCATTCTTGTTTGTTTGGATCCAGTAACATACATCTTCTTTCAGATGTACCCAGAACCCTGGGAAACCAGTAACATATACCATCTTTCAGGTATACCCAGAATCCCATATTTAGGTTATGTGTGCAGATTTTTAATTTTATTTATTCTTATATGCAAGTCATTGCACCACAGGGGACTTTCAAAACCCCAATTCATACTCAGGTTGATCTTAGTATATGCACATTACCCATCGAATGTCTCAAAGGCACAAACCACAATTTCTCATAATTCTGGTTCAACTTTGTGTCGAGTACTTAAACATTCGGCATTTTCAGTTTTGTTTATGAGCTCGAGTGTACGTTTCGTACCCCCACTAGTTACGCCGCAACATGGCATTATCTAACTTTATCATTTCTTAAGTGCTTGTTTGGCACTCCCAACATTTAGCAAAACCACATGTTCATTCTTGAACTCTTATATTATCCTGAACAAGAAATGATCTTCATTGTGCAAATATATGTATCATGTGTGTTCCATGTATTGGACATACTCTTAAAGTCCATATGTAAATCACATATTTAGTTTACCATCGTACTATTTCCTTCATAGATATTTCAATTGCATTTCACCTAAAAAGTCTTTAGAAAAACTTTTCTAAAAGAACCCTTCATGAAAATCATTTTAGAAAACCCTTTACTTAATTTTTCATGTTTATTAGTCGACCAATAGACTCACCGGTCGACCAACCTTTTTGTTTCAAATCTTTTAAGCAGAAACATTACTATTTTATAAAATTAGTCGACCGAACAGAATGTCTGTTTTCTGGAAAATTTAGCAGCAGTCGGCTTAAGGGTTTATCAGTCGACTGATCATAAAATTAGTCGACCGAAAGTTTTATCAGTCGACCCGACAGAATGTCCATTTTCTGGAAAAATTTAGCAGCAGTCGACTGAAGGGTTTATCAGTCGACTGATCAGAATGTTTGTTTTCTGGAAATTTTAGCATCAGTCGACTGAAGGTTTTATCAGTCGACTGATCAGAATGTCTGTTTTCTGGAAACTTTTAGCATCAATCGACTGAAGGTTTTATCAGTCGACTAATCAGAATATCTGTTTTCTGGAAAAATTTTAGCATCAGTTGACTGAAGGTTTTATCAGTCGACTGATCAGAATATCTGTTTTCTGGAAAAATTTTAGCATCAGTCGATTGAAGGTTTTATCAGTCGACTGAACATAATGTATGTTTTCTGGAAAATTCTAGCATCAGTCAACTGAAGGTTTTATCAGTCGACTGAACAAAATGTCTGTTTTCTGGAAAATTTTAGCATCAGTCGACTGAAGGTTTTATCAGTCGACTGAACAGAATGTCTGTTTCCTGGAAATTTTAGCAGCAATCGACTGAAGGTCTTATCAGTCGACTGAACATATTATCAGTCGACTAACTATTGTTCCAGTCGACTAATTTTGTCATTTTTCTATAACTTTTAAAAGGGTGTATTTTTTTATTTTTCAAACATTTTGATCATTCTAAATGGACGGTTTTGCCACCCCTTTCATCCTCAATGTATTGAATCTTTCAACTATAAATATGAGTGCATTCCACACTCAAAAACATTAAATCCAATCGAATTACCCAATAAGAATGATATATCTTTATTTTACCATGATGTGAAATAGCAATCACGTATACATAACTTCAGACTTGATTAAGACCATTCAATCTACAAAGTATGAAAGGTGTATTGAATAAAAAAATACAACCAAACAATAATTTCATGAATAATAATCCAAGATACTTAAGGTTCTACGCCATTCGCCTACTTAATATTGTTTCGATCTTGAATCTGTTATGGCTAACGCCCATATCAATAATATATGCATTTACCTACATAGATTTGAACTATAGATTTTGATATGAGTACTACACATCACCAGGCATACACATAGGAACATAATGCCCTTACTAAGAACACCACAGTGCCCCAATGTTGGCCAAGGGTGAGAAACATTGGCTGAACCACTCTATATTGACCTATTGGCGAGTAGGTGTTTCAGCTCATGCCACCTCGGTCTCGAGGCCCTAAATATACCTATATACAGGTGGTGCTTGTCATGTAAACTTCATGATATTGCAACATAGATGTGCAACAAGGCATCAACCACTTACATACAAATAGCAAGACTCCTTACCTCTTTGGAGTCTCACGACGGCAAGGCTGCAACCCCTTCTCTTTGTTAGAGCGGCACCCCACGTCGATAATGGATGTTCACGCGTTCAGCAAGGGAAGTCCACACAGTCCAACAATGGAGGCCGACCACCACCGTGAGAGAGAGAGAGAGGGAGAGAGAGAGAAATAGAGAGAGAGGGAGAGAGAGAGAAAGAGAGAGAGAGAGATACATCTAATGTAACTCCTTACCAAAAATCTCTCATTTAACTCCTCTATCTAGGGGGAAGTTACTAAATTTTCAAAGCATTAAATCTTCACCCAAATCTCACGTTTTTGGTGGGTGATGTCTATTTCCAACAATGCCCCCTCCTCTCTTTGGCATTATTTCCTCTAACTTCCCTCACTATTTGCTTTATGAGTATCCCTCTTCCATGTCACATGGGATTCTCCTCAATCCTTGGTAGAGCTAGATGAAAAAGCCAAAAAATTAGGCTTAACTTAATCCCACGTTTTTACCCTTTTCACCAAGGTAGAAATCATCACTTTCTTGTGAAAAAAAAAATTGGGCACAGGGGATTTTGAAGTTGGGTTGTGGTATCACACACCATGTGTCCTACCACAACACCACACCATTACTTGGTGTTTACTTTTGCAAAAATATTCTTTTTATGTCATATTGGGACATTTTTCCTTGATGGATTTCTTCCGTTTTCACATGGATTTTTCACTGTTTGGTCTAAACTTGCACTCACTTACTCTAATTGTGTTTCGGATCTCACGCTATCATCCCGACACCATTGGGTTTCCTTACTTGGCCTCGTGAACCGGGTCGGATCATCGGATCTCGTCAAAGTCCGGATCCAAGTACCCTTTCCAGTATTCGTTATTGGGTTCGCTCGACTGGCCCGCAAGCCTCAAAATCACATTGAATATCTCATAAACCATATTATCTCACGTAGACACACATTTTTATTTCATTGAAAATTCTTTAAAATTCATGGGTTTTACAACGAATGCGATCTAGATACATGGTTTTATAGAAATAGACTCTTGGATCATCCGATTACGATGTATAAAAAAAAGCTTTTAAGTCTTGAAAATCATTGACTTAGAATCTTTGTAAATATGCAAGCATAAAAAATCACATTTCTTGATATGATCACGATGATCCAATAGTCGATTCCAAGCAAATGGACCAAGCCGAATGCATTTGCAGGGTTAGATTTGTAAAAAAATCTATGAAAGTTTCGGTTCCTACCAGTTTACAACTTTTGTTAGTTTACATATTCTGGTTTTCCTTGATCCAGGGTAACTAAAATATATAAACTAGTATGCACTGAGATTTTCATAGTTTTTTTTTTAACTTTTACCATACACATGCGATCTAGATGCATGGTTTTATAGAAAAAGACTCTTGGAACATCCAATTATGATGTACAATAAGGATCTTTTAAGGCTTAAAAATCAACGGTTCAAATTTTTGTAAATATGCAAGCATAAAAATCATATTTCTTGATTCAATTACGATGATCCAATAGTCGATTCCAAGAAAATGGACCACATCGAATGCATCTGTAGGGTTAGATATGCAAAAAAAACTATGAAAATATCCATTCATACTATTTTATAACTTTTGTTACTTTACATATTCTAGTTTTCCTTGATCCAGGGTAACTAAAATATGTAAACTAGTATGCATCGAGATTTTCATAGTTTTTTTTTTCAAAAATTTCACTGTGCTAATGCGATATAGATGCATGGCTTTATAGAAATAGACTCTTGGATCATCTGATTACGATGTATAAGAATGATCTTTTTAACGACTCAATTTTTTTTGTTAATATACAAGCATAAAAATTGCATTTCTTGATAATGTTAATAGCAGTGACATTACATTGTGGCTGCTATTAAAAAAGTAAACAACAACATTACATTTTGGCTGCTAAAAAATATTAATAGCAGCCACTTAAAAGTCGCTGCTATTTCTTTTCAAATAACAGTCACTTTTGTGACTATAGTAGATCATTTAAAAAATCTCTACTAATACTTGTGTATTAGCAACCATTAAAACTGTGTCGTTATTGCTTACCCAATAGCAGCTACTATTGTGGCTGTAGTAGATTATCAAAGGATACTTGAGAATGTAGCTACTACTTGTGTATCAGCCGCTACATTTAATGTTACCGTTATTGCCCACCCAACAACAATCACTTTTTTGAGTCATTGCTAAAATGTCGTTGCTATTGCTGCCTATTCTTGTAGTATCCAAATATGAAAACAAAAACTATAAAATAAATACTTTAACTATTTTTTGATTGATATTTTGAAACTAAAATCTTGAATTGGATTGGATTTAAAAGTCGGATTTTTTAAATCTCGGTTCGGATTTAAAACTAAAAAATGTTGAATTGGATTGGATTTAAAACAAAAAAATGTTTAAAATTTGAAACTAAAAAATGTTGAATTGGATTGGATTTAAAACAAAAAATGTTTAAAATTTGAAACTAAAAAATGTTGGATTGGATTTAAATCTAAAAAATGTTTAAAATTTGAAACTATTTTTTTTAATTGGATCACACTAAAAATGTTCAGATGATCTTCTATTCATAATCTAAAATCTCGGATTGGATTTAAAACAAAAAATGTTTAAAATTTGAGTATTTTGAGAAAAAATAAAAATTGTTATTTTTTATAAATGATTTAATCAATGTCATATTACATCTAATTATGAAAGTTTAACATAAATATCAAATCCTATTAACTCAAATTAACTCTAAAATCAAATTATGAAAAACTATTAAATCCTAAAACCTTAAAATACAAAAAAATAAATCATAAGTAAACCAAAAAAACCATAAACTATAAGAAAATAAACCACAAAACTAAATAAAAAGCCCTAATTTCTGAAAAAACCTAAAAATAAAAAAATACAAAGAAAAATAAGATGAGAAAAATCCTTCGCAGAGACATGATAATCGAATATCCATGAAAAAAATTCCAAAAGCGCAAAACATAAAAATAATTTCCAAAAAAATGAATAAGATCCCAAAAAGGGAAACCCTAAAATCAAAGATCTAAAAGCAATCAAAGTAATAACCAAAGATCTAAAAGCAATCAAAGTAATAACCCGTACTCGGACCAGAGCGACCACAACACATGCGAGATTGAGGCGCTGCTTCAGAATGGCTTGGTAATCAGCTGAACCGATCGGGCGCAGAGTCGGGCCGGGCTCCTTGGGCTCAAAAATGTTGTCCTTGATGCCAACTCTGCCTCTGCCGCAGCCACGATGCTATCCAGGGAAGAAGATGAGGGCATCTAGGGGGAGGCCCAGCCACTGCACAGGAGAGAGAGAGAGAGAGAGAGAGAGAGAGAGAGAGAGAGAGAGAGAGAGAGAGAGAGAGAGCTTTTTTTTCGTAATAATACTCAAAAGACTTGGAATTGATACATTACAGACTTGGACTCTTACCTCATCATTTAATGCACCAAATATTGCACTTAAGCAGTCAGCCTGTGCTAGAAAATCATCAATAATTCCATTATCTTTCAGCGAAGTGAAAACAGAATGTCGAACAATGACATCGGCATCTTCTACAGCAGCGATAAGAAGCTTATCTACAATCTGCAGCAAAACAAAGAGGCAAACATCTCTTTCAAAGCATCTACATACATCAACAGCAAGAAGAACCATTATAATAAATAAATAGAAAACATGAAAGTGCCACATTCATAGCAAATTTAGCTTGATGCAGCAACAAGGAGTCTCATGATCTCCGCATAATGAATGAAAAAACTCTGAAAAGATCACATAAGAGCGACTTGTTACAGCAGCTTAAACTTACAGGAAAAAGTACACATGTTCCAATGCAATTTAATATGCATAATTAACCCAAACCAAAAATCAAACATTTAACAAATTATTTATAATGCACATCATGCATCAGTGAAGGTAATTTATAACTCATCACGCGTAAGAAACCAAGACAAAAACAAAAATAAGTACATACCGCAACAAAAACAAGTACATACCAAAACCATCATGGATCAGTGAATCTCAAGCAACCAAGACAAAAACAAAAAATCCTCATGGTGGAAGTAGTGCTCCATCCACAACTTTAGGTGACAACTCATTCAACATACCACAGAAAATAACTGTCATTCTCTTTGGTTGATAAGTTGTAATTTGAACCAAGTACATATCATAGCTACAAGACAAACCATTTTAAGAGAAATGTCATTACAGAAAAACAGAAACTAGAGTTAGATTGCATAAACTAATATTACAACGATGTTACCACCGAGGTGGTATCTCATGTGGCAAGCGGGGTCCTGTGCCAAGCTGAAGGCCCAGGTTCCAATCCCTCTGCCACAACATATCTGGTAGGGGTCTGCCAAACCCAGCTTGCTTTTAAAAAAAAAAAAAAATATTACAACGATGTTGTCACATGAGTAATGTTACAATATTTCAGCAGCCATCAAACAATTAGGGATAAATGTCATTACTAGAAAAGAAACTAGACTTAAGATGGGTTTGAGTACACTAATATTACAACAATTTTTAAGGAAGTAGACTTAAGAGGGGTTCGGATTAGGGCTGGTAAATGAGCCGAACGAACTGAACAGGGCATGTTTGGGCTCGGCTCATTTACTAGTGAATTGAGATCATGGCTCGGCTCATGTTCCTGTTTAGCTGTGCCGCTCGTCTCGTCCTTGAATGAGATGCGCCAAACACGAGCTGGCTGGTGTAAAAACATTCTACATTATTTATACACAGTACATGCATTTTTATATATTATACTTGAAAATATATATAACTTTTTATAAATTACACTTAATAGTCCATATTTTATGTATATATTTTTTCATTCATCTTCCTTTTATATATTACACAAAATGTATATTATATATATATATATATATCGAGATGAGAACACCTTGTGTTCGGGCTCGACTCGTTTAAGGTAAACGAGCTGCTCGTGGCTTGGCTCACCAACTATATGAACTGATCACAAACGAGTTCATGATGAGTCGAACCGAGCCGAGTCACGAGCTGCTCTGTTCATTTACCAGCCCTAGTTCAGATACACTAATAGTACAACAATATTGTAATAAGGAGTCATGTTACAATTTACCATTCATCTGACTTTGGACATGTATGGATGCTAAGAAGAACCTAAATATTTAAATTATATTTACATAAAGAAAGCTATAAAAATAGGAAACTGCTTACCCCACCCCCAAAGTCCCCCAAAATAGATCAATCATAGGCTAAAAAATTTTGTAAGTATGCAAGCATAAAAAATCACATTTCTTGATCCAATAGTCGGTTCCAAGCAAATGGATCATGCCGAATGCATTTGTAGGGTTAGATTTGCAAAAAAAACTATGAAAGTCTTGGTTCATACCAGTTTACAACTTTTGTTAGTTTACATATTCCAGTTTTCCTTGATCTAGGATAACTAAAATATGTAAACTGGTACGCATCGAGATTTTCATAGTTTTTTTTTTCATTTTTTTCTAACATTTCACTGTACGAATGTGATCTAGATGTATGGTTTTATAGAAACAAACTCTTGGATCATCCGATTATGATGTATAAGAAGGATCTTTTAAGGTTCAAAAATCAATGGCTCAAAATTTTCATAAATATGCAAGCATAAAAAATCACATTTCTTGATCCGATTACATTGATCCAATAGTCGATTCCAAGCAAATTGACTATGACAAATGCATTTGCAGGGTTAGACTTACAAAAAAACTATGAAAATCTTTGTTCATACCAGTTTACAACTTATTCTAATTTACATATTCTAGTTTCTCTTGATCCAGGTTAACTAAAATATGTAAACTTGTATGCATCAAGATTTTCATAGGTTCCTTTTATTTGTTTTATAATTTCACCATACAAATGTGATCTAGATGCATGGTTTTATAGAATCAAACTCTTGGATCATTCAATTACGATGTATAAGAATGATCTTTTAAGGCTTGAAAATCAATGACTCAGAAATTTTATAAATATGCAAGCATAAAAATTCATATTTTTTTATAATATTAATAGCAACAACATTACTTTGTGGTTTCTATTGGAAAGGTAAATAACAAAAACATTACATTCTAGTTGCTAAAAGATGTTAATAGCAGCCACTTAAAAGATGCTGCTATTTCCTTTCAAATAGCATCCACTTTTGTGGCTGCAATAGATCATTTAAAAAATCTCTATGAATATCTGTGTATTAGCAATCACTAAAAGTGTAGCCATTATTGCTTACCCAATAAAAGCCACTAATGTTGTTGTAGTAGATTATCAAAGGACACTTGAAAAAGTGGATGCTAATACCTGTGTATCTGCCACCACCTTTAATATCGTTGTTATTGCCCACCCAATAGTTGTCACTTTTGTGGATGCAATAGATTATTAATGATGAATTTAAAAAATTCTTACTAATACGTGTGTATTAGTAGACACTAAAAGTGTGGCTGTTATTACTTAACCAATAGCAGCCATTAATGTGGCTGAAATAGATTATCAAAGGCCATTTGAGATAGTTGTTGCTAATACTTGTGTATCAACCACTATATTTAATGTTGTCATTATTGGCCACCCAACAACAATCACTTTTTTGAGTCATTTCTAAAACGTTGTTACTATTGTTACCGATTTTTGTAGTATCCAAATATGAAAAAAAATAAAATAATCATAAAATAAATACACAAACTGTTTTTTGATTGATATTTCGAGACAAAAATCTCTAATTGGGTTAGATTTAAAACTCAAATACCACCTTTAATGTCACTACTATTGCCAACTCAACAATAATCACTTTTATGGTTGTAATAGATTACTAGTGGCCAATTTAAAAAATTCCTACTAATACTCGTGTATTAGCAACAACTAAAAATGTGACGATTATTGTTTAACCAATAGCAGCCACTAACGTAGCTTTAGTAGATTATCAAAGGCCATTTGAGAAATCGACTGCTAATACCTGTCTATCAACTGCCACAATTAATGTCACTGCTATTGCCCACCTAACAACAACCACTTTTGTGAGTTGCTGCTAAAATGTTGCTACTATTGCTACCTATTTTTGTAGTGTCCAAATATGAAAAAAAAATAAAACAATCGTAAAACAAATATGCAAACTATTTTTTTGATTGATATTTTGAGACTAAAATCTCGGATTGGATTGGATTTAAAACTTGAAGTGTTTTAAATCTCAGATCAGATTTAAAACTAAAAATCTCAGATTGGATTTCAAACAAAAAAATGTTTAAAATTTGAAACTAGAAAATGTTGGATTGGATTTAAATCAAAAAATGTTTAAAATTTGAAACTAATTTTTTTTGAATTGGATCATACTAAAAAATGTATGATCTCCTGTTCATAATCTGAAATCTTGTATTGGATTTAAAACTAAAAAATACTTAAAATTTGAGCATTTTGAGAAAAAATTGATATTTTTTATAAATGATTTAATCAATATCATATTACTTCTAATTATGAAAGTTTATCATAAAAATATCAAATCGCATTAAATCAAATTAATTATAAAAATCAAATTATCAAACCCTATTAAATCACAAAACCTTAAAATGAAAAAATAAATCATAAATAAACCAAAAAATCATAAACTATAAGAAAAATAAACCATAAAACTTGATAAAAAAACCTAATTTCTGAAAAAAACTAAAAATAAATAAAATGAAGAAAAAGAAGGAAAAATCTATCGCATAGACATGATAATCGAATATACATGAAAAAATTCTAAAAGCGCAAAACATCAAAATAATTTCCAAAAAATATTCCAGGGACACACCATCAAATAATCCCTATGGTTTTGTAATGAAGCCTCCGGATGGGTTGAGATCACCACTGAAAAAATTATAACTCACATGAATAGTACTTGCAAAATTATAGATAAACACACATCAAAATGTTGTACAAAATAGGTATAATGACTTTAATTCAGGTCTAATGACAGCATTGAAAGAAGGAGACTACTGCACTTAATTAGATAGAGTTCTGTTTGGAGAAGAATAAGTGGATCCGAGCAGGTCCAAAGTCTGATGTATTTATTTGGAATGTCAGGCTCAAAACCAGATGAAGATTGGGACCCATGTGGGTTGGATTTAGGTAGATTAATTGGGTAGGTAGAACCAAGGTGCAAATTTGGCGTGTTTTGGTGTTAAAGGTCCCTCTCAAGAATGTCGTTAATCATCTTTACTCGGGGTGAGCAATGGTCGCTCACCAATATTATGCTGCAAATCCAGGCTGATGTCTTTTAAGAGGCCACTCTTAATTAACTTGCCAAAATGTAGCCTTTCTTGGATTGACCAATCTCGTATTGTTCCTTACCGTCTATCTCCTAATAATAATAATAATAATAATAATAATAATAATAATAATAATAATAATAATAATCTGTCCATTATTATCGTAAATTTTGGTACCTTGAATCTTGAGAAGCACACTAATTTCTTGATACAAAACCACCTTTTGTGAAATTCTTGATATAGTTTTAGGTCTTTTTGACAATAATCAAATAAAGACGTTCAGTTAACCTCCATCACACACTGTAGTGGAAACGTTTTAAAGTGTTCTAGACTCTTCTGCTATCCTTATTCACCAGATATATGATTGTCATGTAGGGATGGCAGTGGATTGGGGGAAAGCTGAACCTGCCCTGTTTGGGGCGGGGATGGAAGACATGAAACAGGGAATGGACCGGGAATGAAGGTGAAAATTAAAACCCATTCTGGCCCGCCCTGCCTTGTCACCGATCTCCGTTAATAAAATGATTAAAATACTCTTGTTTATTTGATAAAATTGCATATAACTCATATATATATATATATATATATATATATATATATATATATTAAACGGAGACCATAAATTTGAGATGGGGTGGGGATAGAGGTCCAAAGTCTCCCCGTCACTAGGATGGACCAGAGATGGAGGTCACTATTTTGAGGTCGAGCGGGGATGAAGACCTTGTCCCACACACATGCTCCAATCCACTGACATCCCTAGTGTTCAGAACTTACAACATTTTTCATTTTAAATATAATATAAAAACTTATATATATTCTTTGTAATAATTAGCATGACTAATTGTACACGAACAAACTCATGTCCGGCTCATCTCATTTAAGAGCCGGCTGGGTTAAACACTGGCAAAAGAGCCTGAACATGTGCTGTTCAGTTCTTTCAGCCAGTTTATCAGCTCTAAGCTTAATTCACGTTTAAGAAAATGGTCTTCACCACTCTCTCTCTCTCTCTCTCTCTCTCTCTCTATCTATATATATATCATGATTATGATGGTTGAGAGAGTTACATAAGTAACCACGGGGTGTTTGGGGTTCAAGCTTACTAAAGTATCCTTACCTCATAGTCATACCCATCACCATCACCATCACCTTCATTGGCTTGACCTTCATATCCTTTTCCGGTCATAAAAGGTGATGCATGCCTAAAAATAGATAATGGCATAAGAGACAAGATCGCTTTCACTACAGAGGGGCATTATACTACTGGATTATTGAATCGGTACCATTAGTGCATCAGGTCAGAGGCAGCTCTGACGGTACGTGATGAATGACAGTCAAGCCTCCATCATCATCATCATCATCATTAACATCGTCGTTACTAATACTCCCAACTCAGCCATCATCATCCTGTCATCTTCATGGCCATCACCACTTCAAATCTATGTAACAAAGACGCGAGGATAGGAGGACACGTGACCTGGGTTTCGATTTGCAAGCTTGAATTTTTTTACAAATACACGAAGCCATGATTTTTTTGATTTTTAATAAAAAAACTTATTTTTTATATTTCTCTATCTCTATGTACTTCTTAAGAACGAAACAAGGGTAGTGTTGAGAAAACAATTGATGCTTCGCAATCTTTTTTAAAAGGACATATTATGAATGTTGGCATGCTGTTCATTTTTGTATTTATTGACCTTTTCAGGATTTCAGGGGTGTAACGCGGTTGGCAAACGTCTTATAATGTTAAAAGGTGAAGTATTTAACACAACCAAACTGAGAGAAAGATGGGTGCTACCTGGTTTTAATTTTTTTTATCGGTACAAACTCTTGTGAAATATTTCTGCTAGCCTGTCTTTGTTATTTTAGATTGCACTACCCTTACCCTTAAGAAGGGTTAGTATTTTCTCTAGCCTTAATTTGTTATTCTAGTTTAAACCAGAGTTACCCGAAGCGCCTAGCCCAGTGAGAAAGTGTGCTTTCTCAAAGCGCATCTGAAATGCACTGGAAATTGCTGTTTTTTTGGCAAGCGTGCTTCTCACGCATTTCTCTTTTATGGGAAACGCGCTTCCTCCTCGCTTCTCTCACACTTTTCTCTTTTTTTAATATTTTTTTGTATTTTTATTTTTATTTTATTTTTCACTTCCTCCTCGCTTTCTAGGTCGCTTCCGAGATGATTTTTGATTCGCTTTTAAGTCATCCCACACCTCCCGCTTTCTAAAATTTTGAAAGTGCCACGCTTCCCACTTCTACTTCCGGTATAGCTTCCATGGTAACTTCATGAGTGCCGAGTCCTTAATTTGCATGAAAAAATTCTCCTAAACATTGGTTATAATTTTGATTTAATATAATTGATGGGTAGGACTTCAAATATCAAAAATGCAAATGTTCCCAGGAAGTAGCCAATCTTTTTTGCGGGAGACATCATGAATGACGGTGTCAACATCTTGGATTATAAATCAATAATAACAGTTGATATGCTGATTTGCTGGAGTAGATAATTGTCATCGAATCCCACTGATGTGTTACAAGACTAGGTAAGAAATGTCATATTATTAGGATTTAATTGTCATTTATTCATCGAAAAAAAAATCATGTCATTTTATGTAAAAGTTATGGTTGAATCTAATTTGCTATTTTTTCTTTCCAGACCTTGAAAAATTTGATTGGAAAAAGAGGCAACAGCTTTGAAAATCTTGAAGTCCTCTATATATAGATGCTCGGAAAGAATTAGTGATATAACCACTTTGAAGAGTACATCTTGCATAGTTAATTTGAAGCACAAAATTTTCATGTTGTATCATGGCCTGTGTTGGACAGCTTGGACACCAGTAAAGGGACACCTGCCACACTAATTTTTGAGTTTTTTTTTTGCATTAACAATGGTGCATAAGGAAAGTATCCCTGTGGCATAGATTAGTGGTTCTTTGTTGTATACAATTAATGCTATTTTGTTGCTTGACACTATCGTTTTTGCTTTTTTGTTTCGTTTGTAATGAACTTTCATGCAAGGTTATCATTCTTTTATGACCAAATTGGTAAAACCTTTCGGATTCAGTTCCGATGTTAAGGATTTTGGTCCATGGATGAGTGCTGAGACTTGGCAACTAAAACACACTGCTTTTATGATCGTGAGATAGTCGTTCCGTTACCCGCCCATCAGAAGGGGCGGTTCATCTAGTTAATATTTTAAAAAGCATTTTTATTAGCATATATTATAAAACATATTAAAGTAATGGCTGTATTCTATCTCAAAAACAAAAAACAAAAACAAAAAATATTAAAGTAATGGCTGTAGAATTGGTGTCCGAATCGGAGCGTGTCACCAAGGGCACGCTGCCAAAATAGCGTGTCCGTATGACACAGCCTCAAATGGACAAATCTTACAGATATTTCCATGAAGTCAAACATCAAAATGCCATGCATCCAGCATGTTACCACTATTCATCATCATCATCAGTCCTCTCATATATACCATCCACCATTATCCTGTCAACTTCATCTCCATCATGATTAACCAGACTACTCTCTCTCTCTCTGAAATGTATGCATGCAATGAATGAACTCCCACTTGGAACTAAGTTTGTTTTTTTCCTATATTGTTTTTTCCTTATTGTTGTCTATATACATTTCACTGACACTCAGGTCTCTGTTCATATATATGCATGTATCTAGACTAACAACCTTCAAACCCAGCAATTCGAATATATGGCATGACCCATATCAATTTCATATGCACAACCTAATTAAAACCATGATGATATTATCTGGACCGCCTGATCTTCAAGATCAAGAAATCTGGGCTTTAGGTGATGGCCTCATCCAATATGCATGTCCCTATATATATATATATATATATATATGCTGTGACACACATATTCAGTAATAACACAAGAAACGTTGAACCAATCACCAATAAAAGCTCAGGACCCATAAGTCGAAGACATGCATGGCAGGTTAAAACAAAGGTTGGAAATGGACCAAACAAGAAAGCCCTACAAGCGAGTCATGAACTGTCACTGTTACTTTTTCAGCCGCTGCTAATAGGGGCTTGCCATGTGTACTGGCCGCGCGCCCTTGAGGAAGGAGAGACCTGACAAGCTCCTATTTGCAGGGTGACCCGATAATGGTCCGTGAGATGAGCAGGTGTCGGCAGTAGTACTACTTTGATGGAGCCAATTGATTTGGTTGGTCCAATGGCGTCACCCTTATATCCAGACTCGGACTTGGCTGGGGCCATGATTTTTAGCTTGATGAGAAATCGACTGAAGTTGTTTGAATCCTTGCACTCATGAGTCTTCCCGAATCACGTCATGGGCCAACTGAGCCAACTTGGTTTCCAGGTCATGGAGTATTGCTTTAATTAAACTGATGGCACATAGAGCCATTATTTAGTGGTCAAGCTGGGTTTGTTTGGAAAGAAGAGGACTAGGCATTGGTGCCCAAGAATCTCAAGCCTTGACTAAGTTGGAATAATTATGACCAACTTGGGATTGGATAACTTGACCTTGCTTCACTAACTCCTCTTGAACAAGTCCCAAGGAGAATCAGGTGCAATGTGATTGCACACTTTAAGCATGCTGCTGCACCTGTTCACCAATTGAAATACAGTCTGTCAGTTGTGGGACCCAACAGCAAATGGTGGATGATAGATAACAGGTGCAGCAGCACACTTAAAGTGTGCAATCACATTGCACCTGATCTCAATTGGCTATAAACCATGATCCAAAATAACGGTCGGATAACAACCCATGAAAACCACCTCAACACCAAAAACCCACACCGGCTACCCACAAAAGAAAATGTAAAAAAAAAAAACCTTCGTCCCAGGTTCCACTCCCACCAGGTGTGCGTATGCCTTTAGCTGTAACTGGTGGGGCTCTCTGTATGGACTAGTACTGTTGCCAGTATAAGTGCGTATTGGCCTGAATCGGACGATACGTATCCCATCGCCAGAAAATCGATACAATATTGACTTGAATCGGCTATTTTTTAATATATAAAAAAAAAACTTAAAATTAATTTTTTAATGGCTTGCAAACGTGTCACGTTAAGTAGAAAATTTACTGGTCTTAACGGGAACTTGGGTAGTGCCCGAGTCTGGTATAAAAGTTCACAAACTATACCCAGATCCATATATTAATTGGACCATCGGATCCCGGACCTGAATCTTAATCGGGTCTTCTTATTTATCACCATACTCCGATCTTATAATTAAGGTTTGGTACGGGTCTGGTTTGGGTAAACCCGACCCGTTGACACCCTGTACAGATGCAAACCCTAGGAGCGAGGAGTCCTTTTCGACAGCTGGAGAAGTTCGTGGGAGCCTATTTTTTATTTTTTACCCAAGAGCCAGTTTATGTTTGTCCTGTTACCTGTATCATGTCGTTTGGCTGCCGGACAATGACTTTATGAACAAAACAGGCAGACATGCTGGAGTTCTTGAACTTGACATCAAACATGAATGTAGACTTAAACCCCAACTGACACAAGAGCTTTACACAATCATCATCTCTCTATCTCGATCTCTCTCACGAGAGTTAGGAGTTCTTGAACTTGGTCTAGTCCAAACATCAATTTTTTAGACTTCAAACCAAACCGACACGAGAGGCCGGAGATTTACACCATCCAATCTTCATCATCGTCATCGTCATCGTCATCATCATCATCATCCATCTCTCTCTCTCTCTCTCTTAGTCACAGAATTAAGAGGCTAGCTAAGGGGGGATGCACCCTCAACCACTTGACCTCCACTGGCATCTGATAATCATCAACTTGTTGCATGGACCCCTTCCACATACTATTCCCCAAGACAAAAAGGATACCAGTAACTACCGATATATATCTTCTCTACATAGACCTTCCAAACAACATTCCACTATCTCCTAGCAAGTTTTGCCATGGCTAGTAACACTTGCATGCATGTAGGCCTCCGACTCTGCAGCAATTCCCTCGAGCTGCTCGGCTCCACGTCCGGCGTCGAAAAGCTTGGTAGTGGGATCACTTCAGCAGTCATAGACTCGGAGTCGGCTGAGTCGTTTTCATCGACCCGGAAGCTCTTAATATCTCGGTGCAAAGGAGTTGTGGCACAGCCTAATGGCCGATGGGGTGCTCAACTATATGAGAAGCACAAGAGAGTTTGGCTTGGAACATTTGCGACCGAGTCTGATGCAGCCAAGGCTTATGACATTGCTGCACTTAAGTTCAGGGGGAGAGATGCCATCACCAACTTCAAGTACTCCTTGGAAGATGAGCCCCAAGCTTGGTTCCTCTGCTCGCATTCGAAGGCGGAGATCGTGGAGATGCTCAGGAGGCACACATATCATGATGAGTTATTGATTGCCAAACAGAACCGGGAGAAAAACACAGGTGCTCTGGATGTCATGTCCGCGAGAGCGGGACTAGGATGTCAATTCAAGATGCGCGAGGAGCTTTTCAGTAAGGTGATGACACCTAGCGATGTGGGACGATTGAATAGGTTGGTGATTTTGAAGCAGCATGCCGAGAAGTACCTGCCGACTGCGAAGCGAGACGGGATGCTACTGACCTTCGAGGATGACAGCGGTCGTGTATGGAGGTTTAGGTATTCTTATTGGAACAGCAGCCATAGTTATGTTTTCACTAGAGGATGGAGAAGATTTGTGACGGAAAAAAATCTCAAAGAAGGGGACATAGTGACATTTGCAAAGTCCACTGGTCCAGAGAAAGTCTTTTACATTAGTTGTACATCAAGCTCATGTGCAGCCAGCAAGGTGCATTATCTATCAGCACATAAGAGCTGCTTAGTATGGCAGTTCCGGCCCAAAATCGAGTTGTCACTATTACCACCACCACCAGCAGCAGCAGCTGTGCCGCTCCCACAGCCGCAGCAAAAGTTGGTCAGGCTCTTTGGGGTTGAACTGGCCAATAACCCTGAAGCGCATGCTTTCAGTAGAAACCACAAGAGGATGAGTGAGTGGGAGTTGACAAGGAGTGAGTGCTGTACCAAGCAAAGGGTTCACTTGAATATTTGTAATGCAAAATAGTGCATATAAAAAAATTGTCCTTTCCAAGAGAATTTCTTAACTTTTCTCAGATAATTCCACCGTACAAAAAATATGAAAATTTGCGTGTGTGGAAGACAAGGCCCCGTTTGTGTGGTAGGAGCAGTTAGTTCACGTCACCTTGTGTTGGAACGTTGCAAGTTCAAAACCCAATGGTTCCTTTGTGTAACTGGTGAGGGTCGGACTAAACCTAGCGTGCTTGTCTATTAAAAAAGAAAAAATCGTTTGATAAACCTCTACAGCATTAACTCGGGGCAAGGGTAAGCTCTCGGAGTTTTAAGCTGCTAGTACAGCTATCGTAAATATGGCAGGCAGATTCCGCTTGTCTAGGTCTATGATCCTGAGATGGTTTCTCCGAGTTAAAAAAAAAGCATACAACATTATAAAGTTATAAACAAATGAAAAGATAAGTTACACGTTGGACATTGTAGAGCCTAGACTTTTCAGTACCAACTTGCATTGACTGTCCATGGTTTGCCTCTGATTAAGCAGATTGAACACATGGGATGCTATCTTTTCTATTCACTTTGCAGTAGTGAATGTGCTGGTTCACGCTAGCAGAAAGTCGAGGTTAGTCAAGGACAAAAAACAAAAGAATATGCTGGTTTTCCAATTTACACCAACATAACCGTCAAACCTAGTATCTTATCATTTTTTTAAATAAATAAAAAATTATGTAGTGATAGATTTAATATAGTCCATTTCTTACTTATTTCAAATATTTAAAAAATCAATGTCCACTTCTTCTCACACACATATATATATATATATATATATATATATATATATATATATATATATATATATATATATATATATATATATATATATATATATATATATATATATATATAATATCCCATCTGCATCACAGATATTAATCATAGTTGACCTTTTTCATAAACAAAGTATGATATTTTGAAGGGTTCGGATCAAATCATTTGTCAAATGAGTTTTTTTCTCATTTGACAATCTTGTCCGTTGAGAGATGCTACGATTATTCCACGTGGCATTCTCATTTCTTGCCAAAACATCATTAACGGCATGATGTCTTGAAGGAAGTTTAAAAAAAAAGAAAACATGAAAAGGGTTTTGTGTTTCCTTCCCCCCCCCCCCCCCCTCTCTCTCTCTCTCTCTCTCTCTCTCGCACGCGCACTGCTTCCACCATTAGTGTGTAGAAGACTATCAGATGGAGGCCCAAGAGTCACTACAAAAAGATGGGTCATTACCGACCAAAACATAGCGCTGATAAATGGTCATCATCAATAATAATTTAATCCCGATGATATTTTATGTCATACTAAAAACATCTATTGCCGATGAAAATTTATTGTCACTCTTATCCCGTCAGTAGTATGAATAGAAAGACTCGAAAGATGGTCGGGAAGAGATATTGCTGATGATATTATCGTCAAGTTTAAATTACGATGATAATTAATCGTTGTCTTCGCTTATCTTCAGCTCGTGATCTTAGCCGACGAAATACATATTGAATGCTAAGGTTGAGAATATCGTTTATAATTATGCTTATATTTAATAATCACCAATAATCCCAAGATGATAATTATCGCAGATTTTAATCAATAGTCGATAATAATTATTGTCAGATTAAAATTATACAGCCAACAATATTTATTGTCACTTTTAAACTAACATAACTGACGATAATTTATTGTTGGTATAAGGCAGCTATGTCCATTTTTTAAATTTTGAAACTAACACAACTAACAATAAATTACCATCAGGATAAGAAATATAGATGAGGTTTTTTATCATTGACTATGTTTATTTTTTGTTTTTTTGTTAATTTTAAAATTAATATAGCCGACAATAAATTATCGTCGGTATAAGAAATATAACCAACGATTTTTATTATCGACTATGTTCAATTTTTATTTATTTTTTTAATTATGTAACATAGCTACCAATAAATTATCATTGGTATCATTAAGAAATATAGCTGACAATTTTTATTGTTGGCCATATCCAATTTTATTTTTTTGTTTTTAATTTGAAAAATAACATAGCCAATGATAAATTATCGTAAGCTATGTCCAATTTTTGTTTTATAATTTGAAACTAACATAGCGAACGATAAATTATAATCAGTATAAGAAATATAGCTGACAATTTTTATCATTGGCTATGTTCAATTTTTGTTTTTTGTTTAAATTTTGAAATTGACATATCTGACAATAAATTATCATCAGTATAAGAAATATAGCCGATGATTTTTATCATCGGCTATGTCCAAATTTTGTTTCTTTTTTTAATTTTGAAACTAACATAGCGGACGATAAATTATCGCCAGTATAAGAAATATAGCTAACGATCTTTATTGTCAGCTATGTCCAATTTTTGTTTTTTAATTTTGAAACTAACATAGTGGATGATAAATTATCGTTGGTATAAGACATACGACTGACAATTTTTATCATTGGCTATGTCCAATTTTTGTTTTTTAATTTTGAAACTAACATAGTGGATGATAAATTATCGTTGGTATAAGACATACGACTGACAATTTTTATCATTGGCTATGTCCAATTTTTATTTTTAATTTTGAAACTGACATATCTGACAATAAATTATAGTCAGTATAAGAAATATAGTCAACAATTTTTATCATCGGCTATGTCCAATTTTTTTTTTTTGAAACTAACATAGCCGATGATAAGATTATCGTCGGTATAAGAAATATAGTCGATGATCTTTATTGGCGGCTATGTCCAATTTTTGTTTTTTGTTTTAATTTTGAAACTAACATAACCAGTAATAAATTATCGTTGGTATAAGAAATATAGCCAACGATTTTATCGTCAGCTATGTGCAATTTTTAATTTTTTAATTTCAAAACTAATATAGCTGACAATAAATTGTCGTTGGTATAAGAAATATAGCTGATGATTTTTATCATCGGTTATGTCTAATTTTTAGTTTTTTTTAATTTTGAGACTAAAAAATATAGCCGACGATAATTATTGTCATCAATATGCTTCTAAAACCGATGACCTTTATAGTCTTCAATACGTTGATTATTTGTGTATTTGTTTAATTTAAAATCAATGATAATTATCATCGTCAATATGGTGATTATTGGTAATCTGTTAACAATGATAATTATCATTATCAATGTGATAATTGTAACACCTAAGAATTTTATTTATTTTAACTATTAAATTTAAGCAAAATTTAAGTTAAATTCAATCAAAATTCAAGTTAATTTTGAGTTAAAATCAGGTTAAATAAGGGCAAAATTCAAGAGTTCTAATTGAAATAGGACTCTAATTAAATATGTTATGAGTCATAGATCTCGTAGAAGATATGATTTGACAATTTTGGATTTGAGTTGTATCATAAAATCTATTTTTTAAATTGGACAGACCTCTATTTTGAGTTTTTTTCACTTAGATCATATACATAAATTGATTTTTCAAAATTGATGGGACTATATTTTGGACCCAACCCAGAGTCCTGATAGGATGCCACAGTGGCATATGGGGGGCCCAGAGGGTCACGCCCAGCCTAGTGGAACGCCACGTGGTAATGTGGGGCCCATGGAGGGTGTGAAGGTTGCCAAGGGTATAATGATCATTTACACCCTCTTTATGCCAAGTGACGATTCTATAATGCGTAGAGATCCTCAAGGTGGATCCCAAGTCATTTGGTATTTTTTTTAAAAATAATGGATTTTGTATAGGTCATATATAGATCCAAACATTAGTATTTAGATCCAATATAGATTTAGATTAATTAATGGATTCTGAATATATTGGATCTAGATCTAAACTATATTAACTAGATCCAATGTGGGTTTGGATTAGATTTTGGGTTTGAACTCTTAATTAAAGAGTTTGGACCAAATTTTATTTGATTTTTTAATCCAATCTCAAATAGATTGAACCCATAGGGTGAGATGCTATGAATAACATCATTAGCATTCTGGCAAAAATTCTAGTTGATTGATAGCTCATTGATAAAATCAAAGTCAATCTTGATGTTCCTCTTTTTAAGAGTATCAAAATCGACTATCTACATGCCTAAATTGGTGTTGATTTGAGCATTTTATCGTTGACCAAATTTCATGCCTAATTGCAGCCCGAAAATCAATGTTTTTTTACATTGACTAATTTTTTTGACTGATCCAAGCATGTATGATTAAATCTAAGACCACCATGATGATCTACATTTTAAAAGCTATCAAATCAATTATTTAAACATTGAATTCAATTGAGTTTTCATGTCTATAAGCCTCTTAGAAGAATAAAATTCTTATAAAGGTAGGAGTTTCTTGGAAAGAGACTCTAGGGAAATCTATAAAGGGAGTGGAGGAGACTCGTTACTCAATTTTGTCCCTCTCTCTCTACCTCCTTCTTCCTAAAACCCTATGTCCAGACCTCCATTAGAGATTATAGGTGAGGTTGTATATTCATTGATGGTTAAACTATGCATTTATGTTGAACGTCCAACAATATTTTCGTCTATGCGATTTCAGGTAGGGAACCTTCAACATGTGCATCTGTACGTAGCACCAAGGATGCATCCATATGCTAGAATACAGTTTTATATATGCATTATAGGTGATATCATTGACAGCCATGTGCTTGGATTGATATCCGGTATTTTTGGAAGTCTACGAAAGCTTGAAACACAATTTTACCAAAAATGATTTATGAAAAACCTTGTTTCTTGATCATATTTCATAAAAAGCATGATTTATATTCATAGATTATATTGAATGTGTATTTTGTGTGATCAACATATTAAAATCATATTAAAAATTATATTTATGGTATCTAATCAAATAAAATATGGAAAAAAATAAAACACTAAATATGAAAAATTGATTTTGGGATTTCAAGTTTCTTGGTTTTATATGAACCACAAAAATTTGTTGATGCTTGTTTATACTACGATTAAATGATGAATCAAGTCATAAAAATCATGTTTATATGGTTTATTTTGTGAAAAATATGAAATATATATGTTTTTTATGAAAAGGCACACTGTCTTGATTTTTATGGTCTCAAATACCTTTCAAGAACTTTATCGTATGCTCAAACGTCTTGGAAAAAAAATCAAATTTTATAGAGATGTTTCAAATTTATAGAGAAAATCTCCAAAGAAATCTTAGCTTCGTTTGATTCTAAATGAGAAGTTACGGTCTTTGAAAGTTGAAATAGAAGTTTTGTCTTGACAGTCATCTTGTATTTTGACTGTACTGTGTTGCCAATTTTATTTCTCTTAATCTATACATGGTTATTTTTGAAAATTTTATGTACGTTAGATTACATATTAAAAAAGTTTCAATAAAATTTTGGTATACAAATTCATTACAGTCTATAAGTTATAAATCATGGAAGTTAGCCCAGAAACCTGAACGTTGTTGCAACCCTGCATATCCAAGAACCTAAATCAGTTGCAGTTCATGAATTTTAATTCATATATTCGAAAAAGTTTGTGTGTGATCTCTATGGGAGATTGTTCCAGACATGTCCATCTATTTGCAATAATTTTTGCAGAATTTTCTTGGTTCTGTAAGGTTACTTATTTGAGGCTTCTTTGGTGGGATTAAGTCGGAGTTGTTAGTTCAGGAGTAGAAAATCTAGTTTTAGTAAAATAATTATTTTTTTCTGCTCTAAACTCCAAATGAGGCAAGGTTTATGTCTGTATTTAGCTAACACATCCATGCATATACAGTTAAAATTTTTATTTTTTTGTCATTGCAATCTGAGAGAAACATAATTTATACCGACTGATAAAATTCAGTCTATGTAGTTCCGAGTTGGAACTCTTGTGCTCATATTGTTTGGGTTTCAAAAGTGAACTAGTTGGATATGGTTTTGTTCTATAACTGAATCAAATAAATACATGAATGGTTGAATATCAATATGTATTGTTATTGATCTTTATAATATGCACTTGAGATTGTCTGTGCTTTTATGTTATGATGATTAATATGAATTGATATACTACATGTGCTTGTATGAAATAACATGTTTATGGTATGCATGCGATATGTCTCAATATATATAAGGCTATAACATGTAGTAAGTATGCATATGGTGCATATCAGATTTTATTTGCATAAGTGTTTTGAAATATAGCATGAGCCCATGTGATCATTGCATATGATATCCTAATGTGCATGTGATAATGGTTCAGTGCAGTATACCATGATTGTTCATAGAATTTGACATGTGTGTATATATATATATATATATAATAACAAATATACATTTGGTAATGAAAGTATGAACCTAAGACACATAGTGTAGTGGACAACCCAACTACACTGACCTATGGTCTTAATAAAGAGAACCCTGTTGGCGATTTCAGGCAGAATTAGTCATTGAAATTGCAGGATGATGGATCCCATTAGCAGTTTCGAGTAGAATTAGTCGTTGAACTTGCATGATCAGACTTCTCTGACCTCCCTTGGAGAGGGCAACAATACAACTTACATGGACCCTATTTTATTTTATGGGTAAAAGGTCTCTTTGGTCCTCGATCTACGAAGTTAGGGGGTCATATTACCTAAACTTGTCCTAGTTGGTATGTCCATGTTTCTCCAGAGTAAAGATCGATCTTGTTTATAGCTACTGGTGAGTTTCTCTCGGCATTGAACTACTTTCTGGTGGTTTTAGCTAAGCTAGTCACTTGATTTTAATTAAAACACATTGAATAATATACCCCGAGTGATTTGGATTAGGTTATGTGACTCTTTGGCATACCCATTCAGCCGTTAAAAGTGAAATAATGCATTAGTTGAATAGGGACACTTTACGAATATTGTATGCATATTCACAGTTGTATTTATTTTTAAATCATGCTCTTGATTATATGATATAACTGAATATTATGTTCCTTGAAATTGTCTGTTTAATTGAATGCTTATGACTATTGATGACACGTGCATGTATACTTTGTGTTATGTATATATGCCTTGTTGATGTGATTCCTACTAAGACTGTGGAACTTTGGCCCCATAAATTTAAAAAATAACAGATACAGATAGTTGAGCTGGAGCAGTTACGGGATGCTATAGAGGTGCCATGTGAACAATTAATCCCTGAGAGACGTTTTAAGACTTATAATTATTTATTTCAGTTAATTGATACTTTTAAATATTTGATTTATTGAATGAATGCATTGGTTTGATAGATACATTTTGATATACCTGTAACTCACTCAAATTGTTTAACCAATTTTAAATGTTATTTTCGTTGTGATTTCAAACCAAACAAGTTTTATTAATTGGTCATCTTATCTTGAATGTTGTTCTAGGGAGCTAGTAAATGTCGGTGCTTACACAGACTGACTCCTTAGAGATCGATTCAATTAAGGTGATGTCCTTGATGAGATACTTAATTTAATGATTCTTTTATATAGTGTGTTCAATCTCTTGATAATAGTGTTTTGTACTGCATCTGACACTAAGAGGCTAAGATACACTCGCGCTTGCGCTAAGATGGGTTGTCTAGTTCTTGGCATAGTTGAAACTTATCAGTTGGCAAAACTGTTGGATAATTACATATTAGAATTAGAAAAAAAATTCATGTCTTTTTTTATTAAAAATTTTGAGGCGTTACAATAATTATTTTTAATCTATGAGCAACGATAATTATCATCATTAGTAGATTACAAATAATAAGTATATTGATGATGATAATTATTTTTGTCAATATGTTGTCAAATTCTCAACATAGTGATGATGACAATTATCATCGTCAATATGCTGATTATTTATAATCTACTGACGATGATAATTATCAGCATTCATATGCTGTTAATAGATTACAAATGATTATCATATTGACGATGATAATTATCATCATGAATATGTTGATTATTTGTAATCTACTGATGGTGATAATTATCGTCATCAATACGATGATATGCATCAAAATTATCAAATTTTTTTTTTTTTAAATTTCACCATACGAATGAGATCTAGATGCATGGTTTTATAGAAATAGACTCTTGGATCATCCAATTACGATGTATAAGAAGGATCTTTTAAGGCTTGAAAAATCAATGGTTCAAAATTTTCATAAATATGCAAGCATAAAAAGTCACATTTCTTGATTCGATTATGATGATCCAATAGTCGATTCCAAGCAAATGAACTATGCTGAATGCATCTACAGAGTTAGATTTGTAAAGAAGCCAATGAAAATCTTGATTCATACCAGTTTACATGTTATAGTTTTCCTTGATCCAGGGTAACTAAAATATGTAAACTGATATTTATCGAGATTTTCATAGGTTATTTTTTATTTTTTTCTAAAATTTCACCATATGGATGCAATCTAGATTCATGGTTTTATAGAAAGAGACTCTTGGATCATTCGATTATGATGTATAAAAAGGATCTTTTAAGGCTCAAAAATCAATGACTTAGAATTTTCATAAATATACAAGCATAAAAAATAACATTTTTTTATTAGATTATGATGATCTAATAGTCGATTCTAATCAAATAGAAAATGTCAAATGCAACTGTAGGGTTAGATTTACAAAAAAACCAATAAAACTATTGATTCATACAAGTTTACATATTACAATTTTCCTTGATCTAGGGTAACTAAAATATGTAAACTAGTTAAATATGTAAACCAGTATGCATCAAGCATTTTATAGTTTTTTTTTTTTGCTTTTTTTCTAAAATTTTACCATACAGATATGATCTAGATGCATGGTTTTATAGAAACAAACTCTTGGATCATCTGATTACGATGTATAAGAAGAATCTTTTAAGGCTTTAAAATCAATGACTTAGAATTTTCATAAATATATAAGCATAAAAAATCACATTTCTTGATTCGATTATGATGATCCAATAGTTGATTCCAATCAAATGGACCATGTCCTATGTATCTGCAGGGTTATATTTGCAAAAAACCAATAAAAATCTCAATTCATACCAGTTTATATGTTACAGCTTCCCTTGATCAAGGGTAACTAAAATATGTAAACTAATCAAATATGTAAACCGGTATGCACCGAGCTTTTAAATATTTTTTTTAGTTTTTTTCTAAAATTTCACCGTACAGATGCGATCTAGATGCATGGTTTTATAGAAACAAACTCTTGGATCATCTGATTACAATATATAAGACGGATCTTTTAAGGCTTGTAAATCAATGACTTAGAATTTTTGTAAATATGCGAGCATAAAAAATTATATTTCTTGATCGGATTAGGATGATTCAATAGTCGATTCCAAGCAAATGGACCATGCTAAATGCATCTGCAGGGTTAGATTTGCAAACAAAACTATGAAAATCTTAGTTCATATGTCGATTATTTGTGTACTAGTTTAATCTAAAATTGTCGATAATTATTGTTGTCAATATTATATCCGATGATATTTATCATCATTAATATAATCTAAAAGCAATGATAATTATCGTCGTGCATATTACATCATAGACGATATTTATCGTCATCAATATATTGATTATTTATGTACTAGTTAAATTTAAATCGATGATAACTATCATCATCAATATTATATCTTTGACGATATTTATTGTCGTCAATATAATCCCAAACTAATGATAATTATCATCGTGAATGCTGATTATTTATGTACTAGTTTAATCTAAAATTGATGATAATTATCATCGAACATAAATATATCTCTGATGATATTTATCATCATTAATATACTGATTACTGATGATAATTATCGTCGTTAATATTATATCTTCAATGATATTTATTGTCGTCAATATGGTGATTATTTTTCTACTAGTTTAATCTAAAACCAATGATAATTATCATCTTCAATATTATATCTCTGACGATATTTATTATGGTTAACATGCTGATAATTTGTAATCTATTAACGATGATAATTATCATCGTCAATATGATAATTATTTATAATTTATGGATGATGATAATTATCATTGTTAGTAGATTACAAATAAGAAGCATATTGACGACAATAATTATCATCATCAATATGTTGTCAAATGGAGCATGGCAAGGTTGGTGATCGACGATAATTATCATCGATGATAATTCTCAACATAGTGATGACGATTAATAATAAGCATATTGGTGATGATAATTATCGTGGTGTCCTGCATGTTGGCCACAATCCTCGTTATGTGGCAGCTTAAGAGCAAGGCCAAATGGAGCAGGGCTTTGGCCGTGCTCAGGGAGTTTGAGGAGTGCTCAACACCCATCGAAAGTTAGAGACAGTGCATGAGCGTTACAAACAAGAACCTGAGGTAACTTGAAGCTTGTTATTGTTTTTTATTTTTTTATTTTTTGCAAAAAAATGTAAGCAATCTGCATTTTTTTCCTAAGTAGGGAGTTTTTTTACAGAAAGTTCATGATTCCTATCTTGAAAAGAGAATCCATTTCATTAATTGATTTTGCAAATTGCTGGTAATGTCTTGAGCAAATTTGTAGGTCGCACTTGTCTGGTGGATTTTAAATAAACCAGTTCTTGTACCGTTGCTATTTATCCTTGACTGGACCATCCTTGGGTTGATACCTCTTGATGAAGTTGTGAATATGTTAAATAATTCTTCCTGTTTTTTTATCTATGATACTTTACACCGTTTGCTTCGGCAGTTCGCTTAAATTAACTTACAAATGTATTACCTATATTATACAATGCAGATATTCCTTTTGATGCTTCATTTTTATCTCATCTTTCCATAAAAAAAGAAAAAAATCTCATCTTGTTTCCTTGCTATTGCTTTTAGATATAGTGTCCTAGTTAAAATATTTTGGTCAGTTTTTCTTCTTTGATGATATGCAAAACTTTCCAATAGACAAAGGCACTTTTTTCTTCGGTTTCCTTATGTTTTATATTTTTATATTGCTTAATTAAAGTCTCTCTCTCTCTCCATGTTCAACTTGCTGTATTGCAGTAATATGGTCTTGCCTGTACATTTTACATATTTTAGTCCTCTTAAGGTATTTAATTGGAGTATTCAGTCAATAAAAATTTTAGCTTCGCTTTTCTTTTTATGTGACTGGCCTCTGCAATTCTACATATCCTATTGTACATGGTGCAGAATCCATTATGAGGCAAACGAGAAGAATTTTGTCACCAAGAAGAAAGAGAAACTAAAAATTCTATGAGTAATAGACTTCATGAGCTTGAGCACATGCTCAAGGATATAACCTTGTCAAGGCAAGTAATGGCTTGAATATGATTTTACTCCCACTGAGCTATCTATAAGTTGCAGCTTTTTACTTATTTGCTTTGATTCTGAAGTGTAAGGGGTGCCAAAACATGTGCTGATGTTGTATGGTTATATTCAAATTTTTGTTGCCTCCATGATTTTGCTTTGCTTGCATGTAATATTTAAGATGCACTCATATTGAATAGTTTTGGAATTTATGTGCTATATTCTCTTGTCACTTTGTAGGGATGAGTTCAATGCCTTAACAGAGATTTTGTAATTAATCACATAGTTGATTCATCTATTGATAGTGAAACCGAAAGGATCCAAGTGAATACATCAAAAGTATCAGCCACTTATGAAACAACGAATGACATAAACATCTCAATGCATGGAGATGAGGACCCTCATTTTTTTGTGCCTATTCATGTTCATAAAGCCAGTTCAGTTATTCTTTCTTGTTCTGTAAACATACTTATCAATGCTTTATTATTGTAATAGGACCATCAGTAGCGCGAAGTTTTTCAAACATTCTCTACTTTGGGACTTGAAGTATAAATGATCTAAGAGTTTTGAAACCTGGCATGGGAATTACCTGCCAAAAGTCATCATCAAAAGTCTTGAATGCTAATTAAGAGATGTTAGGTTCAAATACCATATGGAGGCTATACTCTAGATAGAAAGCTTGTTTTTGCACTTATTTCCTTTTGTTTGAGCAAAAGAGAGAGAAGTAGTTTTCGTGTGAGTTGCTGCTTTTGGCATCTGAAGCTTAAAAGTGCATCTTTCATTGTTGTCAGTCATTATAGACCCTCAACTTTTAACAACATGCTCAAAATTTGTTGACCATTTATTTCACAAATTGCTGATGAAACAACTGCTTCTGCAACTGAAATTGCAAGGGCATTCATGGGCAGTAGGCCTGCAAGATTATCAATAGGGATCTCAGGCCTTCGAAGTCGGACTTACCGACAGTTTTCACCATTGACACCTAAAGCTGATAGTCTGTCTCTTAGTTAGGAGAAGGTTTTTTTACTCCAAAATCTCAAGAATATAGATATGTGTTGTATAATCCTGTGTCTGCATATTCAAGACTTGTTTCAGAGTTCTTTATATGTAAGATTGAATCATTCCATGGCCTTATATATATAATTATAACTAATTCAAGTATACGTTTGTATTGCAGCATGAAATGGCACGATTGGCATCACAAGACTCCAATATAAAAGATTTTGTGATACTTAAAAGATGTCTTTTGTACATGACCTGTCAAAGGCATGAAGAGTTGTGCTATACTTACCCAAGCATCTTCTTATACCAATACGATGAACAACACCCTTAGGTATGCACTTGAATCAACTAAAAAAGAATTAACAACCACCAAAGATAATTAAGTTGGGCACCACCAAAGAAGAGTTGGGCACCTTAAAAGGTATGGTGGTTAATATGGAAGCTAGGCTGATGCAATTTGAGGGAATGAAAGTTGGCTAACGCAGTTTGAGGGAATGAAAGCTAAGTTGATGCATTTTAAGAGAATGGTTGCAACTATTTTAGAGCTATCATGAAGTTCAAGTTAAAAGGTATTATTAAATAATTTCAATTTTGAATAATAACATACTAGTGTTTTACTGTTTTTCTTAATAAGATAAAAGATATTGTAATGCCAATTTAATAACTTTTTCTTGAAGCATGTATCTTTACGTAGTTAGCTACTTAAGTTTGTTCACTATATATATATATATATATATATATATATATATATATATATATATATATTGTTTTCTATGTTCTATGATTGTTCATATTTCACTGAGATCTGCATGTTAAATTTTTTTATACGGGTGTGGATACATGCTGAATTTGGAAGATTTTGTTTTGTCCATGTTTTTTCTTTGATAAAAAGAAAGTGAATGAAAAGTTCATGATGTATTTTAGTGTTTGATTGATGATTTGAGGTTTGTAATAATTGAAGTTTATTTTTTGTTTTTGCTATTTAGGTTGAACAAACATAAAATATTTTGTTGAGCAAACATAAGATATTTGTGTCTGATGATATAGTGCACATTCTTACATTTTACTGATTATCGACGGAACTGCTTATTGTGCATTATTAAAATTATTGTAATAATTGTTGTTGTGAACCGTTTTCAATCGTATATGTTTGATTATTTGAATTGAAGAGCAGTTTCTATAATAATAGAAAAATCTAAAATTTGAATTGAAGTTTGAAGTGTATTTGAAGTGTTATATTTTTTGTAACAATTGATGCATTTTGTAATAATTTATGTGTTCTTTAATAATCGATGAACAGTTTCTGTAAGAACAAAAAAATTTGCACGACTCTATGTGAATTCCCCAAAAATTGTGTGAATTTTCATCAAACTATGCAAAAGTTCTATGAAATTCGCATGATTCCATGTACACTTCCTTCTAATCAAGTGAATTTTCATTAAACTATGAGGAAGTTATATGCAAATTCACAGGATTCCATGCATTTTTTTTTAAACTGTGAGAATTTTCATCCAACTATGCAAAAGTTTTGTGCATATTAGCATGATTCCATGTAATTTTTCTTGCAAATTTTCATCAAACTTTATAGAAGTTCTATGCAAATTTGCACAATTTCATACGATTTTCCTTCTAATTGTGTGAATTTTCATCAAACTATGTGAAAGTTATATGCATATTTGCACGATTTTATGCAATTTTTCTTGCAAATTTTCATCAAACTATGTGAAAGTTCTATGCAAATTCATATGATTTCATGCAAAAACTATGCCAGTAAAAATGTAAATTTTTTTTAAAAAAAAAGACTTTTGCCGAGGATATTTATTATCGAATATGTCAAAGTTACTAGCAATAATATTTTTTGTCGATTTTCTTAATATAACCGACAATATTTATCGTTGGCTATTTGAACATATATGACTTTTCAATATATATATATATATATATATATATATATATATATATATATATATGATGATAATTATCGTTGAGTTTAATCTATAACTGACGATATTTATCGTCAGATCTTTTTGACATATATGTTTTTTAATATAAATATGGTCATAAGAGAGAACCGACGATAAAAATTGTTGGTGTTATTAAATTTACTTGATAATATTTATCATCACATTAAATTACTATAATTGATGAGATTTGAATATATATGATTTTTCAATATCTCTATGACGATAATTATCGTTGACTTTTAAAATATCACTGATGATATTTATCGTTGGTTGACAATAATATAGGCAACAATATTTATCGTTGGTTTTAATTAACATAGCTGACGATAAATATCATCACCTTTAATTCTTATTACCGATGACATTTTATAGCTGACCGTTTAGTATTTGATTATATTATATTATCAAATTTATTTTTAAATATACAATAATATATAAATATCATCGAAAATAGTAATATAAATGACAGCAAAGGGCCGATGACCCAGACGACGATATTCATTATCGTTAATGTTATTGGCTACCATAAATCATATACTGCCAACCATAAATACCATGGACAATGACTTGATGAGTGAGTCTCTCTCTCTCTCTCTCTCCCTTTTTACTCTCCTTTCCTCTCTGTCTCATGCACTTTATCTCTTTCCTTTTGCAGCATCCTCTCTCTCTTGCTCTGCTTCCACCATTACCCCGGAGGAGTCGAGTGTGCATTGGAACATATCTGCTGGTGTGTAAAGATGGTAACAGTAGCAATTGGATTCTACATGTTGAGACACCGCCAATGCTGCCAGTGCACCTGAATTGCTTCCGGTGGTTGATTAGCTTGTCCGGTTGAATGATGTACGATCGTATAGCATTGGAAAATACATTTAAATAAAAAATATTAAAATATTATATATTATGAGTAATAAAATAATGGTCTTAAACGTCGATGTCCATGTCAACATGCCACCAGGGACACACATCCAAAACAGCATGTCCATGTGACATAATAGGACCATTAACCATCTACTTTGGGACCATCAGATCTAGTTAATTAGCATGCGGGGCCGGATATGATATAATAAATTTCATACCAAAACTAGGTCTAAAAAGAGTTCCAATTAATATATGCACTTTTTCAATGTAAAAATCATAAAAAGAATATTACTTTACCGGGTATACAGTGGGTCAGGTTTATTGTGATCCTTATTGGACCAAGGTATATATATGGTTTTTTCCTATGGAAGATATGGTAGGGTATAGGTCCGGGCATGGTAATAGCACCTCTTAGTCGGATCTAGGTCTGGACCCACCAAATTTTGGCAGGGGTTGGACTCGTTGACACTCTTACATCCATGCCAATTCACTTCCCAAAAGTGCCCGTTGGAGTGTCAATGCTCTCGGTGCACAGTGATGAAGGCCACCTTACCGACCAAGTAACCCAATGGCTATATATGGCACCATAGAAGAACATAATGAAGTTCCAAATTTCAAATTTTGATGCATAAATATTGGCAAAATAGGGGCCACCTTATCATAAAAGTGTGTTTAAGTAAGAAAATATGTGAGATATTTCTGAAAATATGAAAACAAATGCAAAATAGAATTTGTTGATTATTGACACAAATTTAGTAGATTTTTAGCACTATATTCCAATTGGAGTTTGGTGCATCTGTAAATGTCACTTTACTATCAAAACAATAAAGTTTTCGTTGCTAAACTGTTGGGGAAAAGCAGTTTGGCAAAATTTGTTATTATCCACCAACGGGGGCTCCTCGTCTGGTAGGACCAGTTAGTGCTCGTCACCTTGTGTTGGGACGTTGCAGGTTCAAAACCCAATGGTATAGTTGTATAACTGATAGGGTATGCCTAACCCCAACTTGCCTTTCAATTTTTTTTTTATTATTATCCACTTGCTGCATGCACATGTGTGTGTGTGTGCATAATTTATGGCAGCATGAAAGTTGGTTGAGATAAAATTATACAAAACCTGATTTTATTCATACTGTTATTCTATCTAAAATTCATTTTTTTTTTTCGAAAGAGAGAACTGGGGTTAGGAAGACCCCTATCCTTATACAACCATACCATTTCGGGTTCAAACTTGCGACGTCCTGGTAGGGGTCTGCTTAACCCCAGCTTTGTCTGTCAGAAAAAAAAGGTGCATGAGGCCTAAGGGCAAACTTCTTCTTTAAAGGTAGAGTTGTAGGACCATAAAATGTAGTGAGCATGAAGCTTTCTTAAGATGCTAGCTTAGTAAAGGCTATAGTTATCGGGAACCTACCCTGTGAATAACACTGCCCTCTAAACTTTCAGGCTACTACTGTTTAAACTACAACCCCACCCCCCCTCAACCTAAAAATAGATGGACCATGTTAACCATATTTTCATTAGAACGTTGGTTTCGAAGGAGCCAATCTCGATGATGATCTCATTTAAGACACCAGACTAATGTTCTCATACAGTCAATCCTTTCCATTTAAACTATGCATAACGTGAATGTGAAAATCCACTTTGTGTGAATAAGTGTGCACTCTATTAGACAAACATCTGACAAAGATTGTACGCACAACAATTATATCAGTTTTTTCTGGCTTGAGCGAGAGTTCTTCGTCATAAAAAATTCAATTATATCAAGTGGGGAATGCTTCTTTGCAAAAATTCTAGAGTTCCTCTCTCTCTCTCTCTCTCTCTCTCTCTCTCTATATATATATATATATATATATATATATATATATATATATATATATATATATATATATATATATATATATATATATATATATATATAAACCACCATGCCGTGAACAACCAACATCTCCATACAAAACGTTGGCACTTGATTCTTGTGCCTATGAGATGATCCCAAAACAATGATGCTTCCATAACAGCTAACCACAGCTGTATCCAGGCTAAGATGATGAACCTTTGAATAAAACTCTCTCAATATATATGTTAGCTACTATTTTTTGGGGGGACTTATCTGCATACATGAGTTTTATAAATGCAAAATTATATACTTATTTATTGTTGTCCATTTCTTACTTATTTCAAATGCTTAAAAAATTAATGTCCACTTCTTCTCACATATAATATACCATCTACATCGCAGATATTAATCCTAGTTGACTTTTTTTATAAAAAAAAAATCGATATTTTCAAGCATAAATACGATTGTTCCTTCCAATTATGCATGTCAATGGGTAGGGTAAGACCTAATATAAAAATACCATGTCCGGTAGGGTCAGGGGTGGGTAACAAAGCTATGTCACAAAGATATGTGGACACGAAGACACGTGACGTGGTTTGATTTGCAAACTCGAATTTTTATTTGGGGAAAAATAGAAATTTCTAGTTATGTAATTAATGAAGAACTGTATTTTGATATTTTATTAGTAGAAAATACAATTTTTATCCGAAAATGAAAAAATGTTAAAACATTATTGAAAATAATAAAATAATGCCCTTAGGTGTCGATGTCCGTGTCAAAGTGGGGTCCGAGTAACTATGATCTGGTCGAACCATCAGATCTGTGTAGCTTACGGAGCCGGATATGGTTTCTCAAATTTCATACCAAAACTAGGTCCAAAGGGTTCCAATTAAGATCTGCGATTTTTTAATGTAAAAAACATAAAAAGGATATTATTTTTACCGGGTATGTAGTGGGCGTGGTTTATGTGATCCATATTAGATCAAGGTATAGTTTTTCCTGTTGTAGATATGATAGGGTATAGGACCGACCAAAAAGTGACCGTTGGAGTGTCAATGCTCTCAATGCACAATGATGAAGGCAACGATACCGACCCACTAACCTAATGGCTATGGCAACACACAAGAATATAATATCGTTCCAAATTTCAAATTTTGATGCATGAATACTTTCAAAATAGAAGCTACCTTAGCATAAAAGTGTAGATAAGTAAAGAAATGTGTGGGATATATATTTCTCTAAATATGAAAAATTCAAAATAGAATTCGTTGAATATTATTAGCACTATACTCTAGCTATTGGAGTTTGCTGCATCTGTAAATGTTACTTATCTAAATAACAATGTTTTGGTTGCTAATGTTGGGAAAAGCAGTTTGGCAAAATTTGTTAATTATCCACCAGCTGCACGCACATGTGTGTGTGTGTGTGTAAGCGCATGTTCATGTGTGTGTGTGCATAATTTATGGCAGCGCTAAAGTTGGTTGAGCTAAAATTGTCTCCTGATTTTATTCTGAATGTTATTCTACCAACATTCAAATATTCACACCCCCCTCCCATCTTCATTCCCCTCTTAAATCTTATGATGAAGAAGGCTGTTTTGATCAAATCTGACCTTATAGATGGATTGTGTGCATAGTTGATTTAATAAGAATCGACCCTTGGATTCTGATTTGATGAAAACAACTAGCATCAATGGAATCCCAATAAGGGTTATGAAGATTGTGATGAATGAAGCCGATTTGTCTTACATTACATCTAGGACATGGATTTTGAAGGTGCCAAACTCATTGATGGTCACATTTAACACACGAGCCCATCCTTTCACTTTCAACTATGTATAATGTGATGTGAAGGTATATATTTGTGTAAATAAATGTGATGTGCACAACATGCAGAATGTTAGGTGGCATGAAATAAAAACAAATGGTCCTCTCGAGGGGCACTTAATTGCAAGAATTTAATAGAAGCCATGAGATCTTTTTTCCGTTTTTATTACTTGAAGAAACCATGCTCGAAGGCTTGACCATGTTGGTCATAATTAAACTGCGCCATACTTTACTGTCCCAAGGCCAGAAGTATCAAACTCCATAGGTATGCCCCTCAACCTTCAGGCATCCTCTTGCAGAGGCTATATACTGAATTTGCGCTGATATTCTATACTGTTTAGGTTGACTATATATCAATTGAATCCCAAAATCAAGCTAGCATTGCTATTGGTTAGATGAATTGCTTAGAAATGTGTTTGAAAATAATGGTAAGAGGGAGTGATTTTAGCTGGATTGTTAAACAGACCAAAGGAATTGAGATTGGATCCTTTAAGCTCCGCACAATTAGGCTCAAACCTAATTACTCTTCAAAATTCGTATCTAAAGATGTTTTTTGGCAAACCTGACCGTATGTGATCTACATGATAAAAAAATCTACCTACAGTCTATCGGCTCAAGCTTTTTTAATGCATAGAAAGGATTTTACAGGGATGTAAAAGTCAACAGTTCTGAACTTTTTAAAATTGTTTAAATTATAAAATCCTGCCCACACCAAAAAATTCGATAAAAGATTCTATTGTAGATTTTTTACCATGGAGATCATATACATATGGTCAGATTTGCCGAAGAACAATTCTAAATACAAATTTTGAAAGTGAGAGTGGACCACCTGGTTGGTTTGATCAATTTTTTTTTGCTGTGTAGGTAGAAATGTGTAACATAGAAAAATTCAGAAATTTCAAAACTGTTGATTTTTAGATCCTTGTAAAATTCTATCTATACATAAAAAACAGATTGATCTAAGAGTCTGATTGTGGGTTTTTGACTATGGAGGTTACATCTACATGATCAAATTTGCCGAAATGCTTCTATAAATATGATTTTTGAAGGTAAGAGCTAGGTGGATAGACCATCCTCTCTCTCTCTCTCATATATATATATATATGTTAAGAATAGAACCTCAAACATTTTATTCTCAATCTATGCACCTCAAGCGATCTATAATATAAGAACTGCTGTGTAAAATACTTGTAATATACATATTGCATCGTTAATGAGCCCAACGAAGCACCCTTAATTTGCATAGAAAACCAAACCAAGTTGAACTTACTTTTACATATGAGCCCAAATGAGCTTTAAATGAGCAGAACCAAGCTGAGCCACACGTTACATGGTTCGTTACTTAGCCCTAGATTTTAGGGCCAGAAAAAAGGTAGTGATGTCATTACATAATATACCTGGGTAACAACAGGATCATGCCCTGAGTTCTGCCCAAGCTTGCCATGTTAACCAAGTGGGCAGAGGAAGGGGCCTAAATGTTGGACTCATATTTGACAGGCTGACCCATTGGGTCCATCAAGTAAAAATGATTCCATTTGGGCCCCTCTGCTACCTATCTGGGCTGGAACTCGGATCAGGTGAAACATAATTTGCACAAGTAGAAAATGCTGCCCGGTCTCGCTGCACGACACATGTTGTTAGGCCCCACAAAACATTTCAAAGACTTCTGTGGGGCCCAAACCTGTATCGAATTATTGAGCACCCTCAGAAGCGGCACTTCTTTTGTGCAATTACATTGCACCTGATCCCTGCTCTATGGGCTCAGGTTTTGGCCCCCCTCTTTGAAGAGCCCAAAATTCAGGACCAATTGGCTAACCTGTAACCTGTCAAAAACAGGCTGGCTAGCAATTTGACCTCCTACTCTCAATTTGCTTTGCTTATTGGATGTAGGGGATGAAATATGATGGAAAAGGACCCATATCGTTGAGATTGACACGGGCCTGGATCAGTTGACGAGGTCCAGCAATTAAAATCCTCCTGGACCCATCAACTTTGGAGTTCCACATGCATGGCCGACAATTGGGTCCCAGATTTGTGCATCTTATTTGGTTCACTTATCCGGTCGACTGCTTAACACAGTTGTTACTACTGACTAACAAGTATATATAGGATCTGATTCTGATCACACCATGATGGAAACTTCAACATTTGTTAGTTCAATAGATCTTAGTATACTTGTTAATACTTGCCATATTGGATGAGATAACTGACTGACATATATTTCTTTAATTAGTTAATAACTGCCCAATGTAGCTGAGATTGGTGATTCATCGACCAAATCGTTGACGAATCACGGCCCGTTCAAGAGACGAGCTTTTTAAGGAAAAATAAGCAATCATTTATTCAAAGAATAGGAAGAATTACAGCAAAAACCAAAAGACAAGATGTCACTCGGGATAGATTAGAGGGACGAGGGTCTATTGAGAGCATAGCATGAGAATTTGGTCGTTTGAAGCTGCATCTAGTTCACATTTCTCGGTAGGCTGCCTTGACGACAGTGGTATGGTGGTGATGGCCTTCCAAGCGCAGTCTACGATTCCTCTGAAGCCATAAGAGACACCATAGGATGAGGACTAAGCAGCGCCAAGCAAAGGTGATCTTTTGTCCATGGCCATTGAGATGAGAAGCATCTAACACATCCCTTAAGTTGTTGGGTGCACTCCACTATGGGACAGTCGGTTGCCAAACCAGCCTAAAGCACACTTCGGTAAGAGCGCATTCCCAAAATAGGTGGAGGGAGGACTCCTCACTTTGACATAAGGTACAAATGATGTTAGAATCAAAACCAGAATCATGATATAAATCGGATTTTCATATAACATGATATGCAAATAAAACATTTGATTCAAATCGTAACAGGGTTCAAGCATGTCATATTCGATTTGAAACCAAAATCCAGACAAACGTAACAAATCAAACATATGCACGAAAACATTTTATTATTCTGTGAAAGGCTAAGGCGTATAAGAATACTCCCCTTAGAGAAGATTCACCCCCACATTTGGTGCAAAAAGGGTTCGGCGTCCTTCCTCCAATACACAGTAGCCTCCGCGATATGAGTCAGTGCACTCCGATAATAAATCGCCCTTCGAAGACAACTTCAGTGAATGACAGATGCAGAATTTTTCTTTCCAAAAAACACACAAAGAGGAGAAAAAGAGAGAGAACAGGGAGAGAAAAAACTGAGAGTCACTTCTATCTGTGTATATCCATAACCGTAGCCCTCTAGCTATGTTTTATAACCCTGAATGGGTACCAAACCGTGAAAGAAATTTGTTACTATTTACGAAGTAATGTGACTCGTTAACAAAAAGATTTGTTATCCATTTCTCTTTACCTAATATTTAATTCAAATAGAAACAATAAATGCATGACAAAAAGAATATTGGACTTAGAATGAATATGGTTCTAAAGGGCCAATTACCCGAACCTGACTCGGCACAACACGACGCGGCGGGCGGGCACGCACACGTGTGTGTGGTAATCATTCCATCCCCTTATTCTTTGGAACAAGTGATAGAATGTCCATGTAGGTTATAAAGTCCACAACCTTTTTGAGATTCTTCAATATGGGACTATTCCACATCATCAAAGTCCAAAGCACTCCATAAAGGAGTGGTCCCCAATTGTTTTCTTCTTTAAATTACCTCCTCATCTCTTCCTACATCCAACACATGATTCATCAATAGCTAATTGAGAAGAATCAACCATGCATTAACGGACCCCGGAAGTGGATATTTTGCATCCCATAAAGAGTTGGCAGGCATCCATTGCATGGATGGTGTACCGAGCACCTGATAGCATAATTTGATGTTGAATTCACCATTAGGGGAGTGCTTCCAACAAAGCCGTCGTTTGCATTGCTTGGCCTTACAAAAGACAAATCATTCATAAGGTGCATCCACTCATTAAAAATAGTAGGTGATGGGTGGATTATTAATTGGATCTCCCACCTGCATTGTTGTTTCCAAAATGATGTAACATTCACTTCCTTGCCCGTAGCAGCCTAAAGGGCTTGGTAAAGATTCTTCAAACACCCTTCAACTCTCCAAGCATCCTTCCAAAATAGAGTATGGGAACCATCACCTGTTGATACATAGATTGCATCAATGAAGTTGGGAAGCAAGCACACCCATCCTTTCCATATTCTGGATCTGCCCACCCATTTAGACACACCACACCATTCCCACGGCCAGCCGTGCAAGCCATATTTTTTTTTGAGGACCCACAACCATGGTTTGTCAAAACTTAGGACTATCCAAAGCGATTTGATAAGGAGTGCTTTGTTCTATCTACCTATTTCGCAGATTGCCAACCCTCCCTCCTCCTTGCAATGGGTGATGGTCTTCCAAGAAGCCAAATGCAATTTCTCCTTTTGCGCTTTGCCGGACCACATAAAAGTTTGGAAAGATCTATTGATTCTCTTCTTTGTTTTTTGTGGGATTTCAAATATTTGGATCAAGAGACAAGTTGGTGATGCCGATTTTATTTGAAAATCTCAATGGATCGCCAACTCGAAAATAAGACGACTGGCGATATTAGAGCCGATATATCGCCTGCCCAGAGGAAGATTTGCACTTCATTCAAATTTGGAAGAGGTGAATTAATGATGGTGGATGGGAACAATAGGTGGAGAGAGATAGAGAGAATTCCTCGTTTTAATTAAAAAAAAGCAATATGAATTAAAATAAATTATCTTATGAGATAGTAATAAAATTGAAAATTTTAATTTGTCAATAAAAAGAGATAATATCTATATAAAAATAAAATTTTAAAAAATAGATATAGTGAACAAGGAAGTATTTTATGTATATTTATCTTTTTATAAGATGGTATTCATTTAATATGTTCAACAATAAAGTAAAATAACTATTTTTTAAGAATCTATTAAACTATACATTCTGTTTAAACTTCATTAATTTCAGCATTGCTATTATCATTGATTTTATAGGCTGATTGCTTTTATATATGTATGCAAGTGTAGCACATTTTGACAAAATTTTAATATATAATTAGGATATTTTCATGCTGTCAATTTTAAGAGCATGACTAGCTAGATGAACTTTCATTTACTTTTATTTTTAATTTTTATTATTTATAATTTATTAATATCAAATTTATTGTTTCACCAATTAATCATGATTTTTACACTTTTGCTGATTAATTACAACTTGACGAGGAATTTGCATGCCAATGTTGGCCGATTTCTTTCCCTCACTAATCACGATTTGCCGAGGAAGACAAATCCTGAGGAGTTGCCGAGGACGAGTTTGGCTACTATGTAACTGCCTGACCTGAAAGAGAAGGCAGTTGGATATGGTGATAAGTTGTAAATCCGGAATCAACACATGCAGGAATCAATTTGATCTGTTTTATGTGTGTAAATATAGAATCAATAATCCTGCCCCAGGTTCTTTGAAAGCCGATGGAACCCTGTCTTACCCAAACTCAATTCAGCCTGGGATCATACTGGCGACTTACTCAATGGTGTCCTTTGTGGGTTAGGGCACTCACCCGGGTTTTACTATCTAAGGAGGGGCCATTAGCTAGGCAGGTTCCTTGTATATAAAAGAAAATATCTAATAAGAGCTCAGAGTTAATATGTATCAAATCTATTTTTCTTTGAAGGAAAAATATGTTTTATTTCAACAGAGAATTACTATACACTGACGAGAGGTCAGGCCACATTGATTACAAAATAGATTCAAAATGTAGGATGAAATGGTCTTGAAGATTGGGCCATTTGATTGAGATGCTTTGATGTAGTTCTCTAAGAACCATCTTTGAAAGCACTTGGCATGGATTTACCCGATTGTCGACGCTCATTCCTTTGCAACCAGATTGCCAGCCAAAGTATCAAAACAAAACACCTCCATGCAAATAAAAAATTTTCATCCAAAACTGTTCATTCCAAAACATGTTAATGATCTTCTCCTTGCCCTTCGCAACCCAATATAGAGATGGGTACACGTCTTTGAGGCACCCTTCCACACACCAAATGTCCTTCCAAAATCTTGTTTTATCTCCTTTGTCCAACTTAACCCGAATGGACCGTAAGAAGATGGAAAGTAATTTAACGAAGCCTTTTCAAATATCCGCGCCACATTGCCATTTAGCCCCTACCATCCATTCCCAAGGCCAGCCTTTCAATGCATATTTTTCTTTTAGAACCCTCACCTAAGGTCTATCCTTGCGTAAAAGACACCAAGGCCATTTTAGCAAAAGACATTGTTTCCATCTACCAACCTCCCTAACTCATAATCCACCATCCTCCTTAAAAAAAGTGATAAAATCCCATGAAGCAAGATGTATTTTCTCCTAAGAATTCATTCCGGTCCAAAGAAAAACTTGAAAAGCCTTATTGATTTGCTTTTTAGATTTTTGAGGAATAGAAAAAATTTGTGCAAAATGAAGTAGATAGGAAGAGAGCACATGCTTAACAAGAGAATCTTCCCACAAACGCCAAATTGAAACAAGCCCAAGAGTTTATTTTGATAGTCATTCTTTCCTCAATTCCCTTCTAAAATCTTTCTCTTGAGACCCCTAAATGAAGGGGTAACCCAAGGTATTTTAAGGGAAGCCCACCAATGTGACACCCAAATAGCTTGGTGGCAAAATTGCCAATAACAGCCAATCCCTTGAAGGGAACAAAGCAAGTCTTTGATCCATTAATTACAAGGGCCGACACTAAGAAAAATGCTTTAAGCAAAATTCACAATTTGACAATATTGGGCTTAAAGGTTTGGCCAAAAATGAGTGTCATCTGCGCAAAGAATATGGGAGAAGAGTTGAATTTCGGGTATCTCTACACCTTCAAATAAAACATCCTTAGTGGCAGCATTAAGCATGGATGACAATGCCTCCATGACAATAATAAAAAGGAGAGGGAAAAGTTTTCAATCTATTAAGCAAGCTTGTAAGTTGAGCCTAGCCAATGCTAAATCCAACTATGTTTGACATGGCTCATATCAAACGCCAATCATCTCTAACTCATTTACATCTCTAGATACAACTATCATTATTTTTTATCGTGTGCACACATACACACACGTGTATGTTCATGCATGCACGCCGTGCATGAGCACACACACACAAAGACAGACTGATTGCACTGCTTTCCATGGTGACAAAGTGAAGAATCTGGCATGCTTAGTCTTATCTTGCTTAGCACTTATTGCACCTTTTTCCAGCTTTGTTGCTAACAGAATACTTCTGAGAAAATGGTATCATAAATGACAAACCTTGTAGCATTCAAAAGATCCAACCTCATCTTTGGGGTGTGTGGTTTGCTTACAGCTGCAGCATTGGTAGACTGGCAAAGAAGTGTAAGCCCTACTGGCACCAATTTGACCTATTTCCACCATGACAGGATGCAGAAGCCCAATAGAGTTCTATATGACTGATGCAAGAATGATGTTGGGATTTAGGAATCGCTTAAGTGATCCCTTATGTGACACAGGCTAATCACATGACAGCATCTACTTTGTCTTTTGTTGGAATTTGCTAAAGTATGGATGTCGTACATCTACTTTGTCGAGAGAGAGGTGTCTGTGTTATCCTTCTATGTTTGTACTCACAATGACCCAACTTAATTCAATATCAACAGAAAATAACAGTAAGAAAAAGCCTTAACACCATTGTTTGTAGTAGCACTCCCCTCTCACGAGAGAGAGAGAGAGAGGGCTGCGTTTCTGATGTATTAAGCGTTCCTAAATTTATGTTGTCATTCAACTTATTTCAAATATCAACAGAAAAATAACAATAAGAAAAACGGCTAACACCTTTGTTTCTTGCAGCACTCACCTCTCACCGACTGCAAATTGCACAACTTATCACCACAACCACCAAGAACATCGGGTGCTTTCAGAAGGTCAACCCCAAAGAGTCGAACCAACTTGGCTGGCCTTTGCTCTCGTGGAATCAATGGCTGCCAGATGGAGAGAGCCCAGTGCGGATGTGGGTGCGCCTTGTCTTGAACCATGCCATGCTTCCAGCCTATGAAATTGAGCCTCTCCGGATCAATGGACCTAGCAAAGGTGACCATATCCCCAGCCTTTAAGCCTTTCTCCTTAACGAACCTGCACCACCCTTTTGTTAGCACATAGCTCTGGCTGCTGTTCCAGTAAGAGTACCTGAACCTCCATATCCTCCCACCCTCATCCTCAAAGTTCAACATGGCCTCGCGCCTCCTGCCTGTGACCGGGAAGTACTTCTCGGCGTGCTGCTTCGGTATCACGAGCCGGTTCAATTTCCCTACATCGCTAGGAGTAAGCACCTTTTCGAACATCTCTTCCCTCTCCCTAAGTCTCAAAACAGCATCTCGTCTGGCTAGCAGGGGCATCACACCTCCGATACGGTTCTGCTTCGCCATCAAGAGCTCGTCGCGATAAGTATTCTTACGGAGCATGTCGACGATCTCCACCTTCGAGTGTGAGTCGAGGAACCGTGCCTCGAGCTCGTTTTCTGCCAATATATCCTCCCGGATGTTGGTCACTGCATCCTTGCCTCTGAACTTGATGGCAGCTATGTCGTAGGTCTTCGCGGCCTCTGTCTCGGTTCGGAACGTGCCGAGCCAGATGCGCTGGTGCCTCTCGTAAATCTGAGCTCCCCATCTGCCATTAGGCTGTGGCACCACTCCCTTGTAGCGGGAGGATGGAAGCTTCCTGGTTGAGGGCCAGGACTCGGCCAACTCGGGGGTGATCCCACTACCGAGTCGTTCAAGACCAGGGACCGAGTCTTCCGGTTCGGTGCCTTCCCTAGGGCCTCTGATCATTTCTTCAGCACACGCATTGCTTTGCATTGCCAGAAATGGACGGAAATTCAAAGGGAGGAAGAAATGTATGCACAGCTAAGGGATTGGGAGTGTCCATATAAGTAAAGTTACATATTTAATATATATATCGGCTTTTGTTTTTTAACTAGGGACTATGTGTGAGGAGGGGGCCCATTCACCAAGTTGATCCTTCTCACATGGCAGTGGACCTTGAGAAACTGCGGGTGCATCCCCCCTAACCCCGACTTTTAATGGGAAGAGTCCAAATATGATATATATATATATATATATATATATATATATATATATATATATATATATATATATATATATATATATATATATAGAGAGAGAGAGAGAGAGAGAGAGAGAGAGAGAGAGAGAGAGAGAGAGAGAGAGAGGGGGGGATTAGGGGGATTTACGTGGGGGATTATCATTAGTCGCATGGATATCGGGACTGCAGTTGCCAACATTGAAGTCATGAGTTCCGTGTCCAGGGCAAACCGGTCGGTGCGAACCGCCTGCTTGGCTAAGGCCATGAGTGTGGACTGGTTTGTCATTGCATTTAATGTCACCCTTTTGTCCGCGGCTTCCAAATTGTACTGAAAGTGAATGACTTCGATGCTCATTTCGTCCTTTTATAATTTTATCTTGAAAAGTAATCCCTATAATGTTAAAACATTTCCATATTTAATATCCAAAGCGTGTGTTTGAATTATGAGAAAGTGACTCTCGTCGCCATGTTGGAAGGAGAAACCAAAATCTGACGTCAGCCATATTTAAACACGCTTTCACCCAAACCCTGGAACTCCCTTTCTCGTGTTCGACCAAACGTGGGAAAGATAGATACTGGAGGATTTCCTTTTCCCTACTATCCAGCCCACTGTCGGTAAGACTCCGTTTGTTTACAGAAGTTAGTAAAATGCCTTTTCTGTTTGGGAGCTGGATTTGAGAGGGAGATGGAAGGGGTGTTTGCTGAATCCCCTATCCCTGCTGCTGTTTGAGAGTTCAGATTTGTGGAAATGAAAGTGCACATAAGAGTTATGATGGTCTTTTCTCTCTCTCTCTCTCTCCCCATTTCAACTACATCCTCACGATATAAAAGAAATAAGAGAGAGTGCTAACCACTTGCTCATGACCTTCAATGGTGGTGGTGATGGTGGCTACACCGGTAGTGATGGCACAATTATGAAGGCTGTATGGTACAAAAGGTGATGATGGTGGTAAAGGTGGTGGTGGTGATAATCAATGGAGTTAATATATCCAGCACATTTTCTAAAATAAAATAAATATCCTCTTAAGTTCAACAATCTATAACTATATATTTTTATTTATGCCTATAAATAACTATAAAAAATGAATGAAAAATAGTATATCCTAAAATCAACTTACATACTTAAAATAAAGATGAACAAAATAAGTAACTTACATATAAATACAACAAAATGCAACGTAAAATTTTGGAAACCAAAATACAGTTGAATCTCCGTCTTCTTCAGAAGGTCGGCAATAAAGTTCATTCTTTTTCTTTCAAAAAAATAAAATAAAGTTCATTCCTTTTGATAGACATATTCAGACCACAAAGTATTATATTGAGAAAAAAACTTTAAAAAATATGTATGATGTGGATCCAAATTTATTGGATATTGGGTTAACATCCTTCAATTCGAATCTTTAGTTTCTATACAATGACCTAACTGACTTTGAGGATAAACTCATTATATATATATATATATATATATATATATATATATATATATATATATATATATATATATATATATATATATATATATATATATATATTCTTTTATGAATTTTTGTGGGTTATCGTATTGCTAATTAATTAATGATCCCACACAACCTTGGGGTAATTGGTTGCGCCAAATTATCTAGGAAATTAGGCTACGTTGGGATACTGTATTGCAATATCCCAACACATCCGGCTTTTTTGGGCATAAAAATACCCCCATATGTGTTCCTAAACTGACCAGGGCTAGGGTTGGGGCCTACATGACTTGACCAAGATCCCGGTCTAGATTGACTCAAGTTCCTTGGGATGAAACCGAGTCCACATGAAGTTACAGGCCCACCGTTATCTAGTGCCTGTGTTTTGCAATTAAAAACATTCTGAAATTTCCCTAGCAATTTTAGGACTTGTTTTTCTTGGAATTTTCCTAGCATTAAATGGATATAGTCATGTTAGTGTTTCATTGCCATGTGATGTTTTAGACATAGTACCGGAAGCCTCTCGCTACATGGGGAAGCTCACTTGTGAAGTAGAAAACTCCTATCTTTCTCAAAAATGAAAGAAAGCTTTGGGAAACCCACTTTCCAAATATGAGAAACTTGATTCCCTTTATTGGGAAGCTCGCTTCCTCTTCATTTCTCAAATAAATTTTATTTTGCTTCAAGCTTGCCTGTTGGTTTTATACTTGTGTTCATGCCATTTCTAATTTGCTTCAGCCAATGCTTCATATTTACGGGTGTCAACCGGTCGGGTTTGGACTCAGGTGAAACCAGACTTGGACACAGTTTTTCAGTATGATATCGGGTCCACTATAAGAGAAACCATATCTGAACCTGATAAGAACTACATGAACCAGACCCGGTTCATACCTGGTAAAACCATATTTTTTTTATCATTTTTACATTGAAAATTTGCAGGTCATAATCGGAACTCGGGTTGGGTTCGAGTCGTATAAAATTTCACAAACTATACCTGGGTCCATGTATTAATCGAACCTTCAAGTTTGGACCTAGGTCTTAATTGAGTCTTATTATTTATCACTATACATCGGCCCTATAGGGTTTGCTTTGGGTCGGGTTTGGGAAAATCATGCCGGTTGATACCCCTATTCATATTGTTTTATATGTTTTTTCTTTTTATTTTTTATGTATTTACATAATTGCTTTACAATTGCTTCTTAGTTCCTGCTTCATAGTACTTTTTAACACTTGCTTCTGGGCATCGCTTCTCATATCCATTTCATTTCCGGGTAGATATGGTTTTAGCCCTTGCCAACTCAAGCCCATTTATTAGGACACCAAACATTTACACAACCACATGTCAAAGTGGGCAGTGAATTCATCTTCAACGTATGTCGAGCTGCTTTTAATTTTATTTTATGGGTTGGTTTAACAACGGGTTCTTCTCCACCCATTCTCGAATCCAAGAATCTGGCCTTTGTTTCTAGGGGTGGCAAAACCTGACACGACCCGCCAACCCTCCTGTTAGGCGGGTTCGGGTTGGGCTTAAACTAACCTGTTTAATAAACGGGTCGACCCGCCTAACCCGTTTATTAAACGGGTCGGGTTCGTGTTAGGGGTATGCCAACCCGGCTGACCCGTTTATAAATGGGTTAGGCGGGCGGGTCAACCCACCAACCCGACCCACCCGTCCGCCAACCCGCCGACCCACCAACCCGTTTACCCGACCCAACCCGTTTATTAAACGGGTTGGCGGGTCGTGTCGGGTTACCCGTTTAATAAACGGGTCAGGTTCGTGTTTGCCACAGCCGACCCGTTTAATAAATGGGTCGGGTTCGGGTTGAGGTATGCTGACCCACCACCCCGCCGGGTCGACCCACCAACCCGACCCGGCCCGATTGCCACCCCTATTTGTCTCCTTTATACCAATAGGGTTGTCAACCCAAATTCCTCGGTATGGGCATGAAAAGTTTTGACCTGGATAATATTAGGTCAATCCAAACCCGATCTGAGTAATATGGACAGTGTTTGGGTTATGATTTTTTTCCTGGTACTTGACCTGACCCAGCTTTTTGTTAGGTACTATACCAACCCGAGCATTTTATATGTATTTTTTGTAAAAGTAAATTTGTGTAATTATGTGGGTCTGGGTATGATATTCCATTAATTTCGTGACCCAGCAAAACCTAAACTACCCATAAATTTATTATTATTATTTTTACAATTGGCTTCAACAATTTGTTATATGAGCAGGTTCGGGTACGTATATCCTGATGGGTCGTGTAGCTGACCTATTGACAGCCTTATATACCGAGGAGCTCAAATCCTTGATTTTTGAGATCCCTCATTTGAATAGCTTCGTATCCAAGGATCTGTTCTTTATCTCCATTATACTAATGTGACTTTCAATGGGTCGGGTTTGTACCGGGTATCCAACTCGAACCCGAATTCTTGGTTATGGGCATGAAAGGTGCCCACCTGAATAATATGTGGGTCGATCCAAACCTGACTCGAGCAATATGGGCCATGTTTGGGTTATGATTTTTTACTGGTACTCAACCCAACCCAGCTTTTTTGCTGGGTACTCAACCCAAGTAGAGCATTTTATATGTATTTTTTGTAAAAGTAAATTTCTGCGATTATGTGGGTCTGGGTTTGAGATTCCATTTGTGTGACCCAGCAAATCTCCAACCTGACAATTAATAATTTTTTCAGAACTGGCTTTGGAAATTTGTTATATGAGTGGGTTTGGGTACATCCTGATGGGTTGAGAACCCGACCCAGCCTTATATACCATACCAGGAGGAGATCAAATCCTTGATCTGAGATCTGTCATTTGAATACCTTCGGATTTTTGCTTGAGGCCCGTGCCACCTGAGATCTGAGGCCTTCAAACACCCCCTAACTGTTTTTTTTTTATCTTTAATATTGTATTTTTTATTAACATGAGGTCTCACTTCACTGTGAATGTGTCATCCACTTGCACTAAATGTACCAAACTGTATCAGTCAGGTTTGATCAGAACCTGTGACAACACTACAAGAATTCCATTGATTAGCGATGGACCCTATCCGACGCAAATCCGTCGCTGAACTGTTTAGCGATGGATCGACGATGACTTAGCGATGGATAACGTCCGTCGCAATTTTTCGGTCGCTAATTAGCGATAGAATTGATATGTCACTACTTTCATCGTTAATTCGCGATGGATTAGCGAATATCATGATCCATCGCTAAATAAGCACTGATTTGGTTTTGCAACAGATACATATCTATCGATAATCCGTCGCTAAAATTTAACGACGAATATGTATCTGTCTCTAATATCTATCACCAATTTAGCGATGGATTACATTCCATCACAAAACATTGACTGATTCAATTTTTGAGAAAATAAATATCCGTTCCTAATCCATCGCTAAATTGGCGATGGATAATCCATTGCAATTTAAAAAAAAATTTGTTTAAAATATAAATATCAAGAAAAAATTTCTCGTTATACCATTTATATAACTTGTGTATAAAAAATAAAGTACACATAAAAAACACATATACAAAGTATGTAAAACAAATTTAACACAAGTTATAAGTGAAACAAATTTAACAACCCAGTATGATCTTTGTCAAGTTCTAATTAGTTACAAGTGAACATATACAAACAGTTTTGTTTGAAACAACAAGTACGTAAAATAAATTCAACACGTGAAGCTAATCCTCGCCAAGATTCAGAGCATCATCGTCTTCATTGTCTCGATCTGCTCCTCCATCCATGCCTCCGTCAGCTCCTCTACGCTGATCATCTCCAGCATCCTATAAGAAAACCGAAATGTTAGTATTGATAAACAAAATATAATGAAATAAATTATATGCAATGCACCTAATCTAAGACAATCAAAGTAACATGGATGAATGACACATAAACTAAAAATAAAGTGAAGGACATTAATAGAATTCAGAGGTTGTAAAAAAAAAATCATAGTAATGAAATCATGCTTATATGTGTTCTAAGGTTGTCAAAAAACTTCCATAGTGATTCAATCATGCATATATGTGCTATAAGGCAGTCAAATTTTTTTTATAGTGATTCAATCATGCATATATGTTTTCTAAGGTTGTCAAAAAAATTTACAGTAATTCAATCATGCATATATGTGTTCTAAGGCTGTCAAAAAAATTTCATACTGATTCAATCATTTATATATTTGTTTTAAGGCTGACAAAAAAAATTCATAGTGATTCAATCATGCAGATATGTGTTGTAAGGTTATCAAAAAAAATATGATAGTGATTCAATCATGCATATATGTGTTCTAAGGTTGTCAAAAACAAATCCTAGTGATTCAAACATGCATATATGTGTTCTAAGGGTGTCATAAAAATTTTATAGTGATTCAATCATGCATATATGTGTTCAAAAGGTGTCAAAAAAATTACATAGTGATTCAATCATGCAAATATGTATTCTAAGGTTGTCAAAGAAATGTCATAGTGATTCAAGCATGCATATATGCGTTCCAACATTGTAAAAAAAATTTATAGTGATTCAATCATGCATATATGTGTTCTAAAGGTGTCATAAAATTTTTATAGTGATTCAATCATGCATATAGGTGTTCAAAAGGTGTCAAAAAAATTACATAGTGATTTAATCATAAGAATATGTGTTCTAAGGTTGTCAAAAAAAATCATAGTGATTCAATTATCATATATGTGTTCTAAGGGTGTCATAAAAATTTTATAGTGATTCAATCATGCATATATATAGCCAAAAGGTGTCAAAAAAATTTATAGTGATTCAATCATGCATATGTGTGTTATAAGGTTGTAAAAAAAAAAATCATAGTGATTCAATCATGCATATATGTGTTAAGGCTGTCATAAAAATTGTATAGTGATTCAATCATGCACATATGTGTTCTAAAGGTGTCAAAAAAATATATAGTGATTCAATCATGCATATATGTGTTCTAAGGTTGTCAAATAAGATTTATAGTGATTCAATCATACTTATATGTGGTCTAAGGTTGTCAAAAAAAAATTATAGTGATTCAATCATACATATATGTGGTCTAAGGTTGTCAAAAAAGTTTTATAGTGATTCAATCATGCAGATATGTATTCTAAGGGTGTAAAAAAAAATCATAGTGATTCAATCATGCATATATGTGTTCTAAGGGTGTAAAAAAAAATCATAGTGATTCAATCATGTATATATGTGATAAAGATGTCATAAAAATTGTATAGTGATTCAATCATGCATATATGTGTTCTAAAAGTGTCAAAAAAATTTATAGTGATTCAATCATGCATATATGTGTTCTAAAAGTGTAAAAAAAAATTATAGTGATTCAACCATGCATATATGCATTCTAAGGTTGTCAAAAAAATTTCATAATGATTCAATCATGCATATATGTGTTCTAAGGATATCAATTTTTTTTTATAATGATTCAATCATGCATATATATGTTATAATGTTGCAAAAAAAAAATATAGTGATTCAATCATGCATATATCTTTAGGCAAGGATCTATCTTTTGATACCCCATACCTAGAGCGTTGACCATAACCTTTGCACGGTATAAATTTTGTGGCAATTTCTCATCTTTGGGCAACATACTGTTCACAATAGATCACAGACGGTTAAAACATGATTGACTCAAATTATACTCTGACTTTAAATTCAGCAGTTGAAGAACTGCAGACAAGATAGTATGACTCTCACAACCATTCCATAGTGGCTCATCAGCATCTCTAAGTAAGTTATAAAATTTACTAGCTGCATCGTTTGTTGCTTCTTTCTCTACCCGAGTTGGTACATTACTCGGAACCATAGCAGAACCCAGTTTTGGTCCTATGATATCAAATATCAAATCCATATATGGATTATCAAGCACCATATTTAACCATGCATCAAAATTATTCCAAAATTCTTTATCATAAAGCATCGAATTCTGATAACCACTAACAAAACCCTTCCTATATAGGTGATGTCTAATGCCATGAGGTCCTACAAATCGATTATTCTTACACATCGTGCAGGGGCACCTGATCTGACCGATGGGATCCACTGTATTGACACTTGTCATTGCAAATTCAATAAAACTCTCAACACCATCCATATATTCAAGTGACACCTCATTATCAATTATCCTATGGTACATTCATTCATGGTTTGCAGCCATTTTGTCCTATGATGTTATAGATATTATCTTAACCAGTTAAAAGAGAATCATAATAATGCTATGATGAAGAAAATATCTAATTTATCAAGCATTGATGGTGAATGTAATGATTTGATATATCACACACACACACACACACACACACACACACACACACATATATATATATATATATATATATATATATATATATAAACTGATTTCTCCTTATTGGTTTGCTATAATTTGCATATTGTAGGTCATAAAGTTTTCATTTTGCTTGTTGCTTATGTTGAGATGGTTAACACTTTGTTGTGGTTTACAAATCTGTTAGAAATTCTTGTTTGGTGATTATTGATGAGCAATTTTTTTGTTTCAGTTAATGCATAATTTTTTTTCCCTCTCTACCACAAACATGCTTAACATAAAATGCAAATTCATGAACTATTATGCATGCATTGATAATTCAATATTTTTCTGTGTAACACCATCACATCATATTTACACACATCACAAGAATATTTAGAAAGATAAAATCACATTCACAAACACAATGCATTCAATTTAAGCATGTTATCATGATACAATTTTACATGAAATGCATAATCAAATAAAAAAGAACTTCATGCAAGCATAGATAGTCATGTCAAACATTGCAATACATTCAATCATTCATATCACGATAATGTCAAACATGTATCTGCAATAAGCACACTCCAATATCTCGCTAACTACTACCATGACTAGCATAGAAAGCGCACTTCTATTCTCATACATTCAAATCATGCTCAGCATGATCTCCAAACTTCAAAAAAACAGTCCTAGATATCCACAACTAAGTGAGTGTGTGAGCAGAAAAGTATTGCATCCAAGAAAGTAAATAACATTTGATGAGCTTGCATCACTTACTCACCATGGGTATTTACCCGATTTACATGCTTTTGCATTTGTATTTTTCTTGTTTTTTTCCGCATGACATTTTAAGTCGCATGTGATGCTTAACATTAAGCATCGCACATTTTGCTCTGCTACGCACCTGCAATGACAAAGATTGCCGACCAAAGACGAAGACATGGGCAGGAGGCTTTGCCTCGCTCTGCCTGTCGAAAGGGAAACACGACTAGGGGTAGAGCTCCCTCCCCCTGTCGGCAAAAGAACCACTCAGGTAGGGGCTTCACCCTCCTTGCCTGACGAGAAAAGTCAATAGCAGGGAAGCAGAGCCCTTGCCAGCCAAAGAAACAAAGTGGACAAGGGGCAAAGGGGCTCCGTCCCCTACCGACTGAAAGAACCAAGGACAGGGGGCTCCGCCCCTGCCGACCAAATGAAAACAAAGAAGGAACAGGGGAGGGACCTAACCTCTACCTCGTAACCCAAGTAACTAGAAGGGGGTCTCGGTCCCTCCCTTATAAAGAAGGACAAATGGGAGGGGGTTGAGCTCCTCCCTCAAAACCCAAGAAAAAGAAAACAGGGAGAACAACGAGGGGGTCTCGGCCCCTCCCTTACGAAGAAGGAGATACGGGAGGGGGCTGAGCCCCTCCCTTAAAACCCAAGAAAAAGAAGATAGGGAGGGAACTTGACCCCTCCCTGGCAAAAAAAAAGGACCTGGTGGGGCAAGTGTCTTTCCCCCGCATGCCAGAAACACCCATGCAGTAGGGGCAAAACCCATGTCGGCCGAAAGGAACGAGACAGGGGCCCAAAGCTTCTGTTGAAAACTTTGCCACAGGCGGGAGGAGGTGTCTCCCTTGTCGACTTGTCGAAAAAACTGGCAGAGGCTCCTGTCGGACGACCATGGTTTGCCAAAAAAGAAGAACGACAGACCGCTACCGATCGACAGAAAAGAAAGAGAAGGAGAAGAAGAAGTAGAAGTAGAAGTAGTAGAAGAAGAAAAAGACATAGGAGAAAGAGAGAGGGGTGAGAGGTTACCTAAAAAGGGGTCAACGAGAGGGATAGCACCGACAGTGAAGAAGGAGAGGGAGGAGATTTCTGGCATGCAGACGGTGGTGGTCACGGCGACGTCGTGGCTCCGGTCGATCAGAAAATGGGGAAGGAGGACGCTGCTTCGGCGAGGCCACAGACGGGGAAAGGCAAAAGCGAAGAAGGAGGAGGTGGCACCACAGACGGGGCTCTCGACGGCGACACACGATGGAGAGAGAGATAGAGTCAGGGAAGAAGGAGGAGGTGAAGGTGAAGGAGAGAACTTGGGTGGCGGGCGGCGGCTGCGTGCGAGGGATGAAACAGAAAGGGAAAGAAAGGGGCTTGCATTAGGGTTTTACGGGAAACATTACAACGAAAATAGTCTGTCTCAAACTCCATCGCAAATTAGCGATAGCATAGCAATGGAAAAATTTTGTCGCTCATCCGTCGTGAAGATATGATGAAGTTTGAGACAGAATGTTTTTGTTGCTACTTAGCGACGAATTTTAAGACAAAAATTTTTCATAGCTAATTTTGTAACTAATTTCAATTTTAGGGACAACTAGTTTTCTCTAGCTAATCCATCGTAAATTTGTGATGGATTATTTCTGTCATAAATTTTCATCGCTAATCAACGTTTTTCTTATAGTGCAAGTTCCTGGGTCAGAGTATTGCGCTCAGATTTGATCCAAACTGGACTCAAGACCAGGTAAGAAATGTATGGCCAAGATATGTGAGGTGTGGACCTACCTGCTTTCTTGAGGTCCTACAAGAGATTAAGGCCAGATCCAAACCAAACACCATACTTGGACCTGTCCTATTAATTGATACGAGGTCACAATTGTTTTTTTAATTTATTATATAAAGAAACTATCCCAGGAACAAAGACCTAGTCGTGGCTCTGCCTAGCTCACTTTCTTGGTAGCATAAAACTCTGTAGGTTTACCCCTCGCCCCCATGGAGTCACCTTGCTTTGGCTTACGCATGAGGGTGGTTCCCATATGAGATTTGAACCTAGACCGCCCAACAAGCAGCCTAAGACCCATCCCACTAGGCCAAACCCCTTGGGGATAGGTCCTATATATGCTTGTTAGTCAGTAGTAACAATTGTGTTAAGCAATCAAGCGGATAAGTGAACCAAATAAGATGCACACATGTGCGACCCAATTGACGGCCAGGCATGTGGAACTCCAAAGTTGATGGGTCCAGGAGGATTTTAATTGTTGGACCTTGTCAACTGATCCATGCCCATGTCAATCTCAACGATATAGGTTTTTTTCCATCACATTTCATCCCCTACATCCAATAAGCAAAGCAAATTGAGAGTAGGAGGTCAAATTGCTAGCCAGCCTGTTTTGACAGGTTACAGGTTAGCCAATTGGTCCTGAATTTTGGGCTCTTCAAAGAGGGGGGACAAGCCTGAGCCCATAGAGCAGGGATCAGGTGCAATGCAATTGCACAAAAGAAGTGCCGCTTCTGAGGGTGCTCAATAATTCGATACAGGTTTGGGACCCCACAAAAGTCTTTTACATGTTTTACTCGATGGACCCAATGGGTCAGCCTGTCAAATATGAGTCCAACATTTAGGCCCCTTCCTCTGCACACTTGGTTAACATGACAAGCTTGGGCAGAACTCAGGGCATGATCCTGTTGTTACCCAGGCATATGTTGTGTAAGGACATTACTGCCTTTTTTCTGGCCCTAAAATCTAGGGCTGAGTAACCAACCAAGTAACCTGTGGCTCAGCTTGTTCAGCTCATTTGGGCTCATATGTAAAACTAAATTCAACTTGGTTTGGTTTTCTATGCAAAGGGTAATTGGTTGGGCTCATGCAGGCTCATTAACGATGCAATATGTATATTACAAGTATTTTACACAGCAATTCTTATATTATAGATGGCTTGAGAATAAAATGTTTGAGGTTCTATTCTTAGTATATATATATATATATATATATATATATATATATATATATATATATATATATATATATATATATATATATATATATTGGCTACTAATGAAGGTAAGAAACTAATGAGTAGAAATCACACTTTTCATCCAAAAATTCCAAATTTTTGTAGATCAAATGTTACATATGCCATCTATACAGTTTGTTTAGTAGGAAACTTAATGTTCTGAATTATGTGATGACAACTATTGGCTACTAATGAAGGTAAGAAACTAATGAGTAGAAATCACACTTTTCTTCAAAAAAAATTCAAATTTTTGTAGATCAAATGTTACAGATGCCATCTATACAGTTTGTTTAGTAGGAAACTTGTTCTGAATTATGTGATTACCGCAAGTAATTAGGTTTTTAAAGGGGTTCCAAAAATCAATGGTCGGCAATGTGCCAAATTTTCAAAACTCAAAATATCACATTTTTACATCAAAAAGCATGTTTCAAGGCTTGATCCTTGGCAAACAAACCATGTTGAACACCTGTGTGGTTAGATTGAGTCGGTACAACTTGCACCTATGATTTTTAGCTCATTAGTTTCTTACCCTCATTAGTAGCAGATATTTTCCCAATGTATACATAGGCGGAGCTGGGGGGGGGCAGAACTAGGCTGTAGCCCAGTCCTGCCTCCCGGTCCAGTTATTTTTTTTTTAAAGCCCAGTCCTAACCCAGCCCTGATTCCATATGAAATAGAATTTTATCCATTTTTGTAGCCCAGTCCAAGCCCAGCCCTGACTGCAGCAAATAGTTTGATTTTTTCATATGAAATAGACTTTTATTAATAATTGTAGCCATTTTTTATTTTATCTCAAAAAAAAAAATCGGGGGTGCTGCCCCCAAACCCCAGACCATCAGGCCAATTTTTTTTTTTTGCTACACCTCTGTTTGGCCCCCCCTCACATGAATCCTAGCTACGCCACTGTATATATATATATATATATATATATGAGAGAGAGAGAGAAAGAGGATGGTCCATCCCCCTGTTCTTACCTTCAAAAATCATATTTAGCATCCAATTACCAAAACTAAGCAATGCGCGTAAAAAAATAGACCTCTTTTTTTTTGGGGGGTAGTTTAAAGTTAAACAGTAGCAATAATGCTCCTTGGGCCTCATGCACCTTTGAAAGCTACATCTAAGGCTTTGTTTGGGAGTCGTAGGTGGGAGCGGTGTTGGGGAATTCACGAAATCCCATTCGTCTCCATAGATTGGAATCCCATTTTGGGAGAGGAGACTGATATCGGAGTGGTGTTGGGAATGGAAATGGCGTTATAAATGGGCGGAGCAAAAAAAAAATGGAACTGGCAAATCGAATAACCCACGTCACATGTCTACGTGTCCACATGTCATTGTGACGTAGCCTTACTTTGTTACCAACCACTGACCCTACCGGATGAGGTATTGGATGGAACAATCGTATTTATGTTTCAAAATATCATAGTTAATTTATGAAAGAAGGTCAACTATGATTAATAACATCTGTGATGTAGATGAGATATTATATATATGTGAGAAGAAGTGGACATTAATTTTTTAAATATTTGAAATAAGAAATGGACAATATTTCATCGATCACTACATAATTTTGTATTTATTAAAAAAATGATAAGATATGATAGGGTTGACGGTTATGTTGGTGCAAATTGGAAAACCAGAATATTCTTTTGTTTTTGGTCCTTGACTAACCTCAACTTTCTGCTAGCTTGAACCTGCACATTCACTACCGCAGTGAATAGAAAAGATAGCATCCCATGTGTTCAGTCTGCTTAATCAGACGCAAAACATGGACAGTTCAGTGCAAGTTGGTACTGAAAAGGGTAGGTTCTACCTTGTCCAACGTGTAACTTATCTTTTCATTTGTTTATAATGCTGTATGCTTTTTTTTTTAACTCGAAGATACCACCCCAGGATCATAGACTTAGTCTCGCTGGTTTCTGCCTGACATAATTCCTAAAACTCAGAGAGCTTACCCTTTACCCCCAATGTTGTAGAGGTTTATCAAACGATTTTTTCTTTTTTAATAGACAAGCTAGGGTTAGGCAGACCCTCACGGGTTATACAACGGAACCATTGGGTTTTGAACTTGCAACGTTCCAACACAAGGTGACGTGCACTAACTGCTCCTACCACACAAACGGAGCCTTGTCTTCCCCGCATGCAAATTTTCATATTTTTTGAATGGTGGAATTATCTGAGAAAAGTTAGGAAATTCTCTTGGAAAGAACAAAATTTTTATATGCACTATTTTGTATTACAAACATTCAAGTGAACCCTTTGCTTGGTACAACACTCACTCCTTGTCAACTCCCGCTCACTCATCCTCTTGTGGTTTCTATTGAAACCATGCGCTTCAGGAGTATTGGCCAGTTCAACCCCAAAGAGCCTGACCAACTTTTGCTGCGGCTGTGGGAGCGGTACAGCTGCTGCGGGTGGTGGTGGTAATAGTGATGACTCGATTTCAGGCAGGAACTGCCATACTAAGCAGCTCTTATGTGCTGATAGATAATGCACCTTAGCTGCACATAAGCTTGATGTACAAGTAATGTAAAGGACTTTCTCTGGGCCAGTGGACCTTGCAAATGTCACTATGTCCCCTTCTTTGAGATTTTTTTCCTTCACATATCTTCTCCATCCTCTAGTGAAAACATAACTATGGCTGCTGCTCCAATAAGAGTACCTAAACCTCCATACACGACCGCTGTCATCCTCGAAGGTCAGTAGCATCACGTCTCGCTTCGCAGTCGGCAGGTACTTCTCGGCATGCTGCTTCAAAATCACCAACCTGTTCAATCGTCCCACATCGCTAGGTGTCATCACCTTACTGAAAAGCTCCTCGCGCATCTTGATTTGACATCCTAGTCCCGCTCTCGCGGACATGACATCCAGAGCACCTATGTTTTTCTCCCGGTTCTGTTTGGCAATCAATAACTCATCATGATATGTGTGCCTCCTGAGCATCTCCACGATCTCCGCCTTCGAATGCGAGCAGAGGAACCAAGCTTCGGGCTCATCTTCCAAGGAGTACTTGAAGTTGGTGATGGCATCTCTCCCCCTGAACTTGAGTGCGGCAATGTCATAAACCTTGGCTGCCTCAGACTGAGTCGCAAATGTTCCAAGCCAGACTCTCTTGTGCTTCTCATATAGTTGAGCACCCCATCGGCCATTAGGCTGTGGCACAACTCCTTTGCACCGAGACATTAAGAGCTTCCGGGTAGATGAAAACGACTTGGCCGACTCCGAATCTATGACTGCCGAAGTGTTCCCGCAACCAAGCTTTTCGACGCCGGACATGGAGTCAAGCAGCTCGAGGGAATTGCTGCAGAGTCGGAGGCCTACATGCATGCAAGTGTTACTAGCCATGGCAAAACTTGCTAGGAGATAGTGGAATGTTGTTTGGAAGGTCTATGTAGAGAAGATATATATCGGTAGTTACTGGTATCCTTTTTGTCTTGGGGAATAGTATGTGGAAGGGGTCCATGCAACAAGTTGATGATTATCAGATGCCAGTGGAGGTCAAGTGGTTGAGGGTGCATCCCCCTTGAGCTAGCCTCTTAATTCTGTGACTAAGAGAGAGAGAGAGAGAGAGATGATGATGATGCAAATCTCCGGCCTCTCGTGTTGGTTGGGTGTGAAGTCTCAATTCATGTTTGGTGTCAGTTAAAACTAGACCAAGTTCAAGAACTCCTAACTCTTGAGAGAGAGAGAGAGAGATTAAATCTCCTCTTATGTCAGTTAGGGTTGAAGTCTACATTCATTTTTTATGTCAAGTTCAAGAACTGCAGCATGTCTGCCAGTTTTGCCCATAAAGTCATTGTCCGGCAGCCAAACGACATGATACAGGACAACCATTAACTGGCTCAGGGGTAAAAATGGCTCGCACGAACTTGTCCAGCTCTCGAAAAGGACTCCTCGCTCCTAGGGTTTTCAAAAGGTTTGCATGTGTAGACTGTGCCAAGTTTTCTTTTTTCTTCCTGATGACAAAGAACCCTCACCTAATCCATACAATGTTGTATCGGTATAGGCCCTGAATCGGTTGGCCAACAATTCAGGTGAAAGTGAATCGTTCTGAATCGGCCAAAAATATTCGAAAAATATTATCTGTCAATCAGAACATGACACATGTTAAAGCTATGAAAATAATATTTAAATAAATAATTTCAAATAATTTTTTGTATTATTATTAAAAAATAGCCGATTCATGGGTGAAGCATATCGATTTTCTGCTGATACGATAAGTACCTATACTGACAACATTGGTCCATACAGAACCCACAAATTAAAGGCACAGGCACACTTGGTGGGATGAAGGGTTCAATAACTTTTCCCCAAGCCCATTGCCACTCGGGCAACCCGGTCAGGTGTGGCTGCTGGGCTAACTTCAAAGTCATTTTCTCTTTTTTTGTCTTTTCTTTGATTGATTTATAAAGAGAGCCCTAACATTTTAGTTATTACAATTAATCGATTGCTTTTATAAATTATGTTTCAAAGACACGCTTTTGCCTAAAATCATTCAGTTGAACTTTGTTTTTCTTTTTCCAAATTAATGTGAAGAAACCACCGTTATGGTTTAGACCAATGTTATCAGTATCGATATCAACCCTGTATCGTTTGGCCAACGCATTCAGGTGAATCGGCCGATACCGATAATTGTTCCAAATCGGCTAAAAAATAATTAAAAAATATTACTTATCAATTAGAACATAACATGTGTTAAAGCATAAAAAAATAATTTTCAGTATTTTTTTACATTTATTAAAAAATAGTCGATTCAGGGGTGAAGCATATCGATTTTCTACCGATACGGACAACATTGAACTCTCCTCGATCCACAACTCAATTTTCATCTCCATTTTGATATTATCTTTCCAACCCAAAATGGTCTCACTCAATCTCAATGATTATATTCTTATGTTTTAATTATTTAACTTGCCAAGATTTTTTCAAGAAAATTTTATTTTTTATATTAAATATTTATTTATCAATAATATTCTAAAATTGAAACTTGTTATATATATATATATATATATATATATATATATATATAGAGAGAGAGAGAGAGAGAGAGAGAGAGAGAGAGAGAGGATTCACTAGAATATGAGAACTACCACGTGAACCACGATTTTCATGGTATTTTATATTTTTTCTCTTAAATTAAACTATACAGATGTGATCTACATGCTTAGTTGTATATGCTCCACCTTTTATCTCATCTGATTATGATTATGATACATAAACAAGATTGTTTAAGGCTTTATAATCAATGACTCATAATCTTTATAAATATTCAAGCATTCAAACTTTATATTTTCTTCACCAAAAATACATAATCCAACAGTTGATTCGCAGCAAATTAACCATGCCAACACATCTACATGGTTGTATTTGGGGAAAAAGCGTTGCAAATGCCCATATTTCAAGTTCTCATATTCTAATTCACATATTTAAGTTCTCATATTTCACTGAAGAGAGAGAGTATTTAATAGCTGCCTACCATTTTTCTGACTTATTGGTCGTTTAAAGGGTTTTCTATATTTTTCTCAAATCTGACCATGCAAATGTACTTATTCAACATGCTTGGTTTTATAGGAGTTGACTCTTGGATTATCAGATTCCAATATTCTGATAAGTTTTTATAAGGTTTAAAAATTAACAATATGAGATTTTCATATATATTCAAGACTTAAAAAAGCATGTTTTTTATTGAAAAATATGATCCAAATATCTTTTCCTAACAAATTGACCATGTCAAACACATCTACAGGGTCAGATTTGTGAAAAATAATGTAAAAACATGGTTTGCTTGTGGTAGGATGAAACTTTATATATATATATATATATATATATATATATATATATATATATATATATATATATATATATATATATATATATATATATATATATATATATGGAGTAGCAGCTGCTACCCTCCTGAGTAAGGAACCCGTAATTAGAATTCATAGGGGGAGGTTGTTTTGACCAAATTTGACCTCTTGGATGCTTTTAACATGGTCAAAATACTAGTAATCAATTTTTGGATCATAGTTTTTGGATATAAAACCATGTTTTTTCGTGGTTCCAAATTTTGATACATTGTATGCCATTTATTATTCAACCATCGTAAAATCTTACATATATGTCAGAAAAACATTATCTAAAGGTCTGTTTCAACTAAACTTGATATGTATATCACATTTACAGGGTTAGATTTATAAAAAACCTAAAAAAAATAAAAATATTATATTATGGATGGCCTTTTGATGTCATCACCACACAATCATGTGCTGTGAAGAGCTAATGATACTCGAAATGGCGCCCTAGATCCCTGTCACCAAGACCTTAGATAAAATGTGATAGGGGCACCTAGAATAGAGATGGGCCTAAATTGTAGTGCCTCAGAATTTTTAACGTGTGAATTTTAGAAAAAATTTAAAATCTTGTAGTTAATTCTTTTTTGGAGTGATAACGATAGTTAAACGAAATGGCAGTTTGAAAAGTCTAAGTTAGCGAACCCTTGGCAAGTTACAGGCAAAATTTTCAGCAAACGGAGTCTTCAAATGTCTTGGATTTGGGCCCTCATTTTCATACAATCATTTAAAACCATGAAGATTCAAACCAAGAATTTGTATAGATATAGTTTATACAAAAAGTCATTTTATAAAATATCAAAATGTGCTGAGAAGTGAACAACATAGAGAATGGATTCTTGATATCATCACGTCATCGTGTCATCTCCTATAGCAGCAGTCTACTCGTCCCCTGGATCTCCAAAATCGGGTCAAACTCATGAAAGCCTAGTAGGTACAATGATGTTATACAAGACTAATATATATATTTATCATGATTCAAAGTATTATATCAATTGCAGTCAAACAAACTGCAAATTTGTATAAGCGGGGTATCATTTCTATTTCAAATAAGTAATGTGTACATCATATATTTGTTTCAATAATTACTTATGTGTGGGTACTCATAGGATGATATCGTAGAAACAACTAAGATTTATTATTTTATGTAAATTGATAGCCTGAATGACTCGTTGAGTTCGATAAAAAAAAACAGTATAGTAACTGAGAGAGAATTCTCTAGAAGCATGAATAAATGGGGATGCATCCAAACTTTTACAAAATTTTTGGGATCTACAGCCTAAGATAATAATCGATAATCTTGTTCCCTAACTTTGCTGATCGAGAATATCGAGTCATTGTCACTCAAGGAGTATAATTGTTAACAACATTGTCTATCGGAGCTTATACTTCTTATCCTCTCTCTTGATAGAACTCAAGGTTGAATGAGTTTATCAGGTCTTCTTTTATTAAAATAACTCATTCAGCAAGATTTGGTCTTTTAGACTGAATCAAGCATCTTGCCTGTTAAGGCAATCCTAGTATTTGCATGTTAATTTTTTTCTGTAATACTATGTATCGTTGCACCAAGAGGTTTGTCATAAACCTCTATTCATTAATCGGTGTACAAGCATGTCTTGCATGTTTGATACTACTAATGTGATGAGAATCAACCCAATTTTTCAAAAAGAATATCAACTAGAAAAAACTAGAATTTCATGATTTTCTAAACTCCAGGTCGAAGGCCTATCCAGGTCATTCTGGATAAAAAAGGACTCTTGGCATATATACAATTGAAATCTACATAGTCGAAGTCTCGCATTCATCTGTTCAAAGAGTAGACTTAGTTGCGAATATCTGAATCATGACAGTCGCATCTTTTTAAAATTCAAACCTAGTAGGAACAATGTTTTAAAGAACTCTCCAATATTCAGAGGATGTTCGATGCATATAGACGTAAGATTTTTTATGCATGCGAATACAAAAGTCATATTTTATTTGCAGGATAGGCAGCACATGTGGATGCCAAAAATCTCATGCATGCGAAAAAAAAATACTTATTTATTTTGTGAAACATTAGAGGTATGTGAACTTAGTCTTGTATGTAACTCTTTTTTGAAATTTGAAACAAAGCATACGTATACAAAAATACGAACTTTAAATAAATGCTTGTATAATTTAAAGTAAGCAAGAGTACACAAAACTGTGTGCTTTAAATAAATGTGTGCATAATTTGAAGTAAAGAATGAGTATCACAGAACTACGCAATCTAAATAAATCATACTTATGTATATGTATATATGTACACATATAGCAAAGCAGCATCCGCCAAAAGGCCATCGTAAATAAAGCAGAAGTATGCTGAACTATATACTTTAAATAAGTGCATGTATAATTTAAATAGAGAAGGAGCACACAAAATTGCATACTCTGAATAATTATATACATGTATAACAAAACATCGTACGTCAAAAGACCATCATAAATAAAGCAAAAGTACGCAAAACTGCTTACTTTAAATAAGTATACACATAATTTAAATAAAGCAAGAGTATGTAAAATTGTGTACTCTAAATAAGTATATACATATATAATTATACGTATAACAAAGCAGAAGTATGCAAAACTGTGTACATGAAATACATTTATAATTTAAATAAAGCCAAAATATTTTAAAGGTATGGAGAATATTTTAAATAATTTAAATAAAGACAAAATAAAGTAGAAGTACGCAAATATAATTCAATGCAAAAAGTATTGTATTTTGGATTTGCTAGTGTCCATTTGGACCCAAACTCCAAAGTTATTATATGTGAGATCCATTTTGGGTCTCGATTGGATCTTGTATCAATATGACCATTTATATTTTATTATTTGATATATATATTATATATAATTATGTTTTAAGAATGGGACCGTGTCTCTGAATCCAATTCTAAACTCAGAGTGCTTATCAATATGGACCTTGCTCAGATCCAACCTGTTTTGGAGATTAGATCTATCAAATGGATCTGGTTTTATGACTTTAAAGGTTTTGAGTGATTTGGCTCTGAATTATTTTAAACCTGGACCTGGTCCATTGGATCTGAGTCCTTGTTATGATGTTTCACAGATTCGAATCATATATTGAATCCAATCCTGTTTAATTAGAAGATTCAGTGGATCCTACATACGTCAAATGTACAACTGGAACTAGGTTTCATGGAGTCGATTCTTGTGGATCCCCCATCAAGATTCAGATCCATCAAGTGTTGTAAGCTAAATAACCTTTTAAATCATTCAAAAGTTCATCGATTGTCAACCATTAATGAGTTTCTCATAAAAATACCAAGAATAATCCCTTATGATTTCTTAAAAGCCTAAAAAACTTATAAACTATGAGATGTTCATTGTGTCCACTACCTGGATAAGTATCATCTCATATCTACCGAAAACCCTTAACAAGTTCGCGTTGTAATAAAAATCAATGAAAATATGAATAAATTTGATTTGACCAAATCCCAAAACCATAAGAAGTCCATGGGGGTAGCCGTCCAGCCCATGCTACTTAAGACAATATTGTTGATCGATGTCTTCCTTCACTTCAGAGAGCCGAAAAGGTTCATCCAGCTTAGATACCTTCGATGGAGTGAGTTTTGGGAGAGCAGACGACTGCCTTTCACTACTTTTCCCTCGATCTGCATGACATCATGCTTGTTAAAACGCAACCTGTCAGGTGTTCTGATCCCAGTCTTTAAGCAAAAAGAACCCAAGACAAATAGAGGGTGTTGTGTGTTCTCCCCGGAACATGCACTGTAGCTACAGTGTGTGTTTCGGGGTCCCGAATGAGAGACGCGTGGTGCTCAGTTAGGTGCATGGTCATGATGTATACTTCCATACACCCGCCTGCAGGATGTACGAGGGTGTGCGGCGTGACCGTACACCTGACTGAGCACCATGCGATGCTCAGTCGGGACCCAGAACACGCACTGTAGCTACAGTGCGTGTTCCGTGGGGGGGGGGGGCATATAATCTGCCCCTCAGGACAGATGGTGTTACTTTTGCTCCTCCCTGATTCTCCATTCTTTGACTTCTCTCCGAGGGATGCCTAATATATAGTTCCCCTCGCCACCGCACTCGACAAGGAAGATAAAGACCACACAGATATTGTCATCAACTCCTCTTCCCACCCGTCAATCAAGTGAAATTTTGATGCCTTGGAAGCCACCAACCATTGCTTGATTTCCCCTCGAAGCCGGGAACGCTTATGACTCAAGCGAAAGGCAGCCCAAGTCCCTCTGATCGATACCGATGATCAAGATTGCTGCACAAGCTCCCAAAAACCGCCCTGTCGTACACACCAACGCTCAAATCGAATGTGTTTGCCTATCCTAAAACCCAATCCCCATGAGATCACTAAGTGCCAGTGATCCGATACGGATTGAGGCCGAATGCACCCCTCAAAGTCATGTATGGTGTCTAGAATCCAGTAGGTGAGTAGGACCCGGTTCAGCTTGCAAAGGCAAGGGTCTGAGCGCTTGTTGGACCAGGAGTAAGGAGCACCCCCAAGGGGGAGATCCATGAGACCAGCCTGGTCCAATGAATATGTATATAAAATATGCCTTAGAGGTTCTGCCTTGCTATTCAAGCTAGCACCAGAGGCGGGGCTGGGGTGGGGGCAGGACTGGGCTCCCCCGAAACAGTGAATTTTTTTTTTTTTAAAGCCCAGTCCTAGCCCCGCCCTGATTCCATATGAAATAGATTTTTATCCATTTTTTTAGCTCAGTCCTAGCCCAGCCCTGACTGCAGCAAATAGTTTGATTTGTCCATATGAAATAGATTTTTATTAATAATTGTAGCCATTTTTTATTTTATCTCAATTTTTTTTTCGGGGGCGCGGCCCCCCAAACCCCGACTGTCACACCAATTTTTTTTTTTTTTGCTACACCCCTGTTTGCCCGCCCCCCTCACATGAATCCTAGCTACGCCACTGGCTAGCATCAATATTATGAAGATTTGACTTCTTTGATCATGGTCTGGCTATTGTTTTGTCTTCTGCAGAAAGGATGTTGGTTGTCTGATTGAGTGGGAATTGTCAAATAATTTGGCCCCTCTCTCTTGTCTGTGCTTGCTTACTTTGTAAGGCATAACCTTGCCTCAAAAAACATGCTAATATGAGTCAACAATCCATCTTCAACCATGGGATATTTGATTGATACTGTGTCCAACTCTCATATTTGAACTTTCAAGGCACATCATCAAATGGTATTTCGGGGAAAATAGTATGAAAAGATTTAATGTTGCATTGAACAGTTCAAAAGCCAATAAAGTGGCCAAAGAAGACTCTACAAGTTTATCCCTCTGGACCGAAATAAAAGCATATATTTTCTAAGGCCAGAATCAAGTAAATGGCCCATTTGGATTGCATGTGCTTTCAGATTCCATTGAAGATTATATTTTGATCGATCTCCATCATTCTAACCAAAATTTATTGCAGATCCTAGTCAAGGGCTCCCCTCGTCTGTGATAAATTATAACGCCACTCACATGCACACACAAACACCATAATTTATGTGGTTCGATCTATCTACGTCCACGGGAACTAAATTTCTCTCTTTCTCTTGACACGTTTTGGAGAGAGTAAAGGTTCTTTAAATACTTGTTCATGGGTTGCATGCAATGGATTATTTTCAATATGTTTGGACTCTCTTTACACGACGTTCTATTTTTTGAGATTACAATCTTATCTAACAGCCTGTTATCTTGATGATCTTGACAACTCTTCTTGACTGACGTTTCTTCATGTGCTTCATTTGCAGGACTCTTATCCAGATCAGTATCTACGGGCTTATGCTTATTTGGATCGGTCCTTGTAATCTGGCCAGAATCAAAATTACCATTAATAACCCCCCTCAAGCTGGACGTCCAGTGACGGGTGTTCGCAAGCGAACCTGACCAAAGACAGAGGTTTAGTCATGATATCGGCAAGTTGGACAGCTGATGAAATGTAATTCACGTGAAGATGTCTTTTTGCCACATGTTCCCGTTCCCGGATAAAATGGACATCAATGTCAATATGTTAGGTGAGTTTGTGAAACACAGGATTGACGGACGAGTATAAAGCATTGATATTGTGGCACCAGAGAGTTAACAATTTGGTAGGGGTGAGTTGTAAAACCCATGGGTGGCATTCCTTGCTCCCCATGGTTGAAGCTGGGTGTACTCCCCAGTGGGCAGGGGGACCTCAAGGGTTTTATCAATCAGAGGCCAGACAATGTGTGGGTGTGGGTGTGGTTGTGGGTGGGGTCCAAAAATAACTAAAAAGTCTAATAGAGCATAAAGGTTTTAGTACCACAGAAATTTAATTAATTCCGCGTTTACACGGAAGTTTTGATGGGACAGAAACATAACTAACAATATAATCTAGTATCTGTGGGTGGATTAATCTAACTATGGACGAGATTAATTGGTTGTATGAATTATATGTGCATATATAAGTATATGTTTTGAATTTCAACTGTGAAAGCATGTTCTTGGAATCCGTGCCCCAAATATCATTCCCATACCTACGAATTCGGGTTTGAGTCAGGTACCGGTACAAACCTGACCCATTGACAGCCCTATACGTTGCAAAAATCTAAAAGTTGTCAAACCAACCCATAAATTAAAAGCAGCCCCACGTACGTTGAAGATATTTCCTGCCCCCACTTTGACATATGATTGTGTAAATGTTTGGTGTCCTAATAAACGTGCTTGACTTGTTCAGGGATAGAACCATAGTTACCAAGAAATGAAATGGATACCAGGAGCAAAAGCAGGGAAGCAAGTGTTGAAAAGTATCATGAAGCAGGAACCAGGAAGCAATTATTTAAATGCATAAAAAAAACACACATGCACACATAAAACATTAAGAACCGTGGGCTAAAGCAAATTAGAAATGGCATGAAGACAAGTATAAAACCAACATCCAAGCTTCTTATAAAAAATATATTATTTTTTAATATGACACCCAAGCTTGTTATAAAAAATATAATATTTTTTAATGTGAAGAGAATGCGAGTGAGAAGTGACAAGAAGTGAGAGACAGACGTTAAGAAAGCTAAATGGAATTGATTTGAGAAATAAAGAGGAAGCGAGGTTCTCACAAAAGGGAATCAAGTTTCTCATATTTCAAAAGTGGGTTTCCCAAAGTTTTCTCTCATTCCAGGGAAGAGAGGATTTTTCTGCTTTCGAAGCGAGCTTCTACAGAAATGAGTTTTTTCATGCATCCGGTAACTATGGCTAGAACATCACATGGAAATAAAACACTAACATGACTATATACATTCAATGCCAGGGAAATTTCACAAAGTTTTAAATTCCAAAACACAATTACTCAATAACGTAAGCTAACTTTATAGACTCGGTTTCATTCTACGGAACTTGAGTCCATCTAGACCAGGATCCTGGTCAGGTCATGTAGGGCCCTACCCTGGCCCTAGTCAATTTAGGAACACATAAGGGTTATTTTTATACCCAAAAAAGCAGGATGTGTTGAGATATTGCATTATGGAGCATAATACAATATGCCAACTTAGCTCAGTGTTGATAAAAATGTTGAGGTTTGAAAAGATAGGACTTACCCAAATTACGCAAAATCATTTTTAAGATTATCGAGATGTCATTTGCAAGCTCTGACTGTCCTTTACCCAAAGAAAATGTAAAGTCAAAACATGTTTTTCGATCTTCGTAGATCGGATTATACCACGACGGATTCAAGTATAAAAACAAAGATAAGAAACGTATATAAGTACCTAATCAAAAGATTATATGAAATTGAAATAAACATGTTAGGGATTTAAAAATACATTTTTCGAACTTAAGGATCCATTTTATTGTTCAAGCTCTTTTTTGTCCATTAACACCTCCACGTAAGTATGAATGTTCTTCAATGGCATTGGGACAAAGTGCAGGGAGGACTTGGGCAGGCTTCTTCTTCAGAGCCAACACTTAGGTATGAGATTTTCAGATGCATGGGTCCTAGGGGCTAGCCCTTATTTATAGGGCTTAAAATGGGATACAGGTCAAGGCACTTCTTTAGACTCAGATTCAATCTCATTGCATCTAAGTTTATCCATAGAAGATGATAAACTTATCCAGGAAAGTCTTCTCAAAAATAAATTCTTTCAAGAAGAGTCCTCCTGCATTGAGAGACGTGCAGGGTAGTTGGGAGGAGATAAGGATAAGCCATATGGTTTATCAACATGTTTTGGTGCAATGGATGATGAAGTTACTGTGTCATCCAATAGCGGGTGCCATTTTGTTTGTGTCATCCCTTAGCAGACAACATTTCATTATGTTGTCCCATAATGAATGACAGTACAAAAAGGCATCCTCTAGATGGATGACAAAATCTTTATTGTCATTCGAGTTTGAGAGGTGCCTGATTCTCGCTTAACACCTGCAAAACACTTGTCTTAAGATGTTAGTAATTTGGGCATCATAAAATTTTGGTATCTACAGATACTCTTATTTGTCATTAATCGATGTGATTCAATTTATGACAAAAAAATAGATACACCAAAATTTTGAAACACAACTGGGTTGTCAGGATCGTGGGTCCTACCGAACTAGATCAAACTAATTTGAAAAACCACTAGGTTTTGGAAATTGTTTGGATCTTGCCAAACAAGCTCGAGCCAATAGTTTTGAGAGGAAAACTGGGTTACCGAGATAGTGATTAGTCTCGTCGTATGAGGTCAGGCCAGTTTGCAAAACCATTAAATTTTGGGGACCATTCAGATCTTGTCGAACAAAGTTGGGCTAATATATTTGGAAGAAAACTAGGTTATCAACACCATAATCAGTCGCATTGAACGAGGTCAAGCCAGTTTGAAAAACCACTGGGTTTTGGGGACCATTTTTTATTCCACCGAACGAAATAGGTCCAGTATTTTTAGAAGAAAAACTAAAACAATGCTTCTAGGATGATATTGAGAATGTCGCTTTTTAGGAATTGGGAACAAGAGTCAAAGGAAGTTAACCAAGGCATGATGTTCTCTATTCCCTAGTTTGAACAAAAATCATGAAATGCCATTCTTGAGACCGAACGACAGTCTAGGAGTGTTGTCCCATGATGGACATCAATTTGCGGATGTCGACCCATAGGAAACTAACTCTACTTGGTATAAGGCCCGTCAAAGTATTTGACTTTCAGTGGAGATAGATCTCTTACCTTACATATTGGCTTTGTGTGTCTGGTATTGGTTTGATAGTGCACTGGGATCTCTGAATTTTGTCATGGACTCACTTGCGACCATTGTCACACTTAAGAATAATGATATTCATCTGGTCAATCCTCGTGAAGTCGCTGCTTACCACCATATTTGTCAGGGGTGACTCGTAAAGAAAATACATTATCTTTTTCTTTTCATTTATCATCTTCTAGTCCTTTTATGCTTTTCTTTTATAGACCGACTACAGATACGAGGGAAAGATTGCAACTCCTTGTTGGTTTGATGAATGGTATATCGATCTTCGTATAGTTCACCAACAATTTTTAAAGGATTTTGGAATTTATCATATCTGTCAGTTGCGAAAGATGTCAATCAATGGTTCCCTTCTTTCTACCCCCATGAAACACTGGAACCTTCGCACGAACACTCTCTAGATTTCTTTTAGAGAGATGACCATCGTCCTTGATGAAACAATCCATCTTCTGGGATTGGTGTATTCTTCTATCGTGCATCTGTTAAACAGTTTTATGGTAAGTTGCAGTACCATGAATCTCATAAAGCTCTCATCTTCCTTATTTGGTCACTCATATTGGGACCTGGTTCATCCTTCATAGGACACACAAAACTGATTTCCTCATATTATGCTTGAAGATCTCAAATCTGTCTTTCAACCTTGCACCCTTACATCTGCTAGTGCGTGTGCAAGGAAGCATTTGTTGGGGGTATTTTACTTTGTATTGTGGGGCTTCTACTTTTTTCATGCGTTTATCACCTCACGGACCTAAGATACATCCATATACTGAAGAGCTGGTATGTTAACAGGCAATACATATCTCTTGGCATGGTTGTTTTAACAACAATTTACATGAGAATGAGTAAGTTTTTTGTTTTTGGCACCCCAAAGTTTCTTGGCTATAAAGTTCTCCTTCAAATATGGTTATTTGAGCACTTTTAATTTGAACGGTCTTTTGATACCCTTTGCTTGGAATCAATAGAGACTCGATATCTCTTGATTTGCAGTCATGAAGGCTCTGACTCCCTTTGCTTTTACTGAGGTCTACTAGAGTGTGTGTCCCTTGATTCAGTGACATGGGATATATTGGGTCCTCGCAAGGATTACTTATCATCTCTTAGTACTTCCAAGTCCTTTTTTCAAAGAGATTTACTCCCCAGCTTATTATGTTCGCCAGTTTTTGGCTTGATGGTGTGAGTTTTATGAAAACACTTTTTAAAATAATATTTTTAATGAAAACAAGTGTGAAAGCTAGACATCAAATAATAAAAACTGGCTCGCATGAGTGGTGGAATCCGAGTCGATCTCAGAGAATGGAAAATACTTTGTATTCAACACACAATCTATACTACACTTTATTGTCAAAAATAAAAGAATTAATTAACTAAATAAATAAACAAGAGTGTTGCCCTACGCAAAGGGCTTAAACAAAAGAATAATAAATGGTTTTATTACAGACCTAATTAATAAATAAATAGATTAAAAATCCTACTCTAAAACTAAAAGAAAGGTCTTCAGTACTTTGAGTCCTTAGTAGTCTCCTTCTTTTGCTTTTCTTATTTGCATATCACTTTGTGGTCCCTCTAAGGGCTCCCTGAGGGCACTTTTGAGAGCTTGAAGGGACCTCAAAGGGTACTTTTAGGGCACGAAATGGGTTTTTTTGCATGTTCCAACGCTTCTCTGCAAGAATCAAAACACAAAATGCACCAGCAACAAATAAAACTAAATAAAATCTAAGACTTAATTGATTAGAAATTCAGCAAAACAAGATCTAACTAACTAGACACAACTTACTAAAAGACGAAATAGTGAAACTACCTAACAACTTAAGTATCAAATTCAGAAACTAGCGTTGCTACTTGAATATAAATATAGAACTAATCAAATCTAGAATACTTAAAATGTATAAACGAATTAATCTATGAACTAACAACTAATGCAATATGATATCAACTAATGAAATGAATAATTAATAAAATAAGCTAACTAATAAAGTGCAGCAACATGTGCTATCAATTACTAAAAGAAAACGTTAATCAGGAAAGAATATATGAACTAAACAATTAATGAGATACTAACCCTATGAATTAAACAGCTAATGCAACATGCTATAACTATTGCAATAAGTCTAATGAAATAATGTGTAAAACATAACATTAAAAGAGCAACTAAAATGTTGCTCATGACATCACACTAATCAACCTAACAACACATGAATTGACGTGAATAAAGATTGATAACTGGTGTAAGTTTTATGAAAACATTTTTTAAAATAATATTTTTAATGAAAACAAGTGTGAAAGCCAGACACCAAATAATAAAAACCGGTTCGCACGAGTGGTGGAGTCCGGATCGATCTCAGAGAACGGAAAATACTTTGTATTCAACAAACAATCTAACTATGTTTTATTGCCAAAATAAAAAGAATTAATTAAATAAATAACTACGAGAGTGATGCCCTACCCAGAGGGCTTAAACAAATGATAAAATGATTTTATTACAGACCCAATTAATAAAATAAACCCTAATCTAAGACTAAAAGAAAGGTCTTCAGTGCTTGAGTCTTTGTGTCCCTTTCTTTGAATTGATTTGCTTCCCTTTTATCCTTCCTTCTTTAGGTAATGCTTGTTTTCTTGAACTGTTGCTTTTCTGTGGGTTCCCTGAGGGGCTCTCTAAAGGGCACTTTTGAGGGTTTGAGGGTTTGAGGGCCTTTGAGGGCTCTTCAGAGGCTCGGAATAGCTTTTCCCACACGTTCCAATGCTTCCCTACAAAACACAAACACAAACACAAACACAAACACAAACACAAAATACAAAAAAACAAGAAAGCAAACTACACAAGAATCGAAAGTTAGTATGAATAAAAAACATAAAAATCTGACAAACTATGCTAGAAGACAAAATAGTGAAACTAACAACTTATGTAACAAGTTATGAACATGCTAACTGAATTGAAGCAACTATGAAATAACAATTCATACTAATTTGGACAACTAACTGATTAATAAAATATTTTACCTAAAATTAACCTACAACAAACAAAACATAACACTAAAACCAACACGGATTGCTTAAACCACTTGGATTAAAAATCTGCTAAACACCAAACTACTCTAACATTAATTTTTACACTAAGCTAAATACATAAAATCAAGCTACTGATGCCGATCACACATAAACAGAATGCAGCTTAATGAAAACTATGATGTTAACATCTAACTTAATTAATTTAAAGGTATGACAAATAACAAAGAAATAGTGAATCACGACAACCTTAATACTTAACAAAGAAAAAATATCAAACATGAATTGATACGAAACGTGAATCAATGACTAATAAAAAAAACTAAAAACGTTGATTGAAAACCTATGTAAAAATCAACAACTAACCTATAGAATAAGCAAATCACCTAACCAAAAAGATATTCAATTAGTTACTACACTAAAAAACAAAAATAACTTTCAAATATACAGATGAACGCTAAACTAATGCATCTCACGACTTTATGTGTGTAAAATGATCTGCTGCAACTCATGACGTGTTTGACGTTATTAGCCAAGAGGCGTGAATAACATGTTAAAGCTGATTTAAACTCATAATAGAATAGATGAATGGCAGGTTCAGATCAAGGTGCTGCACACATGTGCGTGAAATTCAACGATTATGAAACTAAAAATAACAACTAAAACGACAACTAAAGAAAATTTGTTTATTGTCTGAAACGATCACGCAAACATCGCATAAAACATAAAAATGAAGTAAAACTTAATGTTGCAATGCACAAGGTCTATCCGACATCAAAATAACTGAAAATCAAATTGCACTGTATGCAATGAAAATGCAGAAAACTAACTATGATGCATGCAATGAATGATCCTAAACTACGGAGATGGGAGAGAAGAAGCAAACCATCGTGGATCGCCTCTGATGGAAGGGTTGAGAAGAGAAGATGGTTGATCCAGCTGTATACACGCTGCCCTGATGAAGAAAAAGTTGCCGATGATGAAAGGGTTCGAAGTCTAAAAAAAATAAGAAGAGGAGAATAGTAGAAAAAGAAATCGGCAAAAGAGAGAGGAGACGCAAGGGAGAGAGAGAAGAGAGGGCAAGAAGGAGAAGAAGCAAGAGGGCTGCTGGAAAAACATCTTCTCCAGCCCTCTTAATCCTATTTATAAACCCTAATTAGGTTAAAATCTGAATTTTCAAAAAGAGTGCTAATTTTCAATAATTTCCAAAACAAGGTCTCTTATGAAAACATGTTTTTTTCTAACAATCAATACTTACTAAACTAATTAAAAATTAGCTAATACAAACCTAAGCTAACTAAACTACAATTAAAAAATTCTAAATCTAATAAAAACACAAGGAAAGCTTTGAAAAACATGATTTTCTGATCATTTTTATTTCAATGCGGTTTCTCGAAACTAATGATAAAAATGGGTTTTTACAGCAATTTTAACATGGATCATGCATAAATAATGATTAATAAAATGTGAATATTATGCATGATCAAATACCTCCATGCTTATCGTTTGCTAGTCATCGAGCAAACTGAAGCAAAAACAAAAATGTTAAACTAATCAAAACAAAAACTTCTCACTTTCGTAGGAATCACGGTTGCATTTAGCATATGCAACAAGCTCTTTCAACCCCTGGGTTATCCCAGTGGATGAGTAAGGTCTCGTGAGGGTTTGCAGTGATGCTACCCACAAACATCTCTATCATGTATGCATAAAATTTTTAAAACACAAAGCATTAGGTAGTTAAGGAGTTTGTTTTCACAAATATTTCATGTCATTGCATTATCAAAACATGATTAGAGTCTTCTACCTGCCACCACAGAATAAAACATTTTCTTTCACTTTTCTAAATAGCATAATCATTTATGTTTCATTCTCAGAAAATCAAATATATACATGTTATTATTTATTAATCCTCACTCATATGCTTTCTGCACAGGTTTTCTCAATATTTGCTTCTAAGCAGTGAACTTTTCTTTTACGCTCTTTTCTTCTTCTTGATTTTCAAAAAAAAAAAATCACACTTTTTCTTTCTTTTTTTTTGTTAAGCACTATATCAAATTTCTAGTTTTCGTGACCCGTGTAACGAGCTTTGGGTCAATGACTCCCAAGTCAGATGACCTTAGGGCACCAGATACAAAGTACCCCTCAGATTTAATCGCTCAAGTCACTGTAAACACCCCAAATTTTCACCCTCATCCAGTACTTACATTTCATGTGTCATTGCATATCATTGCATGCATTCGGCATATCATTTCATTGCATTGCATAGCATTGCATGTCATCCCATCTCATTTTCGAGATCCAGCACTCCTGTTTTTAAAATATTCAATCTAGATTCAGGTTTTTAAAACTTTTCTTTCAAAAACAATTTTAAAACCTGGGTTTTTATTCAACATTCTGTCATTTTCCAACTCCCGGGACCTTATATTTTGAAATACTTTCTTAGAAAAACGATCTGGATTCATTTTAAACTCAATTTCAATTGATTTCAATTCTCAGGTGAGGCCCATTTAGGTGGTGTCGCTTCTGGATTCCTTCATTTATCAAAAATCTCAAAAATTTTAGAGTACTAGTTGGATCAGGACTCTTTTTCTGGAGTCTTAGTCGGATCAAAACTCTACTTTTCACTACCTTTTTACCTATCTTTGAAGAAAACCTTTCAAGATCTTCTGTTTTGGCCAAAATTTTAGAGTCCTAGTGGGATCAGGACTCTTCTTCAAAGAGTCCAGTCAGATTAGGACTCTTTTTCAGAGTTTCAATTGGATTGGGACTCTAATCTTTTACAGCTATTTTTATCCATTTTCAATCAAATCTTTCAAAATCTTTCAAAATGAGTCAAAAACTCAGAGTTTCAGTCAAAGCAGGACTCTGTTCAGAGAATCCTAGTTGGATCGGGACTCTGATATTGATTTCAATTTTGAGAGAATCTTTCAGAAATCTTTCAATCTACCAAAGCTATTACACTTTTATCAAAGAATTTCAAAATTCTGAGATTTTATCTGAGAGTCCTGATCAAATCAGGACTCTCTCAGAGTCCTGATCGAAGTAGAACTCTATCCAAAATTGATGTTCTCGCTTCATTTTCACTGGTTTTCAAAAGCTTTGCCCAAGTTTCATCATTTGCTCATCAGAAAACCAAATCTTTTAGAGTTCTGATCGAATCAGGACTCTTTCTTAGAGTTCTAATTAGAAAAGAACTCTGAACCAAAACTTCAATTTCATCCTATTTTTAACTATTTTCCAAAATTCTCTCATTTGTTTTCTCAGAAAATCCAAAAATCTGAGAGCCCTAGTTCAATCAAGACTTTGTTCTCAGAGTCTCAGTTGGATCAGAACTCTGTCTTATTTTAATATTCGTTATTGTTTTCACTGTTTTGACAAGTTCCTTTATTTGTTTTTCAGAAAATACCAAAAAAATCTAGAGTTTCAGTCCGACCAGGACTCTGTCCTAGAGTCCTAGTCCAGTCAGGAGTCTGTTTTGAAGTCTGTTTTTATTCTATTTTTTATTTATTTTCATTTGTTTTTCAAAAATTAGGTCATTTTGTAGAGTCCAGTTAATTCAGGACTCTAATTTAGAGTTCTGATCAAGTTAGGAGTCTAACTTTCACTGTATTTTCTGACTTGTTTCACCATTTTCGATGAAATCTTTTCAAAAATTTCTTTATTTGGCTTTTAAAAACCAAAATCACAGAGTCCTAAGAGTTCAGGACTCTAATTCGGAGTTCCAGTTCGCTTGAGACCCTATTTTCAAAGAACTTGAATTTCAAATACTGATTTTAACCCCTTTTCAAAGCCATTTTCAGTGTTTATTTCAAAATTCTTCAAAACTCGATGTGGGCCCACTCAGTTGGCACCATATCCAGAGGAGTTCTGACTCGGTTAGAACCCTATGCCATTTCAAAAATTCTAATTTTAAGTTTACTTTTGAAAATCTTTTAAAAATCTTTTGAAAACTCCTTCAATTTCAAGTTCTAAAATCGCTTTTTGAAAAACTCAAGTAGGGCCCACTCGGGGTGGCGCCATATTCGAGTAAGTCAGGGCTAGACTAGGGTTAGTCAGTGTCTTAGTTAGTGTTAGGGGTTTAGAAAAGTTAATATCATTTTGAAAACCCATTTTGAAGTTTAGTTTTTAAAACTAGTGTTTTTAAAGGTTTTTAAAGGTTTTTAAAAAACCAAATGTGGAAGATGCCAAGTGGCATCACATTTGGACTTTCTAGGGTTTAATTAAGGGTTAATTAGGGATTAATTAGAGTCCCACCTAGGCTATAATTCTCCAAAAAATCTTTGCTCCCTTTATTGGATTTATTAGAAAGAGTTCTGAAAAAATAAAACTCCTTAATTAACCCTAATTAAGGAGGTTTTGAAAACCTATAAATAGGGGACTTCAAGAGGTCAAAAGGGAGCTCTTTTTCTCTCAAATTTTCGTGGCCTCTCTCTCCTCTCCAGCACCTCCACCTTCCTCCATTGCAGCTGCAGCCCCAAGGTGAGTTTATTTAATATTATTTTATTAGTTTTTATGATTTTTCAATAGATTTCACCATGGAAACTCTTGTATTCATGGATTTAACCATGGATTTCATCCAAGAACCCCAAAATCATCCCAAGAAGATGACCTAACTCAGTTTGAGGGTGATTTCAAGGATTCTAATCCATTAGAATAGATGAGAGGTACGTTTTTCATGTTCTTAACCGACGAAACGTGAGATTTACCCGTTAAATGGGTTAAATCCATGATTTCAAAGGTGAAAGCAAATTCTAGACATGGATTCCCTGTATTTTATTTATTTCTTTGCTTATTCATGTTTATTACACGTTTTCCAGCATAGAAATAATTTTTATTTACTGTTTTATGGTTTATTTTATTGTTTTACATTAATTAATGCATAGTTTTTATAGTTTCTTAGATTTCTGTGTGTTTTAGGTTTAGAACAGTACAGATAATGTTATTTCGGATTTAAATCCTTGTTGTTTATTTCTGTTTTTTTTATATGTGATGAATGCATATGTGATTGAACTACTGTAAAAAAATCAGAGATTTTGGATTTTGGGAACCCTGTCAGAAAAATCAGACACCAAATCGGGTTTTTAAAACTTTAAAATCGTTGTTAAAATTAGGAAGGTAACTTGCTGTGATGATATTTTTCTCATCCTATATCCGATTTTAGATCTGTAAAGTTTCATGGATTCACATTGATTGGATATGTCTACTGTGAAATTTTTAGAATTTTTTATTACTGTTTAGTATTTTTCCTCTGTCAGAGACTCTGATTTTCAATTTAAAACTTGTTAGGGTTTACCAAAACCCTAATCAGAATTGTGTCATTTATAAATCTCAAACTACAGATCCGATTCATGATCTGTAAAAAGTGAGTATTGTTATTTTTTTGTCAAATGTTCACTGTTAAAATCTCAGATATTTTGAATGAGTTCTGTTATTTATCCCGGAATTTTTAATTGAAAGTATCAGTTAGGATCAAAAGTAAAATCAATATATTCAAGTCCGGATTGTCGGATGGGAATCTCCCTGGTTTTAAAGGCTTTTTCAGATCTGTAAAAAGGAAAAGTTATGTTTTCCTGTCTATTTGTTCTTTGTAAAATTTCATAGATTTCTATGGAGTTTTGACCCCTGGTTCGGGTCTTGGACTGAGACTGGTTGGTGAACTAGGTCAAAAATAGCATATTTTTAGGGTTTGATGCTATTTTCGGATTAATTTAATGCCAAAAAAAATATTTTTATAATTCTAATTTGATATTAGGGTTATAACAAATGCAGGTACCAATTTTGAAGATTTTTAGAATCCGTTTGATGCTTGAATGGCTTGAATTGCAAAACAGGGCACCCGAAGAATTCCAAAACATTGCAAAAATCACAAAAATTTGTGATATTCTTGAATTTTCGTGTATAAGCATATATTTTTAGGGTTTAATCATGTTCATAATCATATTAGGATACTTTAGGTTAAATTTGATGTTCATTTGATTTCATTTAGTACATAAAACCTAAGTTTTACCAAAATATTTTCTAAAAACCCTGATTTCAAGGCCATAGTCTTGCTATTGGGGGCAATTTGGTCATTTGACCTCAATTTCGAAATCCCTAACCCTAATTTTCATATTTTTAATCATGTCACATCATATTTGGTTTGATTTATTCTCATTTGTATTTCAAAACTTGCATTTACCAAATATCTTTCTGAAAACCCTAATTTCAAGGCCATAGTCTTGTTATTAGGGGTATTTTTGTCATTTTGACCTCAATTTCGAAATTTCATATCTTATCTTTCATATTTATTCAATTTTATTTCATATTTTATCAATTTTGATTTAATGGAATCATGGCAAAAAGGCTTATATCTAGCAAAATCCAGCAATTTCCTGATATTGCTGGATAAATCTAGAAAAGCCAACATATCATCACTAACAAAGTTTTCTAGTTTTGCAGGTACATTGAAGACTTTATTTTTCATGTATTTAAATTTCAATAGTGATGTAAACTAAATTAAACTTTGGAATAAGAATTTATATTTCCTGCTTAGCTTAGGCAGCATTGCATATAGTTTATTTTTTTAAATAATGTTAATGTGTGATGGATGATGATTCATGCATATTCAAACTCACTATGGTCTACACGAATGGCACATGCACTAGCTTTTATGAAGTTTATAAACTTGGTGGAATTCGTATTTATGTCCATAGTCGGAATATGAAGGATATCTAGATTTATGATCTTCACATTAGCCACATTCAGCCTACACTCTTAGGCTAACTTCAAAATGCACTGCATTTCTCAAAAATACAAAAAGTATTTCTCAATTCCTCAAAATCATATTCATTCATTTCATGAATTTTCCAATTCCAATTCAAATTCCAAGTCAAAGGAATCAAATTCTTCAAAATTTCCTAAGTCTTATTCAAAATCGATTTTCTCAAAACTCTAAGTTTTCAAATGATATTTCAAGTATTTCCCAAGTTCCAAATTCAATTTTCTAAGTTATATTTTCAATTTCAGAGTTCTGATTCAAAGAAATCAAGTTTTCCAAAGTTATTTCATATTTCTCAAAATCGATTTTCACAAAATCCTTATATTTCTTCAGAAATCGATTTTTACTTTTCTCAGAAGTACATTTCAAATCCCAATTCACGATTTTCCATGTGATATCTATTCTAAGTGTTTCAGTTATTCAAAGCAAGCATCATGTTTTCAAATATGCATTTTCAGAAAATTCATAGCACATGCCTGATTCTATGTGCATTTAGAAATTAGAATATGGTTTAGACAAGTTGAATAGAGCAAAGCAGTAGATTGATCCTTGGTTCAATTACCCCTGGTAAAGGCGCCAGGAACGGTTGAACCTCGTACCGACAGGCGAGTCCCATTCTTCGGAATAATCCCGCATTTTAAAACGGAGGCGAGTTATTTTCAAAAACTTTTTCAAAGGTCAGTTTGACTCGCAAAAGTTAAAAATTTTGCGATGATAACAGTCACTAGACCTTCCATTTTCATAGTTTACGTATAGTTTACTTCTCTGTCATGTGCAATGTCAACATCTATTAGGCTCTCTATAAAGTTCATGTAACGGGCTTTCGGGTACCAGGTATAAACATCTCTCAGGCTCTACTTGCTTGAACAAAATAGGCCACAATATTAACTTAGATAAAAAAGTGATTTTCTTCATTATCCATTTCAACATGGAACTCAAACACTTCAACTTGTGTCTGAGCCCAGCTACTAGGGAATACGAAGATACCAAACAACTAAACGAATGCTCTTTTCACTTTTTGAGCTCTTTTGTAATGTTGTTCATTTGCTTAGTTTTTAAAAATAAAATTATGCATATTCATACTTATGATTCAAAATAAACTCTAACATGCATCTATCATTATTTCTTTGAAATCCACATAAACAACCACGTTTTCTAAATCTGTGTCAGAAAAATTTTTTGTGGAGCTTAAAAATTCTCTAAAAATGTTAGATTATGCAAAGCATTTATATAAGTTCAAACTCATTTCTTAAAAGCCTAAATTTTATGAGTTGTCATCAAAAGTGCAAGTACAAAGACAAAAAATTCTGGGTGTGCAAACTACACCCTCTCTCATGCTTGAATGACACTATCCTCAGTGGCACTCCCCCATACTTGTATGAGACTCAGTGAATGCATATGAGTACAAAAATGAGTGAGAGAAAAGGGATAGAAGTCACCTGATCCACACTATGGAACCTTACCTGATGAGGCATGTGACTGGCTCTGCAAAGGTTTCACCTGTCTCACATATTACAACCCATAGAAATATGCAAAAGAATGCAATGCATACATGATCTATCATTCACGCTCATGAAAAAGCAAGATAAAAAAATGACATGTCACAAATCGCCTCTGATGGAAGAGTTGAGAAGAGAAGATGATTGATCCAACTGCATCCATGCTACCCCGATGAAGAGGAAGAAGTTGTCGATGACGAAAGAGTTTGAAGCTTGAAGAAAAAGGGGAAGAAGAAGAAGAAGGGGAGAACAAGGAGAGAAAGAAATCGGCAAAAGAGCGAGAGCAAGAGAGAGAGCATGGGAGGTGGAGAAGAGGGAGGTAAAAAGCAAGGGGCGTGAACTCGAATCTGGAAAAATGTCTTCTCTTGCTGGAAAAGATGTATTTATAATGCTCTAAATAGGTTAAAACAGATTTTTCAAAAAGAGTCTAAAGATTTTTCATAATTTCCAAAACTAGGTCTCTTATGAAAAACACATTTTTCTAAAAAAACAAAACTTCCTAAACTAATTAATATTGGCTAATTCAAACCTAACCTAATTAAAATATAATTAAGAAAATCTAAAACTAATAAAAACACTAAAAATGCAGGGTAAGCTTTGAAATACATAATTTTTTAATAAATTCAATTTCAATGTGGTTTCTCAAAACTAATGATAAAATCCATTGGATCATGCATAGAATAAGATAAATAAACATGTAAAATATATGCATGATCAAATACTCCCATGTTTATCGTTTGCTAGTCCTTGAGCAAACTGAAGGAAAAAGCAAAAGTACTAAACTTAAAACAAAACAAAAACCTAACTCACTTTCGTAGGAATCACCGTTTCATTTAGCATATGCAACAAGCCCTTTAAACCCCTAGGTTACCCAGTGGACGAGTAAGTTCTTGTGGGGGTTTGCAGTGATGCTACCCACAAACATCTCTGTCATGTATGCTTAAAAATTCAACTTCAAAAATCATTAGACAGTTGAGGAGTTTGTTTTCATAAATATTTCCTGCCCTTACATTATCAAAACATGATTAGAGTCTTTTACAGGCCACCACAGGATAAAAGTTTTTCTTTTACTTTTCTAAATATCATAGTCATTTATGTTTTCTTCTTAGAAACTCAAATATGTGCATGTTATCATTTACTAATCCTCACTCATATGTTTTCTGCACAGGTTTTTTCAATAATTGCTTCTAAGCAGTAAACTTTTCTCTTTTACGCTCTTTTTTTTTTCTTTTTCTTGATTTTTAATTTTTTACACTTTTTTTTCTTTCTTTTAAGCACTATTTCAAATTTTCAGTTTTCGTGACCCGTGTAACGAGCTTTGGGTCAGTGACTCCCAAGCCAGATGACCTTAGGGCACCAGATACAAAGTATCCCTCAGACTTAATTGCTCAAGTCACTAAACCTTCAATTTTCATAGTTTTACCTATAGTTTGCTTCTCTATCATGTACAATGTCAACATCTATTAGGCTCTCTATAAAGTCCATATAATGGGCTTTCAAGCCGGTGACTTTCGAGCCAGATGGTTTTAGGATACCACGTATAAATACTCCTCAGACTCTACCTGCTCGAATACAATAGGCCACCGATATTAACTTAGACAAAGAAGTGACTTCCTTCGTTATCCTTTTTCGATATGGAACTCAAACACTTCTACTTGTGTATGAACCCAGCTACTAGGGAATACGAAGATATCAAACAACTAAATGTATGTTTTTTTCACTTTCTAAGCTCATGAATGCAATGTTGTTCATTTTCTTAGTTTTTCAAAACTAAACTATGCATATTCATACTTATGATTTAAAATAAACTCTAACATGTCTCTATCACCATTTCTTTGAAATCCATATAAACAACCACATTTTCCTAGATCAATGTTGGAAAAAAAATTAGGGCTTAAAAATTCTCTAAAAACATTAGATTTGCAAAGCATTCATATAAGATCAAACTCATTTCTTAAAAACCCAAATTTTTATGAGTTGTTATCAAAAGTGCAAGAACAAAGACTAAAAAAAAAATGGACATGCAAACTACACCCTCCCCCATGCTTGCATGAAACTGAGTGAATGCGTATGAGAACAAAAATAACTAGGAGAAAAGGGGTAGAAGTCACCTGATCCACACTGTGAAACCTTACCAGATGTTCCATGTGAATGACTCTACAGAGGTTCCATCTGTCTGAATGTTATGCAACTCATAAAAATATACAAAAATGCAATACATACATAATCTAGCATTTAAGTCATGGAAAAAGAAAACTTTTTAAAAACAGAAAAACTATTAAGATCATTAATAATACATCACAAATATGAGTTGCCTCCCATAAAGCACTAAGTTTTACGTTCTCATCCAAATGGATCTCTGGTGACCCTTCACCATCCATGAGATCAATGGATGTGAAGTTATACTCAATCAGGGGTTCTAAAAAAAATGGTATCATTTGTGACACTGTGCACTATGTTTCCTCCAACTCTACCCATATTCACCGTACGATGACTCTCTAGACTGGAAGGAATAAGTTTAGTCTCCACGTGGAGACTATTCTCAAATGGTGGAGAGCCAAGAACCGAACATCTATCAATATAAGCAGCGTCAGACAAGGGAGGTTAATGTGAAGCAGTTTGGGCATGTGTGCCCTCTGCTTGTAAAAATCAATCAGTTTTTCTAGGGCCTGAGAAAAATGGATTGTGTGGGCCCTGCCCATTTTCCTTGGACCTGGTGGAGGAGATCGACCGAGCAATGGATGTGGCGGTGGGTTCGTCAGTAGACTTTTGAATAGGGTGGAATGTGTTTCCACTCTGAAGGGACATAACAGAGTTGACCTACTCATGGTGAGAATATGTGAGGTGCACGTCGTGATACATGGGTTCTTTACCCTTCGGGTTGATGATAGACTGATTCAAAAGGCTTCCCTTGGTTCACCTGCTCAAGGCTTCAGCCAATTGTCCCATCTGAGGCTCTAGCTTCGCTATCGACTGCGTATGAGAGTTGAGAATGACCTTTGTATCAAAGAAGGCCTCAAGAAGCTTCTTTTGAAAATATGAGCTCAATGTGGGCTCCTGAGGAGAAGGCAAGCTAAGTTGGAGATGGGCCTGTGGAAGTGTGGGGCGCGGGTAACCTTGTGAGAAGTTACTCTATCTGTGTTGTGTCTGAGAGGATAGATGAGGTGGCTCATGTGGATTTCTCCACGCGAAGTTGGGATGATTTTTTCATCCTGGGTTATAGATGGGTGCATATGGATCATGCACCAGGCTGACAAAACCTTGGGTAGCATTCACTTACTCCTAAACAAATTCAGGATAGAGTGGTGTTGTCGGACACTCAGAAACAAAGTGTGCAGGGCTAGCGCATAGTTCACACACTTTTCCTACTTGATTTATTGAAGTTGGGTTGGCCAGTAATTGATCAACTTTCTTGGTCAACTAGTCCACTTTAATTTGCAAATCATGTCTGGACCCAACTTCATAAATCCCTCCCTTCTTAGGACCACTAGGAACAGGTGTGGTCCTATCAATACATGAGAACAGAGCATGGTGCATCGCATTTTCGCTCAGTGTATCGAACAATATCCATGCCTCATCCTCGCTATTGAGCATGAACGTGCTCCTACACGAATAATCAACTATTTGCTTGTCTTTCTTGGTCAAGCCATCGTAAAAGTATAGCACCAGTTGCCAACGGAGCACCTGGTGGTGGGGTGTGAACACCCCAAATTTTTCAAAAGATTTACAAAATGACCCTTTTTGCCCCTGACTCCATTTTCTGAGAAAACCAAAGCTAAATTTCAGCCTTTCTTCAGATCTCTGGATTGAGTTCCACATTTCAAATTCAACTCCAGATCTGAACTCAGTATTTTAAATCCAAACCTGAGCCCCGTTGTCCGGTTTCCAAAATAAAAATCACAAAAATATCAAAAAAATGATTGGATCCTCGGCCCTATATTTTTCAGTTTGAGGTTGTAAACCTCGAATATTTTTCAAAAATTCAGACACAAATCCATTTTTTGAAGAAATTCTCTCAAAATAGCTCAGAAAATTCCTTTTTGTAAATATTTTACAAAAACACAAAAAAATTAATTTTAAATCTTCGATTTCTCGTAAAGCTTTAGGATTTTATTCTAAAAATACAAAAAAAATATAAAAATAACATAAAAAACCAAAAAATTGGAAAAATTGCAAGAAAAACAAATGATTCTCAAGGTTTTAGGAAGCCTCTGGCTGAAAACCTCAATTTTGAACTATTTTCCAAAAAAAATCTTTTAAGGGGAATCTCTTTTAGGAAATAGCACAAAAAGCCAACGGAATCCTTCCGCACGTTTTCATCTCCCCTCTCCATCGTCCGATCTGCAACGGCCTGCGTTTTCTTCACCCTCCATCTTCAAATAGGTTCCTCGCTCGAACCTTCCACCTCTCCTTTAAGAAGAAGCCTTCACCCGTGATGGAGGATCATCCATCTCTTCGATAACGAGCTCGTTACAATCCATGAACTTCAATCAACTTTTCACCAATATTTCTTTTGATCAACGTTTCGTCTGAAGGAGATACCCATCACCCACATCCATTATCAGTATTCTCCATCCCATTATCGAGAAGGAACAACTTCAATCGACTTCTGTTCATCCAGCAACTCCATCGGTGGTCGGGTTTTTCTTCGGAAGGAAGGACTTCAACCCATCTTCCATCCAGCATCTCCCTCATCCAGGAATCGATCAAACATCCACCTTTCTTCTTCCTCCTTCGGAATCTATGCAAACCGGCTAAATTTCTTTTCTCTTTTTCTTTTAATTCTTTTCTTTATTTTCCTGTTTTAAGGCTGCCATTATTGCATCCTTGGTGGTGTCGATACTGCTTGTGCAAATATCGCCCCACCTATTGCAACATCACTGGAATCCACTGATTCCCACATCTTCTTCCCCTTTTGTTTTAATTTATTTCAGAGTTTTATCAATCTTCGCATGATTTGAGTTATTTATATCTTGTTTTTGTTATTCACCTCATATGATCTCTCACCTACATTAGGTATTTCTTTTTGATGATTATCTTGACCTGCATCGGGTGACCTTCTCCTTTTGATCTGTAACCTTCTTTAGTTCCATTTGTTAAATTTTGGTTAACCATAATGACTCTGGATGGCATTTTCATCCTCATAACTGACAGGTAATATTCAGATCCCCTTGTGACTTTACGAATGGTTTGTTCCTTTTTCTTAATCACCTGATTAACCTCAATTTCAAATTCTAGTCTGTACCTTAAACTCTCATTTCTTGTTTACATGTTTATATATATATATATATTCTTTTTCTTTCCCCTTTAGTGATTTTCTGTTTTTATTAATTTTGAATGCTTGTTCATGATCAGATCCTCCATTTGCACTGTTACTTCCATTTTTTTTTATCATTCACTGCGTTTATGAGTTATTGTACTCCATCCTATATCGGATCTCAATTGCTGGATCGTATATCTCTGTTATTCATGGACCTCATTGGGTTGATTCAGAATCAACTTTTGCCCCCACTGATATTTCATTTAAACATGCTACGTTTGGCTGGTATAGGATAGATAGTCATCACGCTGCATAACATTTGCATCAGCATCCAGCGTGAATGCAGCCTTTTATCTCCTTTGAGAACTCGAGCTTTTTACTAAGAATCTCTTAATCATCCATGTTATAGGTCATCTGCGTTAAATTCAACCTGCCATCAAGGTCATCTTCTTCATCCATTTGCTTGTCCCCTGTTTGTAATCCATCGGGACTCTGTACAGGAAATCCTTTTATGAATATTTTTTTTTCTTTCTTTTTGTGATAATTTCTATTTTGTCCCCTGTTTTATATAATCTTTTGGTTATGACTTGGCTATGACAATACCCCATATCATTTGCGTTATATTGAACTATTTTGAGTCGGCATAAGTTCATAATAAAGTCAGTTAGGATAATTTCTGTGGCTATAGAAATTCAAACGTTGATGGTCCACAATTCCCTTGTTGGGATTTCTCTGAATGAAAAATGAACAATTACTGTCTTAAGGCTAGAGATGCTCTCGCAGTGCAGTAACATTCTCCAAAAAGGCAGCACCAGGGTACCTTGCAAAGATTTCTTTCTAGTATTCGATGACCTCTTCCCCTCTTCACCCTGGCAATCACTTCGTGTTGGCTCAGCAATATACTACCTAAGCCTGCATACCCTCTGTGACATCATGTTAAGAGATGCGCACATTGATGCTCCTTCTGGATTTTTTTTTTTGGATAGCGATAATGTGTTTTGTCATGGTGATATTGGGCATTAAAATGTATGAACATGATCTGCTTGGCCTGTGTTCAGGTGCTTGGTCAAATGAGCAACCTTCTGCTATTTCAGGGTGAATCCTCGCAAAGTGAAGTTGAGGCTAATAAAGACCTAACTGCTCGTTGTACCCTTTACTTACTGCTTTATGATACCATAATTTATCTCCTGTACCATTATTTTTATACCATCTGCACATTTCATGATAATGAATTCCTTATTCATAGGGCAGTGTCTTTTTTTTTTATTCATTAGGTAATAAGCATTTGAATATCCACATTCTTCTTTACAACAATGCATGTAGGTATTCATGTTTTGAAAGTATTCGTTTTAGGCATATATCTAAGAGTCTGTGCATTATTCATATGCAATTTTGCAATCCCCTGGATTGCCGTGATCCCCACTTTCATATGATAGTCCAGTAGACTGTTCTCCTATACACAGCCCCTTATATCCCACCATTTTTCTGCATCTTCTTGTTGCAGTACTGCCATCCCTACTATCACAACATGGCAGCCCACACCAATTTCACACACTCCATTGCTGCGAATCATACCATCTCCACTTACCAGCCACACACTTGCCATTTTCTGAAAAATATACTGTTCACCATCTTCATAACACCAACACATTGGCCCATTCATCCCCTTCACCTGTATGTAATTATAACATTACATCCCCTGCAGGCATGTCATTTATGCCCTGTGGGCATATACCCTTCATTGCTACAGCTCCAGCACACAGAAACAATCACCCTGTTCTCTCACTGCTAGCAGCCCTTCCACAGCAAAATGCTTCATGTGGTTGTAAGTATTCCCACCATCCACGTTTCAGCCCTCTATACACCAACCTCACCTGTCTTTTGTCATCATCACTTCAGCACTTCGGGATTACATCTGTAACAGTATGCACTATGCTGTAATCATAGCCAAATTTTGGTTTTCATCATCATATCAGCCCTCTGCACACCAACCTACCTGTCATTTTTCCTCTCTCTGCATTTTGCCACCCTTGTCATTGATTATTTTAGCTGCTACAATATTATTTGCAGCAGCCTGGATATAACCCACCCTTTTCATTCCACAATATACTTACATTCACCACCTGCGTGCGCCCTTTTGTACACTTTATAATCACTGCACTATCTACATGCTGCCCACTGTTTTGAAACCATCATAGCACTTCTTTGCTGTATATACATTTTTGACATCTCCATATCATCCACTATGTTAATTTTTCACATTCACTATCTTACCTATATTCATATATATATATATATATATATATATATATATGCATGTAGATACATATCATTTTTTTCATCCTTCCTCACTTCAGATTTTAAATATCGTGGCATATGAGTATCCTATATTTGGTATGTTTGAGATATACAATCTTTCTTTTTCCTTTCATACTAACTCTAAGTGTTTTGCAGGAACATATGGAAAAGGCCATTATTTCTTGTAAATTCCATTTTATGTATGATGTAATAGTTAGATTGGAATAAGAATTTACCTTTCCTGCTTTAGGTAGAATAGATGAGCATTATAAACATTACAAATTACTTGTTCTCATGCATTTTTTTCTTTATTTCTCAAATTTCCACAATGGTGAAACACGAATGGCACGTGCACCATTTCATAAGAGGTAAGTTAATTCTAAGTTGACGATTTACATCAACGGCCATAGTCGGGGTGTGAACAAGACTTAGAATTCTCATCTTTTACGAAATAACACTGGATCCACACTAGATCCACTCTCAAAATTCATCATATTTTTCTCAAAATATTTTCTTTCTTTTATCAGAATTTAACTTAGGATTAACTCAAAATATATACCAATGGCCATAGTCAGGGTATATTGATGGTTAATTTCATTTTAAATTCTATAAAAGCACTAAAATATATTTTATTCTTCACTTGAATTTAAATGTGATTATTATATAATATATCCAATGACCACAGTCAGGGATATATTATATCTTCAATCTCATTCTTAATTCATTTAAAGAATGAAATAGCTTTTCAAAATCCAATTTCAAACTTATTCAAATTCATTCATCATATAGGGTAGAATTGCATCATATTTTTTTCAAAGTTCTTTCAAAAACCCAAGTGATCTCAAATATCTTTTCTATAGTTTAAAGATTTAAATTCCAAGTTCAAAGTCCAATTTGACTTTGAAATTTCAAAATTCAATCTGTATATTCTTGATTCATTCCAAATTCAAGCTCCAAATTCAGAGTCCAGATTGACTTTGAAGTTCATTTATAAATTCAAAATGCTCAAAATCAATTTTGAAATTCCAAAATCCCAACTCAATTCAAAATCCAATTTCAAAGTTCAATTTAACTTTGAAATTTCTGATTCAGCCTCTGATTCAAAATCAAGTTTTCTTAAAATTTTAAACCAAAGGTTGAGATTGACTTTGAATCTCAAATCCAAACATTCCTAAGTTCAATCTGGGTTTTCAAAAAACCCAGATCCATCTTCAAAAGTCCCATTTGGACTTTTCAAAAACCCAAATCCTAGTCTCAAACTTGGACCCAGATTTCCAAGTGTAGGACTCCATTCCACTTTGGATCTCCAATCACGGATCCAAATTCCATTTAGGATTCAAATCCTTATTCTACTCTGGATCTCCCATCACAGATCCAAATTCCATTTAGGGTCCAAACCCTTATTTCACTTTGGATCTCCAATCACAGATCCAAATTTCATTTTAGGATCCAGATCCTCACTCTACCATTGAATCTCAGATTCAGATCCAAAATCCAATTCTTAGGATCTAGAACCCAATCCTACATTGGATCTCAAACTTCAGATCCAAATCCATTTTAGGGTCCAGAATCCAACTCTACTTTGGATCTCAGACTTCATATCCAAATCCATCTTAGGGTCCAAAATTCTAATTCCACTCTGGATCTCGAATTACAGATCCAAATTCCCTTTAGGATCTAGAACCCAATGCTACTTTGGATCTTAAACTTCAGATCCGAAATCCATTTCTTAGGATCCAGAATCCCATTCTATCTCAGATTTCAGATCCGGACACCATCTTAGATTCCAAATCTTGGATTCAATCCCAATTCCATCTCAGATCTCAAAATTCCAAAAAAACCAATTCCACTTTCATTTTCAGATTTCAGAGCCGACTCCTATCCAGAATTCAATCTCCAAATCTATTCAGAATCCAGATTTTTGATTTAAATCCCATCTTGAATTCTAACTTTCAAATCACTTTTATTCTTCCCACATTTCATTTTTGACTTCAAATTTCAAAGATAGAATTCAATCCCATTCCAAAAACTTAAGTCCAAATTTCTAATTCAAAATCCATTTATGACTTTAAAATTTCCTTTCTTCTCTTTTCCTCTCAATTTCAAGATCATTTTTTCCAAATCCAGACTCATATCCCAAGCCTCTGATTATTCTTAAAACTTAGAACTTTAATCTTAAGTTCTAAGTTAGAAAACATTTCTTCACTTTATCGGATTCATTTGGGATTTCTTCAAAACATTTTCAAAAAGAGCATACATCTTTGCATTTGCACAAGCATGATTCATTGTGCATTTTAGACTTAGGATAAATACTTAGATAATTTCTTAGCAAAGCAAAAGGCATTAATTCGACCCTTGGTTCGATTACCCCTGGTAAAGGCGCCAGGAACGGTCGAACCTCGTACCGACGAGCAGATCCCGTCTCCCAGTTTTCCTGCAAATATTTCAAAAAAAATGGAGGCGAGTTATTTCAAATATTTTTAAAATTAAGGTCAAGTGAGACCCGCAAAAGATATCCTCTCCTCTTCTCTTCTTTCTTTTCGTTTCCCTCTTTCTTTCTGTCTTTTTATCTTTTCTCCCTTCAAAAAGGAGGAAAATAAGAGGTTGGAAAGGAAAAGAGAAAGAAGAGAGAGAATATTATGAGAGGAAAATTTTTGCGATGATCACAGGTTTGGCGACCGTGATGGGACTCGTCTTCGTCCGGATTGAATCTATGCCTTTTCTTTTGCTTTGATATTATCTAGGTCTTTATTCTTCATATGTCAGCTTCATTTCCATGCAAACCTTAGGAGCCTAGATCTTGTCCTAAGCTGACATCATTGCATATAGGATTTAAGTATGGTTTGATAGAACCATATTGAGGAGATTATTCCATGTTCACATTAGACTTAGGTTTTAAATACAACTCTCCTCAATTTTAGGGATTGAATATAAACAATGTATGCAAGTGTATGCTTTCTTTTATTTAAATCTATCTCTTTAGGACTTGCATTAGAGCCATCTGATTTTTTTGCATGTTGAACATGTTTTCAAAAACATCCCTTACCTATATTGTCCCGGTCTTCACGTTGCTAGGCTGTCTCACTGAACCATAGTTCGGGAGAGAGCCTCACAACTGGACCACTTATTTGGGTTCGCGCCCCCTTACCACGTACCTAAGGGCCATAGTCCGAGGTATATCGGTAGGTGCTCAAGGATGTTGGGAAGCCATTACCTTAGAACCGGAGAAATATTTCTATGCCACGTACTTCAAGCTTCGACTTGGGTATATCGGCGTATCTTGATTGGAATCATATGATCTGAACCCTAGAGTTAGGATTAAGGTCCTACAAAGCCATTTCAAATATTGCATTTAGAGTCAGCCTTTAGGGAGTGTCGTATGCGCATCCTTGTTTGTGCAGCTTTGGTTGTGTGATATTTCTCTTATTCTCTCATATATGTATCAAACCTTTTTCAAAAACCCTGGGTGTATTATTCAAAAACTTACCTTTATTTTCAAAAACCCCAGGTGTATATTTCTATTTACCTACATTTCTTTTTTCTCTTTTAGATCAAATTTTCTTCAAAACCCTGGAAAATTCCTTTAAAATTTTATCAACCTTTTTCAAAATTTCCAGGTTGATTCTTTAAAGAGTCTATCCATAAGTCCTGCATTCTATCTAATTCTCCTCATTTCTTCTTTTTACCCCAGTATCATCTCAATGGCGTCAAATTCCCTCGATGCTGTCTTCCCCCAAAATCATGTCTTCTATCAGATCCAGGATGGACCCCCGGATCTGCGGGTCATCCAGTCTCGTCCTTTCTTCCCACGGTGGTATAATTCTTTGTTCGCCACCTTCTCACATATGTTCCCAGACCACTTGGATGACTGTGGGTTGGAAATGGCATCAGCGGTAGGCAAGCGAACCATCAATGGAGCTTTGATTCAGGCCATGGCAGAACGGTGGAATCCACGTACCTGCACATTCTGGTTTCCTTGGGGAGAGATGACTCTACTAATGGATGAGTTCAACGATATTATGGGGTTGCCCGAATCAGCTGGTCAGCCAGATGATCCTGTCAAGCAGCAGTTTTTGATCAACATCAAAGGGGTAGATGTTCGAGAAGCCTTCGCAAGAGCAACAGGGAGCAGATCTTGGCCTCTCACTGAGATCGGTGGAAATCAGTTCATCGACCTATTCGAACTATATCAAAAGTATGGAGTCTACAAAGAGGTTGACACTCTGTCTCGAGCAGCGAAGGACAGAATTCAGCATGCCATGATCCTATGTACAGTGGGGTTAGCTTTCTTCCAAGATGGTCAGAATTTCATAGATATCAGAGTCGCTCAGCTCTTTCAAAGATGGGAAAATAAGCAGACTCGTCAGCTCTCAGTCTCCATGGCCGCATTAGCCTTCCTTTACAGAGGCTTGGCTCGATTTGCTCTTGGAGAGACCATTCTGGTAGAAGGATGCACTTACGCCTTGCAGTCATGGTTCCTACGACACGTTCCTTCGAAGGCCAGTTCTTTCAGGTTCAATAGTAAGCAGCCGAAGACAGTCATCCAATGCCGAGCTCTGATCGAGAAGCTGCATCAGAAGGAGATCACCTGGGATTTCTTTGACAGAAGAGAGACTGTTCCTCGATACACTTATGCCCGTGACAAGCGCTACAAATTGATGGGCCCTTTCTTTTGTGTTGATTATCAGCCGGAGCGATGTCTGAGGCAGTTTTCGCAGCGGCAAGTTCGTGCCAACACCCGTTTCCCGACAGGCAACGTGTCAGAATTCAACCTGCAGTCGGATCAGTGGTCTGGGGCATATCATGTCGCTAAATATACCTGGAACTCCTTTATTTCTCTGTCTATATTTCCTGGACCAAATGTATCATCTGAATATCAAGAGTGGTGGCAAACTGTCTGCCCACCCTCTCTTTGTCTTTGAAAGTTAAAAATATCAATAAAAATTTACTTTTTGGCCAAAAATGTTGTTTTCTGTATTTTATTTATAGCGCAAATAAAAGTCACAAATTTTAGATGACGACCTAAATCCCGGGTAAAAGAGATATTCTTTCCGCATTTCTTCAATATATCTTATCATGGTTGACGACCTCGCCTAGGTAACAAGGCACATTTCTCTGTTATCATCAAATGGTAACACAATTATCACAAATCATGTGATGACCTAATTCCGGGTAATGGGATAATCTCTTGAAATTGTCTACCAAATCCCCTCATTTCTTGTTTTTTCTCAAAAGAAATTGTGATTTTCAAAAAGGCTTCTTCATACTCTAACCATTCCCATATTCTGCAGGGAAGCTTAGGCATCTGAAAAATGGTCCAGACAAGGGCTGACAAAAGGGCTGCTCAACAACACAGTGACAACGAGTCAAAGGAGATGAATTCTCCTAGATTGTCTAAAAAGAATAACTTCGGAGATGAAAGCGACGTTGATCCGGCCATGTATCGGATCTTTCAAAAAATGATGACCAAGATGATGGCTGAACAGGCCAAAGCTGCTCCCAAGAAGGCAGCTTCTAAGACCAGGGCCAAGAAAAAGCCCATGAAGAAGCCCGTCAAGATCAGCAAGCAGAAAAAGCAGCGTGACAGTACTTTTGAGGATTCTGGGTCAGCTGGAGAAGTCTCTGAAGAAGAAGAACAGTTGATCTACATCCCAAAACACCTGCGGCAGTCCAAGAGGCCAGTGGAAGAGCCGGTGTCAGTAAACAAGCCCAAGTACAGGGCCCCCGCAGAGGATTCAATTCAAGCTTTGACCAAGATAGTCAAGGACCTGCAAATCCGTGACAAAGGAAAGAGGTCATACACCAGGCAGGATTTCTATCTCGGTTTAGAAGGGGACAAGGATCTAGAGAACCTCTCCCGGAAATTCATCAAGTTTGACAGAACCGGCGATCCAAAAGCCCATTTGGCAATGTTCTTCGCAGAATGTGCCAGGTTCAGTGAAGATAACCGCGCCCTTTTCCTTTGTTTTCCCCGCAGCCTGGACGGGATAGCAGCGAAGTGGTACGCTGAACATGTCAATCCCATCGAACTGAGGGATTTCGACAAAGTTGTTAACATGTTCGTTGAACGCTTCCTGTTCAACACGGAGGCTCTGCCTACTCTGAACCACCTGTGCAACTTGAAGCAAGAGCCCAACGAAAAGGCCAGGGATTTCATCCACAAGTGGAGGAGCATTTGCAATAAAATGAAGAATCCCATCTTCGAGGAACATGCCCTCCAAGTCATCCTCAACAATTTCTGTCAGCCCCTGAAAAGCCTCCTCTTCCCATATCCCTCCAAGTCCTTCATCGAGCTAACAGAGCGAGCCGAATGGCTCGAAATGGGGGTAGAAAATGGGATGTACGAAGGTGTCTCTTCAGCAAAGAACATCTTGGACCCAAAGAAGAAGGCCCATTTTACCTACTCAGTTGATATCCCCGAAGACCATCCGGGCAGCAGCAGCGGGAATGACAGTGGCAGCGGGTCGAAACCTGAGCAAAACAGGGGAAGAAAGGGCAAATTCTTTAAGAGCAATGACAAATCTCTCCCAACCGGTCCTTAACAAAAAGGGGACTTTCAAGAAAAACCAAAACACATCAATTGGAGCAAAGATAGGAAATTCACTCCTTTGGACCAGCCTCTGGAGAAAGTGTTGGAATACCTGCTGTCCCACGGGATGGTGAAGTTGCCCAAAATTTCGGATCCCCAGGTCTTCATGGGTAAGTACAGAGAACAATACTGCGAATTCCATAGAGCCATGGGGCATGATACAAAACACTGCTTCGTCTTGAAGCATTTGGTCCAAGACTGTATCGACAAAAGCATCCTCGTAGAAGATGAAGAGGAAGGCAAAATGGAAATATTGTCTGCTCTATTACCGAAGCACTCGGCATCAACCATCTCCGAGCACTCTTTTCTCCCACAGAGTCATATCCACCCATGCTCTAATGAAGAGCTAAAACTCCAGCACCAGGTAATGGTCCTACATCAGGATCAGCCTATGTATCAGAAAATAGATATCTTCTCGCTTCTTAACCAAGCTAGTGTGCCAGTCAAGAATGAAAGAATCCAAATCTTCCCCAAGAGCTTTCTTAAGAAAGAAGCCTGCACAGAAAAGGCAGAAACCTCTAAAGCAGCAGAGGAACTGGCTGATGATTTCCAGAAGCCAATTACGGCGCTTTCCAACATTTTCATCTTCGAACTAACTCATGATTCTCCTAAGCACCAGGAAAAGTTGGATGATCTATTAAGAAAGATCAAGGTGAAACCGGGCACCACGCCCGAGGATATGGCGCAAATAGTAAATCAGGCGATGACAAATGCGCCTATTACTTTCTCTGATGAGGACCTGCCAAAGCCTCATTCATTTCATAACAATGCGCTGTACATTGTGGTCAGGACCAGGGGCATGACTGTCCCACATGTTCTTGTTGATGGGGGCAGCAGCTTGAATATTTGCTCAGAAATGACAGCAAAAGCCTTGGGGTTGAAGGAAGAAGAATATGTGCCTGATCCCATCACCATCTATGGCTTCGATAATCATGGGCAAACTGCCAAAGGCAAAGTCTTTTTGGAGATCTTCATCAACTACTCCGTGCACACAGTGCTATTCCATGTTGTCAATGTGCCACCAACTTACAATTTGTTGTTGGGACAAACATGGATCCACAACGCCAATGCAGTTCCATCGACCCTCCACCAATGCATAAAATGGTCTAAGGGCAGAATGATTACCACTGTCTTGGGCAAAGACCTTGAAGAAAGGTTGCCACAACCTATGATTCCTCGTCCAACATTCACAGCTGATATTCCAAGCATCCGAGAAGCAGATGAGATCAATCTCAGTGACAGTCTAGAGATGCTGAAACTGAAAGATGTCATGGAAGAGGAAAATGTTGCAGCTACGGTCCAATGGCAGGGACCTTGTTTCTTCAAGTTAGGAGGACGCATTGATTACACCTCCTTCAAAGATCACCCTTTATTCCCTCAGTTCTCCAAAGCCAGAAAGGGATTTGATCTGCTGATAAAACATGGATACCAGCCATTCCGAGGCATGGGGAAAGATGAAGATGGCATGATAGAGCCCATCATTCCAGTTTGGCATGCGGACAGTTCAGGGTTGGGGTTCACCGGCCAGGATTCCAGCAAAAAGACAGTCTTTGTCAAAGGAAACAAGTGAAGATGATGCCTTAGTTTTCCTGCTTTCTTTTCTTATCTTTTGTTAAATCTTGTAGGGACAACACGATCCCATCTTTTGTCAATGTCTTGTAAATACTTCACTTCTAATCAATGAAAGATCAACTTTCTCTTCACATTTTGAGCATCTATCATTTCTTCTTATATTTTGTCTATGTCATTGTTCTTTACTTATACAAAAAAAATTGATTTGGCTCGTACTTTCTCTTAAATAAAACCTTTCTTGCATTTTCAGGACCATTAACTCCTGAATCAATGACAAGATTCGTTATCAATCGCAAATATCTAAAATTGGCAAGGTTCCTTGAGATGAAAGACAGAGCAGAAGTCAGTCAGGCAACAGAATAGACTGAAGAGCCAGCTGAATTTGATTCCACCATTCAGGAATTGCCAGAATTCGCTCACATTCAGAAGCAGGATGAACCATCATCTTTGGTTCAAGATCCAACTGAGGATATTAACATTGGATCGGAAGATGATCCGAAAATTCTCAAAATCAGGTCGAGTCTAAGTGAAATTGAGAAAGCTAGACTCATCCAATTCCTCAAAAAGCATCAAGAAGTATTTGCCTGGACTTACGAAGATATGCCAGGATTGGATATCAAGCTGGTTGAGCATCGACTCAAGTTGAAATCAGAAGCCAGACCAATCAAGCAGAAATTGAGGAAGTTAGACCCTCAAATTGAGCAACAAGTCAAGGAAGGACTTGAAGATTTACTGAAAGCAGGCTTCATCCGGGCCATTGACTACCCAGATTGGTTAGCAAATATCGTGGCAGTCCCTAAAAAGAACGGAAAAGTTCGGATCTGCATTGATTTCAGGGATCTCAATAAAGCCACCCCGAAAGACGATTATCCACTTCCTAATATTGACCTCTTGATCGATAGCACAGCAGGTCATGCCATGTTTTCCTTCATGGACGGATATTCAGGTTATAATCAGATTAAGTTGGTCGTTCGTGATCAGTCGAAGACTTCATTTACTACTCCATGGGGAACCTTTTGCTATACGGTGATGCCATTTGGGCTCAAAAATGCCGGGGCGACCTATCAAAGGGCAATGGCCGTTATTTTCCACGATCAAATGCACAAGAATATGGATGCATATGTGGATGATATTTTGGTTAAGTCTAAAGAAGAAGAGGATCACCTCGATGCTCGTAGTCAAGTTTTTAAAAGGCTTATTCTTTACAAATTAAGACTTAACCCTCAAAAATGTGTTTTTGGAGTAGAGTCCGGCAAACTGCTCGGCTTCGTCATCAGCAAGAAAGGAATCGAAGTGGATCCGGCTAAGGCAAAAGCCATTATTGACATGCCGCCTCCAACTAATCTCCGGGAACTGCGAAGCCTTTAAGGGTGTATCCAGTCTATTCGCAGATTCATCTCTAATTTGGCTATAAGATGCGAGCCTTTCAACCATTTGCTCAGAAAAGGAGTTAAATTTGAATGGGGATCGGAATGTCAGCTCTCGTTTGAGCGCATCAATTAGTATCTCCTTAATCCGCCAGTTTTGAAGCCGCCAAAGTTGGGGAAGCCTCTCCTACTATATATTTCAGTCAATCAGAATGCCTGTGGTGGATTCCTCGCTCAGTATGAAGAAGGCAGTCTGATAGAGCACGCCATCTACTACGTGAGCAAAACATTCATTGATTATGAAAAGAAGTATTCTCAGATGGAGAAAACTTGCCTGGCTCTAGTTTGGATGTGCCAGAAATTAAGACATTATCTATTGGCTTCTGAAATCAAATTTCTGTCAAAACTTAATCTGCTCAGATATATTCTTGAGCAACCGTTTCTCACTGGACGGATTGCAAAGTGGCAAGTCCTTCTGATGCAATATGACTTAGAGTATGTTTCTCAAAAGTCGATTAAAGGCCAAGCGATCGCAGATCAGTTGGCAGATTTCCCTCTGACAGAAGAAATTAAAGCAGAAGATGATTTTCCTGATGAGCACATCTGTAATATCCAACACCCCCCAGTTTGGAACTTGTTCTTCGATGGCTCTAAAAACATGTATGGCATCGGGATTGGAGTCCTGTTGATCACTCCAGAAAAAGAAATGATCCCTTATTCTCTCAAGCTTGGTTTCCAATGTACTCATAATATGGCCGAGTATGAAGCTTTAATACAAGGCCTCAAAATTCTGCAAAGTTTCAATGTCAAAAGAGTACATGCCTTTGGTGATTCCCTACTTGTTGTCAGTCAAGTTAACACTGAATGGCAAGTGAAAGATTTCAAATTGATTCCGTATCAGAAGATCGTCTTAGCTCTTGTAGACAGCTTCAAAGAATTTCAGCTCAGTCATATCAGAAGAGAGCATAATCAGATAGCTGACGGTTTAGCCAGTCTGGGCTCCATTTTATCATTCAAAGGCAATGAATCATGTCGTTCTTTTGAAGTTGGCAGACTTGAACAACCTGCTTTCGATTCAATTATGCAAATAAACCAGGTTAATCAGAAGGAGAAACCTTGGTATCAAAACATCAAAAATTTTATTGAGACTGGTGAATTTCTGCCAGAAATGCCAAAAAGGGAGCAACGTACGATTCAACGCATGTCTACCAGATATTTCATTCTTGCCAATGTCCTCTACCGCCGTGGGTTCAGTTCTGAGTATTCAAGGTGCTTAGACAAAGAAGAAGTTATGAAAGTCATCCAAGAGGCACATGAAGGGATTTATGGTGGCCATGTCGGCTATCAGACTCTCGTCAAGCAGATCATTCGAGCAGGGTACTACTGGAACACCATGCAGCAGAACTGCCATCGATTTGTGCAAAAATGCGTCAAGTGCCAATTGCATGCGCCTTACATTCATGCTCCGACCGCATATCTACAATCAGTTGTTTCTCCTTGGCCATTTTCTATGTGGGCTTTTGACGTCGTCGGCCCGATTACTCCTTCTGCTTCCAACGGCCACAAATACTTTCTGGCTGCGACAGAGTACTTCACGAAATGGGTTGAAGCTGTTACTCTACGCACAGTAGAAGGTCGCCATGTGGTTTCTTTCATTCATAAGAACATCCTTTGCCGCTTCGGCATACCACATGATATTGTCTCAGACAATGGAACCCACTTTAAAAATGAGAGGATGAAGACCTTCTGTTCTAAATTCAAAATTTCTCATCATTTCTCAGCTCCTTATTATCCTCAAGGGAATGGCCAAGCAGAGGCCACCAATAAAATTTTGATCCGTATTTTGGAAAGGACTGTGAAGACAGGTCGAGATTGGCATGAGAAAATTCATGACGCACTTTGGGCATATCGGACCACCATTCGGACCCCGACTAATGCCACTCCTTCAGAACTTATTTACGGGACTGAAGTTGTGTTACCTCTCCATATCCAAAAGTCTGCTCTTAAATTTGCTTCTCTTATAGAATTACCACTTGGTCAGTATCAGCAGCAGAGATTGGTGCAGCTGGATCTGCTAGATGAAAAAAGGCTCAAGGCAGTAGAGCATGCTCAAGCTTATCGACAGAGGATAGCTCGACACTATGCCAAGTCCGTCATTGAGAGAAAATTTTGAGTTAACGATTTGGTGCTCAGATCGACAACTCATCTCAAGCATCGACCACGGGGCAAGTGGTCACCCAATTGGGAAGGCCCTTATGTGGTTAAGGAAGCTTTGCCTCGCAATTCGTATCGTCTAATCAACGCAGATGAAGTGGAGATGTCAGATCCCATCAATGCTCTGCATTTGAAGAAGTTTTATACCTGAAATGTTCATTCTAAAGCCTTTGTACTCTTCAAGAGAGCCATTTCAATAAAATAACAATCTTCTATCAATTCTTACATTCTTCTCCATGATACTGGGGCATTTTATTTTGATCTATAATCATCTTCTTTCATCATATGCAGGCAGGATTAGACAAAAGCTCTTTTTCTCGAATTTTGTTAATTCTCATTTTGATCTTATGATCTTTATTTTTCATTACATTTGATTTACTTTTTGGTTTGAGCAGATCTTCTTCAAGCTATTGCTCATTTATGTCAAGTTTTAAACAAATTTCCGTCAATCTTATTAAAATTTTCATCTACCTTTACCTTTAAAATATACCCTTTCAGGTTAAGGGATAAACCTGATGCCTCTTTTCCCATGAGGTATTTCTTTTTCCTTCTTTCTTTTTACCCCCCGTTCAGGACAAGGGGATAAAATCCTGAAAGTCGACCACATGCAATTAAACTATGATGGTCCATTAAATTTTACCAAAGAATCTTTATTCTCTGAAAATTTCGCTTTGTTTTAGCTCATCTTTTACAACCCGGTCCTCGCACTAGGGTATTTCCCAAAATCTTCAATTATATATTGAGCTCATTTGGAGGATCCAATCCTCGCACCAATAACTTTCTACATTCAATCTTTTGATCAAAATCTTTTCTTCTACAAAATTTGAGTTCTGATTTAAAATCTCCCAAAAGCTGATGTATTTCAAACGTCCCAGTTTTACTGGTCAGGTATTTCAAACGTCCCAGCTTTCGCTGATCAGGTATTTCCGAAAAGATCCAACACTCGTTGGTCATGTATTTCAAACGTTCCAGCTTCTCGCTGGTCAAATATTTCAAACGTCCTAGCTTTTGCTGGTCAGGTGTTTCAAAGGATCCAACACTCGTTGGGCATATATTTCAAACGTTCCAGCTTCTTGCTGGTCAGGTATTTCAAACGTTCCGGCTTTTGCTGGTCAGGTATTTCTAAAAGATCCAACACTCGTTGGTCATGTATTTCAAACGTTCCAGCTTCTCGCTGGTCAAATATTTCAAACGTCCCAGCTTTTGCTGGTCAGGTATTTCAAAGGATCCAACACTCGTTGGGCATATATTTCAAACGTTCCAGCTTCTTGCTGGTCAGGTATTTCAAACGTTCCAGCTTTTGCTGATCAGGTATTTCCAAATGATCCAACACTCGTTGGTCATGTATTTTAAACGTTCCAGCTTCTCGCTGGTCAGGTATTTCAAACGTCCCAGCTTTTGCTGGTCATGTATTTCAAAAGATCCAACACTCGTTGGGCATGTATTTCAAACGTTCCAGCTTCTTGCTGCTCAGGTATTTCAAAAGTTCCAGCTTTTTGCTGGTCAGATCCAACACTCGTTGGTTATGTATTTCAAACGTTCCAGCTTCTCGCTGGTCAGGTATTTCAAACGTCCCAGCTTTTACTGGTCAGGTATTTCAAAAAGATCCAACACCCGTTGGACATGTATTTCAAACGTTCTAGCATTCCACTGGTCATGTATTTCAAACGTTCCAGCTTTCGCTGGTCAGGGATTTCCAAAAAAAAAAAGATCCAACACTCGTTGGTCATGTATTTCAAACGTTCCAGCGTTTTCGCTGGTCAAGTATTTCAAACGTTCCAGCTTTTTGCTGGTCACGCATTTCAAAACGTTCCAGCTTTGCTGGTCATGTATTTCCAAAAAAAAAGAACTCAGCTTTTGGTCGTGTATTTTCAAAAGACCCAGCTCTCGCTGGTCATATATTGCAAAAGGTCCCAGCTCACAATTTTCGAGCTCCCAAATCAACCTATTTTCTATAAATCAAACCTTCAGGGTGTGATTCCTCCATTCTCTTCTTTTCAAACCTTCAGGTTTCAATCTCTCAAATATGTCATTTTCTAAATCTTCAAATCTCTCAAGATTATCAATTCTCTAACCTTCGGGTACAATGTTTTCAAAAAATTCATCATTTTCTCAACCCTCAGGTTAAAATCTCCCAATTTCTATCATTCTCAACCTTTTTATTAAAACCCAGTTTTTCATAACCATTCGTGTATTTCCCAAAAGACCCAACACTCGTTGGTCATGTATTTCCAAAATGTTCCAGCATTATTACTGGTCATGTATTTTAAATGTTCCAGTTTTACTGATCAAGTATTTCAAAAGGTTCCAGCTCCTCGCTGGTCACGTATTTCAAAAGTTTCAGTTTTCGCTGGACAGGTATTTCAAAAAGATCTCAACATCTACTTGTCATGTATTCCAAAAAGGTTCCAGCTTCGCTGGTCATGTATCTCGAAAAGGTTCCAGCTTCCGCTGGTCACGTATTTCAAAGGTTCCAGCTTTCGCTGGTCATGTATTTCAAAAGTCCCAGTTTTTTGCTGGTCATGTATTTCCGGAATCGAAGATTGCAACTCAAGGTCTCATCAAAATCTATATTGAGTGATTATTTCACAAAGAATTCATGAAAACTTTGCCGATTTGCTAAAAGCATTTGTTGATTCTAAATATTCTTACTGCACAAAAAGAATTTTCTTAGATTACCTCTTGTATTTCCTTCCAAAAGGTGAAACTTTTTGCGAAAAAGATAAAATTCAAATATTTTCCTGTTGATCAACCAAAAGAATGTAAGAAATGTCCTCGATATGATCAATGAAAGAAATCTTCAATGATATTGAAAAGCCAGAAGCGAATTGATATTGATCTTGGCTATGGTGCATGTTTTAAAAATGACTTTCTGGCAATCAGGCAATGGAAATATCTGGAGCTATAAAAAGAATCCACTCAATCCATATCTCCTCATTTATTCATTTAAAGCTTCAATCAAATATCCGCAAAAGAGATCTCTCGATTGTCGTCAAGATGAAGGCGAATTAAGCGAATAGATCCCCGGGGCCAAAGAAGATTTGAAACATCTCCAAGATGACGGAGTTTGTGACGGATCTTTCTAGGGAAAGTTCGGATCACTGTCGAGATAAAGGCAGATGTGATGGGCCTACCGACAAACCCTAAAAGATATTTGATTTCAGCTATCATCTAAAGACCTTTTGAACCAATATCATATATAATCCTTGAGAGAAAGAAGGATCGGAGCATCTCCAAGATGAAGGAGTTTGTGACGTACCCCTCCCCTGAAAAAGAGAGAAAAGTCAGGACATCCAAATGAAGGATGATGTGAAAAACCGAGAAAGCCCAATGACTCAAAAGAGTGTAAAAGATCATCGTGGGAAAACACCCAGATATCAAATTGCCAAAGTTGCCAAAAGTCATCTTTTCTCATGCAAAATTCTTTTATCAATATCTTGTCATTACTTGCTTTTATGAAATTAAGAATATTTCTTTTATTCTCATATCAGGGAAATGGATAGCTTCTTTGAAGAAAATCATCAGTGCTAAATTTTTGAATCTGACTCTTAGAACTGAAGAGCTAACTTCATTTGGGGGAAATACTCTAGGTAAAAGAGGGAGTATCTTTTGCACATACGTGCACATTTAGAAGCATCTGAATCTACTATGATTTTATCTTATTGGCAAAATTTTCTAGCTATCCCAAGAATGAAATGAACATTTGATATCTGTCCTGATGCAACCTAGCGTTGTTTATATCTTCCAAGAGAGTTGCCCCATCCAGTTGAAGTATCTCTTTCTGTCCCATCGCGGTTTCTTCAGTCGAGGATTCCGTATGGTGTTCCCACTCAGGTTAAGGGTCAAAACCTGAATTTTTTGCGAGAGGCCATTTGATTTCAAAAAGCTATTTCAGTCTCAGCAAATGAGACACCCAAAATCATTCCTTTTTCCAAGCTTTAAGAACCCTATATTTCTCCTTTCGCAAATCCCTTTCGGATTTTGTTCGTCCAAGTTCCGAAGGTCCCATTATGGTTTCTCCATTTGAGAAACCCATATGGTAGATTTCTTGTCCAGGTTAAGAGTTAACCCGGGACCTCGCTTTGCGAGGTATCTTCCTTGCAGGTTTGGGTTAAACCTGAGTCTCGTTTCAACGAGATCCCTCGTTTGGATGAGATGATTTCTTCCAGTCCCATCATAGCTTCTCCCATCAAGGAACCCATACTCCATACATTCATCCAAAGAAAGGATCATAATCGGGCTTCATTTCACAAGGCGTTTTCCAAAATGTCCCATCAAGGTCCTCATGTATCCCTTTCCTCAATTCAAATTCATCTTGATATATCTTTGTCCCATCCAGGTTAAGGGCTAAACCTGAATCATTCCAAAGGAGTATCTCGTCTCACCCATGAGACTGGATCAAAATCCCGATTTTCCATCATTTTTGGGATTTTCACCCAAAGTCCCATCACGATTTCCTCATTCTCTACTCAATCATATCATTCTCGAGTATTTTGTTTCCCCAAAACCATTCAGGATAAGGTTTCAAAGCCTGAGAAGCCATATTTTCAAAATAATTCTTCCATACCCAGTTCAGATCTGTGAACACCCCAAATTTTTCAAAAGATTTACAAAATGACCCTTTTTGCCCCTCACTCCATTTTCTGAGAAAACCAAAGCTAAATTTCAGCCTTTCTTCAGATCTCTGGATTGAGTTCCACATTTCAAATTCAACTCCAGATCTGAACTCAGTATTTTAAATCCAAACCTGAGCCCCGTTGTCCGGTTTCCAAAATAAAAATCGCAAAAATATCAAAAAAATGATTGGATCCTCGGCCCTATATTTTTCAGTTTGAGGTTGTAAACCTCGAATATTTTTCAAAAATTTGGACACAAATCCATTTTCTGAAGAAATTCTCTCAAAATAGCTCAGAAAATTCCTTTTTGTAAATATTTTACAAAAACACAAAAAAATTAATTTTAAATCTTCGATTTCTCGTAAAGCTTTAGGATTTTATTCTAAAAATACAAAAAAAATATAAAAATAACATAAAAAACCAAAAAATTAGAAAAATTGCAAGAAAAGCAAATGATTCTCAAGGTTTTAGGAAGCCTCTGGCTGAAAACCTCAATTTTGAACTATTTTCCAAAAAAAATCTTTTAAGGGGAATCTCTTTTAGGAAATAGCACAAAAAGCCAACGGAATCCTCCCGCACGTTTTCATCTCCCCTCTCCATCGTCCGATCTGCAACGGTCTGCGTTTTCTTCACCCTCCATCTTCAAATAGGTTCCTCGCTCGAACCTTCCACCTCTCCTTTAAGAAGAAGCCTTCACCCGTGATGGAGGATCATCCATCTCTTCGATAACGAGCTCGTTACAATCCATGAACTTCAATCAACTTTTCACCAATATTTCTTTTGATCAACGTTTCGTCTGAAGGAGATACCCATCACCCACATCCATTATCAGTATTCTCCATCCCATTATCGAGAAGGAACAACTTCAATCGACTTCTGTTCATCCAGCAACTCCATCGGTGGTCGGGTTTTTCTTCGGAAGGAAGGACTTCAACCCATCTTCCATCCAGCATCTCCCTCATCTAGGAATCGATCGAACATCCACCTTTCTTCTTCCTCCTTCGGAATCTCTGCAAACCGGGTAAATTTCTTTTCTCTTTTTCTTTTAATTCTTTTCTTTATTTTCCTGTTTTAAGGCTGCCATTATTGCATCCTTGGTGGTGTCGATATTGCTTGTACAAATATCGCCCCACCTATTGCAACATCACTGGAATCCACTGATTCCCACATCTTCTTCCCCTTTTGTTTTAATTTATTTCAGAGTTTTATCAATCTTCGCATGATTTGAGTTATTTATATCTTGTTTTTGTTATTCACCTCATACGATCTCTCACCTACATTAGGTATTTCTTTTTTATGATTATCTTGACCTGCATCGGGTGACCTTCTCCTTTTGATCTGTAACCTTCTTTAGTTCCATTTGTTAAATTTTGGTTAACCATAATGACTCCGAATGGCATTTTCATCCTCATAACTGACAGGTAATATTCAGATCCCCTTGTGACTTTACGAATGGTTTGTTCCTTTTTCTTAATCACCTGATTAACCTCAATTTCAAATTCCAGTCTGTACCTTAAACTCTCATTTCTTGTTTACATGTTTATATATATATATATATATATATATATATATATTCTTTTTCTTTCCCCTTTAGTGATTTTCTGTTTTTATTAATTTCGAATGCTTGTTCATGATCAGATCCTCCATTTGCACTGTTACTTCCATTTTTTTTTATCATTCACTGCGTTTATGAGTTATTGTACTCCATCCTATATCGGATCTCAATTGTTGGATCATATATCTATGTTATTCATGGACCTCAATGGGTTGATTCAGAATCAACTTTTGCCCCCACTGATATTTCATTTAAACATGCTACGTTTGGCTGGTATAGGATAGATAGTCATCACGCTGCATAACATTTGCATCAGCATCCAGCGTGAATGCAGCCTTTTATCTCCTTTGAGAACTCGAGCTTTTTACTAAGAATCTCTTAATCATCCATGTTATAGGTCATCTGCGTTAAATTCAACCTGCCATCAAGGTCATCTTCTTCATCCATTTGCTTGTCCCCTGTTTGTAATCCATCGGGACTCTGTACAGGAAATCCTTTTATGAATATTTTTTTTCTTTCTTTTTGTGATAATTTCTATTTTGTCCCCTGTTTTATATAATCTTTTGGTTATGACTTGGCTATGACAATACCCCATATCATTTGCGTTATATTGAACTATTTTGAGTCGGCATAAGTTCATAATAAAGTCAGTTAGGATAATTTCTGTGGCTATAGAAATTCAAACGTTGATGGTCCACAATTCCCTTGTTGGGATTTCTCTGAATGAAAAATGAACAATTACTGTCTTAAGGCTAGAGATGCTCTCGCAGTGCAGTAACATTCTCCAAAAAGGCAGCACCAGGGTACCTTGCAAAGATTTCTTTCTAGTATTCGATGACCTCTTCCCCTCTTCACCCTGGCAATCACTTCGTGTTGGCTCAGCAATATACTACCTAAGCCTGCATACCCTCTGTGACATCATGTTAAGAGATGCGCACATTGATGCTCCTTCTGGATTTTTTTTTTTGGATAGCGATAATGTGTTTTGTCATGGTGATATTGGGCATTAAAATGTATGAACATGATCTGCTTGGCCTGTGTTCAGGTGCTTGGTCAAATGAGCAACCTTCTGCTATTTCAGGGTGAATCCTCGCAAAGTGAAGTTGAGGCTAATAAAGACCTAACTGCTCGCTGTACCCTTTACTTACTGCTTTATGATACCATAATTTATCTCCTGTACCATTATTTTTATACCATCTGCACATTTCATGATAATGAATTCCTTATTCATAGGGCAGTGTCTTTTTTTTTTTATTCATTAGGTAATAAGCATTTGAATATCCACATTCTTCTTTACAACAATGCATGTAGGTATTCATGTTTTGAAAGTATTCGTTTTAGGCATATATCTAAGAGTCTGTGCATTATTCATATGCAATTTTGCAATCCCCTGGATTGCCGTGATCCCCACTTTCATATGATAGTCCAGTAGACTGTTCTCCTATACACAGCCCCTTATATCCCACCATTTTTCTGCATCTTCTTGTTGCAGTACTGCCATCCCTACTATCACAACATGGCAGCCCACACCAATTTCACACACTCCATTGCTGCGAATCATACCATCTCCACTTACCAGCCACACACTTGCCATTTTCTGAAAAATATACTGTTCACCATCTTCATAACACCAACACATTGGCCCATTCATCCCCTTCACCTGTATGTAATTATAACATTACATCCCCTGCAGGCATGTCATTTATGCCCTGTGGGCATATACCCTTCATTGCTACAGCTCCAGCACACAGAAACAATCACCCTGTTCTCTCACTGCTAGCAGCCCTTCCACAGCAAAATGCTTCATGTGGTTGTAAGTATTCCCACCATCCACGTTTCAGCCCTCTGTACACCAACCTCACCTGTCTTTTGTCATCATCACTTCAGCACTTCGGGATTACATCTGTAACAGTATGCAGTATGCTGTAATCATAGCCAAATTTTGGTTTTCATCATCATATCAGCCCTCTGCACACCAACCTACCTGTCATTTTTCCTCTCTCTGCATTTTGCCACCCTTGTCATTGATTATTTTAGCTGCTACAATATTATTTGCAGCAGCCTGGATATAACCCACCCTTTTCATTCCACAATATACTTACATTCACCACCTGCGTGCGCCCTTTTGTACACTTTATAATCACTGCACTATCTACATGTTGCCCACTATTTTGAACCCATCATAGCACTTCTTTGCTGTATATACATTTTTGACATCTCCATATCATCCACTATGTTAATTTTTCACATTCACTATCTTACCTATATTCATATATATATATATATATATATATATATATATATATATATATATATATATATATATATATATATATATATATATATATATATATATATATGCATGTAGATACATATCATTTTTTTTATCCTTCCTCACTTCAGATCTTAAATATCGTGGCATATGAGTATCCTATATTTGGTATGTTTGAGATATACAATCTTTCTTTTTCCTTTCATACTAACTCTAAGTGTTTTGCAGGAACATATGGAAAAGGCCATTATTTCTTGTAAATTCCATTTTATGTATGATGTAATAGTTAGATTGGAATAAGAATTTACCTTTCCTGCTTTAGGTAGAATAGATGAGCATTATAAACATTACAAATTACTTGTTCTCATGCATTTTTTTCTTTATTTCTCAAATTCCCACAATGGTGAAACACGAATGGCACGTGCACCATTTCATAAGAGGTAAGTTAATTCTAAGTTGACGATTTACATCAACGGCCATAGTCGGGGTGTGAACAAGACTTAGAATTCTCATCTTTTACGAAATAACACTGGATTCACACTAGATCCACTCTCAAAATTCATCATATTTTTCTCAAAATATTTTCTTTCTTTTATCAGAATTTAACTTAGGATTAACTCAAAATATATACCAATGGCCATAGTCAGGGTATATTGAGGGTTAATTTTATTTTAAATTCTATAAAAGCACTAAAATGTATTTTATTCTTCACTTGAATTTAAATGTGATTATTATATAATATATCCAATGACGACAGTTAGGGATATATTATATCTTCAATCTCATTCTTAATTCATTTAAAGAATGAAATAGCTTTTCAAAATCCAATTTCAAACTTATTCAAATTCATTCATCATATAGGGTAGAATTGCATCATATTTTTTTCAAAATTCTTTCAAAAACCCAAGTGATCTCAAATATCTTTTCTATAGTTTAAAGATTTAAATTCCAAGTTCAAAGTCCAATTTGACTTTGAAATTTCAAAATTCAATCTGTATATTCTTGATTCATTCCAAATTCAGAGTCTAGATTGACTTTGAAGTTCATTTATAAATTCAAAATGCTCAAAATCAATTTTGAAATTCCAAAATCCCAACTCAATTCAAAATCCAATTTCAAAGTTCAATTTAACTTTGAAATTTCTGATTCAGCCTCTGATTCAAAATCAAGTTTTCTTAAAATTTTAAACCAAAGGTTGAGATTGACTTTGAATCTCAAATCCAAACATTCCTAAGTTCAATCTGGGTTTTCAAAAAACCCAGATCCATCTTCAAAAGTCCCATTTGGACTTTTCAAAAACCCAAATCCTAGTCTCAAACTTGAACCCAGATTTCCAAGTGTAGGACTCCATTCCACTTTGGATCTCCAATCACGGATCCAAATTCCATTTAGGATTCAAATCCTTATTCTACTCTGGATCTCCCATCACAGATCCAAATTCCATTTAGGGTCCAAACCCTTATTTCACTTTGGATCTCCAATCATAGATCCAAATTTCATTTTAAGATCCAGATCCTCACTCTACCATTGGATCTCAGATTCAGATCCAAAATCCAATTCCTAGGATCTAGAACCCAATCCTACATTGGATCTCAGACTTCAGATCCAAATCCATTTTAGGGTCCAGAATCCAACTCTACTTTGGATCTCAGACTTCAGATCCAAATCCATCTTAGGGTCCAAAATTCTAATTTCACTCTGGATCTCGAATTACAGATCCAAATTCCCTTTAGGATCTAGAACCCAATGCTACTTTGGATCTTAAACTTCAGATCCGAAATCCATTTCTTAGGATCCAGAATCCCATTCTATCTCAGATTTCAGATCCGGACACCATCTTAGATTCCAAATCTTGGATCCAATCCCAATTCCATCTCAGATCTCAAAATTCCAAAAAAACCAATTCCACTTTCATTTTTAGATTTCAGAGCCGACTCCTATCCAGAATTCAATCTCCAAATCTATTCAGAATCCAGATTTTTTATTTAAATCCCATCTTGAATTCCAACTTTCAAATCACTTTTATTCTTCCCACATTTCATTTTTGACTTCAAATTTCAAAGATAGAATTCAATCCCATTCCAAAAACTTAAGTCCAAATTTCTAATTCAAAATCCATTTATGACTTTAAAATTTCCTTTCTTCTCTTTTCCTCTCAATTTCAAGATCATTTTTTCCAAATCCAGACTCATATCCCAAGCCTCTGATTATTCTAAAAACTTAGAACTTTAATCTTAAGTTCTAAGTTAGAAAACATTTCTTCACTTTATCGGATTCATTTGGGATTTCTTCAAAACATTTTCAAAAAGAGCATACATCTTTGCATTTGCACAAGCATAATTCATTGTGCATTTTAGACTTAGGATAAATACTTAGATAATTTCTTAGCAAAGCAAAAGGCATTAATTCGACCCTTGGTTCGATTACCCCTTATAAAGGCGCCAGGAACGGTCGAACCTCGTACCGACGAGCGGATCCCGTCTCCCAGTTTTCCCGCAAATATTTCAAAAAAAAACGGAGGCGAGTTATTTCAAATATTTTTAAAATTAAGGTCAAGTGAGACCCGCAAAAGATATCCTCTCCTCTTCTCTTCTTTCTTTCTTTTCCCTCTTTCTTTCTGTCTTTTTATCTTTTCTCCCTTCAAAAAGGAGGAAAATAAGAGGTTGGAAAGGAAAAGAGAAAGAAGAGAGAGAATATTATGAGAGGAAAATTTTTGCAATGATCACATGGGGGCACTTGCGGAGAAGATCTTTCATCGTCTTCCAAGTCTCGTGAAACTGTTCTCTCTCAATATGAGAAAAACTGGAATGACTTTACAAAATTGGTTCATCTTACCAATTGAGAAATACTTCTTAAGGAACTCACGTTGCATGTGTTCTCAAGTGGTCATCTGAACAGTATCGAGGGTCTTCAGCCAGTGCTTGGATTTATCCTTGAGGGAGAACATGAACAATATCAACCTTAATGTGTCATCCCCAAAATTATTGATCTGCACAGTGGAGAAGATCTTAAGGAACTCATCGAGATGGCGGTAGCGGTCTTCGTTGCTAAGGCTGTAAAAGGATGATAACATTTGAATGACACTAACCTTTATCTCAAAATGGTTTGCTCTCACATCAGGTCTGGTGATGTAGGAGGTGGGAGTGTAAGTGTTGGGCATGAAGTACTCCCTAAGAGAACGGATCAACTACTGATCTTAGGCCATGGGGCCGGATCGACGGGCTCTCCTGATAAGGGAATCGAGGTCCTCAACTAACTAAACAAGCTCGAGGTCAAGCGAGTGTCACCCTTGCATGCACCTCAAGGTAGACCGGTGCAGCAACCGTCCTAAGTACAGGCTTTCTACCTAACTAACATGCAGTATGGCCAAACCACAGCAAACCACAAAGCAAGTAAAGAAAAAACATAACTAGAAAGCAAGAAATAAACAAACACCACACGCTTGCACCCAATAGATATTTTGCGAAAATTCAAACTATGAGCATGGTACCAATCGTGCGCAGCCACCTCTAAGGGTATCCTAATCGGCGGGTCGTGCAAGAAAGGTAAGTTGGTATCTAGGGTTTGTAAGCAACGTGGTTCTAACCTAAATGCAGAAAAGAAACTAAACAATCCTAGTTAATGAATAGGAATTAAACTAAGCAACCTAAACAATAAACAAAAAGAAAACTATCAACCTACAAAACGTGAACAAATAGTGGCAACAAAGTGAATACTCGTATTACTCGCCATTCCCAGGCAACGGCGCCAAATTTTTTTATGAAAACGCTTTTTAAAGCAATATTTTTAGTGAAAACAAGTGTGAAAGCCGGACACCAAATAATAAAAACCGGCTCACACATGTGGTGAAGTCTGGGTCGATCTCAGGGCACGGGAAATACTTTGTATTCAACACACAATCTATACTATGCTTTATTACAAAAAATAAAAGAATTAATTAACTAAATAAATAAATAAGAGAGTGTTGCCCTACGCAGAGGGCTTAAACAAAAGAATAATAAATGGTTTTATTACAGACCCAATTAATAAATAAATGAATTAAAAATTCTACTCTAAAACTAAAAGAAAGGTCTTCAGTACTCTAAGTCCTTAGTAGTCCCCTTCTTTTGCTTTTTTTATTTACATATCACTTTGTGGTCTCTCTGAGGGCTCCCTGAGGGCACTTTTGAGGGCTTGAGGGGACCTCAAGGGGTACTTTTAGGGCACAAAAGGGGTTCTCCCGCACGTTCCAATGCTTCTCTGCAAGAATCAAAACACAAAATGCAGCAGCAACAAACAAAAGTAAATGAAATCTAAGACTTAATTGATTAGAAATTCAGCAAAACAAGATCTAACTAACTAGACACAACTTACTAAAAGATGAAATAGTGAAACTATCTAACAACTTAAGTACCAAATTCAGAAACTAACGATGTTACTTCAATATAAATATAGAACTAATCAAATCTGGAATACTTAAAATGTATAAATGAATTAATCTACGAACTAACAACTAATGCAATATGATATCAACTAATGAAATGAACAATTAATAAAATAAGCTAACTAATAAAGTGCAGCAACGTGTGCTATCAATTACTAAAAGAAAACGTTAATCAGGAAAGAATATATGAACTAAACAATTAATGAGATACTAACCCTATGAATTAACCGGCTAATGCAACATGCTATAATTATTGCAATAAGTCTAATGAAATAATGTGTAAAACATAACATTAAAAGAGCAACTAAAATGTTGCTCATGACATCACACTAATCAACCTAACAACACATGAATTGACATGAATAAAGATTGATAACTAAAAAGAATAAAAAAATAACATTAAGCGATAATATGTCAAAACACGGCTACCAATTAGAACTAGTTAAAAACGATAATTCAGTACTATTAATTAGTTTCTAATCTAAGTCTAAAAATAATAATTTTTGAAATTAGCAGAGAATTAATTAGTTGACTGATAAAGGAAAACTACTATATTTAACTAATCTATTCTAAAAAGAACAAAAATGATAACTTGATAAAGGAAGGCATATTGGCTAAAAAAATATATTTTATTCCTTTGATCTAAAACACACCAAATATCAGAAAAACATGAAACCATCTATTCTAAGCTAGATCTAACCTGAACTAATCTAGACCTAACCAAGCATCAAGAAATGAAATAAAAAAATAAAAATCTATTCTACGGCTCTCGATCTACATAAATCCAAATTATCTAATGTTTAAATCAAGAAATGACTAAACTATCACAATGACATATATTTCCTTTTTATTTTATTTTATTTTCAAATGCAAAACATAAACTAACCTATATGAATATTCAGATGATACGATGATCTACAAAACTACATATGGTGCAATGCATTATGCTATACAAAACCTAAATCTACGGTGAAAAAACGAGAGAAAGAAATGACCTGTCATGGATCGCCTCTGATGGAAGGGTTGAGAAGAGAAGATGGTTGATCTAGCTACATCCACGCTGCCCCGATGAAAAGGAAGAAGTTGCCGATGACGAAAGGGTTTGAAGCTTGAAGAAAAAGGGGAAGAAGAAGAAGAAGGGGAGAACAAGGAGAGAAAAAAATGGGCAAAAGAGTGAGAAAGAGCAAGGGAGAGAAAGAAAAGGGAGGCAAGAAGCAAGGGGCGTGAACTCTTGTAAAACTCTGGAAAATTTGAGCCTTTTTGCAATAAATAAACAACGAAGAAGTATTGTTGACTTCGTATTGGTAAGGTGAGTATGTGTCCGTCTGAGAGTTCCAGAAAAATTACGTCATATTCGAACGAACAATGAAAAACAATGATACCAAATGGTTAATATATCAAGTGGTAAGACAGGAAGGGACGTTTTTTGATTGAAGCTCCGATTTGCGGAAAAATGTCTGAAAAACATTCAAGTTGGGGGCTTTAGATGGGGCGTCATAAGAGGATAAAAGAATTTTAGTTGCAAGAATGTGCAACTAAAGAGGAAGTGACATAGTGGTAATGACGTTGGACTCATATGGTATAGGTCGTAGGTTAAAATCCCCTGGGTAACATAACATTTTTTATATAAAAACATATTTTGGTTACTAATATCGTCCAGCCACAACGAGATTAAATACATTAATGTTGCAAGTTATTGCAATGAAACGAATCTTGACGCACTGGTGGGGTCGTTACCCCTTAGGGAGGAGACCTTAGTTCGAATCCCCTTGTGCACCATTAATGGAGGATATTTATTTTAGAAGGATGTTTCAACTTACTATAATAAATATTTTTTTAGAAGGGGGAGGGGAAAGACGTTTCAACTTCCCCAATAAAGATATTTTGGGGGAGGCATACATGAAAGGTGGGCTGGACGTTTTCCCAAATGGGAAGCCCAACCAAAGCCATTAATGAAAGGAAAATGGGAAAATGAAGTTGGAGGAATTCGAAGGGGTGTGAATGGGAGTTACAATGTGGGTTCTTAATGAGCATGCGTGGGATTGTGAAAAAAAAAAGGAAAAAAAATCAAGAGGGATTACAAAACCAGTTCTTTTGGGAAATCGCCCTCTTCCCTCTCTCTGGAATTGTTGCTTCTTCCTCTCATGTCCTTCTCTTTCCTACGCCCACCCTCTCTTAGTCTAGCCATGTGATTTAACTTTGTTGCGCCTTCCACCATTGATTCTGGTGAAGGAAGGTTCGATAGTGCCGAAAACCACCAACCGATGTTGAAGGTAAGCACCGAAACAGACGATACTTCAAAACCAGCCTATCGGTTTTATTCAAACTTTTTATTTATCGAGAGGTAAGGGCATAGTATCTTTATGCATATACATGGTGCTATGGAATACAAGTATGTTGCGCACCATCTTCATGTAGGGGTACATTTCTTTCTACACGTATGTAGTGTCATTGATCGAGTATGTTATGAATCATATCATTTCATTTTGATGCATATGCGTGTAAGTGCATTACATTTCATCAAACATTTATGTGGACATGGTAATGTAGATATCGTACTCCTTATGAGCATAAGCATCTCCATTGGTCTCGTCTCGCTGAGTGTTGATTTTTGTGTTTGAGTACCAGCATCTTAAACATATTCGTGTTATTGATTAGTATTTAGGATATATATACACATTTTTTTTTCAATCAGAAATATGGTAGTAATACTGTTTTACGTTCTTGAATAACTAAGAAAGAAAAATAATGAGGAATAGGTATTACACTATAGTTATGAAAACACCATTCTCTATACTTCAAAAATGTACTTATAAAGAACCTAAAAACTTCTAAGCGTCAGGTTACACAGTTGCACATTCCAGCCTGTATAATCACAACAGAAGCTCCTTAGTGTTCAACATCGAGTTTATGGGTTCAGTTGCCCTCTTACTACGGTGAGATACAGGTCGGACTCAATCGACCTGTACGCCTCCTGTTAGGGATAGGTAACCACCCCTATTCAGACGTTGAGGGGAGGTAAAAGCACATTTTGGACCCATGGCTGATCCGTCCGAGTGTTTAAACCATTTCCTCAAATAAACGTGAGGCACTATTATCCAAGTGCTAGCCAAATGAAATAAACAATCAACCTTGCAAATGATTTTTTTTTGTTAAAGTCTGACCCAACACTAAATAATAGAAACAACAGTGGTGACGTTTCTGTATAAGATGGCCTGAAAAGTCAAAATGGATAGTTGGTGCATGTTATAAAAGAACTCCAAAGTAAGCACATATGTGAAAATAGCAGAAACCGACTATTTAGGTAGTGGGTCCGTGGAATGTCCAAAACTTTTGGGACGTTTGGAATAAAGTGCAAGATTGAAACCAACTGAGTATAGGGAATATCTCAAAAAATTTGATTTAAACTCGTTCTGGTAAGATTAAAATATTTCAACATTGGTATAAGGGGGTCGATCGATTAAAAAAGAAAAAAGAAAAAAAAATGTGTCAACCAGTTCAAGTAGGACCCAGACTGGGGTTTTCTTTTCCTTAGCGTTGCAGTAGGTTTGCCCTGCAACAACTCTCAGTCTTGATCATAGTGGTCAGATTGAATGTACCGAGTTCGGCGGACTCGGCCACGGCTGAAGTCATGGTAGCCAAGCTGAGTGCCACAGGGGAAAACGCCCTGTTGTGGTCAGACTGACAGACCGTGGGTAAGCAGACCCAGGTTAACGACTAAAGCATGGCAGTAATGACCGACCTCTGTAGGTATTATCGGTTGTTGTTCGCCTTGATTTGAAGCAGGTTGTTGGCTTGTTTCACGAACGGTTGTGGTTGCAGCTTACCAAAATCAATTGGGGCTTCACATGGTTTGTAGGAGCTGTTAGTGCATATTAACTTGTGTTGGGACGTTGGAGTTTCAAAACCCAGTGACACTCTAGTAGGGGTTTGCTTAACCTTAGGTATAAGAAAAATAAAATGACATAAAATACAAAATATATATATATAGTGGGCCGACGGGGCCTATCAACACCCAGCAGGACTTAGAAATACAAGCACGTTTGTATAATATATGTGTGTATATAGGGAAAATTTAAATTGAAAAGTCAGGTTGCATACCTTTTTGGGTAGACTGGTTAAGGATGTCAGTTTGGTCATGCCATGTTTAATGACTTATGTTAGCCACTTAATAGACATACCGAGTCTATGCAAACCCACACCCAGTTACTACTTAAGGTCATGGATCAAGCACCATACTATGAAATGTCAGTTTTTGTAGTTAGTATATGAACTGGTTTGTAGGCTTTTATCATATGAGGGATGGTATATATTGTAAACCAAGAAACAAAGATTTTACCTTTCATATATATATATATATATATATATATATATATAATCTTTGTCTATGACATGGTGAGTAGTTGAGCTTATAGTGTTTACATAAAATATTGAAATAATGTTTCCTAAGGCATAGTGAATTTAAATTACCATACATCACACCCTAAAGGATTTCTATGTTAAAATGGGTAAACTATAAAGTTTAGCTTACCATCATCCGTCTGGTATAATACACAAAATAATAATGATAATAATGTCATATTAATAAGGGCAAAATGCATTGTAAACTTAGAGTTTGGTTATATGGGCCATAGAGATTATTGATGGTTGGGTTACCTTCTTTCTTACTCATTCTGAATATGCTATTAGTAGCCTCAACTTGATAATAATGTACTTGAGATTAATGAAACAATAATCTTGATGTGTGTGGAACAAAATCATTTTCACCCACACCTACTCGCATTCATTTATGGCAAATAAATAAGTAATATAAGCAAATGAGGATGCGTGATATTTTAGTTGCGTATGAGGTACAGGTCAATGTATTGTGCATGAAATTTTGATTTCGATAATTTTCATAGAATGAACTGGGCACCCTAATTAATGATTAAGTGCAATATGTTGTATATTGATTTTGACATATAACTTGTATCATATGAAGTTGATTGTTGAAAAATTTCATGTTGTTATTACATGTATGCGTGCATAAGGGATCAACTTGTATATGAACCTATGATTATGAGAAAACTCTGATATAAGAACTATAATGTTAGTTCAATTGCTTTTACTTTGGAAATCTATCAAGCATGATCGAGTCTCACATACTCTTGCCCATCGAACACATGAGATTATGTATCATGCAATTGTGAATGTCATGACCATAGTTTTAATCCAAAAATGCAGATAAATTAATGCATGTGATTTGATAAATTCTATTGATATGGTGGGTCGTGAATTATGAAAGGTTCGAAATTAAGTTCGCAATTTTGTAAAACCCTTGTAATGCCATACGAGCATTTATGAAATGTTAAAGTTGGGATATGCCATGTGGTAGCATAACCAGTGGGGTATGATACGTATACCCTAGCACAAAGACAAAAGCTAAGATAATGCATATACAAGTACTTGGTTCAGGTTTGAATCGAAACGACGAAAAGTTATGTTAGTGCCTATTGCACACTAAGTTAAGAAATGTGCATACACTGAGATCACCCCGAGTGTAGGTTGGGATTTTGGAAATCCCTGGTGGTGCACTGACTCACACACAAAAACAAACAAGAATGAAAGTTATGCACATATAATATAAATATGGGATTTTGGGTATACCTGAAAGACAATATATGTTACTGATTTCCTGGGATACTGGGTATACCTGAAAACAGTATATGTTACTGGTTTTTCAGGGCTCTGGGTACACCTGAAAGATGGTGTATGTTATTGGACCCAAAGTCTAACTTGGAGAGAGTAGATGGTACAAACTCTGTGGGACATTCTAGTTTTTGTGAGAGTGAGGCATCTCACTCGGTCTCCAGTCCTCGGAGTTAGGGGGACAGGACTACCAATGTGTCTTAAGTGGTAGATCCAAGTCTTCTGCAGAAGTACAGGGTGTATCCTAATTTCAGTTCTAGTCTTTGGGGAGTACTCTCTCGATCACGAACTGTCCCCTTTGGATATCTGTACGGCTAGTCACACGGGTTATAAAATAATAGACCCCCGTGTGGTCTCGGTCTGTTATGATGTTGAATGCATGTGCGTACCCACAGGGTAAGTAACAAGAGAAAACATAAAGTTAGTGTATTTATGAAAGTCTTCAAGTAGTTGCATAATGCTTGATGTTGCAATTGTTTAGAGTATGTTTGTGATTCATTCATGTGATGCCTAACTCATATCTGGTTTCCTTTACATGCAAATAGTGATAACCTAAGTGTGATTCATGTGGTGCTTAACCCAGATCGGTTTTCCTTTATATGAAAAATGTGATAGCTTAAATGTGAGTCATAAGATATGATATGTTATACATTGATGTCTATACTTTATGCAATATATCATGAAATGCTTTAATTAAGTGAATGGTACATCCACATTGGTTTAAAAGTTTGTTACTGCTTATATAATTGTATAGCACATATACTTGTACACATGACACTGAGCACATGCATCTAGATATTATGCTTCTTACTTAGACGGGGTAGTCTGACCCCTTCTGAATTCATATTTTTAGGAAACAGATTAAGGTGAGCAATTGCAGTCGTCACTGCGAATAGTGCCATGTGACCATATCTTCTGCAGATGTCCTAAGGAACTCTGACTTGTAATAATTCATTAAAATACAATTTATGACTTGTAATATTTCAATGGAAGAGTTTACTGTTATTGCTTCTATACTATTACTTGTTACCCGCCCAAATATTTTGACTAAGGATTTAAATAAAACAATATCACTGATGTTTAGAAAAAAAAATTATTCTAAAATTTTCATGTTAGTTATTTGGGGCGTTACAACTCTAATTCTGACCCCTCTGCTGTTGTGTTTGCTCGGTCGGCAAGGGGCCCGCACCCCTGTCGTTGGTACTTTCCGGTAGGGGGCTCTGCCCCCTGCCCTTGTTTAAGTAATAGCGACAGAGGGATCCACCCCCCCTGCCGTTGTGTTTGCTCAGCCGGCAGGGGGCCCGCCCCTCTGCCGTTGGTACTTTTTGGCAAAGGGATTCACCTATTTTCTTATGCTTCTTCCTGTGTCTTTGTCTTTGACCGGCAAGAGTAATGTGCATTGCAGGTGCATAACAGAGCAAAATATGTGATGCTTAATGCTAAGCATTACATGCAGATTAAAATGCTATGCAAAAAGAAACAAGGAAAATGCAAATCGGATAAATACTCGTGGTGAGTAAGTGATGCAAGTGCATCACAGGTTATTTAATTTCTTAGATGCAACACTTTTCTGTTCACACACTCACTTAGTTGTGGATATCTAGGACTGCTTTGATGGAGTTCGAAGATCATGCTGAGCATGGTTTTAATGTATGAAAATAGAAGTGTTCTTATTTTTGGAGTTCGGATTTCATGTTAATCATGGTAGTAGTTAGCGGGATATTGGAGTGTGTTTGTTGCAGGTACATGTTTGACATTGTTTTGATATGAATGATTTGAATGTATTTTAATGTTTGATGTGACTGTATTCATGCTTGCATGAAGTTATTTTCAATTTGATTATGCCTTCTATGTGAAATTATATCATGAAAACATGCTTCAAATGAATGTATCGTGTTATGAATGGGTTTGCACATGAAAATGAATGATAAGTTATCAATGCTTCAAACATGTTTCAAATGAATTGTTTTGCACATGAAAATATTAAGTTATCAATGCATGCATCATAGTTCTTGTGATTGATTGACATCATATATATGTATATATATATATATCAAATCATTACATCTACCATGAATGCATGATAAATTAGATATTTTCTTCATCATAACATTCTTATGATTCTCTTTTAACTGGTTAGGATAATATTTGTAATATCATAAGATAAAATGACTGCAAACTGTGAATGGATGTACCGTAGGATAGTTGACAATAAGGTATCACTTGAATATATGGATGGTGTTGAGAATTTTATTGAATTTACAATGGCAAGTGTCAGTACAGTAGATCTCATAGGTCGGATCAGGTGCCTCTGCACGCTGTGTAAGAACAATTAATTTGTAGAACCTCATGGCGTTAGACATCACATATACAGGAAGGGTTTTGTGAGTGATTATCAGAATTGGACGCTTCATGGTGAAGAATTTTGGAATAATTTTGATGCATGGGTGGATGTGGTGCACAATAATCCATATGTGAATTTGATATTTGATGCTGCAGGACCAGAACTGAGTTCTGCTATGAGTCTTAGTGATGTATCAACTGGGGTAGAGGAAGAAGTAGCAAACGATGCAGCTAGTAGATTTTATGATTTACTTAGAGATGCTGATGAACCACTTTGGAATGGTTGCAAAAGTCACACTATCTTGTTTGTAGTTCTTCAACTAATGAATTTGAAGTCCGAGTATAATTTGAGTCAATCATATTTTGATCGTTTGTGCTCTATCGTGAAGAGTATATTGCTCAAAGATCATAAATTGTCACAAAATTTCTATCGTGCAAAGGTTACGGTCAACACTTTAGGTATGGGGTATCAAAAGATAAATGCTTGTCCAAATCACTGTATGTTGTATTTCAAAGATCAAGAAAATAGCAGATCATGTTTGTCATATGGGCAACCTCAGTTCAAGCCAAAGACAAGGGGCAATGGTAGCACGAGGTCAAAAGAAGTGTCATACAAGTCGCTTCACTACTTCTCTCTCACCCCTAGATTGTAATTATTGTATATGTCTTTGAGGATAGCTACACACATGAGATGGCATGCAAATAAAATTTGACATGATGAAGACAAGATCACGCATCCAGTTGATACGGAAGCTTGGAAGTACTTTGATCGTACTCATCAGACCTTTGCAATGGAAGTGAAAAATGTTAGGCTCGGTTTATATACAGATGGGTTTAATCTATTTGGGGGTACATCAACCCCATACTCATGTTGGCCAGTATTTGTCATCTCATACAACCTTTCTTCAAGCTTGTGTATAAAGCGTCAAAATCTTTTCTTGTCTCTATTGATCCCTAGCCCGGCGTCTCCGAACCAAAATCTTTATGTATATTTAAGGTCATTGATTGATAAACTAAAAATATTGTGGGATGACGGTGTTCTCACATACGATGCTCACAAAAAATAAAATTTCAATATGAAGGTTGTTCTATGGACAATTAGTGACTTCTTTGCATATGCTATGTTATCTGGTTGGAGCACACATGGGAGGTTGGCATTTTCGTACTGCATGGAGGATACAAAATCTTTTAGATTGACGCATGAAAGAAAGTCGTATTGGTTTGATTGTCACCATCAATTTTTATGCAGAGACCATCCGTTCCGACGACAAAGGAATGTATTCAAAGCAGGCACAACTAAAATAGAAGGTTCACCTACATGATTGTTTGGCATAGAGATTTTAAGACAATTATGATATTTTTCATATGGACTGACAGATGCCCGTAGTGAGAGGCCCTTCTTTGGATTTGGGAAGGATCATAATTGGATAAAGAAATCTATATTTTGAAAACTATCATATTGGTCGACCTTATTGATATGACATAATTTGGATGTGATGCATGTAGAGAAAAATGTGTTTGATAATGTATTCAATATGATAATGAATGTCAAAGGGAAAATGAAGGATAATCTGAAGGTCCGTACAAATTTAAAAGTAATATATAAAAGACCAGAATTAGAACTCAAAGAGTATAATGATAAAGTACTGAAACTAATGGCAAGGTGCATGCTTGGACCAGATCAAGTAAAGCAGGTATGTTAGTGGTTGAGATAGTTGAGATTGCCAGATGGATGCGTCTCTAACATTACTTGGGTTGTGAAGATAGATAAGGGACAATTATGGGTTAAAGAGCCATGATTGTCATGTTATCATGCAACGGTTGATTCCCCTAGCATTCCATGATATATTAGACAAACCTATATGGGGGGTATTATCCGAGTTAAGTCGATTTTTTAGAATATTGTGTATATCAAAAGTTGTAGTAATTGAGGTAAAGAATCTAGAGGATTTTGTCATCACTACTATTTGTCAGCTAGAGAAGATATTTCTACCAACATGTTTCGACGTTATGGAACATCTGATCATACACTTGCCATATGAACTTAGGGTTGGTGGTCTTGTGCAATATCGGTGGATGTACCCATTTGAAAGGTAATTTTTTTTTTATATTTTTCTCTCTAATGCTATTGGAAATTCATTGTATTACGAGATGTATATTGCTGACAAATGTATGTTTGACCTCAAAAAAAAGGTTTAAAATAAAGCAAGAGTAAAGGGTTCAATTTGTGAGGCATACACTTTAGAAGATATTTTAAATTTCTCATCTATGTACTTTGAGCCTCACATTTCAACACGTTACACTTGTCCACCTCGTAATGATGATGGAGAACAAGTTATTGTGGTTGACAAACTATCGATATTTAAACTACTTGGAAATACCTTTGGCAGTTGCCGGTCAGGACTCTTGGAAGATCGAGAGCAAGATGCAACATAAACCTGTATCCTTTTTAATTGCTCAGAGATCGACCCCTACATCGAGTAAGTATACATAATATGTTACACTAAGTTCTCTACGTACATAGTTCGGTAATATAATTATTTGTTAAGTGCAGACGATTTGATCTGGAGTTGCGAAAAGAACTTCTCCATCTCACTGATCCAGAATTACAAAAAGAACGTGAAAATAAGTTTGTGACATGGTTGAAAGAGTTGGTAAGGACGATGACATGCATTCTTTATGTGTAAACAATAATATGTTACTTAATTGGTCTTGTTTACAGACATTATTTATGCTTGTAGATCCGCCATGGTGATGTTAATGACAAAGAAATATGTGATTTACAAAATGGTCTGACCAAAGTTGTGCAATGTTACAACGTTACAACGGATACATCGTAAATGGTTATCGATTCTATACAAAAGACTATGGTGTAAACAAGTCAAAGATAAATAGTGTTGTGTGTATCAAGGGTAGCAGTTACGGTGAAAATAAACTTGACTACTACGGTGTTATTGAAGAAATAATGGAGTTGACTTACTTAGGCTTAAATAACAGGGTAACTTTATTCAAGTGTCATTGGTTTGATCCTACAATAACAAGAGTCGACAAAGCCTCAGTCATTGTGGAGGTGAATCATAAATCAAGGTTTAGAACATATAAACCATTCATATTAGCATCGCAAGCTCAACAAGTTTACTATACTTCATATACGAATACAAGTCAGATAAAAATGAATGGTGGGCGGTTTTCAAGGTGAAGTCTAAACTATACCCTGAGTATGATCAGTTACAGGAAGACAAGATTATTAAAGAGGGTGATTACTATCAATCAGATGATATGTATGACTTCTCTTATGGTCATGATGTCACACATGGTCTGCATGTCACATCTTCATTGTCCGATGGCACAGGTATGGAAAAATGTGATTCAAATGATATACCAAGTGGATGGGCGCCCAATAAAGAAGAAGACGAAGAGGAGGAGGAAGAAGAAGAAGAATATGAAAGTCAAACAAGTGATGAGGAAGCATACTCGAGCTAGTGAAATACATCTTGTAATACATACCACATCACTTTCTCGAAATACATCTTGTAATACATACCACATCACTTTCTCATATGCTCTTATTTTTGTACTTCGAAGACCATGCTAGTCATGATATTAGTTAGCAGGATATTTGAGTGTATTTGTTGTAGGTACATGTTTGACAATGATGTAATATGAATGATTTGAATGTATTGTCATGTTTGATGTGACTGTATACATGCTTGCATAAAGTTATTTTCAATTTGATTATATATCCATGAAATTGCATGTCATGTAACTGATCCAAATAACATTTTTATTTGTTAGAATATGGTTTATGGAGGTAACAGTGGTCAAGGACCAAGTGGAGGCTGTGGGACATCATTAGGTAGATGTCTTTGTGTTATATTTAAATATAGACATTCATTATATTTTTGCTTATATATTGATATAAAAATTGTTACTTGTTAATCATATTTATAGGATCCTAACTCAGTGATAGTCAGTCTCAGCCTTCGTCTTCACCTAATACTTCGATAGGTATATTATTTAAATAATTGTATACTTAATTAGTTTAAATATGCATTGTGTGAATTTCTAACTCATTGTTTTGTAGGTGATGTTTCACCTACACATGACCCACCTACACCAGCTACTCATACGCATCACGAGACAATGCCGGATGCTGGGTCTTCTCAGTCTGACACACAATGACTTATTCAAATAGTGTATATCGATAGTTGATCGTAAGTATTTCATTGTCACTTGTCCAATACTTATCTTATAAATAGTGTATATCGACAGCCGATTGTTAATGTGTATCAATTCATGTGCAGCATGAGGTTTGAGCCACAATAAATAATACAAGAAATTAGGAAGTCACTACTTCAGCATCTTCCAGGACCGATCGCTCAATAAAAAGAGTATCCGAAGGAGGTATATGATAGATTATTGTCATCATTCATGGTATGCAATCAATTATCATAACTAATGTGTTTCATATTTAATTTTTTGTTATAGTTATGTGTTTAACTTTCTGAAAGTATTTATAGGCTTTGCACACTTCGCGACTGCAAACGAGAAGAAGGACGTGAGGGTAGTGTGGCAGAAAGTGGCTGTCAATTGATTTGCCGACATGCTGCACAATATAAAGACTGTAGCAATAAAAGCAGCTGGTGGGATAGATGATCCACTGCAGTGGAAGGGTCATGACCTTTCTACTATCAAGAGAGATTATTGGAAGAGAATGTGCGACAAGTGGGTGAGTAATGAATTTCGAAACTGCTCAACAAAGGCTGCACAAAACTAAGTGAAGATGCCTGATGCCCATCTACACACAGGTGAATCTAGGACTTTTGGGAGCCACCAGAAGAAAATGGTAACTCATCAATATATATATTATCAAATTTATAAGTATTTTTATATACTTTTTAATTGATTTTTTTATCATTTAACCTTGCAGGCAAAAAAAGGAGGCATTGTGTCTTACAAGGATGTGTTTGTTGAAACACATAAATGTAAAAGCACGAAAGAGTTTGTATCAGAGAAGGCAAGAGCGACATCGATATGTATTTATTGTATTAATAAACATTGTAATATACAAGTTACTATGAATTACATTATCATAAACATTGTAATTCTTAATTATTAATTTATATTATAATTATTACTTTGTAGGAGTCATACGAGTAGCAGATGGTAGAGAGATATGGTGATGACTCCACTCAGCATCCGCCTTTTGATCATGCAGCATGGGTGACTGCAACAAGTGAACCCAAAAAGGGTCGTGTGTTCAGGTTTGGGAGTAACATGAACACCACACAAGTCGTTGCCTCCTGCAGCCAGGGCTCTCAGAGTTCTCCCGCCAGCATCAACTCCCACCGTCTGATTGACCCTGTTATGTCTTGTAATGGTGTCTGTCAGCGTCTTGAGGACAAAATACATGACTTTTTACATGAAGTCATTCTCAACCTTGTCCATAATGAGTTGTGCACCTTTTATCGGGATAAGAGAACTTCGTCTGCATTCAACATGAGCTCGGGTGCCCGTCAGGTATAAAGATTCATGTAATTTGTTTCATGTTGTTAGATTTCAAACTAGTATATGCATGATTGAATACATATATACATGATTGAATCACTATGAATTTTTTTGACACCTTTAAAACACATATATGCATGATTTAATCACTATACCATTTTTTTGACACCTTTATAACACATATACGCATGATTGAATCACTATGAATTTTTTTTGATAACCTTACAACACATATAAGCATGATTTCATCACTATAAATTTTTTTGACCCCCTTTTAACACATATATGCATGATTGAATCACTATGAAAGTTTTTTGACAACCTTAGAACACATACAAGCATTTTTTTATCACTATGACAACTTTAGAACACATATGAGCATGATATTAGCATATATAAAAGTTTTTTTATTGCCTTATAACATATATATGCATGATTGAATCAATATGAAAGTTTTTGACAACCTTAAAACACATATATACATGATTGAATCAATATCAAAGTTTTTTGACAACCTTAAAACACATATATGCATGATTGAATAACTATAAAAGTTTTTTGACTGCCTTAGAACACATATGAGCATGATTGAATCACTATGAAAGTTTTTTGACAACCTTAGAACATGTGAGCATGATATTAGTATATATGAAAGTTTTTTTACTGCCTTATAATACATATATGCATGATTGAATCAATATGAAAGTTTTTTGACAATCTTAGAACATATATATGCATAATTGAATCACTATGAAAGTTTTTTGACAACCTTAGAACACATATAAGCATGATTTTATCACTATAAAATTGTTTTACTGCCTTAGAACACATATATGCATGATTGAATCACTATGAATTTTTTTTACTGCCTTAGAACACATATATACATGATTGAATCACTATAAAAGTTTTTTGACAACCTTAGAAGACATATAAGCATGATTTCATCACTATGAAAGTTTTTTGACTACCTTATAACACATATGTGCATGATTGTGATACATAACACATTTATTTGACAGCCTTATCAACATTATATGCATACGTGAATCACTGTGACATTTTTTTGACAACCTTATAACACATATTTGCATGATTGATTCACTATGGATTTTTTTTGTCAATCTTAGAACACATATTTGAATTTTCTTATTGTCCTTCACTTTATTGCTAGTCTATGTGTCATTCAGCCATTTACTTTGATTGCGTTAGATTAGGTGCATTGCATATAATTTATTTCATTATATTTTGTTTATCAATACTAACATTTTGGTTCTCTTATAGGATGTTGGAGATGATCAGCGTAGAGAAACTGATGTAGGCATGGATGGAGGGGCCGATCGAGACAATAAAGAGGATGATGCCCGAATCTTGGCGAGGATTAGATTCATGTATTTAATTTGTTTCACGTACTTGTAACTAATTAGAACTTGGCAAGGACTGTACTGGGTTATTAAATTTGTTTAACTTATAACTTGTGTTAAATTTGTTTCACATGCTTTGTATATGTATTTTTTATGTGTACTTTATTTTTTATACACAGGTTATATAAATTGTATAACGAGAAATTTTTCTCAATATTCATATTTAAAAAAAAAAATTATGACAGATTAGCAACGGATATTATCCATCACCAATTTAAATCAGTCGATGTTTTGTGACAGAGTTTAATCCATCGCTAATCCCTCGCTAAATTGGCGACGAACACATATTTATCATTAAATTTTACTGATGGAATATATTCCTTCGCAAAACCAAATCAGTCCTTATTTAGCGATGGACATGATCCGTCGCTAATTAGCGATGGATTGGCGTTAGATAAATTCTGTCGCATTTTTAGCGACCAGGATTATGTGATGGACGTTTTTTGTCGCTAATCTGTTGCTAAACATGTTATCAATGGATTAGTGATGGATAGCGTCTGTCGCTAATCTGCATTTTTCTTGTAGTATTCTTTGAAAGTACTGTAGGTATGTAAGCTTGCTTCTCAGATTTAGACAATGGAGACCATACAGAGAGGTCATCCTTTTTTTGTGATGGACATTAGGAGAGGAACCTTGCTATAATTGTTGTCTGGTGAGCCCAAATGAATCATATTTATTTGTCTAATTTGTTGGTTCTCCCATGAGATTCATCTTTCTTGGACTCTTCGCTCTCCTTGATAATAGATATGGGGTATTAGAGGCATCAAGTATGAATAGTTACTATAGATAAGGGCTTGTGAAACCCAAACCATTGTGTTATTAGATGATCCTTGTCATATCTTTCCTTGGGAACCAGTTCTCTCTTACTTCACAAGCTTGAACCACTTTTTTTGTTATGCAATCATTATTGCTCGGCTCTGACTATTTTTCATTCACCAGCAACTCTCTACTGTCTGTGTAGTCTTGAATGATGTGTTTCAAGATAAAGCACTCTTCGGTGTCATAACTCATGGCTCTATGATATCTGCAGCATTTGGCTGGGTCATTTTTTTCAATTGTGGTGGGTTAGATACCTTAAGCAACTTGACTAATTCATCGTGTAGCAATAGATCCAGGACTTATAACTGAGGCTGCATAAACTTGGTGAATGTTCAGTCTCTGGTCCACTTGCGATTGCCTCCATATTTGTTTTCATTTTGCTTCTTTGGGAAGGCTCTCTAATTATTCGCATTCTGCCCCTGACTATCATTTTTCTTGGCCTTTTGTCCTATGGTCTACATTATATTGACCTAACCATTGGATGGGTCTAACTTCCTATATATGTTGTTGTCTTTACTGCTCTTCAAGAACTCATCATATACTGCTCTCTTAATGCCTATCTCAAAGGTTGTAGCCTACCTTAAAGGTTGCGGCCTTTTCGATGAGTTTGACATACGTTTCAGACTGAGCTATGTTAATCAGGCTTTGTAGAGGTTGAGAAAAATTGTCTACCAGGATGACCAGGGCATGGGAGTTTGAGATCGGCTCTTTTATCTTACTGGTTATGAACCACCATCAGTTTATGAACTCATGGGCACCTTTCTCTTTCTTCTACTTCAGGTCATAAAACTGACTTATGGTAGGAAGGGCCTCAATATTAAATATGAATTATTCTATGAACAGGTTGATGACCTACTTAAATTCTCTAACATTTTGGAGGTTCAGAGTAACAAACCATTCCAATGTCTCTTTCTTCAAACTTTTAGGGAACCAATTAATTAGCCTCTTATCATTATTTCGATATTTAGCTATACTTCTCATAAATAAGGATAAGTGAGTCATTGGGTCCCCATTTTTGCAGAACTTTAACAATTTCAGAGGAGTCTCATCATCCTCATCATCATATCCCCCTGGCAGGAAATTGTCCATAGAGTGTTCTCTCTGATCCATGTTTATGTATCTCATTCTCGATGTTAGGATCCAGACCATGTCTTCTAGTGATTTAATCTTTTTGTTCGACTGAGACAACATGATTTGGACTGGACGGGTCGACCTAGATCTGTGGACTCTCCTTTCCATATTAGATACTTGGGTCTCTCCTCACTTATTGTAGCCTTTCTCCTCTTGCGGCTCTGGAGTCCATCTGATCCTTCTTTTGGTCTCTTTGTGAGCTTGTGCTCTTTTATATTCTGATTCGTGAACTCTTTTAACCCTTCTTTCAGCTTGTGCATGTTCTTGTCCCAACCTATCTTGGATCTCTCTCATTTTCTACTCAATCTTTTTCATATTTTGTCTTGCTTGTACTAGCACATCTCTTTCTTTGGACCGAGCTTTGAAATGCAAGGCCTTAAGAGTTCGTCGCTTGGTGGACTCACATATGTTAGAGTTGTCTATCTTGTAACCTACATGAGGGATTTTATGAGATTAGTGAGACTGTCATTCTTTGGACAAAGATTTGAAATGTGAGGTCTTAGGGATTCATCTTTTTGTAAACTCATTTATGCTAGAATTACCCATGTCGTAACCCAATTGAGAGACTTTACGAGATTGATGAGAGTACTGACATGAGCCAGACTCAGGAAATATCAGGGTCTCTCTTTTTTTGGTCATCCACAAACTCATCAAGAATGTTTGTATGAGTTCTTTCTTTAGGATCCTCATCAAATATGATATTTTGCATCACATGGGGTGGCATCTCGTACGTGCGATTCTCCAGAGGTGGTTCCTTTGGGATAGATTGAATTTGGAGTTTGCAGGCTTTAAATCAGGTTTGCATTATGCCCCAAACAATTGGTCCACACAGGCCCACAATAAGTAATGAGAGATTTTTAAAATAATGGGTACCTTAGAAAGTTGTGTTCGCTGATCCGTGAGGTCCCTTCGAGTTCTAAGGTTTCAGGGTTCTCTTTCAAGTCCACACTGATATACTCAAGCTAACAACTTAAAGATACTAGCGTAAAATATCTAGCTCTCATGGTATCACCACTGATATACTCAAGCTAACAACTAAAGGGTACTAGTAAAGAAATTTGAAGACCCAAATAATAAGATGAGATTTTTGAAAAATTTTACAATAAAAAAAGGGTTTTGTTTTTAAGAGAGAGGAAGATAAAAAATAAGGAGCACACAATGATATTAAGTAATATCTCAAACAAACTGTAACTTGTTGGAGGTTTTGTTTTTCTATTTTTTATGTGACATGTATTTTCTCCAGCAAGTGTTTCTAAAATGTGATAAAACCTAAACCTGATATGTATGCATGGACCTAATGCAAATCCTATATTTGATATTCAATAAAGAACCAATAGCAAGACACTAAACAACCTTAAAGAGGATGATATTATCTTTGAAATAAAAATAAAAATTACAAGATTTGAATTTCGAAGCACGAAGATACGCTATTTGGAATGCCAAAACACCAATGAACTTTTCTGCCCTAAAATGACATAACAGAATTTTCTTGGGGATTTTTATCCAACAAAATCATCTTTATAGATTTTCTTTTCAAAAGATCAGAGAAAGCTTGGGATGTCAGCTTTAAAAAAAAATGATTTTCTTCAGATCTAACACCCAAGCATAGAGAAACACCTCACAGAATAGAAATGGTTTTGCTGCCTCACACGCTCCCAAATGGGAAACATAAACTTCCCAAGTGATTTAGACCAAAAAATTCTCATTTTTAGGAAAACCTTACAGAAAATAAAATTTACAAAAATGAGTTATCTTTTAGATAAAATAAAAATCACACTATTTTGACATCGAAGTGCAAAGATAACCTTCCTGGAATATCAACTATCCAAAAAATTTTGTGTCAAAACAAGAACAGAACTTTTCGAGAAGCTTTTGAGGTAGAAATATATAGTTTTAGGAAAAATACCTAAAATATTGAGAATTGTATCTTTCCAATGCAAGAAAAATAGCTTAATTTGGATACCAAAGCACTGAGATACAACCTTTGGAAGACAATCTATTTAGAAAAAAAAAATACAAGGACCAAATTGTAAAAGGGTTTTGTCATTTTAGCCCCTAGACGACTAAATTGTTTTGTTGTTTTGGTCCTATACATCAAAAGGGGGTTTGTTGCCGTTTGAATAAAAAAACTCAAAATTTAAAGGTTTTGGATTTTTTAGAACCCAAATCCTACTGACAATGCACTTCTAACTATGAAAATCGAAAAAAAAAAGTACGGTGTTCCGCTGAGATCACCAAAAATTATTGATGAAAATGTTGAGGTTTGAAAAGATGGGACTTACCCGAATTATGCAAAATCCTTTTTAAGATTATGGGGATGTCATTTGCAAGCTCTGATTGTCCTTTGCCCGAAGGCAAACAAGTTTTTTAATCTTTGTAGCTAAGATCGCACAACTGCGGATTCAAGTATGCAAACAAAGATAAGAAATGTGTAGAAGTACATATTCAAAATATTATATCAAATTGAAATAAATAGATTAAGGATCTTGAAAATAGCTTTTTCAAACTCGAGGGTATGTTTTATCGTTGAAACTCCTTTTTGTTTGTTAGCATCTACGTGTAGATATTGAGTGTTCTTTAATGACGTCGGGACAAAGTACAAACAAGACTTGGGTAGGCTTCTTCTTAAGGGACAACACTTAGGTATAAGATTTCCAGATGCCTAGATCCTAGGGGCTAGCCCCTATTTATAAGACTCATAATGAGATATGGGTCAAGGCACTTCTTTGGACCCGGATCCAATCCCAATGAATCTAAGTTTATCCCCAGAAGAAGATAAACTTATACAAGAAAGTCTTCTTGAAAAAAAGTTCTTCCAAGAAAAGTCCTCCTGCCCTGAAAGACGTGTGGGCCAGTTGAGAGGAGATAAGGATAAGTCACATGGTTTATCCACGTGTTGAGTATAACAGATGGTGAAGTGATTGTGTCATCTCATATTAAACAATATTATGTTTGTGTCATCCGATAGCGGACGGCATTTCTTTCTGTCATCTCGTAATAGATGGTAGTACAAAAAGTCATCTTATAGATGGACAACAAAATATTTCTTGCCATCTGAGTGTGATGGGTGCTTGATTCCTGCTTAACACCTGCAAAACACTTGTATTAAGATGTTAGTAATTTGGGTATTATGAAATTTTGGTGTCTAAACTCAGTATTCTAAACTTAATTATCTACCATTACAAAATTATGTAAATTACAAGAATCAACTTTGTTAAGAAGAATACATGTTAACAAATGAGAAGTTTATTAATTATTCTAAATAATATCAAAATCAAAATATAAGAATAATATTTTCACATCAGCCAATCATTTCAAGTTGAAATAAAAAGACATCAATAATATATCATATTCAAAATGTATCATAAGTTTGGGTTCAATTTGAGTCAGTTCACAAATAAAATGGGTTTGGGTACAAAGCGGGTTAGGGTTTGGGTTCGAGTTGGTTCAAGAATAAAATGGGTATATAATTGGTCCGGGTTTGGGTCGGTTTGGTGTTAGAATATGGAGGACAATTTGGGTCAGGTATAAAAAGTGGATGGAGTCCAAACAGGTTTGGGTCTTCATTTACAAATCCCAAGACCCAACCCATTTTCATTACGAGTTAATATTTTGAACTCAACCCGAACCCATGTGTCCATTAAAATCTAGTTAGGTTGGGTTTAATTGGTTCGGAACATCGGGTATACCCGACCCAAGTGCACCTCTACATCTTAATCCTAATCCTAAATCCTAAATATTATAAAAGCAAAAGCAAGGGTGCCAAGTGCAAAAAATTGGATCCTTTATTACTTTTTTTGTTGACTTTTTTGCCACTTAAGTTGAGAATGTAATTAAAAGTTGGTATAAAAAATTGTATGGGCATTTGCATAAAGTATTGGTAAAAAAATAATAATAGTAAGTGTTACTTACATGGCACATTGAAATTTTCTCAAGGGTAAATATTGGATACTAATGAAGGTACAAAATTAATGATCTAAAAATCATACGTGCAAGTTGTATCAACTCAATCTAATCAAATATATGCATTCAATGTAAGTTGTATCAACTCAATCTAACCAAATAGATGCGTTCAACATGGTTTGTTTGCTAACGATCAACCCTTGGATCATGCTTTTCTGATGTAAAAATGTGATCTTTTGAGTTTTGAAATTTTGGCACATTGTTGGCCATTGATTTTTGAACCCCTTTAAAAACCTAATTACTTATCATAATCACATGATTCAAAATAAATTTCATACTAAACAAACCATGTAGATCACATCCGTAATATTTGATCTCCAAAAAATTGAAATTTTTTAAAGAAAAGAATGATTTTTACTCATTAGTTTCATATATTCATTAATAGCCAATATTAACCCTTTTCTCAAACATTAACGAGTTACTATTTATAACATACTCTCTCTCTCTCTCAATACATATCACTCTCTTTTTAATAACTATAAACTAAAATTATTTTATAAAATTTTAAAATTATCATTATGCTTGTTTCTCATTATTTTTGCTGTTAATCTTGATAAATATATATGATACACACTTTCTTTTACTATTTGAATTATCTTATAGAGCCCTATCTTTTTTTTTTTTGATAGGCAAGCTGTGGATAGGATATGGGCCAATTATCTAGTATATATATAATAAAGGAGTTTTTCCTTAAAAGTCGGTTAAGTCAGGGCATAGAAACTAAAGATTCGAATCCAAGAATCAATGTGATGTTAACCCAATATCCAATAAATTTGGATCCACATCATACATATGTTTAAAAGTTTTTTCCCAATATAATACTTTGTGATCTGAATATGTCTATCAAAATGAATGAACTTTATTGCCGACCATCTGAAGAAGACGGAGATTCAACTGTATTTTGGTTCCCAAAATTTTACGTAGCATTTTGTTGTATTTATAGGTAAGCTACTTATTTTGTTCATCTTTATTTTAAGTATGCAAGTTGATTTTAGGATATACTCTTTTTCATTTCATTTTTTATAGTTATTTATAGGCATAAATAAAAATATATAGTTATCGATTGTTGAAATAAAAAGGATATTTATTTTATTTTAGAAAATGTGCTGGATATATTAACTGATCCATTGATTATCACCACCACCAATTGCCACCCCCACCTTTACCACCATCGTCACCTTTTGTACCATACAACTTTAATAATTGTGCCACCATTACCGTTGTAGCCACCATCACCATCACCACCACCACCACCACCACCGCCATTGAAGGTCATGACAAGTGGTTAGCTCTCTCTCTCTCTCTCTCTCTCTCTCTCCTTTTTATGGTGAAGATGTAGTTTAAATGGGGAGAGAGAGAAGACCATCATAACTCTTATGTGTGCACTTCCATTTCTCAAATCCGGACTCTCAAACAGCAGCAGGGATTGGGGATTCAGTGAATTTTCAACTCCTCTTCCATCTCCCTCTCAAATCCAGATCCTAAACAGAAAAGGAGTTTTACTAACTTCCCGGACTGTTACCGACGGTGGGCTGGATGATAGGGAAAAGGAAATCCTCTAGTATATATCTTTCCCACGTTTGGTTGAACACGAGAGAGGGAGTTCCTGGGTTTGGGTGAAAACGTGTTTAAATATGGCTGACGTCAGATTTTGGCTTGTCCTTCCAATATGGCGATGAGAGTCACATTCTCATAATTCAAACACACGCTTTGGGTATTAAATATGGAAAATGTTTATCATTATAAAGATTCCTTTCCAAGATAAAATTATAAAAGGACGAAATGAGCATCGAAGTCATTCACTTTCAGTACAATTTGGAAGCCGCGGACAAAAGGGTGACATTAAATGCAATGACAAACCCTGCCCCTTGTTCGGCACCTTGTGGCTGCCTTTCGTTCCGTACACATGAAGTTCAACTTGAAAAGCATTTATTAAAACCCAAAGTTTGGATATATATAGGGTTACTCTATCATTAAATCAGTTAGGTTCAATATTAGATGTTATTAAAATGAATAAAACAAACTAAAAAATGATATTTTGAAATTGCAAGATTACTTTTTTAGGTCAAAAAAGTAATTTTAATAGCTTCATAAAGTTATTTTTTTGAAAAAAGTATGGTTTTTCAATTTCCTTCACGTTCAAAAGACCTATAATACTGAAAAAAATAACTTTATATTTTAAAAAATATCATTATTTTAAGAGTATTTTAATCATTTTCATAAAATCATATCCGTCTAATATTAAACTTAACTGATTTAATGATAAATTATATATGTATATATAAGCAAAATAACTATAAAAACTTCACACCTGTTATTGGCAGGTCCCTCATCAGTTACCATCTCATAGATGTAATCCCCTTTCTAATTAATAAAATTGATTTGCATTTTCTTTCGAGAAAACTTAAGCAATAAGTTAAAAATAATAGTCATAATGATATTAATAATAGTAATAATAACAATCGCTTAGTTTTCCTAGAATAAATTACCTCAGAGAAAAAAATTGCTTAGTTTCTCTATAGGAACTCGGATATCCAGATCAATTGTAGATTTAGGTGGCAAGCATGTAAAAAAACTTGAAAAATGTGGCGACATAGGAAAGGAAAAAAACAAAAAAGAAGACTAACGATTTAGACATGCCTTGGTAAGAGTACTGCCACTTGGCTCAAGTGGTTGGGGTCTCTGTGGCCCGCCAACCTTAGATCCACTTGAAAGACCTCCCTTTAGGGTTTTGAACCTTTGATATTTGCTGCAAACAAAACATTTCAAAACCTTGAAAATCAGCTAAATTTGTTTAACCGATGCGCTGTTTGGGAGCTTTGAATCAGAGGTGTGTTGCCGTTTCTCCAACACCTTTCGTTGTTTGGGAAATTGGCATTGCCAAAGAACTCCAGGGGCGATCAAATAGCAACCTCAACACTACATTTCAACCCCAGCAGGTGTTGGGAGGAAGATGAGGATTTCTAAAATCCGCCAAGCCAAATCTCTTCGAGTCTTTGGATTTCAATGACATTCATTTCGTTGTTTTCCCATTTCCCTTCCATCACTGGCTCTAATTTAGACAAAGTTTAATAAGAAGTTGCCTTTGGCAAATCTATCCCCAATACCATATTTTGCCATCAAAATCATATTTTGGCAACACATAAAACCAATGTAAGGTTCTCAAATAAGGATGCAAATGGGTCGGATTCAGGACAGAAGTTTTACAATTTTTGGCTGTTTTAGACCTGATTCTGATCCGAATTCCCTTGTATTTAGCTGTTCCTGATCTGAACTGCTTGCATCCCTACTTTCAAACATTGGCTAGGCTCAATGGCTGCATAAGACCAGTCCACTAAAGGTCTTAGCCAAGTAAGCGGTTCGCACCAACATACAGTCTCACACCGACCGGTTTGCCGACATCGATGCGATGAATGATAATTCGCCACGTAAGCCTCTCTCTCTCTCTCTCTCTCTCTCTCTCTCTCTCTCTCTCTCTCTCTCTCTCTATATATATATATATATATATATATATATATATATATATATATATATATATATATATATATATATATATCATATTTGGACTCTTCACATTAAGAGTCGTGGTTAGGGGGGATGCACCCAGAGTTTCTCAAGGTCCACTGCCATGTGAGAAGGATCAACTTGGTGAATGGACCCCATCCTCACACCTTGCCCTTAATTAAAAAACAAAAGCCGATATATATTAAATATGTAACTTTACTTATATGGACACTCCCAATCCCTTAGCTGTGCATACATTTCTTCCTCCCTTGGAATTTCAGTCACCTACCTATCCATTTCTGGCAACCACGCCAATGCAAAGCAATGCGTGTGCTGAAGAAATGATCAGAGGCCCTAGGGAAGGCACCGAACCGGTAGACTCGGTCCCTGGTCTTGAACGACTCGGTAATGGGATCACCTCCGAGTTGGCCAAGTCCTGGCCCTCAACCAGGAAGCTTCCATCCTCCCGCTACAAGGGAGTGGTGCCACAGCCTAATGGCAGATGGGGAGCTCAGATTTACGAGAGGCACCAGCGCATCTGGCTCGGCACGTTCCGAACCGAGACAGAGGCCGCGAAGACCTACGACATAGCTGCCCTCAAGTTTAGAGGCAAGGATGCAGTGACCAACCTCCGGGAGGGCATATGGGCAGAAAACGAGCTCGAGGCACGGTTCCTCGACTCACACTCGAAGGTGGAGATTGTCGACATGCTCCGTAAGAATACCTATCGCGACGAGCTCTTGATGGCGAAGCGGAACCGTATCGGAGGTGTGATGCCCCTGCTAGCGAGACGAGATGCTATTTTGAGGCTTAGGGAGAGGGAAGAGATGTTCGAAAAGGTGCTTACTCCTAGCGATGTAGGGAAATTGAACCGGCTCGTGGTACCGAAGCAGCACGCCGAGAAGTACTTCCCGGTCACAGGCAGGAGACTCGAGGCCATGCTGTTGAACTTTGAGGATGAGGGGGGGAGGGTATGGAGGTTCAGGTACTCTTACTGGAACAGCAGCCAGAGCTATGTGCTAACAAAAGGGTGGTGCAGGTTCGTGAAGGATAAAGGACTAAAGGCTGGGGATACAGTGACCTTTGCTAGGTCTACTGGTCCGGAGAGGCTCAATTTCATAGGCTGGAAGCATGGCATGGTTCAAGACAAGGCGCACCCACATCCGCACTGGGATCGCTCCATCTGGCAGCCATTGATTTCACGAGAGCAAAGGCCAGCCAAGTTGGTTCGGCTCTTTGGGGTTGACCTTCTGAAAGCACCCGATGTTCTTGGTGGTTGTGGTGATAAGTTGTGCAATTTGGAGTCCGTGAGAGGTGAGTGCTGCAAGAAACAAAGGTGTTAGGCGTTTTTCTTATTGTTATTTTTCTGTTGATATTTGAAATAAGTTGAATGACAGCATAAATTTAGGAACGCTTAATACATCAGACATGCATATCTCTCTCTCGTGTGAGAGGTGTGTGCTACCACAAACAACGGTGTTAAGGCTTTTTCTTACTGATATTTTCTGTTGATATTGAATTAAGTTGGGTGATTGTCAGTACAAACACAGGAAGGATAACACGTCAGTCTCAGACACCTAGGCCTCTCTCTCTCTCTCTCTCATGAGAGGGGGAGTGCTACCACAAACAAGGGTGTTAGGGCTTTTCTTAGTGTTATTTTCTGTTGACATTGAATTAAGTTGGGTGATTGTCATTTGTTAGTACAAACATAGGAAGGATAACACATCAGACACTTAGGCCTCTCTCTCTCTCTCTGCTCATGAGAGGCCGGGGAGTGCTGCCACAAACAAGGGTTTTAGGTTTTTCCTTACTGCTATTTTCTGTTGATATATATTGAATTAAGATGGGTGATTGTCATTTGTTAGTACAAACATAGGAAGGATAACACATCAGACACCTAGGCCTCTCTCTCTCATGAGAGGCCGGGAAGTGCTGCCACAAACAAGGGTGTTAGGCTTTTCCTTACTGATACTTTCTGTTGATATTGAATTAAGTTGGGTGATTGTCAGTACAAACATAGGAAAGATGACCCATCAGACATCTTGGCCTCTCTCTCGACAAAGTAAATGTACGACATCCATATTTTAGCAAACTCCAACAAAAGAAAATTAAAGTAGATGCTGTCATGTGATTGGCCTGTGTCACATAAGGGATCACTTAATCGATTCCTAAATCCCAACATCATTCTTGCATCGGTCATGTAGACCTCTATTGGCTTCTGCCTCCTGTCATGGTGGAAATAGGTCAAATTGGTGCCAGTAGGGCTTTACACTTATATGACAGCATACCAATGTTGCAGCTGTAAACAAACCACACACACCAAAGATGAGGCTGGGTCTTTCAAATGCTATAAGGTTTGTTATTTATGATACCATTTTTTCAGAAGTATTCTGTTAGCAACAAAGCTGGGAAAAGGTGCAATAAGTGCTAAGCAAGATGAGACTGAGCAACCAACGGGGCCTCCGCTTGTGTGGCAGGAGCAATTAGTGCAAGTCACCTTGTGTTGGGAGGTTGCAAGTTTGAATCCCTATGGTATGGTTGTATTACCTAAGCCCAGATTTCTAAGATGAGAATGTGCATGCCAGGTTCTTGACTATGTCACCATGGAAAAAGGTGTGCAATCAGTCTGTCTTTGTGTGTGCGCGCGCGGCGTGCATGCATGCACATACACGTGTGTATGCGTGCACATGACAAAAATTAATGATTGGCATTTGATATGAGCCATGTCAAACCTAGTTGGATCTTGCATTGGTTAGGCTCAACTTACAAACTTGCTTAATAGATTGGAAACATATTTACTCTTAGCTCTTACTAGGTCTTTTTTTATATATAAGGAACCTGCCTAATGACTAGGGGTAAAGCCACTTTACGGGGACCCCTAGCTTAAGGGCATATGGGTCAGGGTCACCCAGGGGCGGCTCAAGAGAAGTTGAGGCCCTAAGCATATTTCATTGGAGGCCCATATTTCTTCATTTTTTTTTTATTGGAGGCTCTTAACATGTGTCATGTTTCATTGGAAGCCCTCAGCATGTGAAATATAAGCATTATATATATATATATATATATATATATATATATATATATATATATATATATATATATATATATATATATATATATATATATATATATATATATATATATATATATATATATATATATCATTTGAGGCCCTAGGCAGTAGCCTCAAATCAGAAAGAGGTCAGCCAGCCTTGTGCCCACCCTGACCCACGTAAAACATGGGCAGTGCCCACCCTGACCGGGTTAGGGTGGGCCACTCAAAGGCTCCCCTATTTTGCCTCTCTCTCTCTCTCTCTCCGCCCTCCCTGAGAGGCTGTGCGTCCCCACCTCCTCTCTCTTTATCAAGGATTTTTCCTTTTTTTTATCAAAATGGAGCTGTAAATAGAGTCAATCAGAGATAGTCAAGGTTTTTTTATTTTTTGTTTCTGCTAGCCATTTGTTTTTCTGTATAACAGCTCCATTTTCAAATAGTGGTATTAGTTTTTTTTGTGGGTATAGTTTGTGTTTTTATCTTTTTTTTTCTTTAAATCATTTCCCTCAAATAGGCATAGTTTGTGGGTCAACATAGAGGGTTTTTTCTCTTTTAATTTTTTTTTCTTTTTTGGTTCTTTTCTGGTGGGTTGTAGTTTTTAAAATTAAAGAGGGTATTTTTTTTCTTTTCTCCTTTGTTGGTGTGAAAGTTTCTAGAGATTTTGTTTGGGGTTGTAGGTATCTTAGTATCTTTTGTGAGTTTCATTTTTTTTTGTTGGTGCGAAGATTTTAGAGACTTTTTGTGAGTGGGTTGGGTCTAGACATCTTGTGTGGTATTCAGAGTAAGATTTTGGAGAGTTGGGGCAAGCAGGGAGGGTGGGGGTATACTCAGCCAGCAGAACCATCAGTTCTTCCATATTTTAAGCCGCATGATATTTTTTTTACTGTGCATTTGTGCTCACCTTAGCTTAAATTCCTGGCAACGCCCCTGCTAATGGCGCCTCAGATAAAAAAAACTCGGGTGAGTGCCCTAGCCAGCAAGTAGCTAGTATGATCCCACACTGAATTGATTTTGGGTGTGAAATGAGAGATAGCTCAGAAATTCATTATTCATTCTGTGATGAAATCTGCGGTATAAAAAGGCTTACATGATATAGATAACATCAAAATACAACAAGAAAATCTATAAAAAGTGAGGGTGACTGTTATGGTCAGATGGCCCAGCCCATGATATGCGGTAACTCCTGCGATATGTGATAATACAGTAATACTGTTATGACCAGTTGGCCTGACCCATGATATGCGATACTGTATCCTGTGATATTACAATAAAATAGCAGGTTGTTATTTCCAGATGGCTGAGTCCATGATATACGGTAACCGATCCTAAGATGAGGTTAAGATACACAATGACCGATCACACATTATCTGGCCTCCGACTGATAAAACCTTTGAGGTCCCCCATGCACACTGGAGAGTACACCCAGCTTCGACCTTGCGGCAAGGGATGCCACCCATGGGTTTCAAACTTGTGACGTTCTACCAATCACAACTCACCCCTACCAGATAAGTGGAGCCTTTGACTAGAATCTGCAATAAATTTTGGTTAGAATGATGGCAGATCGATCAAAACATAATCTTCAATAAAATCTGAAAGCACATGCAATCCAAATGGGCCCTTTACTTGATGCTGGCCTTAGAAAATATATACTTTTATTTCGGCCCAGAGGATAAGCTTGCAGAAGTCTTCTTTGGCCACTTTGCTGGCTTTTGAACTGTTCAATGCAACATTAAACCTTTTCATACTATTTTCCCGGAAATACCATTTGATGACGTGCCACCCAATTATTGTGTTTGAAAGTTCAAATATGAGAGTTGGACACAGTATCAATCAAATATCCCATGGTTGAAGATGGATTGTTAACTCATATTAGCATGTTTTCTGAGGCAAGGTTATGCCTTACAAAGTAGGCAAGAACAGAAGACGAGAGTGACCAAATTATTTGACAACTCCCACTCAATCAGATAACCCAACATCCTTTCTGCAGAAGACAAAACAATAGCCATGATCAAAGAAGTCAATCTTCATAATAGCAGGGCAGAACCTCTAAGGCATATTTTATATACATATTCATTGTCTAGACTTCAAGTGGAAAAAGGCAATAATGCCTTGGAAGGGGATGGGAGTCAAAAAATGCATGGCATTCAGGTTCGGGTTGCATGTGGCATTTTTCTGAACCCGATAACGGGTGATAATAGGGATGCTAATGAACCGGATTTTATCTGACATTGGACCGAATTATATTCCATCTAGTTGCATTTGATAAGTCGAAACAATATCTAGTTATAATCGGATGTGAATATGGTTTTGATTCCTTGTTACTGAATCTGAAAGTTATCCAAATTTGACTGACATCCAAATCCACTTATATGTAAAAAACCAGATCTGGTATGAGCTTGTGGCGATCCAAATTTCAATCCGTTTAGCCAACATTCAATTAATGGAATATGGTATTAGCCACATCCGATCCAAAAGGATGACAGGTAAAGTCATATTTCAATTTGTATGGAGAAAAGGCTAACTGAATCTACTTAGCGTTTAATTGGATTCTAATTTCTGGCCGATTTGGTTATAAAACTCTATACGGAATCTGAGCCTGGCTATTTATTGGATTCAATCTTCTTTATTGGATTCAATCTTATTTACTAAATCTGGCAGTCAAGGTTGGATTCTCGTGGATGTCGCCCCTCTGCGCAAGCCAACACGTAGCATAGGCCAGGGGGCAGGGGTCTTGGTCTCAAAGTTTTATGCTGCCAGCATGATGACCGTAGGGATAATGGCAGGCTGAGACAGCGTGACCAGGTCTTCTTATCGGGTGCGGTTTCTTCGGGTTATAAATCCAAAAAAAATGTTAGGATTGAGGATGAGGCTTCTGCAAATTTTAGCTGTTCTAGATTCGACTCTCTAATATATTTTCTGATTTGAAATCCAAACTGTTTTTATCTCTACTGATTAATCGGAGCTGGAACTGAATTAGATGTCAGATCATTCCTAGTAAGGGAGTACATTCTCCTATAGTCTTATCTTAGTGTTCCATGTCTACCTGTGCTTTTGAAATTGTCACCCAACATTCACCATTGTCTTGAGTTCCACCTAATAAATTAAGCCTGCCAAATGGGCATTGTGCTAAATGAAACATGCTATTGAATTTTTAGCATTTTTTTAAAATTTCACCACATAGATGTGTTCAACATGATTGATTTATTATAAATCGATACTTGGATCATGCATTTGGGATACAAAAATATATTTGGAGCCTCAAATATTTACAAAAATTATAAGCTATTGATTTTTGACACATCATAAAAGTCTATCCATATATCGTAATCAAAAGCTCCAAGAAGTGATTCCTATAAAAATAATCATATAGATCACATATGTACAATTAGAATTTCAAAAAAACATAGAAAATCCAATCAATATTGTGTTTCGTCATGCCCATTTAATAGGTTCCCATTTCTCTCTCTCCACATCTATATATATATATATATATAGAGAGAGAGAGAGAGAGAGAGAGAGTAATGGGCACATGTTAAATGAGATATGCTAAATGAGTTTTTCAGGTATTTTTCGTTTTACTTTTAAATCGAATGTGATCTATTTATTTGATTTTATAGGGATCAGCTCTTGAAGTGTTCGATTCCGACATATAAGTATAACGTTTGAAAATCAACGGTGCAAAATATTTATAAATTTTTAAATGTTAAAAATATCATTTTTTTCATCAAGAACACATGATCCAGGTGTGAATTCCTTGTAAATCAACCATGCCCAATATATTTATGGGGACAGAACTACGAAAAAAATAACAGAAGAGCAAAAAAACCCATTTTAGCATATTTTATTTAGCATGTACCCATCTCTCTCTCTCTCTCTCTCTCTCTCTCTCTCTCTCTCTATATATATATATATATATATATATATATATATATATATATATATATATATATATATATATATAGTAATGGGTAGGTGCTAAATGATACATGCTAAATGGGTTTTTCTGCGTTATTCTTTTCACAGTTTCGTCCCTATAAATATGTTGGGCATGATGGATTTACGAGGAATCCACACCTGGATCATGTGTTTTTGATGAAAAAAATGATATTTTGAGCATTGAAAATTTATGAAGATTTTGGACCGTTGATTTTTCAAACCTTGTAAAAACCCACTCATGTGTCGAAATCGAACACTTCAAGAGCTGATCCCTGTAAAATCAAGTACATAGATGACATCTGTCTGGTCAGAATTTAAAAATAAAACCAAAAAAACCTGAAAACCCTATTTAGCGCATATCATTCAGCATGTACCCATTACTCTATATATGTATATATAGGAAAAGTGGTAGCTGCCTACTTGGCTTTTGAAGAGTATTTTCATGTTTTCCTTAATTCTGACCATACATATATGTTCTACATGCTTGATTTTATAGAAATTGATTCTTGGATCAGATGATTCCGACTCTCAAGTAGGTCTTTATAAGGTTTAAAAGTCAATGGTTTATAATTTTCATAAATATTTAAGGCATAAAAAATTGTCTTTTATTGAAAAAATATGATCTTAGTATAATTTCTTAGCAAATCAATCATGTTGAAGATATTTATAGAGTTAGATTTGCAAAAATCAACCTGAAAACACCCTACTCTCATTGTGGGCCAAAATAGTAGGTAGCTACAACCTACTCTCTCTCTATATATATGGATTTATATTTGCTATAATTGACTTGTAATCTCATGACACGAGTTGTTTTGATGCAATCTAACCTCATAGATGTGTTTAACATGCTTGATTGAATAGAAATCAACTCCTATAACATGTTTTTTAGATGAAAAACATATGCTTTTACGAGTCTGAACAAATCCATGTATCCATATCCATTGATTTTTGGATCTTCAAAAAATCCATATACAAGTAGGATTGGGGCGATTCTAAAGTCATTTCATACTAAATAAAACATGTAGATCATGGTGTTAGATATGAGGAAAAAAACCAAAAAAATGGTTCTACCACTTTGCTATATATATAATGTTTGTTAAAGGTTTTAGTGAAAAATGTAATATTTTTTATTTTTTCAGGTTTTTTGCACATCTAACCCTCCAGATGTGAAATACATATCAAGTTTTGTTGAAACAGACCTTTGGATCATGTTTTTTCTGACATATATATTAGATTTTATGAGGGTTGGCATACAATGTATCAAATTTTCAAACCACAAAAAAACATGTTTTTATGTCCAAAAACTCTCTCTCTCTAGTTAGAGAAATATGAGAACTAGAAATATGAGCATTTGCAACGCTCTTTCTACAAATCCAACCATGTACATGTGTTGGGCATGGTTATTTGCTAGGAATCAATTCTTGGATCTTGTATTTTTTAGGAAAAAAATAAGAATTCTGATTGCTTGAATATTTATGAAGATTATGAGTTGTTGATTTTAAGACTTAAAAAATCTTGTTTATGCATCATAATTAGATGAGATAAGAGGTGAAAATTATACAACCAAACATGTATATCACATCTGCATAGTTAGATTTAAGAAAAAATAAATAAAGCATCCATGCAAATCGTGGTTGGCATGGTAGTTCTCATATTTTCAAAGAAAAAGCTAACTGCCGTGGCAAACTGCTATAGCCAATCACATGACAGCATTGTATGGGCCCACAGCTACAGAGTGCAAGCCTCCCACATGAAATGCTGTCACTTGATTGGCTGCGTCTAATAGTCATGGCACTTAGCCACTCTATGGATCCCTGCTCAAAAGTTTCTCCTCATAAAAAATTTTTATTACTTACTAGCACAGTAACAAATATCGCGAGATTTATGAAAATCTTGCGATAATATCGCAAGAAATTGCTTGAAAGTTTAAAATGGCAATTTCTCCCAAGATTTTCAAAATATCACGAGATCTATGAAAAAACAAAAATATCGTGATTTAAACGTGATATTTATGTTTTAAAGGGCTATTTATCTCGAAAAAATTATGTATTTTTATTTTTAAATAATTTTTATTGATATTTTCTTATAAATTTTTTTATTTTTTAATTAATTTTTTTATTTTCGAGATTTTGCCAAAAAATGCAAGATTTATGATTTTTTTTAAATTTTTTGCAAGTTTTTGAAAAATGAGAAATTGCCGATAAAAACGTTTCACTATGCTTACTAGTAGGGTGTCAATTGGTTCGAACCCAAGTCGAACTAGACTCAAACCAGATTTGAGATGATAGTACTAGATTTGAACTCAGGTTTAATCAGATCCATCATAAAAAAAAAACATACCCGGATTCTATAAGAACTACATAAACCAGACCTGAACCATGCTGAATAAAAAAATATTTTTTTTATCATTTTTACTTTGAAAAATTGGGGATCTTAATGGAAACTCGGGTCAAGCCTGGGTCTGGTATAAAATTTCACAAACCATACCTGGCTCCATGTATTAATCGGGACCCTTCGGGTCCAACCTGGATTCTAATCAGGTCTTCTTATTTATCACCAAACCCTGACCCTATAGGGTTTGGTATGGGTCGGGTCCGGGTCAAATCCATCTCGTTGACACTCCAACTTACTAGTCATGTTTAGATTCGAATGCAAGAAGAAAAAACTAAAAAAAGGCTGCCATTGAATCGGATTCAGATGCTGGCCGGTTTTGGATTTGAATGTAAAACCCTCCTTTCAGAAGTAATCAGATTCAGGTGTTGTTCGATCTTGGATTTGGATATAAAACCCTAAACCAAAGTGTACTCTCGTTACCAGACCAGATTGTGTCAGTTTGGAGCCCAATCGGATATCCATCTCAATTTCAAACAGCTGAAATCCGTAACCTTTAGTTACGTAAATGGGTTGGGTTCGGGTCAGATATATGCAATACCAAGTCCGATCTGATGAGATCTGACCTAATCGGATTCAGATTTGGAATCGGATGGGATTAGTTAAAACCGAACGCGGATCCAACCAACGTAAAATACTAAAATCTGACGTTTAATCGAATTCGATCTCGGATTCGGATGCAAAACTCAATTGCGAATCTGGATCCGATTGACCACTACCACCTCCGTCACGTGCATCAAGACTTGCTCACGTGCTGTAAGGGTAAGGAAAATTTTGAGAGAGGACCCTGCCTTCCCCCTTAAACCCTAGCGAGTTCCAATGGCGGAGAACCAGGAGACCCTGAAAATGAAGAATCCATGATGATGATGAGGGCGACGAACCTCTCTCCTTATTTTTCTTCTTCGCCTTCCTCCCTCTCCGCTCCGGCCCTCCGCCTCTTCCACTCCGGCGCCACCTCTCCCGAAGAGCACGGAAGGCGGAGGGGGCCGTGGCGGAGCGACTGCGTCGACGACGGGCGGGGGGTGAAGGTGTCGGTGTGGTGGGACTTCGAGAACTGCTCCGTGCCCGCCGGCGTGAGCGTCTGCCGCATCACCCACCGCATCACCTCCGCCCTCCGGGCCTCCCGCATCCGTGGCCCCGTCACCATCACCGCCTTCGGAGACACCTCCCAGCTCTCCCGCCCCGTCCAGGAGGCGCTCTCCGCCACCGGCATCGGCCTCACCCACGTCCCCCGCCGTCGGTTCCTCTCTCTCCCCCACTCCCTCTGTCCAGTTTCTCTGAATTTCTGTATTTGATTTCGGGTGATGCTCGGCATTATTGATTTAAGGAACGGGGATAGGTAAATTAAGGAAATGAGGGGATGAATTTTCGTCGAATTCTTGGTTGTTTACTGTGAAATTCTCGTTTTTTCATACATTACACAAGGGATCTTGGTGATTGACAGGAATTCAATTGGAAAACGCTGTTTGGGTTGAATTCAATATGTGGAAAATTTTCTGTGAAATTGGCTAGGAATGTCTGAATTCAGGCTGTAAATTACAGACTACATTCCAAATGCATTAGCAACCCAATATAGGTTGGAGAAGGCATGCTGATGGTCAGAACAGGAAGTTAAGATCCTGGATTCTGAAAAAACAACCGTTTTGAATTGGATATCCAAGTTCTGGATTTCAATGGTGTAGGTATCCCAATTCCGATGGAATTTCAAATCAGTGCGTCAAAATAATCTTAATATGAGGATTAATTCCCTTATATCATGTATGTGCAACAACGATAATTGATGAATCATAGGTACATAGAGCCACGTAAGCACTGTCTTTGATTGCACTTGAATTTGGAGATTAGATTTCAGATTATGATTTCTAAGACAAATGGGAACTTGTAATTCTGAATGCAGGCGGAAAGAATAGTGCTGACAAATATCTCCTGGTTGATCTTGTTTACTGGGTTTCACAAAATCCACCTCCAGCACATCTTTTCTTAATATCTGGAGATGGCGATTTCTCAAATGTTCTGCATCGGTTAAGGATGAGCAACTACAATATATTGTTGGCAGGCAAGGAAAGTTCTTCGCCTATGCTGTACAGTGCTGCAAGCATTGTGTGGCCTTGGAATGCACTTGTTAGAGGGCATACGCATGTGGGCAAGCATTTTAACCACCCTCCTGATGGGGTATCATCTTCATGGTATGGCTATTTCAAGGGACCTCTTGAGGACCCTTTCATGGACGTGGATCAGCCTCAAACTAATGATTTTCAAACTGAGGGATCCCCAGAACTGCCTTCGGAAATGAAGGTTCGGCCCACCCCTAAGTCAACAGTAGGAAGGATTTACCGCATAGTGAATTCATCTCCCAATGGAATCAGCATTCAGGAGCTTCACTCAGAATTAATAAGAAAAAATATAGTGAAATATAAAGATTATTTTGGGCATCAAAAGTTCTCTCACTTTCTTTTGTCATTGCCAAATTTGAAAATCCGGCGCTTGAGTGATGGGAGGCTAGTTCTTTATGGCCTTCATCCTAAGCCTGCTGAACTAGTCAACACAAGTTCCAAGTCCTCATCAGAGGAGGCAAGTGACAGAGATGGAGATGAATCAAACAATATTGCTTCTCAAGAATCAAAAGGTGTTTCTCCATCATCCGATTCCGTCACAGAAGCTAACAAGCTGGTGCAAGATATTTCTCATGGAGATGAATCAAACAATATTGCTCCTCAAGAATCAAAAGGCATTTCTCCATCATCCATTTCAGTTGCAGAAGCTAAGAAGCTGGTGCAAGATATTTCTCCATCATCGGTTATGGGGGCAGAAGCTAAGGAACCAGTACAAACTGACCCCTCTGGTAGCTGTTCCCCACCTATGCATGTACAAGAATCTAAAGAGAGTCTCCTTCAAAGAGTAAGTTGGATTTTCTTCGGAAAGGAAAATGATGCTTCTGGTGACAAAAGTGATAGAGAAATAAGTGATTCTTCTAGTAGGAATTCAAAGAACCAACCAATTTCTCATCCTTCTGGTTTCACAAATTTGACTTCAAGCTCCCTTGATTCCAGTAGATCTGATTTGATGGAAAAAGGTGCTGAAACAACTGTTGATAGCTCCAGTCCAGCATCAAGGTTCCTAAAGCTGATTTTCGGTAGTGGGAGGTTCTGCATGTCTAATGAAAAGAAATATAACCATTCTCCTGAAGTCACTGATGAAACCATGAAAAACCGGGATGCAGAAACATATGAAGGGATCACCAATATGCAATGGAGAAAACATCCATCTGCAAATCACGATCTCTTTTACAGCCTCAGCTTTTGGGATGATATGAAATCTTTTCTTTGCAGTCCAGAAGGTGTTTTTCTTGTCTCTAAAGCAAAGTGCAGGTATTTTTTACTTCTGGCTTGGCAATTATGTGCATTTGCTAATTGAAACAATCTTTTGTTGTATTACGTTTTTGGGGAAAGCTTGCAAGCATGCTTTATACGTAGATTATTTGTCTTCTATTTGCTTATTTGCACGTTCATTCTCACTATGTGAGGTGCAGAAGATGGATAAATAGCTTAACTTTTTCTACTATATACTTGATGTAAAATTTAACCAGTTTTGACAACTCTCTGCTCTTTAGGACCTCTCAAAGAAACTCTGTACACTTCACTTTAGGTCATTTCTTGGTATTCACATGATAGATAATCTACTGGATTGGTGTTTATTGCCTGGATTCCGCCTGATATTTTTCAGTATTGTTCTCGGTTCACTATACTTATTAATTTCTGAGTGATGACTGCTTATGACTAGCCTGTTCTGTTTGTTCCTTTGATTGGTTTTACTGAAGCTTCTTATATTGTTTTCTGGAAAGGCTATTATGCAAAAAGGTTGATTGCAGTTAGATCTTGTTATGTTTAAGTAAAATTTCTCCAAGTTCATTGAATCCTGTGGTTATCACTTTATCTGAGATGCACTTTTCTTCCTTGACATTTTTCCAGAGAAGATATGGTTAAAAAATTGCAGAAGGAAGGTCCTTTGATTCTTTTCACTCTTAAGGAAGATAATCTGCATTGTCTGTTAGATATTTTAATTTCAGACAAGAAATGGGTGGAGGAATCTGTCTCTCAGACATTTCCTTTCAAACTTACACTTCCTACCAAGAATAGCAGCCCATCTTCATTTGATAATCGTGCTTCAAAAGGGTTAAGTTTGATCTTTTCTAATGGTATGCCCTTGTCTGAAGCAACCAGTCCAGGAGCACATGAGAACCCCAAATTCATGAACAGTGGAAGTCATTCTGCAAAGCAACCAAAGGATCTTGCAGAGCTGAGAGCTTGGCTGCAAAGCATTCATGATAACTATGGATACATTGAGATAGCTGATTTTAAAAGGCATTTTGAGAGCCAATTTAACAGTAAGCTTGATTCTAGCTTTTATGGTTTTGCTACAGCGGAAAACCTACTTGAAGCCTGTTCTGCTTATCTCTCTAGTAGAAAGACTAGGAAAGCATCAGTGATGCCAAGGGAACAGATAATTAATGATTGCCAGGATATGCTGGATGAGTTGCTGAAGCATCATCCAGAAGGGTTTAATCTAGGCCTGTTAAAGGATTCATTTTTTGAAAAGTATGGCTATGTTCTAGATCATCAAACAATGGGCTATCCAAAACTATCTTCATTGATACAAATAATGCGGGGAGTGAAAGTAGATGGTAAATCTGATGGTGCTTTTGTCCTTCCCCAGAGAGAAACTATCAACAAGAGCAATCGTGGAGAAGAGGCAGATGGACCACCTATCAGTGATTATCTGTACTCAAGCTTAGAGAAACATTCATATGAAGCAGTAAATCTAGACAGTGAAGGCAGTGATTCTGCAGTGTCAGATGATGATACCAATGCACTAATGGGTCAAGAATTTGTCTTCGAGGAACTTGGCCCCGTTACTGATACTGGTGATCCTGCTGCACAGGCGCTATCCAACCCATATGAGAAAACTGATCAAGCGCTGGAGAAACTCATTGTCTCCAGTGAGAGTGCTTCCCTTTCAGAGAAGGAGCTAACAGATTCAGAACAGGGATTCTCGGTTGAAAATGATGCAAGAGAACCAAACCCATCTGCAAGCTCTGGCAAGGGGGACTCTTTAATGCAGATTTTGGATAAATGGTTTGAAATTCAGGACCGTGGTAAAAAGAATCACTCACAGGTTCTGGATGGATTGGTTGATTGTTCTCGTGTTAGTAACACGACAGTAGCCTCTAGGAATCATTTTGGAACAGTGAACCGAAAGCAAAGGATGAAGCTTGCCAAGAACTACTCTTTTGTTGTAGATACAGTCACTGATGAAAACTTGAAAAGGAAAAAGTGATGGATGGCACATTGGGAACATTGAAAAAACATCTGATTCGAATTTGAGAAGCTGAAAGCCAATGATATATGTGGATCGAAAGTTCACAAGCATAGTTCTCCCTGTCAGCCATAAGTTTTAACAGATGTTTTTGTCTTGGTGAGCTTTCTCCTTGAACTATTATTCTTGCCATCTTGGTCCCTCTGTATTCAAGTTAGAACAGTGGTGACAGGTGGAGTTTATCTGCTATCATTTCTGTCAATGGCAAGTTGTGCAAGGCAAAAGTGAGGGAATCTGAAAGAGTACGAGAGGTTAATTTCATTGGTGTGGCAGAAATTGGTGATATTTTTAGACGGATGGTGGGTTACACATATTTCATCTCTGCTGTGTTGATGATAATTGCTGAAGATTAATTTTTTGGCATCCTAGAAACGAGGGAGACTGACAACCTGATAATTGGACTTGTAACCATCATAAACTAATGCAAAATTTTGAAACTTGTCCTTGTTAGCGGCTACAAGTCTCTTGCTCAAAAATTATTCTATCCCAGATACCTTTTTTTTGGTGGTTTTAACTAATTTTTACTGTCATCCAAGGATAGGTAACTTGCTTGGAGAATCAGTGTTGAATTCTTGAATAGCTAAATGTACGTATTGCCACCAATATTGTGTACTTAAGATGATTATAGTGTTTATTACCTGATGAAGCTTTATTTTTGTGCAGATGACCAATCTGAGTGCTCCTCTTTCTAATTTGATCGTGTTTCAGTATAAAGAGTGACAGCTGTAGGAGAAATTACTTCTTATTTTCCATATTTTTCCTTGCATATTTCAAGCAATCTTTCGTACATTTGTACATAAGATCACAAAGCGTTGAGAAGAGACTGTGTACAACTTATAATGATTGGTGACAACTTATACGGAAATGAAATTCTCCCATGCAACTAAGCAATGAACAAGTCTGCGGACATCAATGAGAGACCTGTCAAAAGTATTCCGAAACAAAAGAAAAATTTAGGTTGCGTTTGATTAGCCAGAGAGATCTCAGATCCTGGACTTATGGTGCGTGCTTATGTGGTGGGGGCCCTACATCAAGATCCCTGGTTTATCAAACATGGAATCTCATCCCCGGAATTTGAGTACTCACCCTCCTCCATCCGTTTCCAAGTCCTGGATTTCAAATCCAAGGGTTTCCTGAGCAGATTTTGGACTATCAAATGTCTTCTTTGAGTGTTCCAATTGATGTCCGCCTGCAAAGCGCTTATAATTCAGAAAATCTATTATGGCCAGTCTTGGCTCTTTGGACTTTCTTTTTTACAAATGGTTTTGTGCTTGAAAGTTATTTGTTTGATGAGTCTGATACTTTACACACACACACACAGATGCCACAAAAGTTAGTAGCATGATAAAATTTTCATGTTCATACATTATTTCTTTTTTTATCAATTCCACAAAAGTTAATATCATCATGAAATTTTCCTTTTCATACATTATTTTTTTATTATTTCTTCTTTGAAAGCTGAACCACCACCACTATGAGGAGTGCAAGTGTTGATCCTACGTACATCCAAGGTGAACACAGTGAGCATCTCTTACGCGGCCACAATGGTGTCTGAGTGGATTCATCTTTTGCATCTCTTTTTCCTTCTTCCTTTCGCAACCCTTCTTCATGTTTGTCATCTGCAGAGTCTTCATATATTTCCGTCTTTGATGTATCTTGGCTTGCAAGATCTTCAATATTCTCTATTTGTTTTTCTCCCTCTGTTTCAGGCTGACCTTGTTCCTGATTCTGTTCCTTCTCCGAAGTTTCTGCTCCTGAAACATCTTGATGTTCATCTGTTTGAGTTGAGGTTGGTTCTGATAACTCCGGTTTGTGAAGCTTTTGTTCTGCGGATGGCACTTCTGATAATTGTCCATCAGGAAGCCTCTGGCTGTTTTTTGGCATTTGTTCTTGTGGGATCTCTCGTTCCTTAATCTGTTTGGTGGAAATTCTTGGTGTTTTTATTTGAAGATCATGTTGATCTCTGTCATGTTCCTTATCAAGCTTTTTCAATCTTTCTGCATCTGAGGCTGCTTTTCTCTGTTTCTCAGCTGGTGCTGGTGCTGGTGCTTTTCTAGCAGGGATTTCTGCTTTAGTGGTCTCTTTATCATGAGTCTGGCTTGTTTCCGGTGTTGGTGTCCCTCCTCTCGGAAATTCTTTGTCCAGATCCTTTTTCCTTGAACTCATTTCTGGTGTTTTCTGTGGAAGATCTTCCTGTTGATCTTCACATTCCGTGTCAGGATATTTCATTATCATCGCTATCTGATTGTCTTCTCTTTGTTTTTCAATTGGTTCAGGAAGATGGTTAATATTATCTCTTTCTTCAGGTTCTGCTGCTGCTTGTTTTTCTTTCTGTTCTGTTTCCTTTACATTTACATCAGTTTCCTCTCTTTCTGTTTGGAAGCCACCTGCTGAAGGAATGATATCTATTGGAGCATATTCTTCCTGTTCCACAAGCTGTGGCTCCTCTCCATCAGAAAATTCAACCATTTCTCTCTCGATTGTGAAATCTTCCATGGCGCCTGCTCTGTAATCATCGTCTATAGGAAATCTTTCTGGACTTTCCCTTGGCTCTTCGGCTTTTTCCATTTCGATGGCTTGGATGCCTTCATCAGCGACTTCATCATCAACTTCCTGAATCCATATTCCTGAAAATTCTCCAACCTTAATCTTTGGCATGGACACATATAGCATTTCTTCTTCCTCCTCAAACTTGGCTTTGATCCTATCTGGGTCGACATTTTCGGGGACACGGAAGACCTTCTTAAACCTCCTGGGTTCGACATTCATCCTGTACATTCCCCATTTCACTAAGACCATCTCATCAATGTACTTCTCACCGTTAATTGTTATCAGGGTTCCACTGGCATCAATCATTATGTTGACGTTCTCTTTCAAGAAACCTGTTACAGTTTAGTTTAGTTGTCGAGCAAGAATTGGCTCATTTCATTCATGACCGATAGTCACGAGTGGTCAGGTTGTTAACTAACTAGTTGTTTGTCCGTCTTTCTTATAAATGATGAAATAAATACATTTCACTCATACTTTAGAATCTGGGGTCAAATTGAATAGTTAGATATACATATGCTCCAAATAATTTGAGATAGCTGAATAATTGAAACAGAGAAAAAGGAAGAGTTCTCTTGGTTTACCCGAGAGATAGCCAATAAGGATGTACAAGGTGTCTGTCTCTTTGGTTGTGAAGAGAGGGACTGTGTCTTTGTTGAGTTTGATGCTTTTGGAGGCCTCCCTTTTGGTCTTCTTTAGCTTTAATCCCAGCTCCATATCCATTGTGGTTTTGCCTTGAGCGCTTCTAAGTGGTGGTGGGGATGAGCCTTATGGGTTTTTAGTTGGTTAGTTTGGCACCCTTTATTCTTTTCTTCCGTCGGAGGGAAAACTCAGTTTTGAGTTCATGGGTGATACCCAACGGTTTGGGCTTTCTTACTTCTAGCTGACCTAGAAGGAAGGCTATTCCCTAGCATGAAAGTTTTGATGCTTCAAACTTTATTATGTTGCAAGATATCTCTTCATTTTTTATGTTTCTTTTGTCCCGTGCATCTTATGAGGTTTACGTATATCACAAGGCTAGTTCTCATTGAAGCTTGTGTCATTCTCTCTCAAGCATTTTTCATGAATTGCAAGCCGTTGATTTTCACTGTCTTAAATTTTTTTTTACGATGTATTAGATAAGATAAAACTTTCTAACATAGTAAATAAACCATGCTAAACACATTCTTACCGTTAGATCTACCATTTGGTGGCTGGATTCAAATAAACAAGAGTGTGTACCACCTTATGGTATCATGGTACAAAACCACAACATATTTTTCCATATATATATATATATATATATATATATATATATATATATATATATATATATATATATATATAAGAATTAGAAGAATCCCAGATTGTACCGACATTCTGCCACTTGAGAATAGAAATGTTTGAGAGTTTTGATGGAGGGTAATTTAATGAATATTTGTGATAACTTCAGTTCTGGCAGCAGTCCAAGCTCACTTTTCATGGTTTGATGAGTCATGAAATCATTTGCTTGAGCCTTGAGGTTAATTTCCAAGTTTCTTGCTGCAAGGGGATTGCTTTCTGCAGAGATGCATTTAGGAGCTCACCCTGTTGAAGAGGGATGGTGAAAGTTCAACTTTCTCAAATATAGTTTGATTCTTTCTTTATTTTTACAGAACACAGACAAATATGTGAGGCTTGGGAATCACGTCCTCTAACCATTCTTGTTTGGCCAACAATTTCATGTGTTCTGGAAACGAGTCATGGCTGAATGCCCTCCATCTCTGGGTTGCAGTCTGTCAGTTGTGGGGCCGAACAGAAAATGGAGGGCAGATCAGGTGCAGTGGCAACTGAAGTGTGCAATGTGATCTCAAATTATGAGGCACTTTCCATCAGGCCCTCTTCAATTTTGTTTTCACCCTTTATTTCATCATTGTCACAAACCAAATTGGCAGCAAATTGCAGTGCAAAAACAGATCCCATCATCATCTGACATATGATACAATCCATCCTACATTCAATTATACACATCCAACCAATGGCTAGGATTAATCCACATTCTCACCTGGAATAAATTGATCCTAGCCATTCAAATGCATTAGTTGGACAGCTATGATTAACATAGGATCCTTTGTACTATAGGTTAGAGGATAAGATATTTTTTTGCAAAATGATGGTACTGTCCTTGTAAACTGATGTGTTTCTCGAAATACCTAGCAATTTGACAAAAAACCTGCATATCCAAAATTGTGATGCCCAACTTTTTAAAAATATTTCTACCTGATAAGATTCAGGTGATATATGGCTACCTTGTACGAAGTTCACAACTCTTCAATACAAAGGAGATTCAATGAACATCAGCAAATACATTACAACATTTACAAATATGGTTTCAGATTTGCAAATTCTAATGTGTGAATGTCATTCAATTGATAAGATTAACTTTTCATATGTAATGTGGTCACAAATTTACAGATGTAGAGACCTTCACATGTTATTTTCATGCGGATCTCTTAAGCCTCTAAGATGAACATCCACAAATATGTGACGACATCTACAAATATGATTTTAGATTCTCACATTCTGATGTGTGAATGTCATTCAATTGATCATATTATCTCTTCAATTGTATAAGTCTTCAAGATGAACATCCACAAAAATATGACCACATTCACAAATATAGATTTAGGGATGTGTGAATGCCATCCATTTGATAAGAATAACTCCTTAATGTGCGAGATCCGCATGAAAATAACATAAAAATGTCATGACATTCAGCCTTTTGGTGCTTTTGAAGCATCGTTAAACGTCTCAATTCCGCTAGGACCTTTAGCGACGCTCCAAAACAATGCTAAAAGCCCGTGCAAGGATGCACCCATTATTTTGCGAGATTCTTTTTGTATATTAAAGCACTTTTGAGAGTTTTTTTGTGCATTTTTGTGACCATGAGTTGTGAAGGTCTCCAAAATGTGCGAACCTCCTTTAACTAAACACTCTCACATTTGCGAATCTCCTCGAAAAAAAATAGCACATGCAGGGGTATATTCACAAATACAGTACAACATTCGCAACTCATAGTTGCAAAGGTCATACTGTATGTGTGAATGCCCTTCTGCCTATGCCAATTTTATAGAGGTTCACACATTTTGGAGACATTCACAAGTAAGAGTTGTAAAGATCAACTGTATTTGTGAAAGGGTAAAAAAAGTCAAAAATCAAAATTTTGGATATACAAAGGATTTTGTTAAATTGTTAAGTATTTTGAGAAACATGTCATTTTGCAAGGACAATATGATCATTTTTTGTGATATTTACACGAAAAAATTGCCCACAAGATCATATACCTAGATGCATTGACCCTGCTTTTGTACTTAGGTTAACATAGGATCCTCCGTACTATAGGTTCGACGATATGATCTTTTTTTAGTGATATTTGCATGAAGAAACTGCCCCTGGATTAGAGGCCTAGCTGTATTGGCTCTATTGTACTTACGGTTATTGTCTTAATAGTGTAAGACTATTGTATCCCTTGCACTCAAGGAGTCGCCATGCTTCGGTTTGCGCAATGGGAGACACCCATGGGATTTGAACCTAGACTGCCTGCCTAACCTCTTAGAATCCATCCGACTACGCCAAACCCCTTTAGGCAACAACTCTCTCTCATTTGGTGTTTATTTTCTCTAGTGTTGTTTGAAAGCAAGAAAATGGTAGGAAAAGTGAAAGTAGGAAAGAAAAAAGTAAATTTTTTGAATAACGAGAGAAAAAATTTCGAAAGAAAAGTTTTTCTAAAACGTATAATTTTTGATAGAAAAAATTCTTCCAATAGAGGAATCGCTCTCTCTCTCTCTCACTCTCTCTCTCTCGCACGCATGTGGGCGGGTGAAGCGATGCTTGATGGGTTGCCTACCTCTGCTGCTGGTGTGGGCAGTGAGACCAGAATCAGACAAGCCATCGGTGCCTTGTGCCAGAGAGGAGGGTTTGGCAAAGGCAAAATCAAGACCTACAAGGACAATCTAGGACCCTGGGCTATGGGGGGGTATCTTCAGCCAAGAGACCTGACGTCCCCGCTCGAATATTCGATGGGGAGTTGGTGGCAGTGGCCATCAAAGAGTTTGTGCTTAATAAGCAGCTAAGGAACATAGGATGGGTTGTGGGAGAAGGGAGGGCGATTGGGGCAATTATTGGGTATTTTGGAAAAAGGTGAGGAAACACAAAAGAAAAGAGTTTCAGCAATGCATGTCTCTATATCGCAAGGGTGGTGGATCAGATAGGAGACAAAAACAACAAGAACACAACTCTCTCTCTCTCTCTTATTTTTCATTTCATTTTTCTTATGCTATACAATCAAGTGAAACTTTTTCATTTAGAAAAGTTATCGTATCTGAAGGATTCGATACATACCTTTTCGTCGAAGCGGAAGCGTAAGATGATCGTCTATGTTCGTTTTGCTCAACGGATGTGCGCCCTCACTTGGAGAGAACGACAAATCCATGATCCAAGTGCTCACTAAGTTGATTAACCACAAAGACACACTGTCTTCTTCTTCTTACTCTTTCTTTTCACTGTGTACAAACCTCTATTGAGATCTCTCACTTAAATACACAATGCATAATTTTGTTGAAATTTCTCTCAAGTACCAGCGTACACAATCCTCCCACTAAAGCACACAAAGGCCCAGCCTTCTTTCTTTCTGTGTCTCACACGCTCAGTTTTTTTTTCTCTTCATGCACATCAGGATTAAACCCTAGAAGTGGGGATAATGGGCGGTTTTCAAACTGCCCCCTTCTCAAATGGTGGGCCGGGTCCGGATCTCGCCCATCATGGGCGGACCCGGTACCCAACCCAACATTCTCCCACTCGCACATGATGGGAAAAGATCTTAGAAGAAGGAACATCAAACGTGTTCATATGGTGAATAACATCGTGTATTCATACTGGCAAATGGATCGTGCGACCCATGAGCTTAGAGAGCGGAGGCATATTATGTACCGATTAGTATAACATAATAGCCTAAACCTGCAAATAATAAGATAACACAAAGTATACCTGCACAAACCAGGTAAGAAGCTCACTGTGTCCTAGATCAAATACATTTTTCACATTCTAGCATACTGAATCCCTCTGCACATATATATAGTGCCAAGCTATGTCAGACAAGGCCTTCCATTATGTCACATGTTTAATCATAAACCCAAACATCCTCAGGATGTGGTAAAATAAGCTAGCTTTTAACATGTGTATAATTTGAAAATGTCAAATGATCTTTCTTTTCAACTCTTATTCTTTGAATCACGATAAGTTGCTTTCCCAGACATATTCTTTTAGACCGAATCAGACATAGCCTTAAGCAACATGCTAAAGTAGCAACACTCTTCTTTCTCCTTAAAATAAGGTCAAAAGTCAATAAGGACACCAATATATATATATATATATATATATATATATATATATATATATATATATATATATATATATATATATATATATATATATATATATATATATTAGGGACTCACACAATGAAGAAGCAGAGATCATTCTTCATTTCCTTTTGTGGTCGACTTATAGTTATGGTGTGACATACGTGGTATGACTCACGTATTATGGCAAGACTATTTAACTCCAGTGAGTGTATGCATACACCATTGATTCTTTGCCATACAGATCTATACTAGTTCAGTTCCTTCCCGAGAAACTAGCTTGAGTCCTTTAGGATGCACATTCCCATGCAATGTCTATCCAAGTCCTCAGATCTGGTCAACTAGGTTACGCTTGACATTTAAATAGCAAGGTTGGTCTCTCCATATAGTTAAATATACACGAGACCTCATCCTAACCCAGTTAGGGCGATGTATCTCATATACGTATATATGGTGAATATCATAACTCATTGTACTCCCACTCTTTTGAATTATTATCACATGATATCCCGAAAATCTGACATGCTTGTTAATTCAACAACCCTGGATTTTGTTACATCTCAACTCGCCCACAAGCAGTGTCTGAGGCGATAAATCTGTGTGAGAAGATTTATCTCAAACCTGGTAGCATACTCATATAGATGTGCAACATGCTATACAGTAATCATAGAAAGAAATATAAATAACATTAGCATATCAAATCTTACAAATACCCATAGACTTTACATGTTTAATATAAGAATCTCTATTAATTGACTTAGTAAAGGGATCTGCTACCATATCTTGGGTATTAACATATGCTAAGGCAACCTTGCCCTTAGATACAATGTCGCACATATACTTGCATCTCATGTCTATATGTTTGGTTCTATTGTGAAACTTAGGATCTTTAGCAAACACAATTGCCACTTGATTATCACAGAATAAAGTCACTGGCAATTTTGCCTCAGAAGTGAGTCCCAAATGTTTGATGAATCTCCTTAACCAAACACATTCTTGCACTGCGAACGAGCCTGCAACAAATTCAACTTCCATTATGGACAAGGCTACACATGTCTGCTTCTTGCTACACCAAGATATAGCACCATTGTTCATGAAGAATACATAGTCTGACGTAGACTTACACTCATCAGGGTCCCCGCCCCAATCTACATCTGTATAGCTTACCACACGCATGTTACCACCATGATAGCAAAGAACTGAATTTGATGTACCGTTAAGATATCACATAATCATCTTAACAGCCTTCCAATGAGATTGTCCTGGATTAGCTTGATATCTACTCACCAACCCTACTGCATAACATATGTCAGGTTGGGTGCACATCATAAGGTACATAAGGCTGCCTACTGCACTGGAGTAAGGTACTTAGGACATAGCTTCTATTTCTTTAGATTCCTTTGGACACATCTTAAGACTTAAATCATTTTCTTTTGCAACAAGAGTATCTATGGGTTTACAATCTTGCATATGAAATCATTTTAAGACCTTATTTATATATGACTCTTGTGAAAGAGAAAGAAGCCTTTTTGAACGATTTCTTTTAATCTATATGCCCAGCATAAAACATGCTTCACCCATGTCTTTCATTTCAAAATGAATAGACAACCATTCTTTAATGATTTTTAGAAACTCTAAATCATTACTAGCCAATAAAATATCATCCACATATAGAGTTAGAATCACAAATTTTGGACCTTGACTCTTAAGATAAACACAGTGGTCCTCATCAATCATAGTGAAGTCATTGCTCATGATAGTCGCTTGAAACCTTAAATACCACTGTCTGGATGACTGCTTTAATCCATAAATGGATCGTTTGAGCTTGCATACTTTACGCTCACAGCCAACAATAACAAACCCCTCATGTTGTTCCATATATATTTTTTCATACAGTTTTCTATTTAGGAATGCAGTCTTAACGTCCATCTGATGCAATTCTAAATCCACATGTGACACTATGGCTAACAAAAGGTGAATAGAGGTCAATTTGACCATAAGAGAGAATGTCGCTTCATAGTCTATCACTGCCATCTGTGTGTATCATTTAGCAACCAAACGAGCTTTGTATTGCTCGATAGATCCATCGACATTCCTTTTAATATTGAGAACTCATTTGCTCTCAATAGGTTTTCTTCCTTTTGGAAGATTAACAAGATCCCAGACCTTGTTGGATGCCATGAATTTAATTTCCTCTTCCATTGTTTTGCGCCATTCATCCCTTTTAGAACAAGATAGAGCATTTCTAACACTCTTAAGTATCTTATCATCTTGGGGCATGACCGCAAAGGCTTTCCCTTCGATTTGAAATCTTTGGCGAAGAATTTTTTTCCTTGAACTCTTTCGAGTTGCCAGATCTTCATCAAAATCGATATTCACTTGAGTGTTACTCCCACTATCCAATAGTGGTCTAGACATATCCTTCTATGTCTCTAAATCATGATGATCAATCTCTTTAGATTGATCTAAATCATCCGATTCATAGAACTGTAAGTGACGCTCTATCTCTCCTCTTTTAGGAAAGTCACTTTCAATAAACGTGGCATCTCTAGAATCTATCTCAGAAATACTTCCATCTGTATTCTCTTCTAAGAACACATATCCTTTTGAATGTTCACAATATCTTATAAAGATACACTTCTTTTCCCTAGGACCCAATTTTTATTTTGATGGGAAAGATTATGGACATATGCAGTAGACCCCAGGGTTTGAGATAAGCCAAATCTGGCTTTCTGCCTTTCCATAATTTGTAAGGAGTTGAAGAAATAGATTTAGATGGTACGCGATTTAATACATGAGCTGCAGTCAACAAACAATCACTCCAAAAAGAAATGAGTAAATTTGTCTGCGCCATCATGGACCTGACCATCTCTAAGAGGGTCATATTCCTCCTTTCTGCAATACCATTTTGTTGCGGAGTTCGAGGAGTAGTTAATTATCTACCTATCCCTTTATCATCACACAATTTCTTGAATTATTCAGATAGATATTCACGTCCACGATCTGTTCTCAAAGCCTTGATCCTACGATCAAGTTGATTCTCTACCATGTTCATAAAGGATCTAAAGCAATCTAATGCTTCAGATTTATGTGTAATTAAATACACATGACTAAATCGTGTATAATCATCAATAAAAGTGCTAAAATAAGAGGCTCTATGCCTCATTGCCACATTCATTGGCGCACATATATCAGAATGAATTAATTGAAGAGGATAGGTTGCTCTAATTCCCTTTCCAAAAGGCAATCGTGTTGCTTTTCCAGCAAGGCAATGCTCACATATAGGCATTTCAATCTTCGCATGGGATCCCAAAAGACCCTCTCGTGAGAGCCTATCCATTCTTTTTTTCCCTATATATCCAAGTCGATCATGACATACAGATACATCCACATCCATATTACTAGCAGTTGAAACAAGAGAAAAACATTCATCACTAACATTCAAACTTATAAGTTTTGTGTCCAACACATAGAACTTATTCATCAAGAAACCAAAAGTAATTAAAGTTTGTCCATAAATGATGTCAACATTGACATCTCCAAACATAAGTTTATAGTTTAACATAGACAAAGCAATAACTGAAATCAAATTTTGTCGAATCTCTAAAACATGCAGAACATCATATAATAATAAAGATCGTCGTCCTCACAAATCTAATTTGCAAGTCCTGATCCCTTTGACTTCTGCTCTAGTGTTGTTCTCCAGGAACAACCACTTCGAACCAGATGACATCTTCCTGTATTCAACAAAGTTTGTGCAGTCTTTGGTCACATGGTTGGTGGCTCCTGAGTCTACAATCTACATAGGATTAGATTCAATAATTAGTACACAACTACAAACATTTGCACATAAAATAGGAGTTATAAGAGAATATACCTTCTCCTGCTCATGACATTCACGAGCATAGTGACCCAAATTGCCATACTTAAAACATTTTGCATTTGCCTTATTCTTCTTGTTACCACGCTTCCCAGAGCGCTGATAAGGCTTCTTTTCTTGCTCTTTGTCTTGTCCCTTCTTGAACCTCCTTGGTCCATTAAATTTCTTCTTAAAAGATTTTGGCCTTTTAGAGCTTTCTGCCACATATGCCCTCATGCTAGATGATTGAGTCGCTTCTAGGCGATCATTTTCTAGCTCTACATGATGGGCAATGTCATCGAAAGTCTTAATACTTTTGTTATGAGTCATATTTATTTTCATATGCTCCCAACTATGTGGCAGAGATCGAATCACAGTCTGGACCTGTTGCTCATCTGTAAGGGTATGTCCTGCACTATTGAGCTTTCTTATCATATTTGCCATCTCTCTGAGATGTTGGCTCATAGTATGTTGAGGGGACTTCCTTTAAGAATCGAACCTGATGGTCAGCCTTCTTAGCTTTGTGGCTGATGTTCCCCCAAACTTATCTTTAAGGGCCATCCACATCTGTTGAGCAGTCTTATAATGCTCAAATTGGCACATTATGTCATCCTGCATAGAACATAACATGGTGACACGCGCAACAGTATTCATGCGCTTCCATTTCTCATAGGTCTCTATATCCCTACGAGATTGTGTCCCATTATCAATTTCAGGTTGATTCATAGTATGGTTGAGAGCCTCCAAGGCCTCATCCTCCTCTAGTGTAAATTGACACATGGAGTAAGTACTTCAAACTCTTCATATAATCAATATGATCATATCACATTCATCCAAATTAAAAAAAAATATATATTATAATTAAACGGATCCGGGTATCCCCAGCCTAGTAGTGGCTTAACCAAGGGAGTTTACGGCTCCAGCCGCTGGCCATTGGCCTCGACCCACATGGACCTTGGACATGCCAGGGTTCAGCCCCTAAACAAAATTGCGGCCCTATCGCAATACCCTAGCTCGTGGCTGGGGGGCCAAGTCTGTGGCCTGTGCTGCAAGGCCAGGGGCTAGACCTGCGGTCTGTGTCGCAGGATCGGGCCTGAGGTCGGGCCTGCGCCGCAGCAACCCAGGTCTGTGACCTAGTCACTGGGCTTGCGGCTGCAATGGCATGCCTAACCGAAGGCCAGATCTACAACCCTGCCACATCTAACAGGGGTCCATTGCAGGGCTGTAGACCTGCGACACTAGGGATTTTGGACAGGCCCTATAGCGGCCCCACAGCGTGCGTCCACCATGAACGTACAATGGTCCCGGCCACTTGCACACGGGGATATATCTGCAAGTAAAAATGGCATAAATAAAAACTGCTCTGATACCATTGAAGGATTCAATACATACCTTTTCGTTGAAGCGTAAGCGTAAGATGATCGTCTATGCTCATTTTGCTCAACGGATGCATGCCCTCACTTGGACAGAATGACAAATCCACGATCCAAGCGCTCACTAAGTTGATTGACACATTGTCTTCTTCTTCTTACTCTTTCTTTTCACTGTGTACATATGTCTCTATTGAGATCTCTCACTTAAATACACAATGCACAATTTTGTTGAGATTTCTCTCAAGTACCAGCGTACACAATCCTCCCACTGAAGCACACAAATGCCCAACCTTCTTTCTTTCTGTCTCTCACACGCTCAATTTTTTCTCTCTCTTCACGCACATCAGGATTAAACCCTAGAAGTGGGGATAATGGGCGGTTTTCAAACCGCCCCCTTCTCAAATGGTGGGCCGGGTCCGGATCTCGCCCATCATGGGCAGACCCAGTACCCAACCCAATAGTATCAAATCAAAACTTCTCATGGGTAGAATTTCCTTTTTCTATGAGAATTTTTCTTGCTTTCATTCGTGCCTTGTGATCATGAGCTGGTTAGGATGGATATCCAGCAGGACTGGATGTAGTTTTGGGGGCGTGGCCAGAGGTTGGCTGGTGTTAGATCTCAAGCCTAGCAAGAACCAGGCCTAGTCCTACATGCTCCAAATGTGCTTGGCATCTCTATCTGGCTTAAGCCCTAGTCCACCCTCACTTGTTGCCATTCAGACCAAGAATTTTCTTTTTGGATTTTTTTTGAGTCTACAGGTACCAAGAAGTTCAAAATAATCGAGGCTTTAGTGACTCAATTTAAGGCATTCAAATTGAAGCCAGTGGGAAATCATCTGGCTAAGTGTGCTTAAAGCATTGAAATTAAAGGACGTTGCAAGTTTCATAATAAGGTGTGCATCCCTTGCCGCAAGGTCAAAGCCAATGAGAAATCATGTCTGGTGGGCAGAAGTTACACTGTAGATGCTGAAACAGGGTCTCAGGGTCAATGTGACACCGAGTGGGAATACAGGGATCATGCTATGTGACACAGGAAAATCACATGACAACATTCTGAGTGGGGCCTACATTCTGTTGTTGTGAGGCACATGTGATTGGCCTGTCACATAAGCAGGCACTTAAGGGTCTTAGAATACCAAATTCGGTTGTCGAATCCGAATCTAGATCCAATACCATGAAGATTTTAGATAGGACTCACGTAATGAAAGACTCTAAGAAGCAACCAAAAACATTACCAATGTCTGATACTTACCAAGAGTCCTTAAAAACCAATATGCCAACATGTTAAATGAGTCGGCATAAGGAGTCCATTGAGCACAAGGATTCTACAGGACCAATACCATCATCTCAAATGTCCGATATGTACTCTTGTAAGTCATTAAGGCCACTCAGACTACCTTGTATATGAGTCTATAAGCATTAATAAAGGCATCTCCTCATCACCTGTGTTGAGGTGAGGGATACCGTGGACATAGGTTCACCCTGATCTCAACCACGTTAAAATCTGTGTAATCGTCTCTTGAAACTCATCTTATGGTATCAAAGCTAAGCGTGGGCACCCAACCATGTCGTGTCGACTTAATCAAGCACAAACTCTGAGCTAAGTTTCATCTTACTTTCTCTGACTACTTTATAATATTTCTTGAGTAACAAGTTGTTCAAGAACAATCGGATCTCTTAATAATCATAAATCCAAATCCAGCTACAATGTCTTCCTTGGGACCCAACAATATCTCTTTGGAGCTCTAAAAAGTAACATGTTATGGCTCGTTCCAGCACCAAGGCTGAGTATCACGAAGTCGCTAACATTGTTGCTGAGATCTTGAGTCCATGATCTATTTTGTGAACTTGGTGTACCAGTCTACTCTCCACCTACTTTATGGTGTGACAATGTTTATGCCACTTACCTCATTGCCAACCCCATTCTGCACAGTTGCAACAAACACATTGAAATTGACATGCACTTTGTTTGCAGTCATGTTGCCAATGGCCGTCTCAAGGGCTCTCATATTTCATCGTCTGATCAGCTGGCTGATCTTTGACAAAAGCTCTCCCTATCCCATGATTTCAGGCTTTGAGATTCAAACTCAACGTCCAACCCAGTCAATTGTGTTTGCGGGGATGTTAGAATACGAGAACCAGTCATCAAATCTGGATCCAGATCTGATCATCAAATCTAAATCCAGATCCAATTTCATAAATATTCCAAATAAGACTCAATGAAAGACTCCAAGAAGCAACCAAAAATGTTATCCATGTCTGGTACTTACCAAGAGTCATTGAAGACCAATATGCCAACATGTCAAATGAGTCAGCATAATGAGTCCATTGAGCACAAGGCAAGACCAATTTCATCTCAACTATCTCAAATTGTGAAGCCTGATAGGGACTCTTCTCAGCCATCATCTCAAATGTCCCATATGGACTCTTGTAAGTCATTAAGGCCACACGGCCTACCTTCTATATGAGTCTATAAATATCCTCTCACCTGTAATTGTGTGCTTGTCTCGTGTGTGGTGCTTCCTGCAACTCGTTTTAAAGGATCTCATCTGACAATTAGTCATAACGGTCGTTTCTCCTTGTATTAAAAAAAAAAAAATGAATATGTGTACAACCTTACTTTTTGGAGCCAAGCAGACGGTTATAAAATTCACTCAGAAACTTAGAACCCCATTTCAATGATCCACTTAAAGGCTTGGAGACGGTTGTGTTTCTATATATCAAAGTTTCTACTTGATAATGTGAGTTACAAGGAAACAACAATTTAGTTTGGAAGCTTTTCTTTTGTGACCAAGCACATAAGACTGCTATTCGAATTCAAACATGGTCATTGTGACAGTGTAAATGAGACCAAAAGAGAAACACCGTCAACAGCATTTGCATTTCTCTCCATCCCATAACCTGTGCATTTTGTGTAAACAAGAAAAGTGACCATTAACTTTCATCATTTTTTGAATTTCAAAAAGCAAAAGCAAAAGATGACTTCTAGGCTTAGAACATACCTGGCCAACTGCACTGGATGTAGGCAACAGTCAAATTGCGGCAACATCAGTTTCTCCCTTTGGTAAAGCCAATGTTGGTGTTACGGGCATAGAATTTTTCGCAAATCCGCGATGCGGCAGATCGCCCAGTCTGGCCAGCCCAATGGTCAAAGGTCACACACCAACACTTTTTCATGTGCTAAATTATTTTCATTGGCTCTACGCACCACCTTGTGCGCAGTTGCCTAGCGAAAGCTGATCAAGTGCATCTTCAAATGCAAATTTCATCTAGTCCATACCATTTAGTGCATAGTCATCTCATATCAGCTATCACTTTCGAAAGGGGCACAAAATTGCCTTAGCCTTGCGTGCCATGGAGCATATTATGACTCCATGCACACGACACAACAAAACCTCACCACTGAAGAAACATGACCTTACGGTCCTTAGTTCGAAGACCAGTTGATGATTGAACACCATAACGAAGAGCACCACCCAGACTCATTCGCCGATGCCTAGGCATTTACTCACCTAACCTCAAGTCACTATACTTGGTTGAAACCAACTAAGGTGATCCCTGGAAGAATTAGCCCTAACCCACACGCACACTCGTGCATCCAAACACTACCCGTGGAAAACTCTTGCAAGCCGAGAGATCCTTTACCAAATCTTCAAAGGAAACATCCTTTGATCCGCTGGCACTGCTTAATCAAACAACGCTCCATGTCTGTGCTGCTACATAGCGATACACTAACGACGATATCGTTGCTTATCACATGTCGTGCTATCACCGCACGTCACCGATCAAGCCAATGCATACTGCATGTTTCTACACTTGATGCATTTTTCACTTCGTAGAGCTTTGCACTATCACTGCCTCATTCTGAAGGCTCGGTCTGAGAGATTCTTCCCTACCCAAACCATTGTCGTCATCGATAATGCTGGTACAAGTAAGAACACAGTCTTAACTAATATGCCAATTTTCCTTTGTACTTATCTTTGGTCTACTTCTTTACTTCACCATACTCAACTTGTTCTGGTTTTCATCCACCATCGCTGCAACCTTTAACATGCCAAGTTTCATTCCTTAACGTGCCTCTGATCACTTAGACAGCAGTCTTTCGCTCCATCAACATTGACCATCATTTACACGTGGGACCTTAGGGAAGTCTCATACACAAGCAGGTCATTCTCGCCTGCACGACAAACTTGTTGTCTTCAAGCTCATGGCTGTGGTGTCTTCCAACCCCAGCAAGGGTAATTCCAAGCTCTTCGTGATCCTTGCAGAGAAAGACAACCACCAATGCGTGTTGCAGGGATATCAAATCTCTTAAGCACCAACTTGCGATTTTCCAATGATCCAAACTTGTCCTCAAATGGGGGATGCCTACTTGCATATCACCCCAAAGCAGTCCTTCAAAGCATCTTCCTAGGCACTCATTCACACAAGGGGCAACATGGCTCAATACTGCAACTCTCATTCGGAGCCAGCATGTTGCAACTCTCATCTAGAGCCAGCAAAATGTTTTTGTAGGAACTAAACTGACGAGCCATGAACAAAAACTTTTTTTGCACACACAATCCACAGAGGAATTGCCGACTTAAGAGACCAAAACAATGAGCATTTTGCTCAACATGGGCACTCTGCTAACCTACAATTTTGAGAGAGAATCTAGAAGTTTAGTTGAGTCTCTCATACCCAAAGGTGCAAATCCATCCAGCCAAATCCAATGTACATTCTCTGCATGCACAAGGCAAACATCATGCTCCTCTTATGAGCCTAATGCACAACTGGTAGGAATCTTTGGCTTATCCATGTTCTCTTACTCAACTGAAGAGCAACCATACACTTGTACTTATCATCGACAAGATGACCCATACCAACCTGCCAATATCTTACTTTCTATGCTCGGTCAACCACACTTCAGTTACGCAAAATTGTGTAACCAAGATAAACCATCTATGTCCTCTTTAGTGTTGCACACACTGAACAACAAGGTCTTCGTGAATCTTTCTGCTCTGATGTCAATTTGTCACGGGCATAGAATTTTTTGCAAACCCACGACATGCCAGACTGCCTAATATGGCCAACCTAACGGCCAAAGGCCACTCATTAACACTTTTTCATGTGATAAATCATTTTCATTGACCCTGTGCACCACCTCATGCATCAAAACGCTATGTGTGGAAAACTCTTACAAGTCGAGAGGTCCTTAACCAAATCTTCAAAGGCAACATCCTCTGATTTGTTGGCACTGCTTAATCAAATAATGCTTCATATTTGTGCCACCACGCAGTGATGCACTAACAATAATATCATTGCTTATCGCATGTCGTGCTATCACTGCATGTCACCGATCAAGCCAATGCATACTGCGTGTTCCTATACTTGATGCATTTTCCACTTCGTAGAGCTCCACACTGTCACTGCCCCATTCTGAAGGCTCAGTCCGAAATAGCTGGATTGCTGCTGATAAAGGGGATTCCTCTTATGAAATCGGGCAATACTGGTAGCATTCATGTTGGAAACAGGCTGCCTGGCAACCCAACCCAAGTTGAGGTTATGGGAGAACCATTAGGTGGTCTAGATGGTGTTGGAGCGTATCATGGTGATAATTTCAGCACCCGGACATGAAATTTTCTGAGCAACTTCCTGTGGACCCTCATAGTAATCCACTACAAGAAATCTGCAGATTAGCGATGGACGTTATCCATTGATAATCTGTCGCTAATTCATTTAGCAATGGATTGGCGATGACTTAGCGATGGATAGCGTCACTTGTAATTTCCTTGTCGTTAATTAGCAACAAAATTAATCTGTCGCTAATTCGCAGTGGATTAGCGAATGTCATGATCTGTCGCTAAATAAGGACTGATTTGGTTTTGCGACAGATACATATTCGTCGCTAAGCCATCGCTAAAATTTCATGATGGATATATTTTTGTCGCCCAATTAACGACGGCGTAGTGACAGATTATATTCCTTCACAAAACATCGACTGATTCAGTTTTTAAGACAGATGAATATTCGTCCATAATTCATCACTATATTTGTGATGGATATTAGCGACGAAAAATATTTGTCCCTAATCCGTCACAAAATTTAAAAAAAATATAAAATAAAAATTTATTTGAAATAGAAATATTGAGAAAAATTTTCTTATTATACAATTTATATAACCTATATATAAAAAACAAAGTACACATAAAAAAGACATATACAAAGCAAGGAAAACAAATTTAGCACAAGCTATAAGTGAAACAAACTAACAACCCACTATAATCCTCGTCAAGTACTAATTAGTTACAAGTGAACATATACAAAGAGTTTCGTTTGAAACAACAAGTACTTGCAACAAATTCAACATATGAATCTAATCATCGTCAAGATTTGGAGCATCATTCTCTTTATTGTCTTGATCTGCCCCTTCATCCATGCCTATATCAGCTCCTCTACGTTGATCATCCCCAGCATCCTACAAGAGAACTGAAATATTAGTATTGATAAATAAAATATAATAAAATAAATTATATGCAATGCACCTAATTTATGGAAATCAATGTAAAATAGTTGAATGACACATAGACTAGCAATAAAGTGAAGAACATTAACAATATTCAGATATGTGTTCTAAGGCTGACAAAAAAAATCATAGTGATTCAATCAAGCAGATATGTGTTCTAAGGTTGTCAAAAAAATGTCATAGTGATTTAAGCATGCATATATGGTTTATAAGGTTGTCAAATAAATGTGTTATGTATCACAATCATGTATATATGTATTATATGGCAGTCAAAAAACTTTCATAGAGATTCAATCATGCATATATGTGTTATAAGGCAGTCAAAAAACTTGCATAGTGATGAAATCATTCTTATATGTGTTCTAAGGTTGTCAATTTTTTTTATAGTAATTCAATCATGCATATATGTGTTATAAGGCAATCAAAAAACTTTTATAGTACTGAAATCATGCTTATATGTGTTATAAGGCAGTAAAAAAACTTTCATAGTGATGAAATCATGCTTATATGTGTTTTAAGGTTGTCAAAAAACTTTCATAGTAATTCAATCATGCATATATGTGTTATAAGGCAGTCAAAACACTTTTATAGTGATGAAGTCATTCTTATATGTGTTCTAAGGTTGTCATAAAACTTTTATAGTAATTCAATCATGTATATATGTGTTGTAAGGTAGTCAAAAAACTTTCATAGTGATGAAATCATGCTTATATGTGTTCTAAGGTTGTCAAAAAACTTTTATAGTAATTCAATCATGCATATATGTGTTATAAGGCAGTCAAAAAACTTTTATAGTGATGAAATCATGCTTATATATGTTCTAAGGTTATCCAAAAATATTTCACAGTGATTCAATTGTGCATATATGTGTTATAGGGTTGTCAAAAAATTTATAGTGATTCAATCATGCATACATGTGCTCTAATGCCAGCAATAAAAATTCATAGTGATTCAATCATTCATACCTGACAGGCATCAGAGCTCATGTTGAATGCAGACGAAGTTTCTCTGTCCCAAAAAATGTTGCACAACTCATTATTGACAAGGTTGGGAATGACTTCATGTAAAAAGTCATGCATTGTGTCCTGAAGAAGCTGACAGACACCATCCCAAGAAACAACAAGGTCAATCGTACGGTGGGAGTGAATGTTGGCGGGAGAACTCTGAGAGCCCTGACTGCATGAGGCAACGACTGGTGTGGTGTTAATGTTACTCTCAAACCCGAACACACGGCCCTTTTTCGGTTCACCGGTTGCAGTCACCCATGCTGCAGGATCAAAAGGCGGATGCTAAGTGAAGTCATCGCCATATCGCTCTACCATCTGTTACTCGTATGATTCCTACAAAATAATGATTACAATAAGAATTAATAATTAAGAATTATAATATTTATGATAATGTAAATCATGGTAACTTGTATATTATAATATTTATTAATACAATAAATGCATACCATTGTCGCTCTCAACTTCTCTAATACGAACTCTCTCGTGCTCTTACATTTATGTGTTTCAACAAACACATCTTTGTAAGGCATAATGCCTCCTTTTTCGGCTTCCTGCAAGGTTAAATGATAAAAAAATCAATTAAAAAGTATGCTCAAATACTTATAAATTTGACAATATATATATATATATATATTGATGAGTTACCATTTTCTTCGGGTGGCTCCTAAAAGTCCTAGAACCACTTGTGTGTAGATGGGCATCACGCATCTTCACTCGGTTCTGTGCAGCCTTTGCTAAGCGGTTTCGAAATTCATGGCTTGCCCACTTATCGCACATTGCATCTCAATAATCTATCCTGATAGTAGAAGGGTCATGGCCCTTCTATTGCAGTGGATCATCTATCCCACCAGCTGCTTTTATTGATGTAATCTTCATATTGTGCAATATGTCAGCAAATCGATTGGCAGACACCTTCTGTCACACTATCCTCTTATTCTGCTCCTCCTTTACGGTCGCGAAGCGATTCAAAGCTTACAAATAATTTCAGAAAGTTAGTGCACATGACTATAACAAAAAATTATATATGAAATACATTAGCTATGATAAACGATTGTATACCATGAATGATGATCATAATCTTTCCAACACCTCATTTGGGTACTCTTTTCATTGAGCGACCGGTCCTGGTAGATGCTGAAGTAGTGACTTCTTAATTTTTCATATTACTTCTTGTAGCCCGAACCTTGTGTTGCACATGAATAGGTACACATTAACAATCGACTATAGATATACATTATTTATAAGATAAGTATTGGGTAAGTGATATTGTAATACTTACGGTCGACTATCGATATACACTATTTGAATGAGTCATCGTGTGTCAGACTGAGAAGACCCTGCATCCGGCGTTGTCTCATGATGTGTATGATTAGCTGGTGTAGGTGGGTCATGTGTAGGTGCAACATCATCTACAAAACAATGAGTTAAAAATTTACACAATGCACATATAAACTAATCAACTGTACATTTATTTAAATGATATATCTATTGAAGGGTTATGTAAAGATGAAGGTTTATACTAGCTATCATTGAGCTGGGATCCTATAAAGACAATTAACAAGTAACAATTTTTATATCAACATATAAGAAAAAACATAATGAATTCATATATTTAAATATAACACAAAGACATCTATCTAATGATGTCCCACGGCTTTCACTTGGTCCTCGACTACTGTAACTTCTACGAACCATATTCTAACAAATAAAAATATTATTTGGATCAGTTACATAACTCTTGATCTTAGCATGGACATGACATATGCATGAAATGTAAAGATTTAAAGGTCCTACATGAATCAGTTTTATAACTATGCATGTACATGCTAAGTATGCATGGAATGTAACATGATATGCAATTCCACGAACATGGATACATAATCAAATTGAAAATAACTTCATGCAAGCATAGATATAGTCACGTCAAACATGTACCTACAACAAACACACTCCAATATCCCGCTAACTACAACCATGACTAGCACGAACTCCGAACTACAAAAACAAGAGCATATGTGAAATTGATGTGGTATGTATTACAAGATGTACTTCACTAGCTTGAGTATGCTTCGTCATCACTTGTTTGACTTTCATATTCTTCTTCCTCCTCCTCCTCATCTTCGGCGTCGTCTTCATTGGGCGCTCATCCACTTGGTATATCATTTGGATTACATTCTTCCGTACGTGTGCCATCGGATAATAGAGATGTAACATGCAAGCCATGTGTGACATTGTGACCATAAGAGAAGTCATAGATATCATCTGATTGATAGTAATCACCCTCTTCAGCAATCTTGTTTTTCTATAACTGGTCATACTCGGGGTATAGTTTAGACTTCACCTTGCAAACCACCCACCATTCATTTTTATCTGACTTCCTTGTATTCGGATATGAAGTATAGTAAACTTGTTGAGCTTGGGGGGCTAATATGAATGGTTCATATGTTCCAAACCTTGATTTATGATTCACCTTCACGATGTCTGAGACTTTGTCGACTCTTGTTGATGTGGGATCAAACCAATGACACTTAAATAAAGTTATCGTGTTATTTATGTTTAAGTAAGTTAACTCTATTATTTCTTCAATAACACCACAGCAGTCAAGTTTATTCACTATAACTGCTACCCTTGACACACACGCCACTATTTATCATTGACTTGTTTACACCATACTCTTTTGTATGAAATCGATAACCATTTACGATGTACCTGTTGTAACATTGCACAACTTTGGTCGGACTATTTTATAAATCACATATTCCTTAATCATTAACATCACCATGGCGGACCTACAAGCATAAACAATGACTGTAATCATGATCAATTAAGTAACATATTGTTGTTTACATGAAAAGAATGCATGTCATTGTCTTTACCAACTCTTTCAACCATGCCCCAAACTTATTTTCACGTTCTTTCTGTACTTCTGAATCAGTGAGATGTGGAAGTTCTCTTTGCAACTCCAGATCAAATTGTTTGTACTTAACAAATATTTATATTATCGAACCATGTACGTACGTATAGAACTTAGTGTTACATATTAAGTATACTTACTCGATGTAAGGGTCGATTGCTGAGCAATTAAAATGGATATAGATCTGTGTTGTGACTTGCTCTCGATCTTCCAAGAGTCTTGACCGACAACTGTCAAAGGCATGCCCAAGTGGTTTAAATATTGATAGTTTGTCAGCCACAATAAAATGTTCTCCATCATCATTACGAGGTGAGCAAGTGTAATGTTTGGAATGTGAGGTTCAAAGTACATAGATAAGAAATTTAAAATCTATTCTAAAGTGTATGCCTCACAAATTGAACCCTCCACTTTTGCTTTATTTCGAACCTTTTTTTTTGAGGTCAAACATACATTTGTCAACAATATATATCTCGTAATACAATAAATTCTCAATAACATTAGAGAGAAAAGTATAAATAAAAATATACCTTTCAAATGGGTACATCACTACAAGAAACCTGTGGATTAGCAACGACTTAAATTCGTCGCTAATCTGACGCTAATCCGTCGCTAATTAGCTTAGTGATGGATTAGCATCGGATTAGAGACGGATAGCTTTCATTGCAAATTTTTTTATGCTAATTAGCGATGGAATATATTTGTTGCCCATTCCGTCGCTAAGTAGATACGAAATGTATATGTCGCCAGTTTCGTCGCTAAGTTGCGACAGAATAACGAATGCCAACATCCATTGTAAGGTCGTCGTTACTATACGATAATTTTGGTGTTGCGATGAAATTATAGTCATCGTTAATCCATCGCTATATTCAACTTTAATAGTAATTAGCGGCTGATATATCCGTCGCTAATCCATCGCAAACACGAAAAAAAATTTAAAAAAATATTTGAAAATTAAATATCGAGAAAAAAAATTCTCGTGATACAATTTATATTTTCTATACAATTTATATTTTTTGTGAATAAAAAATAAAGTACACATCAAAATACATATAAAAGGAAACTAAAACAATTAATTGATCCACTGTAAAATTTGCAAGTTCTAATTATTTACAATTCAACATTTACATTTTTGAAACAAAAAGAAGGTAGAACAAATTCAACACATGAATCTAATCATCGCCAAGATTTTGTACATCCTCTTGTTCATTGTCTTGATATACATTGATTATCCCCAGCAACTTACACGAGAAAAGAAAGGTCAGTATTGATAAACAAAATATACTGAAATAAATTATACTCTATATGTGATTCTATCATGCTCATATGTGTTCTAAGGCAGTAAAAAAATTGTATATGTGATTCTATCATGCTCATATGTGTTCTAAGGCAGTAAAAAACTGTATATATGATTCTATCATGCTCATTTGTGTTCTTAAGGCAGTTAAAAAAACTTATATGTGATTCAATCATACTCATATGTGCTCTAAGGCAGTCAAAAAAATGTATATGTGAATCTACCATGCTCATATGTGTTCTAAGACAGTAAAAAAAACTTTATATGTGATTCAATCATGCTCATATGTATTCTAAAGATAGTAAAAAAACTATTTTTGTGATTCTATCATACTCATATATATATGCTCTAAGGCAGTAAAAAAACTGTATATGTGATTCTATCATGCTCATATGTGTTCTAAGGCAGGCAAAAAACTGTATATGTGATTATATCATGCTCATATGTGTTTTGAGGTAGTTAAAAAACCTTATATGTGATTCAATCATGCTCATATGTGTTCTAAAGGCAGTAAAAAAATTTTATATGTGATTCTACCATGCTCATATGTGCTCTAAGGCAGTAAAAAAATTGTATATGTGATTCTACCATGCTCATATGTGTTCTAATGCAGTAAAAAAACTTTATATGTGATTCTATCATGCTCATATGTGTTCTAAGGCAGGCAAAAAACTATATATGTGATTATATCATGCTCATATGTGTTCTAAGGCAGTCAAAAAAATTGTATATGTGATTCTACCATGCTCATATGTGCTCTAAGGCAGTCAAAAAATTGTATATGTGATTCTATCATGCTCATATGTGTTCTAAGGCAGGCAAAAAACTATATATGTGATTATATCATGCTCATATGTGTTCTAAGGCAGTCAAAAAAACTTTATATGTGATTCTATCATGCTCATATGTGCTTTAAGGCAGTCAAAAAACTTTATATATGATTCTATCATGCTCATATGTGTTCTAAGGCATGCAAAAAAATGTATATGTGATTATATCATGCTCATATGTGTTCTAATGCAGTCAAAAAAATTGTATATGTGATTCTATCATGCTCATATGTGTTCTAAGGCAGTCAAAAAACTTTATATATGATTCTATCATGCTCATATATGTTCTAAGGCAGGCAAAAAAATGTATATGTGATTATATCATGCTCATATGTGTTCTAAGGCAGTCAAAAAAATTGTATATGTGATTCTATCATGCTCATATGTGCTCTAAAGCAGTCAAAAAACTGTATATGTGATTCTATCATGCTCATATGTGTTCTAAGGCAGGCAAAAAACTATATATGTGATTATATCATGCTCATATGTGCTATAAGGCAGTCAAAAAACTGTATATGTGATTCTATCATGCTCATATGTGCTCTAAGGTAGTCAAAAAACTGTATATATGATTCTACCATGCTCATATGTGTTCTAAGGCAGTAAAAAAATTATATATGTGATTCTATCGTGCTCATATGTGTTTTAAGGCAGTAAAAAAACTGTATATGTGATTCTATCATGCTTATATATGTTCTAAGGCAGTAAAAATATTATACTGAAATATTATATAAAAGGTCAGTATTGATAAACAAAATATACTGAAATAAATTATATGCAATGCACCTAAGTTAAGGCAATCAAAGTCATGAAATCTAACGACATGCAATACATCACATGAAACTTTCATACCTGAGAGGCACCTGCAAACGAAGCTCCCTTGTTCTGCAAAAAACTGTTGAACTCATCCCGGAGAACGTCGACAATTGTTTTATAGAAATAGTCACGCATTGTGTCCATAAGGATCTGGCGTACATCATCCCAAGAATCAATCAAATTCTTGGAGCTGATGTTGACGAGAAAAGTCTTTGAGCCGTGACTGGAGGAAGTAACGATTGGTGAGGTGTTCATATTACTCCCAAACCCAAACACACGACGCTTTTTTGGTTCACATGCTGCAGTCATCCATGCTGTAGGATCAAATGATGGATGCTGAGTAGAGTCATCGCCATATTGCTCTACCATTTGTTGCTCATATGACTCCTATAAAATAATGTTTATAGTATGAATTAATAATTAAGAATTATAATGTTTATGATAACTTGTATATTACAATGATTATTAATACAATAAATACATACCATTGTCGTTCTCGCCTTCTCCGATACGAACTCTCCCGTGGTCTTACATTTATGTGTTTGAACAAACACATCCTTGTATGGCAGAATGCTTCCTTTTTTTGCTTCATACGAAGTGAAATCATAAAATATTTAGTTAACAGATTTGCAACAATACTTATAAAATTGATTTGTTTATATATTGATGAGTTACCATTTTCTTTAGATGGCTCCAAAAAGTCCTAGATCTACCTATGTGTAGATGGGCTTTGGGCATTTTTGCTCGATTTTGTGCAGCCTTCGCTGAGCGGTTTTGAAATGCATCCCCAGCCCACTTGTCACACATTGCATCCCAAACATCTGACCTGATAGTAGGAGGTCCATGGCCCTTCCACTGCAGTGGGTCATCTATCCCGCCAGATGCTTTTCTTGTTGCAGTCTTCATATTGTGCAGTATGTCTACAAATTGATTGGCAGTCACCTTTTGCCACACCTTCCTTGCATCATGTTCCTCCATCGTAGTCGCAAAGTGATTCGAAGCCAACAAATATTTTCAGAAAGTTAGTAAACATGACTATAACAAATAATTAAATATGAAACACATTAACTATGACAAACAACTGTATACTGTGAATGAGGACCACAATCTATCACCACTTTTGGATACTCTTTCCATTGAGCGATCGGTCTTGGTAGATGTTGAAGTAGTGAATTCCTAATATCGCGTACTACTTCTTGTGGCTCAAACCTCGTGTTGCGCATGAATTGGTACACAATAAATATCAATATACAATATTTATAAGATATGAAATAAGTGAAAATGAAATGCTTACGGTTGATTATCGATATACACTATTCGAATGAGTCTTCTTGTGCCAAACTGAGAAGACCCTGCATCCTGTGTTGGCTCCCGACTTGTATGATCAACTGGTGTAGGTGGGTCATGTACAGGCGAAACATCATCTGTAAAAAAATATGTTAGAAATTCTCAGAATGTGCATTTCAACTAATCAAGCATCAAATTAGTTAAATGATATACCTATCAAAGGAGCCCGTGAAGATGAAGGCTGAGACTTGCTACTACTGGATGAACGACCACTGTAAGCTCCACGAACCATATTCTAACAAATAAAAAATGGCATGCAATACATTCAAATTGTTTCAAATCATTCACATCAAGTATTTCAATATATTCAAATAATTCAAATCAAGTATTGCAATACATTCAAATCATTGGAATACCTGCAAATCATTCAAATTATTGCAATACATTCAAATAATTCAAATCAAGTATTGTAATACATTCAAATCATTGGAATACTTGCAAATCATTCAAATCATTGCAATATATTCAAATCATTCACATCAAGTATTGCAATACATTCAAATCATTGTCACACATTTCTATACATTCAAATAATTCAAATCATTCACATCAAGTATTACAATACATTCAAAACATTGAAATACATTCAAATAGTGGTTTGTATTACAAGATTTTGCTCACTAGCTCGAGAATTCTTTCTCATCACTTGTTTGACTTTCATATTTTCTTCTTCTTCTTCTTCTTCTTCTTCTTCTTCTTCTTCTTCTTCTTCTTCTTCTTCATTGTTTGCCCATCCACTTGGTATATCATTTGGATCACATTCTTCCATGAATGTTTCATCGACAAATAGAGATATGACATGCATATCATGCGCAACATCGTGACCATAAGAGAAGTCATAGATATCATCTGATTGATAGTAATCACTCTCTTCAGTTAACTTGTCTTCCTGTAATTAATCATACTCAGGGTATAGTTTGGACTTCACCTTGCAAATTGCCCACCATTCATTTCTAACTGATTTTTTTGTACTTAGATATGAAGTATAATAAACTTGTTGAGCTAACAAACCTTGATTTATGATTCACCTCCACAATGCCTGGGGCTTTGTCGACTCTTGTTGTAGTTGGATCAAACCAATGACGCTTGAATAAAGTTACCCAATTATTTATGTCTAAGTAAGTCAACTTCATTATTTCCTCTATAACATCGTAGTAATCATGTTCATTTTCATCGTAGTTATGACCCTTGACACACATGCTACTATTCATCATTGATTTGTTTATACCGTAGTCTTTTGTATGGAATCGATAACCATTTATGATGTACCCATTGTAATATTGCACAACTTTGGTCAGACCATTTTGTAAATCACATATTCCTTGATCTTTAACATCACCATGGCAGACCTACAAACATAAACAATGATTTGATCACGACCAATTAAGTAACTTAGTGTTATTTACAAGTACACAATTTATGTGAGCGTCCTTACCAACTCTTTCAACCACTCCACAAACTTAGTTTCAAGTTCTTTTTGTACTTCTGCATCAGTGAGATGTGAAACTTCTCTTTGCAACTCCAGATCAAATCATCTGCAAACCATAAATACTTATATTACCGAACCATGTATGCACGTATAGAACATAAAAGGATTTAGAATTGTGTTGCGTTTACATATACGTACTCGATGTATGGGTCGATCGCTGAGAAATTAAAAAGAATATAGATGTGTGTTGCGTCTTGCTCTCGATCTGCCAAGAGTCTTGATTGACAACTACCAAATGCATGCCCAAGTGGTTGAAATGTCAACAGTTTGTCAGCTATAGTTACTTATTCTCCATCATCGTTACGAGGCAGACATGTGTAACGTGTTAGAATGTGAGGTTCAAAGTACATAGATGAGAAATTTGAAATCTCTTCTAAAGTGTACGCCTCATAAATAGAGCCTTCTACTCTTGCTTTATTACAAACCTTTTTTTTAAAGTCAAACATGCATCTGTCAAAAATATATATTTCAATTTTGAAATATCTGTCATTGAAGAGACAAATATAAGAAAACATATACCTTTCAAATACGTACATCTATCGATATTGCACAAGACCACCAACTCTTAGTTCATATGGCAAATGTATGATCAAATGTTTCATAACATCGAAAAATGTTGACGGAAAAATCTTTTCTAGCAGACAAACAATAGTGATGACAGAGTCCTCGAGATTCTTTACATCAAATACTATGACTTCCGATGCGCACAATGTTCTAAAAAATCCACTCAACTCAAAAAATACCCCCCATATAGGTTTGTCTAATATATCATGGAATGCTAGGGGTATCAATCGTTGCATAAAGATATGACAATCATGGCTCTTCAACCCATATAATTGTCCATCATCAATCTTCACAGCCCGAGCAATGTTAGAAAGATATCCATTTGGAAATCTCAACTGTCTTAACCGTTAACATACCTGTTTTATTTGATCAGGTCCAAGCACGTACCTTGCCTTTGGTTTAAGTATTTTGCCATTATACTCTTTGAGTTCCAATTTTGGTCTTTTACATATTACTTTTAAATCCATATGGGCCTTCGAATTATCCTTCATTTTCCCTTTAACATTCATTATTGTATTGAATACATTATCAAACACATTTTTCTCCACATGCATCACATCCAAATTATGTTGTATCAATAGGGTCGGCCAATATGGTAGTTTCCAAAAAATAGATTTTTTTGTCCAATTGTGATCCTTTCCAAATCCAAGGAAGGGCGTCGGACTACGGGCATCTGTTAATACATCTGTAAAGTATCATAATCTTCTTAAAATCTCGATGCCAGACAATCTTGTGAGTGAACCTTCCATTTCAGTTGTGCCTGCTCAAAACACATTTCTTTGTCGTCGGAACGGATGGTCGTTGGGTAGAAATCGACGATGACACTCAAATCAGCAAGGCTTCCTTCCATGCATCAATCTAAAAGTTTTTATATTCTCCATGCAGTACGAACATGCCAACCTCTCATGTGTGCTCCAACCAGATAACATACCATATGTAGGGAAGTCACTGATTGTCTATAGAACAACGACCTTCATATTGAAATTTTGTTTTTTATAGGCATCATACGTGGTAACACCGTCATCCCACAATAATTTTAGTTAATGAATTAATGTCCTTAAATATACATCATGATTTTGCCAGGTAAGGTCGAACCAGGGATCAATAGAGACAAGAAAGGATTTGGACACTTCATACACAAGCTTGGTAGAAGGTTGTATGGAGTTACAAATACTGGCCAGTATGAGTATGGAGTTGATCTACCCCCAAATGGATTAAATCTATTTGTACATAGACCGAGTCTAACATTTCTCACTTCCATTAAGAAGTTCTGATGAGTACGATCAAAGTGCTTACAAGCTTTCACATCAACAGGATGTGTGATCTTGTCTTTATCATATTAAACTTTATTTGCATGTCATCTCATGTGTTTAGCTGTCCTTTAAGACATATACAATCATTGCAATCTAGGAGTGATAGGAAAGTAGTGAAACGACTTGTATGAAACTTTTTTTGATCTCGTGCTACCATTGCCTCTTGTCTTTGGCTTGAACCGAGGATGCCCACATGACGGGCATGATATGTTGTTTTCTGGATTCTTGAAATACAACATGCAGTGATTTGGACAAGCATCTATCTTTTTATACCTCATACCTAGAGCATTGACCATAACCTTTGCACGATAAAAATTTTGTGGCAATTTCTCATCTTTGGGCAACATAGTCTTCACAATAGAGCACAAACTGTCAAAACATGATTGGCTCAAATTATACTCTGACTTCAAATTCAGTAGTTAAAGAACTGCAGACAAGATAGTGTGACTCTCACAACCGTTCCAATGTGGCTCATCAGCATCTTTAAGTAAATCATAAAATCTACTACCTGCATTGTTTGGTGATTTTTCATCTACTACAGTTGTTACATCACTAGGACCCATAGCAGAACCCAGTTTTGTTCCTGCGGCATCAAATATCAAATCCATATATGGATTATCGTGCACCATATTCACTCATGCATCAAAATTGTTTTTAAATTCTTCACCATGAAATGTTCAATTCTGATAATCACTCACAAAACCCTTCCTGTATAGGTGATGTCTAACGCCATGAGGTTCTACAAATCGATTGTTCTTATAAATCTTGCAGTGACACCTAATCCGACCTGTAGGATTCACTATACTGACACTTGTCGTTGCAAATTCAATTAAACTTTCAACACCATTCATATATTCATGCGATAACTTATTGTCAACTATCCTACGGTACATTCATTCACGGTTTGCAGTCATTTTATTATATGATGTTATGAATAGTATCCTAACCAGTTAAAAGAGAATCATCAGAATGTTATGATGAAGAAAATATCAAATTTATCATGCAATATATGATGTCATACAATCACAAGAATTATGATGCATGCATTGATAACTTAATATTTTCATGTGCAAACTATTCATAACACGATACATTCATTTGAAACATGTTTTCATTATACAATTTCACATGTAAGTCATAATCAAATTGAAAGTAACTACATGCAAGCATGGATATAATCACATCAAACATTACAATACATCGAAAACATTCATATCAAAAAAATGTCAAACATGTACCTGCAACAAACACACTCCAATATCCCGCTAAGTACTACCATGTCTAGCATGGAATCCGTACTCCAAAACTAAGAACACTTCTATTCTTGTATATTAAAATCATGCTCAGCATGATCTCCAAACTCCAACAAAGCAGTTCTAGATATCAACAACTAAGTGAGTGTGTGAACAGTAAAGTGTTGCATCCAATAAATTAAATAACATGTGATGTATTTGCATCACTTACTCACCACGGGTATTTACCCGATTTGCATTATTTTTGTCACTTACTAAACACGGGTGGCGGGGCACAAGCGAGATTCGTTGAGAAATTTGCAAGAGACACTGTGTTAAAATGAAGTCACCCTCTGCTGAAAGGCAAAAAATTAGAATAAATATCGAAGTCGGACGGGATTCCGGCGAGGCGAAATGCCTCCCAGGCGTCGACCACCTCTCCGTTCGGCCCAACAGGTTTTTGAGTTTGGGCGGCCAGTCAGTAGGCCAGCGATGTAGGACAGCGGCATGAAGTCTCTGGAGGCAGTGATTGTCCCCCAGAGCGGTAGGCATGGGGTGATGTCGTGGTTCAGAAACCCGGCGATCGTCGGGCGCCCCCCGGCCTGTCGCCCCCCTGCCAAAAAAAATGAGATAGGAAGGGCGACTCCCTGTCAAAAAAAAAAAGCAGGGGGTCGCCCCCCTGCCCAGAAAAAGAAAACGAGGCAGGGGGGCGACCCCCTGCCCGAATAAAAAAATGAGGCAAGGGGGGCGACCCCTTGCCGAAAAAAAATAAGACAGGGGGGCAACCCCCCTTGTCGAAAATAAAAAATAAGGTAGGGGGCGACCCCCCTTGTCGGAAATAAAAAATAAGGTAGGGGGCGATCCCCTGCCGGAAAAAAAAATGAAGCAAGTGTCCCCCCTGTCGAAAAAAAAGAACGAGGCAGGGGGGGCGACCCCCTGTCGGAAAAAAAAAATGACCCACTTACCTGGGAGACGCCAGGCGGGGGGCGATGGGTGGCAGAACGGGTGACAATGGGCCAGAGGAGGGACGAGGGGCGAAACGGGGGGCGATGGGCCGGGGGAGGGATGGGCAGCGGACCGGGGAGGGATGGGCGGTGGGCGGCGAGCCAGGGAGTGCATCGGGCGGGAGAGGGCGGTGGTCGGGGGAGTGCGTCGGGCGTGAGAGACGAAACAAGAAAGAGAAAGAAGGGTTTTGATTAGGGATTTATGGAAAACTTAGCGACGGATTTGGCGACGGCCTACTTCTATCGCAACTCCATCGCAAATTTACATGACCAGTTAGCGACAAAATATTTCTGGCTCTAATGTCGTCGCTAAGTAGCGACGAAAAAACCTCTGTCGCCAAATCCGTCGCTAAATGTCGTGGGTATTGCAACAAAAACCTGACGTCGCTAAGTCGTCGCTAATTAGCGATAGATTTGGCGACATAAGTTTTTTCGTTGCTATTTTTGTAAATATTATGGATTTTAGTGACATATTTGTTTCTCTCATTAATTCGTCGCAAACTTCCATCGCTAATGGTCTTTTTTTCTGTAGTGCATCCATTGATATTGCAAAGGACCACCAACCTTAAGTTTATATGACAAATGTATGATCACATGTTCCATAACTTCGAAAAATGTTGGCATAAATATCTTCTTTAGCTGACAAATAGTAGTGATGACAGAATCCTCGAGATTCTTTACCTCAGTTACTACAACTTTCGATGCACACAATGTTCTAAAAAATCTACTCAACTCGGATAATACCCCCCATATAAATTTGTCTAACATATCATCGAATGCTAGGGGAATCAACAGTTGCATAATGACATGACAATCATGGCTCTTCAATCCATATAAGTGTCCATCGTCTATATTCACAGCCTAAGCAATGTTAGAGACATATCCATCTAGAAATCGCAATTGTCTTAACCACTGACATACCAGTTTTACTTGATATGGTCCAAGTATGTACCTTGCCTTTGGTTTCAGTACTTTGCCATTGTATTCTTGGAGTTCCAATTCTGGTCTTTTATATATTACTTTTAAATCCATACGGGACTTCGAATTATCCTTTATTTTCTCTTTAACATTCATTATCGTATTGAACACATTTTTTCTACATGCATCACATCCAAATTATGTCGTATCAATAAGGTTGTGCAATATGGTAGTTTCTAAAATATAGATTTTTTTGTCCAATTGTGATCCTTCCTAAATCCAAGGAAGGGCGTCGGACTACAAGCATCTTTCAGTCCATATGAAAAGTATCACAATCGTCTTAAAATCTCTATGCCAGACAACCATGCAGGTGAACCTTCTATTTCAGTTGTGCATGCTCAGAATGTATTCTTTTATCGTCAGAACGGATGGTCGTTGGGTAGAAATCGACAGTGATAATCAAACCACCATGGCTTCCTTCCATGTGTCAATCTAAAAGATTTTGTATCCTCCATGCAGTACGGATATGCAACGTCTCATGTGTGCTCAAACCAGATAACATACCATACGCAGGAAAGTTAGTAATTGTTTATAGAACAACAACATTCATATTGAAATTTTATTTTTTTTGGGCATCGTACATGAGAACACCATCATCCCATAGTATTTTTAGCTCATCAATCAATGGCCTTAATTATACATTAAGATTTTGGCTCGGAGAGGTCGGACCAGGGATCAATAGAGACAATAAAAGATTTTGACACTTCATACACAAGCTTGGAGGAAGGTTGTATGGGGTGACAAATACTGGCCAACACGAGTATGGGGTTGATATACCCCCAAATGGATTAAAGTCATCTGTACATAAACCTAGCCTAACATTTCTCACTTCCATTGCGAAGGTCTGATGAGTACGATCAAAGTGCTTCCAAGATTTCGCATCAACAGGATGCGTGATCTTGTCTTCATCATGTCAAACTTTATTTGCATACCATCTCATGTGTTTAGCTGTCCTCAAAGACATATACAATCATTGCAATATAGGAGTGATAGGAAAGTAGCGGAGCGACTTGTATGAAACTTCTTTTGATCTCGTGCTACCATTGCCTCTTGTCTTTAGCTTGAATCGAGAATGCCCACATGACGGGCATGATCTGTTGTTTTTCGGATCCTTGAAATACAACATGCAGTGATTTGGACAAGCATCTATCTTTTTATACCCCATACCTAGAGTGTTGACCATAACCTTCGCACGATAGAAATTTTATAGCAATTTCTTATCTTTGGGCAACATAGTCTTCACAATAGAGGACAAACGATCAAAACATGATTGGCTCAAATTATACTCTCACTTTAAATTTATTAGTGAAATAACTGCAGACAAGATAGTGTGACTCTCGCAACCATTCCACAGTGGCTCATTGGTGTGAGTTTTATGAAAACCCTTTTCAAACAATATTTTTAATGAAAATTCAGTGAAAGCCAGACACCAAAATTATAAAACCGGCTCGCACTAGTGGTGGAGTTCGGGTCGATCTCAGAGAACGAGAAATACTTTGTATTCAAACACACAATCTAAACTACTCTTTATTGCCAAAATAAAAAGAATTAATTAAATAATTAACTAACTACGGAAGTACGGCCCTACACAGAGGGCTTAAACAAAATAGATAAATGGTTTTATTACAGACCCAATTAATAAAATAAAATAAAATCTTAATCTAAGAAGAAAAGAAAAGGCTTCAGTGCTTCGAGTCTTCTTGGGCATCTCTATGCAGTGTAGGCCACCAAAAATTCTGACTGGAGGACCTTCGCGGCGGTCTTTCGACTAGAAAAATGGCCTTGACAAGCCAAGGAATGACAGAATGATAGAATGGAGTCATACTCCTCCTTAGGAACACACCTTCGAATCATCTGATTCGGGCATAATCGAAACAATTTTGGTTCCTCCCAAAAATAGTGCTTTACCTGCGAGAAAAATCGATCTCTCTCATTGCGGTTCCAGTGCGAAGGGTACTCTCCAGTCACCAAAAAGTTGATGATATGCGCGAACCAAGGCAGATGCTTGACATGAAAGAGTTGCTCATCCGGAAACGAATCATCAATCTGCCCCTGATCAGTGGATGTCTCAACTGTCAGTCTGGATAAATGATCTGCTACAAGATTCTCACATCCACTCTTATCTCGAATCTCGAGATCAAATTCTTGTAACAGAAGGATCCATCGAATGAGACACGATTTGACATCCTTTTTACTCATCAAATATCTCAATGCTGCATGATCTGAGTAAATGATGACCTTGGAGCCTAACAAATATGAGCAAAACTTATCAAGAGCAAAAACTACGGCTAGTAATTCCTTCTCTGTGGTGGTATAATGCATTTGCGCATCAGAGAGGGTCCTACTAGCGTAATAAATCACATGAGATCGTCGCTCAATCTTCTGACCGAGAATCGCTCCAACCGCGTAATCTGACGCGTCACACATAATCTCAAATGACACTGACCACTCAGGAGATCGAAGAATAGGAGCAGTAGTCAGAGCCTCCTTCAGGGCCAAGAATGCCTTCAGACAAGCATCATCAAACACAAACGGTTGATCTTTCGTTAGCAGGTTGCACAATGGTCGAGAAATCAGGTTGACATATGCTGTGAACAAAAACCTAGATGCAATCGTAGACTAACCTATATGCATATGTTGGTGCTGTAATGAATAAATGACAATGATGTATTATGTTATGCACACTACACAAAAAAAAAACTATAACAAAAGAAACGAAAAAGGGGAAGAAAACAAACCGAGGATTAAGTCGACTGGACTATGTTATGGACTGACAGAGTGGTCTCTCCCAATGAGATCGTCACGCTGTCATGTTTTGCTGAAAAATAGAAGAGGCTACCAGCTGTTGGTATATAGAGAGAGAGAGAGCTTCAAAGTGGGAGGCGTGAATTCCCAAGAGAGAGACATCTTTTTTTCTGTTGTATAATATTATTTATACTATTATATTAGGGTAAAACAAATTTTTCAAAACCAGTCCAATAATTTTCAAAAGACTCACTTTTAGCAAAACATGTTTTATTATTTAAAAAGCAAACTTCCTAAATTAATTAAAAATTACAAATTAGCTAATAAAAAACCTAAGCAAACTAAACTACAATTAAGAAATTCTAACTATAATAGAAACACTAAAATATATGCAGGAAAAGCTTTGAAGAATACGATTTTCTGATAAAATTCAATCAATGCAGTTTTTCAAAACTAATGGTAAAAATGGGTTTTTAAGGCAATTTTTGACATGAATCATGCATAAATACTGATTAATAAAATATGAAATATATGCATGATCAAATACCCTCATGCTTATCGTTTACTAGTCCTCGAGCAAACTGAAGCAAAAACAAAAATGATAAACTAATCAAAACAAAAACCTAACTCACTTTCGTAGGAATCACGGTTGCATTTAGCATATGCAACAAGCCCTTTAAACCCCTGGGTTACCTCAGTGGACAAGTAAGGTCTCGTGAGGGTTTGCAGTGATGCTACCCACAAACATCTCTGTCATGTATGCATAAAAATTTTAAAGCACAAAGCATTAGGCAGTTAAGGAGTTTGTTTTCACAAATATTTCATGCCATTGCATTTTCAAAACATGATTAGAGTCTTCTACCTGCCACCACAGAATAAAACTTTTTTTTCACTTTTCTAAATAGCATAATTATTTATGTTTCATTCTCAGAAATTCAAGTACATACATGTTATTATTTACTTATCCTCACTCATATGTGTTCTGCACTGGTTTCTCAATATTTGCTTCTATGCAGTGAACTTTTCTTTTTTTCGCTCTTTTCTTTTTCTTGATTTTCAATTTTTCACACTTTTTTTTTCTTTTCTTTATTGAGCACTATATCAATTTTCCAGTTTTCGTGACCCGTGTAACGAGCTTTGGGTCAGTGACTCCCAGACCAGATGACCTTAGGGCACCAGATACAAAGTATCCCTCGGACTTAATTGCTCGAGTCACTAGACCTTCAATTTTTTTTTTATAGTTTACGTATAGTCTACTTCTCTGTCATGTGCAATGTCAATATCTATTAGGCTCTCTATAAAGTCCATGTAACGAGCTTTCGGGCCGATGGCTCCCAAACCAGATGGCTTTAGGACACCAGGTGCAAACACCCTTCAGGCTCTACTTGCTCAAACAAAATAGGCCACAGATATCAACGTAGACAAAGAATTGACTTCCTTCGTTAACCTTTTCGACATGGAACTCAAATACTTCAACTTGTGTCTAAGCCCAGCTACTAGGGAGTACGAAGATATCAAAACAACTAAACGTATGCTCTTTTTCACTTTTTAACCTCATAAACGCAATATTGTTCATTTGCTTAGTTTTTCAAAAAAAAAATAAAACTGTGCATATCCATACTTGTGTTTCAAAATAAACTCTAACATGCATCTATAATCATTTCTTTGAAATTCACATAAACAACCACAGTTTTCTAGATTCGTGTTAGAAAAAGGTTTTCGTGTGGCTTAAAAAATCTCTAAAAATGTTAGATGTTGCAAAGCAGTCATATAAGTTCAAACTCATTCCCTAAAAGCCTAATTTCAATGAGTTGACATAAAAATGCAAGTACAAAGACATGAAAAGTTTAGGTGTGCAAACTACACCCTCCCCCATGCTTGAATGACACTGTCCTCAGTGGCACTCCCCCATGCTTGTATGAAACTAAGAGGCTGCCTTTGAGAACAAAATAATTGGGAGAAAAGAGTAGAAGTCACCTGATATGACATATGAATTCATGTCCTACGATTACACAAGAATGCATACCTGATCTAACATAACACTCATGAGATACAAGAAAACAAAACAGAATAAAGAAAAAACATCTATGAACATTTATTCGATCCTACTAAAAAGACTAAAAATACAACATACAAACCTGCGCGTGCCCTCATGCATCCATGAGGTCAACAGCCTCAATGTCTTGCTTCACCACAATATCAGAAATGTAGGGCTTCAGTTGCTGCCCATTGACTTTGAAAATGCTGCCTGTTCGAGGGTCCAAAAGATCTATCGCTTCATGTGGAAAAACTCTATGGACTATGAACGGTCCATCCCATCTGGATTTCAGCTTCCCTGGAAAAAGATGGAGACGTGAATGATAAAGCCAAACCTTTTAACCAGGCTCGAACTGCTTCCTTACAATATGCTGATCATAAAAATGCTTGGTTCGAGCCTTGTAAATCTTGGCACTCTCATAGGCCTCATTACGCAATTCCTCTAGCTCACTCAACTGTAATCTTCTCTCTGCTCCAGCTTGGGTCATATTAAAATTAAACTTTTTTATAGCCCAATACGCTCTATGCTCTAACTCGACAAGGAGATGGCATGGTTTCCCAAAAACCAATCGATACGGCGACATACCAATCGGGGTCTTGAAAGCAGTCCTATAAGCCCACAGGGCATCATCAAGGCGCTGAGACCAGTCCTTGTGGTCTGGTCGGACTGTCTTTTCAAGAATCCGCTTGATCTCCCTGTTAGAGACCTCAACTTGGCCACTGGTCTGCGGGTGGTAAGGTGTAGCAATCCGATGATGCACAGAATATTTCCTAAGTAAGGAAGCTACTTGCACATTACGAAAGTGCGTACCACCATCACTAATGATCGCTCTAGGGACTCTGAACCGGCTAAAAATTTTGTGCTTGATAAATCGAATCACCTCCTTATGATCATTGGTTCGGGTAGCCACGGCCTAGACCCATTTTGAAACATAATCAACTGTCACTAAACTGTATACAAATCCAAACGATGGTGAAAAAGGACCCATAAAATCAATGCCTCACACATCAAAAATCTCAACAATCAAAATAGGAAGAAGAGGCATCATGTCACGCTTGGCAATGCGTCCTGTCTGCTGACAGCGCAAGCACCTCCTACAAAAATCATGGGCATCTCTATGCAGTGTAGGCCACCAAAATTCTGACTGGAGGACCTTCGCGGTGGTCTTTCGACTAGAAAAATGGCCTCCACAAGCCAAGGAATGACAGAATGATAGAATGGAGTCATACTCCTCAGAAACACACCTTCGAATCATCTGATCTGAGCATAATCGAAACAATTCTGGTTCCTCCCAAAAATAGTGCTTTACCTGCGAGAAAAATCGATCTCTCTCATTGTGGTTCCAGTGCGAAGGGTACTCTCCAGTCACCAAAAAGTTGATGATATGCGCGAACCAAGGCAGATGCTTGACATGAAAGAGCTGCTCATCCGGAAACGAATCATCAATCTGCCCCTGATCAGTTGGCGGGCGGGTTAGAGGGCGGGTCGGGTTCGGGTAAACAGGTTGACCCACCCGCCTAACCCGTTTATTAAACGGGTCAGCCGGGTTGGCATACCCCTAATACGAACCCGACCCGTTTAATAAACGGGTTAGGCGGGTTAACCCGTTTATTAAACGGGTTAGTTTAAGCCAAACCTGAACCCGCCTAAGAGGCGGGTTGGCGGGTCGTGTCAGGTTTTGCCACCCCTACCCCCATGCAATAGCTAACATTAAGCTTTTGGCTTTCTTTGAACTTTGGTAGCACAGTCACAAACATTTTTTCGTTTGTCAAAAACTCTTGAGAAATTGAAAATTTTTCATAAATCTTGCATTTTTTTCACAAAATCTCGGGAATAAATAAATAAATGAATGTTTTTTATAAGAAAATATTAATAAAATTTATTTAAAAATAAAAATACATGTTTTTTTTACAATAAATAGCCGTTTAAAACTGAAATATCGCGTTTAAATCACGGTATTTATGTTTTTTTTATAAATCTCACAATATTTTCAAAATCTTGCAAGAAATTGCCGTTTTAAACTTCCACTCAATTTATCGCCAGATTTTCATAAATCTCACGATATTTGTTACAGAGCTTGGTAGTGTACTCTGTGTGTGTGTATTTTGGTTAACGCACATATATTAATTCAAAATCGATCAAGATAAATCCACATCCAAATTAATATTTCCAAATGTGAATTCAGATCTGAATTGAATCTAATCACACAAGTTTGAATTTGAATCCATGATATAAGTGAAAATATTAGATCTAATAGAAAAAGGGAAAAAACAAGTTATTTACATGTGAAAATTCAATTGGATTAGATTTTTACTCCAATCTGAATTGGATCTTAGTCTAAATACTGATCAAATTTGGTCCAAATTGGAAAATAATTCAATTTAGTAGATATTTTTCCAAATAAAATAAATATTTGTATTTTACAGATCAGGATATAAGAAAAATGCACTGGACTTGGATCAAATATTCGATTATGTCCTATCTATGTGCACCCCTAATATTGGAGGAATGTAATGACCCTATTTTATATCTTTCACACATCTGATAAGTTATATTTCCCAAAATGTGTGCATGCAATACTTATGATAATTATTTTTAAATCTATCATTACTGGTATAAGTTAGGTTCTGGTTAAGGTTCGTTTGGATTTCAGGTCTGTGAGAGGCTCGAGTTTGAATTTAAGTCGGATATAAAAAACGTTTAAATACAAAACATGTATGGGCTTGGGCGAGATATGAAATGGGTTGGGTATGAAAATTTTAAATACCTTAGCTTTTGGGTTTTCAAAAACATAAAGTTTTTTTTGGCTTATTGCTAGGTGGGAGCCGGCTTCACCCTCATACAAGCATGTAGAGGTTGGACACCTTTTTTCAAGGAACAAGAACAGTCATTGGATCAAGGATGATTGTACCACTATATATTCGTCGTATATACAGGGTTAATATGGCATGAAACTAATTATATTTAACATTAGATAGATTCAATTTTATTAAAATAATAAAAATACTCATAAAAGAATGGTATTTTTTAAAATGCATAGTTACTTTTTAAAGTTGAAAGTAACTTTAAAACATTCAAAGTTACTGATTTTGAAAAGATGTGTTTGCTTTTCATTTTTCTTTAATTTTTTTTAACTTACAATATTAAAAAAATAAACATGTATTTTTTAAAATATTATTTTTATGATATTTTAGTCATTTTAAGAAGGTTGAATTCATCTAATGTTAAATACAACTAGTTTAATATTAATTAAATTAACTCAAATATATATATATATAGAGAGAGAGAGAGAGAAATGCGTAGCTGAGCAATCGTTGGCCTTTGGATCTTAATATCATCCAACAGCAAAAAATAGCGTTATTTAAAATCATATTTTCATCCTTCCTCCCCATTTTTGCAGCTCTCACTTTCCATATATATATATATATATATATAGATAGAGAGAGAGAGAGAGAGAGATGAAAACCTACACACTAAAAAACATGTCAAACCTACCCAATGGAAAAATTTTGGTGTTTTTTTTCAAAATTCTAAATGTACATATATGTTCAACAAAATTGATTAACTATAAATCGACACTTGGATTATGAATTTTTTATAGAAAAATAGTATTTGGAGCCTAAATAATTTATGAAAATTGTATATCATTGATTTTTGAAACTTATAAAAACCTATCTATGCATCGAAATCAGATGCTCCAAGAATTGATTCCTATAAAAAAAACATATAGATCACATATGTACGGTCAAAAAAGAACACCAAAAATCTAATAAAACATATGGTGGGTAGGTTTAGCATGTTTTTTTAGTGATTAGGTTTTCATTCCTCTCTCTCTCTCTCTCTCTCTCTCTCTCTCTCTCTCTCTCTCTCTCTCTCTCTCTCTATATATATATATATATATATATATATATATATATAAAAGAAAGGAGTAGGTGTCTAAGGTAGCCTACCGTCAGCGAAAGGGGAGGTTCTGAGTTATTTTTAAAGAATCTAACTGCACAGATGTGTTCGGCATGATCGATTTGCTAGGAAACGATACTTGGATCATATTTTGTGATAAAAAAAACCATAATTTTTTAAGCATTAAATATTTATAAACATTTTACACCATCGATTTTCAAACCTTATAGAAACCTACCTGCACATTCGAGTCAAATGATGCAAGAGTTCATTCCTATAAAATCAAACAATTAGAATACATCTGTACAGTTAGATTCAAGAAAAACATGAAAAAGAACACTTCAAAAACCCAATAGGAAACAACTGTAGATGCTTTCGGCGTGGTCTATTTGCTAAGAATCGATTGTTGGATCATTGTAATCGGATCAAGAAATGTGATTTTTATGCTTGAATATTTATGGAAATTCTAATCCATTGATTTTCAACCCTTAAGAGATCCTACTTATACATCGCAATTCGATGATCCAAGTACCACCGAGGTGGTATCCCATGTGATAAGTGGGGTTATGTGCCAAGCTAAAGGCCTAGGTTCGAATCCCTTTGCCACATGGGTTTTTTGCAAATCTAACCATGCAGAAGCATTCGGCATGGTCCATTTACTAGGAATCGACTGTTGGATCATCGTAATTAGATCAAGAAATATGAATTTTTATGATTGAATATTTATTAATATTTTAAGCCATTGATTTTCAACCCTTAAAAGATTCTTGTTATATATTATAATTGGATGATCCAAGAGTCTATTTATGTGTAATTAAGTGTCTCAATCACATCCATACAGTGAAATTTTTGAAAAAAAAATAAAAAAAGCCTATAAAAATATTGGTTCATACAAGTAAACATATTTGGTTGGTAAACATATTTTAGTTTTCATATATATATATATATATATATATATATATATATATATATATATATATATATATAGAGAGAGAGAGAGAGAGAGAGAGAGAACATATTAGGCCCCATTTCTCGGCCCCATAGGTTTTAAGTGTTTTATGATAGATATAAACCATTAGATGTGCTTAGCATGCTTGATTTAGTGGGAATCAACACTTGATCATATTTTTTTGACGAAAAAAATTATTTTTATGAGCAAGGAAAATTATATATATTTATATGAGTAATGCATTCCTTAGGTCTCCTTTTTTGTTAGGTCTCATTAGGCCCCTTCAAAATTATAGTTTTAAGTATTTTTTCTCACTCTTAACACTGCAAATGTGATCTATAGGCTTTGTTTACTTAAAACCGACTTTTGGATCATCCAAATCTGACATGTATATAAGTTTTTTTGGTGATCCAAAATGAATGACTACGAAGGTATTAATTTTTTTTGGCTCAGAAAAACATGGTTTTTGTCAAAAAAAAAACATGATCCAAGAGTCAATTCCCACTAAATCAAGTATGTTAAACACAACACACTTAAAACATAGGGGGCAGAACAGGAAAAGCATATATATATATATATATATATATATATATATATATATATATATATATATATATATATATATATTATGAGCGTAGATCTTTGAAATGTTTGACTTCCAGGCAAAAGTTTAGAGTTCCAATAGCTTTGAAACAATGTATTTATTTGGTATCGAGACAATTTGAGCTTTCTCAATCAATGTTACCAATATCAGTGCGTATATGCAAATATGCATTGTGTCGGTAGAATTAATTTTGATACGCTGCAGGCGTGAATAAGCTATTCTTTAACAAATGTAAAAAAGATACCAAAAATGTTTTTTAAATATTATTTTAATAGTTTTAACATGCGTTGACATATAATAATTTTTATTATGTTTGGGCCGATACCGATGCTGACAACATTGTTCTCAAAAGGTTTGAGAGACCAAAATCTGTTAATTTTAACTTTTATAAGTTTTTTCTTTTAATGAGTCAGCACAAACTCGGCCCATTTAACTTGGATGACTTGCCATGGGTTTGAGACTATTTCTGTTTTGACACTGACAGCAACGAGGGCAAATCTAAATTGATGGGACAGCACAGAGAGAGAGAGAAATCAGGGAAGCTTACGGTTCCACCAACAAGGGTAGGGTCCCTGACCTGAAAACCCCTCAGGGGATAATGGGTCAGTGCCCACCCTAACCTAGAACGTAAGTCAACATTGTCAGGGTGAAAACCTAATTAAATATTCATGCTATTTTTTATATATAAGCTAATTTAAACAAAATAATAACAAAACCCTCACACTTCTAACTAAAATCAAGCATGTGGATCATGTCTAATGTTGGTTTAAAAAAATATAAAAATAGTATCCATCTTATTAAAAACTTAAATGGTAATTGAAAAAAAATACAAAAACCCTTAAACCCTAGTTATTAAAATGCAACTATTTAAGAAAAATAAATAAAAAATCTAAATTCTAATCATAACAAACTACATTCTTTTTATATGCTAATTGAAAAACCATAATAAAAAATAATTAAATATGAATTAAAAATTACCAAAACCCCTAATAATAAAAAAGGGCATGCAAAAGAGAAGAAGTTAGATGGTGGATGACTAGAAATGAACGAGAGAAAGAGAGGATCTTTGCGATACAGCAGCGGTGTGTGCGGTGCAATGGAGCAGCTGCCTCTAGACCAAGGGTGACGGCTAGAGCCCTTCGAAACTTCGAGTGAGATAGGTCATGGGTGGTGGTCCGTAGCCAATAGGTCTGTTGTCACCTGTGCATGTGGCTATGGGGTTGGAGGGGAGCTGGGGAAGGGCACAAAAAAAGTTGAGAGAGAAAAACAGAGAGATGGGGCCGGAGAGTCAAGGAAAATATATATATTGTTTTTAAATAAGATGAATATTTAATTTGAGTATTTTTGTATTGTGTTTTTTAATTAACATAAAACATGATTCTACGTGCTTTAGGGTTTCAATTTTGTATTTATTTAACATATTATGCTTTAAGTATTTTTTCTTTTTAATTAATATTAAGTGTAATGAATACTTGACTTTGGTTAGAATTTAAAATTTTAAGTTTTTTTTTGTTTCAATTAGCATAGATAGAATTTTAGTTTTTTTTTGTTTCAATTAGCAAGTATCTGTCTTATAAATAGCAATAATCATGATTTCATCTTTGATTCTGTTATGGTTTGATAGTTTTTTGTGTTTTTTTTAATTTATTTTAATATTCGATATATGTATATTGTCATAAAATTATTGTTTTTATTGTACATTTGTTCTCACCCTAGTTTAAATTCTTTGCTCCGCCTCTGTCCACCACCATGCATCAAGCGTCTTTACACGAAACCTGAACAGGTCAAAACTTTGTAGGGCCCACAGTCTTAAGTACAATGAAACGGTATTTGTTTCGTGCAAATTGCATTTGCACCCAAACCTGCTCTCAGGAGAGAAGGAACTGAGAAAAAAAAAGATACTAACTTACACCGTATACAAGTTTTTCCCGTGAACCAAAAATCAACGGCTATAAAATGCATCAAATTTTTTGACTCGTAAAACATATTTTTTTACAGAAAAACATAATCCAAGGGTCGATTCCTACCAAAATCAGTTATGCTGAAGGCTTCTATGAAGTTAGAGTCTAAACAACTTGCATCTCATTTAACATAACAATCGTCAATTTGAATACAAGTTTTCTCCACCAACGTAAATGAGCTCATTAATAACCAGTTCCAAGCAGCTTTGATTCATTTACCAAGCCCACATGAGTGCTCTCATGCACACACATTCGCACATGCACACACACAGTAGAGAAAGATGCTATGAAATGTTGACATGATTTCTGATAAAAGCATTTCATATCATTTGACGTAGCTTTACAAGATTTACACAAACTCAGAGACCAGATAATAAAACACAATGATGCATAATGTTGATGTCGTTCTAATAACAGAAAGAATGGCCAAGGCCTATGGCGGCATAGGTCAAATTGCAATATAACACATTTTGCCTAACATACATAGCAAAAAAAAATTGAATTATAAGGTAAACTATGCAAATTAATACAAACTGTAACCAATCTTCTCTCTGGGGCTTTCATTCCAAAATGCCTTTATTTCTTCGAACAAAAAGGAATGGCAGGGTTCAAAGACTAAACAATGGGGTCTACCATGTCCGCTGCACTGACTGCACCACACTAAAACCTCATAATCCATCATCATAAATGCTACAATCCCTTAATCTTTGAGGAAATTGAGCTCCCTCACTCGTTATTCTCTTCAACATCTTCACCATGCGTGAAAGACTCATCAGGAACTTATGTGAAGGAAGGTCTGAGAAGAAACAGATGACAATCCCTTAAGAGTTGAGCGCTGCTGATCAGGAGGAATTTGTCATCTACCACTGCATGGAACAAGTTCTTCTAAGGCTACGTCTTGGTTTCCGCCCCTCAACCACAGGTATCACATTGTCTATGAGCTGAAATCATTGTTTTGTTAGTTTTCCATGTTCCGGTGCTTGTTCATTAATGAAACAAAAAGGTACTACCATTCTGCATAGATGTCTCATTGTGTATAAACTAAATAAATAACTTGACATAAACTAAGGACAGTCCGGCAACTGTCCTGCGTATGAAAGCAAAAGCAACAAAAGGTTACAAAAATACAAGGGAAAACTTTATCTATATCACGTATTGGAGGTTAGGAAGTTTCAGAAAAGCAAAACAGACAGCTAGGTAAACCTTAGTGGCCAGAATCATCTAACAGAATGCCCAAATCCCTATTGGAGTTCTCAGCAACATGATCTAAGAGTTTAATTATTAGCACACAAGCTCAAAATCAAAATAGAGAAAATCCCATACATGTGTTAAGATATATATATAAACCGAAATACCCCTGATGGGGTATTTTGGTCTTTTCACTGTAATAGGCATCAGCCCATTAGGAGCTGACCACCTTTTATTTTATTCCTTTTATTTTCTTTTATTTTTGTACTTATTATACTTTTTCAGATTTGATGGGATAGCTCCAACTAGCTGTTGGTGATAAAATGTGATTTAGACGTCATCGGATCTGGATCAGATCTAGATCCGTGTGTCTAATCACATTAAGTCTGTTTCTTTTTATGCAATGGCATTCTTGTTATTTTTTGTATTTTAAACCCTCTGTAATCTATGTTACATATAATAGAATTAGGGTATTCCTCTTCATTAGTGGCTGCCGTTTTTCTTTCTGAGCATCTCTTTCTCCTTCTCTCAATTTTCTACAGAAACGCAACTCTGGTGCTTCCATAAATCTGATATTAGATTTCTTTCATGGTATCAGGGCTGTGGTTTGCTTCCAAAGGGTATGACCAGTAAGATCTGAAATTTGCTCTTCTAGTTGGAATCTCTCTCTTCCCTTTTATCTCTTTCTAAATCTTCTTTTCTTTCTTTCTTTCCATGTTATTCCTTTTCTTTTCTGTTTTCTTTTCTCAAAATAGGGTATTTTCTCCTTTTTGACGTCAAGCTTTCTTTAAGCCCTAAAATCTCCTTGCCGTCAAATCAAAATTTCTTTATTTTAAATACCCTAATCTGAAAATCTCTATTGTTCTGGTATTAAATCTGTCTTATTTTGGAATCTGCAATCTGATCTGAAGCAAGTCATTTTTGTCGACATTCTCCTACTGTTGAATCCATTATTTCTTTCTTTATTTTCATATATTTTCAGTGAAATCTTATATATTCGCAGCATATTAACGTGATAGCAGGCCTGGTAACAGAAATCGGATTGAGTCCGGAATAGTGCCTTAATTAAAAAAAAAGCACGTTTTATATTAAATTTTCAGTTTCTCCTGCTTATTCACAAAATCAATTTTTGTTGCTGCGAATTAGTTTTTTGACTGAATCGGTTTGTATCTCCTTTCGCTTTATATTTTCTTTCTTCTTCCTTTTTATCAATGGATTTTTCTACCTATGCTGGTCTTTCTTCAAACTTTTTGAGTAAGCTTGTTTCCCAAAAGCTCAATCTCTAATTTTCTAACTTGGAAGAGGCAAATTGTTCCTTTCACAAGGAGCCAAGATCTTTTTGGGCATTTGGATGGATCAATTCCAGTCCCGCCTCAGTTTGCTTCTCAGGAAACGAAAGATGATAAAGGAGATGCCTCAGTCCAATATGTTCTAAATCCTGAATTTATGGCATGGATGAAGCGAGATCAGACCTTGGTTGCACACATTACTTTCACGCTATCGCAGAAAGTATTGATATCCATACCGGACGATTGTACAGCTGGACAGCTATGGAACAAGCTTGCACAAACATATTCTCAAATTTCAAAGGCAAGAATCTTATTTTTAAAAAGGGAGTTTCAGACCTTTCAAAAAGGCTCAATGACAGTCATGGTGTTTTTAAACAAGGTGAAGTCTCTTACAGATCAGCTGACCATTGTTGGAAGTGCAGTTTCTGATAAGGAAAAAGTACAGCAAACTCTTAATGGACTGAGCCCAGAATATATGTTCTCTCTACATCGTTATCGGTCCTGCCAGTGTTACCTAGTTTTGAAGATCTTCAAGCTACACTCTTTCAGTATGAGATGAGCATAAAGAACATGACTGAAGGTGGTGTGCATTCAGATACACATAGTGTCGTGGCCTGAGATATGTCTCAAGGTTCTGAACGTGGAGGTAGCAGTTTTCAAGGTGATAGAGGACGTGGTCGTTTTGGACAGGGAGAAGGTCGTGGCATTCTTTCTACTCCAAGCCCACCAGGATTTTTAATGCAACGAATCAGAGAAGGGTGCCTACGTGCTTTTTGTGTAACAAGAAAGGACATGTGAAAGTTGATTGTTGGTTTAATCCCCAAAACAAAGAAAATAATAATAAAGCAGAAAACAAAAGGGAATCTGAGAGCCAAAAACTCACCGGAGATATGCAACAACTTTTGCTGACAGCTTTATCACAGATGAGTTTTAAGCAAAATGAACAAGGAGAATGTTTTGTGGCTTCTGGAGCGGCCACTCATGTTACAGGTAATCTTGGTAAGCTCTCGAATTTATCTCCTTATTTCGGAAAAGGTAGTATAGTCACTAGAGATGGCACACATCATCACATTTCTCATATTGGAAGTGCACAAATTCCTTTGTCTAGTACTTCTCTTAGTTTATCCAATGTTCTTCTTACTCCTAACATTAAAAAGAATATTGTTTTTGTATCCAAACTTGTTGATGATACAAATTTTTTTGTCGAATTCACTCTCTTTTCTGTGTATGTTAAGAATCTTTAAATGAAGGAGACGTTCGTTGAGGGGGAGCAACCAAGAAACATGTATATCTTCAAGGAGGATCTCACATCTCATTCATCTTCTACCTTGAAGTCACCTTTTTTGGAACCAGCATCTCAGAGTCTTAAATCTTGTCATACAGATGTCTATAGTCTTTCTCAATGTAATAAGCCAGATTTGTGGCAGTCGTTTGGGTCATTGTAGTCATGGTTTTATTAAGAAACTTGTGTCAAAAAATTTGATTCCAGAGTCTTGTCTGCCCCTTGTTTTGGATGATAAAAAGTGTTCAAGTTGTCAGCTATGTAGGAGTCATGTTCTTCATTTTAATCTTGTTAATGAAAGAGCTTCAAAAGCCTTTGAAATTATGTACGCGATGTATGGGGACCAGCTCCTGTATGTTTTTTATCTGGAAGTCAAAATTATGTTTTATTCATAGACAATTATTCTCGTTTCACCTGAATATTCTTCATGAAACACAAGTCTGAAGTTTTTAGATTATTTCAGGACTTCTGTGCACTAATTAAAAATTGTTTTTCCTCTAATATTGTATATTTTCAATATGACGATGGAGGTGAATATTCTTCAAATGACTATTAACTTTCTTCGAAATAATGGGATAAGTAGACGAGTGTCTTGTCCGCATTCCCCTCAACAAAATGGAGTAGCTGAACGAAAACATTATCGTATTGTTGAGAGTGCTATGAGTATGCTTCATGATAGTAATGTTCTTATAAATCTTTGGACAGAAGCTTCACACCGCAGTTCATGTGATTAACTATCTGCTTATGGGAATTCTTGAGAACAAGTCTCCATATTTTTCTCTTTTTGAAAAACATCCTGATTATAATAACTTGTGTAACTTTGGTTGTATTTGCTATGTTCATATTGACAAGTCTCTGAGAAATAAATTTCAAGATAAAGTTGTGAAGTGCAGGTTTGTTGGATATGCAGATGATTATAAAGGATATAGATGTTATGATCCTGTAACTAAACGCATCAAGATTTTCAGAAATGTTGTTTTTGATTAACAGAATTTTGAGGGCACATCATTGTCTCAAGAGCAAAAGTCACCTCAAAAGGTTGAAGTTTATGATCCCGGGATGAGTGCTGAATTGTTTGCAGGAGAAAAGGGTTCTTGTAAGCCTTTTTGTGAAGAATTGAGCTCAAATGATCAGAATCTCAAATCTCCAAAAACTTCGAAAAATGAAAGACCTAGAGAATTTCAGAGATTCTCTGGTCAAGTTTATGTTTGAAGAGAAAGAGATCGTGTCACATACTCTGTCGCACAAAGTATGATTCAACCTCCATTAAGAAGATTAGAAAGGATACATCATCCTATTCAAAGATGGGTTAGCTATGATAATTTTTTCATGGATTTTCAATTGTTCATGTCACAAGTTGAGAAGCATGATGAACCCGTCAACTTCTATCAAGCCATTAAATCACATAAATGGATAGAAGCTATGAACGAGGAGATGAAAGCTTGACCTGAATGCCAAACATGGAAAATTGTTTTTAGACCTGGGAAAAAAAATGTTGGACCAAATGGGTTTATAAGATTAAGTATAAACCTTATGGATATATTGAGAGATATAAAGCAAGACTTGTGGCACGAGGTTTTACTCAAGAATATGGGCAACATTATGATGAAACTTTCAGTCCTGTATATAAGAATGGGAACAATGCAGTCATGTACTTAAGAATGTGAACAATACAGATTGTTATATCTTTGGTTGTTGATTATGAATGGCAGTTGAGCCAGTTAGATGTAAAAAATGCCTTCTTACATGGAGATCTGAAAGAAGAAGTTTTCATGGAACAACCTCTTGGATATGCTAAAGGAGATCCCAAGGATTATGTCTGTAAACTGAAAACAACTCTTTATGGGTTGAAGCAAGTCGCTCGCTCTTGGTTTGAGAGTTTTTCTCTCAAAATTCAAAACTATGATTTTCGCATATGCTCTCATGATTATTCGCTCTTTATTTTCAAAGATAAGGATGTTTCTACCTTATTACTTATATATGTTGATGACATAATTCTTATGGGCAATTCAAACAGTCATATACAGACAGTGAAGAAATTATTGATGCAAAAATTCAAGATAAAAGATCTTGATGTCTTAAGGTATTTTCTCAAAGTTGAAGTGGATAGAAGAGGTGATATTTTAACTCTTACTCAACATAAATATACTCTTGATCTTTTGAGCAGGGCATACAGATTGTAAACCCTTAAACACACCTAGTGTTTTACATCAAAGACTGAGTTCTAATGATGGAGACTTATATAATGATCCGACCAAATATCAGAGCCTCGTTGGAATGCTCTTGTATCTTACTTTTACCAGGCCAAACATTGTATATTATGTTAATCAGGTATCTAAATTTATGCAGCTGTGAAGAGAATTTTAAGATTTTTGAAAGGAACCATTGGTGATGGTCTTCTTTATCAAAGAAATTGGCTTGACAATAAGGGACACGAGATCATCACTTATACATATGCGGATTGGACAAGGGATCCTGATGAGAGACGATCTGTTTCTGGCTATTGTATATTCATTAGAAAAAATTTGGTGTCATGGAGTAGCAGAAAATAAAGAGCCATTGCTAGGTCTAGTACTGAAGCGGAATATAGGTCCATGGCCGCTGGAGCAGCTGAAGCTACATGGATCAGACATCTTCTTACAGATCTTAGAGAAGGAGTCTCCAAGATCATTTTTGTTGTGTGATAATCAGAGTGCTATTAACATTACTTATAATCATATACAGCATCATTGCACAAAGCATATTGAGATAGATCAACACTTCATCAGACAAAAGGTTGAAGACAAGGAGATTAAGCCTCTTCACATTCGTACAGAAAGTCAAGTTGTCGACTTGTTTACTAAGGGCCTAACAAAGTATCAATTTTGGTTCTTAAAGAACAAGTTATCCATGGTACAAGACCATGCAGAGGGTGATAAAATGTGATTTAGACGTTACCAGATCTGGATCAAATCCAGATGGGTGTGTCTAATCACGTTAAGTCTGTTTCTTTTTATGAAATGCCATTCTTGTTATTTGTTTGTATTTTAAACCCTTTGTAATCTATGTTACATATAACAGAATTAGGGTATGCCTCTTCATTAGTAGCTGTCGTTTTTCTTTCTGAGCATCTCCCTCTCTCTCTTTCTCCTTCTCTCCATTTTCTGTAGAAACGCAACTCTAGTGCTTCCATAAATTTGATATTAGATTTCCTTCAGTTGGAGCTGCCCCATTTGTGTCCCCTTGTATTATAAATAGGCCTTCAAGAACTTGTATTCTTAACTCTTTCAAGAGCTCTTTTATGCAATAACAAAGATATTTTTTACCCTTGTGAGGGTGGTGCGGTTTATTCAATCAAATGTGTTACTTGATTGAAGTGTGTTCTTGCATGTACATAAGCCATGTATTTTGGATTTAGTCCATTTCATTACATGGTATCAGAGCTTTGGTCCTTCGTGCTAGCATCAAGAGGAGGATCGTGAGCTTGGTGAAACAACGAATCATGGATCATTGCATCGAGAAGCGCACCATCTTTCAAATCTTGTATTTCTTTTCTTTTCTCTCTCTCTCTCTCTCTTCTCCTTATTATAAAGAAATGGAGAATGAAAGGGAAGTAATCGTCTCCATTCCCATACGACTCAATGACAAACTATATGATGTAGGCATCCATAGTGAAGCACAAAATATGGGAAAACTATGAGGTTTGGTTGATGGTACCGAAAAAGAGCCTAAACTCATTCTTACCAAAATTGAGAATGGAAAAGAAGTTGTTCTTCAAGGAGGAAAAATGTCTAAAGTCGTTTCCGATTATGAAAAGAAATGGAAAGAATGGAGGATGAGACATTCCAAGATAATTGGATGGCTCATCAATAGTGTGGACATCCACAAGTGCTCTAGTTTAGTGAAATTTGATTTCGCTAGTGATGCATGAAAATATCTTAAAAACATATATAGTCTTAAAGATATTGCTCACATATGCAATGTTCAAAACAAAGTAAGGACTATGACTCATGGAGAGATGAGCATTAGGGAATACTACAATGCACTTTCTCTCCTTTGGGATGAATTGGCTCTTCTTGAGCCAAAATGGCATGGACCCCAAGATGTAGAACTCTGTGAAAACCAAATTAAAATGAAATATTTTTACCAATTCATTAATGGGCTTAGACCCGAATTTGAAGGAACCAAGTCGGCTCTCCTTCATATAGGAAGTGTACCAACCATAGTCGAAACTCTTGAAGAGTTAACTATAGAAGAAAATAGATTGAAGAAACCACCCGCCTCAAAAGATAAAGAATTCATGCTTGATATGTCAAAGCCCGGTAATCATACTAGGAATTATAAACATCCTCACTTTATGAAAAATGAGAATGGAAGAAGCTCCAATAACTATTAAAAACGCGACAAAATAGGTTATCATGAATACAAAAAATGTGGCAAAATCATATGCTATCATTGTTATGAACCAGGACACATCAAGCCTTTTTGTTCCAAAAAGAAATAAAGATGATCATAGAGATTGATAAAATAGTTGCTTCGGTTGAAATGAATGATATAGATGACTCCAAATGTATCGACTCGCTATCTTTGGCTTAACTAATGGAGGCACTACAATCGATATTCAAAACTCAAGTTTCTTCCTTCTCAAGAGCGGTCGTATCTACAAGTGGTGACCCTGATAAGACTTCTTGGATTCTTGATTTCGGTGCATCTTTTTATATAACTACAAATGAGTCCATATTATCCGAATGTCATACTAACCCAAATAATTCTTATGTTTCAACAGACGACGAAATATCTTTAAAAATCAAAAGTTTTGAGGTTTTTCAAAAACAACCAATCTTTCACGTACCAAATATTAGAGTAGTACCAAAATTAAATTTAAATCTCTTATCTTCTTATCTGTTTCTCAAATTACGAATCATGGATGCAAAGTATTGTTTTCATCTAATGATTATTAAATACAGGATCTCCAGTCCAAGAGGCCGATTGGGGCGAGGCCATAGAAGAGAAGATCTCTATGTAATGCACAATCTTGAGTTATCAAAACATATTTTTTGTAATTTTGTGAAGAAAAAAAAGATATAGAAAATTGGCACAAAAGATTAGGACATCCTAGTGTGTCTAAATTACACTTGTTTTCATTTCTTACAAGTTACAAAGAAAGAGATTTTGTTTGTGAAGATTGCATTCTTGGTAAAATGAAGTCTTTACCCTTTAAGCCAAGACATTTTATATCTAAAAAATCATTTGAGTCAGTGCATTCGGATGGATGGGAACCGACTCCAGTTGTATCCAAAGGAGGTGTATCTTATTATGTTGTGTTTGTAGATAACCATAGTAGACACTCTTGGATATTTTTTCTTAAACAAAAATCAAAAGTATTTGATCGTTTTAAAACATTTCATTGTTATATAAAAACTCAATTTAAAAACAATATTTAAATTTTTAGAACCGATTCTGAGGGAGAATTTGTATCAAAAGAGTTCAAAAATTACCTTGGTCTACATGAGATTATTCATCAAAAATCTTGTTCATACACTCCTCAACAAAAAGGACTAGCCGAAATGAAGCATAGACATTATTGAGACCACTAGAACACTTCTTGTGTCCAGAAATGCTCCAAAAGGTTTTGGGGCCAAAGCCGCCCTTACGGCAGTCTATTTAATAAATAGAATACATTAAAAAAACATTGAAAATATCTCTTCTATTGAAAAATTATTTAAAACATCTCCCGATTACAAAAGGTTAAGAGTCTTTGGTTGTAAGTGTTTTGTCCTTACCAATTAGAAGACAAACTTTCCCCAAAAGCAATCCCTTGTGTTTTTTTAGGCTATGCCAAAAATCAAAAGAGATATAGATGTTATGACATTGAAAGAAACAAATTATATGTTTCACAAAATGTTACTTTTCTTGAAAATGAAATTGGTTTTAACAAAGAAAAAAATCCAAGAGAGTTGTGATTATTCTTTCCTTTTTGACCTTGTCAATGAACATGAAAGGTGTGAAAACATTCATGATATGCATGAGAGTGAAAATGAAGACACTTATAATGCAAATGGGAATGTAAATGAGGGCCTTAATAATATAAACATATCTTATAGTAACATACAAACTTATACTCGACATATCGAAGACCATCCACCATGTGCTTTAGAAAGATATTCCCAAAATCAAGATGTAGATTCTTCTAGTATTAGAAAATCCATAAGAATTTAAAAAGCTCCTAGTAGATTTGTATCATATGATTCCTTTGAACCAAGGTATAGATCATGCCTAATGGCCATACACTCATACACAGAACCGACATCTTACCATGGGGCTAAAAATCATTAAAAATGGATTAAGGTGATGAATGATGAATTAGAAGCTTTGGAAAAGCCAAAAACTTGAAAAATCCAAACATTACCTAAAGAAAAACTATAGGATATAGATGGGTCTACAAGATAAAAACTAAATGGGATGAGACATTGAAAAAATACAAAGCTAGCCTAGTAGCCAAGGAATACAGTCAAGAATATGGAATAGACTACGACGAGATGTTTGCTTCAGTCGCTCGAATGACCACTGTTAAAACTCTTATTTCTATAGCCTCAATAAAAAAATAACATATCTTTCAAATGGACATAAAAATGTTTTTTTAATGGTAATCTGGATGAGGAGGTTTACATGGATCCTCCAAATTTAGAACATGGGAAAACCCTACGGTTATGAAAAGTCTTGTATGGCTTAAAACAAGCTCCCAAAGCTTAGTATGATAGGTTTAGTAGTGTGATGATACTTCATTTTAAATCTTGTTTTACTAACACTGCATTATTTGTTAAGTCTTTCAATGCAACAACAAACAACAACAACAACAACTACGCCTTCATCCCAAAACAATTGGGGTCAGCGATATGAACCAAAAAAGAAATTCATTTTGGGTCTTCCACATGAATCCTTTTCCTCCAATCATTTCTATCCAATGCCATGTCCTCGGTGAGGTTCAAAGCATTCATATCCTTTCCTATCATCTCCATCCAAGTCTTCCTGGGCCTACCCCGACCTCTTTTAACTAATATATTTTCCCATTTCTCCAACCTTCTAACTGGAGCATCATTAGGCCTTCGCCGAATATGTCCAAACCACCGTAAACGATTCTCTCGCATCTTATTTTCAATGGGTGCAACACCTACTTACGTATCTCTTCGTTCCGAATCTTATCTTTTATTGTATTTCCACACATCCATCTAAGCATCCGCATCTCAGCTACACTCATTTTTTGAATATGATGTCTCTTGGCAGCCCAACATTCCGTACCATATAGTAAAGCGGGTCTAATAGTCGTCCTATAAAACTTTCCCTTCAACCGCAATGGCATTCTACGATCGCACAGCACTCCAGTAGCACTTTTCCATTTCATCCACCCAACCTTTATCCTATGATTTACATCTCCATCAATTTCTCCATACTTTTGAATGATGGATACCAAATATTTGAAATAATCATTCACCGGTATATCTTGCTCACCAAGCTTCACTACACTCCCATCACTACTTCGTTGCTTACTAAACCGACATTCCATATATTCAGTCTTACTCTTACTCAACTTAAAACCTCTAGCTTCCAATGTCTGTCTCCATAATTCTAACTTAGCATTAACCCCAGCTCTAGACTCATCAATCAAAACAATATCATCAGCAAACAACATACACCACGGTACATTTTCTTGAATTGATCTCGTAAGCTCATCCATCACTATCGCAAATAGGAAAGGGCTTAAAGCAGATCCTTGATGTAACCCAACCGTTATCGGAAAATTGGTTGTCACCCCTCCACAAGTGCGGACATTGGTTACTACTCCTTCATACATATCTTTAATTATACTAATGTACTTGAGAGAAACACCTTTCTTCATCATTGTCCACCAGAGAACGTCCCTAGGTACTCTATCGTATGCCTTCTCTAAATCAATAAAAACCATATGCAAATCTTTGTTCCTCTCTCTATATCTTTCAATAAGTTGTCTAAGAAGATGTATAGCTTCCATAGTTGATCTTCCAGGCATAAAACCAAATTGATTCTCCGATATCATGACAACCTTCCTCAACCTAGACTCAATCACCCTCTCCCAAAGTTTCATAGTATGACTCATGAGTTTTATACCACGATAGTTTGTGCAATCTTGTATATCACCCTTATTCTTATATAAAGGCACCAAAGTACTCTTCCTCCACTCATTAGGCATCTTATTTGTTCGCCAAATCAAGTTAAAAAGATTTGTCAACCATTCTAAACCTTTCTCTCCCAAGCATTTTCAAGCCTCGATAGGTATACCATCTGGGCCAACTGCCCTTCTTGATTTCATTTTCTTCAAAGCCTCTGCAATTTCTTTCTTTTGAATCTTGCGCATGAAGTCGCGATTTATCTCATGAAAAGGAATGGAGAAGTCTCCAAGATCTTGAGCATGACTATCATTAAATAGCTTATCAAAATAATCTTTCCATCTCTCCTTAATCTCCTCATCTTTGACTAAAACCCTTTGCGTTTCATCTTTGATACATCTAACCATACCCAAATCCTTCGATTTCCTATCTCTCATCTTTGCAAGCCTATAAATATCCTTTTCGCCTTCTTTGGTATCCAACTTGTCATAAACCTCCTTATATACCTTAGCCCTCGCGTTTCGAACAACTTTTTTAGCTTCCTTCTTTGCTATCATATACTTCTTCAAATTCTCATTATCACGACTCTTACTTAGATTTCTATAACACTCTCTTTTAACCTTAATAGCTAATTTGACATCCTCGTTCCACCATGATGTATCCTTACCTAGTGGTGCACCGCCTTTAGACTCACCCAATACCTCCTTAGCTACTTTTCTCATACCACCCGCTATCTTATTCCACATTGATTCTGAATCCTCCTCGAGACACCAATCAACTTCCTTAACTACCTGCTCTACAAACATTCCTTGTTTAGCTCCTTTCAGTGCCCACCACTTAATTCTAGGATCTATCCTATGTCTATCCCTTTTGCGGCATTGTCTAATTCTAAGATCTAAAATTAAGACTCTATGTTGTGTAGCTACACTTTCTCCTGGTATAACCTTACAATCGATGCAACAACCCCTATCTCTCTTTCTAAGTAGGAAAAAATCTATCTGACTCGTATTAACCCCACTTTTAAATGTTACTAGGTGAGACTCCCTCTTCCTAAACCAAGTGTTTGCTAAGATCATATCATAGGACAAACAAAAATCTAAAATCCTTTCTCCACTTTCATTTCTTTCTCCTATACCATAGCCTCCATGGATATTCTCAAATCCATCCCTACTAATGCCTACATGTCCATTAAGGTCACCGCCGATGAAAAGCTTTTCTCCATAAGATGTCTCTTGTACTACTCCATCTAAATCTTCCCAAAATTGATGCTTAATGGAATCATCTAAACCTACTTGAGGTGCATAAACACTAATAATATTAATAATATCCGTACCTAATACTAATTTAATAAGTAAAATTCTATCACCCTTCCTACGGACCTCAACTACATTATCTATAAACTGACGACTCATAGCAATCCCTACTCCATTCCTATTCCTATTTATTCCTGTATACCAAATCTTATATCCCCAAGGTTTTATCACTTTAGCTTTCTCACCTACCCATTTGGTCTCTTGAAGACATAAAATATCAATCTTTCTCCTACACATAACATCTACTAACTCTACCAACTTACCAGTTAAAGACCCTATGTTCCAAGTGGCTAACCTAATTTTATGGTCTTGGACTAACTTCTTTACCCCCACCCGTCCAACAAAGTGAGGGACAAGCAAGAATGGTAATATTACTACTTTACGTAGATGATATGATAATCATACGAGGTGACAAGCAGGGAGTTAATCATATCAAAGATGTACTTAAAGACAACTTTGACATGACAGATCTTGGGTTTTTACAATATTTTCTTGGAATAGAAGTGACTTACTTATCTCGTTGTTATTTTTTGTCACAGACTAAGTATGCATACGATCAAGACTCTTTGATGAAAAACAGGTTGATACTCCAGAGGTCATAAATGCAAAAATGAAGAAAGATGATGGAGAACCTTTGCAAGATCTAACTTCGTACAGACAAACGATTAAAGTTTTGTCTTATCTTTCTAGAACTCATCCTGATATTTCTTATGCTATTCACTTTGTTAGTCAATTTCAGCATGCTCTCGCTATAGTACATATGAGTGATGTAATGAGAATTATTAGATATATTAAGAATTTCATCAATCATGGATTGTTCTTATCATCCTCTTCCTCGTTAGAAGTCATTGCATATTCTGATTCTAACTGGGGAGGGGATGTGAATAATAGATGTGAAACCACTGGTTTATGTGTTTTTTTAGGTGATTCTCTAATTTCATGACGATGCAAGAAGCAACACAAGGTGTCTCTCTCTTCCACTGAAGTTGAGTATTGTGCCATAACAATGACTACATCTGAGTTAGTATGGTTGCTACAATAAATAAAAAATTTGAGAATTCACATCGCAGAACCCTCCAGACTATATTGGGATAACAAGAGTGTTGTATACATTGCAAGCAGTCATACATTCAATGAGGACAAAACATATTGAAATGGATTGTCACTATGTTCGTGAAGAATTTTTGAGGAAGACCATCACATTGCCTTACGTTGCATCGGAGTATCAACTAGCGGACTTCTTCACTAAAGTGCTCCTATCACCTCGATTTCACTTCCTACTTGGCAAACTCTTGGTTGTTCCACCATGAGTTTGAGGGGGTGTTAAGATATATATATATATATATATATATATATATATATATATATATATATATATATATATATATATATATATATAAAAACCGAAATACCCATAGGGGTATTTCAATCTTTTCACTGTAATAGGCATCAGCCCATTAGGGGCTAACTACTTTTTATTTTAGTCCTTTTATTTTCTTTTATTTTTTATACTTATTATACTTTTTCAGATTTGATGGGACAGCTCCAACTAGCTGTTGGAGCTGCCCCCAACTGTCACAAATGTGACAGTTAGGAGCAGCCCAACAGCCACTTGGAGCTGCCCCCTTGTATTATAAATAGGCCTTCAAGGCCTTGTATTCTTAACTCTTCCAAGAGCTCTTCTATGCAATAACAAAGATATTCTTGAGCCTTGTGAGGGTGGTGCGGTTTATTCAATCATGTTACTTGATTGAAGTGTGTTGTTGCATGTTCATAAGTGACGTATTTTGGATTTAGTCCATTTCATTACAACATGAACATGCAAGTAAATTGAAAGTTCACATCATTTGAGAGATTTTGAAACAAAATGATGACTGAAAGATGAAACAACAATAAAAAAACAAACTCATTTCATTTTATAAAAGCTAGATTAGCAAATCGCATGTAAACAAAAAAGGGAAAGCCAAAAGATACATAGACTGCACAGGGAGAAAGCGAGTCAGCATATACCATCATCATTCACAACTAAATTCTTTTAGGGGGCTCAATATGATGACTTAACAGCGATCATATTCCCATACTGATGTAGTTTCCCCCAAAAAAGGAAACAGAACATGTTAGGAACACATCTGAACAACTGTAAATCTTTAAAATGCTGTCAAGTCAAACAGCACCGACAGAATTAATACAATTCACCCCATCACAAAGAAAAATAACAATATCTAGAATAATCAAGGGGAGATAGCATGCATTTACCAGTTTAGACCTCCTCCTCTTATGCTCCGTCTGCATTAAGATTTGATATTAGTTTGCAACTGGATGCGTTCATAAACAGAAAATGCATTTCTCTCCCAATGTGACTGTGAATGTGCCAATATGCCTGATTTATCAATTACAATGTACAGAACTAGTCCATTTGACACACACATAGTATTGGTGGGCAAGGGTAAAGGGCACGAAAACCATAAAAAGTGCACATTTGCAAAGCAAGAACAGGGATGGGGCAGGAATCCCTTTGCTCCAATCCAGAAACAACCATCTGCATGTGTTGGCCATATGTAAATCATGTTTAAAACTAAAATAATGACAACCCTTTCTCCCCTCCCTTTCTCCCCCCTCCCCCATGTCTTTTTTGCTTAGTATGCATGTGTGTGCTCTTGTTTGTGTGTGCCCTACTGATGATTAGTGCATCATTGGTAACCCACCCTCCAGCATTAGCTACTAAGAGAATAACTAGTGTTCAAGGTTCAATTAGGGTGCATTTGAGAGCCTCCAACCTCACCACCCCAGGGATCTGAGATCCTGGAATCTCACATTGATAGATCTCTAGTTTCCCTCAGACCAAAAAATCCATGGATTTTAATGGTTTTAAGGATCTCAGATCTAAGGATTTGAGATCCCTCCATTTGTTGGAAGGTTGCCCACACCTGATCGTCCATGATCCACTTGTCCATAGATCTTTGAGTGAGATCTGTGGCATTCAAACACACCCTTAATGGATTTACATCTTTTCGTTTACCATCGGAAATGGACTGCAACCATTTCCACTATAAAACTCATTTTACACAGACCATCTAAACTTTGCTATTGCAGTGTCACACCTAAAAACTACTAGATCTAGAATCATCTGACAGCAATACATGTAATATAAGTTCAACAACAATGCTGAAAATAAACAAGTGATCCATGCCATAAAACATGCACGCGGGAGAGCGTACACACACACACACGGATGAAACTACACACCTGCTCCTTAACCAGCTTTATGTTCTCCTCTTCAAGCTGTGACACTGTGGATTCCAGGTCCGTGGTATAAGCCTACAAACGCACAACACAAAATTATATAACGACCATTTTCATGAAATCAACAACTAAAAGGAACAAGAAGTTTCCGCTCACTATCTGGGGACGAACCTAGATTAATTAATTCTCACAAACACCAAAAATCACCTTTAGCATTCTCATCGAGGTTTCACAGCGAAGAATAACAATACGCAGTCAATGGGTACATTTTCAGTGCAACAAATCTAACCAATTAAAATTGCAGTCCAATTACTTGAGTAAAATATTCCAACTCAAGGAAAAAAACAGGAACAAAATGAAAATAAGCTACAACCCTCAAAAAAAAATCAGCAAAATACCAATGTAAAAAAATCACAATGGGTCAAAAACACAATAACATCACCCAAATTCCAGAATTAGCAGCTCCAACGAAAGGAAAAATCAGAGTTTTAAGAGGCAAAAGCAAAATCCTGCAAATCCACAACCCACGTTGAGACGAACCCCACAAATTCACATCCTCCAACTAAAGAGATCCCATCACCACCACCATCAACTCAAAAACAGAAACACCCACAAACTCCAAAGTCCAAAAATCCAGGGAGAGAGAGAGAGAGACCACCCACCAATTTCCGCTCCCTCGACTTCGCAGCTGACTCTCGGTTCTTGATCATCCTCCTCTGCCGCTGCTGTGACTCCCGGTCGACCGGCTCCGACAAGGCAGCGGCCGCCGCGTTGGCCTTCCTCTTCGCCCTCGCTGCCTCGTCCAGGCCCTCCACCAACCCGAACGCCTTTTGAAAGCCCTCCATCTCGCCACCACCACCACTGAAACCGGCCGGGAAGGCATCGAACGCACTGCCTTCGTCCCCCTCCACGCCGGCCTTGGCGAGGAAGTCCTCGAGGGTCATCTCCCCAATTCTCTCGCCATCGCACCTCCCCTGCCCTCCGATCTCCTTCCACACCTGCTCCACCGTCTTAGGCCCGCTGGCCTCGGCGGCGAACCCTGTTAAGCCGGCCGGACTCGGCTCACCGGGCCAGAAACCCTTCATGAGGTCGTCCATGTTCATGGTGGCCCGGGAGGGATCCAGCGGCTGCAATTCTGCGGTGGTGATGGATGGACGGTTGAGATCCGAGGCTGCAGGCGACGACGGCGACGACGGCGACGCCATTACTTTAGAAGCCATATCTCTCTCACTCTCTGGTTCGTTGTGGTTTGCCGCTTCTTCGGTTTGATCCGAGTCCTCGCTATCTGGGGACAATTCCAATCTCTCTCTCTCTCTCTCTGAAATGACGGCGGTTTTCAGTTAGGGTTTTGATTGTGGGGGGTGGTTTTGGTGCGTGGGGAGGTTTCTTAGTGACAGGTGAGGTTTGAAATTTGGGGAAGGGAGGAGACTCGGTCGATGGTTTTATGCTTTTGTGGGGACAGTGGGAATTGCCAAAAAGGAAAACTGTAGGTGTTAGGTTTTGCCATTTCTGGTTTGTTCACGAAGAATTTCTCAATTTCCTCCGTTGATCCTTCAATTTTCCTCAAGATCATGTGATTGTAATCACAATCACAATCAACTAGGGATGTCAGTGATTCAGGAAACGGGAGCCCCGCCCCGCCTTGCTCGTTTGGATTGAGAACATCAAACGAGAAATGAACGGTTAAAATCAAAAGTGATGTGGGGATGAACTTACTCTTGTCCTCGCTCCGCATTGTCTCGCCCGGTCCCATACCTTCATTAAAAAAATTACTATTATACCTTTATATATATATAGAGAGAGAGAGAGAGAGAGATAACGGAGTATCATCAGATGATATCCGACCCATCCTGACCATCTAATTGCATGTGAAATCGGACGGCAAGGATGGTCCTTATATAATGTTAAAAAAAAAAAACTCAACTCTACCCGACCCCGACCCCTTCTCTCTCCCTCCCTTCTCCTGCGCCCTGACCCCGAAGCCTTCCCCTCCTTCTCTCTCTCTATTACCCTTTCCCCTTCCTCTCTCCGCTTCTCACGCCCTCTCTTCACCCCTTGAGACCCTGCCCGACCCCTTCCCCTCCCTTTCTTTCTTCCCTTTTCACCTTCCTCTCTCCATTTCACATACCCTCTCTTTCCCGCGGCGGAGCTCCATCGAAAACCCTCTCCTGAGGATCGATGCACCAGAAACCTGTCGATGTGAGCACTCCTCACCCTTTCCCTCCCTCTCTCTCTTCACCTTTCCCCTTCCTCTCTCCATTTTCCACTTCCTCTCTTCATCGCGGCGGAGCCCGGCTGGAAACCCTCTCGTCGAGGATCCACGCACAGAAAACCTCTCGTTGTGAGCACTCCTCACTCTTTTTGGTCACTGCTGAGGAGTTGGTCCACACCGGAAGCCGGTCGCTAGGTCCAGTACGTGCCTATTGCTCCGTCTCTGCTAAGGACGCAGGAACCATTATCGCGTTCACTCCTGATTCCATCCTTGTTTTCGATTTTTAGTAGAGGTACCTTCCTTTCTCATTTTTGTTTTCTTCTCATAGGGTTACATTTTCTGTAGAATTTTAGGGGGTTTTATTGTTTGGTGCCTACGGATTTGCTAGGGTTCCATTTTTGTATTTGATAGTTGCATTTTTTGGAGATTTTTAAGGGTTTTGTTGTTTTGTGCCTACGGATTTTTAGGAGTTTCATTTCCTCTCAAGTCTAATCACTCGGTCCCTCACAATTTCAGGCAGTCATTCTGTTCCGTGCAACACGATTAGCTCATCGTCCCCATGGACATACTGCATGGGTGGTTCAGGAAGTTTCAAGAAAGGGCTAAGCGAGATCCTGAGTATTTGAAGAGTTATGCTTTGTGAATTGTTTTGATGGGTTTTTTTCCTTTCTTTCTTTGTTTGATGGATCTTGAAGATCCTGTTGTATGAAATTGGGCAATTCTTGTAAGAAATATAGAGAAATAGAGTTTTTGATGTGTTTCATGTTTGGTGGATTTTGAGTTACCTGTTGCTTTGTTGGAACTGCGTTCATTGGTCTATCAATGTTGGTCTTATATGAATCAGATCTATGGATAGAGTACTTTTGCATTTAGTTATAATGCTACACTTTTTCAGTTGAAAATATTGCTTGATTTTGATGGACTGTCTCCCATCAGTCATCTCTTCATTCAGTTGGCAACCATGAACAGTAACCAAATGGTCTGCTGAATCTGAAAATGAAAACTGAACATGTAATGGTCTAAGAGACATGGAGTAGGTTAGTTCACTAACCATCTAAAGTGATAAGCAAGCATGAGATGGAGACTAACAATCATCCTAATTGCATGGCTAAGGATCTTGTTGAGCTGGTTAAGATACCGATTGCACTCAATCATATAGGGCATGCCTTCTCCTCTGTGTTGCATGATATCGGTACAACTAGAGTGTTGCTTTCTACCCAAATTGGTTGTAAGTAGTTATTTTAATCTACTCGGTGCTTATCGTGAGTTGAAAGGTACACTTGGATCAGAAAGACGCTATTCTGAATATGCATTCAAACTTCTTTTTTGCAGTTGCAGATGAGAGGAAAAGAATTGGAATCTGCGGGTACTACAAATGAAGAATAATGCAAGCTGGAAACAGTCGATCCTTGACATGTTGATTTACTATAATCTCCTTAGTGCTCAACATGTTGGATAGTGATTTGTGTGTAAAATGTGATTAAATTGTTACGAACAGGATCATAATATTCAGATCTGAACTATATGGCAATATACAATCGAAAGAATAGGCGCACACCCAGATTTTCAGCTGCCCCAAGAAAGAGCAACAACTAAACTAGGTAGTGGTGCAAATGGATCAGGTATAGGTTGGATCATGATATAGTCATATCTGAACTATACGGCAATATACAATGGAAAGAATTGGTGCACCCCAGTTACACGTGAGGGTTTTACATGTCAAGTGCGTTCCAATAAAATTTCGACAAGTTCTCAATGCGAATATAACAGAAGTGTCGATCGTAGTCTTAATCCATATAAAAGTCTGATTTACATGTCCAAATCTCATTTGAGTATACATGCGATCCATATCCGAAGATAATATGTTGGACTCAGGTTAAAGGTTTGACCAAACGATCCATTTGCAACTCTTAGAGGTACAGTGGTATAATCATCTTGTTGATTGTCCACTACAAAAAATTATTATCTGACAAAATACTTAAAAAAACGCATTGCAAATGAAGCACAAAAACGCTGTCAGCATCCTACATATTAGAGCTATGAGAACAATAGAAAGGCTTAGCTGCAATCCCTGCATGTGGTGCATGAATAAATGCGTGTAGCAAATTGTGATCATAAAGAGACTTACTAGATATACAACAGCAATAGGTGTACATACACGTATGGCATACACGTCAAGGAGGTTTAACCAAACAGCAATAACAGTCAAAGCCTACAAGCGCTAGAATACTCCAATTCAAATGATATTTACACGTCTGGCATACAAAACAATAAGCTGCATAGTTAGCTCCTTTCGACTTCACAAAGCTACACCAAATAATATAGCTAGACCAAGTCAGGCTAATAATAGGATTAGAATTTTGGTCCTCCATGTCAGCAGCACCTACATATTCCACGTAGTTCTAAACATTGAAGTATCTGGTACAAGACACAGTTTGTCCACTTTCAGCTTTCCAATTGCGCCTCACAATCATATCATGTTAATTACCAGTCTTCTAGAATACACTCTGCCCTCTGAATCCACTTTATATTCTCCAACACAAAGTTTGATCGTTCAACCCATTATGAATTCAAACTATCTGAAGCAGCATCCCAAGGTCCTGGACTATTTCTGCATTCAGTAGATAATGACTAAAGATTGATTCATAATGATAGATTGTAACCAACAAAAAAGGGAAATGTACCTTTATCTGGGGAAAAACTCAACTACCACTAGAAGGTGATACTGATTCAGAAGCACACATGAACCTGTAAACATGGAATGAAGCAATTAGAACTAAATTAGAAACTCTCATGATATACCTAATGACCGGATGATTTGCATTGTCTTCATTTTCTATCATGATATATTTTTTTTCGTTGTAAAAGGTACTAGATAAAAGTTCACAGAGCAAGAAAATGCAGCAAACTGCATGCATTGAATTGGCTTCTGCTGAGCTTACCTATAACAGTTCAAACATGATGCATGGTAATAAGTACTAAAAAGTAGCATTACTGCTCATTGTAGATATATGATGCTGATGAGAACAATAACAAGGGCAATGCTGACTGGAACAATAACAAGGATAATGAAACGATAATTTGCAATAAGCACTATAAATGTGTTTGAGAGAGAGAGAGAGTATAACATGAAAGGATAATTTGCAATAACAACAAGGATGATAGAGATGGAGCTTTAATTGTTCCCTGAGTGCATCATTTAACTCAAAATTTGCAAGTCTTAGAAGCATATGATCGTTCGACCTCAAACACACTCTTGATGTGAACCATCAAAGAATCCATCTTTTTAGGGAACCAGAGGTATTACACGTAACTCAAGAATTTTATTTTCACTTTCAGCACCTATATATTACACAAGATGAGAAAACGAAATTCCAAGCTAATACCTAAGAATGGTCTTTCCTCATTTTGCATAGAATAGGATTCCATTTCTCACATAATCCATGACATTCAGTCTTTGTCTCGATCATATGAGCTTTTAAATAAACAAACTGAACATGCTATAAAGCAACTCTACTTAGATACGCTTTTCCAAGACTGTAGTAGCTTGCAGCCTGTCCCAGCAAAGTCCGTACACATTTGAACAAGTCCATGCAGTTTCTGTAACACCCAATAATGGTGATGATAGTAGACTTTTAGTAATGGAACACTAAGAAAATCACATGTGCTATTAAAAACATAGTTCACCGAGTTTCCCTTGAAGATCTAACACTACACACAGTAAGCTAGACAGTCACACATAAAGGTTACTGGCAATAGTAAAGACAAATGCAGAAATATTACTTTACAGAACTTTGTATGCCAACAATGTATCACAATTCAGAATTTAGTTCTATTTTCTTGGTAAAATTTTCTGCTCAGCAGAAGAAAGAAAATAGAGAAATAAACAGTTATTGGTGGCATAGATGGTCCACGAATTTGTTCATTTCAAGTGACACCATTAAAGAAAGTGCAGGACAGATTCCAGGTATGAGTCATAAAGACATTGAAAAAAATTGGGGAAATGTGCTGGAAAAGATACAGTCAAATACACTGAAACAATTCTTAGATCGTGAAGGAAAGCTACTTTCCGTTAACTTTGAAGCTGGTAATCCCTTTTAACTTTAGCTAAAGCATCAATTTCATCATAACTATGTTTTGGTGCTATGGATTCCCTTGAAGTAAACGTCTGGCTGAGATTGGTTTATAGGTACTCTGATTCTTTGTTGTGTTGTATGCTTGGTTATAAGCCCATGCTCTTGTTATTATGTGCTATGCATAACATTTGCATGCAAGGAGCCAACATATTGAACAAAACTAATAACAATAGGGGAAAAAAGAAAAATAAAAAGGGTTGATGCATCACATGTTTTCATGTCAGGTTTCTCCAAGACAAGTTGTTGGGAAGAGCTTTAAATGCGAAACACTCATAGAGACTGTGAAGGCTGAAATTTGGAGCCATTTTTTATACCTATGTATAGCGATGCATGCTTTTCACATTCACCAAAACAAAACCCAATTAAACAGAACATAAGAAAATTAACTACGTAGGAGCTCCTAAGAGTACATCTGCCAAATGAGAATATTTTTCAGAAGAGAAACCCCTGAAACAAAACCTGCGATGCTTATTCACCAAGCGTTCTACCCACACAAAGAAAAAACCTCAACCATAGGGGAAAATGACCTAAAACCCTCAAATACGAAAAAGAAGAACGCGCAGAAGAGGGAGAAGTAGGGGAACGGTTGTGCATTCTCTTTCTCCTCACTTCGGAGTTCCTCTCTCTTACGCTCGAGCTGCCGAGCTCCGCAGCGGTGAAGAGAAGGTCAGGCAGGCTCCACAGCGGTGAAGAAAGAGAGTGGTCAGGCAGCCGGGCTCCGCCGCGGTGAGAAGAGGGTCGGGAAGGCTCCACCGCAGTGAAGAGGGAGGGGAAAGGAGAAGAGAGAGACGGGGGAAGGGGCGAGGGTTTTTAGATTTTTATTAGACTTTATATGGTGGATATGGACGGCCTGGATGAGTCGGATATCATTAGACCAAATTAATGTACGTTGATATTTTCTAATATATATACTTCTAACACTAACGTAAAACCTTTTTTTCAAATCTCTTCTCTCGTTCACTCTTTCCACCAACCTTTCTCTTAGGGATGGCAGTGGACCGGGGGAAAAGCGGGCCCGCCCTGCCTCGCCTCTTTTGGACCGGGGATGAAGGTTAAAATTCATCCCCGCGCGAGGATGAAGGCGGGGATGAACTTACACTTTCTCCCGCCCCGTCCCACCCCATTCTCTTTAATAATATTACTAAAATACCCTAACCTAAGTAATAAAATTACAAAAAAATCACACTTATATATACTAACTGACCCTAAATCATATTAATAAAAAAATGGAGTCAGGACTCGCCGCCCAAGGAGAGAGAACGTGAGTCTCCCTTTGCCGCATTTGCCTTCTCCTCTTTGTGAAAAAGAAGAAAGAGAGGCATTCGCTTCTCCTGATGGATCGCCCCCTCTTTCTGTCGAGGAAAAGGAGTTTCTTCTTTTCTTTGTGGAGTTTTCATCATCGACGATGACCGATCGAGCTAGGTTTTGGACTTCTTTTACAGGTATAATTTTTCTTTTTCTTCTTTTTGTGATTGTTATTATATATATTCTGTGTATTTTTTGGTTATTTGTTTTGTAAATTTCTGATTTGGTGTATGGAATGAGGTTTTGAGAGGAATCAGGTTATTTTGAGGGGGGTTTAGGGTTTTGATTTTTGTATGGGATGGTGTTTTGGCAGGGTTGGGGATGAGGGTGGGACGGGACGGGGACGGGGCGGGGATGGGGATGGGGATAAGTATGTTGAGAGTGGACGGGGGTGGAGGTCGAAAGTCCCCCCCACCACGAGGATGGACCGAGGATGAAGGTTAAATTTTTGAGACGGGGTGGGGGTGGAGACCTTGTCCCCCGCCCCAGTCCACTATCATCCCTACTTTCTCTTATCTCCTTCCTCTCTAACTGTTGCAGGCAGCAGCACATGAAACAAAGAATGGATTGAAAATAAAAGTTAAAATCAAAACTTGTGCAAGAATGAAGGCCAAGATGAAAAGCAAAATTTTAAGACTGAACAAAGATAGAGACCTTATCCTCCACCCCTGCCCCGATCCACTGCCATCCCTAATCACAATAAACATAAAAAAGAATAATTTGTATTGTGACCATGAGGGTTCGACCCTAGGGATTGCATATGTTACAAGTTTGAAACCCATAAGCACTATATGTTGTTGCAAGGTTGAAGCCAGGTATACTCCAGTAGACAAGGGAGACCTAAAGGGTTTTACCAACTGGAGTGCAGACAAAAGATTTTCTCTTCATTATTCAAAAAAAAGTTTTAACTTGAATTGTTTTTCTCTTGAATCATGTGAAAATTTATCAAAAGATTGACATTTTAATCAACGATCTCGACTTTCATTTTATGTTGTTGTTGGTCTCCATGAGTGGTGGAGCCAAGATTCTAAATTAGGGTGGGCACAAATGTACAGTAAAAAAATTATTATTAATAAATCATATTAATAATATACAACAACAACAACTACGCCTTCATCCCAAAACAATTGGGGTCGGCGAAATGAACCAACAAAGAAATCATTTATATTTTAAAAAAAACTAAATAGTTATTTTAAAACATACCTTCTACAATTCATATTTGAAAAAAATCATAGTGGATTCATTTTGATAAAAAAAATAGCAATTGAAAAAAACATGGATCTCTCATTTATGCTAATTGATTAATCCTTAATATTCTAACAAAAATCGGTTTGGCTGGTATTGTGCCTACGTCCATGGTAATCTCTCTCTCTCTCTCTCTCTCTCTCTCTCTCTCTCTCTCACTCTCTCTCTCTCTCTCTCTCTCTCTCTCTATATATATATATATATATATATATATTCAACATTTTTTTTGAGAGAGAGAGAGGTTACATTTATAGTCTTAACCGGGTACAATAGGGAATAGGAGCTTTAGAATTACCCTATTCCACGACTTCTCAATAGAAGGTTTTCCATTTCATTTAGACATCTTCTCATCCCAAGGTAACAAGATCTTTTTCCTACGAGAAAACTTGCGAGTTTTGAATGTTGGAAAATAAAGTGTCCCTTTGTGCTTTTTCTCATGCATCATACCTTTTGGTATGATGTATGGTGACCCTTCGAAGGTATCCCTTGAATACCTATATATACCACATGATGGACAGTAGTATAGCAAGTAAAAATTTGAAAGCATATAAAGATCGGTCTCTGCTCACCCACTGCTTGAAGGTCTGTACTCATCAACAGGAGTAGTTCGGCTGAGGAGATCATTTGTCTCTCACATCAACGCAATGGTAGGAACTGGTATGTGACCATATCCCTTCAAATATATGATACACAATGTGTATGCGCCTTCAATCCTCTACATTATGGTATGAGAGCCTTGATTTTTCATTGTCTTTGTTTTTTTCCTCTTTGTATTTATGTTAAAACAGAAAGAGAGAAAAACAGGAATCGGACGTGCCCATTACTTGGACTGGGTCCATTTGTAGAACTCGTTTCGACTTGGATCCTTGTTTATCTGAGTCAGATCTAGTTGGACCCGACACGAACATAGACCTGATTCTACTAAACTGGGTCAGATCACTTGTCTCGAGAATTGAACCCTTTTTGCTTTGAGACACGAGTCGATGACTCAGCTCAATTTTTTCCACTTACCCTGTCTCGGTCGATGGCATCTGCTGCCGGTCATCGTCGAGATATTACATTTAAAAAAAATCACTTGCTACACCACTGACCATCATGTGGTATATATAGGTATCCAAGGGATACCTCCGAAGGGTCACCATGCATCATACCAAAAGATATGATGCATGGGAAGAGGCACATACGAAGGGACACTTTATTTTTCAACATTATCCCACTTGACCCGAGTATGTGAAAGTTCATATGGATAGGTCTTAAGTCCACTTTATCAGTCCAAATTTGTTGTTATGCTAAATTTTTAAACTTTATAAGTAAACTTGATGCATAACCAACAAAAGAAAGAAAGAGAGAGAATCATAGTTTTTTTACCAAAATGTGATCACACAAAAGTCAGTGTACATGATTACAAGGTTGCTAACAATCCCATCCTCTTAACATGTTCGACATATAATCCTGGGGCCAAATCCTTAGTAGGAACTACCATTTTCTTAGTCCATATGTTATCAATACACACTATAAAGGTTGAGTTAATAGCTATATTTGAGACAACTTCACAGGCCATTTGGTTGAGGAACTTCATCTCAAGACTTCAGGTGGTTGAATCCATTGGGAGACTACTGAAAGTATTCTGTGATAATGAAGTTATTGTATCCTTCTCTAATAACAACAAAAGTACTATGTCTTGTAAGCATATAGAGTTAAAGTATTTTGTTGTAAATGAGAGGACAAAGAATCTTTTGGTGTATATTGAGTAAGTAAGGAATAGAGTGACTTTAAACAATAAAATAAATGGCCTTATTACAACCCAATTAATGAATTAAAAATACAACCTAATCTAAAAATAAAATAATTTGTCTTCAATGCTTGAGTCTTTAGTCCCTTCTTTGAGCTTTGGTTTTCTAGGTTAAACACTTTTGCTTGGTTTGCTTAAGGGCTCTCTGAGGGCTTGAGGGGCCTGAAAGGCCTTTCGAGGGGACCTTTTAAGAATCTCAGAGGGCCCTTCGAGGGTATGAAAAAGGGCCACTCGCACGTCTAATCACTTCCCTGCAAAACAAAAACACGAAAATGACATAAAAAAAACAAAACAAATCTAGACAAACACCAAAAGTTAATGAAATAAAAATTCAACAAAACAGGATTTAAACAAGAACTAAACAATTAACTAAGACACTAAAAGACAAACTAGTAAAACTAAATAACACTATGTTTAACAAATTAGAAGCAAACTAAACTAAATTAAAACAAGAAGAAACCAATTGTTCACCAAACACAAATCGTGAATCTAAGGTAAACAACTATGATCAAACTAATGATAACATAGACTTAGAACAAATCGACACTTAAGTCAAGCAAAATGTAACCAAATTAATCTTAATGAAAGCTAATTACCTATGAAATAACTGACATAACTTCTAACTTCAAAAGTCAAGAAACCGTAAGATCAAAATTAATTAAAGTCAGCCATTAACCAAAACTTAATTATTTATGAAATATTTTAACGTGAGCTCTAAACAATTAAATCTAGAAACACTTAAGAAAGGAAACAAACTCAACAAAAAAAAAAACAGGAAAGCTAGTCTAATGTATTGCAATGACTACAAAAAGAAAAGAAAGAATAGCTAAAAAAATTACCAACGTGAATCTAAAATCTACTAATCCTAATCAAATAAAATATAAATCAACACGGAGTTACCTACTGCTGAATCAAAAACACATGGACTGATAAAAAGCGTTGACTAAATATTCTAAACAAATTGCTGATTAAACATGATCTAGTCTATTGTAAATTAATCTACGTAAGAAAAACAAAATTCAGGAACAATATAACCTAATGTAATACCATTCAAATAGTAGCTATGTGTTGCGGCTTCTCTATGCACGCAGGCCGTGAACAGCCAGCATCAATCACGTTCGACTGCGTGATTGACGATGGCTCCAAAAAAAAACTTTTGATTTAGCGATGTCTGCAGTTCACGCATGACCCGTGCTTCACACAAAGGCTGCTGATCATAACACACCCGGGCTCTACAGCACGATGACCAGGAGTATGATATTCGGTGGGACGCACACACACTGATTTTAGGAAAACGCTAATTCGATTTAGTTGTGGGTGACCGTCGATGAGTCTGATTGTGCATCACATTTGCTTTCACGTTCAAGGGACGGCAGCAATTAGGGATGGCAGTGGGGCGGGGCGGGGGACAAGGTCTCCACCCCCGCCCCTTCTCAAGATTAGAACCTCCATCCCCAGCAGGGATGGATTTTAACCTCCACCCCCGCCTTCATCCCCGTTTAATGTCCTCCATCCCCGGTTCAAACGGGGATGAGGCGGCGAAAAGTGGCAGGCACGGAGCGGGGTGGGGCGGGGATCATGGCGGGGATGGGGCGGGGCGGGGAAAAGGGTACGTCCATCCCCGAACAGGGATGGATTTTAACCTTCGTCCCCGTTTCATACCCTTCATCCCCGGTCCAAACGGGGTGAGGCCGGGCCCCGCTATCCCCGGTCCACTGCCATCCCTAGCAGCAATACCTACTAACCTAAAATGATTTATATCCTATTCTAAACAATAAAACAAAATGATTGTTCCTAAACTTTACGTTATACTCCTTTCTATTGCTTGAACAGAAATTAATACTCTACGCTAAGTACCCAATCAATCAAAGAAAACAAAAAAATTGAATATTAACAAAAATAATGACTGAATCTAATTTATATCATGCATGTATTCTATTCTGTTATATATACCAATAAAAATCACACAAATCAAAATCAAATGATGCTATATGCAATGAGTAGGCAAAAAATCAGAGACGATACATGCTATGAATATAAAATATACGAAGATAGGGGAGAAGAAGCAAATCGTGATTCGCCTCCGATGGAGGGGTTGGGAAGAATAAGATGATCTCTCTAGTTGCACGTACCTTCGATGATGGGAACAAGGAGAAGCCAGCGACAACAGGGATTAGAAGCACGACGAATAAAAGGGGGAAAAAGTAGAATCGAGGGAGGAACCGACCAACAATGAAACGGGAAAAGAAGAGAAAAGTGGGAGGGAGGTAGAGGACATTTTTTCCAAGAGAGAAGACGACTTCCATTGCTGAAAAAGTTCTATTTATAATAAAAATTAGGTTAAAACACATTTTCTATAGAAGTCCAAAATATTTTCAAAGATTTCAAAACAAGTCTTCTTAAAAAATGTGTTTTTTCAAAAAAGGTTTTTCCTAAACTAATTAAAAATTAGTAAAACACTCCTAATCTAATTAAACTATGAATTAGACAAATTCTAAACTAATAAAACATCGAAAAACACAAGGCCAAACCAGAAAAATGCAATTTTTCTAGAAAATTCAATCTCGAAGCGAATTCTCGAAAACAACGATAAAGATGGGTTTTTAATGTGATTTTATCATGGATCATGCATAAATATAGATAAATAGAATGCAAATATTATGCATGATCGGATCCAATAGAATAAAAATAAATATTAAATAAAATATAATATTGTTGGCTCGATGTTCCCTTGCGACTTACATTATACAGTTGCGCTTAGAGTCTGTTTTGCTTTTGTTGAGTCTAATGTAAGTTTTCTAGTTCAAGTGAATCAATACCCTGAAGGGGCAGCTTGTATACTTGAACTGTAATAGCCTGATTCGACGAAGGCATAATGATGCTCCAGTTAGAAGGATGGAGAAATGGGAAAATATATTAGTTAAAAGAGGTCGGGGTAGGCCTAGAAAGACTTGGATGGAGATGATAGGAAAGGATATGAAGGCTTTAAACCTCACCAAGGACATGGCATTGGATAGAAATGATTGGAGGAGAAGGATTCATGTGGAAGACCCAGAATGATTTTCTTTGTTGGTTCATATCGCCGACCCCAATTGTTTTGGGATGAAGGCGTAGTTGTTGTTGTTTGTTGTTGTATTAAATAAAAAATAAAAAAATAAAAAGTACATCCTAAATATAGTAAAAAATTAATCCTTAAAGGTCCTGGTTTTGGCATGTGAATCGAGGCAACAAAATTTGCTATATCACCTTGGTTGGGACCTCTCTCGTACTAGAAATCTTGTGAGCCCTCAAAATGATCCTGGCATCCCCTTTTCAAAAAAATCATGGGCATTTGATTGAAATCCCAAGTAATTGTTCCATGTAACCAACATATGTCAAGTACTACATCCACCCCATGCATAAGAAAAACATAGATGTCCACCTCGAAATCAGCTCCTTGGAGCCTCAACATCGAGTTATGGCACACCTCAAAGCATTTCAAATTCATGTTATCTCCAACCATCACATTAAATATGGGGTGCTCTGTCACTTGACAACCTAATGTGTGCATTAGCTCATCCTGAATGAAATTATGAGAAACTTGTGTCAATAAGGACATAAATATGGTGCTTGTTCATAAGTCCATCAAGCCTTATGAAATATAAATTTGTCATACCAGATAAGGCATGATAAGAGATTATCAAATTTGTGTAATCATACTCCCTAAATTTAGTCTTCTCAACATTCTCTTTGTTTCCATAATCGTCTTCCTCATCGACATACATGTACATACACATTAACTTACAATTTATGTCCTAGCTCTCATTTTTCAACTCATGTAAAGCATAATACTTTTCTCCTCCTCTCTTTAATGGTGGCCATACTCAAACACATCATCTTATGAGTCGTGGAGCCCCCTCCTGATTTGGGAGGATGCTCATAAAGAAGAGCGTCTCTATTGCAATTATGGGAGGTCTACTCGGTCTTCATAGGACCATGAGTTGCTTATTTTCCTCCTTGAGGCAGCAAGAGAGAATAAATCAATCACTCAACATACAAAGGTTGTGAAACTGTAACTATACCTATATCTCCTCCTTAAGAGCATCCACATATGGACCATGAGTGTGTGCTTCGGCCAATCATGCACCATAGAAATAAGATCTTCAAATTTTGCTTGAAATTCTTTCACAAACCCCTATTGTCTCAATTGTTTCAATTTACATAAAAATTATCGTGGGGGTAGGGCCAAACCTCCACACAACCAAATCTATAAATTTAGCCCAAGTGGGGCTCCCATGCACTTGCATTTGTCAACACAACCATTAGGAGTCTTAACCTTCTATGTTCATGATCACCTAATCCATCTTATATAAATCTGATATTGATTAACCTATTGTGATCATTGCAAAAATTTTCCTTTGTTCCTCTTTTTTCTCTTTCCCTTTCTAGCTTTTATTCCCTTTTTGAAGGGGAATAAAAGATATAAAAGAAGAGATAAGAGAAAAGAAAAGAAAGAAGAGAGGAACTTTTTTTGCAAAGGTCTCACTTGACCTTTAAAGATATTTCAAAATTACTTGCCTCCGTTTTTGAAAATTTGCAAGAAAAAATGAAGAGACGGGATTTGCTCGTCGATACGAGGTTCAAACATTTCTGGAGTCTTTACCAGGGGTAATTGAACCAAGAATCGAACTTATGCATTTTGCTTTGCCTAAATAATGTCTAAGAAATTATTCTAAGTCTAAAAATGCACAAAAAACCATGATTGTGCAATGCCGATGTATGCTTTTAAGAAGAATAATTTTATGACTTTTGGAATTATCCAAGTGATTTTGAAATAAGTTTGAAAATATTTTGAAGAAATGGTTTTTGAAAATTGATTTAGAAAAGTTAGATTTTGAATCTAACTTAGAACTTGAAATAGATCTTGAAGAAGAGACTTGAAGTTCTAAGTCTTGGAATAATCAGAGATTTGAAAATAGATCTTAAATTGAAGAATGAAGAGAAAAAGGAGAATTAAAACAAAGATAGAATTTGAAGTAAAAATGAAATTTCGAAGTAAAAAATGAACTTTGAATTTGATTCTCAAAAAACGATTTTGAAAAGAAATTTTTGATCTTGAGCTTAAATTCAGAACCTGAAACAGGAATTGAATTAAAAATTGATTTTAGACTTGGAAAATTGATTTGAAAAAAGTGGTCTTGGAAATAGAATTTGAAATTAAAATTTTGAAATCCAAATGAAATTTGAAAATGGAACTGGATTTGAGAAATCCAAATGGAATCCGAAAATGGATTTCGATATTGGAAATCCAGATGGGATTTGAAGATGGAATTGGATTGGAGAAATTCAGATGGGATTTGAAGATGAAATTGGATTTGAGAAATTCATATGGGATTTGTAGATGGAATTGGATTTGAGAAATCTAGATGGAATTTAGAAATGGGATCGGATTTGAGAAATCCAGATGAAAATAGAATTAAATCTGGAATTGGATTTGAGAAGTCCAGATTGAATTCGAAAGATAGAATTTTGGATTTGGAAATGGATTTTAGTTTTGAGATCGAATTCAGAATCTGGAATTTGGAATTGAATTTGAAATGAAATTTGAATTTGATATTTGAATTTATGATTTGAAATTGAAATTGAATTTGGAATGGAAAAAGGATTTAGAAATTGAAATCTTCAGGGAAATGAATCTTGAAAATAGAATTTTGATTTGAATTTGGAATTTCAAAATTGAATTTGAACTTTGAAATTTGATTTGAAATATTGAATTGATTTTGAAATTGAATTCTGAATTGGGAAATGAATTTGGAATTTCAAAGTTGAATTGAACTTTGAAATTTGATTTGAAATATTGAACTGATTTTGAAACTGGATTTTGAACATGGAAATGAATTTGGAATTTTAAAGTTGAATTGAACTTTGAAATTTGATCTGGTTTGAAAATTGAATTTTGAACTTTGGAGGTGAATTTGGAATTTCAAAGTTTTGATTTGAACTTTGAAATTGGAATTGATTTCGAAATTGAATTTTGAACTTTAGAAATGAATTTGGAATTTCAAAGTTGAATTAAACTTTGGAATTGAAATGTTTGAAGTTTGAATTTTGAAATAAGATAGAATTGAGAAAAAAAGCTGAATTTGAATTTATAAATAAAAATTGAAGATTGATTTGATAAATGAGAAAAAACATTTGAAAATCTATCTCAGAAATCACTTGGAATTTGGAAGGTAATTTGAAATAATCTGAAAAAGAAATGCAATTCTATCCTAAATGATGCATGATTTGAAAAGAATTTGAAAATTGAATTTGAAAAGCATATTTCATTCTTTAGGAGAATTGAAATAAGATTAAAGTCATAATACATTCATGACTATGGTCACAGATGTATAATAAAATAATCTGTATTTGAATTCAGAAAAAGAATAAAATATATTTTTGGTGCCTTTATAGGATTTGAAATGAAATTAACCCTCCATATATCCTGACTATGACCGTGAATATATTTTAAGTTAATTTACGAGTCAAATTCTGATAAAGAAAGAAAATTTCAGAAAATATGATGATTTTCAAAAGAGACCCAAGTGTGGATCAAATGTTATTCCACAAAAGATAAAAATCCTAAGTATTGTTCGCATTTTGACTATGGTCATAAATGTGAATTGTCTACTTAGGATTAATTACCTTTTATTAGAATGGTGCATGTGTCAGTCATGTTTTCATTCGTGAATTTTTGAAATAAAAGAGAAAAAATGATATGAAACAGGTAATGCATGCTCATACATTCTATTCTAAGCTGGAAATATACAATTTTCGTTAATATTTAGCTATTACAACCTTGAATGGAATTGAAATTCAAATTTCTAAACTAAGAAGAAAAATAACCTTTTCTACCTGATTCCTGCAAAATTCAAGTTAGCATAAGATAAAAGATGAATATAGAAAGAAAATTGCAAAACATTATATTGAATCTAAAATGCAAATGGTAAAGGGTTCATGCATATGCCTACGTATTATGCATGTGAGGATGCCTATGCGATATAATGTATATGTTCAAAGAATGCCTATGAATATGCATGTGTAAGGCTAATCATAAGTGGGTGATGCTATATAAGAATATTGATGCATCATATAGACAATGAGGAGGAAGGAGCTACTGTAGATAGGAAATAACATATATATTATATATATGGCATAGATGCTGGAATTGTGAAAAGTATGAGGTAGGAAAGTGCATGGAGGTGCTGATATACAGGTGATTAGCTTGTGGTAAAGGGTATAATAAGGAGCTATAGTATGGAGTGTTGATGATGGGTGACAGTAGGGATGAAAGGGCTGATGGTGAAGGTATGCAGGGGCTTGTGTAAGAGATAAGGTAGAATGTGAGGATAATTGGAAGGCTGCAAGGCGGCTGTGGAGGTCCTGTATGCTGGGGTATTGTGAGGCGAAATGCAGCTGGGCATTAAAGGGATAAGGGACAGTAGTGAAATGCTGAATAATTATGCTACAACAGTATCTATGCAAATGAATATACAAGTAGGAGTTGGAAGATACAACAGGAGAAGGTGGAATGTTGGGTGATTACAGGGTGTCAACAGGGCAAAGGTTGTTTGTGAATATCACAGTGTATTGGGTAGATTGGGAGAGTGCTGGCAGCAAGGGCCAGTAAAAATGCAGAGTGTGGAGTGTTGTACATTATATGCAGGTAAAGGGGGAGGCAGCTACGGTGGCAGCAACATGGTTGTTGTGTGCTATAACTGGTGGTATAGAGGATGGAACTAAGGTGAGGCAAAAGGTAAATGGGTAGTTGCAGAATGGTGTTGAAGATTGTAAGTGTTGAAGGATCCTGTCAATGAGGATTAGGCTGGAAAGGTGAGGGTGGTAACAACATTTGATGGAATGCTGGGCAACAGAGGGGGTATAGAAGTGAATGGAGAGGCAATATGCTGCTGCAAATTGATGTTGTAGAGACAGCAATAGTAAAATAACAGTGGGTATGAGGTTGTGAATGGGGATGCAGTGTGGTGGTGGAATGCAACAATGAAGGGGTCATGATTGATGATACTGTTAATGAAAAGACAACGAAGCAAGATCTATTTGTACAATGTACATATTTCTACAATATGGTGATAACAAGGGACATCTTGGCAGTGACCAAAACAAATATTACATACCTGTGCAGTTTTTGTACAGCTTTTTAAGATTTTGTTTGATTAAGAGCATAAACCCCTTAGCATAAAGCAACTTGGATTTAGAACTTTTTATCCATTTAAGGACATAAGCCCATCACTAGACAACAAGTCAAAGTGTAAAGGGAAGCACATGTGAACCTAAACACGAAAATCATGAACCTATAAACTTGGATAATTCAATGGCTGAAGAAAGGTACTAACCATTTAATGACAAAACAAGAACATAAAAGCAATAGTAACCAAGAGCATCCCCTTCGCTCCACTTTCGCCCATATAGTAGCCTAATGAGAACATATGCATAGCTTGGACCAAATGCTACAACAAGTCCAATTAAAATGATAAGTTTCAAGGCCAGCAGAAGAAGACTCTCTAAGCTAACATTCTTGTTGGAGTTTTCTCCTGTTGCAGACTTTGCGAACACGATAAATAAGCTTTCTTCAAAAGGCTGAAGTGCAGTCCTCACTACTAAACTTCCTGCCTAATTTGTCGATAAGGCCATAGACACCTTGGTTATAGGGTGCATCAAACAACACAAGAATAAATTTCTCTCCTTGCAGGATAAACTTTTGCAATGATTGGAAGGCAAATAAGAGATACATCTGCAAAAGCTTCTTGTCATACTTCTTCCAATCACCCAATCTGCTAAATAGATGATTCAAAGAGTTGCTTTTTATTTATAAACAGATACACCCCTAATGAATGATTTACCAAATAAACAACATAATATATACGGTAAAACAAAACCAGTAGAAACAAATCAGCAGAATTGCAAACAGAATGATATCATGATAAAAAAAAGACAAGAAACTTTAAAGTTGGAAATAAGATCAGCTGTAAAATGCAACAAATATACGTTGTCCATAAGAAGATATCATACCATAACATAATGGACAAATAAATCGAGTGAATTCAATCTTATATTTACAGTTCTTCAAGTGATTAGCTCATAACAAAATCGTGTAAACACATCAACTATCAGAAGCATGGTCCCAACGTTCAGACAACTAAATGCAAGACAAAGGAGGTCTATACAGACAGAGCTTATTCAAGGTATTTAACAAAGGGGAGCAACTCTATGTATAGTGTATGATCAAATGCTGATTAGCCGATCGATCATGTATTTTCCGAAGCAGAACCTGCATTTAAACTATCAATTGACCTCTATTGCCAAATCAAAAGGTGGAAAAGTAGAATTTTCATGCTCTCCAACACCATAACCTAAAAAAAAAGAAAAAAGTCAGATGCTTTGCTAAACAAGTGAAATCATTAAGACACACAGATGATCGAGTTAAATCATATAGGTAACCCCTGCTGTGAGTAAATTATCCAGCGATTTGATGTTTCAAATTCAAATTCGCACCGCGAATTGATCTCAGCAGATTGATGTAATACTCATCATTGTAGTTCAGCAGGGCAGTCTCAAAGGATCGGCCTGTCAATGAATGAACGATATCTGGAGATGGGGATTTCCAGAACTCGATCACTATTGGCTTCTGGGTGATCCATAATGCCCCCAATACCATCTCTCAATCAAAATTTGCCATGGATCCAGCTTTGTTCATAATGGATCCGATAGGGCTACGCTCAAGACCGATTGGTGTGGATGGAGTTTTGAATCCCCAAACAGAAATGTATGACCGACGTCTTGAGATGAAATCAAAGGGGCTTCATATCACTTCTCAACAAATTTTGGACACAGACACCATGGGACTAAACACAAACCATAGTCTGCTACTATAGCTACCAATCGTGAACCCAGTTTACCATAAATTTGAACGATGATGACAATAAGAATATAAGAATCAGCTAGGATGTAAAACAAGGGACGATGACAGGAGATCAAGAACATAAACAAGAAATCTGGATAAAGAAAGTAATAACAATAAAAGAAAAAAGAAAAAAAAAAATAAGTGTGGGAGTCAGATTGCTTCATTGCTGTAGCAACAGGTAGGTCGATCCTGCTGTATACAGATCGATCCCACCATTTTGCCTTATGATAAAAGAAAGAAGATGCAGAAGAATGAAAACTAAAACAAAGAGATGTTATGAAAGGGAGAAAAATTCTACAGAGAATCAAAGAGGAGGGAGACGATTACTTGCTTGTAATTGCAGGGGTGGTCGATCGACTTCCTTCAGATGATGAAGAGGAGGACCAGGGAGAGAGAAGGAGAAATGAAGAATAGGAAAGGGGAAAAGGATGGGATCATCGAAAAGGAAGAGGGGAGAGGTGAAAACGGATCGATCATGAAAATGGAGAGGTGAAGAGGTGATCAAGAGAAGGAGAAGAGTGCTTGGGGGCGAAGGTTATATTCATCAAATCAAGTACGGTGTCCTCATTCAAGTCTGACGAAGCACATGGGTAAAAAAAATGGAAATATGACAATCATGAAAGGTAATAGGATGCAGTGAGTAACAAAAATCCCAAAGAAAGAGATGGTGAGCCAAACTGGACAAGACATCAGTCATTATGAAAATGTAATAAATCAAAGGATAAATCCGAACGGATAAAATGCCATGAAGCATGAAATACTATTAGGAGATTAATCGAAAGCACACAAAAACCAGAAACTAAACATTAAATCAAAACTTAAAGGTTAAAACAGGAAATCAAAACCTTTGTGACCATCCGGATCGATTGGTCATTCAAATGAAAATGGAAATTCGACAATCAGCAGGTAACAATCAGGAATTCTACCATCACTCGATGATCAAACACTCACCAATTGCAAATAGAAAAAACAAATTTATCAGCAAAACAGGAAAGGGAAAACAATGAGAAGTGTTGGAATGAGAGCATTCCAGCGTTAATGTAGCAATAGGTGAGTCGATCCTGCTATATGCCGGTCGATCCCACCCTTGATGCCTTACAATAAAAAAAGAAAATGAAGAAGAACGACCATTAAAATAAGGGAATGCTATGAAAGGGAAGAAGAGTTTCTACAAAGAATCAAAGAGGAGGGAGACGATTACTTACCTGTAACTGCAGGGGTGTCGACCTCCTTCAGATTATTTGGAAAGAACCAGAGGCAACCAAAAGAATAAGAAGATGAAGAATGAAGAGAAGAAGAATAGAAGGGTGGAGGGGTGGAGGCGATGATCGAATGAGGACCCTGCAACTTTCTTTTATAACGGAAAGCTGTTAGAACATTTTCAATAGAAGTCCTTTAAGTTTTGAAATTTTTTCGAAAAGAAGGTTTATTTACAAGATTTTTTTAGAAAGATGGTTTAAGTTGACATTCTTTTTGAAATCTTTTTTATATTTTTAAGAAAAATTCTAGGAATATGAGGGATTTTAAGAAAATGGAATCCAAATGAGGTTTTTGAAGGGTTTTGTGAAAAGTATTTATTTTGAAATATTTAAGATTTTCTAAAATAGGGTTTTTGAGAAAAGTACAGGGTTAATCTCGGAAAATGGGTTTCAGAAATGGGTCTGGATCCGATATTTTTGGTAAATATTCAAGTTTGGACCTCGAATTAGGATGAATTCAAATAAAATATCTGAGAAAACACAACAAATTGATTTTTTTTTAAGAAGAGAAGATCCAGACTCAGAATCAGATTTGGATATCAGATCTAGATCCGAGATTGGGTCATATATGAATTTTTGAATTTGGATTCTAGTGAATCCGAGAAATGAATGAAATTTTGGTCAGAAATTGACACGCTTTATTCTGAGGATGTGAGTCAGCGGCAAAAAGAGAATTTTTGGATTTTTTTGAAAAAATTGGGGTGTTCACACCCATGATTTTTTTTTAGCCTTGAACAACCAATCATGCACATCTGATCTACTATGCTTAAGAAAGTCATAACTTTGCATGTGGATTTGGCCGGGAAACCATACATGTGTTTGCTCTGGGGTAAAACAGTCTTGTACGGTTTCACCAAACGGTTGACAGGTGGGCACATCACGCCATTCAAAGAGTGGTATGGTGGGTTGAAGGGGTACATCAATGTACCCAATCCATGTAAGGACCTTTGGTCAACTATGGAAGGCTCTCGTTGCATTTTGCAAAACCACCCTAAAGATTGGAGTCCTGAAAGACTCGACATGCCAATGAGAGGGAATGATTGAATGTTTAGGCCTTTCCTCGAATACATGGCGAGTAGAGGCTAGCATGGATCCCAAGGGGTCCTCCTATGGCTTCTTCTCTTGTTGCACAAGTCACCTTTTGAGGGTTTCAGTATTGAACTCATGGCAGTCAAGTTGTTGCTCGATGGACGTGCACATTGTGTTCATCGTGGAGTGCATTTTGCTCATCATACACACTAACACACCCAAATTGGGAGAGAGATTACCTTGCCCATGTGAGCAGGTGTCAAGCACCTCTTGATGATTCTCTACAGGCTCTGTTACCAAGTTGGTGTGGCCTACACTCTCGACGTCCAAGTTGGATATGTACTTGTAACGCCCCGAATTTCCAAAATAATACTTGGTAAAAAATTCATGGATTTTTTTTAGCAGAATTTAGAAAAGGTTTTTATCAATAGAAATAGATGATAGTGAGTCATCGATTTTAGAAATTACTAGGCAAGTCACAAGTATGTAGTAGAACACTAATTGACCACCAAAGTGTTTCATTTGTCAAAATGAGTTGTTTATTACAAACATCACTGCTTGGAAAAGCAGTATTCTATAAAACAAGTTTTATAAAAGAAGTGGTACAACACTGTCTAGGGAAATCCTGAAACTCAATGTCGCATTGCTCTGTATATCGTATCGTAGGTTCAGTGCATGTATTGCTTATTAAACGGGGTCAGAACCATCATTGGTCTGACATGAAAGCATTCAAATTCAAATCAAGTATAAACTCATGAAAATACACTGAGCCACTTAAAGCTACACTTTCAAACAACGATGCTCAAGTCTCCATGACTTAGCGCATATCGTGAAAGCCTCCTCAGGGCCTTGGTTGAAACATCAAAGCTCAAATCTCCACGACTTGGCATATATCACGAAAGCCTCCTTAGGGCCATAACTAGAACATTAAGCTCAATTCTCAAAGACTTGTCACATCCGTATCCCACGAATCCAAGCGAGAGCTCCTCGAACTTAGCTTAGTTATGGGGATACAACATGGGTCTTTGCCCTATCGGTCCAATATTATACCGATCTCAACACCTTTCACAAGGTTATGCAAGAATCATCAGAACAACACTCATTCATTCATATATTCATACATCGCTAAATGTAGAACTAATGCATTATTTTGATATTAACCCGTTCACCCCTGGTATGTAAAAGAATTTATCTTCGGCATCAAACGAAGTCATCTGGGGGTTTATCATTCTATGTATTTTAGATACCCCAGAGGGTTGATGACTCTGTCTATGGTGGGGTGATAGAACTCATATCAGAATAACCCTACCAGGTCGTTTCAGATGTATCCTCTACTGCAGTAGTGAGGTTTAATCCTTAGAACTTAAGGATAACCCTACCAAGTTGTTTTAGATGCATCATCTACTACAATAGTGGGGTTCAATCCTTAGAACTTAAGGATAACCCGACCTCCAAACCTTGAGTGATGAAAGTCTATTAAACTTTTTAGATCATAATAAATACGTGTCACTCACAGTTGTACCATCATCATCTTCCACGGTATCTTGGATCCACATGTGGTGTGGATCCAATCCAAATGAACTTACTTGATCCAAGACCCAAACTTAATGCTAAAATAATAAAATAACTTGTATGTCTCTATGGGGCTCACATCATGATTCTATAGGATATTTTTGTAGGGTCCATAGGATATTTTTGGTGAGATATTTTTGTGGGGTCCACCAGATATTTTTGTGGGGCACCGGATATTTTTGTGGGTCCCACGTATTCTCGGGGTTTCACTAGTATTTTTTGCGAAAAAATGTGAATACATCATTTTTTTAGTATCGACGAAACTAAGCAAGTTGGCTAGTTGAAATCTCTTAATTTTGTTTAAGGAGGAAGTTATGGCTCCGTGACTGTTTGAGAATATTTCTGCGAAGATACATACGTCATAAGTATAATTGCTTCGTTAAAATCTATTTATTTAACATTTCGGGTTCATATGCTACTTTTACATAAAATACATCTTGGATTTATTCAGAATTTTTGCTGAAAAATTATAGGTCTCACAGTACTTGCATGAATGTGCAATTCGGGGCTTCATTTGACACTTTCTGACGAGACATCAACAATGCATTCAAGTTTCGAAACCACCTAATCGTATGTGCAGGAGTAGATCTGTCATGGGAGATGTTCTCTCTCATGAAAGAGGCCTCTATGTGTCACCCATAGTGGAGGGGGCTGCAGCTACGTGGGAAGTGGATTCCAATACGCTCAACGCACACAACGAAACCGTGAGAGACTTACCGATTCTCTGAAAGGTTATCGATGCCTCGTGACACCCTTAGATCGTAGAAGGGAGTGTTGTAACTCTAAGATTAACAAGGAGAATGCCTAAACTAACGTTGATCTAATCTCTCAATGCCTCGGATGGGGGAACCCAGCATCCACACGCAAAGGGAGTTGAAGTGAGGCCAAGGTGCTAGTTACCAATATGCTCAATGCCTAAGTGAAGCATTGGGAGGCTTAAGGCGCTCTTGGTCGTGCTCTACCCTCTTACCATACCTTGAGAATGTTGTGGGGGTGTTGCAATGAGAAAGGGAGTGAGAGAGAGAGAGAGACGGTAAAGGGGGAGAGAGAAGGGTGGTTAATTCTAAAACATGGAAGCAATTCTCATAATGACCTACGGTTTTATATTAATGTGTTTTTATAGAGAGACACTTTTATTTGGATCTGAGTCAAGACATGTTGGGTCTCGAATCCTACACCAAACCTCTAATCCAATCAAGCCCAATGACTAAAAGAGATAAAAGACAACAACCAAGGTCATGGGCACCCATGCACCTAGCCAGGTAAGGATGCACCTATGGTGCGTGCGTGGGTGAGTACTCCTGGGCTATATCACCCAGCATCAACCCCACGCAAATGTGGGATGCACAAACACAATATTGGTGGATTCCACAGATAGTTATTTGACGTCTGCTATTGTTTCATGCTCCTTTTGCCCATGGAGCAATAGAGAAAAGACTTTCTCGAACAAAAAAATCAGTTTTGGGGTCACGTGAACAGGACAGGACAATGCATTTTGTTTTGTTTGCAGACATGCATGGACATTCCAGAACCTCCCGTTCACCGGCATTTGCGATTCAAACTCACCCTAAATGGTGAAGTTGGAGCCTGCCTACTGGTCGAGAGGACTAGGGATGACATTGGACTGGGGCGGGGCAGAGAACAACCCCCGCCCTGTCTCAAAATTTTGCCAGGCATCCCCGCCTTCATCCCCCACATGGGTTTTGATTTTAACCTCCATCACCAGTGCATTCTCTGTTTCATGTCCTCTATCCCCGGTCCAAACGGGGTGAGGCAAGGCCGGTTTCTCTGGTCATTTCGCCGCTGCTGCCTTCCATCATTAGAGAAATGAGAGGAAGGAGAAAAGAGAAATGGGAGCTCACGCGGCTTGTTAGAGGAAGAGGTGAGAGATTCGAGAAAGGGTTATATGTATATATATGATTTTATAATATGTATAAGAGTATAATAGTAATTTTTTTAACGAAAACAGAGTAGGGTAGGGTAGGGCGGGGCGAGGCGAGGCATGGCAAGCAGTGGTGTAGGTAGGATTCATGTGAGGGGGGGGGGGGGGGGGTGGCAAACAGGGGTGTAGCAAAAAAACATTTTGTGTGATAGTCGGGGGTTGGGGGGCAGTGCCCGTGAAAAAAAAAAAATTGAGACAAAATAAAAAATGGCTACAATTATTAATAAAAATCTATTTCATATGGACTAATCAAACTATCTGCTGCAGTCAGGGCTGGGCTACAAAAATGGATAAAAATCTATTTCATATGGAATCAGGGCTGCACTAGGACTGGGCTTTTAAAAAAAAAAAAATTAACTGTTTCGGGAGGCAGGACTGGGCTACAGTCCTGCCCCCCCCCCACGCTACGCCATTGATGGCAAGGCAGGGCGAGGGCAAGAGTAAGTTCATCCCCACATGGGTTTTGATTTTAACCTCCATCCCTGTTTCAATCCCTCCATCACTGGTCCAAGCGGGGTGGGGTCCCGTTTTCCTCCGGTCCACTGCCATCCCTGGAGAGGACGCCACCGTGTGGTACACAAACTCTAGTGGGATGGGCAGTTTCTCTGTTCCGCATGTGAAAAAAACATTTGCCGATTAAAATGTTTTTCTTTTGTTGGATAGAGGAAGATGGGGTTAGGCAGCAGACCCCGACCAGTTATACAACCAAAACATTTGGGGTTATAACTTGCAACGTGACGTTTACTAACTGCCCTTGCCACACAAGCGGAGCCCCCATTGGTACCGCCGATTAAAATGTTGTAAAACTTAGTAGAACATAATATTTGTCTATTGAAACGTTTCCAACTCTTTCATATTTTTTAATGTTGCTTATTAGAATATTGAAGGACCAACAAGGATACAAACTTTAATAAACGTTTCCAACGCTTCTTTTTTTTAATGTTGCCTATTAAAATATTTTTTGGTAATAAAAATCAATAATTCATATTATTCATGATAAAGCAATCAATTTTTTTGGAAAAATTGGTTCACAACAATGCCTGTTTTTTGGTAAAATAAACAATGGCAAATTCATCTATAACTTCTGATTAAGTAAAAAAAGGTTGTGACTGTTTCTTCCAAGTGTAAAGATATAAGTGATAAAACAATGGAGAAGCTACTAATTTTCTTCTCTCTCTCTCTCTCTCTCCCTTACTCTCTTCCCCTTTTATTTATATATACATATCCATGATTTTATATAAACTATAAATCTTGAGCACTTTTTTTTAACAAATTTGACCTTCAGATATCATCAGTATAGTTCACTTACTAAGAATTAATAAATGGATTATGTTTTTGGAAAAAAATGTCATTTTTTGAACCTTACATATTTATGAAAATTTTAGGCCGCTGTTTTTTTGTTTTTTAATTATATGCACGTGTCACAATTGAAAAATCTAAGAGCCAATTCTGATGAAGTCATGCAGAAAACATCTTATGGTCAGAATTCAAAAAATAAATAAATAAATAAAATTTTGAAAACCAAAAAAACGTACAGAAACTTGCTTTATAGGTGGTCAGGTAGGGTCGATAGTTTACCCATTTTCACTAGATCTAGTATCATCCGAATTTGACAAACCGGTTTCGAAAATCTTGGCAAGGAATATTGCTATAATATTTAATTTAAAAACACTGAAGGAAATTTCATCTGTATAAAAAATATCATTTCAAAGCTTTGCTGATATTTTGTTGCCAGTCTCAGATCAGATCTGAACCTCGAGCCCATTTTGACATCTTAGTCAGTTAAGGATCCAAAATTTAACCCCATTCACTAAAAATGAAAATGGTATGGGGTCAACCATGACCCGACCCGTTTGTTACCCTAGAAACGAGTGGCGTGGCACACATGGGAAGTTGGAATGCGCCACCTGTTTCAGAGAAGGGGACCACGGTCCTATGTGGGGCCCATTTTAAGAGATAGTTGGGTCCATATCCGACACAACTATTATGACCGTCTCCATCAACATTCCTTTGGAAGTATATCTGTATCCAATTTCAGAAAAAGGAATTGACCTATCATTCTAGACTATTTCCAGTTATACATGCATCGGGTCTGGATCCATCTATGAAACCAAACACGGTTCTGTTCTGACTTATTTTACCTCTATACAAATCTCCGTGACAACTGAAAAGTTAGGTAGCCAATCTTCATAAGTTTGTTGTTGTTGGAATGTAAATGATTTGAATCTGGTTAGATGTAGCCAATACCAGATACAGATAATCAGGTTTGAATTCGGATGAAGAAAGGGTAGTACCAAATCCGAAACCCCAGTTAAGCCCATCATGGCTAGGTTGACTGCTCCGGGTTTCCTTTTGGGAACCCCAAATCAAAGTTTTGTTCGGAGGACCCGGAAACCAAATTCATGTATGGATGTAAAAGGGTAAGAGTCAGGGTCAGATATACTTGGATGCGACCTAATAGGTTTTGGAGCCGGATGAATGGAGCCTCAACTGGATACGAATCCGATTAGAGCATAAAAACATTTAGTCAAACTTGTTTCCTCATCTTCTGGTGCCATGATCATCCATACATGATTTCTTTGGCCTGAATTTTATTAAAATATACCATTGTTATTTTTCTATTAACATGATTTCTGCATTTCATATATATATATATATATATATATATATATATATGGGTTGGCTTTCAATACCACAACTCACAACAAAATCAATATTTAAATATCTGATTGGTGTATGGATTCATGATACAAAACGGGCTCAGGTGCATGACATATCATTTGATGGAAATGTTGTGCCAAATCGGATGTAAATAATTAATCAGTCCTCGACACTTTATTAGCCAGCCGGAAACGATAGCATCTCATGACCAAGACGAATAAGATTATTATCTTTAGATTGAAAACTATCTGAAGATTCCTTGAAGAAATTGTCCATAATTTTTAAGACAATCGGTGATCATCCTATAAATATATATATATATATATATATATATATATATATATATATATATATATATATATATATATATAGAGAGAGAGAGAGAGAGAGAGAGAGAGAGAGATGATTACAAAGCTTTTGAAGGATTCTTTTTCATGTTTTTCTCGGATCTAACTGAACAAGAAATTGATTCTTTCATCGATTCTGACGCAAAGGTAAATTTTTATGAGGTTTGAAAATAGATTGTAAAATGTTTATAAATATCATATATACTCAAGTATTAATTTTTTTATCAAAAAAATACGATCCAAGTATTGTTTCTTAGCAAATCAACCATGCAAAATACAACTGTGGGTCAGATTTACGAAAAACAACCACTATGCAATATAACTTGAAAAAAACAACTAATTAAGTAGTTCAGGCTAGCCAGTTCATCCATTAACCTGTGAGCTGACACGGCCAACGCATCATATAACAGATAATGAAACAAACCCCTACGGAAAACGTTTGTGGGCAATCCCACAGTATCCACAGCACAATATCTGGAAGCGTGAAGTCTATCCGGAACTGTCCCACTAACAGGTGAGTACATACAAAAGCAACAGAAAAAGACAGCTCCTTGTCTAGAGAAACGCACCCATATTTGCAGGGATGATTCATTAATTATTAAATTAATTATATATAACAATAATTTAATAAATTTAACTTTATTAAAATGATTAAAATATTTTTAAAAAATGACATTTAAAATATAAAGAAAAAATAAAAGTCCAACTTAAAAAAAAAACTTTTCGAATCTATCAAAGTTCATTTTTTTGACCTCAAAAAATAACCATGCAATTTCAAAAGTATCACCTTCTAAAGGTATTTTAATTATTTTAATAATGTTAAATACAACTCATTTTAGCTTTATGTTAGATAAATTCTTAACTAGATGCTTTTAACGATATCCTTGTCACCAACAAAGCGAAAAAAGGGGCAAAGAAAAAAAAACTGGTAAAACTTATTTCTCCTTTTTTACTCGTCAAATCCACGGAACAAATAGCATAGCTCAAGTTAATGTATGTAATTATGAGCATAATTAAGGGTAGATCAGAAACTTGATCCATCAGACGGCATCACACCAGAGACCCACAAATGCCGCATACATCTTACACAACCATCAAAGCGCCTCTGGTTTTCCCATCGCACTAAAGACAAAAACTGGACCTTCACTGCTCACAGCAATAGGGAAGCTATAATTATTTAGATTCCGTAACACATAAAGATCTTAATATATATATATACGTTCTCGATTTCAGGGTGACCAATGATTGGATGGCTCCGATTATTTTTCTTCGGTGGTGGTTTTTTTATCCTTCAGGGGTTTTTCTTTTGAGAGAGGTTTCGTCGAAGACGCAGATACGGCCATCTGACTCAGAGCCAATGGGTTTTCTTCGGGTTTCAAAGACCACGAGAGAACTTTTGCGGTAGAATAAGATTCTCTCACCAATGCTTGGCCTGGAAACCACCCTTGTTGCGGGAGAAGAAAGCGTTCTTGGGCTTGGGGATGTCGTGGATGTCCATCACTTGAATGGTTCTTTGCTTCTTAGCTACAAAAGTTTAAATAAATAAAAAATAACCGTTAAACAAAACCAGATTTCAGAAAGGCACATTACTGGTTCAATGCACACCCCCACTATATATATATATATATATAGGCCCACAAGGGGGCAAGCCTCATTTATGTTCAATAATTAAAACCAAGAGAACGGTGTCCTGGTAACCATGGTCCACTGACCGTTGATCTAGAAAAACAAAAGGTGTTTGTAGACTGCGAGGATCGCACTTCAAACCCACGCAACGTCGGCGAGTTTGGGGGACCAGACAGCGGGCTCCAACAAAATGGATGAGCACGAACAAAAGTAGCTCATTAAGAAAAAACCCTAAAACCCCTTAAAAAGAGATGAATTCTGTGGGATAGACGGTCAGTGGGTCCAGATGGGTACCGGATCCGACCCATCTGAAAGGGACGGGCTCGTCAGGCCGTCAAAAGAGGAGACAAAGAAAGGCAGTAACGTGAAAATCAGGAGTGAAAGGATAGGAAAGGCGCACCATTTTGGGCTTCTTGGTAGTTCTCGTGAAGCCGTTTCCTTGCGGACGCGAGCTTTTCTAGATCGATGGCGCACTCCTTCTGTTTCTGCAACAAGAACAAAAGAAAGAAAGGTCAATCTTGTTTATCAGGCTTTCAATTATTTAAAGAAAAAAAAAACTGCCTAACATTTCGGTAATTACATTAGCACTGCTGTTATAATTTGTACAACCACGGTTGATCTTAAAATCATTCAATTGATTTTTGATCATCAAACAGTGGTTAAAATGCCCTTGTTATTGCTTTGTATAGCAAAAAAAAAAACCCACAATAGCACAAGTTCTCTAGAAAAAGGAAGAAAAGTTATTTTAAACTTCATGTCCGTATTTGAAATGTGCATTTAAGCAGGAAGCGTAAAACAAGCCCAACGTTGGGCAGTTTTCTTTTTGTGCAACTTTCAATTCGGGCACTCCATTTGGCTCAAAGAACTGCGTCATACTTGAAAAAGTAAGAAGCGGGTGCGAGAAGCCGTGTGAAGAGTGAAACAAGAATGAGTGCATAAGAAATATGTCAATGTGCAAAGCAGTGCAAAACGTTTAAAAAGTATTAGAGGGAAGAGCGTAAGACACAACATGAGCAAAGCAAATAGAACATGACATAAAAAAAAATATGAAATCAATGCTTTTACTTGGTAAATCTAACTTTAAATTGATCTTACCCAAAATGCCGAGAAACTTACACCTCCAGAAAAACTGGACAATTTAAATTTATGAATTAGGTCACAAATATATCGCTTTTATTTTCTCAAAATAAAATTACAAAAATACAGTCGTTTTTTAATTGTGTTTGTTTTTTCTCTCACAAATAAATGACCTGTTCAAACGCTTATTATCTAAAGAGGCATATAGTACAATCCCTTTTCACATAAAAAGCATGCCGCCAACATCAACGAGGTTGAATTTCTCTTCGAAAAAAGTAGCCTTCTTTCCAAAAAAACAAAAGCATGTAGGTTTACTCTTTTTAGAAGATTCTGGCAACTACGCCCACACTTATTCAAGCAACATTTCCAATGGCAAGGCATAGATTCTTGCCATTGGAGACCACCTTGGGGCCATTGTACCTCGCTTGATAAAGAAAAACACCAGACAAGCGGGCTCCCAAGGCACAACAGGAATGATATTATAAAGAGTTGGAGGGAAACTGGGATATCAAAAAAGATAGAGATTGGGTCAAATGAAATTCTCAATATTTCTTAAGAAAAGGGTACGTTAGTTGATTTTGATTTGTTACCGGGACGGCTGATGACAGGGCAGGGGGCGGATTCTGCTTCGCTTGCGTCTCCACCCTCTGACCGTTTCCTTTTTTAACTTTCGAACCCGATTCCGGGTTGCTGTTCTTGTCCGAACCATCTGAAAGAAGCCAAGAGGGAAGAAGAACAAAACGGATATTAACCAAATCAGGTAAAGAAAAAGGGAAAATCAAGAGGTAGGAAAGAAGCATTATTCCGATGTACTCACGATTTCGATTTGGGGAGCAGGGCGTATCGGAGACCTGAGGCACAGAAAAGACATATGAGAAAATCCTAACATAATTAAGTCTCTTTGCTTTTTAATTTGAAATTGAGCCAAGATTTATCTATGTAACCATTCGAGATTTTTTTTTCCATTTTTTTTTTTTTTTGCTATTCTAGTTTTACAAATTTCATGGGAGCAGGCTTTACCTGGGTGCTACCATTTTGAATTGGCTTAGGTAGGGTTTGTTGAGGGGGTGTCTGCTGGAGAGGCGAGTCGTTACCTGCTCCCACCACCAATCAAATGTTAGAAGTTAGAACCCTCAACATTATCAATAATAATAAGAATAATAATGTGAGAGCCGGGTCGGCTGTCATAGCCAAAAGGTCTCGACTTCGAACCTCATTGATGGGGGAGGGGGGTTGGGGATATATCACAGGAGGAAAATGGTGATTGCAATTTACCAACAATGGAGGATGCACCCACTTCACCGGGGGTGTTCAACTTCACCCATTCATCCACCAGGTCTTTCCATTTCCTGCATAATAAGAAGAAGAATTGGAGAGAGAGAGAGAGAGAGCTCTTAGCTTCTGAGAACCGTCAGAGTCGAACGGGATGAAAGCAGATTTTCCCGGAGCCAAAAACAAGTGGAACGGGTCGTTAGATGTTGACGATATTTGTACCTGACGAGCTGCTTCGCTAGGCGCCGAACCTCGCCGGAATGATGCTTCCGAAGGCCGTTCACTTGCCTACCAACGTCGGTTTCCTTAAACCACGAGAGAGTCAGAGAGACAAGTGTGAACCCCAAAGCAACGAATCGAGAGGTGAAGAGAGAAACACAACCCGAATAACCAAAACTGCCACTAAATGTTTACCTTGAGGGCTTTGAACGTGATGTCCATGTCAGCGAGGCATTCCATCAACTCAACCAGCGATTCGTCACTCTGATTCCAGCAAACAAAAAAGAGGAAAATCGAAAGGTTATTCGCCAAAAGATTCGTAGCAAACTATGCTGAACCGATTCGAAAACCCCGAGACAGAATAAGCAGATTAAGAATCGGATCTCGGTCGAGTCGGAAATTGCAGAGGGAAAAGAGAATGATGAGAATTGAGTGCGTTTGGATGGCTCTGACCTGATCAGGATCTTCGAGTTGTCCTTTGATGATGAGAAGCCGCTCTTGCTCGGAATCGACCGGATGGAGATCGTAGCCGTGGTGCTCCTCCTGGGCAGCGCCGGAGAACGATGGGAGAGTGGCCGGTGACGCACCCTTTATGCCCCGGCTGGTCACCTGCTCCTCCTCCTCCTCATCTTCCTCCTCCTCTTTCTGCTCTTCCTCCTCTTCCTCTTTCCTCTTGCTCCCCGTAGCCGCGCCGAGATCGCAATTCTGGCAACGAGGGACGGTGCTGGCGTAGAGGCGCGCGGCTAGCCCGTCTCGCCGTGACTTGAACTCATGGCCGTAGTCCAAAGACGCCACCGAAATCGCCGTCTCGATGAAGGTCCAAACATCCACGCCGGAATTCCTCAATATCGATCGGAAATCGTCTAAATCCATCCTTTCTTCTCCCTACGGGTTCCTTTCAGAACCCGCCTGCCGGTGAATTGTCACCGGTTGTCCGATGGTTTCCGTCAAACTACGTTACTCAAGCAAGAAAAAGAAGAAAGAGGGATTCGTTACTTTTAAAGATCAGAATCTCTCGAAATCTATCGAAGAAAAAACGCATTCAATCGTTTTCTAATCGCATATGAGACGATCAAAGCTAACAGATGCAAAAAGTACCAGTTTCCTTATGATCTCCTGTGGATTGAATCCGACAAGACGGAATGTGTAAACAAACTGATCGACGGAGTACTGCAGCAGGCCGCAACTCCTCCAAATCAACACAAATGATGAAAAATCACTCAAATTCCTTCTCCGATCGAGTCTATCCAAGCTCAAACAGATCGGATATCCTGGTTTCCACCGAACTCCAGCAGGTTTAAGTTGAAAACCTGAATGTGGAAGAAAATCGGAATTTATGAAACGAAATATTCACGCCGACGTTCGAAAAGGACGCCTCAGAACCACACAAGTTATACCCTAATAAAGGAGAAAAATCAATAACTTATCGACCCTCTAGGTAAGCGAAAGCAGAGAGCCGAAATTCTCACCTTCCGAAACTCATCGGAGGACTCGAGATCCAGCACGTCGTCGAGACAGCAAATCCACCTGCCGCACTATGGAAGACGGCGAAAGCGGCCAAGAATCCGGCAAATTCCACCCGTTTATTCACCGATTCTCACAATATTGAGCTCGGAGAGCGTGGGGAACCCAATCGGAAGCTCCGGAAAGCGGCTCTGCTTTCGAAAGGAGGAAAGATGTCGTTTTTTCCCCTTTTCCTTAATTCTTCCACCTCAAAATCACACCTTTTCTCCTCCCTTACGAAAGATCCGGAACGACAAAAAGGAGAAGAAAAGACAGAGAGAGAGAGAGAGAGAGAGAGAGAGGGGAGGAACCCTGAAACGATCGCTCCTCTGGGGTGCGGGCACGTCGATTTACCGGTTCCTACGTCCAGACTATATCGGAAAGGCGTCAGCACTTCCTCCCGGTTGAACGGAGGAAGATTCCGGCGAGTCTCTGGTTTCTCCGGCGGTCTCGAGAGGCCCTCTTCCTCCGTTCTGGACCAACGCACCCGTTGGGAGAAATGAGAATTCAGAGAGAGGGAAGAGGGTGGGGTGGAATTTAGTGGTCACACTCAGACGTTCACAATACCGATGATCCCGGCATCTTCTTCTGAACTCTATGACGAAACAACCCCCGGCATATTCTTCTGAACTCTATGACGAACCAACCCCCGATACTATGGGAAATGACGGAATAAGCGTATCGGAAATTTCCTTCCGATGTCCGATTCGTGAGTAACATGGGTGCGTCGGGGCAGCCGTCGGGTACCGCCCGCGCACCTGGTGCGTCCTGGGCCGAGTCGGGTTCGGCCCAGACCCGCTAACCGAAGCTTTTATTTATTTATTTATTTTTGGTCAACCAAAACTAGGGGTGTCAATGGGCCCGGTTTACCCGGACACAACCCTAACCAAACCCTATAGGGTTCGAGAGTACGGTGATAAATCAGAAGAACTTGAGTCCGGACCTGAAGGTTTGATTAATACATAGACCCAAGTATAGTTTGAGAAATTTTATATCAGACTCATACTTTTTCAATGTAAAAATGATAAAAAATAAGAATTTATCAGGTATGGTCCGAGTTTGGTTTATCTTATAGTAGACCCGATTAGACTCAAGTACAATTCAAGTTTGGTTTCACCTGAGTCCGAACCAAACTCTACCCGTCCGTTGACACCTCTACCAGAAACACTAAAAAGGAGAGGGAGCGAGAGAAAAAGCAAAAAAAAGCACCTCTTTCCGTTCTTTCTCCTCCTCGTTTGCTGTGTGAGAGATAGTGCGGCCGTAGGGTACCTTTCCTCTTATTCTTGTCCAACAAAGAGAGAGGAAGGGAGGTGGAGTTTTGTTAGCTGGAACTCCTTTCTTTTTTGTTTCTTTGTTTTGAAGTTTTGCTAAAAACTTATTATCTCTGCAGCCCCTTTCTTTTTATCAAAATACCGGTTTACTCCTTATTTTATTAAATATGGATTGTGGATTGGATCTAATCTATTTAAAACACACACAAACAAACAAACAAATATATTGAATTTGTCATCATACTTCCGAACTCGAAACTGTACCCCCCTTACCCATATGACATATGTTTAAAGCATGATATAAATATCGGCGATATTTTGATGATATTTTATTTTTCTGCAGCCTTTAAATGGTAATGCTTTCATCATGCCACCTGATAAAGGTGATGTCATGCCAGACAAGCAGATCTCCTGCAATATGATGTCATGGCTCCATTTGTGTCACTTATTTTTATAGCTACAAAAATAAAGGGCTTGAAAAGGGAGATTCAATAATTTTATAAAAAAAGAAAAAAAAGTTAAAAGTATCGTTTAAATAGTTAAACTAAAATTAAGTGATATAATAAGTAACCTTTTGCTGTCATCAGATCAACTTTTTGAAAAGAAACGCATTGACCTTAAATATCTGAATATTGCGTCGGCTAATCATAAATATGACATACATTATGTGCTTATATGGAATACATCTATGATATATTCCATCAAAAGCTGATAAAAAAGGATAATAATTCACGCCATATAAAATAGTTCATTAGAAGCAAAAAAGAGATGCACACTGCAAGTATTGAACTCTTGACATCCCACAGCTTGACCGCCTTAAGCCTACCAAGCTAGTCAGGTTTGGGAAGCCCTTGTGGGCAGAAACTATGGACGTAAAGTAAACGGTTCAGATTTGGTTTGGATGTAGCCAATACCAGATTCGACTAAAAGCTTATTCCATATCCGTTTTTTTACATTCTTATATCTATCAAGTTCGGATATTTGTAGCAAAGAAACAAAACTATATCTGCGTCCGATTATAATTAAATTATATCATATCAATATCAACGTCGATATAGTTTTGATTTTTTGCTACCACACGAATCACCCTCTAATAACCTGACGTTCCAAGGATACCAGGAAGCTACTCTTTAATCAAATTCTTTTTTCTGATTCTAAAATATGTATATATATAAAATCAAATATCACTTTGGCTTGCCAAATCCTACTAAACCGGGTCAGGGTTGGTCAGATATGGGACACAATCTGATCCATTGACAAGCCTAGAAGAAACAATCTTATTTGTGTTGATGGTTTTACAATTATAAATTATCATATTTAATCCTTCTCGAAAAAATATATGGTCATATTTTATTAACGGCGCCATGCAAGACGTTGTGCCAATAGAGCGTGTTTGGAAGCAAAAATATGGTAAGGAAAATGCAAATAGGAAAGAAAAAATGACAACTTTTTCAACAATTGTAAACAAGAATTGTTTTTTCCAAAAGGTGTGATTTTTTATAGAAAATTTCCTCTCCGAAGGGTACTGGAGGAATTAATTTTCTAATTACCAAAAAATTCTTTTTTATTAGGATCACCCACCACACATCTCATCCCATGGACGGTCACAAGAAGAGCTTCCTCCATCTACAGCCTTCTCCCACCCACCACCATTTTTAGGTCTCTCTCTCTCTCTCTCTCTCACTGAGAGGGGTGCTGAACAGCCTTCCCATTCTCGTTCATTTTTTTTCACGTTTTCTATTATGTTTTTCTCATGTTACACAAACAAGTGAACAATTTTCATTTTAAAAAGTTATTAAGCAAAATTTTCTTTTCTCATGAGAATTTTTCTTGCTTCCAAACGTGCCCGTATAGCTTTTGTGCTACCTTGAAATATGATTCCATGAAAAAGTTAAAGCGAAGAACTAGAAATTGGAAATTGCATATGCCTTGGGAATACCCAATTCCCTCCATTCCCCTCCCATCTTCAATTACATTGATAAATTTAGAATTGAGGGAATAAGATGGCAAGCTGGCCATTTTATTATTCTAGTTGGAATGGGATAAAAAAGAGCATGTTTGGATTTGGCAAAGAATTAATAAGAACTAAGCCCAATACCTTTGCTTCCGAGCCTTCTTTTATTGGCTTTGGTTTTTCTTGCGGAATGTGAATTGGAATCAGGCGTGCTGCAAATTTGTTTTTATTAATAAAATATGTGCATGTTATGGGGAAGGGAAATCTTACACAGATTTGCTAGATACCTAATTAATTAATTAATTAATCTGAAGCTAATGAAGGTCATGTCATATATTGAAAGGATTTTCCTACAATTATTGCTAATTAAATGAGAGAGAGAGAGAGAGAGAGATTAAAATCAGATTTATGAACATTTCCCACTTTGCACGATCGTGTTTCATATGCAACAACCATGAAAAAAAAATCATGGAAAGAAGAAGCAGAGAAGCATGAGATATTAAACCCGACCCATTGAGGTTATGGTATATAAGATGTGGACCCTCATCCAATCTGGATTATGGACCAGCAACTGTTACTTCTAAAATCTGTTCAGAAATTGAGCCTACTTAAGTTGGATAGTCCTTGTGAGATCTGACCCTTGGAAATGCTAGGACATGTGTTATCCACAATCTCATGTCCCGGTACAAGTTTTTTGGACAAAACAGCCATTTTGTCCTTGTACATGGATTTTGCAAGCGTGGGACAACCCTGCACCCAGAGCCCTTTTGTCTCTGGGTGGCGTTTGTGCCCCCACATGAAACGACCACAGTTCAAATTAGAGGTGCAAAACGGTCAGATTGAGGACAGATCAGGTGCAATCACATTGCACACTCCTGCACCTGACTGCCATTCATCTCTGGGGTATATCGTGTCAGCTCTAGGAACTAGTAGAAGATGGAGGGCAGATTATGTGTAGCAGCACACTAAAGTCTGCAATATCGTTATACCTGATCAACTGTCAGTCAGATTCTGGTTAGATTTTGCCAGATCTGAATCCGAATCTGAAATATAAACAATAGTTAGGATTCGGATTTGAATCAGATCTAAGGAGGTAAAGTTGAATTTGAATCCGAAACGCGAGGTAATACCAGTTCAAAAATAAAATAGAACAAAAATAAGCTATTTGCATGTAAAAAAATGAAATTGGGTCGGATTTTTATTTGGTTTAACTTTAGATATGCACTTAAAATACTGAGTTGAATCCAACCCAAATTCAAAATTAATCTGATTGATCTGAATTCATTCAAATGCACATTCAGATTTTGATTAAATTAAGGATCTATATGCAGAAATAATGTCAGACTCGGATCAGATATCCTATCATATCTGATCCGTTTGCAGGCCTATTTCGAATTGTCTTATATCTAAGATCATATGATTTTATGTCTTTGGTTTGCCGGTTCTGACCCCTCCCCTCTCATCAGATTAGAGAACCGTGAACTTGTGTTGTTTTAGGGGTGTTTGAATAGTGGAGGCTCATGGACAGGACAATGCATCCTGTTTTGTACTGTCCATAGAGAGGACTGTTGGGCGGCGACCTGTGCACAAAAGACAGCATGCAGGAGCATAATTGAGGCAGCCATCATTGAGCTCGGATGATGACGGGCGGTGGCTGGAGTAGGGGGAGCTTCTCTTTCTCAGCCAGACTGTTGCCCTCCAATGAGTGCAGACTACTTGTAGCAGTCGGTGAGCAGGATCACCCACTACAAGAAAATTGTTAATTAGCGACGGAAATTAGCGACGGATTTTTTCCGTCGCTAATTAGCAACAGATTAGCTAGAGATAGAATCTGTCGCTAATTCGCGACGGATTAGTGAGGAAACAATTTTTATCGCTAATCTGTCGCTACTTAGCGACTGCATTTTTTGTCGCTACTTTTTATTACAAAAACACCATTTTAGCGATGGATTTAGAGAGGGAACTCTGTCGTCGCTAATCCGTCGCTAATTAGCGACGGCGTAGCGACATAATATATTCCGTCGCTTTTTTTGTATTTTGATTTAGCGACGGCTTAGCGACGGAAACATTCCGTCGCTAAGCCGTCGCTAAATGTCGCGTAAATCCCTAATCCCATCCCTCTTTCTCTTTTTCCTGTTTCGCTGTATTGCTCCCGCCCGCCGCCCTCTCCCTCCCGCCGCCCGTCGGCTCTCGCCACCGTCCGGACGCCGCCGCTCGCCAGCCGCCGCTCCCCGTCCACCGCTCGCCAGCCGGCACTCGCCACCTGCCGCTCCCCGTCAACCTCCCGCCACCGCCCGACGACGCGCAGGTAATCTTCTTCTTCTTCTTCTTCTTCTTCTTCTTCTTCACGCTGTATGCCCCGGCGATGGCCGATGAGGTTGAGCCCGGGCTATCGGCGGCGAACCTCGCATGAGCTTGCCTTGCCTCAAGCTCATGGCCTGAGGTGAGGCTTCGCCTGAGCCGGGCTTGCCTCAGGCTCATAGCCTGAGGTGAGTCCTCGCTTGAGCCAGCCTCATGCTCGAGCCATAAGGTGTGCTCGTTGAGGCCAGGGTCGAGCCCTTAGTTGATTTTGCAAACCATTCTGACAAATTAACAGTTGATTTGGATGGTGGAAGCACAGGCACTCGGGCTTATGTCTATGAGTGGTTCCCTGATAACAGTAGACACCATGTAAGTCTTCCATTGATAGTTGAATCATTGCCTAAAGATCCTCAAAGAAAACCCATTGTGAGGAATGGTCGTGCTTATCGTCGTATGGAAACAGAACCAGGTTTTCATAAGTTAGTACACAATATCTCGGGATTAAAGTCTGCCATAGAGCCTCTTCTTCAGTGGGCTGAGAAGCAAATACCCAAAAGAGCACACAGGACTACGCCTTTATACCTTTATGCTACAGCAGGTCTTCGACGGCTACCACAAGCTGATTCAGAATGGCTTCTGAATAAGGCATGGTTAATTTTAAAAAATTCATCATTCATGTGTCAGAAGGATCATGTGAAGATTATCAGTGGCATGGATGAAGCTTATTATGGATGGATAGCTCTTAATTATCACATGAATACATTAGGTTTTGGAAAATCAAAAGCAACATTTGGCTCTCTAGACTTGGGCGGTTCCTCACTACAAGTAACTTTCGAAACTCGGGATATTTTGCATGGTAGAACAAGTCTGGATTTTAGCATTGGAGCTGCTAAGCATCATCTTAGCGCATATTCTCTTTCTGGTTATGGACTAAATGATGCATTTGATAAATCTGTAGCTCTCCTTCTCAAGAAGCAGGTTGGAAACATCAATAAAAAGATAAATGGCAAGATAGAACTTACTCATCCGTGCTTGCAGACTGGGTATAGGGAACAGTATGTATGTACCCAATGTGATCCAATTGATCAGGAAGGGAGTTCCCTGGTTGGGAGAAAAAGCATGAGGAAAGAATCAGGAACCATTATTGTGTTGCAGGGTAGCCCACATTGGGAGGATTGTGCATCACTTGCAAAATCAACTGTTAATTTGTCAGAATGGTTGCATTTGGATGCTGGCACGGATTTTGCAAAATCAACTAAGGGAGGATTTTGCATTTGTCAGAATGGTTGCATTTGAAAACATGGGAGCAATTTGAAAAATTAGCCTTTAGTTTTTTCATCGAGTTCTCACTACAATTTGATGTTCAAGCTTCAAAAACAAGGTTCGGAGTGCACTTATAATTTTTCTCCCTTTTTTTAGGGGAAGACGCTAGTTTAAAAAAATATATCATCAATGCTTCTTTTTCACTTTATTTCATCGCATTTCATCATTAGATATATCATCAACAGTTTAGTTGTTTTTTGCATTGCATAAGTGTTTGTGTTTCCCTAATTAGCTTCAATATTCATTTTAACACAGTGTTTTTTGCAGATTTCTCAACATAACTCGCTTGTGCCCCGCCACCCGTGGTAAGTAAGTGACAAAAAAAATGCAAATCGGGTAAATACCCGTGGTGAGTAAGTGATGCAAGCGCATCACATGTTATTTAATTTATTAAATGTAACACTTTATTGTTCACACACTCACTTAGTTGTTGATATCTAGGACTGCTTTGTTGGAGTTCGGAGATCATGCTGAGCATGATTTTTATGTATGAGAATAGAAGTGTTCTTATTTTTGGAGTACGGAGTCCATGCTATGCATGGTAGTAGTTAGTGGGATATTGAAGTGTGTTTGCTGCAGGTACATGTTTGACATTTGTTTGATATGAATTATTTCGATGTATTACAATGTTTGATGTGATTGTATTCATGCTTACATGTAGTTACTTTCAATTTGATTATGCTTTCCATGTGAAATTGTATACTGAAAGCATGCTTCAAATGAATGTATCGTGTCATGAATAGTTTGCACATGAAAATATTAAGTTATCAATGCATGCATCATAATTCTTGTGATTGTATGACATCATATATTGCATGATAAATTTGATATTTTCTTCATCATAGCATTCTGATGGTTCTCTTTTAACTGGTTAGGATACTATTCGTAACATCATACGACAGAATGACTGCAAATCGTGAATGGATGTACCGTAGGATAGTGGACAATGAGTTATCGCATGAATATATGGATGGTGTCGATAGTTTTATTGAATTTGCAACGGCAAGTGTCAGTACGGTAGATCCCACAGGTCGGATTAGGTGTCCCTGCAAGATTTGTAAGAATAATCGATTTGTAGAACCTCATGGCGTTAGACATCACCTATACAGGAAGGGTTTTGTGAGTGATTATCAGAACTGGACGTTTCATGGAGAAGAATTTAGAAACGATTTTGATGCACGGGTGAATGTGGTGCACGATAATCCATATACGAATTTGATATTTGATGCTGCAGGAACAGAACTGGGTTCTGCTATGAGTTCTAGTGATGTAAGAACTGTCGTAGATGAAGAATCACCAAACGATGCAGCTAGTAGATTTTATGATTTACTTAAAGATGCTGATGAGCCACTTTGGAACGGTTGTGAGAGTCACACTATCTTGTCTGCAGTTCTTCAACTAATGAATTTGAAGTCCGAGTATAATTTGAGTCAATCATGTTTTGACCGTTTGTGCATGATTGTGAAGAGTATGTTGCCTAAAGATGAGAAATTGCCACAAAATTTCTATCGTGCGAAAGTTATGGTCAACGCTCTAGGTATGGGTTACAAAAAGATTGATGCTTGTCCAAATCACTGCATGTTGTATTTCAAGGAGCAGGAAAACGACATATCATGCCCGTCATGTGGGCATCCTCGGTTCAAGCCAAAGACAAGAGGCAATGGTAGCACGAGATCAAAGGAACTTTCATACAAGTCGCTCCGCTACTTTCCTATCACTCCTAGATTGCAGTGATTGTATATGTCTTCAAAGACAGGTAAACACATGAGATGGCATGCAAATAAAGTTCAACACGATGAAAACAAGATCACGCATCCTGTTGACGCTGAAGCTTGGAAGCACTTTGATCGTACTCATCAGAATTTCGCAATGGAAGTGCGAAATGTTAGACTCGGTCTATGTACAGATGGATTTAATCCATTTGGGGGTAGATCAACTTCATACTCATGCTGGCCAGTATTTGTAACTCCATACAACCTTCCACCAAGCTTGTGTATGAAACGTCCAAATCTTTTCTTGTCTCTGTTGATCCCTGGTCCGACCTCACCTGGCCAAAATCTTGATGTATATCTAAGGCCATTGATTGATGAATTAAAAGTACTGTGGGATGACGGTGTTACCACATATGATGCCCACAAAAAACAAAATTTCAACATGAAGGCCGCTGTTCTATGGACAATCAGTGACTTCCCTGCATATGGTATGTTATCTGGTTGGAGCACACATGGGAGGTTAGCTTGTCCATACTGCATGGAGGATTCCAAAGCTTTTAGATTGAGGCATGGAAGGAAGCCTTGCTGGTTTGATTGTCATCATCGATTTCTACCCAGCGATCATCCGTTCCGACGTCAAAAGAATGCATTTAAAGCAGACACAACTGAAACGGAAGGTCCATCCTCAAGATTGTCCGGCATAGAGATTCTAAGAAGATTGTGATACTTTCCAGTTGTATTAACAGATGCCCGCAGTCCTACACCCTTCCGTGGATTTGGGAAGGATCACAATTGGACGAAAAAATCTATTTTTTGGGAACTACCGTATTGGCCGACCCTATTGATACGACATAATTTGGATGTGATGCATGTAGAGAAAAATGTGTTTGATAATGTGTTCAATACAGTAATGAATATTAAAGGAAAAACGAAGGATAATCCGAAGGCTCGTATGGATTTAAAATTAATATGTAAAAGACCAGAATTGGAACTCAAAGAGTATAATGGCAAAGTACTGAAACCAAAGGCGAAGTACGTGCTCGGACCTGATCAAATAAAACATGTATGTCAATGGTTAAGACAACTGAGATTTCCAGATGGATATGTCTCTAACATTGCTCGGGCTGTGAAGATTGACGATGGACAGTTATATAGGTTGAAGAGCCATGATTGTCATATCTTTATGCAACGATTGATACCCCTAGCATTCCATGATATGTTAGACAAACCTATATGGGGGGTATTGTCTGAGTTGAGCGGATTTTTCAGAACATTGTGCGCATCGGAGGTCGTTTTATCAGATGTAAAGAATCTCGAGGACTCTGTCATCACCACTGTTTGTCTGTTAGAAAAGATATTTCCGCCAGCATTTTTCGATGTTATGGAACATTTGATCATACATCTGCCATATGAACTAAGGGTTGGTGGCCCTGTGTAATATCGATGGATGTACCCATTTGAAAGGTATATGTTTTTTTATATTTGTCTCTTTAATGACAGATATTTAAAATTTGAAATGTATATTCTTGTCAGATGCATGTTCGACCTAAAAAAAAAGGTTCGTAATAAAGCAAGAGTAGAAGGCTCTATTTGTGAGGCGTACACTTTAGAAGAGATTTCAAATTTCTCATCTATGTACTTCGAACCTCATATTCCAACACGTTACACATGCCCGCCCCGTAACGATGATGGAGAACAAGTAACTGTAGCTGACAAGCTGTCGATATTTCAACCACTTGGGCATGCATTTGGTAGTTGCCGATCAAGGCTATTGACAGATCGAGAGCAAGATGCAGCACACATCTATATTCTTTTTAATTGCTCAGCGATCGACCCATACATCGAGTAAGTATATGTATATGCAACTCAATTATAAATCCTTTTATGTTCTATATGTGGATACATGGCTCGGTAATATAAGTATTTGTGGTTTGCAAACGATTTGATCTGGAGTTGCAAAACGAAGTTTCACATCTCACTGATGCAGAAGTACAAAAAGAACGTGAAACTAAGTTTATGGAGTGGTTGAAACAGTTGGTAAAGAAGCTAACATAAATTTTGTACTTATAAACAACACTAAGTTACTTAATTTATCGTGATCACAATCATTGTTTATGTTTGTGCGTAGGTAGAATCACATATAGAGTTTTTTTAGATGCCTTAGAACACATATGAACATGCTATAATCACATATTCAATTTTTTGACTGCCTTAGAGCACATATGAGCATGATAGAATCACATATAGAGTTTTTTTATTACCTTAGATCACACATGAGCACATGATAGAATCACATATAGTGTGTAATTTATTTCATTATGTTTTGTTTATCAATACTGACTGTTCTTTTCTTGTGTAGGCTGCTAGCGATAATCAGGGTAGTGGAGTTGAAGGGACAGATAAAGACAATGAACAAGAAGTCGCACAAAATCTTAGCGATGATTAGAGGACTGTGTTAAAGAAGTTCTATTTTTTTATGTTTCCTAATTGTAATTGTTGAATTGCAAATAATTAAACTTCTTAATTTTAAGGTGGAACGATTAATTGTTGTAGATTCTTGTTATATGAAATTTTTTGTGTGGTTTGTTTTTTATTTACAGGAAATATAAATTATACAGGAAATAGAAATTGCTCGGTATTTAATTTTCAAATAATTTTTTTTTAATTTTTTTTCGTGTTTGCGACGGATTAGCGACGGAACCATCTGTCGCTATTCATATTAATCTAGCGACGGCGTAGCGACAGAATTAAATCCGTCGCCAAGCGGTGGTCGACGTTGAGTACCGGCGGATTGGCGACGGAATATAGTGCTCGTTATTCCATCGCAATTAGCGACGGACCTGGCGACGGAATAATTCTGTCGCCAGTTAGCGTCGAAATATTCGCGACGTAAGCATACTGTTGCCTCGTTGTCGCTAATCCATCGCTAACATGGTTAGCAACGGATTAGCGACGGCATGTGGTCGTCGCTAATCTACTGCTTTGTTGTAGTGACCCTTCCCTCTGAATGAGAAAAATACCAGAAGGAAAGGTAAAGGGTTTTGACCTCTTCACTTTCTTATTTTTCATCTGATTTTCACTGTGTCGGGGTTGCTCATGGATACCCCTTTTATAGGCACAGAAAGGGAACAGTTTGCGTAATTGTTCCCTCCTAATTCTGCACATTTATATCGAAAGGAACACCTTCTAGGAGAGGTTATCCATAATGTGGGTAACTCCCACTAACGGTGGCTTATCCCAACATTCTCCCACTTGTTTTGATGATAAACCATTAACCAGAAAACTTTATGGGAATGACTTGATAAATAGATTGGCCTTTATAATCTATTCTATAGATCCTTAGTTAAATCTCTAATCCTTATGAAATTGACAACAAACAAATAACAACGAGAATCAATGAACTGAATGTGATCACTTTATCTATATGTATATGTCAAAAAGAGTTTAACAAGTCCATCCTCAATACATATTCGGAATATAATCTCAGTGCTAGCCCTTTAGTAAGAGGATCAACAATCATCTCTTTGGTACCAATATTAATGATATAAACTAGATGATTCTCTGTCCGTTCTTTAACAACAAAACACTTTAGCTCCATATGCTTGCATGACATAGTACTTTTGTTGTTGTTCAAAAAGGACACCGCAACTTCATTATCACAGTAGACCTTCAATGGCTTTTCAATGGAATCAATCACCTTTAACTCTGATATGAAGTTCTTCAACCATTTGGGTTGCGAGGTAGTCTCGTACAATGCTATAAATTCTACCTCCATGGTGTGAGCAGCAGTAGTCGTCTGCTTCCCACTCCTTCAAGAGATCACACCCCCAACAAGTAAGAAGACGTACCCAGTAGTAGACTTTCTACTGTTAAGGCATCCTCCTAAGTCCGCATTTGAGTAGCCAATGACCTCGAGGTGATCAGCTTTGTGATACGTCAACATATAGTCTTTTGTTCCTTGCAAATACCGCAAGACTTTCTTGGCAGCCTTCCAATGAGGTATGCCTGGGTTAGACTGAAATCTGAACGAGAACAAGTTTGCATGTATTGCAAGCTGCCAACAACTGATGCATATGGATAAATACTCAATTGTGCTTTGTCAATATCGTCCTATGGACAATCCTTTAGGCTTAGTTTGTCACCTTTTGATATGGGTGTTGGACTAGGAGAACAAATTTCCATCCCATATCGCTTTAACAACTTATTTATGTAGGATCTTTGGGAGAGGCCTAGAAAACCTTTCGCACTGTCTCGATGGATCTCTATGTCAAGTATATAAGCAGCCTCACCCATATATTTCATATCAAAATGTGATGCAAGAAACTGTTTTATCTCTGAAAGTAACTTTATATCGTTGGTTGCAAGCAAAATGTCATCCACATATAACATCAATATAATGAACTTACTCCCACTTTCCTTAAGGTATATACATTGATCAATAATGTTTTCTATAAACCTAAAAGTCACAATGACTTGGAAAAATTTAATATACCATTGTCGGGAGGCATGTTTAAGTTCATACATAGAATTATTGAGCTTGCAAACCAGATGATCATTTTCAGAGAAACTAAGAGGTTGATCCATATATACCTTTTCATTCAGATCCCCGTTGAGGAGCACTGTTTTCACATCCATCTGATGTAGCTCCAAGTCATAATGTGCTACGAGGGCCAAAATTATTCTCATTGAATCTTTAGTTGAGACGAAAAAAATTGTCGCATTATAGTCAATGCCCTCCATCTGGGTGAACCTTTTAGCAACCAATCTTGCCTTATGTCGCTCTATGTTATATTTGAAGTTCTTTTTTGTTTTAAAAACCCATTTACACCCTACGGGTTTTACTCTCTTAGGTAACTCGACAAGATTTTATACTTGATTCTTAGCCATAGAGTCTAACTCTTCTTTCATGACTTCTATCTAGTGTGAAGATTGTTTGCTTTCCACAGCTTTCATAAAGGTTAATGGGTCACCATCTATACTTATGAAATCATCAGGCCCCTAAAGGTACACCACATAATCGGGATATATGACAAATCTCTTCATTCTTGTGGATCTCCAAACAGGTCATTCTTCAGGCTCAGATTGAACCTAATTATCCTATTCATGCTCATCTGCATTGTCCACAATAGGTTCACTTTGGATTTGTGTATCAACAACCAGGTGATCAACCACATCATCATTAGGGATAATAATGTAGTATCTTTCGGTGTTTTCTTTATCAGGTGGTGAAATTGGATCCTGTACTTTCTCAAAACCAAGGTTTTGAAATGCGCTTAATCCTACTGAACTATCTTTAAGAAATTTTGCCTTATCCGTTTCAACAATCTCTGGTGAATGAGATAGGCAATAAAACTTGTATCATTTTTATCTCTCTAGATAACCAATGGAATATCCACTGGCTGTTCTTGGATCAAAGGCTTTAATGTGGGGGTTATACAGCTTAGCCTCTGCAGCACATCCCCATATGTGCATATAAGACAGTGATGGTTTCTTACCTATCCACAACTCGTAGGGAGTTTTAGGCATAGATTTAGTAGGAACCTTATTCAAAATACGCACAACAGTCTTTAAGGCTTCACCCCACAACTTTATGCAAAGTGTTGAATAATTCAACATGGTCCTGACCATTTCTTTAAGCGTACAATTTCTCATTTCAGCTACACCATTCTGGTAGGCACTACCAAGCATGGTATATTGATACACAATGCCTTCCTCTTTGAGAAATCACGCTAATGATCCTTCCATTTGCCCTATCTCACTACAACAAAGCAGTAGATTAGCGACGACCACATTCCGTCGCTAACATGGTTAGCGACAACGAGGCGACAGTATGCTTACGTCGCGAATATTTCGATGCTAACTGGCGACAGAATTATTCTGTCGCCAGGTCTGTCGCTAATTGCGACGGAATAACGAGCTCTATATTCCGTCGCCAATCCGCCGGTACTAAACGGCAACCACGGCTTTGCGACAGATTTACTTCTGTCGCTATGCCGTCGCTAGATTAATATGAATAGCGATGGATGGTTCCGTCGCTAATCCGTCGCAAACACGAAAAAAAATTAAAAAAAAATTATTGAAAATTAAATACCGAGCAATTTCTATTTCCTGTACAATTTATATTTCCTGTAAATAAAAAACAAACCACAAAAAAAATTTCATATAACAAGAATCTACAACAATTAATCGTTCCACCTTAAAATTAAGAAGTTTAATTATTTACAATTCAACAATTACAATTAGGAAACATAAAAAAATAGAACTTCTTCAACACAGTCCTCTAATCATCGCCAAGATTTTGTGCGACTTCTTGTTCATTGTCTTTATCTGTCCCTTCAGCTCCACTACGCTGATTATCGCTAGCAGCCTACACAAGAAAAGAACAGTCAGTATTGATAAACAAAATATAATGAAATAAATTACACACTATATGTGATTCTATCATGTGCTCATGTGTGATCTAAGGCAATAAAAAACTCTATATGTGATTCTATCATGCTCATATATGCTCTAAGGCAGACAAAAAGTTATATATATATATATATATATATATATATATATATATATATATATATATATGTGATTCTATCATGCTCATATGTGTGCTAAGGCAGTCAAAAAATTGAATATGTGATTATAGCATGTTCATATGTGTTCTAAGGCATCTAGAAAAACTCTATATGTGATTCTACCATGCTCAGATGTGCTTTAAGGCAGGCAAAAAACTATATATGTGATTCGATCATGCTCGTATGTGTGCTAAGGCAGTCAAAAAATTGAATATGTGAATATAGCATGCTCATATGTGCTCTAAGGCAGGCAAAGCAAAAAAAATTATATGTGATTCTATCATAAATGATATATAGCATGTTCATATGTGTTCTAAGGCAGTAAAAAAACTCTATATGTTATTATAGCATGCTCATATGTGTGCTAAGGTAGTAAAAAAACTGAATATGTGATTATAATAAGCTCATATGTGTTCTTAGGCAGTCAAAAAACTGAATATGTGATTATAGCATGCTCATATGTGTTCTAATGCAGTAAAAAAAACTTTATATGTGATTCTATCATGCTCATATATGTTCTTAGGAAAGCAAAAAAACTTTATATGTGATTATAGCATACTCATATGTGCTCTAATGCAATAAAAAAACTCTATATGTTATTATAGCATGCTCATATGTGCTCTAAGGCAGTCAAAAAACTGAATATGTGATTATAACATGCTCATATGTGTTCTTAGGCAGTCAAAAAACTGAATATGTGATTATAGCATGCTCATATGTGTTCTAATGCAGTCAAAAAAACGTTATATGTGATTCTATCATGCTCATATGTGCTCTAAGGCAGACAAAAAAACTTTATATGCGATTATAGTATGCTCATATGTGCTCTAATGCAATAAAAAAACTCTATATGTTATTATAGCATGCTCATATGTGCTCTAAGGCAGTCAAAAAACTGAATATGTGATTATAACATGCTCATATGTGTTCTTAGGCAGTCAAAAAACTGAATATGTGATTATAGCATGCTCATATGTGTTCTAATGCAGTAAAAAAAACTTTATATGTGATTCTATCATGCTCATATGTGTTCTTAGGCAGGCAAAAAAACTTTATATGTGATTATAGCATGCTCATATGTGCTCTAATGGAATAAAAAAACTCTATATGTTATTATAGCATGCTCATATGTGCTCTAAGGCAGTTAAAAAACTGAATATGTGATTATAACATGCTCATATGTGTTCTTAGGCAGACAAAAAGTTATATATGTGATTCGATTATGCTCATATGTGTTCTAAGGCAGACAAAAAAACTGAATATGTGATTATACCTGAGAGGGACCTGGAATCGAAGATCCCCTATCCTGAACAGCGGCCTTGATCTTATTTCGGAGAAAGGGGGCGACGGTGTATTGGAAGTAGTTATTCAGTGATTCATTAATGATCTGGCGTACATCATCACCGAAAAGAATAGTCGGCTGCTTGGAACTTATGTCGGCGCAAGAAGTCGGTGAGCCGTAACTGGAAAAACCAATAACTGGTGAAGTGTTCATATTACTCCCAAACCCGAACACGCGACCTTTTTTGGGTTCACCTGCTGCAGTCACCCATGCTGTAGGATCAAATGATGGATGCTGAGTAGCGTCATCGCCATACCGCTCTACCATCTGTTGCTCATATGCCTCCTACAAAATAATGTTTAAAGTATTCATTAATAATTAATGATAACATTATGATAACTTGCATATATATTGCAATGATTATTAATAGAATTAATACATACCGTTGTCGTTCTCGCCTTCTCTGATACGAAGACTCCCGTGGTCTTCCGTTTATTTGTTTCAACAAACACATCCTTATATGGTACACTGTCTCCTTTTTTTGCTTCCTGCGAAGTTAAATGACAAAAGATTTAATACACAAGTTTGCAACAATACTTATAAAATTAATATTATATATTGATGAGTTATCATTTTCTTTAGGTGACTCCCAAATGTCTTAGATCCACCTGTGTGTAGATGAACTTCGGGCATCTTCGATCGATTTTGTGCAGCCTTCGCAGAGCGATTTCTAAATACATCTCCCGCTCACTTATCGCACATTTCATCCCAGTAATCTCTCCTGATAGTAATAGGACCATGGCCCTTCCACAGTAATGGATCATCTACTACGCCAGATGCTTTTTTTGCTGCAGTCTTCATAGTGTGCAGCATGTCTGCAAATTGATTGGCAACCACCTTCTGCCACACCTTCCTTGCATCATTTTCTTCCACCGTAGTTGCGAAGCGATTCGAAGCCTACAAATATTTTCAGAAAGTTAGTAGACATTGCTTAAATAAATTAAATATGAAACACATTAACTATGAGGAACAACTGTATACCATGAATGAGGACCACAATCTGTCTAACACCTCCTTTGGGTACTCTTTCCATTGAGCAACTAGTCTTGGTAGATGTTGAAGAAGTGAATTCCTAATCTTCCGTACTACTTCTTGTGGCTCAAACCTCGTGCTGCACATGAATTGTTACACAGTAAATATCAATATAAAATATTTAAAATATATGCAATAATTGAAAACAAAATACTTATGGTCGATTATCGATATACACTATTCGAATGAGTCTTCTTATGCCAGCCTGAGAAGACCCTGTTTCCTGTGTTGGCTGTTGACTTGTGTGATCAACTGGTGTAGGTGGGTCGTGTACAGGCGCAACATCATCTGTAAAAAAATACATTAGAAATTCTCAGAATGCGCATTTGAACTAATCAAGCATCCAATTAGTTATATGATATACCTATCACAGGAGCCCGTGAAGATGAAGGCTGAGCTTGGCTACTACTGGATGAGCGACCATTATAACCTCCATGAACCATATTCTAACAAATAACATATGTCATACAATACATTCAAATAATTCACATCAAGTATTACAATGCATTCAAGTCATTCACATCAAGCATTGCAATGCATTCAAATAATTCAAATCATTCACATCAAGTATTGCACTAATTCAAATCATTCGTTGCATAAATTATAATACATTCAGATAATTGAAATCATTCACATCAAGTATTACAATGCATTCGAATCATTCGTATCAAGTATTACAATACATTCAAATAAAATTTTTAATCATTCACACCAAGTATTGCAATACAACTCACATCAAGTATTACAATGCATTTAAATAGAGGTTTGTAGTATAAGATTTTGCTCACTAGCTTGAGAATTCTTCCTCGTTACTAGTTTAACTTTCTTCTTCTTCTTCTTCTTTATTGTTTGCCCATCCACTTGGTACATCATTTGGATCACATTCCTCAATGAATGTTTCATCGGCCAATGGAGATATGACATACATATCATGCGCAACATCGTGACCAAAAGCGAAGTCATAGACATCATCTGATTAATAGTAATCACTGTCTTTAGCTAACTCATCTTTATGTAACTGATCATACTCGGGGTATAGTTTGGATTTCACCTTGCAAACTACCCACCATTTATTTCTATCTGACTTTTTTATACTCGGATATGAAGTATAATAAACTTGTTGAGCTTGCGAGGCTAATATGAATGATTCATATGTTCCAAACCTGGATTTATAATTCACCTCCACAATGCCTGAAGCTTTGTCGAGTCTTGTTGCAGTTGGATCAAACCAATGACACTTGAATATTGTAACCCTGTTATTCATGCCTAAGTAAGTCAACTCCATTATTTCCTCTATAACACCGTAGTAATCATGTTCATTTTCACCGTAACTGCTACCCTTGACACACACGCCACTATTTATCGTTGATTTGTTTATACCGTAGTCTTTTGTATGGAATCAATAACCATTTACGATATACCCGTTGTAGCATTGCACAACTTTGGTCGGACCATTTTCTAAATCACATATTCCTTGATCTTTAACATCACCATGGCGAACCTACGCACAGACATAAACAATGATTGTGATCACGATCAATTAAGTAACTTAGTGTTGTTTATAAGTACATAATTTATGTTAGCTTCTTTACCAACTGTTTCAACCACTCCACAAACTTAGTTTCACGTTCTTTTTGTACTTCTGCATCAGTGAGTTGTGAAACTTCGCTTTGCAATTTCAGATCAAATCATCTGCAAACCACAAATACTTATATTACCGAGCCATGTATCCACATATAGAACATAAAAGGATTTATAATTGAGTTGCATATACATATACTTACTCGATGTATGGGTCGATCGCTGAGCAATTAAAAAGAATATAGATGTGTGCTGCATCTTGCTCTCGATCTGTCAATAACCTTGATCGGCAACTACCAAATGCATGCCCAAGTGGTTGAAATATCGACAGCTTGTCAGCTACAGTTACTTGTTCTCCATCATCGTTACGGGGCGGGCATGTGTAACGTGTTGAAATATGAGGTTCGAAGTACATAGATGAGAAATTTGAAATCTCTTCTAAAGTGTACATCTCACAAATAGAGCCTTCTACTCTTGTTTTATTATGAACCTTTTTTTTAGGTCAAACATGCATCTGACAAGAATATACATTTCAAATTTTAAATATCTGTCATTAAAGAGACAAATATAAAAAAACATATACCTTTCAAATGGGTACATCCATCGATATTGCACAGGGCCACCAACCCTTAGTTCATATGGCAGATGTATGATCAAATGTTCCATAACATCAAAAAATGCTGGCGGAAATATCTTTTCTAACAGACAAACAGTGGTGATGACAGAGTCCTCGAGATTCTTTACATCTGATACAACGACCTCCAATGCGCACAATGTTCTGAAAAATCCGCTCAACTCAGACAATACCCCACATATAGGTTTGTCTAACATATCATGGAATGCTAGGGGTATCAATCGTTGCATAAAGATATGACAATCATGGCTCTTCAACCCATATAATTGTCCATCGTCAATCTTCACAGCCCGAGCAATGTTAGAGACATATCCATCTGGAAATCTCAATTGTCTCAACCATTGACATACATGTTTTATTTGATCAGGTCCGAGCACGTACTTTGCCTTTGGTTCAGTACTTTGCCATTATACTCTTTGAGTTCCAATTCTGGTCTTTTACATATTAATTTTAAATCCATACGGGCCTTCGAATTATCCTTCGTTTTTCCTTTAATATTCATTACTGTATTGAACACATTATCAAACACATTTTTCTCTACATGCATCACATCCCAATTATGTCGTATCAATAGGGTCGGCCAATACAGTAGTTCCCAAAAAATAGATTTTTTCGTCCAATTGTGATCCTTCCCAAATCCACAGAAGGGTGTAGGACTGCGGACATCTGTTAATACATCTGGAAAGTATCCCAATCTTCTTAGAATCTCTATGCCGGACAATCTTGAGGATGGACCTTCCATTTCAGTTGTGCCTTCTTGAAGACATATACAATCGCTGCAATCTAGGAGTGATAGGAAAGTAGCGGAGCGACTTGTATGAAACTTCCTTTGATCTCGTGCTACCATTGCCTCTTGTCTTTGGCTTGAACCGAGGATGCCCACATGTCGGGCATGATATGTCATTTTCCTGCTCCTTGAAATACAACATGCAATGATTTGGACAAACATCAATTTTTTTTAACCCATACCTAGAGCGTTGACCATAACTTTCGCACGATAGAAATTTTGTGGCAATTTCTCATCTTTAGGCAACATACTCTTCACAATCATGCACAAACGGTCAAAACATGATTGACTCAAATTATACTTGGACTTCAAATTCATTAGTTGAAGAACTGCAGACAAGATAGTGTGACTCTCACAACCGTTCCAAAGTGGCTCATCAGCATCTTTAAGTAAATCATAAAATCTACTAGCTGCATCGTTTGGTGATTCTTCATCTACGACAGTTCTTACATCACTAGAACTCATAGCAGAACCCAGTTCTTTTCCTACGGCATCAAATATCAAATTCGTATATGGATTATCGTGCACCACATTCACCCGTGCATCAAAATCGTTTCTAAATTCTTCTCCATGAAACGTCCAGTTCTGATAATAACTCACAAAACCCTTCCTGTATAGGTGATGTCTAACGCCATGAGGTTCTACAAATCGATTATTCTTACAAATCTTGCAGGGACACCTAATCCGACCTGTGGGATCTACTGTACTGACACTTGTCGTTGCAAATTCAATAAAACTGTCAACACCATCCATATATTCATGCGATAACTCATTGTCCACTATCCTACGGTACATCCATTCACAGTTTGCAGTCATTTTGTCGTATGATGTTACGAATAGTATCCTAACCAGTTAAAAGAGAACCATCAGAATGCTATGATGAAGAAAATATCAAATTTATCATGCAATATATGATGTCATACAATCACAAGAATTATGATGCATGCATTGATAACTTAATATTTTCATGTGCAAACTATTCATGACACGATACATTCATTTGAAGCATGCTTTCAGTATACAATTTCACATGGAAAACATAATCAAATTGAAAGTAACTACATGTAAGCATGAATACAATCACATCAAACATTGCAATACATCGAAATAATTCATATCAAACAAATGCCAAACATGTACCTGCAGCAAACACACTTCAATATCCCACTAACTACTACCATGCATAGCATGGACTCCGTTATCCAAAAATAAGAACACTTTTATTCTCATACATAAAAATCATGCTCAGCATGATCTCCGAACTCCAACAAAGCAGTCCTAGATATCAACAACTAAGTGAGTGTGTGAACAATAAAGTGTTAAATTCAATAAATTAAATAACATGTGATGCGCTTGCATCACTTACTCACCACGGGTATTTACCCGATTTGCATTGTTTTTGTCACTTACTTACCACGGGTGGCAGGGCACAAGCGAGTTCCGTTGAAAAATCTGCACAAAAAAACACTGTTTTAAAATGAAGTCACCACGGAAAAAAAACTGTTCTGGCAAAGGGTCGACTCCCCTGCTGTTCCGGCAAGGGGTCGACCCCCTTACGAAACATAGGGGGTTAACCCCCTTACGGAACATAGGGAGTTAACTGACCCCCTGTTCGGGCAGCGGGTCGACCCCCAGCCTGTTACGGCTGGTGGTTAACCCCTTGCCGGGGTCGACCCCCTACTGGAAAGACAGGGGGCAAGGGTCCCCTACCGAAAAACGCAGGGGGTTAGCCCTCTGCAAGAAACGCAGGGGGTTAACCCCCTTCCGGAAAATGCGGGGGTTAACCCCCTGCTGGAAAACGCGGGGGTTAACCCCTTCGTTTTCCGAAAGGGGGTTAACCCCCTGCCGAAAACGGGAGGGGGTTAACCCCCTGCCGGAAACGGCAGGGGACGCAGGGGGTTAATCCCTTGCGTTTTCCGGCAGGGGGTTAACCCCCTGCGTGAACCGGGAGGGGGTTAACCCCCTGCGTGAAAACGGGGGTTAACCCCCTGCCGGAAACGAGAGGGGGTTAACCCCCTGCCGGAAACGGCAGGGGGTTAACCCCTTGCGTGAAAATGGGGGTTAACCCCCTGCGTGAATCGGGAGGGGGTTAACCCCCTGCCGAAAACGGCACGGGGTTAACTTAACCCCCTGCGTGAAAACGAGGGTTAACCCCCTGCCGGAAACGGGAGGGGGTTAAGCCCCTGCCGGAAACGGCAGGGGGTTAACCCCCTGCGTGAACCGGGAGGGGGTTAACCCCCTGCCTGGAGGGAGTTACCTTTCTCCGGGTGGCGAACGGTGGGACCGACGGACGGTGGGACCGGCGGACGGTGGGACCAACGAACGGCGGGAGCGGGACCGGCGAACGACGAATGGCGGGAGCAGCGAACGACAGGAGCAGCGAAAGAAGAAAAGGAAAAGCTGCCTGGGATTAGGGTTATTCGAAAGTTAGCGACGAATTAATTCCGTCGCTAAGCCAACGTAAAATCAAATTCGCGAAAATAGCGATGGATTATATTCTGTCGCCACATCCGTCGCTATTTAGCGACGGACTAGGTTTCGTCGCTAACGTCGTCGGTAAATGGTGCGATCGTAACGACAAAATAGTCTGTCGCAACATCCGTCGCTAATTAGCGACGGACTAGGCAACAGACTATCTTCCGTCGCTATTTTCATAAGATTCATTAATTATAGCGACGAATATTTGTCGCTCGCTAATCCGTCGATAACTAGCGACGAAAAGATTCTATCGCTAACAACGTATTTTCTTGTAGTGTCTCAGTAAACTTACCATAATATTCATCACTACTATCAGATCTGACTATTTTAATAATTTTATGAGTTTGTTTTTCTACTTCTTTCTTAACTTTCTTGAACATCTAAAAAATATCAATTTTTTCAAAGATCAGATAGAGATATATATACCGTGAATAGTCATCAATAAAAATGACAAAATATTTTTCGTCTGTGTAACAGGGGGTAAAAGGTCCACATATATCTGTGTGGACTATCTTTAATATCTCACTACTGCATTTGACACCCTCTTTATATGTGTTTATATGCTTAGCTTTTATGCAATCAACACATGGGTCATTGTTAGTAAAATCTAAAGATTTCAAGATCCCTTTATCTACAAGTGTCTTTATTCTTTTTTCAGAGATATGACTTAACCTTCAATGCCAAAGCATGTAAGATTTATCATTTATCAAGCTGCATTTATTTTCAACCAATGTGTATTCAGAAGTTAGAGACTTCTGAGTTTGGATCTTCACGTTCAATTTATACAAACCATCATAAACCGATGCAGAACTAATTTCAATAGAATTTCTGTAAATGAACAATTTGGAATTTTCAAACTTAAAACAATATCCAAATTTATCTAATTTTGAAATTGAAATTAAGTTTCTACTATATGATGGTATATAAAAGACATCATGAAGATTGAAACTTATCTATATATCTAAATTAATCCTACAAGTCCCAACACCCTTCACATACGAACACATCTTGTTTCTCGAATAGATGCTCTTCTTATGTATTGTTGGTTCTCTTCTGCTCAGGAACAATTGTAGACAGTTAGAAATATGAATAGTAACACCATAATCAATCTACTAGCTATTTTTAGGAATTGTAATAAATTACATTTACGAGAAACAAATGACAAATTATCTTTCTTTTCCAACTACTTGTACTTTATGCAATCAACATTTCCGTGTCACTTCTTATTGCAAAAGAAGCACTTTATAGGTGCATATTCAGATTGCTTGCCTTGGGATATCTTATCCCCTACTGACTTCTTCCTAACATTTTTCTTGAATGCATTATTCTTCAGTCCTATCTTGGGTCCATGAGAAGCCATATGTGCACTTTGTACCTTCTCTTCTTTCAATCTCTCTTTTTCTTTAACACACTTGAACATAAGTTCATTGAATGTTCATTCATCATTATACGTGTTGTAAGAGATTTTGAAAGGTCCGTACTCCATGGGCAAGGATGATAGAACTAAATACACTAGGAAAGAATCAGAAATGGTCAGCTTCATGTCATTCAGCTGAGACGCTATGTTCCTCATGTCCAAAATGTGTTGGTGAATATTCTCCCCTCTAGTATATTTCATAGATATGAGCTTTGACATCAGAGTATTGACTCTGGCCTTATTTGAACTCACGAATTGTGTTTTAATAGCACTCAGAAATTATTTCACTGTCCTGCATTATGAGATAGTACTGCGGATATTTTTAGCCACTTTATATTGCAAAAACAACATGATAAGCCTATTCGAGCGCTCTTAATTCTCAAAAGCACTCTTTTGATCAACAATGCTTTGATCAGTCAGGGCAGCGGGTTTATCTATCCTTAGGGTCAGATCTAAATCCATTTACCCTAATGTAAAGCAGACAATTTCTTTTTAATCACTAAAGTTTGATCTATCTAGAAAGAGAATATAACTAAAGCCATCTAGAATCACAGGACTAGAAACTGCACGATAAAAGACATGTATCAAAAGGCATTCATACGAGATAAAACTTAATGAAAAAAATAATAAATGAATAAAGACTCTTAATATGCTTATTTTCAGACGAGTGTACGGGGTCATTGAAGCCTTACTTTGGTAGGAGCTCAAACACGTGAAACCACTTCTCATATCAATCATATTTGATAAAACAAAAGTTCTTATAAAGTTAGACCATCAAAACAAGGTATTTTTGGATACACATGTGTGATTTATCTCGACATATTTACCTTATTTTACCCTATCTAAATTTCAAACATGATAAAAACTTTATGTGGGTCGTTTATTATTTCACGAATTTAAGTACAATGTTTATATTGGCTAAATTGTATGATAGTACTGAAATTTTTGATGACCTACGTGTATTCTGTCACTTTGGTGACATAAATTTACTAAATTATCTAACTATCCTTAATGCCAACATTGGATATTCATAAAAATATGAAGTAAAGCTTTAATCATTGCCGTAACTTAATGCTTATGCCCATAAACCAAAGAAAAAATCAATATCCATATCATAAATTGATAACCCGATGAAATAAAACCTTGAAAGGGTCACCAATTAATTGAATCAGTTTTCAATCCTTATGAATCGATGATAAAACCTTTAAATCAGTGACATAATCCCTTAAGCCAATCTTAAAACTAAAAGAACCAGTCAAAAGGACCCTTGAACCGGTCCCAAAACCGAAAGAACCAGTCAAATGACCCTCAAATGAGTCTAAAAAATGGATGAACAGGTCAAATGACCCCTGAACTGGTCTCAAAACTAAAAAAACCGGTTATAAAACCCCTAAACCGTTTATTAAACCTCTGAATCAGTTCAAAAACACACTGTATCAGGTTTGTAACAGTCTGAACCGGTCCCTGTAGCACTAAACCAGTCTCAGATGACTGAAAGCCAGTTCCAGAGAGACCCGAATTGGTTCAGGATTAATCTGAACTGACTGCAACGGTTCTGGCACTGTTACAGTACAGTGGATCTGGTTTTGTCATACTGTCAAATCCAGAACCATATAATCTGGTTTTAACCGGATTCTGGATCTATCACAGGCAGAACTGAATCTAGCTTACCCGGATCCGATCCAGAGACTCAGAGGTATTCAAATTCGGGTTTTGAGACCCAGAGATCTATATTTGGATCCAACCTGGATCAATATCATGGGTCGATACGGGTTGACAGATCTGGATCTGAACCATAACCCGATCCAAAAGAACATAGTGGATCAGGCATGGTTCCAAAAATCCAAAATAGATTTCACCGACCCGACCCGAATCCAAAAATCAAAGCGGGTCAGGGTCACTTACAAAATTGTGTCCCTCACCTAAATCCCGGATCCGATCCAGTTAGCTTTATGGATCGGTTAGGGTGGGGCAGGTCCGGATCCAAAATTGGACCAGACCCGAATTAGTTTTTAAAGGTACCGATTTGTGAAATAGGGTTTCTGAAAAACCCCATTTTGTTCTTCATCTCTCTCTGCCTTCCGCAGAACGTCGTCGCCGGCTTCGGTAGTCTGGCAAACCTCTGATCGTCAGCGATCTCGGCGGTATGGAGGTGGCACCCTCCACCATTAGTGGCCCGATGGTCATCTCCTTCGACGGTGGGAGAGGCGACTGCATCCGCGGCCAGGCATGCTGCAGAGGTTCGGCGACTCGACAGTCGTCGATGACAGTTCTGACATCTCTGTAGCGCCCTGCAAGGAGAAAAGAAAGAAGGAACAGTCGCCTGCTGGCTGTCCTTCCTGACTGACGCCCAAAACAGAGGTAAGAGCATTTTTTTGGGCATTTTGGGGAAGAAGCCGACTCCACTATCGGCATCACCGGAAAATGGCCACAGATCGCCGGCTTGGACCTAATAGAGGCATTTGCCCCTTTCTGCCCTTAAAAATCGACCCTATTAAGATCGAGAAAAGGGGAAGAAAGGGGTAGCCATCCAGGCGGCGTTTTCGTCGAAAAAAAAACCCTGGTCTGAAGGGCATAAGCGCAGCGACAGATGCATGGGCCCATAACCCATTGTTGGGCGGCGACTTGCGCACAGAGACAAAAAAGAAAAAAGACAGCATGCAGGAGCATACCTGAGGCAACCATCGTTGAGCTCAGATGATGGCTGGCGGTGGCTGGATCAAGGGGAGCTTACCTTTCTGAGCCGGACTGCTGCCCTCCAATGAACGCAAGCTACTTGTAGCAGTCGGTGAGCAGGATCACTCTTCCCACTGAATGGGGAAAATATCGGATGGAAAGGTAAAGGGTTTCGACCTCTTCACTTTTCTATTTTTCCTCCGATTTTCACTGTGTCGCGGCCACTCATGGATACCCCTTTTATAGGTGCAAAAAGGGAACGGTTTGAGTAACCGTTCCCCCCTGATTCTGCGCATTTATATCGGAAGAAACACCTTTTGCGGGAGATTATCCACAACGTGGGTAACTGCCGGCTTATCCCAACAAGGACAAGACGCACTATCCTGCCTTGTCTCCAAAAAACAAAAGACAAAATTTTGTTGGTGTGTTTGTGCGTGTCTGTCCTTGGGCAGACGCCATTTTTGCATCTCCATTCTTGCGTCTCGTGTTTGCATGGCATAGGATGTCTCTTTAGGGATTTGAGATCCCCCCGTTCGCATGAAGGTGAGATTTGGTGTGGACATCTGCTCAAAAAGAAAAAAGATTTGGTGTGGACCCCACACCATATTCAACCTTGAGCGACGTGTCCGTGGATCTCTGGGTCTGGTTCGAATTCAATTTGATGCAGTTGGTTCATAAATGAGATTTAGCCACAATCAGTTTACATGAGTATGGTCATGGAGCAGGATCCATGGCGCCTTCACTGGGAGATGTGATAACAGTAATAGGACCTGTCATTTGGGTGGCTACGTACATTTTTGCCAGAAAATTGGGTTTTGTATTTTTTTAATATTTTTGATAGCTTCGTTTTTGCTGAAAAACTAGTAACGATTTTAGGTGTTTTGCTTTCCTGTGACTTCATTCGGTGGGTTTATTATTTCTGTGGACTATTGATTTGTTGTTTTTCTTTTTGGGTGGCTTCATTTTTTGCCCACAAATCTATCGATTTTTTCTCTTTTTTGTTAGGGTTTTGCTTTCTGGTGGGTTCATTTTTATTTTGAACTATTGATTTGCTGTTTTTCCTTTTGGGTGGCTACATTTTTGACGAAAAATCTATTGAGCTTTTTTCTTTTCTTTTTGACGGCTGCAATTTTGTCTGAAAATAGGGTTTGTATGTGTTTTCTTTTTTTATATTTTATTTGCTGCCTTCATTCGGTGACTTCATTTTTTGTGAAAACTATTGATTTGGTGTTATATTTTTGGTGGCTGCATTTTTTATGGAAAATAGCTAGGGCTTTGTATGCGTGTATTTCTTATTTTATTTTATTTTATTTGCTTTAGGATCATTGGTCTTCTATTTTCACACAATTCTTCCTTCTATTTACATACTAGGGTTTTATATGATTTTTTTAGAAGAAATCCTGCGTTTTTTAGAATTCTATTTAGTGAGCCATCATTTTATAAATAAGTTACCAAATCTATTTGGAAAGTCTGCCCTTTGATTTACATAGAACTCTTGGAAAGTCTGGTCTTTTATTTAGATAAGAGTTGTATATATCTTTTGGTTTTCTATTAGAAATTTAGAGAGAACTTTATCTTTTAGTTTTCTATTAAAAAGTTACTTTTTTCTACCAACTCTATTTGGGAAGGCTCCTCTCTACGGGTAGGGGTGGCAAAACCTGACACGACCCGCCAACCCGACTCGCCAACCCGCCTCTTAGGCTGGTTCGGGTTTGGAAAAAATGAACCCGTTTAATAAACGGGTCGACCCGCCTAACCCGTTTATTAAACGGCTCGGGTTCGTGTTAGGGGTATGCCAACCCGCCAACCCGCCTGACCCGTTAATAAACGGGTTAGGCGGGTGGGTCAACCCGCCAACCCGTCTGCCAACCCGACCCGTCAACCCGACCCGCGAACCTGAGAACCCGTTTACCCGACCCAACCCATTTATTAAATGGGTTGGCGGGTCGTGTCGGGTTACCCGTTTATTAAACGGGCCGGGTTCGTGTTTGCCACAGCCGACCCGTTTAGTAAATGGGTCGGGTTCGGGTTGAGGTATGCTGACCTGCCAACCCGACACGATTGCCACCCCTATCTACGGGTGAGACACAATTTTTACAAACCTATAGGTTTGTTTTTCAGTGGTCTTCTTCTTTGGTGGCTCTTTTGGCTGGGTACCTTTGGACAGGAGCGAAATAACATATTTGAAGTTGGTTTTTCGAGTTTGTTCTTCCTAACCGTAATTTACACTGTAAATCTGCCCATACTGTTAGAAGTCTATTGTTTTTCTGCTGTTGTTATAAGTATTTTTTTTTCTTAAGCCATTTTAATTCTTGAAATTGGAGACAGTTCTAAGTTTATGAAATATAATCATGATTTGGGTTTGAATTTGAGTGCACATCTAACGGCTTCAACTTCTTTTGGGGCTATCGGTATAATTTGAATTGACAATATGGGGTTATGACAGCTAACAACACTTAAAATTTTAGAGGATCAATTATCTTCAGTAGATTTTATTGGTTATAATTATATTTCAACTCTATGTGGTTTTCTTTTATAAATCATGTTTATTTTTTTTTAGTTTTTTTTTTTGAAAGGCAAGCTGGGGTTAGGCAAACCCCTACCAGTTATACAACTATACCATTGGGTTTTGAAACTACAATCTCGCGACGTAAGGTGACGTGCACTAGCTGCTCCTACCAAATAAGTGGAACCCTGTAGGTAAATCTTGTTTATTTTTTTGCCTGACCTTGTTGTGCCAATAACTCATGAACACACCGCTAAGGTTTTGTCGAAACAATACTGAACCCCTTAGGCACCATCTCCCTTGCTGGGAATTTTGTGATATTTTAAGCTTCCGTGGGTCGGGTCCGGGTTGGCCCGTGGGTTATTGGGCTTGAGCTACTTATTAATTTTTAATAATATATATATTTTTAAAATAATTAATTGCATAATAACTTGGTAACTATTATTATTTACCTAAATAGTTGTATTAATTTTATAAAAACTAGAAAGAAAATTGATTTTGTACATGAGAATTTGTTAATTATTTATTATTTACCTAATTAGTTGCACTAATCAGTTGAGTTTGGCCAGAACCGAGCTGAGCCGAGCCTGCTTCACATTGGCCCATTGGGCCAATAGGCCGAGTCATGGGCTACTCTTCAAACCCGAGCCCATTAGAACCAGGCCAAAGTAACGAGCTGGGCCACACTTAAAGCTCAGCGGGCAGAGCTTTAAATGGGCCCGGGCCAGACCATTGCCCACCCCTAGGTCACTCTACTGTCACTTCATATATCTCCATATTTTATAGTGATCAGATTCTTTCTTAGGACATTCTTGTACATGTTTCAACAGTTTAAACCGGAAGCAGATCAGGTCATGCTGAACATGAGCTTTTTTGCTCATGCCAACATCAGGAAATGGATTTATTTTATTCTTTAGTTTATTAAAATATTCTTGATATTTTAGCAATAAAGAGTTCATTAGAGTGGAAATGTCTTATGTAATGATTTATTATTGAAAATACTAATTAAAAACTATTGAAAATATAAAATAATCAGTCTCAGATGATGTATCCATTTGTCATGTTATCCATGTGACATAACAAATGACCAAATTCATGAACTTCTTACATTTTTTTAACAGGATCTCACATTGGGTGTTCACGAGGTAGGTCACATTTCAGGTGATGTACCAAATCCCATGTTTGGTTTTAATTTCTTGGTGGAAATGGATGACATCGAGGTGGTTAATCAAACCCCATACTAGTGCACGAGTATGTCCGTAGCTTTCGAAGGTGGGACACATAGGGCAGGGTGGCCGTGAGCCTCACCCAGGGTTTGCCTCACTGATGGTGGGTCCATTAGGTGGTTCAGTTCTCCAAGAAAGTTCCTCACCAACAAAACAAAACAAAAAAAGACATCGAGTAGCCCATGATCCTGCGTTCTGAACCACCAAAATGGTGGTGTGTGAATTGCAATAGGTCAGAAGTAGCCCTGTCAAACCTTTGGCGTAAAACAGGGTGAAGAAGTTCTCATGGACCACTGATGCCCACTAAAATAGGGGTGCTTGATGCTTTTCCACATCATGCCACCCTCTTTATGTGCTGCATAGTTTGAACCAAGATGCATTCGTAAGCCTTTTATATATATATATATATATTCTTTTCTATAAAGTTTTCTGACTGGCTAACTTGGAGAAATCTTTTCATTTGGGGCGCACGAAAACTGGAAAGCAGAACAAAGTAGACCATCTCTCCCAATGTACATTTTGATATGTGGATCTTTCTTGTTCTCTCTCTCTCTCTCTCGTGCATGCTCATGCTCTTGTATGTTGTAAAATCCTCCAAGATCATGAACCTGATTGTGTTTTTTTTAATTTCATGACTTGGAACCCTCGCCGAGAACCGGTTTACTTAATGGGCTTGCTCCCCTTACAATTCGTGCTTGCATGATAAGAAGCATATTCTTGGAGTTGGGCATCTTTTTGTGTTAGTGGCTGTCACAAGGATTCGAGGACACGAAGACACGAAGACACGTGACACAGGTTCGACCCCCAAGTTCGGATGACACAAGGACATTGCAATTTTCAATCAATAAAAAAATAAATTTTGGTATTTTAATACTAAAAATACACTTTTATTAAATTAGGCATGTGTCCCTGTGACGTACCTCTGTCGTGATTTGATTAGTGTGTGTGGCTTTTGTAAGTTTTTCGCGATATCAAAGAAAGGTCCAACATCTACAACTGATGATGATCGACGGTGTTTCTTCTCTAAACTTATTGGATTTTTACCATTTATTTTGATTGGTAGTTTAATTGGGATTTGGTTGAGAATTTTGTGAATATGAACAGATACAAGTTTGTATAATATCTGAATCGGTTTACATGTAAGACTCATACCCGATTAGCTATTTTAACTAATGAGATTAAGATTCACACGTGCGCATGCACATACACATACACATGCCCGATCCATACTAGATCTGCTAGGGCCATGGTTTGGTAACAAAGGAAGGGGTCCATTTAGCTATCCAGGTCGAAGCTGTGAGGTCTGATTATTATATGGACCGAGTATGGTTTATGAAATGTTATTGCAAACTTGGGTGCGACCCGAGTTCCGATAAAGATCAACAAATTTTCAATTCCAAAAAACTTAAAAACCGTTATTACCAGGTATGGACTGGTCTGGTTTATGTAATCTTTATCAGATCTGGGTATAGTTTTTCTTATGAATTATTCAATCATTCTGAACCTGATACGACCACCTCTTAGTTGGATCCACGTCTGAACCCACCCATTTTGGCAGGGGTTTGCCTGTTGACACCCCACCCCTACACACACACACACACTTTTTCCTTCCATACTTTTGTTATAGGGCTGCAAACGGCTAGTGGCCGGATTCCACCTGATCCAAATTCAGATCCAAATTGTGTGCACTTGATCTGAATTAATCTGAAAAGGAATCGATGGGCTATGACTGAATCTGGATTCATATTATATGTGGTAATACTGGATCCAGTAAAAACATATCCAAAACATGTTCCTTACAAGCAAAAAATGCAATCGGGTTGCATTTTTTATTCGAACACAAATTAGATCCAACCCTAATACTGGTCCGAACCTGTCCAAAATAATCTGATCAAGTAAATCTGAGTTTGATCCAAATTCACAAACAGTTCTTACTTGAAGGAATCGAATCCGGAAATAATATGCCGGATTCAGATCGGATATTCAACCATATCCAATCCGTTTGCACCCTTAGTTTGTGCTAGTTAAATATCTTATTAAGGAATGTTTATTGAACATGTTAGGAAAAAACCTACCTCTGAAGTATCTCTTTTTTGGTTTTCTTTCTTTGGCTTCTCCAGATGTAGATATTGGTTAGTACCCAGCATTGATACTGGAAGATGCATTACAGAGGGTAGCAAAGGCTAGCTATTTGGAAGTGATCAGCAAGTCTGATTTGGCAACAACACTAGTACCATTAATGTTTAGGTCTTTGGTCATATTTCCAAAGGGAATGTAACAGTTGCAGGAGATGCTATGCACCCAATGACACACCCGAGCTCGGCCAAGGCGGGTGCGCAGCGTTGGAGGATGCCGTGATCCTTGCTAGGAATCTGAAGAAAGCTTTGCAGAAGGAGGGGAGGATCGAGTTCAATGCGAAGGCGATCGAGGAAGGTCTGAAGAAGTATGTCAAGTAAAGGAGGTTTAGAACTGCTGGTCTCATCACTGGTGCACTGCTGTCTGACTGGGTTCAAGGAGAGCCAGGATGGCTGGTGAGGATGATAAGGGATAAGATCTTTTATCAGCATTTATTTAGTAGGCTCTTTGAAGCTATTGATTATGATTATGGAAAATTGCCAGCAATTAGCTCCCTTAGTTGAAGCTATTGATCAGGTCATGGACACCATTTTTTGAAAAAAGTTTGGAGTTTATGAACTTGGTCATGTTCTTAGTGATGCCCAAACCCTATGATCTTGTACCACCGAGGTGGTATCCCATGTGGTAAGCGGGGTCCTCTGTTAAGCTGAAGGCCCAGGATAGAAATCCTCTGCCACATGGGGAGGCTAGCTTGCCTTTCCAAAAAAAAAAAACCTATAATCTAGTTTGGATCTTAGAATAATAATTAACTAGTGAAAATGTTTATTATATTGTTTTTTATATGAAAGATTTATGGTCAATAAGTTTTAATTTGTTTGTTCTCTCTTAAAAATAAAAAGTCTTAATTTGTTGAACAAATAGTCTGATTTTAGAGATAAAATCTGAGAAATGCTACATCGACCCCTTTGAGGTCTGATTTTTGCTGAACACCAACAATATCTAATCAAGTTTTGCTCATGGGGCCGGCCCGGTAGCCCACAGGCTAGCCCAAGCCCGGTCCACGTATATAACGGGCTGGGTTTCAGTCTGGTACCTAACGGGCCGGGGCCTAAAATCATGGCTCAAACCCGGCCCATGATGAGCTGGGTCGGCTTGGCCCATGGAGCTGCCTGCCGGTTGCCCCCTTTCTTTCTCTCTCATTTTTTGTGTTTTGCATTTATTAACTAATAACTCTCTCTCTCTCTCTCTCTCTCTCTCTCTCTCTCTCTCATGTTAGCCTGTTACGAAAATGGATCCTACTTGTAGATCCGTTCATTCTGGACAAGGACATGAACCTACTTTTAGACATGCTACCTCTATACAGCCTGGAGGTCATAAAGCTTGGACATAGACAGGATCATGCCTGATCCAGACAAAATTTGTTTTTTTTGCCATATAAACTTGGATCCTAATGAGATCCGATGAAGAAAGTTTGAATCCAGTTGGATTGGCTTATGCATATTATTCTCTTAGTCAAATCTGATCGGGATCAATATTTTATATTAGATCTATGAGTTCAGATCAAATTCCATTCAATCTCATTGATTACATGCAAAAGCTTGTTGTCATTTTCTTTTACTGGATCCACTATTCGCATATATATTTTCTACCGGATTTGACTATGATTTCATTAATCAAAATTCTTTAGGTTTCAAGCCCATATTAAAACCTCCCACAGGATCATAGACCTAGCCGCGTTGGCTCTGCCTGCCATAGATTTATAATAAGGATTTGGTTTTTGGAAAATGCAGTGAGAGAAACTGAGACTGCGATGGGTTGGAGCTTCCACCAACCAACCACGATCCGATTCTCTTCAAAGTTAACATCCATAGCACAGTCACCTGATTCATCTCATATTACCCTTCATTTGGAGGATGGAACCACCATTAAGACAAAGGTAAAAACAGGATTTAGACATCTCATGACGTCCTTGAGTTTTTTTTTCTTCCTGGTCATGAGAACGGATCTCATCATCTCACATACGTTGAGATCCGCACAGATAGGAGATGCCCAAGAGATTCAAATTGATAGAACTGATTGATTCTATGACACACATGACCTTGAGTAGGCCAATAAAATACCTACATATTTTGGCACTGTAACTCAGTTTGACTTGGTTTATGCAAAAAAAATGAGGCCCAAGTGAGCCCATATCACACCACTTTTTTTTCCCATGAGGAACGGGGAAACCACCCTTGGAATCAGAGATCTAGTTGCGATGGCTAAGCCTGCCATACTTAGGGTCACTTCCCCAATGGTGTAAACCCATGGCGCAGCCCTTGCCCCCATGGAGTCTCCTTGCTTTCGGCATGAGCAAAAGATATAATGCTCTTGACATTTCTTATATGCAAGGAGCTGACATCCATGAGAATGAAACTCTCACCACCCATCTAGCAGCCCAGGCTTGGTCCACCATGCCAAACCCCTTGGGGCTCTGACACACACCACTTCAAATACAAATCTGTGGCTTAGCATTAGAACATTCTTGAAGCATGCATATACAATCGCATGAAATGTGGTTTTGGATAGGCACCGATACATACAAGAAAAACTGTAATTAGCCACAAAAAAAATCCATCGCCAATTTGCGACGGATTAGCTAGAGAAAACTATCCATCAGGAATCCATTGCAAATTAGCGGCAGATTAGCGACCACAAAATTCTATCTCAAATTTCATCACAACTTCGAGACTGCTCAGTATCAAAAAATTTCTATCGCTATTCCGTCGCACATTTGCGACAACGTTTGCAACAAAATTTTGCCATCGTTAATCCGTCGCTAAATTTTTCGTAAATCCCTAATGCGATCTCCTTTTCTCTTTCTATTTCATCAATCGCCCGACCTCCGCTCGTCTGCCTCCCATCCCCCCCCCCCAGTTGACCTCCCGTCGCTCGCCCGCTCGACCGGCACCCGACAACTTCCGTTGACCCGCTCGCCCGTCTACCTCCTGTTGTCGCCCGCCCGACCTCCCGTCGCCCGCCCGACAGACACCCATCGACCTCTGTTTGCCCGCCCGCTAGACCGGCGCCCGTCGACCTTTCTTGCCCCTTCCCGTTCTCTCTTGTTGCTCCCCCTCCAGATTTTTCGGCGAGCCCCAAACGCAGGTAAACATTCCCCTTTCTCGTATGGTGTAGTCGCCTCCTTCCCCCTATGGTTGACGGAGGGCCAACAGAGGCCCGACAGCCTCTGTCAGGCCCTTAGCACCCCTGTGTAGTCGGCGGGGGGGGGGGGGGTGGCAGAGGCCCCGATCGCCTCTGCCATGCCCCAATCGCCTCTTTTTCTCCAGCATGACAAGGGCCCCTATCATTTTGAATGCTGACAGCCCCCCCCCCTCTATCATCTTGACTTTGTCGACAGGGGCCCCCTTGTCCTCTTGACTTTGCCGACAAAGCTCCCCCCTTGTTAGCTGTCTGAGAATGATCGGCAGGGGGAGAAGCCCATTTGCCCTTTTGTTTTCCCTAACAGGGGGTGGTTCGCCCCCCACTCCTTGATAATTTTGGCGGGGGGGGGGGGAATCCCCCCTATCCCTTGTCTATTTTGCTCGACAGGGGGCAAATCCTCCTGCCATTTTGCCCAGCAGGGGACGGATCCCCCTGCCAAAAAATTTAGCCTCTGCAGAGGGCGAGACCTCCTGCCTCATGATTGATACGGAAAGGAGCGAGACCTCCCTGCCTTGACCTTACTGCCGGTAGGGGCAGTGCCCTTGTCTGTCTCGCTTTCACAAAAGGGTTGTCTCCCTATTCGGGCTCGTTTTCGACAGGGGACGTCACCCTCCTTGTTATCGGGTAATAAACTTCATTTTAACACAGTGTCTCTTGTAGATTTCTCAACGGATCCCGCTTGTGCCCTGCCACCCATGGTAACTGACAAAAGCAATGCAAATCGGGTAAATACCCGTGGTAAGTAAGTGATGCATGTGCATCACATGTTATTTAATTTCTTGGATGTAACATATTTCTATTCACACACTCACTTAGTTGTGGATATCTAAGACTGCTTTGATAGAGTTCGGAGATCATGCTGAGTATGATTTTAATGTATGAGAATAACAACCTTCCTTCAAGCTTGTGTATGAAGCGTCAAAATCTTTTCTTGTCTCTATTGATCTCTGGTTCGACCTCTTCGAGCCAAAATCTTGATGTATATTTAAGGTCATTGATTGATGAACTGAAAGTACTGTGGGATGACAGTGTTCTTACGTATGATGCCCACAAAAAATAAAATTTCAATATGAAGGTTGTTGTTCTATGGACAATTAGTGACTTCCCTATATGTGGTATGTTATCTGGTTGGAGCACACATGAGAGGTTGGCATGTCTGTACTGCATGGAAGATACAAAATCATTTAGATTGACACATGAAAAGAAGTCGTACTGGTTTGAGTGTCATCGTCGATTTCTACCCAGCGATCATCTCTTCCGACGACAAAGGAATGTGTTTCGAGCAGGCACAACTGAAATGGAAGGTTCACCCACAAGATTGTTTGGCATAGAGATTTTAAGAACATTGTGATACTTTTCATATGGACTGACAGATGCCCGTAGCCCGATGCCCTTCCTTGGATTTGAGAAGGATCACAATTGGACCAAGAAATCTATATTTTGGGAACTACCATATTTGCCGACCTTATTGATATGACATAATTTGGATGTGATGCATATAGAGAAAAATGTGTTTGATAATGTATTCAATATAGTAATGAATGTGAAAGAGAAAATGAAGGATAATCTTAAGGCTCGTATGGATTTAAAAGTAATATGTAAAAGACTAGAATTGAATCTCAAAGAGTACAATGACAAAGTACTAAAACCAAAGGCAAGGTACATGCTTGGACCAGATCAAATAAAGCAGGTATGTCAATGGTTGAGACAGTTGAGATTTTCAGATGGATACGTCTCTAACATTGCTCGGGCTGTGAAGATAGATGAGGGACAATTATATGGGTTGAAGAGCCATGATTGTCATGTCTACCCCTAGCATTCCATGATATGTTAGACAAACATATATGAGAGGTATTATCTGAGTTGAGTAGATTTTTTAGAACATTGTGCGCTTCGAAAGTCGTAGTGTCTGAGGTAAAGAATCCCGATGATTCTGTTGCCAATACTATTTGTCCGCAAGAAAAGATATTTTCGTCAATATTTTTTGATGTTATGGAACATTTGATCATATATTTGTCATATGAACTAAGAGTTGGTGGCCCTGTGCAATATCGGTGGATGTACCCATTTGAAAGGTATATGTTTTCTTATAGTTTTCTCTTCAATGCTATTGAGAAATTTATTATAATTCGAGATATATATTTTTGACAGATACATGTTTGACCTCAAAAAAAAGGTTCAGAATAAATCAAGAGTAGAGAGCTCTATTTGTAAGGTGTACACTTTAGAAGAGATTTCAAATTTCTCATCTATGAACTTTGAATCTCACATTCCAACATGTTACACATGCCCACCTTGTAATGATGATGAAAAACAATTTACTCTAGCTGACAAATTGTTGATATTTCAACCACTTGGGCATGCCTTTGGCAGTTGTCGGTCAAGACTCTTGGAAGATCGAGAGTAAGATGCAGCACAAATCTATATCCTTTTTAATTGCTCAGAGATCGACCTATACATCGAGTAAGTATATGTAGACGCAACATAAATCTATATCCTTTTATGTTCTATACGTGCATACATGGTTCAATAATATAAGTATTTGATAAATATAGACGATTTGATCCAGAGTTGCAAAGAGAACTTTCACATCTCACTGATGCAGAAGTACAAAAGGAACATGAAACTAAGTTTATGGCATGGTTGAAAGAGTTGGTAACGATGATGATATAAATTGTCTCCGTGTAAACAACAATAACTTACTTAATTGGTCGTGATCACAATCATTGTTTATATTTGTAGGTCCGCCATGGTGATATTAAAGGTCAAGGAATATGTGATTTACAAAATGGTCTGACCAAAGTTGTGCAATGTTACAACGGATACATCGTAAATGGTTATTGATTCCAAACAAAAGACTACGGTATAAATAAATCAATGATAAATAGTGGCATGTGTGTCAAGGGTAGCAGCTACGGTGAAAATGAACATGATTACTACGATGTTATAGAAGAAATAATGGAGTTGACTTAGGCATAAATAATAGGGTAACTTTATTCAAGTGTCATTGGTTTGATCCCACAACAACAAGAGTCGACAATGCCTCAGGCATTGTGGAGGTAAATCATAAATCAAGGTTTGAAACATATGAACCATTTATATTAGCCTCGCAAGCTTAACAAGTTTACTATACTTCATATCCGAATACAAAGAAGTCAGATAGAAATGAATGGTGGGAGGTTTGCAAGGTGAAGTCTAAACTATACCCCCAGTAAGATCAATTACAGGAAGACAAAATTGTTGAAGAGGGTGATTACTATCAATCAGATGATATGTATGACTTCTCTTATGATCACAATTTCACACATTATCTGCATGTCACATCTCCATTATCCGATGACACACATATAAAAGAATGTGATCCAAATGATATACTAAGTGAATGTGCACCCAATGAAGAAGAAGATGAAGAGGACAAAGAGTAGGAGGAGGAAGAAGAAGAATATGAAAGTCAAATAAGTGATGAGAAAGCATACTCGAGCTAGTGAAATACATCTTGTAATACATACCACATCACTTTCTCATATGCTCTTATTTTTGTAGTTCGGAAACCATGTTAGTCATGGTTATAGTTAGTGGAATATTGGAGTATGTTTGCTGCAGGTACATGTTTGACATTATTGTGATATGAATGATTTGAATGTATTGCCATGTTTGATGTGACTGTATCCATGCTTGCATGAAGTTATTTTCGATTTGATTATGTATCCATGTTTATGGAATTGCATATTATGTTATATTCCATGCATACTTAGCATGTACATGTACAGTTCATGTATAGTTATAAAACTTATTCATATAGGAACTTTAAATCTTACATTTCATGCATATGTTAGGTTCATGGTAAGATCAAGAGTTATGTAACTGGCAAATTGAATGGTAGCCACCTTCTGTCACATCTGCCTCACGTTTTGCTCCTCCTTCACAGTCGCGAAGCGATTCGAAGACGACAAATAATTTTAGAAAGTTAGTACACATGACTATAACAAAAAATTAAATATAAAACACATTAGCTATGATAAACGATTGTATACCATGATTGAGGACCATAATCTTTCCAACACCTCCTTCGGGTACTCTTTCCATTGAGCGACCGGTCTTGAAAGATGTTGAACTAGTGACTTTCTAATTTCTCGTATTACTTCTTGTGGCTCGAACCTCGCACTGCACATAAATTGGTACACATTGACAATCGTCTATCGATATACACTATTTATAAGATAAGTATTGGACAAATGATAATGAAATACTTACAGGTGACTATCGATATACACTATTTGAATGAGTCATCGTGTGTCAGACTAAGAAGACCCTGCATCCGGCGTTGTCTCGTGATGTGTATGAGTAGCTGGTGTAGGTGGGTCATGTGTAGGTGAAACATCATCTACAGAACAATGAGTTAAAAATTCACACAATGCATATTTAAACTAATCAAGTATATAATTATTTAAATGATATACCTATCGAAGCATTACGTGAAAACAAAGACTGAAACTGCCTACCACTGGGTGCTCGACAATTGTGATCTCCATGAACCATATTCTAACAAATGAAAATGTTATTTGGATGCTGCACAATATGAAGATTGTAGCAACAAAAATATCTAGTGGGATATATGATCCACTGCAGTGGAAGAGCCATGACCCTTCTACTATCAGAACAAATTATTGAGATACAATGTGTGACAAGTAGGCGAGCCATGAATTTCAAAACTGCTCAGCTAAGGCTGCGTAAAACCGAGCGAAAATGCCTATTGTCCATCTACACATAGGTGGATTTAAGACTTTTGGGAGCCACTTGAATAAAATAGTAACTCATCAATATATATTGTCAAATTTATAAGTATTTCTCCTTACTTTTTAATTGATCTTTTAATCATTAAACCTTGTAGGAAGCCGAAGAACGAGGCATTGTGCCTTACAAGGATGTGTTTGTTGAAACACATAAACGTAAGAGCACGAGAGAGTTTGTATAAGAGAAGGTGAGAAAGACAACGATATGTATTTATTGTATTAATAAATATTATAATATACAAGTTACCACGAATTACATTATCATAAATAATATAATTCTTAAGTACTAATCCATACTGTAATTATTACTTTGTAGGAGTCATACGAGCAACAAATGGTAGAACAATATGACGATGACTCCACTCAGCATCTGCCTTTTGATCCTGCAACATGGGTGACTTCAACCGATGAACCCAAAAAGGGTCATGTGTTCGGGTTTGGGAGTAACATGAACACCACACCAGTCGTTTCCTTCTGCAGCCAGGGCTTTCAGAGTTCTCCCGCCACTATCAACTCCCACCATCTGATTGACCATGTTGTTACTTGGGATGGTGTCCGCCAGTTTCTTCAGGACACAATGCGTGAATTTTTACATGAAGTCATTCTCAACCTTGTCTATAATGAGTTGTGCAACTTTTTTAAGGACAGAAGAACTTCGTATGCATTCAACATGAGCTCTTGTGCCCATCAGGTATAAAGTTTCATGATATTTTTTTCATGTCGTTAGATTTCAAGCTAGTATATGCATAATTGAATACATATATACATGATTGAATCACTATGAATTTTTTTTATAGCATTAGAACACATGTATGCATGATTGAATCACTATGAAAGTTTTTTGACAACCTTAGAACACATATAAGCATGCTTTCATCACTATAAAAGTTATTTGACTGCCTCATAACACATATATGCATGATTGAATTACTATGAAAGAACCTTAGAACATATATAAGCATGATTTCATCACTACAAAATCTTCTTGACAGCCTTATAACACATATATGCATGATTGAATTACTATAAAAGTTTTTTGACAACATTAGAACACATATAAGCATGATTTCATCACTATAAAATTTTTTTGACTGCCTTATAACACATATATGCATGATTGAATCACTATGAAAGTTTTTTGACAACCTTAAAACACATATAAGCATGATTTCATCACTATGAAAGTTATCTGACAACCTTAGAACACATATATGCCTGATTGAATCACTATAAAAGTCTTTTGACAATCTTAGAACTCATATAAGCATGATTTCATCACTATGAAAGTTTTTTTACTGCACATATATGCATGATTGAATTACTATGAAAGTTTTTTGACAACCTTAGAACACATATAAGCATGATTTCATTACTATGAAAGTTTTTTGACTGCCTTATAACACATATATGCATGATTGAATTACTATGAAAGTTTTTTGACAACCTTACAACACATATAAGCATGATTTCATCACTATGAAAGTTATTTGACTGCCTTATAACACATATATGCATTAATGAATTACTATGAAAGTTTTTTGACAGCCTTAGAATACGTATAAGCATGATTTCATCACTATGATATTTTTATACTGCCTTATAACACCTATATGCATGATTGAATCACTATGAAACCTTTTTGACAACCTTAGAGCACATATAAGCATGATTTCATCAATATGAAAGTTATTTCACTGTCTTATAACACATATATGCTTGATTGAATCACTATAAAAGTCTTTTGACAACCTTAGAACTCATATAAGCATGATTTCATCACTATGAAAGTTTTTGACTGCACATATATGCATGATTGAATTACTATGAAAGTTTTTTACAACCTTAGAATACATATAAGCATGATTTCATCACTATGAAAGTTATTTGACTGCCTTATAACACATATATGCATGATTGAATTACTTTGAATGTTTTTTGACAACCTTAGAACACATATAAGCATGATTTCATCACTATGAAAGTGTTTTGACTGCCTTATAGCACATATATACATGATTGAATTAGTATGAATGTTTTTCGACAACCTTAGAAGACATATAAGCATGATTTCATCACTATGAAAGTTTTTTGACTGCGTTATAACACATATATGCATGACTGAATCACTATTAAAGTTTTTTGGCAACCTTTAAACACATATAAGCATGATTTCATCACTATGAAAGTTATTTGACTGCCTTATAACACATATATGCATTAATGAATTACTATGAAAGTTTTCTTACAAGCTTAGAATACATATAAGCATAATTTCATCACTAAGATTTTTTTTTACTGCTTTATAACACATATATTAATGAATAAATCACTATAAAAGTTTTTTGACAACCTTAGAGCACATATAAACATGATTTCATCACTATGAAAGTTATATAACTGCCTTATAACACATATATGCATGATTGAAATACTATGATTGTTTTTTGACAACCTTAAAACACATATAAGCTTGATTTCATCACTGTGAAAGTTATTTGACTGCCTTATAACACATAAATACATGATTGAATCACTATGAAAGTGTTTTGACAACCTTAGAACACATATAAGCATGATTTTGTCACTAATATTTTTTTTTTACTGCCTTATAACACATATATGCATGATTGAATCACTATGAAAGTTTTTTGACAACCTTAGAACACATATAAGCATGATTTCATCACTATGAAAGCTTTTTAACTGCCTTATAACACATATATGCATGATTGGATTACTATGAAAGTTTTTTGACAACCTTAAAACACATATAAGCATGATTTCATCACTATGAAAGTTTTTTGACTACCTTATAATATATATACATACATGATTGAATTATTATGAAAGTTTTTTGACAACCTTAAAACACATATAAGCATGATTTCTTCACTATGAATTTTTTTTGACTGCCTTATTATATATATATGCATGATTGAATCACTATGAAAGTTTGTTGACAACCTCAGAACATATATAAGCATGATTTCATCACTATGAAAGTTTTTTGACAGTCTTAAAAAATATATATGCATGATTGAATCACTATGAAAGTTTTTTGACAACCTTAGAACACATATAAGCATGATTTCATCGCTATGATTTTTTTTGACTGCCTTATAACACATATATGCATGATTGAATCACTATGAAGTTTTTTGACAAACTTAGAACACATATAAGTATGATTTCATCACTATGAAAGTTGTTTTACTGCCTTATAACATATACATGCATGATTGTGATACATAACACATTTATTTGGCAACCTTATAAACCATATATGTATGCTTGAATAACTATGACATTTTTTTTATAACCTTAGAACACATATCTGCATGATTGAATCACTATGAATTTTTTTTGTCGGCCTTAGAACACATATCTGAATTATGTTAATGTCCTTCACTTTATTGCTAGTCTATGTGTCATTCAGCCATGTTACTTTGATTGCCTTAGATTACTTGCATTGCATATAATTTATTTCATTATATTTTATTTATCAATACTAACATTTTAGTTCTCTTGTAGGATGCTAGAGATGATCAGCGTAGAGGAGTTGATGGTGGCATGGATGATTCAAACAGAACTCTTTGTATATGTTCACTTGTTACTAATTAGAAATTGGTGAGGATTATAGTGGGTTGTTAAATTTGTTTTACTTATAACTTATATTAAATTTGTTTCACATGCTTTGTATATGTGTTTTTTATGTGCACTTTATTTTTTATACACAAACAACAACAACTATGCCTTCATCCCAAAATAATTGGGGTCGGTGATATGAACCAACAAAGAAAATCATTCTGGGTCTTCCACATGAATCCTTCTCCTCCAATCATTTCTATCTAATGCCATGTCCTCGGTGAGGTTCAAAGCATTCATATCCTTTCCTATCATCTCCATCCAAGTCTTCCTAGGCCTACCACAACCTCTTTTAACTAATATATTTTCTCATTTCTCCATCTTTCTAACTGGAGCATCATTAGGCCTTCACCGAATATGTCCAAACCACCCTAAACGATTCTGTCTCATCTTATTTTCAATGGATGCGACACCTACCTTCTTACATATCTCCTTATTTTGAATCTTATCTTTTATTGTATTTCCACACATCCATCTAAGCTTACGCATCTCAGCTACACTCATTTTTTGAATATGATGTCTCTTGGCAGCCCAACATTCCGTACCATATAGTAAAGCGGGTCTAATAGTCGTCCTATAAAACTTTTCCTTCAACCGCAATGGCATTCTACGATCCCACAACACTCCAGTTGCACTTTTCCATTTCTTCCACCCAACCTTTATCCTATGATTTACATCTCCATCAATTTCTCCATACTTTTGAATGATAGATCCCAAATATTTGAAGCAATCATCCACCGGTATTTCTTGCTCACCAAGCTTCACTACACTCCTATCACTACTTTGTTGCTTACTAAACCGACATTCCATATATTTTGTCTTACTCTTACTCAACTTAAAACATCTTGCTTCCAATGTTTGTCTCCATAATTCTAACTTAGCATTAACCCCAGCTCTAGACTCATCAATCAAAACAATATCATCAACAAACAATATACACCAGGGCACATTTTCTTGAATTGATCTCGTAAGCTCATCCATCACTATAGCAAATAGAAAAGGGCTTAAAGTAGATCCTTGATGTAAGCCAACCGTTATAGGAAAATTGGTTGTCACCCCTCCACAAGTGCGGACATTGGTTACTACTCCTTCATACATATCCTTAATTGTACTAATGAACTTGAGAGAAACACCTTTCTTTATTATTGTCCACCAGAGAACATCCCTAGGTACTCTATCGTATGCCTTCTCCAAATCAATAAAAACCATATGCAAATCTTTGTTCCTCTCTATATTTCTCTCAATAAGTTGTCTAAGAAGATGTATAGCTTCCATAGTTGATCTTCCAGGCATAAAACCAAATTGATTCTCCAATATCATGACAACCTTACTCAACCTAGACTCAATCACCCTCTCCCAAAGTTTTATAGTATGACTCATGAGTTTTATACCACGATAGTTTGTGCAATCTTGTATATCACCCTTATTCTTATATAGAGGCACCAAAGTACTCTTCCTCCACTCATTATGCATCTTATTTGTCCGCCAAATCTTATTGAAAAGATTTGTCAACCATTCTAAACATTTCTCTCCCAAGCATTTCCAAGCCTGAATAGGTATACCATCTGGGCCCACTGCCCTTCTAGATTTTATTTTCTTCAAAGCCTCTGTAATTTCTTGTTTTTTATACACAGTTTATATAAATTGTATAACGAGAAATTTTTTCTCGATATTTATATTTTAAAATTTTATTTTATTTTATGATGGATTAGCGACAGACAATATATGTTGCCAAATTAGCGACATATTAGGGATAGATATTTATCTCTCTAAAAAACTGAATCGGCCAATGTTTTACGACAAAATATAATACATCGCAAATCCATCGATAAATTGGCGACGGATACGTATCCGTCGTTAAATTTTAGCGATGGATTATCGGTAGATATGTATCTGTCGTAAAACCAAATCAGTACTTATCTAGCAATGGATCATGACATTCGCTAATCTGTTATGAATTAGTGACAGAAGTAGCGATAAATCAGCTCTGTCGCTAATTAGCGACCAAGAAATTACGACGGATGCTATCCATCGCTAAGTCGTCGTCAATCCGTCGCTAAACGAATTTATGATGGATTATCATCGGATAACGTACGTCGCTAATCTGCAGAATTCTTGTAGTGATCATCTAATTATGATGTATAAGAAGGATCTTTTATGGGTTGAAAATCAACAACTTAGAATTTTTATAAATATTCAAGCATAAAAAATCACATTTCTTGATCCGATTACAATGATCCAACAGTCGATTCCAAGCAAATGGACCACGCTAAATGCATTTATGGGGTTAGATTTATAAAAACAAACTATGAAAATCTCGATTCATACTAGCAAACATATTTGGTTATTAAACATATTTCAGTTTTCATATATATATATATGTATATATATATATGTATATATATATATGTATATATATATATATATATAAGAAACTCCCTAGTTGAAACTCATAGAGAGAGGTTGTTCTGACTAAATCTGACCCCAGGGATGTGTTCATTGTTAAGATAGCAAGTCCTAATCCAAATCACGAGTCCATAGTGGGTCCAATGTCACATCAGGATGAGTCCAAGTGTAAAGAAACTCATCCCAACATAATCTCAAATGTGAAGACTTATGTGACCACATTTCTCAAGATTCATCCCAACATGAAGAGGTCTCATGTTGGAAAGACTCTTTCCAATGGTAGTTGAAATAAAGAAAACCCAATCAATATGAACTCCAAGGTGCGTAAAAACTCTAAAGTCCTTTCTAAATCTAGATGTACTCTTGAGAGGTCCAATTTTATTAAGAACCTGTCTCATATAGGACTTGTACATATTTATATAAATGGAGAAAGACCCACTCTTCTCTATTTGAAATAGAGAGAGTGTGTGTGTTCCTCATAGACGTAGGTCAATCCTGACCAAACCATGTTAACCTGCACGTCATTGTGTATGTGTGATTCTTTTTCATGGTATCAAAGCCAAATGGTTCATACAGTTTTTCTGTGTATGAAACTCTCCCTTGTTTGATCACGATCCTTAGGGATCCCGTTCAGCTTCATCTATGTCAAGTCTCTCTTCACTCATGCCTAATCCAGCTATCTAGTGGAATGAGTTATCTTCGTTGATGTTAATCAAGATTGATAGACACAACTACCTTCTGTGGAGATCACAGATAAAATTCGTTATATTTTTTCAGGATCTCATCAAGTACATAGATGGGCCCTTTCCTACTCCAAGTCAGTTTATTAGAGAAGGAGAAGGGATGAAACAAAATTCAGAATACATTACGTGAAAACAGGTTGATCAATTATCCCTAAGTTGGATTCATGTTATTGTTACAAAGCTTGTTCTAGGTCAAAATACTTATATCTCTACTATACATAAAGCATGGATCCCGTTGGAACAATCCTATGCTGCCAAATCCAATCTTTGAATACTTCAGTTGAAGAAATACCTTCAGGATGTCAGAAAAGAAGTATGTCTCTGATGAAAATTTGGTTTATTACATATTGAATGATCTCTTGAGAGACTATGAAAGTTTTATTACTTTCATATCTACTCGTGAAAAATTACCTACGTTTATGGAGATTTATGAACTTTTGTTGAATCAAGAGAAGAAGTTGCAAATAATTTATAAGAAACCCTCTCAAAGAGACACATCCACTACTGCCTTTTTTTCTCAAAAAAGACATGAGAGAGGTGGTACTCTAAGTAAGGGTAGAGGACATTTAAGAGGAGTTGGATGTTTCTTTGAAAAATTTTGAACTTTAATAATATTAGGGTCAATCTTCACATCTCCAAAAGAGAGAAAGATAAGTAGTTTGTGAATTTTATGAGCGTTATAATCATACAGCCTGTACATGCTATGATAGTTCAAAAGTTCTTGTAATCATAACACTTAATAGCATGCAAGACTCATTATGATACCCAAACATGAGAGCCACACATCATGTCACATCTGAGAACCAAGGCATGACCAGCAAAAGTGAGCACCATGGATCGGATGACATCATGGTTAGGAGTGGCTCACATTTACCTATCTGAAGTATATATAATCTCCCTTTAAAATATAAAAATAAAACTTTTATGTTAAAAGAAGTTTTACATGTGTCTTTCATTAAACAAACTTTTTGTTAGTAGATAAGTTCTCAAAAGATAATCATTGTTTGTTTCAATTTTATTTTAATGAATTTTGTGTGAAGGATCAACATGCAAGACTACTCTTTTAAAATGGCTGATTAAAAGAGGACTTTACCCATGGTCGATTGGAAAACATTGTAAAGAGAACTGGTCTTCTGAAGTTAGTTATACTTGGAGGACTTTACCCATAGCTGATTAGACAACATTGTAAAGAGAACCGCTCTTCTGAAGTTAGTTATGCTCATGTTAGTAATAATCCATTTAGATTTTCTGATGAAATTTGGCACTATCGGTTGGGTCATCTTAGCTTTAAGGTTTTAAAAAAACTTGAGAAAAATTATTCTATTTTATTTATAAACAATAATGGTTTTGAGTTATGTTTGTCTTTTACTATGAGAGAAATTCAAAAGTTGTCTTTTGATAAAGCTAAATTTTCAGCTCAAGCTCCATTAGTATTTATACACGTGGGCCTTTGGGGACCTTCATGAGTGTCATCTCGTGAAGAATATAAGTTCTAGTTGTTGTTTGTTGATGATTTTTAAAATTTTCATGATTATTACCGCTAGTCAAAAAAACTGATGCTTTCTTGAACAACAGTAATAAATTTCAAAAATATTGTTAAAAAGCAAATTGATGGCCAAATCAAGATATTTCATAGTGATGAAGGTAAAGAATTTGTTAGTGCTAATTTTATGAAAATTTTAAATAATTATAGTATAAAACGTTGATTGCCTTGCCCACACATACCCGAACAAAATGATGTATAAAGAAAACACAAACATGTAGTTGTAATGGGTTTGACCCTATTATTTCATGTTTTTTTGGATCATAAATTTTGGGCAGACGCTTTCAAAACTATCATATATCCTATAAAATGTCTTTCTGGCCTCAAATCTTGACAAAAAAATACTTATATGAGCTCCTTAAACATGTGCCTCGTTATGAGCACCTTAAAATTTCTGTTGCACATGTTACCCATATTTTGTTCTCTATGGTAAGTCTAAACTTGTTCTAAGATCCAAGTCTTATGTTTTTATAGGATGTGGTTATAACTACAATGAATATATATGTTATGATCTAGTAACAAAAAAAACCTTTATATTGAGACATTGTTTTTTATGAAAGAAATTTTTTTATGCTGGAAAGAAAGAGCTTGACATATACAGAGATGTCAAATTGGATCCAAAACCAGAAACACAATAAAGTCAAGAGTCCAACCTTACCTAAAACTCTAAAAAGTCATTCCTCAAATCCAATACTTTTACCTAATCTTGTGCCTCTTAATGAAATCTATCTACCTAGTCAACCTTATGAATTGTCCCATTGTTCTCTCCCTAATCTATCTCATCATGAACTTGAAAATGAAACCAATATTGAACCCGAGATTCCAATTCTTACCCAATCCAGCCACTGAGTGAGTCTAATGGATATCGCATGTCGTCCAACTGTTAATCCTTCGTTTAAACCTAATTGTTGATCTTCATAATCAAACACCTCCTAGAACTCATCACATGATCAAGAGATCTCAAGATGAAATCACAAGATTAAGACTACTTTTTGGATCTAAATATCTCATTGCTCTTCTGAGTAAAGTGAGTCAAGAAGAACAAAAACTCTATTCCTTTAACCAAGTTGTTATCAAATATAAATGATGTCAAACCATGAAATAAGAAGTCAAGGCTCTCTACCAAAATCAATCCAAGACTCTTGTTTCTCCTAATAAAGTTTTCAATCTTGTTGGGTGTAAATACATCTAAAAGATTCAAAATCATGTCAATGGAACCATAACCACATATAAAACTTGTTTGGGGCTATCGTCAACATGAGAAAGTTGACTATTTTGAAGTGTTCAGTCCTGTTATCAAACTCATGTCAGTTAGAATAATGTTATCTATTGTTGTTAGTTTAGGTTGACCAATTCATCAGTTGGATGTAAAACAATGCCTTTTTTATGGTGTTTTGAAAGAGGAAGTTTATATAAGTCTACCACCAAGCTTTAAAGATAAGAACCACCGTAATTTTTTGTGTAAACTTAACTATGCTTTCTATGGTTTAAAGCAGGCTTCTCGCACATGGTTTGAAAGACTTCGTATTTATTTAGAAAAGTTAGAGTTTTTTTAATCAAAAGTTGATCCATCACTTTTTATTCGTCACAACAATGATTTATATATGTTTGTGTTAGTATATGTTGATGATATCATTATCACATAAAATTCATATCATAATGTTAAACACATTATTCAAAATTTTGGTTGTGAATTTTCTATCAAAGACTTGGGCTCTATATTATTTTCTTGGAATTAAAGTGGTTCATGGGTCCTTCAAAAGTGTTATATCAGATAAATATATTCTAGATCTCTTAATCAAAATGAGATATGACATAGTGTAAACATGTTGTTACCCCAACAACACCAAATGTTATGTTGTCTAGATATGGTGGAACGTTATTAAAAAGATGTCACCTAGTACAAAAGTATTGTTGGTGCATTATAGTATGTCACATTTACAAGGCCTCGTATAACTTATTCGATTTACAATGCATGTCAGTTATGCATAAACCAAATCAAGATCATTGGACTAATATAAAGAGAATCCTAAGATATCTCAAGAGAACCATAAATCTGAGGCTTCAGATTAAGAAGTCTCATTATCTTTGTTTGTCAACCAACTCTGATATTGACTGACAGGATGCTGAGATGATCGTAAATCTATAAGTGGGTATATCACCTATATGGGAACCAATATGCTATTTCGGAGATCAACCAAACAACATATTGTTGTCAGATCAAGTATTGAAGTTGAGTATAAAGCAGTTGCAAAGCTTGTTTGGCTCAAACAATTGTTGATAGAAATGGACGTCCTCCCCTTTAAAGTTTCAACTATGTGGTGTGACAATTTGAGTACTACATATCTAGCTATAAATTCAGTTTTTCATACTCAAAGTAAACACATTGAGATTGACTATCATTTTGTTCGAAAAAATGTCTCTAAAGGAGAAATTGTTTTTCAGTTTATTTCTTCTCAAGATCAAGTCACTAATATTCTCACCAAGCCTCTTTTAAGACCTAAGTTCAATCACTCTAGAAATAAGCTCAGTCTCATGGAGATTGGTTTGAGGGGGTATAATAAGATAGCAGGTGTTGATCCAAATCTATAATCCATAGTGGGTCCAACGTCATATTAAAAAGAGTCCAAGTGTAGAGAGACTCATCCCAGTGTGATCTCAAATGTGAAGACTCTCAATATCTCTCAAGATTCCTCCCAACATGAAGAGGTCTGCTACTAGGATTCCTTCCAGTGATAATTCAAATAAAGAAAACCCAATCAACGTGGACTCCAAGGTAAATGAAAATTATAGTCCTAATTCTAAATCTGTACTCTTGAGAGGTCTAATTGTATTAGGAACCTCTCTCATACAAGATTTGTACATGTTTATATAAATGATGAGAGACCCACCCCTCTTTGCATGAAATAGAGAGAAAATGTGTCTGTTCATCATGGATGTAAGTCACACCCGACCAAACCACATTAACATGTGTAGCATTTTGTATGTGGGTATGATTCCTTTTCATTCATATGGTCAAAATAGTAGTAATTGACAGTCTGAGCCAAATCTCACATGTTATTTTTAGATTGGATCCAAAGTAAGACCTTAAAGTGCATTCAAATTGGATTATTTTCAGATTCAGTTTGGATTCCTATTAATATTTTTAATCAGATCCAATTCATATTTGGATCAAAATTTGATCCGGTTGCAATTGTTGTGTATCTAAGTAGCTTGTTTTTATTCTTCTTTTATCAGATACAGTATTACCATACCTAAATACTTCAGATCTGGATTCAACCTTACCTCATTGGATCTGTTCCTGATTTGGAGCCCTATCCACCATTTTCATTTTGAACCTGCCATGATCCAGCCCCAATGTGATCCTTTTGCACCTTACCGAAGTGTGAAGATCCTAGTTGAACGCATAGACATAGTATCCAAAATCCTCCTTAGCAATTACCTGGAGACGACCTTCCTCGGCAAATCGTGATTAATCAAAAAAATAATCGGTCAACCTCGCCCTACAAACTCTTCATTAAATCATGAGTAATCAGCAAAATTATAAATTTTATATTAACATTTATAAATAATTAATTTCATTTTTTTTTTAAAAAAAGCATTCCATTGTGCTCTTAATTGATGGTATGTTGATATCAGTTGAGCTCACACATAATAGCCAAACTCTTCCTTGGCAATTCCTTAGGTGCTATGTGATTGCACATTTTAAGTGTGCTAGTGCATCCCATCACCCACCATCATAGTGACAACTATCGCGATATTTATGAAAATCTCGCAAAAAAAATGCAAGAATTACTCTAAATGTTTTAAACGGCTTAATCTCACGAGATTTACAAAATCTCGCGAGATCTTTTTTGTGACATTTTCTAATCTCGAGATATTATCGCGATATTTTTGTCACCTTTTCTTTTACACAGTTCTTTCAAAACTCTTAAAACCCTAAGTTTGCAAAAAACACAAAAACCCAAATACTCTATTCTACTGCAACGGGCGACAGCCGGCGAGTCGGCAACCTCAGCCGATTCATCTCTCCCTCTCTCTCTCATTGTTTGTCTGTTCTCTGGTAATACAATATCCAGTTATCCATTCTACAAGAGCAATACAAGCCAACCCTTCAATTTGGTTCTTGTTCCTTTCTTTATGGGGCACAAGCCGCACAACTGATCGTAGGTCTTCTTTTGTTTCTCTTTTTAGGGTGCAACCTCGTTGGAAGAGTCAATCTTGTGATCCTTTGTGAATATGACTCTCTTTTCTTCCTGCTTCTGAAACAAGGTATGGAATTCATTCTATGTAACAATGGCAGTGATTGGTGTCAAATAAAGCATAACCGAGTCAATGAATTTAGTATTTCCTGCAAACAGGATAGCGCTGGCATTTATTCTGGCTTACAAAACTTGTTATCAAGTTCATGAACTTCAAAAATTTGTCTACTATAAGGAGTCTGGAGTTCTTGAACTCCAGCTTTTCTGATGCCAAAGGCAATGTATCTAACCATTCATGCAATAAATAGAGAAAAAATTAATTGGGTTCTGTATAAAGAAGCCACTTATTCATAACCACCACTAGGGAGGGGATTCTAGAAATCCAAAATTCAACTAAGTTCCAAGATTATGAGAACATTTTGGAATTTTGAATCCAAACAGGGCCATGGATGTTCAAAACAATTGTGCTTGTAACTTTGAATTGAAAATGAATGCACACCCTAGCTCTTAATTTGCTTGTTCTCAATTTTGTAGGATTTTTTTTTTGATAGGCAAGCTGGGTTAATCCGACCCCCACCAGTTACATAACATACCGTTGGGGTTTGAACTTGCAAGCTGCAACGTCCCAACACATGGTGACGTGCACTAACAGCTCCTATGGTATTGTTGTGTACAAGGGCATAGCTAGGGGGGCAGGACTGCCTCCCGAAACAGTTAATTTTTTTTGTTTTTTTTTTAAAGCCCAGTCCTAGCTCAGCCCTGACTGCAGCAAATAGTTTGATTTGTCCATATGAAATAGTTTTTTATTAATAATTGTAGCCATTTTTTATTTTATCTCAAAAAAAAATTTCGGGGGCGCTTCCCCCGAACCCCCGACTATCGCACAAATAAATTGTTTTTTGCTACACCCCTGTTTGCCCCCCCCCCCCACATGAATCCTAGCTACGCCCCTGGTTATGTAGGATTACAGTTAATACACGATTTTTTTTACCAAACAAGCTAAGCACCCCCGTTGGTGATTATGTAGGATTCTTGTAGTAATTGTGGTCTTTGACAGATTTTAATAATTGGGCATCTATTTTTGTTCTAACAGGCATTTTTATCCTCTTTTTGCTTGAATTCTGCCTATGGTGCATAAAAGTTGTATTCATTTTTTAGCTTGAAGTTTTTTTTGGGTTATACGGCCAATCTTGGCGGTGATAAATGTTAGGTGTGAGTTTGTGATATGCCATTTGTAGATGAATTCTTGAGGTCACATATTTTCATCTTAAACCATTTGCTTTATGTATTTTTGATTGGCCTTCTCTTATTTTTTCTTCCTTTAAGAAATAAGGAGTTCATGATAGGGCAACCATTTTTTTCATAAAAAAAAACATTTATAAAAGTTATAATATCAAAACTTCTCATAGGTAAACTTTTATTTTTCATGCTTCCAAACATACGATGGACTCACCACTCAGAATAAAAGAGATTTTATTTTTCTGAGCCTATACCAATATGCTCATGCCTCTTAGGCATATAATATGCCAAGCACATGCATTTGTGTTTTGCAGAACAAACATGTATTTCACTTAATCACTATTTACATGCTTTCATCATTTTTTTAGCATATAAACACATGTAGTTTGAGAATACATGAATAGAAAGTATTGAAGAATAACGATACATCCAGTTTCAAATGATGATTGAATGCATCAAGTTTGGATGCAACACATATGCATACGGTTATAAGCATGCACATATACAAATTTGGCTATATAAATATGCAGTTTTGATTAAAATATGCAAAATGTTTTATTTTGATACATTCTACTAAATATTTGATCTATTTTGGCATGTTTTGATGTATTCTATATAGAAAAAAATATGGAGAGACCTAACGATACATTATGGAACCATGCTACACTACAATCAGATGGTTGATTACTTTGCAACTATTCTAAGGTAATAACAAGATTTAAGTATCATCTTGCAGATATACTAAATAAGGATATTGTTGCATATGATTGCGTAATCAAAACTCACAAGTTATTTGTTTTCTACTGGAAGCGGCTCAGATTCTACTTCTATAAAAATTTCTTCTACTTCTCCAAGTATAGGTATGGATCAACGAAATACTCTAAGTGCTTTCATAAAAAAGAAGAGAAAGAACATACAAATATGTGTATAGCAAAATGTATTGTCATGAACAATTTACCTTTTAGGTTAGCTAGAGATGGTGCATTTAAGGAGATGGTTAATGTCATTGCAAATTGTGGACTTGGTTATACCTCTTCAAGTAGTGAAACAATTAAAACAAAATTGCTTCAAAACCTAAAAAGCGAAGTTGTAACATTTATTGATGAGGTCAAAAAGTCATGGTCGACATCAGGATGCACTTTAATGTCTGATATATAGACACATAAGAAAAAACATTCACACATAAATATTTTAGCTTCATGCCCTAAAGGCACAATATTTTTAAAATCTAAATATGCTAAAGGGCAAAAAACTGGTGAATATATTGAGGAGTATATATCAACTACTATTGAAGAAATTGGATTAGATAAAGTAGTTCAATTTGTGACAAATAATGACTCAAATTACTTGAAAGCAAGAGTTGCAGTGGAGCTAAGATACCCTCATATTTTTACATCATCTTGTGCTGCACACTATATTGATTTAATGTTTGAAGATTGTGATAGATTGCTTAATTTCTCTCATACATTATTAGATGCAAAAAGGATTACAAGCTTTATATGTAAATCACAATCAATTTTGTAACTTATGAGAAATTATACAAATGATAAAGATATACAAAGGCCTAGGGTTACTCATCTCGCTACTAATTTTTTATGTTTGCTATCTATATTGAAAATGGAAGACAAGTTGAGGTTTTTGGTTGCTGCTTCTGAATGAATGAATTTAGAAAAGGTTAAGAAAAGGGAAGAAGGCAAAGATTTGACTGATATTATACAAGGAGAGGAGTTTTGAAAAAACGAAAGAGAAATAATAACAACAACAAAACCACTTATAAAACTTTTGAGAATGGCTGATGGGGATGGTTCTACCATAGGTTACTTGTATGAAGTTATAAATCGTGTTAAAGAAGAAATAAAAAGTTTTTATAAATGTCGAGTATATTGGTCTTGTGAAGATGAACAACGAAATCATGTAAGGATTGAAGAAAATGATGAAAAAGATAGTGGGTAAGGAAAATAAAAAGGATAAGCTTGTTTCAGAATTGACTTATTATCATTCAAAAGATCCAAAGATCTTTAATGAGATTACAATATCTCTTCTCCATACTGAACATCTATATAAGTTTCAATTTTGATTTTCATTTTGTAGTTTTTTTTATTTTAAAATATATTATCAATTTTTCATTACTTGTTTTTGCTTTCATCAGGGATATGGTGAAAAATGAGTGGAGTAAATGTTCTTATTTTACAGAATATAACAATTGAAATACTTAGTCAACCTTGCAGTGCATCTGCATGTGAAAGAAATTGAAGTGCATTTGAAGTGGTGCATACCAAAAAAAGAAATCGTCTTCAGCCAACAACTCTTACTGATTTAGTTTATGTATACATAAACATGCACATGCACATGCAAAAAACTTCAATTAGAAAAGAAGCAAAAGATTCTCGACTCATTGTATATGACGACATTGATGCATTTGCATATAGCTCAATTAAAGAAAAGAATGGAGAAGAGAAAATAGAAGATGAGGAAGAGGATGATGAAAGCATTGACGACCAAGAAATTGATGAAGACACTTGATTTTTTAGTTAGTAGCAAGTGAATAAATTTTTTTGTATAAACTTGAATCATTATGATATTTGTTTTTTCATGAACTTATGATTATTTTGTTTTTTTTTATACTTGATTATTAATACTTCATGTATGATGCTTGATACTTATTTGAATGAAAGTACATTTGATGTACATGTTTGATCCTTATTTGATGCTTGATAGTTTTTAGATATGATTAGTGAGATTGAAAATAAATTTTATATATTTTTTTTATGTAAAATTTAGTTAGTTTATTTTATTTATTTTTTTATTTTTTTAAAAAATGTATTTGTTTTTTAATTTGTTCTTGAGATTTTGCCAAAAAAAAAAACTCAAGAAATATTCAAAACATTAAAAATCTCTCGAGACCGAAAAATTGCCGTTTTAAACTTTTGTCACAATGCCCACCATGCCAACTGTGGGGCCCAACAGCAAACTGTGAGACAGCACAATTAAAGTGCTCTGCCACGTTGTACCTGATGTCATTTCATATGCATGTGACAGTGGAAGGAAAAAAGGAAATGGATGCACCACTTGGTAACTTCAACTCCGAGATGGCACTGCCTATCTGTCACCGTACATGGATGTTCCTTTATTATTTACTGACTGCATATCAAGACAATACGACACGCTTTCAACTCTCAGATGAAATGAACCATCTACCTGAAGTCTGAAGCGCAGTCCAAACGTTTAAGTTGCAACTGTTGCGTGCCTGTTGGATTCCAGCCTTCCTATTGCTGTCGCACAAATAAATGAAAAATGACACTTCATTCCGAAAAGATATTTAAAAAAAATGGCCATTTCAATAAAGGGGAGGGTGATAGACTAGACTACACACACTGCACCATATTAAATATTCATCTTCTGTGCATCTCAAATGGACACAACCTGCAAGTGGTGCTTGCCTGCTCATCTTGAGATGGGTACAGTTACTTTTACTACTGTGTCTGAAGAAAAGGTGGAGATCGAGCCGAGTACTTAATGAGGTCCTCAAGCGTCCAAATGCAACACGTGGATGCTAACCACGTGTCATGTTCTTTTACCAGATGCTGATCAATCATTTCGGCAATCACTAAACTGAACAGTGAATTTTATCTTGATAGTTAAGTTACTAAACAGAGGTTGGTTTTCGAAAAATCACATTCATCTCTACAAAACAACAGTGATTGTCCCTTGAAAGGCTTAACATGCTGCCGATTTTTAAAGATCTCTTAACGTGTGGGCAGTGAAGGGATTGAACGGGGGATACATGTTGCATTATGATAATCTAAGTGTATTTCTAAGTACTTGGACCCGATCGCTAGATCTGTGCTCCACTGGAGGGAGGGATGATAAGCATGCAAAGGATCTTGGTAAAATGGCCATCCACCTTAAAATTGGGCAGCAAGGGTCATCTCCAACATCCATGTGCATGTTTGGGGCCATTGGTATAACTCCCATGGGGATTTACTGCTTCCAACCGGTTGCCAGTTTGGAATGTACACTTTAAAGCTGCACTTAAAACGTTGGAAGGGAATCGAAAGACGAAGCGAAGCAATCAGAAGCTCCGTCAGCATGGGAATCTGGGTGATAGTTGGCAACTGCTAAAAGAAAAGATTCACACACAATTTTTAACGTGGTTCTAGCACCTACATCCACGGTACTCCACTCAACTCATCACGTGTGAAGTTTTTCCAATATTTAAGAGAATTGCATTGTTATCGACTTGTAATTTTTTCTAGATTCTTTTTTTTCGATAACATTGTTACATTTGCTACCTTGACCTCTCTTCATTTTAACATAATTATCTTTAATATCAAGATTATCATTATCAACAATAATCTTGATATTCTTGGTATTAGTTTCACACTTGATATTGTCAGTATTCTTGGTCTTTATCATATCATAACTGTATTGAGAGAGTCCCATTGTTGATGGTCTTGATCACGTTGGCTTCACGTGTACCCTTATCAAAACTTCTTATAAGAGTCCCTTTATCATGTCCAATATTATTGGGATCTCTATCGAGACTGGCTTCACATTTGGCTTTATTAGCATCTCTTGTGAGAGTCCCACCACTATCATGGCCGAGATTGTCGTGATCTCTATCGTAACTGACTCCATATTTGACCTTATTAACATTAGCATTATTGTAGCCAATATTCTTGACGTCATTAGCATTATCGTGCCCAATATGCTCGTCCTCGTCATTAGCTCTTCTGTTAACAGTCCTCCTCAAACTAGTCATGGGCGGAGCAGACAAACCCAGCTTGACTCGAAGATCAAAGAAGTGAGTGCGCGATAATAACATAGTAAAAATGTCGGCAAGTTGTTTTGACGAGGGCACATAACGAGTGATGAGAATAAACTTTTTCTCTAACAAAATGATAGTCGATTTCAACATGCTTCATGTAAGAATCAAAGGTCGGCTTGATTGTGTGATTTGAAGCACCGAAATGTTATCACAAAATAGAACATGAGGTTGATGGAGGAAGACACCCAAGTCACGGAGGAGAAATGTAAGCCACATAAGTTCAACAGTAGTAGACGCCATTGATCAATATTTTGCTTCTGAACTAGACCAGGCAATCATAGGTTGTTTCTTAGCCCTCCAAAAAATGCAGTTGTTCCCAAAAAATATGTAGAAGCCTGAGGTAGAGAGGCGGGTAATGGGACACCCAACCCAATTGGCATCAGAAAAGGCATATAAGGACAAAGATGTATTGGAAAGCAGCCGGATCCCGTGATTAATAGTGTTGTGAACAAAATGAAGAATATGCTTAACCATTTGAAAATGAGCATTGGTTGGATTCTGCATGAACTGACTAACATAGTTAACACTAAAGGAGAGATCAGGGTGAGTTATAGTAAGATATTGAAGACCGCCCTCTAGACTTCGGTAAAAGGTGGCATCCCGAAAGGGTAAATCACCATCCATCGTGCCAGCAACATGAGCCACCATTGGTGTGGAGACAGGCTTGACACCAAGCATTTGGGCCTTATCAAAAAGTTCATAGGCATAGTGCTTCTGATTCAGAAATAAACCCCCAGAGGATCGATGATCTTCAATTGATAAAAAATAGTGCAAAAAGCTAAGATCTTTCATTGCAAACTCTAGACTGACAGTGTGGATGGACTAACTAAAAAACTGAGGATCATTACCCGTCAAAATGATATTATCAACATAAAGGAGAATAATAATAATCATGAATCCATTTTTGTAAATAAATAACGATGGGTCGACAACACTAGAGAAGAACCCAAGAAAAAGAAGAAATATGCCAAACTGATCATACCATGCAAGAGGAGCCTACTTAAGCCCATACAGAACTTTTTTTAGTTTGCAAACAAAATTCGATTGTTGAGGATCTTAAAACCCTGGAGGTTGATCAAGAAACACAGTTTTGTTTAGATTCTCATATAGAAAGGCATTCTTTATATTCAGTTGCATGCCGAATATCCCAATTGTAAGCCAAGACAAGGGTGAGAACAATACATATGGTGGCGAGCTTGATCACCAGACAAAAGGTTTTCAGGAAGTCAATGCCTAGGATTTGATCAAACCCTTTAGCAACAAGATGAGCTTTGAGTTGTTCGATGAAGCCGCCACTTTTAAGTTTGGTTTTATAGAGCCACTTGCATCTAATGATATGTATGCCGGGTTTCTTCGGCACAAGCTCCCATGTGTCATTAAGATGAAGGGCACGCATCTCCTCAAGCATAGCATCATGTCACCCATTATGAGCAAAGGCAACCTTGAGACTCTTGGGTTCAAGAGGCATAGAAATAGCAATAAAGTATTTGGGATTGGGCCTTACTATGTCATCCCCCATACGAGTGACCATGTGATGTATTCGAGTTGACTGGACGGTAGAGGGGTCTTCAACATTGTCTTTATTGGCCACCAACTGTCTAACATTAGTAGGATAAAAATCATAAGGTTGAGAGATGACATTGACCAAGTTGGTTTGAGTTGGTTCATGTTGTGGAACCGTGACAACTTGTAGTGACTTAGATGTCATGTTTCTGGGATCATGTGAGTCAAAAGACTCGACTAAGTTGGAATCAGCTTTAGCGGATCATTCGTCTAAACTTGTGAGCTCACTTTCGCGTTAGTTGGCAGAGAAGAGAAGTCTTGGTTTATGATATGGGAAGACATTTTCATAAAAAACAACATGTCTTGATGTATAAACACGCCCAGTGAAAGAAAAGAAATAATGGTAGCCCTTGTGATGATCACTACAACCCAGAAAAATACATGGTAATATTTTTGGATCAAATTTGTTGGTTGCATAGTCCCAGAGATATGGAAAATATCGACATCCAAAGACTCTTAAGCTTGTGTAATCCGGATTCTTTTTCAAAAACCTTTTCATAAGGAGTTTGTATAGGTAAGCTTGGTGTAGGTAGCCGATTGATAATCCATCTTGCCTTTAAAAAAGCTTCCACACATAATCAAGTTGGAATTTGAGAATGAAAGAACATGGTCAATCCCAGTTTGGTGACAGACTATTGTTTTCGTTCAGCCATACCATTTTGTTCTGGAGTTTTTGGATAACTTTTATAATGGATGATCCTGTTTGACTTTAAGTAAGTCTCGAGTTCAGTACTCCCGAACACACCCCCTTCATCAGTTTGAAAAATCTTTATTTGTTTTTCAAAGTTTAAACATACTTATGAAATTCAATAAATTTGGTGCATAATTAAGATTTATGTCTTAGGAAAAATATCCAGAAGAAATGAGAATATTCATTAATAAAGACAATAAAATCTGAATCTTTAATAAGAAATAACAGGAGTGGGTCCCCATAGATCACAATAAACTTTTCAAACAATTTTGTGCAATGGTTATCAACAAAAAGAAAAGGAAGTCTACTTATTTTGCCCATTTGGCAGCTTTCATATATAGAACTTTTAACGAACTTTGAAGTTATTGAAATCAAATTATTTTTTTCAAGAAATTCAACAACCTGAGCATGCACATCCCAAGTCGTTGATGCCAGACTTCTCAACTGGAGTTTCTAAACCATGAAGAAAAGAAGACTTGCTTTTTATGATCACCCTTGTTTCTTGAGTTGTCAAATTCATACAGGTCACCTACTCTACTCCCTGTCGTCATTTGTCGAACCATCCTCTTGTCCTTAATCACAAAACCATCAAATGAGAACTCAAATAAATAAGACATATCAGAAGTTAATTAACTTACAAACACTAGATTCTTTTTAATCGTAGGAACGACCAAGACATTGTTCAGGTAAAGAGAATGATCACCATTCTCGATTTTTGTGGATCCAACATGTGTGATATCCAATCTGGCACCATTTTCAACCATAATTTTTTCTGACCCATAATACTTGGAGCATGTTTTGATATTATCTGGATTAGCAGTAATATGCGAGGTGGCTCCTGTATCAAGAAACCAATCTTGATTTTGACTATCAACAAGTTTCGAGATTACCTGGATTAACATCTTCAGCTTGATAGGCATGATTAAAGCGGTGCCAATAGTTAACAACATTGTGATTCATTTTGCAATATATTTGAGAGAAGATCCCCTTTGCTTTTCCTTGATTGCCTTTAGCATGCGATTGATTAAAACCAGATTTGATTTTGTTTTGATTGAATTGACTGTCATTCTGTTCGGCTTGGATAAAATTGTCCCTTTGAGTTAAACTATTGCTTTGTATTAAACTATTTTTTCTGATTAGTAAATTTTTGGCCAAAAAATACAGAGTTCTCATTCACACCTTCTTCATATACGATGCACATGGTTTCACGCCCTTGAAGTAAGCCAACCACTTCATCATATGATGAAATTGATGACTTTAACATAGTTGTAATAAATGCATCGTGCTCATGACCAATCCCATTAAGGAGCCAGAATACCATGGTTTCATTTTCCATGGGCTTGCCAATGGCTGCAAGTTCATCACAAATTTTTTTGAACCCATTGACATATTCATTTACTGAGAGGTTTTTTTTTTCGATATGACTGTAACTTTTGTGTTAGTTGGAATTCATGTTCCTTCAAAACATAAGCAAAGGCCTTAATAAGAGTATTCCATACCTCACTAGATGTTTAGCGGCCAACGATGAGACCCAGTACTTTCTCGAACAGAGTGCCTATGATCCATCATCGCAATAGCCTGTCAGGTTTTTTTCAGGCAATAAACTCCAGATTTGAGACGCCATCAATGGTCTGAGCTGAAATTAAAGTTTCTCCATCAACAAATCCAAGCATGTCTTGGCTCTCAATAAGGCCAAGCAATTGTGTCTTCCATAATAGAAAATTCGAATGATTAAGTTTAATTATAACAAAGTTCGCCACATTCAGGTGGAAGGGGCATGAAAATTTAATAGAGCATTCAGTGGATGTTGGCGCCATTAAAAAGAATTCACCAATCACCCAGAATCAAAGATGCTCTGATACCATAAAAGAAAAGATTCACACACAATTTTTAATATGGTTCGGTGAACTACCACCTACATCCACGATACTCTACTCAACTCATCACGTGTGGAGTTTCTTCACTATTTAAGAGAATTACATTGTTATTGACTTTTGTTGATTTTTCTAGATTCTTCTTTTCTATAACATTGTTACATTTGCTACCTTGACCTCTCTTCATTTTAACTGAATTATCTTTAATATCAAGATTATCGTTGATAACAATAATCTTGATATTCTTTGTATTAGCTTCACAGTTGATATTGTTAGTATTCTTGGTCTTTATCATATCATAACTGTTTGAGAGAGTCCTATTGTTGATGGCCTTTCACGTTGGCTTCACGTGTAGCCTTATCAAAACTTCTTATGAGAGTCCTTTTATCGTGTTTGATATTATTGGGATCTTTATCGGGACTAGCTTCACATTTGGCCTTATTAGCATCTCTTGTGAGAGTCCCACTATCATGGCTGAGATTGTCGTGATCTCTATCATAACTGACTCCACATTTGACCTTATTCACATTAGCATTATTGTAGCCGATATTCTTGATGCCATTAGCATTATTGTGCCCAGTAAGCTCGACACATTTGACCTTAGCATTATCGTGCCTAATATGCTCGTTCTTGTCATTAGCTCTTATGTTAACAACTGCCACCTTATTAAGCTGGTAGTAGAAATTATAAAGTAGAAGTGGCAAATGCCACCCCAATTCCCTTATTCCCTTTTTTTCGTACTCCCCAAACAGTTGGTGGCGCTGTGTATTCCTCAGGTCCACTTCGACTGCCTCCGATAGGCAGTTTCCAAACAGAGCATTAATGCTTGAGCCACTAGATTTGGCAACAACACCCTCTTCGGGATTAGGGATGGCAGTGGACAGAGGGAAAGTGGGGCCCCGCCCTGTTTGGACCGGGGATGACGGGTATGAAACGGGGATGGAGGTGGGGACGAAGGTTAAAATCCATCCCCGTTCGGGGATGGAGGCGGGAATGGACTTACACTTTTCCCCGCCCCACCCCGTCCCCGCCACGATTCCCGCCTAGCCCCGCCCCGCCTCATCTCCGTTTGAACCGGGGATGGAGGACATGAAACGGGGATGAAGGTGAGGATGGAGGTTAAAATTCATCCCTGTGCGGGGATGGAGGTTCTAATCTTGAGACGGGGTGGGGGTGGAGACCCTGTCCCCCTCCCCCGCCCCGGTCCATTGTCATCCCTATCCAGGATGCAGCCTGATTTGGGAGGTGGGAGGACCAACTTCCATCCTATCTCCCGGATTTGACAAATACAAGTGCACCCAAAACGGTAGATGTTGATGGCAACTCCATGAACCAACTCCAACACCGGCTTTCCAAACAGAGCCTAAAATGTGTGAAGTTCGAGGAGAAATGAGATTGGTATTAAAAGTGTATGATTTGATATTCAAGTGTTGCATATTTATTTTTATATATTAATTAGCTAGGTTAGCGCGTTTAACATGTAATAATGAGGCCTTTCTGTAATTTTCTCTCTTTCTTTTTTTAATAACTGAGGAATTGACCATCTCACCACCAAGTTCGCTACCGCAAAACCCCAAGTCTCCATTGCCCATCAAGAAGTACGCACTGTCTCCGCATCATGGCCAAAGACGTGCACTGGTGGATTTTTACATGAACCCATCACTGGATTTATGAGAAAATCAAACCAACTACAAATTTATCTATGAAAATAAAGATACTAAAGGCACATTTGGAAGCAAAAAAAAAAAATCCCCATAAGAAAAAAATTTGGTTGTGAGAAGTTTTGATATGATACCTTTAACAAATGAAAAACATTTTGCTCGTTTGTGTAGCATGAGAAAAACAGACTGCAAAGTGTGTGCAAGAGAGAGATACTTGAAAATGATAGTGGGTGAGAGGAACATGAAGGTTGAAAAAAGCTCTTATGACAGCTGATATATGGAACGAGATGTGTTGTGGGTGAATGGTTGCCCTAATGCAAAAAGAAGTTTTTTTTTAGGAAATTTTTCTCTACCCCTAGATTAGATGGAGGAATCTTTCTTAAAAAAAATAATTTTTTTTTTAGAAAAACATTTTTTCAAAAATTTCTTTTCGTTTGGAACGTATATAATAGTTCTAATTTTTTCTTCCTTACTTTCACTTGTCCTACAATTTCCTACTTCCAAATGTGTCCTAAAAGAAATTATGAGAAAATATCTAGAAATTGCAAGAAGTTGACTGAAGCTGAAAATAAACTAAATAAATTAAAAATTAACAAATTTTGGATTCCAAATCTACTATCTGATAAGAAAAATATGTCTGCGGCTGTACTTAAATCAGAAAGGTCTTATCTTAGATAATTTATGATCATAAACTTTATTGTATGAAAACAGCGTGCATGTAATCTGTTAGTAATAGGTTATTTTCTAGGTTCACTCATATACAAGGTCTCTATGTACTTACTTTTTGTTTTTTCTTTAACATTAAAAGCAAATTGCAGCTTACAATGGCTCTGTTCACCTAGTAGGGTTCACTTGTAAATGTCAACAAGTTAACAGGAGGTCGCTATTTCAAAACTCAAGTCGGCGTTCCTTACCACAAGGTGGAAGCTAAAAGTAATCTATGATGACCTCAAGGGTTTTACCAACTCGCGGCTTGTCAATGTGCAGTGGGAGATGAGGTGCTTTTCCATTAGCTTAAGAAACAAAACGCTTTTTTCTCATTTCCTCTTTCTAATTTTCCAAAGCGTTTCTATTCACTCTGTTTTTTTTTTTTTACTAATGGTTACTTTTTTCTAATTTCACTCAATTACCACAAAGGCTTTATTGAGTTTTAAAAAAAAAATGAAAATCTGCACGAAATGCACTCATGTGTCTGATTATTAAGATCGCATTTTTGTTTTTTTTTAACGTCAACAGATGGAACTTATCATACGATAAAAATAAATCCAACCACACCTTTCATCTGATCCAGACTTCATCCAAAGGAGCTGACCCAATACATGACCCACCATGGTAGGGTTTCCCTTTATAAAAGCATAAGCTTTCTGACCGAGCCCACTGCAATTGAGGCCTTGTTTGGGACACTTGAATCAGATGTGCGTCATGGTTTCCCCAAGTACTCTTAGGACATGTTTGATGGCTTGTCCAAAATTGAATAGAACGAAAGAACAAAATAGATAGAACACATTTTCTTTACCAACTACACGAAGTTCAACGTTTGGTGGCTTGTTCACGGAAAGTGTGTTCCTTATGTCCAACGTTTGTTAGATCCGTTGTTCGGACAACATGAATAATGGGTCGAACAAATTCGTTTAATTAGGATAGTATGACTCAATTCATCTAACTACGAGTGTTTTAACATGTTTATTATAGATTTTAACTTCAAAAATGCAAGAAAATGCAAAAAACATGAATTAATTATAAAACTCTAAAATGCAAGAAAATAAATCATAAATAAACCAAAAAAACCCTAAACTACTACAAGAAAAATAAACTATAAATAAGGCATAAAATCAAAGAAAGCATAAATAAACCAGAAAAAAAATTAAAAACCTTAATTCGGTCTTCTGATGTGCTTGTTTTGTTTTCAAAATCAATAGGCAATTTCAAAAAAAAATTGTCAAACTAAAGATACTACCCTATGCAAAATCACACAACTTCCCGAATTATTATCATCGCACCCAAAATAAAATAAATAAATAAATCAAATTTGGCTTGGTCTCGATATAGTTTCAATTCGATGAAGAATCAAACTTAACTCTAAATCAAAATCATAGCCAACAATACCAAAAAAGAAGAAGAGGCAGTCCCAAAGCTGAACCGGTAACTCCACAGCCATTGATTGGAGAAGACGGAGGAATGTGAAGGCTTCTCCTTCTTCTCTGAGGAATCTCCTTCATCGTTGTTGTCTTTGCTCATCTCCTACAGTCTTTGGGTGTCACCGGAGCTCAGGTTATGTCGCTGGGTATCGCCGAAGCCTGAGTGCCTCGCTAGAGCTCAGGCAACGTTGCTGGGTGAGAGAGCGAGAGGCTTTTACATTTATTTATTTATTTTTTGTTCCCTTGTCCCTATTCTTTTCTTAACAGTTGGTTTTATGGTGTTTAGCCCCTAAAATTTATGGGGTTCGATGGCATTTTGTGCATCCGCCGCATCCAACGTTTGTTACAAAAATTGTTGCATCCGCCCCCCCCCCCACCCCCCCCAACAATTTTATTTTTTGAGATAAAATAAAAATGGCTACAATTATTAATAAAAATTGTAGTAGCCGTAGAAACAGGTCGGATGGGCGGGTGCCCGCCCTCGCCAGGTGCTGGATCCGACCCGAGAATCAGGGCTGGGCTAGGACTGGGCTTTTGAATTTTATTTTATTTTATTTTATTTTATTTTATTTTAACTGGGCCGGGAGGCAGGACTGGGCTACCCCAGCTCCGCCTTTGGTTATTCAGGTAGGGGTCGGCCTAACCCAGTGGCCTTTAAAAAAACCAAAAAGTAGGTGGGGCATTTTCATGCGGTTCTTAAAATTTGACACTCACTGTATGAATAAAGACCCATCATGATGTAGTGGATCAAATTAATAACGCTTGGTACATACACTCTATGGACCACCCTCATCAAGACAACCACATTTTGGTTATAGATTCAATTAGCACAATTAATGGTGTCCAAGAACCTCACCATGGACTTCTTTGGTTGTTTTCATCTTATATGGAAGGTAACATTCATGCCCTTTAGGGGGTGTCAACTGGTTGAGATTTGTTCGAACCCAGGTGAAACCAGACCCAGACCTGATTTAAAATTCGGGTTCAACCAGACCCACCATAACAGAAACCATACCTAGATCCTATAAGGATTACATTAACCAGACTCAAACCATACCCAGTAAAATTATATTTTTTATCTTTTTAAAATTGAAAATTTGTAGATCTTTGTCGAAACTCGGTTCAGGCCCGAATCTAGTATGAAAGCTCACAAACCATACCCGGCTTCATATATTAATTGAACCCTTTGTCCGACCCAGATTCTCTTTGAGCATTCTAATTTATCACCAAACCTTGATGGGTTGGGTTCAGGTCAAACCCTACCCATTGACACCCCCTTTTTGGGGACATAGTTTGGCCTGAGGATTTTGTCAGCCTCAGCCACAAGGCATCTGAAAAGACTATAAAAGCCGAGGAGGGAAGAACTAGATATATCAAATCTCTAAGTAACCAGTTTTGCCATTAGTTCCAAAAGTGGGCCTCACCTATTAAAAAAAATATTCAGATATGGGCCATACTTTGTCCGAAAAAAGGCACGTGGGATCTAAGGCCAACATCTATCTTGAAAAGGGTGATTCCTTTTTTGTTTCTTCTTGTGTCGTTCATTGGAAATTGAAAGATAACCTGTTCATCCTCATCAAAAAAATAAAACAGTTATGACAAAATATTAAAATTGTAATTTGACATTTGATTTAACTTTAAAGGACAATAACACACGTAGGCTCTTGTTTTGTAGTTTTCATGAGAACATATGCTTTTTTTGAATTTCAATACGCAAGGCTTTTTTTCTAAATTAAGGGCAAAAAGTTCTCCCTTAAATGAAATTTAATTTCCCAAAAAATTAATTGGCTTTATGTCGCGGATTCCTTTTTTTTATTAGTATCTTGAAAGTATAATGGAGATTGCTCTCCCCGTGATTATTGTTTTTTTTAGAACACTCCCCATGATTAGTGTAATCACTGCTACTGTTTTAATAAAATTATATTTTCTTTAAAGAAAAAAACATAAGAAAACAAAAGAGAAAACCTAATTTTCTGCTTACTTTCCAAGGAACTTAAGACTAGAGAGAAATGAGCAAGATAAATGATTTATAGAGGAATCTTTGAATACACTATTTAAATACATTATGATAGAAAATCCTTGTTTTACTTGTCTTCTTTTTTTTATGAATGAGGTAGGGGATGTTGGATATTTTATATGGTTTTACATGAAATTTATGGTTCATGAACTATATGTAAATGCAAGATCTTATCACGGTTTTTGAATTTTGATTGCACCCTGAACTCATCTAGAAACTTATATAATTTGTGTTAATTTGGAGATGAAAAAAACTCTATCCTCACAACTTTAAATACACTGTTCTTGATGTATCACAAATCATGTTACGGGCACGTGCCTAAGTGAGTTGAGTAATTCAGTTCATCTTATTTTTCCGTAGGATCACTTGAAAATGATGCATTCAAGATATAGACTTACTCTGGGTGCCAGTATGATCAAATCACCTGAGGACTTAACAAAAAATGATAGAGCATGCAACACATATTTATACTAGACCAGACATTGTCTCTTTACCAATTATCACTACAAGAATATGTAGCAATAGCCACGACATTTCCAGTGACTCAAAAAAATGATTGCTATTGAGTGGTAAATAGCAATGACAATAAAAGTGGCTATCGATATAGGTTAATGTGGCTATTATTGGGTAAGCAATAATTAACAACCACACTTTTAGTGGTTGCTATTGGGTAAGCAATAATGTTCGCAATTTGGCTGTTAATACTTGCATATTAATAGTTACTTTGTTAAGTGTTTTTTGATAATTTGCTACAGCCATATTAGTTATTGCTATTAATACTTTTAGTGACGGCTAACACTACAACAAAGCAGTAGATTAGCGACGACCACATTTCGTCGCTAATCCGTCGCTAATCCGTCGCTAACCATGTTAGCGACGGATTAGCGACAACGCGGCGATAGTATGCTTACGTCGCGAATATTTCGACGCTAACTGGCGACGGAATAATTCCGTCGCCAAGTCCGTCGCTAATTACGATGGAATAACGAGCGCTATATTCCGTCGCCAATCCGCCGGTACTAAACGGCGACCACGGCGTGGCGACGGATTTAATTCCGTCGCTAAGCCGTCGCTAGATTAATATGAATAGCGACGGATGATTCCGTCGCTAATCCGTCGCAAAAACGAAAAAAAATCAAAAAAAATTTATTTAAAAATTAATTACCGAGAACTGTACAATTTATATTTCCTGTACAATTTATATTTCCTGTAAATAAAAAATAAACCACACAAAAAAATTCATATAACAAGTATCTATAATAATTAATCGTTCCACCTTAAAACTAAGAAGTTTAATTATTTACAATTCAACAATTACAATTAGGAAAAATAAAAAAAATAGAACTTCTTCAACACAGTCCTCTAATCATCGCCAAGATTTTGTGCGTCTTCTTGTTCATTGTCTTTATCTGTCCCTTCAGCTCCACTACCCTGATTATCGCTAGCAGCCTACACAAGAAAAGAACAGTCAGTATTGATAAACAAAATATAATGAAATAAATTACACACTATATGTGATTCTATCATGTGCTCATGTGTGATCTAAGGCAATAAAAAAACTCTATATGTGATTCTATCATGCTCATATGTGTGCTAAGGCAGTCAAAAAATTGAATATGTGATTATAGCATGTTCATATGTGTTCTAAGGCATATAAAAAAACTCTATATGTGATTCTACCATGCTCAGATGTGCTTTAAGGCAGGCAAAAAACTATATATGTGATTCGATCATGCTCGTATGTGTGCTAAGGCAGTAAAAAAATTGAATATGTGAATATAGCATGCTCATATGTGCTCTAAGGCAGGCAAAGCCAAAAATTTTATATGTGATTCTATCATAAATGATATATAACATGTTCATATGTGTTCTAAGGCAGTTAAAAAACTCTATATGTTATTATAGCATGTTCATATGTGTGCTAAGGCAGTCAAAAAACAGAATATGTGATTATAATATGCTCATATGTGTTATTAGGCAGTAAAAAAACTGAATATGTGATTATAGCATGCTTATGTGTTCTAATGCAATCAAAAAAACTTTATATGTGATTCTATCATGCTCATATGTGCTCTAAGACAGACAAAAAGTTAAATATATATATGTGATTCTATCATGCTCATATGTGTGCTAAGGCAGTAAAAAAATTGAATATGTGATTATAGCATGTTCATATGTGTTCTAAGGCATCTAGAAAAACTCTATATGTGATTCTACCATGCTCAGATGTGCTTTAAGACAGTCAAAAAAACTATATATGTGATTATACCTGAGAGGGACCTGGAATCGAAGATCCCCTATCCTGAACAGCGGCCTTGATCTCATTTCGGAGAAAGGGGGCGACGGTGTATTGGAAGTAGTTATTCAGTGATTCATTAATGATCTCGCGTACATCATCACCGAAAAGAATAGTCGGCTGCTTGGAGCTTATGTCGGCGCAAGAAGTTGGTGAGCCGTAACTGGAAGAACCAATAACTGGTGAAGTGTTCATATTACTCCCAAACCCGAACACGCGACCTTTTTGGGGTTCACCTGCTGCAGTCACCCATGCTGTAGGATCAAATGATGGATGCTGAGTAGCGTCTTCGCCATATCGCTCTACCATTTGTTGCTCATATGCCTCCTACAAAATAATGTTTAAAGTATTCATTAATAATTAATGATAACATTATGATGACTTGCATATATATTGCAATGAATATTAATAGAATTAATACATACCGTTGTCGTTCTCGCCTTCTCTGATACGAAGACTCCCGTGGTCTTCCGTTTATGTGTTTCTACAAACACATCCTTATATGGTACACTGCCTCCTTTTTCTGCTTCCTGCGAAGTTAAATGACAAAAGATTTAGTACACAAATTTGCAACAATACTTATAAAATTAATATTATATATTGATGAGTTACCATTTTCTTTAGGTGGCTCCCAAATGTCTTAGATCCACCTGTGTGTAGATGGGCTTCGGGCATCTTCGATCGATTTTGTGAAGCCTTCGCAGAGCGATTTTTAAATGCATCTCCCGCCCACATATCGCACATTTCATCCCAGTAATCTCTCCTGATAGTAATAGGACCATGGCCCTTCCACAGTAATGGATCATCTACTACGCCAGATGCTTTTTTTGCTGCAGTCTTCATAGTGTGCAGCATGTCTGCAAATCGATTGGCAGCCACCTTCTGCCACACCTTTCTTGCATCATTTTCTTCCACCGTAGTTGCAAAGCGATTCGAAGCCTACAAATATTTTCAGAAAGTTAGTAGACATTGCTTAAATAAATTAAATATGAAACACATTAACTATGAGGAACAACTGTATACCATGAATGAGGACCACAATCTGTCTAATACCTCCTTTGGGTACTCTTTCCATTGAGCAACTGGTCCTGGTAGATGTTGAAGAAGTGAATTCCTAATCTCCCGTACTACTTCTTGTGGCTCAAACCTCGTGCTGCACATGAATTGTTACACAGTAAATATCAATATAAAATATTTAAAAGATATGCAATAATTGAAAACAAAATACTTACGGTCGATTATCGATATACACTATTCGAATGAGTCTTCTTGTGCCAGCCTGAGAAGACCCTGTTTCCTGTGTTGGCTGTTGACTTGTGCGATCAACTGGTGTAGGTGGGTCGTGTACAGGCGCAACATCATCTGTAAAAAAATACACACCAAGTTCTCAGAATGTGCATTTGAACTAATCAAGCATCTAATTAGTTATATGATATACCTATCACAGGAGCCCGTGAAGATGAAGGTTGAGCCTGGCTACTACTGGATGAGCGACCACTATAACTTCCACGAACCATATTCTAACAAATAACATATGTCATACAATACATTCAAATAATTCACATCAAGTATTATAATGCATTCAAGTCATTCACATCAAGCATTGCAATGCATTCAAATAATTCAAATCATTGACATCAAGTATTGCACTAATTCAAATCATTCGTTAATTGCATAAATTATAATACATTCAGATAATTGAAATCATTCGTATCAAGTATTACAATACATTGAAATAAAATTTTTAATCATTCACACCAAGTATTGCAATACAACTCACATCAAGTATTACAATGCATTTAAATAGAGGTTTGTAGTATAAGATTTTGCTCACTAGCTTGAGAATTCTTCCTCGTCACTAGTTTGACTTTCTTCTTCTTCTTCTTCTTCTTCTTCTTCTTCTTCTTCTTCTTCATTGTTTGCCCATCCACTTGGTACATCATTTGGATCACATTCCTCTATGAATGTTTCATCAGCCAATGGAGATATGACATGCATATCATGCGCAACATCGTGACCATAAGCGAAGTCACAGACATCATCTGATTGATAGTAATCACTGTCTTCAGCTAACTCATCTTCTTGTAACTGATCATACTCGGGGTATAGTTTGGATTTCACCTTGCAAACTGCCCACCATTCATTTCTATCTGACTTTTTTATACTCGGATATGAAGTATAATAAACTTGTTGAGCTTGCGAGGCTAATATGAATGGTTCATATGTTCCAAACCTGGATTTATGATTCACCTCCACAATGCCTGAAGCTTTGTCGAGTCTTGTTGCAGTTGGATCAAACCAATGACACTTGAATACCGTAACCCTGTTATTCATGCCTAAGTAAGTCAACTCCATTATTTCCTCTATAACACCGTAGTAATCATGTTCATTTTCACCGTAGCTGCTACCCTTGACACACACGCCACTATTTATCGTTGATTTGTTTATACCGTAGTCTTTTGTATGGAATCGATAACCATTTACGATATACCCGTTGTAGCATTGCACAACTTTGGTCAGACCATTTTCTAAATCACATATTCCTTGATCTTTAACATCACCATGGCGAACCTACGCACAGACATAAACAATTATTGTGATCACGATCAATTAAGTAACTTAGTGTTGTTTATAAGTACAAAATTTATGTTAGCTTCTTTACCAACTGTTTCAACCACTCCACAAACTTAGTTTCACGTTCTTTTTGTACTTCTGCATTAGTGAGATGTGAAACTTTGCTTTGCAACTCCAAATCAAATCGTCTGCAAACCACAAATACTTATATTACCGAGCCATGTATCCACATATAGAACATAAAAGGATTTATAATTGAGTTGCATATACATATACTTACTCGATGTATGGGTCGATCGCTGAACAATTAAAAAGAATATAGATGTGTGCTGCATCTTGCTCTCGATCTGTCAATAGCCTTGATCGGCAACTACCAAATGCATGCCCAAGTGGTTGAAATATCGACAGCTTGTCAGCTACAGTTACTTGTTCTCCATCATCGTTACGGGGCGGGCATGTGTAACGTGTTGAAATATGAGGTTCGAAGTACATAGATGAGAAATTTGAAATCTCTTCTAAAGTGTACGCCTCACAAATAGAGCCTTCTACTCTTGCTTTATTACGAACCTTTTTTTTAGGTCGAACATGCATCTAACAAGAATATACATTTCAAATTTTAAATATCTGTCATTAAAGAGACAAATATAAAAAAACATATACCTTTCAAATGGGTACATCCATCGATATTGCACAGGGCCACCAACCCTTAGTTCATATGGCAAATGTATGATCAAATGTTCCATAACATCGAAAAATGCTGGCGTAAATATCTTTTCTAACAGACAAACAGTGGTGATGACAGAGTCCTCGAGATTCTTTACATCTGATACAATGACCTCCGATGCGCACAATGTTCTGAAAAATTCGCTCAACTCAGACAATACCCCCCATATAGGTTTGTCTAACATATCATGGAATGCTAGGGGTATCAATCGTTGCATAAAGATATGACAATCATGGCTCTTCAACCCATATAACTGTCCATCGTCAATCTTCACAGCCCGAGCAATGTTAGAGACATATCCATCTGGAAATCTCAGTTGTCTCAACCATTGACATACATGTTTTATTTGATCAGGTCCGAGCACGTACTTCGCCTTTGGTTTCAGTACTTTGCCATTATACTCTTTGAGTTCCAATTCTGGTCTTTTACATATTAATTTTAAATCCATACGGGCCTTCGGATTATCCTTCGTTTTTCCTTTAATATTCATTACTGTATTGAACACATTATCAAACACATTTTTCTCTACATGCATCACATCCAAATTATGTCGTATCAATAGGGTCGGCCAATACGGTAGTTCCCAAAAAATAGATTTTTTCGTCCAATTGTGTTCCTTCCCAAATCCACGGAAGGGTGTAGGACTGCGGGCATCTGTTAATACATCTGGAAAGTATCGCAATCTTCTTAAAATCTCTATGCCAGACAATCTTGAGGATGGACCTTCCATTTCAGTTGTGCCTGCTGTAAATGCATTCTTTTGACGTCGGAACGGATGATCGCTGGGTAGAAATCGACGATGGCAATCAAACCAGCAAGGCTTCCTTCCATGCCTCAATCTAAAAGCTTTGGAATCCTCCATGCAGTACGGACAAGCCAACCTCCCATGTGTGCTCCAACCAGATAACATACCATATGCAGGGAAGTCACTGATTGTCCATAGAACAGCGGCCTTCATGTTGAAATTTTGTTTTTTGTGGGCATCATACGTGGTAACACCGTCATCCCACAGTACTTTTAATTCATCAATCAATGGCCTTAGATATACATCAAGATTTTGGCCAGGTGAGGTCGGACCAGGGATCAACAGAGACAAGAAAAGATTTGGACGTTTCATACACAAGCTTGGTGGAAGGTTGTATGGAGTTACAAATACTGGCCAGCATGAGTATGGAGTTGATCTACCCCCAAATGGATTAAATCCATCTGTACATAAACCGAGTCTAACATTTCGCACTTCCATTGCGAAGTTCTGATGAGTACGATCAAAGTGCTTCCAAGCTTCAACGTCAACAGGATGCGTGATCTTGTTTTCATCGTGTCGAACTTTATTTGCATGCCATCTCATGTGTTTAGCTGTCTTTGAAGACATATACAATCGCTGCAATCTAGGAGTGATAGGAAAGTAGCGGAGCGACTTGTATGAAACTTCCTTTGATCTCGTGCTACCATTGCCTCTTGTCTTTGGCTTGAACCGAGGATGCCCACATGACGGGCATGATATGTCGTTTTCCTGCTCCTTGAAATACAACATGCAGTGATTTGGACAAGCATCAATCTTTTTGTAACCCATACCTAGAGCGTTGACCATAACTTTCGCACGATAGAAATTTTGTGGCAATTTCTCATCTTTAGGCAACATACTCTTCACAATCATGCACAAACGGTCAAAACATGATTGACTCAAATTATACTCGGACTTCAAATTCATTAGTTGAAGAACTGCAGACAAGATAGTGTGACTCTCACAACCGTTCCAAAGTGGCTCATCAGCATCTCTAAGTAAATCATAAAATCTACTAGCTGCATCGTTTGGTGATTCTTCATCTACGACAGTTCTTACATCACTAGAACTCATAGCAGAACTCAGTTCTGTTCCTGCAGCATCAAATATCAAATTCGTATATGGATTATCGTGCACCACATTCACCCGTGCATCAAAATCGTTTCTAAATTCTTCTCCATGAAACGTCCAGTTCTGATAATCACTCACAAAACCCTTCCTGTATAGGTGATGTCTAACGCCATGAGGTTCTACAAATCGATTATTCTTACAAATCTTGCAGGGACACCTAATCCGACCTGTGGGATCTACCGTACTGACACTTGCCGTTGCAAATTCAATAAAACTGTCGACACCATCCATATATTCATGCGATAACTCATTGTCCACTATCCTACGGTACATCCATTCACGGTTTGCAGTCATTCTGTCGTATGATGTTACGAATAGTATCCTAACCAGTTAAAAGAGAACCATCAGAATACTATGATGAAGAAAATATCAAATTTATCATGCAATATATGATGTCATACAATCACAAGAATTATGATGCATGCATTGATAACTTAATATTTTCATGTGCAAACTATTCATGACACGATACATTCATTTGAAGCATGCTTTCAGTATACAATTTCACATAAAAGACATAATCAAATTGAAAGTAACTACATGTAAGCATGGATACAATCACATCAAACATTGCAATACATCGAAATAATTCATATCAAACAAATATCAAACATGTATCTGCAGCAAACACACTTCAATATCCCACTAACTACTACCATGCATAGCATGGACTCCGTACTCCAAAAATAAGAACACTTCCATATTCATACATTAAAATCATGCTCAGCATGATCTCTGAACTCCAACAAAGTAGTCCTAGATATCAACAACTAAGTGAGTGTGTGAACAATAAAGTGTTATATTCAATAAATTAAATAACATGTGATGCGCTTGCATCACTTACTCACCACGGGTATTTACCCGATTTGCATTGTTTTTGTCACTTACTTACCACGGGTGGTGGGGCACAAGCGAGTTCTGTTGAGAAATCTGCAAAAAAAAATGATGTTTTAAAATGAATCACCATGAAATTATTCGACCATATTAAATCATAAAACCTTAAAATACAAGAAAATAAATTATAAATAAACCAAAACATCATAAACTATAAGAAAAATAAACCATAAAATTAAATAAAAAAGGCACAATTTAAACCTTAATCAAACAAGGAAAAAACCTGCCCAAATCAAATACAAAAAAATCCTTAATCAAATTAACTAAAAAGTATTAATTAAAAAAATGTGATTTAAATCCCTAATTATAGAAAATAAAAATAAAAACTCTAAATAAATAAAAAAAACCTAATCAAATTAACTATAAAAGCCTTAATTAAAAAATTTTGATTTAAAGTCCTAACCAAATTAACTAAAAATCCTTAATTAAAAAAATTATGATTCAAATCCCTAATCATAGAAAATAAAAATAAAAGCTCTAATCAAATCCAAGAAAACCCTAATCAAATTAACTATAAAATGCCCTAATTTTTAAATTTTGATTCAAAGCCCTAATAAAACAAAATCAAATAAAAAACCCTAATTAAATTAACTACAAATAGCCTTAATTTAAGAAATTTGATTCAATTGCTTAATAAATGAAAATCAAAATAAAAAATCCTAATCAATGAAAATCAAAGAAAACTAAACAATAAAAATAAAATAAAAACCCTAATTTCTGAAAAAAGAAAAAAAAGAGCAAGAAACCAGGGGGTCGACCCCCGGCCGGACACGGCAGGGGGTCGACCCCCGGCCGGACACGGCAGGGGGTCGACCCCCGGCCGGACATCAAAAGGGGTTGACCCCCTGCCGGACAAGGCAGGGGGTTGACCCCTGGCCGGACACGGCAGGGGGTCGACCCCTGCCGGACAAGGCAGGGGGTTGACCCCCTGCCGGACATCAAAAGGGGTTGACCCCCTGCCGGACACGGCGGGGGGTCGACCCCGGCCGGACATGGCGGGGGGTCGACCCCCCCCCCCCCCCGGCCGGACACGGCAGGGGGTCGACCCCCCCCCCCCCCCGGCCGGACACGGCAGGGGGTCGACCCCCGGCCAGACACGGCAGAGGGTCGACCACCTACCGGGGTCGACCGCCTGGCAGAGTCGACCCCCTGCCGGAAAACGCAGGGGGTCGACCTCCAATCCATTTAAGGTGAAATACGTACCTGCGGTTGCTCCGGGCAGCGACGGCGGCAGCGGAAGGTTGACGGAGATCGACTTCCGGCGAACGGTGGGGGCCGGCAGAGAGGTCGACGGGATGTATAGGGCGGCCGAAGGAAGAGGGCGGCAGGAGGGAGAGGGCGGCGGGCGGGAGCAGCGAAAGGAGAAAGGAAAAAGAGGGCTGGGATTAGGGGTAATGCGACATTTAGCGACGGCTTAGCGACGGATTAATTCCGTCGCTAAGTCATCGTAATTCAAAAAACAAAAAAGGCGACAGAAAATATTTCGTCGCCTAGGCCGTCGCTATGTTGCGACGGAATTTTAGCCGTCGCAATTCCGTCGCTAAATGTCGTATTTATTGCGACAAAATATTCTCTCGCACAATCCGTCGCTAAGTAGCGACGGATTTTGCGAGGGAATATAATCTGTCGCTAGTTTCGTAAAATTCTACAAATATAGCGATGGATTCATTTCTCTCGTTAATCTGTCGCTAAGTAGCGACGATATAACTCCGTCGCTAAATTCCGTCGCTAATCAACTATTTTTTTGTAGTGTAATAATTATGTATTAGCAATCACTTTTGCAAGTATCTTTTAATAATTTATTAGTCACTAATAACAGCCACACTTTTAGTAGTTGCTAATACCTATATATATATTAGCAGTCACTTTTTTAAGTGGCCTTTGATAATGTACTACAGTTATGTTAGTAGCTGCTATTAGGTAAGCAATAACAACCACATTTTTTAGTGTGTATTGTCCGTCACTTTCTTAAGTGCCTTTTGATAATCTATTACTTGTTATTGGGTAAACAATAATGGCTACACTTTTAACCACTAATATATATATATATATATATATATATATATATTCTCAAGTGGTTTTTGATAATTTACTACCGCCACATTAGTGACGGCTATTATATAAAAAATAACGACTACAAGCAATTACCGACTATATTAGTGTTTACTATTGTGTAATCAATACCAGCCAGCAAGTAATGTGTGCTGATCGTAATTGTATAAGTGACCCCACAAAGTTTTCTAAAATTCTCATGAATTGTTGGATTGCCGGGATCTTATATGATTTTAATTTGACATCACATTAACATCATCTGTAAAATATTCATAATTGTTTACTACCATCATCATAATCATCTTAAGCAAAAACAGCTAGGAACAACAAGACAGTTGTCACGTTTATCATCATAGATACCATGACCCAGAGGGATAAGACATCATTGTCATTTTCTTTAGTCTTGATCAACCATGAATAATGGTGACCCCCCACCACCAATAACCACAATTATTATCATTATCACAATTATCGATGTGTATTGGTATAAGTTCCTCTCTCTCTCATGGATGGATTGCAACTTTCAGTATCTGAAAATGACTGGCAGTTCCTTCCGCTCTCCTATTCTTCCTTGCAAGCCTACATTGTTGACACTGTTCTCTCTCGCACACACTTTCTTTATATGTGCATGCCTATATTGACCAGAAAATCATAGATGCGTGATTTATCAGCTCAATGCATCTACCATGGTTGGTTTATTAGGAAAAAGACACTTTGGATTGAGTTGATTTGATGTAAAAACCTGATTTTTTTATCATGAAGTTTTTTTTGGCATTGTGGACCATCGATTTTGGAAGCTCTGAAGAAACCAGTTAAATTCGCAGATCGTAATCACAAAGTATCTTGAAATTTTGATGCCACCTCTAATTTCTAAGTGGCAACAGCTATCAAATTTAGATAGAGATCTTTTTCCATTACTCGAGTGCTTTACATCAATAGCGCAGGTATGCCTTCTTTAGCTATGTTGTAGTTGAAATATAGATATGAGATTTTGACAAATTCATTTTTTCTGAAACTGATCCATAGATATTATTGTTAATTAGATCGATTTTCAGATCACGCAGATTCACAATCAACATCATGATATAAAACATGATATAAATCAAGATATACAACAGGATTAACAATAAATCAAATCAGAAACAGGAAGCAAGCATGTCGGTTTCCGCATAACACCAAAATCCAAACAATACCAAATAGACAAACAGTTGCATAAAACACAATAAAAACAATGAAAGCTTTGGGGTGTTCAAGCTTGGCTCATGCTTCTGCTGACTCAATTTCCGAGTTAGCATTAGCTCGTCTATAAAACAGAATATATCTAATCATAGCATAAAGTAACAAGATTTGAACTCTAAACCTAATGCTTGTAATTTGTAAGTCGAACAATTTGAATATATGTTCTACCACCGCGGGGGTCTTCCGCTTGGCCAGTGGGGTGGTTGTGAAGGTGCTGAGATGAAGGCACCTGAACAACCCCCACTGGCGCACGGGTGTGTATGTACCTTTCAAAGGCCGGCCAGGTAAGGCAGTGTAGTCATGGGGCCTCACCCAGGGTTTTCCTCATTTCGGATAGGGTTCCCCATCATAAAAAAAATGAATATATATTACATTATTCTAATAAAAATTACACTTAAGATACATTTATTATCACTTAAAATGCCTATACAAACTAAGCCGAGCCAACACCTATTGTTCATGTTCGCTTCCTTGACCTATTTTACCTACTCCGATGAGCTTTTTATAAGCTGAGCCCTGAGTGCTTCAGCTAGTTTTACAACCCTAAGAAGGAAGAAAAAAAATTGAGAAAACTAGGAAAAGTAAAGATCAGTCAAGAAGTTAAAGCAAAGAATGGTGAATCAGAAACTATGAATAATTTCGTGTAAACAGAAAAGGTAATACAGTAAAATTCGCGTGTTTGGTTAAGATGAAAAATATATATAAAAAAAAACAGTCACGATGTTGATATATATATATATATATATATATATAAAGTAAAGGGTTTTCAGAATATAAGGTAAAGGTCATAAACTAATCATATTTAAAACTATAGACAAAAAACTAATACAGTAAAATTGGCTTACTTAATTAAGGTGGAAAATGCCAAAAGTACACGGGTTTTTGAAATATAAGATAAATCCTTAGCTAAATGGTAATTTCTTAAACAAAAAAAAGAAAATATTCAGAACCCCTATTTCATACATTTTCAGAGCCCCTTCAACGCATTAACAGTGAATAAGCTGTTAATAATGGCACTGATGTCACCAATAAAAAAAAGTCCACTTTTTTCTAAATATAAACAAAAGGGAAAAAACAACGTTTTATTAAGGGAGAATCCGGATGCCCCTATTAATCGTTGGGGTATGTTTGGATTAGTGGAATTGGAATCTAATTCCACCAAAATTCTTCCATCAAATATGGGGGAAAAGAGAATCTTGGTGAAATCAGATTCTGATTCTATCAATTCCCCCGATTCCAAACATACTCTTAACGAAAAGCTGAATTTGTTTTCTGGACCCCAATGAAGGTTTTCAGTTTATCTCACTTTTTTCTGGATGAAGGGCAGGCTGCATGCAGTCTCCTTAAAAGGTAGGGGTGTCAACGGGTCAGGTTTGCTCGACCAGAACCAAACCCTATATGATCCAGGTATGGTGTTAAATAAGAAGAGCCGATTAAGACCTGTGTCTGGACCTGAAGGTCTGATTAATACATGGATCCGGGTATAGTTTGTAAAATTTTATATCAAACCCAGACCCGACCCAAAGTTTTGATTAAGACTCATAATTTTGCAATATAAAATAAAAAAAAAATATGATTTTACCGGGTATGGTCTAAGTCTGGTTTATGTAATTCTTATCGAGAGTTCGGGTATGATTTTTCTTATAGTGGACCTGATACCATGCCCTAAAATTCAGTCCAGGTTTCACCTGGATCCGAACTGACACCCATCCTAAGAGGAGAATAAAAAAAAAGGAACCTACTGGTCGGTTGCCGCCACATACATTATAATATTTAAAACACTTCCAAAATAACTTCTAACTTTATTGACAAGTTAAGCAAGCTGTTATGACTATGTGATTGAAAAACGTAAGCACCTTTACGTCACGTCTTAGGCATGCCTCGATGAGGTAAGGAGTGACGTTTGATACCCAGTTACAAGATGAATAGGACGGACAAGGTACCTTTACGTGACGCAGAGAACACCTATGTCACAAAGATACGTGGAAACGAGTCCGAATCGGTGCAGTATAATTTCACACAAAAAACCGTGCATTAAGCACCTGACAGTCCCTGTCCCCAACATGGTGGGTGATCAGGTGCTTAATGCACAAATATTTCTGCTATCATATTGCAGTTGATATTTTCACCGTCGAACCCGGGACCTCGGACTCGAAATTTTGAAATCTTTTTGGAAACACAGGATACGAGGACACAGAATTTTAAAAAAAATTAATCAATAAAAAAAATTATAACTTTTAATATTAAAAAATTTATTAAAATAAAACTAAAAACATTAAATAATATTAAAATATTTACTATAAGTGTAGTGTGTCCGATGATTCCAATAAAGACACACCAACAAAATGGCGTGTCCCTATGACATAGCTGTTAACCTACCCCACAGGGCCAAGACCCCACTACTTCTTGCACTTTGGTCATTTTCTCTTTGAACATCGGACACGTCGTCTTGGCCGTGGTGAATTAGTAATAAAATTTTAATATTTTTTAATATCATTTCAATAAAAATATATTTTCATATTAAAATATGGAAAAGAACTTTTATTGAAGAATTTAAAAAATTTCTTATCCTCTTGTTTCATTTCAAAAAAAAATAAAAGATCTTGTGAATCGGACACGAGTCGTATATTCTCATATCCGCGTGTGTCTTTGTGACGTTGCTTTAACCTCTTCGTCAAACATGGAATCGGACGTACCCACGAGAATCTCGGTCGTACACGCACCAAGCCAACTTTGTGGAGGAGGACAGAGAAAAAGTAATCCCTACGTGGCCATATTTTAAAAAATATTGACAAATAAAATATTTTCTCATCTGTTTTTGACATTTAAAATATCATAATATTTTTTGTTTTTAATAGTGCATTAAACTTATCACAGTATTTATATTTTTATTGACTAATTTCAAAAATATATTTCATATAAATATATTTTCATTGTCTTTACGAAAATTCAAGAAATGTTTTAACACGAAAACATGACCAAAAAACAAAAGAAATAATTTCTCGTAGAAATTTTGTCTATTGCTTTTTAATCGGTGTGAAAAAATATGTCCCCATTTGCTGCTTTCTTTTTCTTTCCTTGTTCTTTTTGCCGCCGATGGAAATCTACCAAGTGGCGATATGACCACCATCTCTAATTAAGCTAACAAAGTATGAACGGCGACTAAGCCCGCACGCCAACATTTTTTTCCTATAGAAAAGGTATATGGTTCGCATTTAAAGAGAGAGAGATTCTTATGATTATAAAAAGGAAAGGAGGAGAGACTAACAGAACGCCAGGGGCTTTTGAGAGAGAGAGAGAGAGAGAGAGAGAGAGAGAGAGAGAGAGAATGGTGAAATCCCCAGAGGAACAACACCCACAGAAGGTGTTGGGTTGGGCAGCCAGAGACTCCTCCGGCCACCTCTCCCCCTTCAACTTCTCCCGCAGGTCTCTCTCTCTCATTCTCTCCTTCTTCTTTATTACCTTTTTTTTCATTCTTGGTTATGTCCATTATGCGCTTCTCTTCTTCTAATTAATGGCTGAACAGTAATGATGTTGGTGGTTCTTTAAGTTGTCTTTGTTAGTGGTGTTATTTGTTCTTGTTTTTCCTTTACTTGATTTCGGCTTATGGGGTATCTTTTTCTGAGGTTTTTAGTGAGAGGGGTTGGGTAGGAAAGAAGTGGTGAGCATGCATCAAGGAGAGGCTCTTCTTGTTATTGTGGGTTTCTTTTTTCTTTTGCGGGCATGGTGGCCTTCTCTTTTCCTCTTTGCAGATTTCGAGCTAGGACCCTCTGTAGCACCTCCAGTTTTTTTTCCTTTTCGTTTTCTACTAAAAAGGATCCAGAGAGAGAAAGAGAGAGGGGGATATTAATGGATCGGAATTTATCTGATGTCCGACCAAATCTAACTCAGATTAGCCGGATTCCAAAGCTAAATTGAATCAGATATTTCAAGTTTTGCTACTGAATGTGACAGATGTCTTAATCTGATTACATGTAAAAAAGAAAAATGATTCAATGAGTTTTCATTCATCCAAATCTGCAAATACTCTCTCTCTCTCTCTCTCTCTCAAGCAGGTTTTTGAAGGGCTTCAAAAATCAATGGTTTCAAAACTTGTTTATTTTCAAATCTCAAAAAACCTTAATTTTTTTTTATCTAAAAAGCACGAACGAGTGCATGTTGCTGACAAATGGATTAAGGGTTTTACCGGCAAAGCGTTAGCGCCATTCACAGTGTGTGGACATCAGAATGAACCGTTTACAGACTGTAGGTGGTAGGTGTAAGGGTTTTATTGACAAATCGACCCCAAGGGTTTCCCTTTCTAACGCCGGTAGGTGCTCTTTGTTAAGTTTTTGGCTTAGGAACAATGCCGTCAGTATCTGCCTGTATCAGCCGATACGCATCGTATCTGCAGAAAAATGATATGCTTCAATCTTGAATCGGTTATTTTTTAATAAAAAATACTTTAACATTATTTTTTTTAATATTATTTTAATGACTGTAACATGTGTCACGTTCTGATTGATACATAATATTTTTTAATTATTTTTAGCCTATTCAGAATGATTCAGTTGAGTATGGTATCGACCATTCGCCTGAATAGTTGGCCAGCCAAACGATACAGGGCCGATATCGATCCTGACAACAACATTGCTTTGGAGTGCCAAATTAATAGCATCGAGTCAGAATGAAGGAAGTGTTGGGTCAGTGGATAGCTGGTAGTAGATTAATTGTAGTTTTCACTGATGTGGGGTCCGCTTAATTTGCTGAGTGACAGGGCCAACGGTGCAGAGGATGTGACCTTCAGGATCCTGTATTGTGGCATCTGCCACTCCGACCTTCATACGCTGCGCAACGAGTGGGGCAACACAACCTACCCCATCGTCCCCGGGTGGGCACCCTCTCTCTCTCTCTACATATCTATATTAATGTTTGAGGCCGTGTTTGGTAACTATGACCTTACATATGTGTTCAAACATATTATATTTACTGGGGATCCATTATTAGATCACGTTTTTACAATGAAAAAATATGATTTCATGAATATTTATATTTATAAAAATTCTAAGCCGTCGATCTTTGAAGCCTTATAAATACTTGCTCGCATGCCATAATCAGATGATCTACTAAACAGAACGTATAGATCATATTTATAATGTGAGATTATAAAAAAATTACAAAAAAATTGAAAATTAAGACTATCCCCACCCTCCTACTCTTAAGAGGAATCAATCACTCTATAGAAGAGAGCGTAATGTCGGACGAACTCGAACGTACGTGCTCCAAGTTTTTAGAAAAAGAGCCTTTAGTGATATGTCGCGATTGCTGCTCCAAGTTTTGCACTACAATCAACGGCACATAAGCGTCCAACTTGGGTGCTCCTAACCGTCCATAAGGATGCACACGAGTCCGTTTGAGCCAAGCTTGGGTGAGCTTGGGCTTGCTCGGCTCGGCTTGAGAAGAAAATGTGATTGTTCAAGTTCAACTTGAGCTCAAGCCTAGCTTGAACAATATTGCCCAGGATCAGCTTGGCTCGAGCCGAACACCTTTAATATAAAAATGCTTTCAAAGTTTTTGGAATTTGTATCAAAAGCCTTTTTGAAAGAGAGGAAGATGGTGAGATTTGAACCCACTTCACTTTCAAAGTGCATACGAGTTCAAGCTTATTTCATTTAGTTTTTCAAACGAGTTTGAGCTGAGCCTAAATGGATCGAACTCAAGCTAGCTAACCATCCATATAGTATATATAGTATGGACAGTGCTAATTTCCTATGTTTTAAGTTATGTTTGGCAAGTTTGACCCACATATATATGTTCAACATGTTTCATTTAATAGGAATCGATCATGCTTTTTCAATGAAAATATGATTTTATGAGTTTTTAAATTTGTAAAAATTTGAGGCACTGATTTTTTAAGCCTCATAAAAGCTACTCACGTTATAATTAGACGATCCAAAAGCCTATTTCTACTAAAAAAAACTATTTAGATCACACTTATAAGGTTCGATTCTAAAAAATGAATTAAAAACTTGAAAATATAGTCCGTCCACAACCAAAGCGTGTATATATATATATATATATCCAGACATGTGATCCGAATCCGAAATTGGAGGTGGAACGACCCCATTTCATTGCACCCAGTTGGAGGTGTTACCCAGGTATTTGTCATCATAATGTTGAATAAGGAACGGCCAGGATTGTATCTGCAGGCACGAGATCGTGGGCGTCGTAACTGAGGTGGGTGCGAACGTGGGCGAGTTCAGGGTCGGGGATCACGTCGGGGTAGGCTGCCTCGTGGGAGCGTGTCACACGTGCGAGAGCTGTGAGGTAGACCTCGAGAACTACTGCAACAGTCCGATCTTCACCTACAACAGCCGGTCCCAAGACGGGACAGTCACCTACGGCGGCTACTCCGATTGGATCGTGGTCCACAAGCGGTACGTGATCCGGATTCCCGACGGTCTGTCACTGGCGGCCGCGGCCCCGCTGCTCTGCGCCGGCATCACGGTGTACAGCCCCATGAAGTACTACGGCATGACCGAGCCGGGCAAGCACCTGGGTGTGGTCGGGCTCGGTGGGCTCGGCCACATGGCGGTCAAGATCGGCAAGGCCTTCGGACTGAGGGTGACGGTCGTCAGCACGTCGCCAGCCAAGGAGGAGGAGGCCCTCGACGGTCTGGGCGCGGACTCGTTCCTGGTCAGCCGGGACCCAGAGAAGATGAAGGTAAATGGAGCCAATCAATCAAACCATGCCGTCTATCTCATAGATGGATGGACAGCAATTGGCAGCTTCTCTTTGAGGCACATTTGGTGGTTGCTATGCTCATGTTTTCTACTTAATCTGGCTCTGCGCAGGCTGCTGCTAACACTATGGACTACATCATAGATACTGTTTCGGCAGCACATGCATTGGAGCCATTGCTGGGCCTCCTCAAGCTCAATGGGAAGCTCGTCATGGTCGGGGCGCCCGATAAACCGCTTTCTCTGCACGCCTTCCCGCTGCTTTTCGGTACGTAACTGAACGGGCTGCTACTCTCTGTGCCTGTGCCCCAGGTTCGAGCGAACCTGTGCTAGGCTTAAATGAGCCTAGCATGGGCTTACCCGGCTCGTTGTGCGGGTCTATTAATTTTGGGTATACATCTGTCATGTCTTTTTTTGGTCCTTGGAGTAAGCAGTGAGAATCAATTTAATCAGGGAATTCAATGGCTAATTATGATTTGCAAATTCCAATTTTATTCCAAACCAGTGTATGCCAACAATGGCCATGTTGGTCATTGTTATTACATATTTTGCAGGAACAATGGAGTTCATGGTCTTGATCATGCTTCACCCATTGTCTTTCGATTCGCCGGAATCGGAACGGTTCTAACTAATAGCTGACATCTTATTACACTTTTTTCTTTCTTTTTTTGGTGTGCAAGGGAGGAAGCTCGTGGGAGGAAGTATGATTGGGGGTTTGAAGGAGACACAGGAGATGATGGACTTCTGTGGCAAGCACAACATAACAGCCCATGTGGAGGTTATCAACATGGACTACGTTAACACCGCAATGGATCGGCTGTCCAAGTCCGATGTCAAGTACCGATTCGTTATCGATGTGGCAAACTCGCTGTCCAGTTAGACATTGCCAGGTGGGCTTTTGAGGGCACAATGGCTTGTCCTGGCCATGTTATTTCTTAGGTAGTTCCTATTAGTGGTCGTAATCTTCTTGTCATCTATGGCTTATCGGGGATGCTATTCCTTTTAAGGTATTCCTAGTTTGTTGCATGTCTAGGTCACTCATTTTTAATGCTGTAACAGTGGGAATTAGTTTGGGACTTGTTGCTTTTATATAATGCTAAGCGATAAAGTTGCACCATCTAACCAAGGATACATCATTTTGGATCCATTCAAAACCAAACCTATTAGAGCAAACTGAAATTTGTTTTCTCCATCTGATTGCATGTGTTTTTAGGCTTGGGCCTTGCATATTCATAGGCTAAGAAATTTAGGCTCGTTCAAGGGGCCCCCGATCACAGCTTTGATTGGCTGGCCATCTCTGCTAGTGGCTGCTTATGAACGTCACCAAGTTGACAGGATGTCACGAGTGAGTTTGAAACCCACAAGTGTTGCAATTTTCAGGAATTTCGCAATCAACAACAATGAAACTCTTGACGAAATTCAGAAGTAATGTTTTGATTTTCGTACAATAGTACCACAATTTTCACATCTAAAAAAAAATTCACATCACCGCATGCAAACTTCGTGAATTTTGCAAATTTTTTTATAAATTTCGTAACTAACAATGTGAAACTCTTGACGAAATTCACTAGTAGTGCTAAAAGGTTCGAAGAAGAAGATAGCCAAGAATAACAATTCTATTCCTTTTTAATAGATTCATACTAACGTACATGATTTACCCCTTTTTATAATCTACAGCCGTTACAAATCGTATCAAGGCTTACAGCCGTTACAAACAAAAAAATGGAAAGATCTGATATGCCTTTCTAAATCAAATCCGTAGTTCACGCATATCATGTCTTCAGATTCCGCAGTTGCACAAGATCATGCCTTGGATTGATCATCTTTATCTTCCAGTATGCCAACACTCCCCCAAAAACTAGGTGTATAGAGATCAAATAAACCTAGTCTGCTCTCTTCCTAATGCTTCGGTGAACATATCTGCCATTTGATTTTGAGAAGAGAGATGTTTGATTTGAATTACACCTTCTTGAATCTTTTCTCGCACAAGATGACAGTCTATGTCGATGTGTTTTGTTCTTTCGTGATAGACTGGATTTGCTGCAATTCGAATTGCAGCTTGGTTATCACAAAAAAGCGTCAGTGGTCTGGAAGTGTCTACATGCATATCTCTGAGAAGATTCCTTAACCATATCACTTCACTGACTGCACTTGTCATAGCACGATATTCGGCTTCTGCTGAGGACCTTGAAACTGTAATCTGCTTTTTTGTCTTCCATGAAATAGGGGAATTTCCATGAAATGCACAGTATCCGAATACTGACCTTCGCGTATCTGGGCATCTGGCCCAGTCAGAGTCACAAAACATTTTCATCTCAAGACTACTATTACTGCTTAATAAAATTCCTTGACCAGGTTTACCTTTCAAATAACACACCACTTTGAGAGCTGCATTCATGTGAGGTACTCGCGGTTCGTGCATAAATCTGCTCAAGACGTGTACTGCAAAAAGAATATTAGGTCTGGATATTGTCAAATATATTAATTTTCCTACCAACCGACGATACTTGGATGGATCCGAGATAAGTTCCCCTTGTGTGTTTGATAGAGATAGATTTTGTTCCATCGGAAATTCTACCAGTTTTGCCCCCAACAGACCCATTTCATCAAGGATCTCAATGGCATATTTTCTTTGAGATATAAAAATGCCTTTTCTAGATCTTGCTATTTCAAGACCCAGGAAATACTTCAAGGACCCAAGATCCTTCATGTGAAACTGACAATTCAAATGTTGCTTGAGTTCAAGGATGATATTGTTATCATTAACTGATAGGATCAAGTCATCAACATATATGAGCACAACAATAATCTTGTTATTCTGAACCTTAGTAAACAAGGAGTGGTCTTCTTGAGACTGAATGAATCCAAACACTTTTAGGGATTGCAAAAATTTGTCAAACCAATTCCTGGGTGCTTGCTTGAGTCCATATAAGGACTTATGTAACTTGCACACAAGGTTCTCCCCTTGTCGAGAAACCCCTTGAGGAAGAGTCATATAGATATCTTTATGTAAGTCCCCGTGAAGAAACACATTATGTACATCCATTTGGTGTAATGACCAGTCTTGAACTGCTGCAACTGCAAGGAGACAACGGACAGTAACAAGTTTTGCGACACGAGCAAAAGTCTTGTGATAATCAAGACCCTCTTGCTGTGAGTAGCCTTTAGCCACGAGATGAGCTTTGTAACGTTCAACTGAGTCATCCGAGTTGTACTTGACTTTATACACTCATTTACAGCCGATTGGCTTAGCACCTACAGGCAATGTAGTGACAATCCAAGTGTGGTTATCCTCAAGAGCCTGTATCTCAGACTCCATGGCTTGTCGCCAATTCAAGTCCTTGACAACTTGATGGAAAAATTGAGGCTCACAGATAGTAGAAATAGCACGAGAAAAATTTTAATGAGTAGGGGAGAATTTAGCAAAAGATATGAAATGGGAGATAGGGTAACGAGTGCCATGAGCATGACTTACCGTGGATGCTGATGATGAAGTAGGTGAGCTCTGAGCAGTGGAGCAATAAAAATCTCGTAGTCTGATAGAAGGTTGTCATGCTCGAGTAGAGCGCCAAGGGCCAAGCTCCGAATCGGGTTCATAAATAGAAGCTGAGGAGTTAGCATGATCAAGAACATGTTCAGATGAGGAGGATGAAGCAGAATTAGATGTCGGTTCAGGTAAGGTGTTGGAAGGTGAATCTAGTTCAATGATGGTCAGTGGCAACACAGTCGAAGAAGGTTCCTCTACAAAGGACCTAAAGGGAAAATGTTGCTCTTCAAAAATGACATCTCTACTCGTAAACACTTTTTTTGTTTGAAGATCATAAACAAGATAGCCTTTTGACCAAAAGGATAACCCAAAAAAACACATTTTGTCACCCTGGAATGAAATTTAGACTTAGGATTTAAGTTTGTGGCATAGCACATGCAACCAAAGACACGAAGATGAGAGAAAATGATTTTTTTTTATACATTTTTTTATAAGGCGTGAGTCCATGCAAGCGAGGAGTGGGAGTTTTGTTGATCAGATATACGGTTGTTTTAACACATTTGCCCCAAAATTTTAATGGCAGATGCGCTTGGAAGCGAAGAGCTCAGGCAACTTGAAGAATATGCCGATGCTTCCGCTCAACAACGCCATTTTGTTGAGGGGTGTCAATACAGTTGTGTTGATGTAAAATACCAAGTTGAGATAAGAAGGTTATCATATCGTTTGAAAAAAATTCTCCCCCATTATCTGAGCGAACACATTTAACACAGACACTAAATTGATTATAAACCATACGAATAAAATCTTGTAAAAGATATTTGGTTTCATGTTTGTATCGCATCAAATAAACCCAAGTACATCTAGTGTAGTCATCTACAATACTTAAAAAATAATGTGCCCCACTTAGAGAGGATTGAGAATATGGTCCCCAAATATCACAATGAATGAGTTCAAAAGATGAAAGTGCAATAATGTCACTAGATGGAAAAGGCAATCGGGTTTGTTTAGAGCACTGACAGACTTCACACAAGCAAGAATGAGACATAACAATAGATTTATCATACTTAAAAAAAGACTATTCCTAGAGGAAGCCGGATGACTGAGTCGCCAATGCCAGAGGTTGAACGTATAACGACTATGAGAAGACCGTATGAACAAGGTTTGGTTGATTAAAAAGGTATAGACCAGCTCTTTGCTCACCCAATCCAATCATCGTCATCTTGGTTTGCTCCTGCATAACACACTAATTAGAAGAGAAGATAACAGAACAATTTGAATCATGAGTAAGTTTACTGACTGATAGAAGATTACACTTAAAGGATGGTACAAAATAAACGTTTTGCAATGTGATCTCAGGTGAAATAGCACATGTGCCTATGTGAGTGGCAAGTGCAAAAGTACCATCAGGAAGGCGGACTTGAGTTGCAGAATCATAGGGTGAAGTATTATCTAACATATCAATCGATGACACCATATGGTCACTAGCACCAGTGTCAATGATCCATGATTTATTGGGAGGAGTTTGGAAAGAAAGACTCATACCAGCCAGGTGAATGAAATTTATGAATGGCTTTTCATTGACTAAGGCTAAGAGTTTGTGATACTGCTCCATTGTCAATGATGGAGCCACACTTGAGAAATCACACTTAGGCATGTCGTTAAAATGCTCCTTAGATGCATTAGATATAGCAGCTATGGGACCTTGCTTTGGTGTCTTGCCCTGTTTTGTGGCAGTGTGAACAAACCATCTTTTGAGGAAAGTTTGGCTTTCCTCGTCCTGGTCGTCGATCATATTCTGGAGTGACTCCTTCATGGACCATAAAGGCAGCTCGTCCCAAGGTTGGTGAAAGTGTGCAAGCTTCCCTTTGATTTTCTTCCTGGAAAACTAAAGAATAGACTTTTGCAAGAGAGGGCAATGGTTCCATTAATAGAATTTGTCCTCGAATTGCTCCATATGAGTCATTCAGTCCCACAAGGAACTGAATTACTTTTACTTGTTGTTGATGCTCAATCAACGTTTTTATGCCTCCACAAGACCAAGTAGGCAGCAGAAGATAAGAGGAGAGCTCATCCCAATAGCTCTTCAGTTTTGTGAAATAGGATGCAACCGAAGAGCTATCTTGCATCAACCTGCAAATTGCGCTTCAAATATGATAGATTCGAGGTGCACTACTTTGAGAAAAATGTTCTTCCAAATCGTGCCATACTTCTTGAGCAGTTGATGCATATATGACTCTCTCAGCCAATTCCTTGGATAAAGAATTGATGATCCATGAGAGAATCATATGATTGCATCTAACCCATGATCCATAATTTGGAGAGCTTGCATCGGGTTGAATGATCGAACCGTCTACAAAGCCGACCTTATTTTTTGCACTCAATGCCTTTACCATAGATCGGCTCCATGTTACATAATTATCTTCAACTAATGGTTGGGATACGGGTTGTCTGAGTGGTGGAGAAAGTATGGGTTTCCTCCTACTGGAGCTGCAGGAGACTGGGTTTCTTCAGTTCCATCTCCTTCGTTGTTGCTCATGATGGTTGATCGCAGGTACAGAGTAATCACACTTTAACACTTGTAACATGAGAATCAGTACTTGGCATGCCTTCTTTCACCATGCTAAAAGGATCGAAGACGAAGATAGCCAAGAATAACAATTCTATTCCTTTTTAATAGATTCATACTAATGTACATGATTTACACCCTTTTATAATCTACAGCCGTTACAAATCGTATCAAGGCTTACAGCCGTTACAAACAAAAAACGAAAAGATCTGATATGCCTTTCCAAATCAAATCCGTAGTTCACGCATATCATATCTTCAGATTCTGCTGCTGCACAGGATCATCATGCCTTCGATTGATCATCTTTATCTTCCAGCCTGTCAACAAGTAGTATCATGATTTTAGTACTATAGATGCAAAGTTCATTTTCAAATGTGAAAATCATTTTACTATAATACTAAAATCGTCAGTCACGTTACTTGCGAATTCCGTCAAAAGTTTCACATTGTTAGTTGCAAAATTTTTGAAAATTGCAATACTATATGCAAAATTCGTCAAGATTTTTGCGTTATTGGTTGCAAAATTCTTAAAAAACGTAACACTACCTGCGAATTTCATCAAGTGTTTCACGTTGTTGATTAACCCATAAAATTAAGTTTTTCCTATTGATCCCAAAAGATCGCCACACTACACTCGCTCCATTGAAGCCAAAAAGCACAACATCGACTGAACCCAAAAGATCACCGGGACGAATTCAGGCCAATTTTGGACCATAACAGATTTTTCAAAAGCGCTAAAAAACAACGGCTCATAATTAATATTTTATATTATAATATTTTAAATGCATTGTGAGCGGTCGATTTTTCATATTTTTAAAGACATGCTTATAAAGTTTTTGTGTAAAACATATTTCTTACTAAATAAATTATAAATAACAAATATATGAGGTCTGATCGATGAGATGCTCAAGCTTCAGACAAGGCTAGTGGTTGGTTGTAGATTTTTTTTTACTTTCTTTTAGTTTGAAAGTCCTCATTGGACTATATATAATATATCATGGTGCAGTAACATTTCTTAATCAAACCAAAATTAGTGCCACATATCCCAAGAAAATTATATATGAACATCATACGGTAAATTTGGGGTGTACCAATTTTTTGGGTTCTTCCAATAACCCGTTAAATATTAACTTAAGTCGAGCGAATAACACTCTCTGTTCAAATAAAAATAATTAAGTTTACATGTATTGAAATGAGCACGTTAACCTTACAAAAATTTATATGTTGCAATGAGCACCTTATTCTTATAAAAACATTACATCTCATATTGATGATTACAAATTTTAACTCATCACCAATAAAATTGTGAACTTGGTGACGCCTTTCTTTGCTACATAGAACATGGTGAACCCTAGCTGCATATAAGTCTACTCATTGACCCGCTTTCAAAATAATTCTATTCGGATTGCGATTTTCTGACTTGGGAGAATGGGTTATATGACAAAAGAGGTATCTATTTGTCGAGTATGGCTGGATCACGAGATCCAATTAATAATGGGAAAAGTTCTTCACAAAAAGGCATTAAATTGTTATCATTTCACTGGGTCTTGTTAATTAATGTTATCTTTGTAGAACTCAGGTACCATTTTGCCTATGGTAGGTCTAATTGGATCTGGAACCAGTACTAGCACCAAAGGGTGACATTCGGTGAAGGTCCGACCCGTGCCTTTCAGCAATCGCACCTGCAGAGTACGGCAATATCTGATCAGGACTTTCACAGGTTCAACACCTTGTTTTAAAACAATTCTCTCCCTTAAACGTAAATATCCAAATTCAACTCCATTACAGTTGGGATACAAATTTGGATTCGCACTTGCCACGTAAAATTCAGATTCGGATATGAATCCACCATACACGTTTTCACCCACTTACATCAAGGCACTCATAGCACATACAACACAAACTAAAACAAATCTTAAAAAACGGATAGCACCCATTAATCTGTTTGTCCCATAAATATATATAAAACACATGACCATAAAAATTAAAGAAAAGGATTATATTTATGACCACCAATACGGAATAAGAGATAACATGGCAAGGACAAGCCGTTGTGCCGTCTAAATGACATTTGGCAATCTCTAACTGGTGGACAGTGAGTTCGCCACGTCGATAACGAATCGGTACTTGACATCGGATTTGGACAGCCGATCCATTGCGGTGTTAATGTAGTCCATGTTGATAACCTCCACATGGGCTATGATGTTGTGCTTGCCACAGAAATCCATCATCTCCTGCGTCTCCTTCATTCCCCCAATCGCACTTCCTCCCACGAGCTTCCTCCCTTGCACACCAAAAAAAGAAGAAGAAACCAAAGATAAAAGATATCAGTTATTAGTTGGCCGGAACAGTTCGTTGGATTCCGGAAAAGACGATACACCGTCGATCAGGTGGACTCCGTCGTTGCTGCAAAGTGTTTGGTTACATACCTGTAATCAGCGGGAAGACAGGCATAGAAAGTGGCTTGTCAGGGACCCCCACCATGATGAGCTTCCCGTCGAGCTTGAGGAGGCCCAGCAATGGTTGCAGTGCATGTTCTGCTGAAACAGTGTCTATGATGTAGTCCATTGTGTTAGCAGCACCCTTCACAGAACCACATCTCATATTATTAACTAGTTGCATGAATGCCAAGTTGAGGAAACAAGCACCAAATCAATTTACCTGCATCTTCTCGGGATCCCGGCTGACCAGGAAGGCGTCCGCGCCAAGCCCGTCGATGGCCTCCTTCTCCTTGGCGGGCGACGTGCTGATGACCGTGACCTTCAGCCCGAAGGCCTTGCCGATCTTGACCCCCATGTGGCCGAGCCCACCGAGGCCGACCACACCCAGGTGCCTGCCCGCCTCGGTCATGCCGTAGTGCTTCATGGGGCTGTACATCGTAATGCCCGCACAGAGCAGCGGCGCCGCTCCCGCCAGCGGCAGCCCATCCGGCAGGCGCACAACGTACCGCTTGTGGACCACCATCCGATCGGAGTAGCCGCCGTAGGTGACCGTCCCGTCGTGGTACCGGCTGTTGTAGGTTTGGATCAGGCCGGCGCAGTAGTTCTCGAGGTGGGCCTCGCAGCGCTCGCACGTATGGCACGCTCCCACGAGGCAGCCCACCCCTACGTGATCCCCGACCTTGAACTCGCCCGCGTTCGCACCCACCTCCGTTACGACGCCCACGATCTCATGCCTGCAGATGCAATCCTGTCCGTTCATTATTCACCATCATGATAACAGAAAACCTTGGGCCCAACTAAGTGCCAAGCCAAAGCAGAACCTGTTCAGTCAGACTCTTGTTAGGAAATTTGGGTCCGGTTTCGTTGGCGGGTCGGACTTGGTTTGTGATTTTATGACCAAAATGGAATTTTAATTCTAATCTTAGGCTGGATGAGGCCCGGTAAACGAGTCTATCTTCGGCTCGTTAAGAGTACACCCTCTCGCTCAGGTTCAGCTCATTAGCTTTGCCATGAGCTAAGCTGAGCTCAAGCTAACTCATTAGCTTCTAGCCCATTAGCTTGTCATGAGCCAAGCTGTGCTCAAGCTTCACGAGCTGGCTCGTTTAAAAAAAGTTGTTATTTTTAAGTGTTTCGTACAGCTTGATAATACGTAATGTATGTATCATATATAATACATATCTAATACATGCATAATATATATATATATATTGCCGAACCAGGACAAGCTTGCCTTGTTCATGCTCGGCTCATATATCTAAACAAGCTGGCTTGTAGCTTGGCTCACCGAGCTCAATTTTTTATCCGAGTAGACAAAATAGCAAGCTGCTCGTTTAGTTTCCCAACCCTAGCTGCATCCAACTACAATGAATCCGTCCCATAATCTGAATGTCACAAAAGTAACATATGAGAGAGAGAGAGAGAGAGAGTGTGTGCCCACCCGGGGACGATGGGGTAGGTTGTGATGCCCCACTCGTTGCGAATCAAATGAAGGTCGGAATGGCAGATGCCACAGTACAGTATCTTGAAGGTCACGTCATCCACTCCATTGGCCCTGTTCCTCACCAAAAACACACTGTCATCAGTTCACTGTTTTTATGGTACAATTCATCAGTTGCTTCTACTCCAAATCGGTTCCACTTGTCCCCAAAGTCGTCTCTATCTTCATACCCCTCGGGATTTCATCAATTAAAGTTGTTTTGATCAAAAACGGACTTCACAGTTCATTTTGCGAAGATCGACATTTAAATAGCTGAAATCCAACCTGTTTCAAAAATCATGTCAAGGGAGGAAGGGTGTGGTTTGGAGGCCTTGGCTGCTACACAGATGGTCAAGGTTCGATTTTTATGGGCGTCTCTCTTCTTAGCAAGCCAACCCCCAGCATAAGCCCCAGGGCTGATCTACCACGATCAGGTCTTTGTGTAGAGTGCAACACCATTAAAAAAAACCAATTAAAGAATAATCTATGCTATTACTGTTTACCTGCAAGGGAAAAAAACTCCAAAATGGAAATAACAAGAAAATCAAGAGAGAGGGAGAGAGACCTCCTGGAGAAGTTGAAGGGGGAGAGGACACCTGAGGCATCCCTGGCTGCCCAACCAAACACCTTCTGTGGATGTTCTTCCTCTGGAGATTTCACCATTTTCTCTCTCTCTCTCTCTCTGCAGGCTTGTGTTGTGTTCGGGCTCTCCTCCCCCTCTTCCTTTTTATAATTGTAAAGATAAAGTGAAGTGGACCACAAACCCTAGGAGGAGCTGCCCAGTGTGCTATGGATGAGGCCCACAGGCACTTAGCCACTCTGCGGATCCCTGCTCTTTAGAAAGTATTGTGGGCTTACAAAACGTTTTCCCAATTTCTCACGTGAATGTGAAATTGGAGAGTTCACAGCTAATCACTCTTCACGTGATTCCAGAATCACATTCTCCACGTTCCATACATGTGATTTCAAACCAAATGAGAAGCAAGCGAAGGTGTTCTTTTAGAGATGCAAACGGACCTGATCCAGTATGCTACTTTTATGATTTTTCGCTGATGATCCGACTTGTCCATGTATTTTAGCTTGCAAGTTAAACACTATAACCTTGGAAGAAGAAGGGCAAGGTCCAAAGGGAAAATGACCAATGTCCAACCGTTGGTCTCAACAGCTGGTCTCAACACCCGGTCTTACTTAGGGTGTCAACGGGCCTGCTTTACTTGGACCCAAGCTGAACCAAACCCTATAAGGTCCTGGTATGGTGATAAATAAGAAGACCTGATTAAGACTCGGATCTGGACCCTCCTAGGTACCAAAATTTTTGAATGAAAAAAAAGATATTAAAGTAAAAACTCAAAAAGCTTACTATTTTTACTGAAAAGAAAAAGGAAAAGCTCTATCTCTCTCTCTCTCCTGCCGGGTACCCGGTATGGGCCTTGATGGCCCTGGGTTAATTAGATTCGGGCATGTGCGGCCCTAGTAGCCTTTAAATCTGCAGGACCGGCTCGATATTTAAAAATATTTAAAGGACTGTAAAAAAAAATATTTAAAGGATCTCAACTAAAGAAGCAGACCATAAAAATAATAAAAATAAGGATGTAAGTGGATCAGGTTCAAGTGGGATGCATGTATGAACAGTGTATGTTCATCTCGGTTCGACTTGTTTAGGCTCGTCATCTTAACCAGCCATTTAGAAGTTGTTCGACACATATGTATAAATATATAATAAATTTTTTTATATAATATACAAATATTTGAAAAGAAATTGATTTGATTTAAAAAAACTTGATATTTTATTTAATAACAGAAAGAAACTAAATGGTTTTGAATGCTATGCTCGTGACGCACGGTGAGATTTAAACAGACAAAAAAACATAAATATTTTACTTTTCTTCCTTTTTCAGCAAAAAAAAAAAATATCACAACTTTTTTCAAATTAGCCTTCACCAATTTTATTAACAAGTACTGTTGGTAATTTCTAGATGACTGAAGGAAGCCCCCACCCCAGCAAAGGTAACAAGGACGGACAGATGGGCCCACCTTCAGCCAGTGAGAACCTACCCACGTAACCGAGACCAAACAATTGCACGTGGCTGTGTTGGGGCCAAGTAATGAAGGGCCCTCTCGCCCTTTCTTTATGGGGGGCAGACATACGTGGCTCCTCTTTGTTATTGAACTTTTATGGCTCTTCTCCGAATAATTGGAACTCGGATTAGGACGTGACCTTGGTCGCATTGTCACTAACAACAAACCAATTTTTTTGGGTGAAAATAACAAACTCCCAAATCCCAATTGTTGCTTCTATTGAATGTGTGCAAATATGGTGTTAATATATATATAAAAAAAAAAAAAGTTGAAGAATGTAATAATTTTAAAACATTAAAGAAAAAACAATGTTTGTCAGTTGGCCGTGCTCACAAGGGCTAAGCTCATCTAGTAGGGGCTGGCTGCTTATGAATGTCACAAGTTTGAAACACACGGATGGGATGGCCTCTCTTGCCCAAAGGTCAAAGCTGATTCGACCTACCATATATAAGCCGGATTTGGGTCAAGGTTTTAGGTCCTGACCCATTAGTTATCAGACCGAAAGCCAACACATTAATTATATACATGGGCAGGGCCCCCATCGACACATGGGTCTTTCGGGCTGACCCGATATGTGCTTAAGCTACCTAATTAATTTTTAGTAATATGAAAAATAAAGAAATTAGTTGGCTGCTTAGTAACTTGGTAATTATTATCATTATCAAATTAGCTACGTTAATCTTATGAAAACTAAAACCATAATTAGTTGGCTACATGAGAAGTTGTTGATTATTACTGTTTACTTAATTAGTCGCATTAATTTGGTGAGAAATAAAAAAATAATTGGCTGAGTGCATGAGATAATTGGTTTATTTAAGAATTAGAGTTGCTTACATTAAAAAATAACCTACAAATGAGTTTGGGTCGGGCTGGACTGACCCACTAAACATTGGCTCATTGGGCCAATAGGCAGGGTCATGGACTACTCTTCAAACTCCAGCCTATTAAGAACCGAACCAAAACCCAACCCATTAGTAAATGGGTCAGGCCACACTTAAAACCCAATTGGCCAAGCTCTAAATGAGCTTAGGTGGTGCTGGGCTGGCTCGATATATACCCACCAATAACTGTACCCATCGGTGGGCAGGGGGGACCTCAAGGGTTTTACAAACTGAAGGCCCGGCAATGTGCAGTTGGTGATAAAAAAAAAAATTATCCTTGGATTATCCAAACAAAACATTCAACATTTGCTTGTACTTGCCTCAAAGGATCTAACACAATGGGATGGGGCTTAAGCCACCACGGGCCAAGGGTGCACTACTGTTTTATGCTGTTGGAGAAGTGCCTGTAGGTTTAGCACGCATAAGTCCAGCACGATCAGCTTGTTGGACATAATGAGTCTGGGTCCAACCCATAGGGTGACCCGGTTTGACAGCCATTAGTGGGTCACATTAGTGGCCACATAATGGGGTTAGTGGGTGAGAGACCGCATTCACGTAACTGCCTATTTCTCCCATATAACGGGATAGGATGCTACGGAGATGATGCGAGATTCGTAGCTGTAATCCTACCCAAATCTCACATCCAGTTTACGTGGTATAAGGTCCTGCTCACCGTCGACCTAAGGCCTGAGCTCATTGTGGGCGTCAACCGACTGAGGAGAACGTCGAATTCTCTGCACGCGCTCTATAGCGAATACATGTATGTTTTCTGTGTTTGTTTTACAGAAAACACCAACATTGGGTTATGGGCCCACCACGCTTCCGCTACGTGTGGGTGCCTATGGGCCTTTCAACGTTTTGCTGCCACTGTTGCCATGGTGCGATAGCCTTCACCGGCGCGACAGAACCATTTTATGAGGTGTTCGCCCATTGTCGTGGGGCGACGTGGGTCTCTGCTAAACGAAAATTCTCACCGTGGGGCGACTGCCATTCCCAGCAGCCGTACGTCGGTGGCGATTACATCCCGAATGACCCTCTCAAAAAAAAATGTAGAGGTTCGAGAGCTTACCCTGCATCATTGGGTAGCAGGGTAGTCTGCCGGTGTTGGGATCGTCGAGGGATGTCGTCGGGCGAGGAGTTTTTTGTCGTACCGCTGGATTGTCGGCGGAGTGCGGCAAACTCCTTACCTATTGTGCCTCTCATCGAAAAAAAAAGCAGGGTTGAAAAACCCCCTTTTCTCAAACCCCCTTTTCCCTTCGAGCTTGAGACTTCGATCGGTGGGTTTTTTTTTGTCGGAGAGGTGCTAGGGAAGTGGCGACCTTGTCGACACAGCTGGCAGCCCGACGACATTGTCGATTTATCGACTGTTCCGGCGGCAGATCCAAAAAAAATTGTAACCTTTACCTGTCGTCGGAGTGTCACCGAGGTTGTATTGTCGTAGATGCATCGCCGGAGGTGACCGTCGCCGGCTGGGCACTGCGTCGGTCGTCGTGGGGCAACAAAGAGGAGAAACCCTTTCAGTTTCTCAGAAAAACACAAACCGAAACCCGACGATTTCTGTTTCGTTTTAATAGTGGAACCGGATCAGGTCTGACATGTTGACCCGGTAACAGGCCTGATCCAAACTCATTTTGGGTGGATCGGGTCTGCCGATTATTTTTGGATCGGACCCTGACCCATAACAGCTCCAAGTCTGGGTCTGATCTGGAAAGATCTGGGCCCCGATCGGACCTGGTTAGACCCAGGTTCATTTAGTATCGGGTCTGACCTGAGTCCTATTAAGTACCGGGTCGGACCCGGGTCCATTGTGAATCGTTTAGACCCGGGACATTTTCGAGTCAGGTCAGACCCGAGTCCAGTTAGGACCAGGTCCAACCTAAGGCTTGTTCGGATCAAATCTGATCCGGATATAGTTCAGACTGGGACCAACCAATGTTCAGTACGGGTCGGGTCAGACCCGGATCCCATTCAAACCGGGTCGGATCCATGTTTAGTAGGATCTGGACACTATTTGGACTGAACCAATCCGGAACCTAATTCAGCTTTTTTTGGGACCGGTTCAGAGACATTTTTAACCGGTTCCTTCTAGTTTTTCACCGGTTCCGAGATGCTAAACCTCATTTTCATAAATATAAGTTAATACAGGGATTTTGGCAAATGATTATAGGGTTTTATGAACTTTTGTTCATATTTATTACCGGTTCATAAGGTTCAGAATTAGTTCGGACCCTTAGATGACTGATTCAGGGTCGTTTCAGATCAGTTTATAGTATTTTCAGACTGGTTCCTACTTGAGGACCCTGGGTTTTATCCATATGAGCATGCTTTTATTATTTTTCATGCTTTATAAAGTATTTATTTTAAATAATGCATGACTTATGCATGTAAATTCATGTATTTTGTGTCGGTTAAGTTGTGCATGATGGTTTTAAGCATGAATTGTAACTAAATTCATGACAGTTAGTTTATGTATTTTATTTAAAGCATGAACTTGTATTATGTCTTGAATATACATGCATTAAAATGTGTGCATGGGTGTGCTCCATAATACGAATAAGTTTTCAGTAAAAGATTTTGATTGACCGATTCATGTAATCACCAAAGTGATCAGAGTCGTGTTGATTAAGGATTCTTTGGACCGTATTAAGATTTGTTATTATGATTGTATATGAATTTATGAAACATCGATTCTACCTAAAGGTAGGTCATTGTGTTCCAAATTTACACAGAGTGTGATAGTAAATGTGTATTCCAGCTCATGAAGCATGTTTGAACCCAAATATACAATGTTGAATTGCCTCTGGATACATAATCAAATAGTTTCACCAACTGAAGTTAATTCCTTGAGAATTGAGGAGACGGAGCAACTATGAGTATTGTTATTTCCACCAAAGTGGAACAATAATGACTCAACTATGCTTGTCTCAGAAAAGGTGAAAATAAAGGGTCTCGCTTTTACCTTTTCAACACGAGTCTCGTCTGAGCAATAATAGTTATGTCTTTCCATTTTTGTTTCTTATTTTATCAGGTTCTTTCCTTATTGATATATCTAGTAATATCTCCCTTTTAGACGGATCTAACTTTTCATATTGAAAAGAAATTGTGTTATTCACTTTGGGCTATATAGATTTAGATCCGACTCTTAGAATTGATAAACCTCCCGCTCTTACATAGCAGAGTACAACCAATCAGAAGTCTGCTTCTGAGAAGTGGGAGCGCTCGAACAGACTTAGCTTGTTGCTTTTGCAATCTCGGGTGGCTAAGAATATTCGAGGTGTCATTCCTCACTGCAGGAAAGTGGAGGAATTTTTTGGATCCATTAAGGCTCAATTCATTACTTCTAATAAGGCAAGGGCCAGTACGCTCATGTCCAAATTGGTGTCTATGAAATATGCTGGTGACAGTCACATCCGACAACACATTTTGGAATTGAGGAATATTGCGACTTAATTGAATGACATAAAGTTCGTCATCTCTAACTCTTTCTTGGTCCGTCTGATCTTAACCTCATTACCTACTAAGTATGGACCCTTCAAAATCTCCTACAACACACATAATGATGAATGATCTTTTAATGATCTTTTGGCAAAGTGTGTTGAAGAAGAGGAGAGATTGAAAGGTGAGAGGGTGCCAAGTATACATATGGCCTCTCATAAGAATAAACAGAGGTCGAGGCCAAAGAAAAGCTCCTTCAAAAAAAAGAATCAGAAGAAAGCCACTGAGGAGAGTTCAAACTCTCAGACAAAAGTTGAATTTCAGTTAAAAGGCTATTCTATAAAGTGTTTCTTATGCAAAAAGAAGGTGGTCTGTTTGAAGTACAAGAAGTGACTAAAAAATAAAGGTAATAAGTCATTCATTTCTCATGAGTGTAATTTAATTCATGTTCCATTGCATAGTTGGTGGATTGATTTTGGTGTCATGGTATACATTACCAACTCTTTGCAGGCATTTCTGAATAAGAGAGAACTAACAGAGCATGAAAGAAGCATCTTCTCAGGAAATAAGATGCGTTTGCATATCAAGAACATTGGGACCTGCAGAATTGTGTTGAAGTCAGGATTTATATTAGATTTGCTCGATACATTCTATGTTACATCCTATAGTCGAAACCTGATTTCAATTTTAAAACTTGATAAGTTTGACTGTGTATTTAGATTTAAAAATTCCAAGCTTATTATTATGAAAAATTCAATAAATATAGGTTCTGCGTATATGTATGATGGTTTGTATCAATTAAGAACCAAATTTCAAATTTGGGAATCTCACTCCATTGAGAACACAATGATTGGCAATAAACGTGGCCTAAAGGATGATCAATCCTATCTGCTTTGGCATCGGGGGTTAGGACATATCTCGAAAGAGAGAGTCCAAAGACTCGTAAAAGAGAGAATCCTCGAACCCCTTGATTTTACAAATATAGAGACATGTGTTGACTGCATAAAGGCTAAGCAGTCTAACACGTATAAAAAAGATGCCAAACGCAGCAATGAAAGGTTGAAGATAGTGCATACGGATGTGTGCGGCCCCTTTTCATTGTGTTATATGGGTGAAAAATATTTTGTCACCTTTATAGACGATTACTCATGGTATATGTATCTCTACTTATTATCTGAAAAATCAGAGGTCTTTCATTTTTTAAGGACTTCAAGAAAATAAATAAACAAACCGGTGAAGTTATTAAGGTTGTCAGGTCTGATAGAGGTGGTAAATATTATGGTCGTTTCACTAAGATGAGACAAAAAAAAGGTCCATTATCGCGATTTCTAAAAGAGGAAGACATTATACCTCAATATACCATGTCTAGTAGTGCTTACCAGAATTGTGTAGCTGAAAGGAGAAACCTACGCTTAAAGAAATGGTTCGAGCGATGTTGAATCACTCAAACTTTCCTTTGACCTTGTGGGGTGAAGCTTTTAGGACAACAATGCATATTTTGAATAAGGTTCCTACGAAGGTTGTTCGAAATACTCCTTATGAGTTATGGACATGTAGAAAACCTTCTTTGTCATATATGCGCACATAGGGATGTCCAGCAAAAGCTAAATTGTATAACCCACATATAAAAGCTTTTGATCCTAGGACAACTAGTGATTTCTTCATTGGTTATCCAGAAAGGTCAAAAGGCTTTAGGTTTTATTGTCCATCTCATATACCACAGATAGTAGAAATAGATAAAGCAAGATTTCTTGAAAATGGTTCTGTTGGGATAAATGCGTCTCAAAATATTGATTTTGAGAAAATACAGGATTCAAGTTTCACACCTGCTAAGGATAAAGACTCGATTTTTTCTATCATTGTTTCTTTAAGTAATGTAAGAGAAAGTCCCATCAATGAACATCAATCCTAACTAGATCCGGTTGTTGATGTTGATTTACAACAACAACAGGATACAAAGGCTCATTTTGAACCACCTGTAACACCTGTATGGAGGTCTATTAGAATCATTAAATCTGCTATCCATCCCGACTATGTGGTGTATTTACAAGAGTCAAACGATTTCATAGACATTGATGAAGATCCCTTCATATTTTCAGAAGCCATTGAAAGTGAAAGATCAACACATTAGATCAATGTCATGAAAGAAGAGCTTGACTCTATGGCAAAGAACCAAGTGTGAGATCTTGTACCTCGACCTGATGGAGTTAGTCCTGTTGGTTGTAAATGGGTTTATAAGACCAAAACAGACTCTAAAGGTTATGTGGAAAGGTACAAGGCTAAGCTTGTTGCAAAAGGTTTCACACAGATAGAGGGCATTCATTATAATGAGACTTTTTCTCTTGTCTCAACTAAGGAATCATTGAGAATAATCATGATCCTCGTAGTTCATTTTGATTTAGAGCTACATCAAATAGATGTGAAAACTGTCTTCCTGAATAAGGATCTAGATGAGGAGGTATACAAGCAACAACCTCCTGGTTTCAGTATAGATGACTCAAATTACTTAGTTTGCAAATTGAATAAGTCAATTTATAGACTTAAACATGCCTCTTGTCAGTGGTATAAGAAGTTCAATAAGGTAATTATGAACTTTGGATTCACTGAAAACATTATTGATCAGTGTATTTACATTAAGACTAGTGGGAGTAAGTTCATAATTTTGGTTTTATATGCTGACGATATTCTTCTTAAAACTAATAATTTGAGTCTATTACATAAAACAAAAGATTTTCTTTCCTCTCATTTTGATATGAAGGACATGGGTGAGGCCACTTATGTCCTAGGAATCGAGATCCGTCGCAACAGAATTAAGGTTGTCATTGGCCTCTCTCAGAAATCTTATATCATTAAGGTTCTTAAAAGATATGGGATAGAGAATTGTTCTCCTGGTTCGACACCTATAGTGAAAGGGGATAAATTGAGTTTAAAGGACTGTCCTCAAGATGATATTGCGAAGGCTCAGATGGATGTTGTTCCATATACTTCAGCATTTGGAAGTTTGCAGTACGCGCAGACCTGCACTCGACCTAATATAGCATTTATTGTAGGAATGCTTGGTAGATATCAGTCAAATTCAGGCAATGCGCACTGGAAAGCAGTGAAGAAGGTTATGCGCTATTTATAAGAAACAAAAAACTATATGTTGACCTACAAGAAAGCTGACCACCTAGAGGTCGTTGGATACTTTGATGCGACTTAGGTGGGTGTATTGATAGTAGAAAATCTACTACCTGATACATTTTTCTACTAGCGGGTGGTGTTGTCTCATGGAGAAGTGGAAAACAGTCTACCACTGCTGCTCATACCATGGAGGTAGAATCTATTGCTCTATACGAGACTTTGTCACAGGCCGTTTGGATAAGAAACTTCATTATAGGTCTTGATATTGTGGACAATATTGAGAGACCACTAAAGATCTTTTGTGATAATGAAGCAACCGTGTCCTTTTCAAATAGTAACAAGATCTCAACAACGTGTTGACACATGGAGTTAAAATATTTTGTTGTTAAAGAAAGGACCAAGAATCATCTGGTATGTATTGATACAATTAAGACGAAAAAAATGATTGTGGATCCCCTTACTAAAGGGCTAGTATCGAGATTGTATTCCCAACATGTAAAGGGGATTAGTCTTTTTTATTCCTTCTGATGTATGACAATACATTCAGTGATCACATTTGTGTATATGAATTTGATTCTCTATGGTTTTGTATATTATTGATTTTGCATAAAGGATCTCTCATATGGGTTAGAGAGAATAGCAGAATAAAAATATTAAAGGACCAATAAAATAGGTGAGAGACCAACCTATTCATAAAAGTAATTTTCAACATGCTTAAGCACTGAAGGTGAATTGTAGTGTAGTACATGGGAATATGACATTTCATAAAGGAGTGTTCATATCCATGACTCATATGATTCATCCTTGTGATAAAGGGTGGCATGTGAACCCACATGAAGAATTAAATCAAGATAACGATATACACCTTGATTTAGTACACTTTTGGTGTCAATGGGTCAAGTGGGAGAATGTTGGACATAATGAGTCTGGGTCCAACCCACAGGGTGACCCAGTTTGACAGCCAATAGTGGGTCACATTAGTGGTCACATAATGGGGTTAGTGGGTGGGAATTACATGAATGTGGAGAGACCACATTCACGTAACTGCCTATTTCTCCCATTATATAAGGAGGTAGGATGCTACGAAGATGATGAGAGATTCGTAGTTGTAATCCTACCCAAATCCCACATCCAATTTACGTTGTATAGGGTCCTGCTCATCGTCAACCTAAGGCCTGGGCTCATTGTGGGCGTTGACCGGCTGAGGAGAACGTTGAATTCTCTGCACGCGCTCTATGGCGAATACACGTACACTTTATGTGTTTGTTTTTCAGAAAACGCCAACACAACTCTCTTACTTATGAGGTGGTTTATCCGTCCTTCATGGAAGAAAAATAGTTGCTTGCACTTTTCTTGTGTGCAAGTGAATCAAAATGTAGAAATGAATCATTTTCACACTTGCAAACAGGAATGTGATTCCAATTCACCGGGTTGGCCATGCAAAATGAAATCATACCAAATGTGTATGCATAAATTAATCAGATTTGATGCCTTTACACAAAAAAAACATATATAAACATTTGCTTGCATACTTTTCCTATGTGCAAGTGAATCAAAATGTGGAAATGAATCATTCTCACAATCGCAAACGGCAATATGATTCTAATTCACAATAGATGTGTTTGCATAAATGAATCAGATTTGATGCCTTTACACATAAAAACACATTTATATACATTTGGAGATGGCTAAGTAAATCTGTTTCGTTGTGTCAATTATTTACACTGCAAAATTTTCACACATTTGCAAGGCCGGTTTGGAACAATGAGGGGTTTTACATCATGAAGTGCAGTGTATATCAAGTGCTTTAAATATTTGGCTTGCAAACAATAAGCCTAGGTTTATAACATGTTGCTTTTAGCTTAAAAATCATTATTTATTCTATTAATGAGTGGATTTGGATCAACCAAGACTAGGTCCAACACTTGAAGAATTTGAACGAAGAGAGAACCCACATTTTTTATGCTACATTGAGAAGGATACCATTGTAATCTGACACTGATCGAGGAGTCATGCAAATGTCTATGTTAGGAAAAGCCTCACTCCACAAATTGTTAACCAGATCTCTGTCTAATTTGCTCGCTCTAAGGCGGTCCTATTGTGCGAGGTGAATCACAGATCCTATTGACTAACTTCCATTTGTTTACATCGATTGGTCATTAAGTTAAAAGCCTCAACATCAAATGTTTCGTCACAGAACCAAATCGCTCCTCCATCAAGCGGGTTGTGTTCCAGTCGCGAAGTGCCACCCATGGTGCCTCCCTTGGGTGCTCCTCCTGTTGGATGTAAGAAGAGGAGATTATATTAATTCAAAGAAGAAAGCAATTTGGGGACCACTCCTTTATAGAGTTCTTTTTGGACTTTGATGAAGTGGAATAGTCCCATATTGAAGAATTTCAAAAAGGTTGTGCACTACAAGAAAAATGTTAATTAGCAACAAAAATTTGTGAGGGTTTTTTCCCGTCGCAAATTTGCGACAGATTAGCTAGAGAAAACTAGCTGTCGCCAAAATTAGAAGTAGCGACAAAATTTTTTCATCGCAAAATCCGTCACTAATTAGCGGCGGATTTGTGATGGAAAATTTTTGTGTCAAACTCTGTCGCAAATTCGCAATGGATGAGCGACAAAATTTTTTCGTTGTGAATCCGCCGTTAATTAGTGATGGATTTTGCGATGCTACTTTTCGATTTAAACCGGCCCATCTAGGGTGCCAAATTCTCTCTCTCTCTCTCTCTCTGATTACCCCCCAACAATAACATTCTCTCTGTCTCTCTTATCTCTCAAAATTTTTCCTCAAACCCGAAATCATTTGCTTCTCTCATTTTGATCGAGGGAAGAGAACCCATTAGCACCCATTGTAGTGAGAGCAGAGAAGAATTTTATGGAGGGGAAGAGAAAGAGGGTCGCCTTCGTATTGATTGACGGTCTTAGAGACGTCTCCTTGCCCATGCTCGGTTACAAGACCCCACTTGAAGAGGCATGCACTCCCCATTTGGATGTCATCGCCTCTGCTAGCGTCAATGGATTGATGGACCCTGTTGAGCCCAGCTTGGCCTGCGGGAGCGACACTTCCCACCTCTCTTTTCTCAGGTACAACCCAAGAGTTTATTACAGAGGCAGAGGGGCCTTTGAATCGCTGGGTGCCGGTTTGGCGATGTCCTTTGGTGATATTGCATTCAAGGTACCCACTTCTTTTTTCCTATACCTTCTCTGTTCGTTGGCTTTGAGGATTTGTTTGTGGTAGAATTTCCAACCACTTTGCATTTTTTTTCACAATGGTGAAGCAATATGGTTATGTCGAGTTTGTTTAGAACTATTTTTGTTGGCATCAATATCTCATCAATCTAGCATTATCTTATGTTGGAAATTGTTGATTAAGCCACAAAGATTGCTGGCTACTATTACTAAATTTTTGTCCAACTCAGGACAAAAAGATGCTTTAAACTGCCCAGTGTTTAGTTGCATTCACAATTCTTCAACAGGCTTATGTTGCACAACAACCCTCTTCAAATCCTTTCATTTCCATTGTAATCGGTGTAAGTAGGCATACTTTGCTTTGTGGCTACTAAAATTACAAGAACAACCTTTGGCTTATTTTCTTATGCTTATTGTTTATTAATACTTTGAATGCCTTAAATTTTTTTCCTTTCCTTTTCCGTTTTTCTTTTTATTTCACAGGTTGCGGGTGATGTTACTGCTGAAAAAGCTGAGAGGACTTTCATCTTGAAGTTGTTGGGGCCTGACTATGTTGAGGTACTATGCTCAGTGTGGCCAAAACATGTTTGGTGTTAGTGCACTTAATTCTTTTTTATGCACGTTCTTAGATTGAACTTGATGAAGTACGCTCCCACATATATGTAAGCTTGGTTTTGTTTAAGAACCAAGGTAGTTCTCACTTGTTGAGAACTTGAAGCTGGCACTTTCTGGCAATGACTTGTAAATTATGATGCTTGCAGTTTAGGAGTCATCTGTTCCATTAAAATGGTCACATCTGAGATGATTCAATTGTAGCTATGGTGGTTAGTTCAAGCTTCATTTCTATTTTCTTTTTCATGGATGATCTGCAGCTAATGAACCATTCTCCTTTGCTGGTGTGAACACCTCAATTTTTTCAAAAAATCCAAAAATTCAATTTTTGCCCCTGACCTCACCTCTTCTGAATAATTGGATCAACTTCTGATAAAAAATCCATTCATTTCTCGGATTCACTGGAATCCAGATTCAATTCTTATTTCTAATCCAAATCGGATATCAAGATCCAATTCTGATCCCGGATCTCTTATTGTTTCAAAAAATAAAGAAAACCAATTTCTTCATATTTTCTCAGAGGTTTTTCCCAATTCATGGTCCAAACTCAATTTGAAATCCGAATTCCAATGCTTCATCAAAATTTCCGGACTCGGATCTATTTTTGAAACCCAATTTCCAAAATTAACCCGATATTTTCTAAAAAAACTCAATTTTGAAAAATCTTAAAATTTTAAAGCAAAAATGTTACAAAAATATTTTAAAAAGCCTCGTTCGGGTCCTGTTTTCCTCAAAATCCCTCTTAAATTTTCCGTATCTTAGATTTTCATCAAAAAAATAAGAAATTCCAAAAGAAAATAGCCCTTTTACCCTTTTCTAAAAAAAATCTTGTAAATAGGCCCCTATTTTGAAATTTCAAAAAAAATCAAGGGTCGATCTTAAAGAAGGCCTAATAGCCTTTTGTTATAAAACGGAGGTCGATCACCTTATCCTCCTCACCGCTTCTTCACCATTTCATGTGCTTTTCTCCTTCACGCAATTCCTCATTCTTCTTCTTCCCCATTTTCTTCCTCTGCCTTCTTCCTTTTCCCTACTTTTCTTTCTTTTTTGTTAATAAAATTTTGATCGGGCCTGCAGGGTGCACAGAGGAGATCTCACTCCCTCTTGATCGACCCCCGGTAAGCACCCTTACTCTTCTATTGCTTTCTTTGTTTTCTTTTCTCTCCCAATTTCTCTCACCTACGCACCCATGTGGGTTCGACTTGCGTATAGCAAGATTGGCCCACGTATGTGCAATACTAACAGGAATTACCATATTCCGACATAACATCAGTGGAATCATCATGTTCCAATATTTTATTCTTCTGTTTCTACAAAAAAAATTTGTCTGAACTTCTTCCATTTAGGGAGATTTAAATCTCTGTTCATGTTGTTCTGATTCAATATTTCTTTTGTAGTTTGTCATTAGCTAACCATCACATTTTCTGCGATTCTCTTTTTTTTTTTGTCTTATCTTTCACATTCGGTTATCGTTTCCTCCCAATGTCAATGGCTTGTTCAGTGTTATTGGTCTGTATTGCATCATGGATCACATGTGTTGGTTATTTCCTCGTATATCTGCATCTTGTTCCTATATTCTAACATTCCAGATTTGTTTCATTACATTGTTGTTTCACCAGTCATTGTATTTCATCATCCATCGTTTCCATCCAGCACCAGATGCACATACATTACAATTCATATTAATAGTATATAAACTCTGTTTAATCCTCTCTCATATTCTTGATCAGTAGTCCAGAATTATGTCTGGCTCTTCACTATGAAAGATTGTTGGGTTTGTTGGGGCCGATTTGTAGGCCCTTTGTACTCAAGCAGCAACGATGGATTTGAAGGGAAATTGTCCTTTGCAGGAAATTTCAAAAACTTGCTAGAAATACCCATATAATGGTATCCACTTTCCCTTCCATCATTTGTAGTGGAAGGAAAAGATTAGTTGACTGCTCTTACATGCGCTCCTCCACCATGTTCTCATAGGGGAGCAGGCATAACTGCAAATCACGATATCATTTTCCCCCTTCACGTTGATATTATTCCATGCTTAATAAAACCATTAGTGTAATTCTTTATATCTTTATATCTTGATGAGTGCATTGTCTTACTTTCCCTGATCAGCCTTTCTTTTCCACGCTTGTTTTACCTTTGAGTTTATTAGATTGCTTGTGGTATTATAAAAGGGGTATCGGTCTGGGTATGAGCCATGGCATTATCAATACCCTCCAGGTCATCACTTACCTGTAAGGTCTTCTCCATGCCGAATGATAAACTCCATGGGAGTATGCATTTCCATACGCATGAATAAAACACAACTATCTCTGTAAGTCACAATTCTTGGCGTCATTGGGCTGATATTAGTTAACGGAAGACAGATTGTTACGAGCTTAAAGGGTAAAAAAAAAATCTGCAAAAAGGGGGGAAAAATAGATGTCAATATGAATGTATCTACAAGTGATGATGTTCCTCATGGAGACTGGCCACAATTACTAATACGTGTGAAAACATCCACATTCATGTTCAGTACCATCTACGTGTTGATTGGCCATTTGATCTCTTGTCATTCTCAACAACTTCTTTTCTTTTCAGGGGTTCGTCAATAATTCCTAAAAGAAGTAGGTTTAATGTTCTGTTTCTTTATTTGTTTGAATCCGGATGGGATGGACATTGTCTGATTTTGATGCATATTAAGTTGTGCATATTCAAAAACTGATTTGATTGTGCTCAATATGATGAGTCGAAAACACGAACACAATTTTCTACAGTAGGTTTTCCAAGGTTGAGATATAAGCAACCCTCAAGCTCATGGATTTTGTGTTGAGGATTTCGATTCCAGGTTGCCCAAGTCGTAATCTGTGCATAGCAAAGCCCTGAGTGCTAGCGAAGGTTGATTCTGATATCTGTAGCTTGGGCGATGTTTTGTTCATCTTATTGACAAGGTTGTGGATGTCACGAGTCTCCTGAAATGTCCTCATCTTTCTTCAGTGGTTAGCTTGTTCAATCCTCCAAGTAAATTTAAAATCAGGTTGGTCATAGTGATGAGCTAAATGGAATAGTTTCCTATGCCAATTATTTCTGCTGAATCATATGCTGTGAAATCTTCTGTTTTCTCATTTCATTCTCTTCATTTGGTGTATTACAGTTTCGCCATTCTTTGCATCCGTATAGTCATTTACATTGATTATGGTATTCATTAGATTGTGTCTCCTTTATTTTCCCTGCACTTTAGGTTCACTGCATCTCCAACACTTACCATCTGTTACACTCCTGTGCACTCCACCACCATTCATAGCATTTCATGTTCCACTGTTGTTTGCACCTACTCTTGTACCACCCACTTACCCTGTCTTCATTTCTCTACATCTACATTCTCACACTGTCACACCTGTGGCACCCTTTTAGCCCCCTTCACATGTATCACTTTCACCTCCACAACCTTTCAGCTCATCACAACAATGCAAGGTATCATCCAGAATTTGCATTAAATTGTCCAAAATTCTACGTCTTAAATCAGACTTTAAAAATCAAAAACTTGGTATTCACTCTGAAAATCGATTTTTTCTAAATTTCATCTTTTTTTTCAATTCCAAAATTGATTTAGAATTTCTCAAATCTATTTCCAGATTTCAGTTCCATCTTGAATTCTAGACTTTGGATCCAATCCCATTTAGGATTACCAGACTTCAGATTCAATTCCATCTTGGATTCCAGACTTCGAAGCCAATTCCATCTTGGATTCCAGACTTCAGATCCAATTCCATTTATGATTCAAATTTCGGATTCAAATCCATCTTCGATTCCAGACTTCAGATCCAAATCCATTTAGGATTCCAGATTTCGCATCAAATTCCATCTATGATTCCAAATTTCAAATCGAGTTCCATTTCCAATTCCTATTTTCAAATCTATTTCTTAAATCCAAATTCAATTCCTTTTTTAGGTTCTGAAATTAAGAATTCCTTTTTCAAAATCGATCTTTTCAAATTCAAAGTCCATTTTGACTTTGAAACTCCATTTTTCTCAAAATTTTATCTCAAGTTCCAAAATTTCCTTTTCCTTTTATTTCTTCAAATTCAAAATCCATTTTTCAAATTCCGATTATTCCAAGACTTAAAATTTCAAAGTCTCTTCTTCTAGATCCATTTGTTCAAAGTTCTAAGTTAGATTCAAAATCTAACTTTTTCAAAACCAATTTCAACCCTTTGAATCATTTATTCAAGTATCTTCAAATTTATCTCAAAATCACGTAAAAATTCCAAAATTTCTGAATTCTTCTTCCCAAAGAGCATACATCTTTGCATTTTCACAAGCATGATTCTTTTTGCATTCTTAGACTTAGAATAAATTCTTAGACAATATTTAAGAGAAGCAAAAGGCATAAATTCGATCCTTAGTTCGATTATCTCTGGTAAAGGCGCCAGGAATGATCAAACCTCGTACCGACGAGCGAATCTCATCTCACTATTTTTTTCACAAATTTTCAAAATGGAGGCGAGTAATTTCAAAATATTTTCAAAATTGAGGTTAAGTGAGACCTTTGCAAAAGAGTTCCTCTCGCTTATTTATTTTCTTTTCTATCTTTTATTCCCCTTCAAAAAGAGAATAGAGGCTAGAAAGGAAAAGAGAAAGAAAAAAAGGGAACACAAGAGGAAAATTTTTGCAATGATCATAGCTGGTCCAATGATTTAGAGGAGAAACTTTTGAATTCCTTAGATAGTATTTTGATAACAATTCTTTTGTTACAAGTTTTAGTTGCTACAAAAAGCCGTTGATAAACCAAAGCCATTATATTATGATTTGAAAGAAGTCAATAAACACAACTGCTTGAATTATTTAAGAAAAGTTGCTTGCTGCTGTGCCACCTTAGACATTGTAAATTATAGTATTGTTTCAAGAGTGATGCTCTCACTGAAAAAACTCTGAAGCCCAAGTTGGTGATTTTGGATGGTCAAAACTGATAGTTAATGTCTGTGTAATGTTTGACACGTGAATAAATTTAGGTGGCTTCTGTGACCATATGTTTTACACACAAAAATATATAGTTCATAAAGCTCAAAAAGCTTTAAGGATGTACCTTTTACTTGTTTGTATTGGCCTAGTCATTGTCTTTTTTATGGTGGAAGAAAGGCTTTACAAATAAAGGATTTAAGCATTTTCTCTATACAATTGTTCTTTATAACAATAATGTTTCACTATTAAAAAATTTAATGACGAGGATATTCTTATTTGTAAGTTAAGATGTGTGGATAACTTGATACAACATCTACATTCCATGTGCATAGATTCATGAACTCGTTCATTGTCTAGAAATCATCTCTCAAGAGCTAGACCATTTTTTTTTAATTAATGGAATTTTCGGCCACAAATTCCTCTATGTCGTGAAGCTCCATAACCACTTTGTCAGAAGTGCTTGCGGGAAGCACATTACTTGTTTGATCTACACAACAATTGATTTATCTATCTGAGATACCAAGCATGACATATCCATAGGTTATGTGATTACTGCTATTATCAGTTGAACAAATTCTGTTGGTATTTTTAATAGACAATGCATTAGTATCTCATTTCGGTGAATTGATTAAGAGATCCAAAACCCTGCTTGCCCATTCTAACCTTGATTGGCTACCATTTGGCACTTGTTAGGGTCTCATGCATGCAAAACTTGTGTGTTTTTGTGATAATGCACATGTGAGTCATTATTTGTATTATTTTTTTTTGTGAGTTATCATTTCTATTTTCAAATAGTTGGTGGCACTTTCTTGCTTCCTAACTATCCATTTTCAGGCTTATTATAGTTCTGTACTGGATACATCTTGAGCCACTACAATTATTATAAGTCCTATAATAAATACTCTCACAATCTATTGCTTTTGATTTTAAACTTTTTAATTGATTTTGCAGTTGTATAGCTCATGAGAGCATACGGGAAGGTCATATTGCTCTAAATGCCATTCAATGAAGACATACAAAAGTTTCCACTAGAGACACTATATATGTTTATAGGTTTGATTAATTTACCTCCTTCACATTTATTTAGACAAAAATTCATTGTCATGATCCTGCATATGCATTATATCATAGATTGTGACTGATTATATTTCATTTTTTTTTAAACTTTGTGATGAATTAACAACGGATATTATGCGTCGCTAATATTTAGTTTTGCAACAGAATGTAATCCATCGCTAAATTAGCGACAGATTATATTCTGTCGAAAAACTAAATACGTGCTTATTTAGCGACAGACTCGTGACGAACATGATCCGTCAATATTTAGCGACAGATTAGCGATAAATAAGTTCTGTCACTAATTAGCGACCAAGAATATGCAACACGCAATCCGTCGCTAATCCAGTGCTAAACACTTTAGCGACGGATTTGCAATAGATAGCATTCATCTCTAATCTGCATTTTTCTTGTAGTGGTGGGGTTTATAACCTACATGGAGATTTTATCACTTGTTCCAAAGAATAAGGGGATGGGATGGCCACCACACACACGCGCGCACACGTCCACCGCACCGTGCTGAGCTGAGCCAGGTTTGGGCAATTGGCCCTTTAGGGCCATATCCAAGTCCAATGTTCTTTTTGTCCCGCATTTATTGTTTTTATTTGGATTAAATAAAAGAGAAAATGGTTAATGAATCATTATGTTGATGGGTCACGTTACCTCGTAAATGGTAATGGGTCTCTTACACGTTTTAGTACCCGTTCAGAGGTTATAAAATGTGGTTAGAGGGCTATGGTTACACAGATACAAATGCAATTGACTATCGAGTTTTTGCTTTCCTCTCTTTCCCTGCCCTGCACTCTCTTGCTGCCCTGTGGGTGTTTCTCGGAAAGAGGAGTTCTGCAACAGTCGTTCGCTGAGGTTGTCTTCAAAGGGTGATCTACCATCAGAGTGCACCGATCTAGATCGTCGAGGCTATTGTATCCTAGGAGAAGGACGCCAAACTTTTTTGCACCGTATGTGGAGACGAATCTTCTCTAAGAAGAGTATTTTTATACGCCTTAGCCTATTATAGAATATTAACATAATTTTGTTGTTGTTCTTATTCTGTTCTGTGCATATGTTTGATTTGTTGCCTTCGTCTGAATTTTGTTTTAAAACTGAATATGACATGTTTGAACCCTGTTACGATTTGAATCAATTGAATTAATATATATCATGTTGTATGGTAATCTGATTTACATTATGATACTGATTATGATTCCAACAGTCTTAGAGAAGATTCTAAGCATGTTGATATCATCAAGTTTTATACTAAAAGTTGACATGTCCGGTATGCCTGAAAAATTTGCTGGTCAAAATTTCAAGCGCTGACAACAATGTATGAAAATTTGGTTCATGACTATAGGCTTGTTATCTGTTCTACAGTTCGAATGCCTGTCGGTTTCTAAGACTGGTCCTGATCCCACCGCTGTTAATGCGGCTGTAGAGTGGAACGAGAATGATTATATATGTCGTGGTTACATTCTATTGGCTCTATTCAATACCTTGTTCGACGTATATACAGTTCCTCATCTATCACTGCTAAAGCCTTATGGGATCAACTTGACAAAAAGTACAATATCGAAGACAAAGGTCTTGAGAAGTACTCTGTTGCAAAGTTTCTGAAATATCAGATGGTAGAGGGCAAGTCTGTCACTGAATAGACACATGAGTTTCTATTATTGCTTTATAGTTTGGCTGAGGCTGATATGAAACTTCCTAAGAAGTTTCAAGTGATGACCATCGTGAAAAAATTTCCTAAGTCTTAGGTAGACTTTGACATGTCTCTCAAGCACCGTAGAGGAAAGATCTCCCTAGATGATCTTATGTTAGCCATAGTCATTGAGGAAGAGCATAGGAGTCAGAAACAAGTTGTGAAGCCAACTGAACAACCTAAAGTGAATATGATGACCAGATCATTTAAAGGCAATAGACAAAAGGCTAAACCTGCAATGAAAAACCAATTTAAACCTAAGACCAAAATCCAAAAAAAGACAAAGAACAAACCTTGCTGGAACTGTGGACAGATTGGGCACTAGGCCAAGGAATGTCCTTCCAAGAAGGCCAAGGCTCATGGGACCACAGATGGTACTTCTCAAGTCAATATGGTGACTGAGGTCGTTGGGATCAGTGCTGTGTATGTTTCTGTTAACCCTCAAATCTATCATGTTTAAGAGCCAAATGAGTGGCTGGTTGACACTGGGGCTAATGTGCATGTTTGTGTTGATAAGTCTGTTCTTGTCTCCTACCAGGCTGTTGAAGGCAGATCCGTGACTATGAGCAACTCCACGACTGCAAAGATGCTGGGAATTGGATGTGTGGACCTAAAGTTTCCTTCATGATGAGTTTTATCTCTACAGAGAGTGCACCATGTGCCTGTAGTTAGAAGGAATATTTTAAGTGATTCATGTCTAGTTAGAGAGGATTAAAAATTTAACTTTAAATGTAATAAAGTTGTTATTTTACATTCTGAAACATTTATTGGAAATGAATATTTAGATGATGGTTTGTTTAAACTTAGTGTTAAACATATTTGCAGTAATAAATTAGAGAATGATATTTCTTTTGATTCATTGTCTAATGTTGCTTACAATATAGAATCATCTGATTTATGACATAATAAATTGGGTCATGTGAATTTTAATTCTATAAAACGCATGATGAACTTGAAAATGATTTCAGAACATTCCATAGATAAAACTAAAAAGTGTAAAATTTATGTACAAGCAAAACAATGTAGGAAACAATTCCATACGATCGTTAGAGATTCTGAAATATTGGATTTGGTGCACACAAATATTTATGAGTTTAATGGAGTGTTAACTAGAAATCATAAAAAGTACTTTATCACTTTTATAGATGATGACAGTTATGTGTATCTGCTAAAATCAAAAGATGAAGCTTTTGATAAGTTTTTTATTTTTAAGAATGAAACGAAAATACAAATTGGTAGAAAACTTAAAAGATTCAGGTATGATAGATGGGAAAAATATACATCTAACAAACTTGATGAATATTGTCAATCCATTGACATAGTTCATGAGTTTACCGCTCTATATTCTCTTCAATCTAATATGATTGTAGAAATAAAGAACACTACAAGAAAAACATGAATTAGCGATAGAAATTGACGACAAAAAAATTCTACCACAAATTTGTGATGAATTAGCGAGAGAAAACCAAACGTCGCTAAAATTGAAATTAAAGACAAGATTAATAATTGAAAAGATTGCATCATAAAATCTGTCACTAATTCACGATGATCTAACGACAGATAAATTTTGTCACAAACAACATCGCAAAGTAGCGATGGATGAGCGACATAATTTTTTCGTTGCACTCTATCGTTAGTAGCGACAGATTTTCAGACTCAAAAAGTCAGTCCCGAATCCGTCGCTCATTTTCGCTAAAAAAAAACTGTCCATCCGTTGCGCTAAATTCTCCCTCCCTTTATCTATCTCTGATTACCCCGCCGTGAGTCCGTGACGCCTCCTCCCCTTCCCCCATCCGCATCCGGCCAGAGCCGGGTGCTATCGCCGTAACCACCACCTTCTCCGCCTATTTCCCTTATTCTCCTCCCTCTTCTCTTTTTCCTTTCCCCGTCTGTGGCCTCGCCGGAGCAGCGTTGTCGCTAACACCGTCTCTACCGACCCCTCTCCTCACCTTCTTCTCTTTCTCTTTCGTCCGAACTCCGGCCATCGCCGACGCCCCTCCTCTTCCCATCTTCCTCACCTTCTTTTTTCTTCATCCCCTTCTTCTTCGAACGGTTGTGTCACCGTCAGGCAGGGGTTTGAGAGCAAGGTTTTCTTCTATCTTTGTTCCATAGTTTTTGGCCTACCCATTTTATCTTTTTCCCCCTTGGCAATGGCTGAGAGGTCTGCCAAAGACCTCATTGTTTTATTACCGCTTTTGCTGCTGCTTCTGGTTTCATCCTCACAAGGTAGAAGGCTCACTGCCAGGCAGCATTTTGAAGTCCACAAGCATCTCAAGCGCTTAAACAAGCCTCCCATGAAAACCATTCAGGTCTCTTTCCCTCTCTCTCTTTGGCTCTGTCTCTGTATATCTCTTTGGCACTCTCTCTCATGGTTTTAGGGGTTTATGGTTTTTGATTTCCTCATTGCCTGTTGAGATTCATTTTGAGATTCCTTCCAAGAATCTAATGTCGGTGAGACTGTACTATATATTTTTTTTTTGCATTAGGAGCAAAACTACCAGATTTGGATTCAACAGCCTCATCCTCCGATTCCAAACAACCGTCACTTTCTGGACCATAGTCATCATAAACTTCTCAATGACCTGGAGCAAGGTAATACGTTCATGATGCTGAACCAACACTAACAAGATCATCAGCTTACCCTTCTGTTAGCATATTTTCAAGGTTATGGTCTTTTTCTTCTTTCCCTGGGTTTTAGGGGGTTTATGGTTTTTGGGATTTCGTTATTTTGCATGTTTGGCGGGGTTCTTAGGGTTTCCTTATTTTGCATGTTTGGCTGGGATTTTTGTGACCATTTTCGTTTGTTTAATAAGTTGCTAAGCATTTCTGGTGTTGTTTAACTTGTTGGGGATTAGGTAATACATTTTTTTGGGATTTTTTAGCAATTTTTGTTTCTATTTTTTTGGGCAGAGCCCAGATGGTGATATCATTGACTATGTCCATCAATACCACCAACCTGCTTTTGATCATCCTTTTCTCAAGAACCATACCATTCAGGTTGGTTTCTGCTTCCTATTTTTTCATGGAGTACTCTTTTGCAGGGGATGGTTCTGAAAGATTTATTTTTTTCTGTCGTATTTTTCTTTTTGGTGATTCAATAGATGCAACCAAACTTCCATCCAGATGGTCTGTTTGGAACAAATAAGGCTGAATCTAGGATGGTGAAATCTCAAATCTTACAGCTTTGGCATAAGAATGGGAGGTGCCCAGATTGGACCATACCCATCAGAAGAACTAAAAAGGATGATATGCTAAGAGCGAACTCTGTGAAGAGATTTGGGAGGAAGACGCATAGATCTATCCCTCAGCCTAGGTCTGTTGATCCGGACTTGGTTAATGAAAGTGTTCATCAGGTACCAATCTTTTTTTCCCTTTTTCATGTAGGTACTTTTCTTTTGAGGCACTACTAATTTTTTCCCTTTTTCTTCTCAAAATATAAACGATTTTTTTCATCCGGGTGCTTGTTATATGTATATATCTCTACATGAAAAGGCTATTTTTTCTTCTTTTAATCTATGTGTTCTCTGCAGTACTTGTATTATGTTGTTAACATCAACTCTTATGCGAACCTGTTCTAGGTTAGCTTTTTTCAAGTCTGCTTACGCACTCTATGATGCTGACTTCTATGTTAAAGCTGATGGTGACATTTACTTAAGGCCAGGTATATATATATATATATATATATATATATATATATATATAGCCGAGTTCCCGTGTCCAAAATTTTTGAAATTGCGCCGCACCCGCACCCATGTGACATAGCTTCATGGTAGCATTTGTTTTGTATGTCCTCATTCTCAGGTAACTGGGTTGCACTTTTTGTGTCCTGCAAATCCTATGATGAATTGTTCGACATTCTGAATCAGTTGTTTATTTACTAAAAGTGAAAATTTTCTTTGTGCAGACATGCATTATGGTTTTGGTCAGGGATTTGCAAGCACAAGGGATCCTCATTTTGAAACTGGTCTAGTTTCTTATCACAATCCATCAAGTCCCCTTGTTGCTCTACAAGAGATTGCAATAAAGATTGGAGAGAAGGTGACTATTTTGAATCTTGTAGCAGATTCTCTTTGATACATGTTTGCATTTGTAGACCAATATGCCTCCAAATGTTTTCTGTGGTACAATAAAGGGCACAGTTTTGCATAAAAAGTAAACCTGGAGATATAGCCAGGCCTATTGTTTGATTGTTGAGACTAAATAACAGTTGTTTCACGTAGGGCAGTTTTTTTTTTTAAATTTGGGCAAGCAGTTTATGGTTTCATTGAATATAATTGTTGCATTCATTCTGTGCGTGTGCAACTTTTTTTTTTCAATTACAAACCCCTGTTGATCTGAGTTTGATATCTTCATAGGCTGCTCAAGAGGCAGTTGCTACTCTGAAGTCTACGGCATTTGCTCAACACACCCAACGGCGGTTAAGCTCTCCAAGGTGAGGCATAAACTGCTACATTAATGTTGATCTCTGTTATATTTTGTTTAGTTTTTTAGAGTACAGTTAGAATATGCCTATATACCATGCGTTCCAGCAATGAAGAGAAAAAAGTAAGCTCCATTATAGAGCTGCTTATTGTATATATTTGTTAGGAATAGTGAATATTGGGACCATTGTTTTGCATATGGGAATTGCCTAATTCAGTATGTTGACTCTTTATTCAGATCCTCTCATACTTTTCCAGTGAAAAGGATGAAGCCTGAGTTTGTCCGAGGATTCAATAGAGTTCCACCTTCAAAATACTCCAAGAATGGGTCCCCTGTTTCCTGACAGCACCAACGTATTTCTTGGGAAGAGTGTGGCTTAAATTTTCTACCGGACTTTGTTGTCTGCAGATCAGGGCATCATTGGTTAGAGTTGGAATCAGTTGATACAAATCTGGGCCATTTTGAGAAGAAATGCTGTGTTCAAGCTGTTTCACAGCTTTCTTGAAGTATGCCTCTAGTTTTCATCTGTCTGAGAGATGTAAACATAAGCCAGGAGGCTTGCAGAGGGCAAATGGTTTGTTTTACTGTTCTTTCTGCAGAGCAAGGTTTTGTATATAGACATGGCTGCAGCATACATCTTCGTGCTGTACGTATTTATGTAATTTAGAACTTTTGTTATTGAGTTCACATTGCATCTCGAGATTCAGAGCGAGAGCTGAAGAGGAAAATTGCAGGGATTCTTGGTTATGAGCTACTCTGTGTAAAAGAGAAGTTTAACCCTGGACATTGTTTCATAGGAGACCAGCTCCATATGCATTTCTGGTCATCAAACTTGAGGCTAAGATGGAGGTTCGTCACTCCTGAAATTTTGTCTTCCACTTTCAATTCTTGTTTTACATTTTTTTTTATATATTTAATTTCTTTAATCAACTTATCATGGGAGATACATCACCATTTCGCAGAGTTGTTATCGCCTGTTACGCTCGAGGATTGATCTATGTGCGTATTTAAGTGCTATGCTGTCAAGGCTTCTAGAGGCATATGTTTTATCTCATCCCATTTTCCATCATACTTTCATTTGAGCAGTCGGTGCTAAATGAGTTTTGGCACTTGATTTGGCTTGATTTATTATTTGATTAATCATGTCATGATCAGATAGATTCTTACAGATGCAAATGATTGAGCTGTTCACTATTTCAACAAAGAACAGAATTGTATGAGTATGCAATTCTCAGTTTGTCTTGCAACCATTTCAGCCATATAAACTTGTCTATGCCCACATGCTGGCTGAGGTGGGAAAGGTTTTGGAATCTTTGAGGTTGGTCTTGTCCTCTCACTAACTTTCTTAGTGTTCATCTTCCAGTGTCTTAGTGAACATTGATTAACCAGGTATTGTCAAGCTATACTGAAGTTATTGAAGAATGCTGGTCATACAGCTGATGTCGAAACATGGAAGCTTCTGAACCCATCAGCAGGTGCCTTGGCACCTGCAAAGCTGGTGGGGTGACCGACATCGATATTCATGTTTCAATTTTTTTTTAAATTGGCGACGGATTAGCGACGGATTAACGCTAATTTTAAGCTGTCGATGTTTTGTGATGAAATTTAATCTGTCGTTGGATGTTTTGCGATGGAGTTTAATTCATCGCTAAATTGGTGACCAAAATGTAGCGACGTAGCGATGGATTATATCCGGATATAATCCATCGCTAATTAGCGACGACCTGTGTCTATCGTAAATATCGTAAATCCATCGCTAATTAGCGACGAATTTGCGACTGATAAATTCTGTCGCATTTTAGCGACGAGGATTATGCGACGAACTCTTTTCGTCGCTAATCCATCGCTAAACACATTAGCTACGGATTTTGTGATGGAAAGCGTTCGTCGTTAATACACAATTTTCTTGTAGTGAAATAGAACCTTAACTGACATGATAAATGCTCTAGTTGAGAGTTTTGGATTACCTACCTATATGTACGGGGATGCTCTTAATACGGCTTGTCATATTTTGAATAGAGTTTTTCAGAAGAATAAGGATAATAGCCCATTTGAACTCTGGAGAAATAGAAAATCTAGCTTAAAATACCTTAAGTGTGGGGGTGCCTTGCAAAGGTACTTGTCCCAGAGCACAACAAGAAGAAGCTGTCCTAAAACTATAGATGCTGTCTTTTTGGGTTATGTAGATAACAACTATGTATATAAGTTCTTAGTAATCAAGTTTGAGATATCTAGCATAGATGTAAACTCTATTGTTGAGCTTTGAGAAATTATATTCTTTGAGGATGTATTTCTCATTAAAGTTGATGTACTTCAAAAATTTTCTTTTTTAGATGTACCTTCAACTTCTGGTTCCATTCTCGAACATGTAGAAAGGATGACAGATGTGGGGGTTGAGTCCGAAATGGTTGAACAAAAAAGGAGCAACAGACAACAGATTACCAAGGATTTGAGAAGTGATTATATCACTTATCTGATCGAGGATGATCCTCACTTTCTGAAATGCAATGGCTTCATTTGAAACAAGGCATTAAAAAGAAGCCATAAAGAGTTAAATAGACTTCATTGTCTCTAATGACACTTGGGAACTGGTTGGCCTCCCTCGTGGTAGCTCCACTATTAGGTGCAAATGGATCTTTAAGAAGTTAAAACCAGATAAATTCATTGATAAGTACAAGGTTAGACTGGTTGTCAGGAGGTTCAAACAAAAGAAAGGAATAAATTATTTTGACACATATTTTCTAGTTACTCGGAGGACCACAATTAGGTTGCTTATTGCACTGACTTCCATTTATGATCTCTCGGTTCATCAAATGGACGTGGAGACTATTTTTTTGCATGACGATTTTGAAGAAGGGATCTATATGGACCAACTTGAGGGTTTTGTGGCTCCTGATAATGAAAATAAAGTTTGTAGACTTGTTAAGTCATTATATAGAATAAAACAAGTCCCTAAACAATGACATGAGAAATTTGATAAAGTTATTTTATCATTTGACTTTGTTGTCAATGAATCTGATAAATGTATTTATTGCAAAGTTAAAAGTGTTGCATGTATCATTTTATGACTGTATATAGATGATATTCTATTGTTTGGTTTCAATATGAGAATTGTGGATGAGACGAATTTGTTTCTTAGTAGTAAATTTGATATGAAAGATATGAGAATTGCAAATGTGATCTTAGGCTTAAAGCTGACTCGTTCAACTGATGGAATAACTATTTCTTAATCTCACTTTGTTGAGAAAGTACTTGAAAAATTTGACTATGACAAAGGAAGATCTGTAACAACTCCATATGACCCTTCTACTCCTCTTTATAAGAATACAACTGGTGTTCCTGTGTCTCAATTAAGGTATTCTCAGATTATTGGAAGTTTGATGTATCTTGTAAATTGCACGAGACCGAATATTTTGTTCTCTGTGACAAAATTAAGTAGATACACAAGTTGTCCAAACTACACTCATTGGAAGACATTGGACAATGTACTTAGGCATCTGAAATGAACTATTTTCTTGACTTTGCATTACAAGAGATTCTCTGCCGTTCTTGAGGGATATAGTGATGTGAGTTGGATAGCCATGAACTCTGCGAGTTATGGCATAACAGAGTATATATTTACCTTGGGTGGCGGCGTAGTTGCCTGGAGGTCAGTAAAATAGACCATTTTGTCACGGTTTACTTTTGATGTTGAGCTCCGTGCTTTAGATATCACAAGAATGGAAGCTGAATGGTTAAAGGGACTTCTAGAGGAACTTCATTTAATGAGCAAACCAATTCTTAAAATATCTGTGCATTGTGACAATATGGCCACAATTCTAAAGATCAAAAGCATAAAATATAATAAAAAATAAAGAAGACACATCCAAATCAGAATAAAATCTGCAAGGGAACTGGTGTCTCAGTTGTAGTTACTGTAGACTATGTTGAATCCAAAAAGAACATAACTGATTCATTAACGAAAGGACTAGATAAGTCATTAGTCCTGAAATCCAGAGAGAGGATGAGACTGAAACCCATCAGTAATTCATCTATGGTGGCAATCCAACCTATCTGAGTGAAGATCCCACAAAGTAGGTTTAATGTGGTAATAACAAGCTGTAGGGTGAACTGGATAACACCTTCTTAATATGATACTATGTATCTGTGTATTTTCTCCTTATTACTCTGGAAATGTGCAATAACTGTCAGTAAAGAAAGAGTTAAAACTCTAAATGGGTTCAAAGCCTTCTAGGCAAGATGTTAGCAGTGCATCTCTGGAGAAGCATACCTATGCAAGTGTGACTATGTGGCCGTAGTTTAAGGAATTGGGTTATTCTTGAAGTCACTCATGAAACAGGATTCAAGCGCATGACTTTTAACGCGCATCCCATAAAGATTATAATCAGAACCTTTATCATGTTATTACTAATGAATACTCTTACATAAAAAGGTTCAAGTTCAAGACTTTAGTTCACTTCGTTTCTGTGGGGGTAAAGTTAGCCAACTAAGGTAATGATTTAAACCAGAAGGTACCATTACTGAAAACATGATATATCCTGCTGCAGATTACTCCATCTTGCATCTTTGTTTTCTCCTGTTTTCATTCTTTGAATTTGTGAAAAAATGTTGGATGTAAGAAGAGAAGAGCATATTAATTCAAAGAAGAAAGCAATTTGGGGACCACTCTTTTATGGAGTTCTTTTTGGACTTTAATAAAGTGGAATAATGCCATATTGAAGAATCGCAAAACGGTTGTAAGGTTTATAACTTACGTAGAGATTCTATCACTTGTTTCAAAGAACAAGGGGATGAGATGGCTACCACACACGCGCGTGAGCCCGTCGTGTCGAGCTCGAGTTTGGGTTTGGGTAATTGGCCCTTTAGAGACATCCATTATTCAAGTTCAATATTTTTTGTCTCATATTTATTGTTTTTATTTGGATTAAATAAAAGGAAAAAAAGAAAATGGTTAACGGATCGTTCTGTTGATGGGTCATGTTACCTCATAAATGGTAACGGGTCTCTTTCACGTTTTAGTACCCGTTCAGGGGTTATAAAACATGGTTAGATGGCTGCGGTTACATAGATACAGACACAAGTGACTCTCGAGTTTTTGCTTTCCTCTCTCTCCCTGCCCTGTGGGTGTTTCTCGAAAAAGGGAGTTCTGCAACAGTTGTTCGCTGAGGTTGTCTTCGAATGGTGATCTACCATCAGAGTGCACCGATTCAGATCGTTGAGACTATTATATCTTGGGGGAAGAATGCTGAACCTTTTTGCACCGTATGTGGGGGCAAATCTTCTCTAAGGAGAGTATTTTTATATGCTTTATCCTATTACAGAATATTAACATGATTTTGTTGTTCTTATTCTGTTTTGTGCATATGTTTGATTTGTTGCTTTTATTTGGATTTTGTTTTAAAACCGAATATGACATGCTTGAACCCTATTACGATTTGAATCAATTGAATTACATGTATATCATGTTGTATTGTAATCTGATTTACATCATGATATTGGTTATGATTTCAACACTTCAAACATATTCTAGCGATTATTCATTTTTCAAACTTCATTGTGCTCGTAGACTCCTGTTATCGTTGCTAAATCATTCTCCTTATTCACCATAATTGTAACTATCTGTTTCGTTGACAACACAACCTTTAACTTATAATGCGACTATGCAAGCAATCCACAAAATTGCCTCATAACCATAGGTTAAAAAATGCTTTCAAATTCTCTGCCATGGCTTTCACTATCACCTTCGTTTCTAATAGAAAGACTACCTCAGCTCGATGCAGCTTGATCGTTTCTGCAATCCTTCTTCGGGCCCACTTCTGACCCAACCCCCTAATATTCCACGTCAGGATCTTTATGAGGGGGGTTGATAAGGGAGTTGGACCTCTACCTTTGCCTCACTCTCCTCATCCATCTGCACTTTCAAAACCTCTTCTAAGCTTGCTCGTGTTTCATCCAGGTCCCGATCACTAGGCGCGACACTTCTTCCGTTTTCAATGGGCGTCAGGTCCTCCTCTATATGTTCCTTCACCAACTCCAATCGGTAAGTTGGGCTTGCCTTCTTGAAATAAGGCGTATAACCCCTTCTGACTCCCTTGTTCTCTTTCTCTCCCACCATCCTCCTCCTAACCTTACGTGTTCCCCCACCTTGGGTTGGGTTATGAGTACACGAACCCCGATCGAAAATCTCCCACCCTGGAAGGGGAAATGGAACTTTCTAATGAGCCATTCGATCCTGACCTCCATATGCATTGGTTTGTTACCTCGTGGGGGCGTGCATTTTGATTGTGTGGTTCCTTTACGAGAACCTTGCTCCATTTGAGTAGTGTCGACTTGCTGTGTCATATCACTCTTAATACTCTTGTCTTTACTGGGGTTTTCCACCACATTCTTCTCCACACCATCGACTGTGTCTGGCCAACCTCGATTGACGGGTTACGTACCTTTCATCTGAATTTTGTAGGGAGCTGCCCAATGGGATAGGCATACCTCATCCTTTCCTCCCCGCCCTGGCCGTATACCATCCCCTACCGATGACACAGGAAAACCGACCACCATCCGGACCGTTGATGTCTCCCCACTAACTCCTATACCTCATTGCCTGCATTGGCATACCTTTTGTCTCCTCTAAGCCCTTGCCAAAATAGTACTGGTCCTCCTCCATTACCTCAATACCATCTCTTAGGCTCATCTTCTTTTGCTTTGCTATTTTCGTTGCTTGCTAGCTAACAATTAAGTCACTTTTGATTTCTTTAACCTTCTAACTTCTGACCTTCGCTTGACTGATACCTTGTAGTGTCTCATTCTTCCCTCCTGTCTTAGACCTCTCCTCGCTGAGTTCTTCCAGCGTAGGGCGGTCCATTATAAAGGAGCTGAACTTGTTCGCTAGATTTGGCTGTGGAACCATCTTCCTGTTTGATTGTTGCCTTCCCGAAACTTTAACCATGGTTCATCCACCGTCTCTCGCGCTTGGAGTCTCTATCACCTTGGCCTCATGATGTTTGTAGTGGTTAGTCGAATGGGTGATTGCTCCACACAAAGTACAGAATCTAATACTACTTTCGTAGATGATCTCTTGGACCAATGAACCTTTCCCTTCAACCTCTACATCAGCCATTGCCAAAGGCCAAAATTTCAATGGAATTTCAATTTTTAATCTCACATATTGGACTCGCTCCTTCGACCTTGTATAGTGGTCTGTCTCCAACTATCAAACCCCCCCGGGCTTTCGCCACTCCGACAAAAATACCATGAGACCATAGCTCTACCAGAAGTTTCGAAAGACGCTGTGTTAACCTCCAACTTCATCAGTTTCCCTGGAAACCGCTGGTTTGTCACTAAGGTTTGGCCCGCTACTCACCATGGACCCTTTTGGGTGATATGCTCCAATTTTTCCTTCAATGTAGCCGAAATGAGAAACAATCCATCTTTGAAGGTGGAGAAGTCTATTCCTTTCAACCCTGCCCAGTGTCGCCTGAGAGAGTGTATCATGAACTTATAATCCATTCCCTTGTTAGCCAAGCTTTTCGGCAAGCCCGCCAGAACTGTGTAAGGCATTGACTCAAGAAGCTCTGCATACTGCTGTGCTGGGCTAAGGATTCTCAGCCATGGATTCTCCTGTGATGCTGCAACCACCTTCACCTGAAATTGGGACTTACAAATGTGACCGTGAGAAACTATATTGGCCCATATTTGCACCCCTCCACTTATTCCTTTCGCCTTAACGCTCTCATTCTCTACCATCACCGGACACGTCTCCTCCTTCCCTCTGTCTGGAGGGGGAGGCTATCCATCCTCACCTCGCCTAGTCTAGTCTTCCCCTTTCTCAATATGCACAGGTTGTTCTCGTTTATAATTATTTTATTAAATTGATGTCTATTATCAATTTTGTTTGTGTTTTATCCAATCGTTATGAACATTTGAGAGTTGCTTAAACTTCTTTAAATACTTTTCTGATTAAAAATAATGAGATTGAAACTGGAAGAGGGCTTAATCAAATTGGTACATTACAACGGCCTGGAGATACTCGTTAGAGTTCTCACTTAAGATCAATTTCAGTCTTGATTAAATTGTTCAGTCCAATTTGTGAAGTTCTTGAAATAATTGATGATGAAACTACTTCCCAATGAGCAGAAACAAACTTAATTTATTAGACAATGACATCGTTTGAATTTATATTCATCTTCCATCTTATGAAAGAAACTATGTTGATTATTGATCACTTATGTGAAGAATTACAAGCCAAATCTCAAGACATTTTAAATGCTATGTATATTGTTTCATCTACTAAAACATGTATCCAACAATTTAATGATTATAAATGCGATGCATTACTTACCACGATAAAATTATTTGCAAGGAACACAACATAAATGTCCCGGATATGAATACTCATTATATTGATCAACGAGGAATAACTCACTATCAACAAGCTAATTTTATAATCGAGTGGATATTTTTTATGCCGCAATAGATTCTTAATTGCAAGAATTAAATCTATGGTTTAGTGAGCATACAATGAAGTTGTTTATCAGCTCAACTCTTGATCCTCAAACTGCACAAGACTCTTTTAGAACCAATGATATTTGTCAGCTGGTAAAAGAGTTTTATTCGCAAGATTTTACGAATTAAAAAAAAAACAATTGAAATTAGAACTTCACAATTATCTGAGTAATGTAGTTCAAGATTCGGAATTTTAGAGATTGTCAAATATTTCTGATTTGTGCCAATGGTTGGTTAGATCTAACAAATAAAAAATCTATCAACTTATTTTTTGAGTTGTTGTACTTGTGTTTACTTTTGTTGTTTCTACTATAACTATGTAATGAGCATTTTCAGTTATGAATATTATTAAAACTACGCTTCAAAATGAAATTGAAAATGAGTTTCTGACGGATGCCTTGATGTTATACATTGAAAGAGTAATTGCAACTAAATTTAGTACAGATTCAATTATATAAGATTATTAGGATATTAAAGAACGTCAGGTTCTATTTCATTAGCTAATTGAGTTGAAATATAAAATATTAAGAAACAATTATTTTTTGACTTTTCTTTTGCTTATATTTTGTTAACATGTAACGAATATTGATTATATTTTTTAAATATTAATTTAATCATCAATTTTATATATTTTTTATTCATGCTCTAGCTCCCCTATCTTGATACTATATGTTTGGCCCTCCCCCTAATAAAAATTTCTGGGTCCATCCCTAATTATATAGGCATGCCACTTTAAGTTTGGATGGATAGTCTCGATTGGTTATGTATTTGGGTTTGAATCTGAGTTCACTGACTTTTAAATAGTGCAAAACTAGATCCAACTCAAATCTCATAGTGTCATCCCAGATCCCGTGATGATCCAAGTCTTGTGGTACTGGATCTGCTGAAAATGGGTTAAATCAATGTGGTACTAGACCTATGTTGTTTTCTAAATTTGACCCATATTTAGAGATATACCTCTTGAATAAAAAAATATGGTGGATCTGTTTTTCACCGAAGTTGCCATATATATATATATATATATATATATATATATATATATATATATATATATATATATATATATATATATATATATAGAGAGAGAGAGAGAGAGAGAGAGAGAGAGAGATCCTCGGGGGTGGGCATCTGCAGATCGGGTACCTGAATCGAGTTGGGCCATGTTCGGTCCTCCTGCAGCCTGGCCCTAAGAAGAATCGGGCTGACCCGACTTGACTGAAGAACAACCTGGGTAGGGCCAAAATAAAATTTCAGTGACGAGAGATGCATTAGACTTCATTGGGTCGTGATCTTGATCAGGTCCTAATGGGTCCCGGATTGGGCTTGCCGGCCCAGCCAAACCCAGTGCCCACCAACAACTTGAGCTAATACGCGATCTTTTGACCCGACCTTTGGCAAATCATAACTCATCCCACTTGCCTTGCATTCTTGCACTACAAGAAAAACGTTAATTAGCGACATTATTTTTATCGTAAAGTTGCGACAGATTAGCAAGAGAAAAGTAGTTGTCGCTAAAATTGAAATTTGCTACGATATTAGCGACAGAAACATTCTGTCTCAAACTCCATCGCTAATTAGTGACGGAAAAGTTTCATGTCAAACTCCGTCGCAACTTAGCGACAAAATTTTTCTTTCGCTACTCCGTTGGTACTTATCAATGAATTTTAACACAACTTTTTTGTCGCTAATTCGTCGCTATTTTTTGATATAAGCCCGTCTAAGGCCCGACACTTTCTCTCTCTCTCTCTCTCTTCTCTCTCTGATTACCCCCAAATCGAGTTCTCAGTCAAAGAACCCTAACCCTCTGCCTTTGCCTCCGTCGGCCGCTTAGCCTACGCCGACCCTCCCTGCATTCGGATACCTGTCACCGACAACCCAGACTGAATCCACCCCACCGCTTCTCCCTTCCCCGAGCCCCCGATCCTCGCCTCACCGGAGGCCACCCGGCGCCAGAACCCCCGTGTGCCATCTATCGCTGGTGACACCCTCCGCCTTCTGCCCCCCCTCAAGTCTCTCTCTCTCTCTCTCTCTCCCAGTCTCCCGCTATCTTCCTCTTCGTCTCCTATTTTTTGGCCAACAGGTAGAGGCTGCGCCCCAGCTTGTCTACCTTTTTTGACCGGCAAGCAGGGGCACCCTTGCCAATTTTTTCGACAGGTCGGCAGGGGAGACACCCCCTGCCACCTATAACAAAGAACAAGATAAGGGCTTTGGGCCCCTCCCTCATTCCTGCCTGGGTGTTTTCGGCATGCGGGGGCATGGCCCTTGCCCCACCTGTTACTTCTTTTTTCGCTAGGGAGTGGTCGAGTTCCCTCCCTATCTTCTTTTTCTTGGGTTTTGAGGGAGGGGCTCAACCCCCTCCTGTTTCTCCTTCGTAAGGGAGGGGCCGAGACCCCCTCCCTGTTGCGTGGGTTACAAGGGAGGGGTTTGGCCCCGACTGCGCCTCCCCTCTCACCACCACTTTCGTCCCTCTTCACCACATATAAATGTGCATTGCAATATATAAATGTGCATTGCAGGTATGTAGCTAAGATAATTATATGATGCTTAGTGCTAAGCATCACATGTGGCTAAAAATGTAATGCAAAAAGAAAAAAGGAAAAAATGCAAAGGCAAAAGCAATGCAAATCGGGTAAATACCCGTGGTGAGTAAGTGATGCAAACACATCACATGTTATTTACTTTCTTGGATGCAACACTTTTCTGTTTACACACTCACTTAGTTGTGGATATCTAAAACTGCTTTGCTGGAGTTTGAAGATCATGTTGAGCATGATTTGAATATATGAAAATAGAAGTGCTCTTATTTTTATAGTTTGGAGTTCATGCTAGTCATGGTAGTAGTTAGTGAGATATTGAAGTGTGTTTGCTGTAGGTACATGTTTGACATTATTGTGATATGAATGATTGAATATATTGTAATGTTTGACGTGACGGCCATGCTTGCATGAAGTTATTTTCGAATTAATTATGCCCTTTATGTAAAATTGTATTATGAAAACATGCTTAAATTAAATATATTGTGTTTATGAATGTGATTTCATCTTTCTAAATATCTTTGTGATATATATATATATATATGTGTGTGTGTGTGTGTGTGTGTGTGTGTGCGCGCTTGCATGAAGTTATTTTCGAATTAATTATGCCCTCCATGTAAAATTGTATTATGAAAACATGCTTAAATTGAATATATCGTGTTTATGAATATGATTTTATCTTTCTAAATATCTTTGTGATATATATATATATATATATGTTGTGTATCCATGCTTGCATGAAGTTATTTTTGAATTAAATATGCCTTCCATGTGAAATTGTATTATGAAAACATGCTTAAATTGAATGTATCGTGTTTATGATTGTGATTTCATCTTTCTAAATATCCTTGTGATATATATATATATATATATATATATATATATATATATATATATATATATATATATATATATATATATATATATGTGTGTGTGTGTGTGTGTGTGTGTGTGTGTGTGTGTGTGTGTCGTGTATCATGTATCCATGTTTGCATGAAGTTATTTTCAAATTAATTATGCCCTCAATGTGAAATTGTATTATGAAAATATGCTTAAATTGAATGTATCATATTTATGAATGTGATTTCATCTTTCTAAATATCTTTGTGATATATATATCCAACAATGCATGATAAATTTGATATTTTTTTCATCGACGCATTATTATGATTCTCTTTTAACTGGTGAAGATAATATCCATAACATTATAGGATAAAATGGCTACAAACCGTGAATGAATGCATCGTAAGATAGTTGATAATGAGGTGTCGCTTGAATATGTGGATGGTGTTGACAATTTTGTTGAATTTGCAACGACAAGTGTCAGTACAGTGGATCCCATTGGTCGGATCAGGTGCCCCTGCACGATGTGTAAGAACAATCGATTTGTAGAACCTCATGACGTTAGACATTACATATACAGGAAGGGTTTTGTGAGTGGTTATCAGAATTGAACGGTTTATGGTGAAGAATTTTGAAACAATTTTGATGTACGGGTGGATGTGGTGCACGATAATCCATATGTAGATTTGATATTTAATGCTGCAGGACCAAAACTGGGTTTTGCTGTGGGTCTTAGTGATGTACAAACTGGGTTAGAGGAAGAAGCAGTAAACAATGTACCTAGTAGATTTTATGACTTACTTAGAGATGTTGATGAACCTCTATGGAATGGTTGCGAGAGTCACACTATCTTGCCTGTAGTTCTTCAACTATTGAATTTAAAGTCAGAGTATAATTTGAGCCATTCATGTTTTGACCGTCTTAGCTCTATTATGAAGACTATGTTGCCCAAAGATAAGAAATTACCATAAAATTTCTATCGTGCGAAGGTTATGGTCAACACTCTAGGTATGAGATATCAAAAGATAGATGTTTGTCCAAATCACTGCATATTGTATTTCAAAGATCAAGAAAATCGCAGATCATGTCCGTCATGTGGGCATCCTCGGTTCAAGCCAAAGACAAGCAACAATGGTAGCACGCGGTCAAAAGAAGTGTCATAAAAGTCACTCCGCTACTTCTCGCTCACCCCTAGGTTGCAACGATTGTATATATCTTTGAGGACAACTAAATACATGAGATAACATGCAAATAAAGTTCGACATGATGAAGACAAGATCACGCATCTTGTTGACGCAGAAGCTTGAAAGCATTTTGATTATACTCATTAGACCTTTACAATGAAAGTGAGAAATGCTAGACTAGGTTTATATACAGATGGATTTAATCCATTTGAGGGTAGATTAACCTCATACTTATGTTGGCCAATATTTGTCACCCCATACAACCTTCCTTTAAGCTTATGTAGGAAGCATCAAAATCTTTTCTTGTCTCTATTGATCACTGGTCTGACCTCTTTGGGTCAAAATCTTGATGTATATTTAAGGCCATTGATTGATGAACTGAAAATACTGTGGGATGACAGTGTTCTCATGTACGATGCTCACAAAAAATAAAACTTTAATATGAAGGCTGTTGTTTTATGGACAATTAGTGACTTTTCTGCATATGGTATTTTATTTGGTTGGAACACACATAGGAGGTTGGCATGTCTTTACTGCATGGAGGATAAAAAATCTTTTAGATTGACGCATGGAAGAAACTCGTGCTGGTTTGATTGCCACCATCGATTTATACCCAGTGACCATTCATTTCAATGACAAAGAAATGCATTTTGAGAATAAACAACTGAAATAGAAGGTCCACCTACACAGTTCTCTAACATAGAGATTTTAAGACGATTGTGATATTTTCCATATGGACTGACAGATGTTTGTAGTCCGACGCCCTTGGATTTGGGAAGGATGAAATTTAGACAAAAAAATCTATATTTTGGGAACTATCATATTGGCCAACCTTATTGATATGACATAATGTAGATGTGATGTATATAGAGAGAAATGTGTTTGATAACGTGTTCAATACGATATTGAATGTCAAAGGGAAAATGAAGGATAATCCGAAGTCCTATATATATTTAAAAGTAATATGTAAAATACTAGAATTGGAACTCCAAGAGTACAATGACAAAGTACTGAAATCAAAGGCAAGGTACGTGCTTGAACCAGATCAAGTAAAACAGATATGTCAGTGGTTGAGACAATTAGAATTTCTAGATGGATACGTCTCTAACATTGCTCGGGCTGTGAAGATAGACGAGTGACAATTATATGGGTTGAAGAGCCATGATTGTCATGTCATTATGCAACGGTTGATTTCTCTAGCATTCCATGATATATTAAATAAACTTATATGGGGATATTATCCGAGTTGAGTAGATTTTTTAGAACATTGTGTGTATCGAAAGTTGTAGTAACTGAGGTAAAGAATCTCGAAGATTTTGTTGTCACTACTATTTGTCAGCTAGAAAAGATATTTTTGCCAATATTTTTCAATGTTATGGAACATGTGATCATACATTTGCCATATGAACTTAGGGTTGATGGTCTTATGCAATATCGGTGGATGTATTCATTTGAAAGGTATATATTTATTTATACTTTTTTTCTAATGCTAGTGAGAATTTATTGTATTACGAGATGTATATTATTGACAGATGCATGTTTGACCTAAAAAAAAAAAAGATTCAGAATAAAGCAAGAGTGGATGGTTCAATTTGTAAGGCATACACTTTAGAAGAGATTTCAAATTTCTCATCTATGTACTTTGAACCTCACATTCCAACACGTTACACTTGCCCATCCCGTAATGATGATGGAGAACAATTTACTGTGGCTGACAAACTATCAATATTTCAACCACTTGGGCATGCCTTTGGCAGTTCCCGGTCAAGACTTTTGAAAGATCGATAGCAAGACGCAACATAAATCTATATCCTTTTTAATTGCTCAGCGATCAACCCCTATATCCAGTAAATATACTTAATATGTAAAACTAAGTTTTATACGTGTGTACATTATTCGATAATATAAATATTTGTTAAGTGCAGCCGATTTGATCTATAGTTGCGAAGAGAACTTTCACATCTCACTAATTTAGAAGTACAAAAAGAACGTGAAAATAAGTTTGGGGCATGGTTCAAAGAATTGGTAAGGATGATGACATGCATTCTTTTCGTGTAAACAACAATATGTTACTTAATTGGTCGTGATTACAGTCATTGTTTATGCTTGCAGGTCCGCCATGGAGATGTTAATGATCAAGGAATATGTAATTTACAAAATGGTCTTACCAAAGTTGTGCAATGTTACAACGGGTACATCGTAAATGGTTATCGATTTCATACAAAAGAGTATGGTGTAAATAAGTCAACGATGAATAATGGCGTGCGTATCAAGGGTAACAATTACGGTGAAAATAAACTTGACTACTACGATGTTATAGAAGAAATAATGGAGTTGACTTACTTAGGCATAAATAACAAAGTAACTTTATTCAAGTGTCATTGGTTTGATCCCACAGTAACAAGAGTCGACAAAGCCTCATGCATTGTGGAGGTGAATCATAAATCAAGGTTTGGACATATGAACCATTCATATTAGCATCGCAGGCTCAACAAGTTTACTATACTTCATATCCGAATACAAGAAAGTCAGATAAAAATAAATGGTGGGTGGTTTGCAAGGTGAAGTCTAAACTATACCCAAAGTATGATCAGTTACAGGAAGACAAGATTGCTGAAGAGGGTGATTATTATCAATCAGATGATATGTATGAATTCTCTTATGGTCACAATGTCACACATGGTTTGCATGTCACATCTCCATTGTCCGATGATACACATATGGAAGAATGTAATCCAAATGATATATCAAGTGAATGAGCGCACAATGAAGAAGACGACGAAGAAGACAAAGAGAAGCAGGAGGAAGAAGAAGAATATGAAAGTCAAACAAGTGATGAGGAAGAAGAAAAATATGAAACTCAAACAAGTGATGAGGAAGCATACTCAAGCTAGTGAAGTACATCTTGTAATACATACCATATCAGTTTCTTATATGCTCTTATTTTTGTAATTCAGATTTCATGCTAGTCATGGTTGTAGTTAGCGGGATATTGGGGTGTGTTTGCTGCAGATACATGTTTGACGGGACTGTATCAATGCTTGCATGAAGTTATTTTAGATTTGATTATGTATCCATGTTCATGGAATTGCATATCATGTTACATTTAATGCATACTTAGAATGTACATGCATAGTTATAAAACTGATTCATGTAGGACCTTTAAATCTTTACATTTTATGCATATATCATGTCCATGCATATATCAAGAGTTATGTAACTGATCCAAGTAACATTTTTATTTGTTAGAATATGGTTTGTGGAGGTCACAGTGGTCGATCAACCAGTGGTCGAGGACTAAGTGGAAGCCATAGGACATCATTAGGTAGATGTCTTTGTATTATATTTAAATATATGAATTCATTATGTTTTTTCTTATATGTTGATATAAAAATTGTTACTTGTTAATTGTCTTTATAGGATCTCAGCTCAGTGATAGCCAGTATCAGCCTTCATCTTCACGTAATCCCTCAATAGTTATATCATTTAAATAAATGTATAGTTGATTAGTTTATATGTGCATTGTGTGAATTTTTAACTCATTGTTTTATATATGATATTTCGCCTACACATGACCCACCTACACCAGCTACTCATACACATCATGAGACAACGCCGGATGCAGGATCCTCCCAGTCTGACACACGATGACTCATTCAAATAGTGTATATCGATAGTCGATCGTAAGTATTACAGTGTCACTTGTCTAATACTTATCTTATAAAGAATGTATATCGATAGTCAATTGTTAATGTGTACCAATTCATGTGCAGTTTAAGGTTCGAGCCACAAGAAGTAATACGAGAAATTAGAAAGTCACTACTTCAGCATCTACCAGGACTGGTCGCTTAATGGAAAGAGTACTAGAAGGAGGTGTTGGAAAGATTATGATCCTCATTCATGGTATACAAACATTTATCATAGCTAATGTGTTTCATATATAATTTTTTGTTGTAGTCATGTGCACTAACTTTCTAAAATTATTTGTAGGCTTCAAATCGCTTCACGATCACAAATGAGGAGCAGAATGCGATGATAGTGTGACAGAAGGTGGCTGCCAATCGATTTGCTTACATGTTGCACAATATGAAGACTACAACAATAAAAGTAGCTGGTGGGATAGATGATCCACTGCAGTGGAAGGGCTATGACCCTTTACTATCAGGATAGATTATTGGGATGCAATGTGCGTCAAGTGGGCGAGCCATGAATTTTGAAACCGCTTAGTAAAGGCTGCACAGAACCAAGCGAAGATGCTTGATGCCCATCTACACACAGGTGGTTTTAGGACTTTTGGGAGCCACCAGAAGAAAATGGTAACTAATCAATATATATATATATATATATATATATATATATATATATATATATATATATATATATATATATATATATATATATAGTCAAATTTATAAGTATTTTTGCATACTTTCTAATTAAATTTTTTATCATTTAACCTTGTAGGAAGCCGAAAAAGGAGGCATTGTGCCTTACTATGATGTGTTTTTTGAAACACATAAATGTAAGACCACGGGAGAGTTCGTATCAAAGAAGGCGAGAGTGACAATGGTATGTATTTATTGTATTAATCAATATTGTAATATACAAGTTATCATGAATTACATTATCATAAAAATTATAATTCTTAATTATTAATTCATACTGTAATCATTACTTTGTAGGAGTCATACGAGCAACAGATGGTAGAGCGATATGGCGATGACTCCACTTAGCATCCGCCTTTTGATCCTGCAGCATGAGTGACTGCAACTAGTGAACCCCAAAAGGGTCGTGTTTTCGGGATTAGGAGTAATATGAACACCACACCAGTCGTTGCCTCATCCAGCCATGACTCTTAGAATTCTCCTGCCAGCATCAACTCCCATCATTCGATTGACCCTGCTATTTCCTGGGATGGTGTCCTTCAGCTTGTCAAGGACGTAGTGCGTGACTTTTTACGTGAAGCCATTTCTGATGTCCGTAATGAGTTGTGCAATTTTTTTCGGGACAGAGGAACTTCGTCTGCATTCAACGTGAGCTTTGGTGCCCGTCAGGTATGAATGATTGAATCACTATGAAATTTTATTGCTAGCATTAGAACACATGTATGCATTATTGAATCACTATAAATTTTTTTTGACTGCCTTAAAACACATATATGCATGATTGAATCACTATGAATTTTTATTGCTAGCATTAGAACACATGATTTCATCACTATGAAAGTTTTTTGACTGCCTTATAACACATATATGTATGAAAGTTTTTTCACAACCTTAGAACACATATAAGCATGATTTCATCACTCTGAAAGTTTTTTGACTGCCTTATAACACATATATGTATGAAAGTTTTTTTACAACCTTAGAACACATATAAGCATGATTTCATCACTATGAAAGTTTTTTGACTGCCTTATAACATATATATGCATGATTGAATCATTATGAAAGTTTTTGGCAACCTTAAAACACATATATGCATGATTGAATCACTATGAATTTTTTTTGACTGCCTTATAACACATATATGCATGATTGAATCACTATGAAAGTTTATTTGACAATCTTAGAACACATACATGCATGATAGAATCAATATAAAATTTTTTGACACCTTTAGAACACATATATGCATGATTGAATCACTATAAAAGTTTATTTGACAACCTTAGAACACATATATGTATGATTGAATCATTATGAAATTTTTTTGACTGCCTTGTAATACATATATGCATGATTGAATCAATATACAATTTTTATGATAGCCTTAGAAAACATGTGCATGATTGAATCACTATGGATTTTTTTGACAACCGTTAGAACACATATATACATGATTGATATGATTTTTTTTTGACAACTTTAGAACACATATATGCATGATTGAATCATTCTGAAAGTTTATTTGACAACCTTAGAACACATACATGCCTAATTGAATCACTATGAAATTTTTTGACACCTTTAGAACACATATATGCATGATTGAATCACTATACAATTTTTATGACAGCCTTAGAACACATATATGCATGATTGTATCATTATGGATTTTTTTGACAACCCTTAGAACACATATATACATGATTAAATCTCTATGAATTTTTTTTGACAACCTTAGAAGACATCTATGCATGATTGAATCACTATGAAAGTTTTTTTGACAACCTTAGACTCCATATATGCATGCTTGAATCACTATGACATTCTTTTGACAACCTTAGAACACATAACTGCATGATTGAATCACTATGAATTTTTTTGGTCAGCCTTCAGTAGAACAAATATATAAATGATTGAATTAGTATAAAATTTTTTTGACTGCCTTATGTCCTTCACTTTATTGTTAGTCTATGTGTCATTCAGCCATGCTACTTTGATTACCTTAGATTAGGTGCATTGAATATAATTTATTTCATTATATTTTGTTTATCAATACTAACATTTCAGTTTTCTTATATGATGCTGGAGATAATCAGCATAAAGGAGTTGATGGAGGCATGGATGGAGGGGTAAATCGAGACAATGAAGATGTTGATGCCCTGAATCTTGGCGAGGATTAGCTTCATCTGTTGAATTTGTTTCAAACAAAACTCTTTGTATATGTTCACTTGTAACAAATTAGAACTTGACAAGGATTATACTGGGTTGTTAACTTTGTTTCACTTATAACTTGTGTTAAATTTGCTTCAGCTACTTTGTATTTGTATTTTTTGTGTGTACTTTGTTTTTTATACACAGGTTATAGAAATTGTATAACGATTTTTTTTTCTCGATATTTATATTTCAAACATTTTTTTTTTGCGATGGATTAGCGACAGACATTATTCTTCGCTAATTAATATTGGTCTATAATTTAGTGACGGATATTTATCTATCGCAAAACTGAATCGGCCGATGTTTTGCGATGGAATGTAATCCATCGCAAATCTGTCGCTACAATAGCGATTGAATTAGCGACGGATATGTATCTGTCGCAAAACCAAATCTCTGCGAACTAACGATGGACTCGTGACAGATCATGACATTCGCTAATCCGTCACCAATTAGCGATGAAAGTAGCGACATATATGTTTCTTCGTCGCTAATTAGCAACTAGGAAATTATGATGGAAGTTATCCGTCGTTAATCCATCACTAAACAGTTTATTGATGAATTAGCGATGGATTACGTCCGTCGTTAATCCGCAAATTTCTTGTAGTTGGCTTCAATATTTTGCCTTAGACATATTATGAGAAGCCATTGATTTTAACACGTGTTTACAAAATCCACCCAACTCAATTATGTTTAATCACATGAGTTTTCAATCTTGTCATAACCAAGTGCCTGGCTTTAAATTAAAACTTTAACGATTAATTCATTAACAGAAACATGAAAATGCCCTGTATTACATGAAAGGAAAAAATATAAATTTATTCATGAGTGAATATTTGGAATGTGCCCCAAAGGGGTTAATTTGAAGTAGTGGGATGGATGGAGCTTAAGCGGCTAGGCAGGTTGTCTAAGTTCAAATCTCATGAGCAAGGAGTAAGCACACAGAGTTTTACGATGCTAGAACAGTGATTGTAAGTAGGGCAGACAGCCAACATGGCTAGCTCTTTGATCTTTGTTCTATGTAAATATAAAAAAAAGTGAATATAATTCCATTATTAAAAAGCCAAATGGTTAAAGTATATTAAACAAAAAATTAGGCAGCTTCTTTAACTAGTGTGAATTTGGCATTTTGTAATGTAATATTTCTCTTTCTTTGGATAATTGAAGAAAAGGCATAAAACCCAAGGTCCTCCTTGCTCACCTACCAATATACTTAGCTTCAATCTGACAGAAAAGTATGTGCACCCACAGGTTCCCAAACTTTGCGGCATCCCTTCAGCTTGGTGACATTAATAAGTGGCCTAGGCTAAGGTGAGTAGGGCTAGGCCAATGAGACCCTTTCAGGTCCCTCCCAGTGAAACCACGACTGCACGTTGGCAGACCTCTAGTTGGTTAAATCCTTGAGGTCCCACCTACACGGGAGAGTGCACCCAGTTTTGACCATTGGCAAGGATGCATTCAATGAGCTTCAAACTTGTTACCACAACTTGGTGACTTAAGTTGCCCCTACCAGATGATCGCAGAGCTCTTTTTGGCATGTTTGACATATTTGTTTAAAAGGTGAATGGTGTGAAAGCAAGACCATATTTACCAAAAGCTTATTGCTACATGGGAAAACTCACTTTATGGGAAGTGAAAAACTCTTAACTTCCCCGAAAGGAGAAGCTTTGGGAAACTGCTTTCAAAACATAGTAAACTTGATTTTTTTATTGAGAAGTCTTTTTCTTCTTTATTTCCTAAATTGATTTACATTTTAAAGTTTTTCTCTCTTCTTGTCACTTTTCACATGTTTTTTTTTTATATTTTTATATAAATATATAAAAATATAAATTAAATTATAAAACCTTTAAAATCTAAATCATACATAGAAAAAATATAAATTAAAATGCAAAACTCCTAAAACTTAAAGCATTCATGAGAAAAAAACAAATCAAACCAAAAAACTCTTAATGTTAAAGGGAAACAATTTTAGCTAGTCTTTCAATGACTATTAACAAAATCAGGAATAAATCGTCTAGATGTATATGTGCATGCATGTGTGCATTTACGATGGTCTTGTATCAAACCAAAAACCTCTGATTATGTCATATCAATCCAAAAACTTCAAACTGCACAGTCAACATTTTCAGCTAGTTTTTCAGTGACTGGCTAACAAGTAAAAAATAAAGTGAACGTGTGTGCTAAATTCTGCCTCTTGTGGTTATCAGAAGAAGATAATTAAAGCTTGTCAAAGTTCAGAAGGATGGAACAGTGGAGGTTGATGTTACCAAAAATGAATCTGTGGCATCTGAATTACTACAGCTCGACGCTGTTGATGTCACGGCCATTGATGTTGGAGAGAGCAATTGAATTCTGTAAGTCAATTCCACCGCTAAGGATTGCAATGATTGTTGTTGGAACCAGAGGAGATGTGCAGCCTTTTGTTGCAATTGCAAAGCGTCCTCAGGTCCATTAACGCTGCTTGATTTGTTGACCTTTTTTGTATGCCTATAGAATATTTGTGATAATAACCTCATGGCCGATCTGTTTTTGGAAGTTCATTCACTTTTAATGCTTCCATGTGTATAAATTACCTGCATTTGATTAAATTTCCATTATTTGCTTTGAGTTGGTCGCATTGATGCAGATAACACAGCATTCCTGCTTTCACAGCTTACTCAAGTAGTGAACCAGTCTGGAGCTGAATTCACCTGTGCTATGCTTTAAGAGGATTTTCTTCTTATAAAGACAGAAGATTTCATTTACTGTGAAGTTTGAATTCTAATAAGCATAGAAAATTAGAAATGCACCTGTGCCAAAATGCCACTATAAGAAAATCAAGGACAATAAGTGGTGTCAAGAATCGTCACACTTCTATTTGTTAAACCATGTGCAGTATAAGAGGCAAGAAGCAAGGCCTCACTCTTTTTATAGGGCCCCTTGACTTGGTCCCCAAGTAATCCTGGCCTAAATGCATGGGCTGGATTAGGTTGGACTGTCTTCTGCAAGCTCTTGGTGTTCCTATGGTGTATGGATAACCAATGCATGGCCAGCTCCCCTATTTTATCTCTTGCAAAAAATATGGTGCATGTTCTTTGGCTTTTTTCCAGATCCATGGCCTTGGCCTCCAAGAAAGCTCACTGATTATAGGTCATGGGACTGGACCCAGGTCCATGATCCATGATACTATCCAGATCCACGTTTCAACAGCAACTACCTCTGAGTAGGTTTTCCTACACTAAAAACGTTCATGTTGCATTGTTGTATAGATATAGGTAAAAAGAAAAGCGATATGTTGCAGAATGTGCCAGTTATCTCACTTTTAGGAAAAAATATCGCTACATATTTTATTGACGATCCATCCCCATGTCAAGATGGTGTCTAGTTATCAACTATGATATAAAAGATCGTATTCTGTCATATTTTATCATAACCTAAAAGAATTGTGATGTGATAATTAAGAAATTAACAAAAGAAGGGTACCAAGAAAATTTTAAGAAATTTCTTTTACCACAGAAAAAAGGAAAAAATACAATCCAAACAAAATTAATTATAGAACGTGGCTAATTCGTATTGAGCATTGAACAATAAATAATACATGAAAACACTCCTATGCTCACTACTGGCAATAAATAATAAAACTACTAGCACTACAAGAAAAATGTTAATTTGCGACAAAAATTTGCGACAGATTAGCTAGAGAAAACTAGTTGTCGCTAACATTCGAATGATTTGTGGAATTAGCGACGAAAAAGTTTTGTCATGAATCCGTCGTTAATTAACGACAGATTCGCGACAAAAACACTTTCATCGCTAATCTGTCGCTACTTAGTCACGGATTCGCGATGGAAAAATTATGACTCAAACTCCGTCACAACTTAACAACGAAAATTTTTTCATCGTGAATCCATCGCTAATTAGTGACAGTATTTTTTCGTTGTTAATTTTTGATACAACAAAAACATTAATTAGCGACGAAAAACTTTTGTCGCAACATCACGACGAATGAGTGATAGATTTTTTTTATCACGAATCCGTCACTAATTAGCAAGAGAATTAGCGATGGAATTTTTTCATCATTAATTAGCGATGAAAAAATTTTGTCGCTACTTTTCGATTTAAACCGACCTATCTAGAGTGCAAAATTTTTCCTCTCTCCCCGTGCGAAATTTAAACTGACCCAAAAGTCGTTCGATTTAAACCAGTTTTTGGCAGGACGTTCGAACGAGGATGACTTCGTGGCGGAGCAATGCAAGGAAGAAGAGTCGGAGTCGCCGACGTTGGAGGCTCAGGCCGGCCCGACCTCTCCAGTCTCGAACGACTCTTCTTTCGTCGGTTTCACTGACGTTCTTAATGGCAATGAACTTTCCGTCCTGGTAAGTGGTTTTCTTTTTCGAGCGTGGCTTTTCATTTTCGGCCTCTATTTTTTTGGCCTAACGATTCTGTTGGGGGTTCTGGTTTCAGGTCGACGAACATGCAAGAGAACCAGTCAAGCGCGGAAATCAGGTCAGGAGGGCGCCAGAGAGCGCACTATTTCGGAGGTGTGCCTTGTGCAGAAGATCCCGCAGTGGCAGGCTAGGCCGGACAAGCGGGGAACCAGGTCGGGAGGGCACCAGAGAGCACGCCAGTTTGAAGGTGCAACCTCTGCCTTGTGTAGAAGACCCCGCAGTGGTGAGCTGGGCCACTCGGATCTAAGACCCTGTGCAATGCCTGTGGGGTGCGATACAAGTTTGGCCTGTTGCTGTCGGAATACTGCCCGACAGGGAGCAATTTTTTTTTTTTTTTTAAATTTAGCGACGAATATTATTCGTCACTAAATTAGCGACGGATAATATCCGTCGCTAACCCATCGTTGAAAAAACAATGGATTAAACCCAATTTGTGCTTATTTAGCAACAGACTCGTCGCAAATTAGCGATGAAAGTAGAGACAGATCAATTTTGTCACTAATTTGCGACCAAAAATTTATGATGAATGCTATTCATCGCTAATCCGTCGTCAATCCATCACTAAACAGTTTAGTGATGGATTAGCGATGGATAGTGTCCGTCGCTAATTCACAATTTTCTTGTAGTGTAAATTTGTTCTCTACCTTACATATCCACGATTTTCTTGTAGTGTAAATTTGTTTCACTTTGTAGTATGCAAATCCATGAAGTTTCCCATCTCTTCCATTCAGCTTGTAGGTCTACTTCCTTAAGCGAGATATTTTCAAAATAGGGGATATTTTACCAATATCGTGTTTCTTTTAGTATAGTATCGACCTTTGAAAATATTGCGGTAAAATAGAATCCTGATATCCAAAAATATCGGTGTTATTTTTCACCATGTCAAAAACCACGCTCGAAGCCACATTCAAGGAAAACCTAAAACCGATAGAAACACCACCACCACGTCGATCATAAAAGATTCCCATTAATGGGAGCGGCAGGTATAGCTCCCAATGCCATCGCATGGGCTTCCCACCATGCATAACGTCCAAACCCGCCCACCTTCTTCAACCTTATAAATAACATCACCCCCACCATCTTTAACAAATACATCAAGAAAGGGAGAGAGAGAAAGCAGCATCTCTATGGCATCCATAGCCAAGCTCGCCATCATCATGCTGTTGGTTGGCCTCCTGTCTACGGCCTCCGGCCGGCAATCGCCATTCCGGCTGGCGAACGATCAAAAAGAAGGCGGGCTCATGCAGTGCTGGGACGCACTGTTTGAGCTGCGTGCTTGCACCGGAGAGATGATCCTCTTCTTCCTGAACGGGGAGGCGTATCTGGGGACCGAGTGCTGCAGGGCCATCCGGATCATCACGCACGAGTGCTGGCCCTCCATGCTCTCCTCCTTGGGGTTCACCGCCGAGGAAGATGACGTACTCAAGGGCTACTGCGGTGCCATCATCGCAACGCCGCCGGTCTCCGGCGATGGCAGCGCAGCATCTCCAGGTGGCTCGGTGGTGTATGGTGATAACTGAAAGCCGTGGTGGTGTAGTTGTTTCTCGTTTTATGCCGTTTTGGTAGTCGTTTCGGTTTGTTTTCACTTGCTGCTGCATATAGTAGCTGTTTGGTATTCCATGTCTCTCTTTGCTTGATGTTTGACGTCTGTGCTTATCATGGACTACTCTCTCTTTTTAATCATATTGCACAGTTTTAAGTATGCAGCTGCACCTTAGTGCCCTCTATTCTCTTGTTATCTGTAGGGCCCAATGTAATTGCACCCGAGACGGACTCCTTGACATGCGTCCTTCATCTATTGTTGGGCCCCACAACTGACAGGCAGGCTGTATCACATAGATGATGCGTGATTAATGTATTTCATGATGTTATTGAGTTCCTCACAAAGATAAGGTGGGTAAATGGACATGTATTTTTAATCAAGATGGGTACATGGCCATTTAAATACATATGCATGATCGTAACAAGATAAAGCAATGAATTTATAATAATATTTGCAATGAATTTATAATAATATTTGTTAGGCAAACCCAGTTATACCACCATATACCTTTGGCATTCGATTATCCAATCTATTTGGCCATGAAAAATGATATTCATGTTGGCAAGATTCAACGTACACATCTGCTCATAGAGGGTGAGCAGTTGCAGGGGCACATTGCATTTGTGTAATGTCTTTGCACCTTGTGACTACCTGCCCGAAAAGCCACCATAAGTTTATATTTCATGTGAGTGCTTACCCGAAATCAGGCCATCCAAACCCAAAATAAAAAATCCCTTTTCAACCTTTTTTTGTTTTGCCCCCAAAGGGGGGAACTTGGCCGCTAGGCGGGCAGTCGAGGATCAATTCTTATGGGTGTTGTCCCTCTGCACAACCCAACATGTAGCATAGGCCCCAGGTGCTAGCCTCAGAGTTTTAAGCTGCCGGCATGATGACTATGTATGGCTAGGGATGGCAGTGGACCGGGGGAAAGTGGGGCCCCGCCCCGCCTCACCCCGTTTGAACCGGGGATGAAGGGAAACGGGGATGGAGGCAGGGATAGACGTAGACTTTTCCCCACCCTGCCCCTACCACTTTTCCCCGCAATAGCCCTGCCCCGCCTCATCCCCGTTTGAACCGGGGATGGAGGACATGAAACGAGGATGAAGGCGGGGGTGGAGGCTAAAATCCATCCCCGTGCAGGGATGGAGGCGGGGATGGAAGTTCTAAGCTTGAGGCGGGGTGGGGGTGGAGACCTTGTCCCCCGCCCCGCCCCACTGCCATCCCTATGTATATGGCAGGTCGTGCCAACGTCTTCATGCCAGGTGCAGTTTCTTCGGATTAACATTTAACCTATCATCCTGTTGCCCAAACCTGACGATTCCACCCGAAAAAGGTCTCATCAAGATCCACTCAGTATATACGAAGATCACTTTCCACTCTTTTCGGCATCTCTCTCTCTCTCTCTCTCTCTCTCTCTCTCTCTCTCTCTCTCGTTTAGGCTTCACTAACACACATAATGCCCTCCATGTTGATCTCTGGTTTTCTTTTTTTGAAAGAAAAATATATCATATTATTAACAGGAATAATTCTCTCGAGTGAGGAATCATTCATTGTAAGTTGAGATACGAAGGTACTCGATCGAAGAAAAATTAAGTACATCCCAAATCTCTGATCAAACATGCCACTAAAACGATGCTTCTACAACACGCCACGCCACTAAATCAATGGAAAAAAGAAATCATTGAAAGAGTAATCCGTATGCAGGAAAATTGAAGTCAACCTTGCAGCAAAATTACAGTGAGTAAACGTAAATCAATTGAAAGGTCTCCGGCTTAATTTCTGGCAGTATACGAAAGGCTTTCCATAAATTTCCCATGGGTGATAAATGAATTCTGGGTTTAAATGTTAAGGGGTTTTGGGTTTAGACAGCCTGATTTCTTACAGTACTTACAGGGAGTGTTCATTTCCGATGGCAGATGGGTAACCGGTGGGTAGATGCAAGGCGTTTGTAACAAGGTAGACTAATCATTAATTGTTAAGAATTTAATAATAGTGAAGAAAATAACCAAAAACCTTAAGAATTTAAAATGCACAAATGGTTGTGCATTGTAACACTTTCCAAAAAATATACAGTACTAATGAATGGGAATGGTGCTATACATATCTAGCCTCAACGGACTGTATCCATATCCACCCATCCTAGACGGATTCATGGATGTGAATGGGCCTAAAACTAATCCACGCCATATCCCTTTTCAGCCCTAAGAAAAACCCCATCTACTCTAATTTCAACATGCAATAGCCAAAGCCACCCTCCTAAAGGAGGGACTGCCCTTAATACAAGCTAACTTTTTATTTCCTTCAAATTATATAATTTATAAAAAGGAATGAAAGAGTCCACATGAGAGAGAGAGAGAGAGAGAGAGAGTTAATGTGCTTTACGTTTCTTAAGAGTCTTCAAATGTCCTTAATACAGATTAAAAATAAATGATACTCTAAAAGAAAAGAGTTAGAATAATATATATTTTTTTTAAATTTTGATGAACCAAAGAAAATTTGTAGCAGACTGCCCCAACTATAATATATGTCATACAAGGGGTTTGGCTTAGTGGGATGGGGCCTGGGCCCTTAGACGGGCAGCCTAGGTTAAGCTTAACAACTCACTTGGGTCAAGGGGTAAGCCCTCGGAGTTTTACTCTGACAAGACAGCGACCATAAGTACAGCAGGTCAATGCACCTGGGGGCGGCTTCTCTGAGCAAAAAAAAAAAACTATAATGTGTGTCATCTGTATAATGTATCCTTAAGAGGTCGTTGGATCTTCTTGTCCAGAAAATAATGGACATGCAGAAATGTTTCATCTTATCCCACTTTTCTGGATAAAGTGGGTGCACCGAACCACCCTTAGCGTCACTGTTCAGAAACATAAACATATTAGGTACAGTAGGGTTGCGATGATGTTCATCATTGCCTACACTATCCATCACAATATCTCAAGAAAAAGTAGGGCTCTCAATGGGATCAGATGTGGGCTACCGAGCAAGCATTGTCATATGGAAAGATGCTAAACCTCCTGACATTTTATTCTGTAAAATGAAAAGAATGGTGCGCACAAGGGGCCCACGAGTGATTGGTGAACATCACCAAGTTGACAATATGTCATGAGTTCGAAACCCACTCTTGCGCTTCTTTTGTTGTAAGGTCAAAGCTGAGTGGTACTTCTCGGTGGGCAAGGGAGACCTAGAGTTTTATGCCAGTTAACTCTGTGTGAGCGATTAAATGGAATCAGCAATATCCATTTGTTAGGCCTAAAACATAAAATATGCATCCCAAAACGAGAGAATTTTCTTCTAATAGTTTTTCTAAAAAGTACAATTTTTATAGGAAACATTCCTCCACCCCTCACGTGGAGGAATGTTTTATAAAAAAAAACATTTAATATACACTACCAACCGACCTCTCCACGATCTCACCCCTCCCACCTCATGTCCGCCGGGACATCATCGTCACCACCGCCGCTTTGGCTGCCGCCCTCCATAGCTACCAGCAGCTCCTCTCCTCCATCAATGTTGAGCTGCAGTCCACACTCAGCTTTCCCTCGTCATGCCCGCCTTTTCTCATCATTTCAGCGCAAAGGGCCACAACAACCAAACCCTAACAAATTTAATTTCGACAAATGCGAAGTCAAAGGAATTCCAGTGAGCTCAAGAACGAAGTTCCCAATTTGGCGACAAGGTCCAAAAAAACAAGGTGGAGAAGCTGCACCACCACCGCCACCTCCCTCTCCCCCCAAGTTGCAATCAGATGATTTTAAAAATCACCACCAATGGTGATATTTTCAATATCCACCCTCATTATAGTGGTAGGGATAACCACCATGGAGAGTCCTTTTGAGCTTTTCTCAAGGGTATTTTTGTATCACCATTTGCGCTCCCTTAAGGGCATTTTCATACCACCTAGATGTTTAGGTGGTACGGCCATACCTCCAAATAAGATGTACGGTGGACAATGAAAATCACTATTAGTAATTTTCAATATGACCTGATCCCAAAACCCCCTTCATCTTTCTCATGCTACACCAACAAGTGAAAAAGTTTTATATTATCATATCAAAACTTCTCATAGGCAATTTTTTTTCCATGTGCAATTTTTTCTTGCTTCCAAACGTGCCTTTACTTGGAGAGATCATGATGGGGAAATAGGGATCGACATGTTGCAGAACTTGCATATTGGTTTTCAAGGTCAATGGTTAAGTCTTGGGAACCATACACGTGTGTAATTGCTTCTTATATAAAAATGTTACTCTTTTACATAGTAAATGTTCAATCAATGATCGTATTGTATAGGAAAAATGATGTATTTTCCCAAAAACCTTACAATTTGCCAAAATTTACCTAATGACCAAAACCACAAATATTCAAATGTAAAAAGATTATTTTAACTTTCATATGTGTAAATTTTCTTCAGATGTGAATTTTCTCTCAATTATCTGCATAAGTATTGCATCAAAGATCTATGACAGGCTTTATCACTGCTTTTTGACATAAAAAATCAAGAATTTTAGAAAAACACAAAAAAAAGAAACTAGATAAAAATACCTTTTTAACGACACTTGATTCGGTAAAAACAATGAACAAACACTAAGGTTCTTTAAATAGGAGATGAACATGTGCAATTGCTCCTATCATGATTATTCTATACTATTTTTTGATCACTTGCACCAAAAATTTGAAAAAATAATAAAAAGACAGACAAATCGTGGTGTAGCTTTTCAACGTCAGTAAGATTACCTTGATCTAATGAACGGTTGTGAAGAAACGTCCACTGAAAGATAAATTATTCAATTGTTCCTATTTGCACAACATATTTTTGGTTCGGTGAGAACTTAAAAAACATAAATTCTAGAGGAGATTTTAGTTCTGTCTCAAAATAGTAAAGGTATAGGCCTATGTCTCAACTTTTATACGACTATAAAAAATCAGATTTTTGACTTCATATTAGAGAGATACATATATGAGAACAAAGATTATTTTGTAGAAAATATGCAAATTTTCTCATATACATGCAGATTTTCTTATATATATGCAGATTTCCTCATAAACATGTGAATTTCTTCATATATATGCAGATTTCTTTCAAAACATGTAAATTTCTTCCTACGAATTTTCTCATATATATGCGAAGTTCCTCTTATATATGTGAATTTCCTTATAAATATGTGAATTTTTTCATATATATTTTCTCATATATATGTAAATTTTCTCTTATATATGCGAATTTTCAATTAAATATATGTGAAGTTCCTCTTATATATGAGGATTTTCTCTTTAACATGTGAAATACACACACACACACACACACACACACATATATATATATATATATATATATATACAAAACTTCATATATATTTAAGAGAAAATTCACATGTTTAAAAGGAAATATGCACATATATGAAGAAATTTGCATATTCACCTATTTTAAGAGAACATTTGCATGTTTAGGGGGAATCCATATAAATAGGAAAAACTTCACATATATTTATGAGAAAATCTCTCTCTCTCTCTCTCTCTTTATATATATATATATATATATATATATATATATATATATATATATATATATATATATATATATATATATATTAGGAAATTTGCAGGTTTAAAGGAAAATTCTCATATATATAAGGAACTTCACATATATTTATGAGGAAATCTACATATAGATGAGAAAATTGGCATGTTTAGAACAAAATCTGCATATATAAGAGGAACTTTACAAATATTTAGTTGAAAGTATGCATATTACAAAATTCTCATGTTTACGAGAAAATTCACACACACACACACAACACACACACACACACACACACACACACACACATATATATATATATATATATATATATGAGAAAATCCACATATATATAAGAAAATTTGCATATTCACATATTTTCTATAGAACTTTCTATTTTCATATATGTATCTCTCTAATTTGACATTGAAAACCTGTGTTTTTATAGTTGTTGAAAAGCTAAGACATATACCTATAACTTTACTGTTTTCAGTCAGAACCGAAAACCCATTTAGGGTTCTCATTTGTTAGCTTTAGGACTAAAACAAAACATGCTTCGCAAACATGAACAACTGAATAATCTATCTTTCAGAGAATACTTTTTTCCAACCATTCATCAGATCAAGGTGATCTTGGTGGTATTGAAAAGCTAATGCCTTGATCTATCTTTCTTTTTTATTATTTTTCTAGATTTTTAGTCTTGGTGATAAAAAAATAGTATAGAATAATCATGATAGGCACAACTGTGCATGTTCATCTCTTGTTTTAAGAACATTGTCTGGGTTATATCTTAGTATCATTTATCATTTTTCAGTGAATTAGGTATTGTTAATTAGAAAGATATTTTTTGTCTAGTTTCTTTCTTTTTTTGTATTTTTCTGAAATCCTTTATTTTGGGGGTAAAAAATCAGTGACAAATTCTATCACAGATCTTTGATGCAATACTTTGGCACATATTTGGGAGAAAATTCATACATGAAAAGGTTAAAATAGTCATTTTACATCCAAATATTTGCGGTTTTGAACATTGAGAAGATTTTGAAAATTCTAGGACATTTCGAGAAATGCATCATTTTTGTCATATAGTACTACCATTTTTCGTTAAAAGTTTTCATTGTACGATTAACAATCACAATAGCCATGATACATAATTACTATAACATCATCAAATATTGACAGATTTTTTTTTTGAAGATCTCTACGAACAAAATTATTCAAGAATGGACTTTGCCATTCATGTGAAAGGGTTGATCAAGTTTATAGATTCAATTTAGTAGAATATCTTGAACTGAAATATGGCCAAATTGGAGCTACGAATGCAAACAAACAAGATGGGGCTACGAGAACGATTCAATATGAAGCAGTCAGGCCTAGATATGAATTGGATTGGGGAACAACAAATTGGGCTCGTTAGCCACTTTATAGTTGAATCCATTTTGCTCATCTTTTCTATGTATCAGTGGTCTATTTTTCACTTTTTTTTTCTTACACCTCTAAATGATACCTCATCATTTGGAGGAACCGTTGTACTATGCAAATCCTTCCTATCCATAATAAATAATTTTTTCTTTGAAAAAAAAAAGAAATATGACCAGGTTTGTAAACTTTGTGGGCAAAAAATGTCTACTAATCAATATTGTCCTTCCCATGGAAACGTTGCATGGTTGGGATGCTTGGAACATAGTGTCCCAAGCACCCAACAATAGGGGCAAAGCCACATGGTGGGTAGGGTGGGCACATTCCCATCCTGACCCAGAAAAAAAGCTCAAACACTAATGGGTCAAGGTGGGTAGTGCCCACCCTAACCTGGAGTGTAGGTAGGTAGTGCCCACCTTGACCTGGACTGTGGGTGAGCATTGCCCCAGGTTGAGGTGGACACCACTCATGCTGGACCCAAATGGTTCAGGGCATAGTTGGCAAACTTGTCTAAGTCAAACTGTTGACTCGATGACTCAGTTCAAGCAGACACCCTAGCGATTTCTAATCTCAAGTAAAACCGAAAGTTGCAAAAAACCAGTGAAAGCTCGACATAAACCAGTGAAACTCATCCGAGTTTTACATGTTTTCTTATTTTATTTTTTTAATATTTTATATATGTATTTTTATAATTTAAAATTTTTATTTATAAAATATACACAAAAAATCAATCATCGACATTGACTTGATGAGTCGCGAGTCAGACCCAAATGATTTTTTGTTGAGTCACCCGGTGGGCAAACTATGGGTCAGGTGACCCTGAGCCGAGTGTGGTGAGTACATACCCACCTCTCTCTCTCTCTTTATTTCTTTGGTTAGACAATTAGTTTTTTTTTTTATTTTCAGTTAGAATAAATTTATGATTTTTTTTTAAGAATTAAGGTATTGATTTGGAATTTTTTGAATGATATAAACATTTAATTAAGGGTTTAATTTCTTTTTGTGTTCTTTTTCTTAAGCATTATATGATAACAACATGAATGTTTTGATTTTAAGGGTTTTATTTGCTTTTTTAGCATGATGTATGATGCTTGTTAGGGTTTTTGTTTTTTTAGTTTTTTTAAATAAAATAAATATTTAATTAACATTTAAAGGTTTATTGTATATTTTTTAATTAGCAATTAGGCATGTAATGAATGCTTGATTTTAGTTGGAACATTAGGGGTTTTGTTTAATGTTTTCAATGAACATAGATCCATGAAATTTGGTTAGCATTTTTCCAAATGCTGCAAATGTTTATTTACAATATTTTTTTTATATATCATTAAACAAGATTCTATTAATGAATGTTTGATTTTGGTAATTACTTATTAAACCCCTAAATCTTTGATTTTTTAGAATTTAAGTTTTTTATTTGGTTTCTTAAATACCATGAATATTTAATTAAGCATTTTTTCTTTTTAATTCCAATCAACATTAAACATGATTTCATAAATACATGCCTGATTTTGGTTAGAATTTTAAGGATTTTATGTTTCTTTTTCAATTAACAGAATTCAGGGTTTTGATTTATGTTTTTACTGTGCATTTGTGCCCATCCTAGTTTAGACTCCAGGCTCCGCCCCTGCCCAGCCAGGCACCTTTTAGGTGCCCTGCATTATTCTACCCCTTTCTCTGGAGGAGTGGTGTCTAGAACACCTAGGACAAAAACCAAAAAGGAAAAAAAAAGAGCATAACACCTGGGGCAAAAATTTGACTTGTCCAGGACACCTTTGCACTTGGCAAGCAGTCTCCAGACAGGACTCTTTTACACAGTACTGTCTGCCCAATCAAATGCATGTTTTTAGTGAAAATATCAGGTCTCATGCCAAGCACCTCATGAACTTGGGGTAGTTTTTCTAGCATACTAGAAAAGTTGGGGTTCATGAACTCTGGGAATTCATGGATAAGCCCATATATTCTCAAAAAAAAAAAAGAAACACCAAGCAATTGATGACTATTTGTGCTATTATTTAGTTTTTGCCATTGTCAAGTAATTGCATCACGTGGCTCAATTTGTCTCTGCCAACTTAGGTTATTTCCATGATGATAATATATAATCATACTGATGAAAGGATGATCATGTCAAGCTTTGTCAAGTATTTTCATTCATAGTGATATGAACATACCCAATATTATTCATATAAAAACTCGCTAACAAAGAAAATAAGAAGGGAAAACACACACAATCTTCTTTATTAGAAACCTCGCGAGATAACACCACTACAGAGAACTACACCTCCATCACCTGCAATTAGTTCACTAAAAGAACAAGACCAATTAATGACTCAAAAGAAATGGTGGTGCGTCTTCCCGGATGCAGCCTCAGCCTCTTCGTTGTCCTCTTTCTTCTCATGGTGCTCATGGAATGCATACCCGCCGGTGCCGACTGCGGCTGCAGCAGCAATCTCCTCCTCTATCTTGTGCCTGTGAGCATGCTCTGGGTCCTTCTCTACCTTATGCTTCTCATGCTGCACAAAACCAAGTGAATTTTTTAATTTATTTCCACCAGCATCGACTCGAGGACCCTAGCCAATTTAGATTTGCCTAGGTTCGAGCTTAGTGGACCAAGTCTAAGCTAGTTTTAATGGATTAGAATATCATAATTGTCAATCAATTTGATGATCACTGAGCCTATGATATGAACTCGGTAAAACATGATCAAGTTCACGAACTCCAAAGTTATTTCGTGGATAAAATACTGAAGTTGCATGAAACACTACCAAAGATCAGGCACAAGCCGTACAACCTACCCCCGGGCTCCATTAGGGCACAAGAAACATGACCAAGTTCATGAATTTTAGTGTTCTTGTAGCTAGTGCGAATTTTTGGCTCATGAACTTGGTCGTGTTTTCTGTGTTGCCCAAACATGCCCTTGGTTTTTCGTGTACGAGAAATCCTCCACCATATGTTAAGTTTGTGGTCAAGTTCAGCAGCTCATCCTAGTGAGAAAAATAGATAAATAAAAAAACAACCTGTAACATGATCATCACTTGACCTTCGGAAAAGGCAAAACTAACAATTCAAAAATATACTTATCCAGTGTGGGAGTCAATGGTGAGGGGATTAAAAGGCACATGAAATAGGTTTAGACATTGGTGAAAATTTTTCTATAGCAAGTTCTTATAAAGTTGGAGGGCTTTATACACAAACACACACACACACACCTGTCTGTGTGTGCCTGGTACTCTAAATATAAAGTAACTATTTTTATTGAAGTCTTAAATGGATATGGCCTTTCGAATATAGAATTTCTCCAATTCTCCAATCACCATTGGAAATATGATTTTATCATGATTTATATGTAGACACACATATGGGTCAAAGAGATAGCTGGATGGTAGGGTTGCACAATGATAAGGGGGCATGGGGTTCAAATCACAACGGGGTTATCCCAAGCTTGCATATCAACTAAATAATATATATATATATATATATAATCGATTGTACCTACAATCAAAGTTGAAATTTCACGAGTTTTGAAGTTGTTTTTGTTAGGTGTAAGAAAGAATGGAGAGAAATTCAAAGAAGGAATGAGGTGTTTAAGATAGAGGTCTTGATAAGGTGGAATAGTCCCATATTGCTTTTGCATGAGTTTTCTGAGAGCTTTATAAGCAATTAGTGAACTCATACACTTGTTCCTGAGAACAAGGGAGTGGGATGACCACCACACGCGCGCGCGCGCGCGCGCCCGCCCGCCGTGCCGAGCCGGGTCGGGTCGGGTCGGGTTAAAGGGCCATATCCAATCAAGACAAGTATCTTTTTACCCAAAGTTTCTTTGGATTCGGTAACGGGTCGGATCCGTGCCCGTTATGGAACTTCGGATTCCGTAACGGATCTCGATCTTTCGAAGTCCCCTCGGATTCCGTAACGGGCTCCTTCCACGTTTCATAACTGTGAGTTATCCCGAAAGGGGTTGTTCTGCAACTGTGGTTCGAAGAGGCTGTTTTCGAAGGACGATCCATCGGAGTGCACCGTTCGGTTTGTCGTGGCTATTGTATCCTGGGGGAAGGACGCCGGACCCTGATCTGCACAGTATGTGGGGGCGAATCTTCTCTAAGGGGAGTACTTTCGTACGCCTTAGCCTGCTGCATATTCTAAACATGTGCATGTTGTTTTCTTTATGTTCTGTGCATGTGTTTGTTTATATGCTTACGTCTGGATTTTGGTCTGATGCGGAAAATGCCATGCTTGCTCCCTGTTACTGTTTCGGTCGTCTGTTAATCATGTTCTTTACACTGTTGTATTTCTTGATTTATTTCGTGTTTTATATCATGATGACGATTGTGAAACTGTGTGATCTGAAATATGATCCAACAGTTTTTGCTCAATCTAACCTCATAGATGTGTTCACCATCATGATTGATTTAGTAGAATCAATTCCTGAATTATGTTTTTTCAATGAAAAAATGTTTCTCTGAGTGGGAAAAATTTGATACATTCATACCAGTTGATTTTTTTAATCGCCGAAAAAACCTGTATACATGTTGGGTTGGATTCTGGCGATCCAAAAGTCGATTCCTGGTAAATAATATATATAATTAAATCACATCTATGGTGTTTTTTTTAGAGAACACATCTATGGTGTTAGATGTAACAAAAAAACTAAAAAAAAATACAATATTTTGCTAAGTTGATTGTCTTTACAATTTATTGTAGCAAATATTATTCCTCTCTCTCTCCCTCCATCTATCTATATATAGTTTTGAATGAACATGGCTTCTCAAATAGTTTCTCCCAATCAGACCCAAGGAGTTTGGCGTAGTGTGATTGGGGCGTAGGAGTTTGAGGGGCAGTTTAGATTCAAATCCAATGGGCATCACCCCCTGTATAAGCCGTTTGACGGGCAGTCTAAGTTCAAATCCCATAGGCGTCACCCCCTACGTAAGCCGAAGCTTGGCAACTCTCTGGGGTCGACGTGACTCCCTGTCATCGAGGGTAGGCCCTCAGAGTTTTACGCCGGCCGGTTTCTTTTTGTAAAAAAAAAAAAAAAGTTTCTCCCAATTAGCATTGAAATTTTTTAATTTGTTTGACGATATTTTCATAATAATACATTAAAGCACAACATTACTTAATAAAAAAATGAATTTGTCATGTTAATCTAATGAACAACACACCAAAGGGTGGTTGCCACCACTTAGTTGAATTAATTTACCAGAGCAAAAGCACCAGCAGCAACAGCTCCAAGCTCGTCAAGATGCTCCCGGTGCTTGTGCTCCTTCTCCTCCTTCCTGTAGTCGATCGGCGGCTCTGCAACTTTGACCTCAGTGGTCTGCGCATAGCCGGACCCGTCGTATAGTACCCCCTCAGGCTGTGCCTCTTCCTCCTTGTGGTGGAAGAAGTGGTGGCGGTGGTGGTGCTCCTCAGCCATGCTGATAGCAAAGAAGTTCAAAACTCAAAGTGCAAAAACAAAGGGAGAGTTACAAATTAGGAATAAGTTGGAGAAGTCAGGCCAATTAGGGGACTATTTATAGGCTAAAGAGGGGAGGTTTATCTGGGAAAGGTTATTCTTAGATCAAGGACTCTTTGGACTGTTGAGATTGGTGGATCTCACGGGTCTGTTTATTAATTGATAACGTAGATATCCTCAACTGGTGCTAGTTATTATTTTATCTTGGAATTGCTAAATATTCGGGGAATGTGCCATCTGGAAATTCTTTATTGATAGGTTTATTGTAATGTCCTGTTTTGACCTTGATTAATCTCTGGGATGTGGTCTTCTTGAAGAAGACGCATTTTCTTTTATTTAATTCAGCAGGCTGGTAAGGTTGGTTCTTGGGTTGGTCCTGAGGGAGAAGGGATCCCATCCTTTGACATATGATGCCGTAAAATTTTAGCCGTCCAATCGATGCATCGGGCGGCTAAGATCAATCGACATTCCAGGTGATAATCCCGTGGCTTAATACTAGCCGTACGTTGGTTGGACCGTACGACGGACCCCATCTGTTTTTTTTGGGAAGAAAGGTCTATACTGACGGTCTGAGCCGTCTTTATAGGTTAGTTATTTGTGACGACAATATCTGTCGACAATAGTTATAAATAGTGTCGGATGCAGCCCTAGCCATTATTTTTGGGGATGGCTTTTCTAGCTTTAGCGACAGCGTCGTTAAATGTAAAGTTTTTGGCTGTGATGCTTGGATCAATCTGAGCCTGATGCAACCAGTTCCAATTTACAATGATGACCCACTCGTGAGAATTTGATATATAATGACGGTTTCAGCTGACGCTACATATATAATATTCTCAAAAAATAATTAGCTATATTTATATTGAAACAAACATATTTATTTGTATTTATATAACTCGGTAGTCAAAGATATATTAATTTATAAATTACTATTTATATTAGTACATAAATAAAATAGATATTAATATTAGCACACACACACACACACATATATATATATATATATATATATATATATAAAGTGTCAGTTGAACCTTAAGTTAATGTAGGAACAAAAAAATATGGAGCTTACAATGCAAAACCAGATTTTCAGTTGAAACGTCTTGACCACCAAAAGCTTCTTACAGCCCACAAGTCAGATTCTGCACTCTAGCATCACCAGGGCTGTGGCTGCATAGGCTTGTCTCGAATACTAACTCACTTGGGTGGATCTGGACTGGGTCTTCACTGAGTTGTCACTAGAAAATCATTTTTACTGGCGCACTAATAGCGCCAGTAACAATCTTACTGCCATTGACGCATTTTCTGGTGCAACTTTACGCCACCAAGAAAAATAATTTTTTGCTGATGCAAATTTTCGCCAACAAAAAGTTAATACCGGCGCAAAACTGCGTTAATATAGATCTTTCCAAAAAAACGAAAGGATCTTTTACTGGCGGAAAACGGCGCCCGAAAAAACTGCTTACAGGGGCAATAGTTAGCCAGCAAAAGTTTTTTTTACTGGCGCATTTTATGCGCCAGATAAAACAATAACAATGAAGTGCTTTTAACCGGGGCAAAAACTGTGCCAATAAACCGGCGCAATGTTACGTCAGTAAAAGTCCTTTTTTTACTGGCGCATTTTCTGCACCAGTAAAAAACACTAACAATGAAGCGCTTTTTACTGGGGGCAGAAACTGTGTTAATAAAAGGCGAAGTTTTTATTGGCACAATTTTTATGCAAATAAAAATATTTTTAAAAAAATATATATTCCCTGTAACTATATAGCACGTCATAAATTTTAGATATTATGGACAATAAATTAAAACAATATGGGCTCAAATAGCATTGATCAATTTCACGACATTAAAACTAACAGCCTGGGCAATATTTAGGTTTTAGATTCATCTGTTTATGCATCTTTTAAACATCTTATAAGAAGATTTTGCATCCTGAGGAAGATCTTAATAACAATTACTTACAGTGGTTGGGTCGGTAGCCGGCTTAACTACCACTGAGGAAGAAGCTACTTGAGCTCCTCTTTAAGCTGATACAGCTCTTCTGAGCACAAACACAACAAGTCTATATTTCAAAACAATGATCCACCAAGACGCCCTCTTCTCTGCGCGCAGGGGAGAGGGTAGGAGGAGTGGCGATTGATCTGCCAAGATACCCTCTTCTTGTGCTTTTTCTTTTTCTTTCAGAAAGAGAGTGAGAAAGGCGTTTGCAGAATACCAGAAGACAAAGGAAGAGAGAAAGAAGAAGATTCTAGAAAATGGAGGGAATGAAAAGGAAAGAAGAGAGAGAAAATATTTGAGTGCAAAAAAAAGAGTTTTTACGGGCTCAAGCTGAAGCTGCGCCAGAGAAACTATGTTTTTTGCTGGACCCGTGTTAGATTTCTCCAGAAAAAACTGTTTTCACTGGCTCTATAATTTCTGTGTCAGAGAAAACTTTTTCTGTGGTGTAATCTATTTCTGTGCCAGTAAAAAGAACTTTACTCTAGCGTTACAGTTGGAGTGCACCAGTAAAAACTGTATTTCTTGTAGTGTAGTCCAATGAAATAGAGTTAGGCTAGGTAAAATTGGTGAGGTTTTTAGTGATAATATATAGGTTGGACCAGAGAGCGATACGGAGCTGGATGTGGGTTAGTGTTCACTGAGTTGATGTTGGAAATGTTTGCGTAGTCCATGTTGAGAACCTCCACATGGGCTGTTATGTTGTGCTTGCCACAGAAGTCCATCATCTCCTGTGTCTCCTTCAAAACCCCAATCACACTTCCTCCCACGAGCTTCCTCCCTTGCACACCAAAAAAGAAAGAAAAAAGTGTAATAAGATGCCAGCTATTAGTTAGAACCGTTCCGATTCCGGCGAATAGAAAGACAATGGGTGAAGCATGATCAAGACCATGAACTCCATTGTTCCTGCAAAATATGTAATAACACTGACCAACATGGCCATTGTTGGCATACACTGGTTTGGAATAAAATTGGAATTTGCAAATCATAATTAGCCATTGAATTCCCTAATTAAATTGATTCTCACTGCTTACTCCAAGGACCAAAAGAAGCCATGATAGATGTATACCCAAAATTAATAGACCCGCACAACGAGCCGGGTGGAAAGATCCCAACCAATCAAGGATCGTATCAAAAGGAGGGTGGGCGTGTGAAGGAGGAAGCGTGAGGAGAGATATAGGCAGCAAAAGATGTGTGGCTCCCACACGGTATTTTGTATTTGATTGTCTAATGACTTTTGGCTTCACTCCAACTACTGCCCACAACTAAACCATGATGTTGCGCCACCCATACGGGCCCCTCAACACCGCCCCCCACCTTCCCTGTTCCCGATTCCACTCTCCTTGTGTTTTTTCTATCTCCAATTTTGTTGTCGTTTACATCAACACGTCGTTTTCACATTGTCAAAGCTTGAATTGGAAATCAGTGATTTATACTTAGGGGTGTTAACGGGTTGGATTTACCCGAACCGTACCAAACACTCCGATGAATACATGAAGCCAAGTATAGTTTGTGAAATTTTATACCAAACTCGAATTAGATATGAGTTTTGATTAAGACCCACAAATTTTTAATATAAAAATGATAAAAAATATGATTCTACCGAGTATGGCCCGAGTCTAGTTCATGTAGTTCTTATCGGATCCAGGTATGGTTTCTTTTATGGTGGGTTCAATTAGACCTGAGTCCAGACTCGATATCATACCCGAAAATCAGAGCTAGGTTTGGTTCCACCTGAGTCCGAACCAAACCCAACCAGTTAACACCCCTATTTATACTTGGTAGCTTAACTTTTTATATAAGCTTCATTCTTTGTTGTTCATTTATCTGTGTGAGGCTTGGAATGTCTGAATGTTTGTGGACTAAGGGTATAAATCACGAGATAGATGTTTGGCTGCTCTGAAGTGTATCTTCTATAGTTAAAAAACCTTATTAGGAGCTTGGAAGCGCGCTTCTAAAGCATAAAATGATTTTTATGCTTTGGATGCTTTATGAGAACCTTGATTTTTTAACAGACAATGTCATAAATGGCATTAATTTTTATTACAAATACTGCAATTGATCACATATTAGAAAATATAATAAACATTGTCATTTTATTGTTTTTTAACAGATTTACCCTTTTGTTTGGTTGAATCATGACGTTTGATTTTTTTTTTTAAGAGACAAACTAACATGGCGTCTGAATTTTAGAGACAAACTTACATGGCGCTTGATTTTTTCAAGTGACACTTACAACAACTTAGACAGGTCGTATGGCACCTGTTTTTTGCTAGTGGCAACTTATATGGTGCTTGATTTTTTCAAGTAGTCAGATTTGTGATATTTTAAGTAGTGAATTGACAATGTTTGATATATTTTTTTAGTCTCGGCCAAAGCATGATGTCATTGTCAGTTTTTCAATTTAAAAATTAAATATAAATAATATCTTTCTAATGTTAAAAGAATTATATTGTTAGTTCATGTTTTTATTGTAAAATCAATGTATTTAAAATAAAATTGTGTAGTGTCTACTCATTTCATTGATGTTAATTTTTTGCTAACCCTTGTTCTTCTTAAATGCTTCACGCTTATTGATTCTAGTGATTTTTTTTATATACCTTGTTTTGGCTGAGACTAGAGAAATATGTTAAAAGTGGCCAATTCACTACTCAAAATATGTTAATGACCACTTGATTTTTTTTTCTTGACAGTTTTACCATTTCGTGGCCTAAAAAAATGGACACCTTGATCAAGCCACTTGTCTATGTTGTCACCTGAAAAAATTAGACGCCATGTAAGTGTTCGTATGGAAAAATCAGGTGACATGTAGATTATCACTTAGAAAAACTCAGGCGCCCCTCCTAAATTTTCAGGGGACAATAAATTAGCTATGTTTGTTATATTTTCTAGCTTTTGGTTGGTAATATTATTTATAATAAAAGTGAGGCCATCTATGTTAATTATTGCCTTTTTTTATCAAAACCCGTGTGGGGATCAAGCCACTCGCTTCAACTTAGGCATGGCATTGGATTGGGGCAGGGGACAAAGTCTCCAACCCCCCCTCTCTCATCTCAAAATTCTGTCGTCCATTCCTGTCTTCATCCCCTCACGGGTTTTGATTTTAACCTTTATCCTGTTTCATGTCCTTCATCCTCGGTCTAAATGGGGTGAGGCGACACTCCGTTTTCCTGTAGGTCACCCACCTAAGTCTGCATCAGAGTATCGAACAACCTCTAGGTGGTCAGCTTTCCTGTAGGTCAACATATAGTCTTTTGTTCCTTGTAAATAGCGCATGACCTTCTTCGCTGCCTTCCAGTGCGCAATGCCTGGATTTGACTGATATCTACCAAGCATTCCCACAACAAATGCTATATCAGGTCGAGTGCAGGTCTGCGCGTACTGCAAACTTCCAACTGCTGAAGCATATGAAACAACATTCATCTGAGCCTTCACAATATCATCCTGAAGACAGTCCTTTAAACTCAATTTATCTCCTTTCACTATAGGTGCTGAACCAGGAGAACAATTCTCCATCCCATATCTTTTAAGAACCTTAATGATATAAGATTTCTGAGAGAGGCCAATGACACCCTTAGTTCTGTTGCGACGGATCACGATTCCAAGGACATAAGTGGCCTCGCCCATGTCCTTTATATCGAAATGAGAGGAAAGAAAATATTTTGTTTCATGTAATAGACTCAAATTATTAGTTGGAAGAAGAATATCGTCAACATATAAAACCAAAATTATGAACTTACTCCCACTAGTCTTAATGTAAATAGACTGATCAATAATATTTTCAGTGAATCCAAAGTTCATAATTACCTGATTGAACTTCTTATACCACTATCGGGAGGCCTATTTAAGTCCATAAATTGACTTATTCAATTTGCAAACTAAGTTATTCAAGTCATCTATACTAAAACCAGGAGGTTGTTGCATGTATACCTCCTTATCGAGATCCCCATTCAGTAAGGCAGTTTTCACATCCATTTGATGTAGCTCTAAATCAAAATGAGCTATGAGGGCCATGATTATCCTCAATGATTCCTTAGTTGAGACAAGAGAAAAAGTCTCATTATAATCAATGCCCTCTATCTGTGTAAAACCTTTTGCAAAAAGCCTAGTCTTGTACCTCTTCACATGACCTTTAGAGTCTATTTTAGTCTTATAAACCCATTTACAACCAACAGGTCTAACTCCATCAGATCGAGGTACAAGATCCCACACCTGGTTTTTTTGCCATAGAGTCAAGCTCTTCTTTCATGGCATTGATCCAATGTGTTGATCTTTCACTTTCAATGGCTTCTGCAAATGTGAAGGGATCTTCATCAATGTCTATGAAATCATTTGACTCTTGTAAATACACCACATAGTCAGGATGAATAGCAGATTTCCTGATTCTGGTGGACCTCCATACAGGTGCTACTGGTGGTTCAAAATGAGCCTCTGTATCCTGTTGTTGTATATCATCATCACCAACCGGATCTAGTTAGGATTGATGTTCATTGATGAGACTTTCTCTTACATTACCCGGATGGACAATGATAGAAAAAATTGGGTCTTTATCCTTAGCAGGTGTGAAACCTGAATCCTGCATTTTGTCAAAATCAATATTTTGAGACACATATATCCCAACAGAACCATTTTCAAGAAATCTTGCTTTATCTATTTTTACTATTTGTGGTGTATGAGATGGACAATAAAACCTAAAGCCTTTTAACATTTCTGGATAACCAATGAAGAAATCACTAGTTGTTCTAAGATCAAAAGCTTTTATATGTGGGTTATACAATTTAGCTTCTACTGGACATCCCCATATGCGCATATATGACAAAGAAGGTTTTCTACATATCTATAACTCGTAAGGAGTCTTTTGAACAACGTTCGTAGAAACCTTATTCAAAATATGCACTGCTGTCTTAAGAGCTTCACCTCACAAGGTCAAAGGAAGGGTTGAGTGATTCAACATCACTTGAACCATTTCTTTAAGCGTACAGTTTCTCCTTTCAGCTACACCATTCTGGTAAGCACTACCAAGCATAGTATACTGAGGTATAATGCCTTCTTCTTTTAGAAATTGTGCTAATGAACCTTCTTTTTGTCCCATCTCAATGAAACGACCATAATATTTGCCACCTCTATCAGACTTGACAACCTTAATAACTTCATCGGTTTGTTTATCTACTTCTTTCTTGAAGTCCTTAAAAAACTGAAAGACCTCTGATTTTTCAGATAATAAGTAGAGATACATATACCGTGAGTAATCGCCTATAAATGTGACAAAATACTTTTCACCCGTATAACACGGTGAAAAAGGGCCACACACATCCGTATGCACTATTTCCAACCTTCCATTGATGCATTTGTCATCTTTCTTATACGTGTTGGACTGCTTAGCCGTTATGCAGTCAACACATGGCTCTATATTCGTAAAATCAAGGGATTCGAGGATTCTATCTTTCACGAGTCTTTGGACTCTCTCTTTCGAGATATGTCCTAACCTCTGATGCCAAAGTAGATAGGGTTGATCATCCTTTAGGCCACGTTTATTGCCAATCATTGTGTTATCAATGGAGTGAGATTCTCAAATTTAAAATTTGGTTCTTAATCGATACAAACCATCACACATATATGCAGAACCTATATTCATTGAATTTTTCATAATAATAAGCTTGAAATTTTCAAATTTAAATACAAAGTCAAACTTATCAAGTTTTGAAATTGAAATCAGGTTCCGACTATAGGATGAAACATTGAATGTATCGACCCAATCCAATATAAATCCTGACTCCAACATAATTCTACAGGTCCCAACGTTCTTGATATGCAGACACATCTTATTTCCTGAGAAGATGCTTCTTTCATGCTCTGTTGGTTCCCTCTTATTCATAAATGCCTACAAAGAGTTGATAATGTGTACTGTGGCACCAGAATCAATCCACCAACTATGCAATGGAACATGGATTAAATTGCACTCATGAGAAACAAATAACTTATTATCTTTATTTTTGAGCCACTTCTTGTACTTCAAACAGTCCACCTTCTTATGCCCCTTCTTCTTGCAGAAGAAACACTTTATAGAAGAGCCTCTTAACTAAAATTTAGCTTTCGCCTGAGAGTTTGAACTCTCCTCAGTGGCTTTCTTCTGATTCTTCTTTTTGAAGAAGCTTTTCTTTGGTCTCGACCTCTGTTTATTCTTATGAGAGGCCATATATGTACTTGGCACCCTCTCACCCTTCAATCTCTCATCTTCTTCAACACACTTGACCAAGAGGTCATTAAAAGACCATTCATCATTATGTGTGTTGTAGGAGATTTTGAAGGGTCCATACTCAGTAAGTAATGAGGGTTAAGATCAAATGGACCAAGAAGGAGTCAGAGATGGTGAACTTCATGTCATTCAATTAAGTCATAATATTCCTTAATTCCAAAATGTGTTGTCGGATGTGACTGTCACCAGCATATTTCATAGACACCAATTTGGACATGAGCGTACTGGCCCTTGCCTTATTAGAAGTGATGAATTGAGCCTCAATGACTCCCAAAAATTCTTTCACTGTCCTGCAGTGAAGAATGGCGCCTCAAATATTCTTAGCCACCCGAGATTGCAAAAGCAACAGGCTAAGTCTGTTTGAGTGCTCCCACTTCTCAGAAGCAACCTTCTAATCGACTGTACTCTGCTCTGTAAGAGCAGGAGGTTCGTCAATTTTAAGGGCTGGATCTAAATCTATATAGCCCAAAGTGAATAACACAATTTCTTTCCAATCTGAAAAGTTAGATCCGTAAAAAAGAAAGATATTACTAAAACCGTCGATAAGGAAAGAACCTGATAAAACAAGGAACAAAAACGGAAAGACATCACTATTATTGCTCAGACGAGACTTGTGTTGAAAAGGTAAAAGTGAGACCCTTTATTTTCACATTTTCTTAGACAAGCATAGTTGAGTCAATATCGTTCCACTTTGGTGGAAACGACAATACTCATAGTTGCTTCGTCTCTTCAATTCTCAAGGAATTGACTTCAGTTGGTGAAATTAGTAGATCATGTATCCAAAAGCAATTCAGCGTTGTATCTTTGGGTACGAATATGCTTTATGGGCTGGAATACACATTTACTATCACACTCTGTATAAATTTGAAACACAATGACCTACCTTTGAGTAGAATCGATGTTTCATAAATTCACACACAATCATAATAACGAATCATAATACGGTCCAAAGAATCCTTAATCAACACGACTCTGATCACTTTGGTAAATACATGAATCGGTCAATCAAGATCTTTTACTAAAAACCTATTCGTATTATGGAGCACGCCCATGCACACATTTTAAAGCATGTATATTCATGACATAATACAAGTTCATGCTTCAAATAATATACATAAACTAACTGTCATGAATTTAGTTATAATTCATGCTTAAAACCATCTTGCACAACTTAACAAACACAAAATACATGAATTTACATGCATAAGTCATGCATTATTTAAAATAAATACTTTATAAAGCATGAAAAATAACAAAAACATGCTCATATGGGTAAAACCTAGGGTCCTCAAGTAGGAACCGGTCTGAAAATACTCTGAACCTGTCCGAAACGATCCTGAACCGATCTTTTAAGGGTCTGAACCGGTTCTGAACCTTATAAACTGATACCAAATATGAACAAAAGTTCATAAAACCCTATAACCATATGCCAAAATCTCTATATCTCCTTATATTTATGAAAACATGGTCTTAGCATCTCAGAACCGGTGAAAAACTAGAAGGAACTGGTCAAAAATGTCTCTGAACCGGTCCTAGAAAGGGCTGAATGAGGTTTCTGATCTGGTTTAGTCCAAATAGTGTCCGGATCCTACTAAACATGGATCCGATCCGGTTCAAATGGGATCCGGGTCTGACCCGACTCGTACTGGACATGGGTCGGTCTCGGTCCAAACTATATCTTGATTGGATCCAATCCGAAAAAGCCCCAGGTTGGACCCGGTCCTAACTGGACCCGGGTCTGACCCGGCTCAAAAATGTCTCAGGTCTTACCCGATTCAAAATGGACCTGGGTCTGACCCGGTACTTAACAGGACCCGAGTCGGACCCGATACTAAATGGACATGGGTCTAACCCGGCCCGATCGGGGCCCGAACCTTTCTGGATTAGACCCAGACCTGGAACTATTATGGGTTAGAGTCCGATCCAAAAATAAATGGTAGACCCGATCCACCCAAAATGAGTTTGGATCAGGCCTGTCACCGGGTCGACTTGTCGGACCCGATCTGGTTCCACTATTAAAATGAAACAAAAACCTGAGGGTTTTTGTTTGCATTTTTCTGAGAAACCGAAAGGGTTTCTCCTCTTCGTTGCCCCACAACGACCGATGTCGGTGCCCAACCGGTGACAGTCACCTCCCCCGGCGACGCACCTCCGGTGATGCATCTACGACAACGCAACCTCGGTGACACTCTGGTGACAGGTAAGGGTTACAGTTTTTTTTTTATTTGTCGCTGGAACAACCGATAAATCGACGATGCCGCCGGGCTGCCAACAACGCCGATAAGGCCGCCACTGCCCCAACACCTCCACGGCAAAAAAAATCACCGACCAAAGTCCCCAACCCGACAACTGAAAGGTTTGAGAAAGGGGGTTTTGGTGAAAATGGGGTTTCTCAACCCTGTTGTTTTTTTTTTCGACGAGCAGCACAATAGGTAAGGAGTTTGCCACACTCTGTTGGCAATCCAGCAGTCTGGCAAAAAACCCCCTCGTCCGGCGACATCCCTCGGCGATCCCAGCGCCGACAGACTACCCTGCTACCCAATGGCGCAAGGTAAGCCCTCGACCCTCTGCAAAAAAAATTTTGACAGAGGGTCATCGGGGCTGCAATTGCCACCGACGTACGGCTGCCAGAAATGGCAGTCGCCCCACGGTGACAGTTGCCATTTACCAGAGACCCACGTCGCCCCATGACAACGGGCAATCACCTCATAAAATGGGTTTGTCGCGCCGATGAAGGTTGTCGCACCATGACAACAGTGGCAGCAAAACGTTGAAAGGCTCTATAGGCACCCACACGCAACGGAAGCGTGGTGGGCCCATAACCCAATGTTGGTGTTTTCTGTAAAACAAACACAGAAAGCGTACATGTATTCGCTATAGAGCGCGTGCAGAGAATTTAGTGTTCTCCTCAACCGGTCGACGCCCACAATGAGCCCAGACCTTAGGTCGACGCTGAGTAGGACCTTATACCACGTAAACTGGATGTGGGATTTGGGTAGGATTACAGCTACAAATCTTGCATCATCTCCATAGCATCCTATCCCCTTATATAATGGGAGAAACAAGCAGTTACATGAATGTGGTCTCTCCACATTCACGTAACTCCCACCCGCTAACCCCATTATGTGGCCACTAATGACTGTCAAACCGAGTCACCCTGTGGGTTGGTCCCAGACTCATTATGTCCAACAAGCTGGCTGTGTTGGACTTATGCATGCTAAACCTATGGTTACTTCTCCAACAGCATAAAACAGTAGTGCACCCCTGGCCTGTGGTGGCCTAAGCCTCCATCCCACTGTGTGGGATCCTTTGAGGCATTCTTCAACTTTTTTTTTTTATATTAACACCATATTGCACACATTCAATAGATTTGGGAGTTTGTTATTTTCACCCAAAAAGTTGGTTTGTTGTTAGTGACAATGTGGCCAAGGTCACGTCCTAATCCGAGTTCCAAGTATTCGGAGAAGAGCCATAAGAGTTGGTTATAGTGTTTAACTTGCAAGCTAAAATACATGGACAAGTCGGATCAGGTCCGTTTGCATCTCTAAAAGGACACCTTCGCTTGCTTCGCATTTGGTTTGAAATCACATGAAAAGTGATTGGCTGTGAACTCTCCAATTTCACATTCACGTGAGAAATTGGGCAAACGTTTTGTAATTAAGCCCACAATACTTTCTAAAGAGCAGGGATCCGCAGAGTGGCTAAGCCCCTGTGGGCCTCATTCATTGTTGTCATGTGATTGACTATTGTCAGATAGCCATAGCACTGGGCAGCTCCTTTTTACAATTATAAAAAGGAAGAGGGGGAGGAGAGCCCGAACACAACACAAGCCTGCAGAGAGAGAGAGAGAGAGAGAGAGAGAGAGAGAGAGAGAGAGAGAGAGAGAGAGAGAGAGAGAAAATGGTGAAATCTCCAGAGGAAGAACATCCACAGAAGGTGTTTGGTTGGGCAGCCAGGGATGCCTCAGGTGTCCTCTCCCCCTTCAACTTCTCCAGGAGGTCTCTCTCCCTCTCTCTTGATTTTCTTGTTATTTCCATTTTGGAGTTTTTTTCCCTTGCAGGTAAACAGTAATAGCATAGATTATTCTTTAACTGGTTTTTTTTAATGGTGTTGCACTCTACACAAAGACCTGATCGTGGTAGATCAGCCCTGGGGCTTATGCTGGGGGTTGGCTTGCTAAGAAGAGAGACGCCCATAAAAATCGAACCTTGACCATCTGTGTAGCAGTCAAGGCCTCCAAACCACACCCTTCCTCCCTTGACATGATTTTTGAAACAAGTTGGATTTCAGCTATTTAAATGTCCATCTTCACAAAATGAACTGTGAAGTCCGTTTTTGATCAAAACAACTTTAATTGATGAAATCCCGAGGGGTATGAAGATAGGGACAACTTTGGGGACAAGTGGAACCGATTTGGAGTAGAAGCAACTGATGAATTGTACCATAACAACAGTGAACTGATGACAGTGTGTTTTTGGTGAGGAACAGGGCCAATGGCGTGGATGACGTGACCTTCAAGATACTGTACTGTGGCATCTGCCATTCCGACCTTCACTTGATCCGCAATGAGTGGGGCATGACAACCTACCCCATCGTCGCCGGGTGGGCACACTCTCTCTCTCTCACATATGTTACTTTGTGACATTCAGATTATGGGACGGATTCATTGTAGTTGGATGCAGCTAGGGTTGGGAAACTAAACGAGCAGCTTGCTATTTTGTCTATTCGGCTCAAAAATTGAGCTCGGTGAGCCGAGCTACAAGCCAGCTTGTTTAGATATATGAGCCGAGCATGAACATGGCAAGTTTGTCCTGGTTCGGCAATATATATATATATATTATGCATGTATTAGCTATGTATTATATATGATACATACATTACGTATTATCAAGCTGTAAGAAACACTTAAAAATAACAACTTTTTTTAAACGAGCCAGCTCGTGAAGCTTGAGCTCAGCTTGGCTCATGACAAGCTAATGGGCTAGAAGCTAATGAGTTAGCTTGAGCTCAGCTTAGCTCATGGCAAGCTAATGAGCTGAACCTGAGCGAGAGGGTGTACTCTTAACGAGCCGAAGATAGACTCGTTTACCGGGCCTCATCCAGCCTAAGATTAGAATTAAAATTCCATTTTGGTCATAAAATCACAAACCAAGTCCGACCCGCCAACGAAACCGGACCCAAATTTCCTAACAAGAGTCTGACTGAACAGGTTCTGCTTTGGCTTGGCACTTAGTTGGGCCCAAGGTTTTCTGTTATCATGATGGTGAATAATGAACGGACAGGATTGCATCTGCAGGCATGAGATCGTGGGCGTCGTAACGGAGGTGGGTGCGAACGCGGGCGAGTTCAAGGTCGGGGATCACGTAGGGGTGGGCTGCCTCGTGGGAGCGTGCCATACGTGCGAGCGCTGCGAGGCCCACCTCGAGAACTACTGCGCCGGCCTGATCCAAACCTACAACAGCCGGTACCACGACGGGACGGTCACCTACGGCGGCTACTCCGATCGGATGGTGGTCCACAAGCGGTACGTTGTGCGCCTGCCGGATGGGCTGCCGCTGGCGGGAGCGGCGCCGCTGCTCTGTGCGGGCATTACGATGTACAGCCCCATGAAGCACTACGGCATGACCGAGGCGGGCAGGCACCTGGGTGTGGTCGGCCTCGGTGGGCTCGGCCACATGGGGGTCAAGATCGGCAAGGCCTTCGGGCTGAAGGTCACGGTCATCAGCACGTCGCCCGCCAAGGAGAAGGAGGCCATCGACGGGCTTGGCGCGGACGCCTTCCTGGTCAGCCGGGATCCCGAGAAGATGCAGGTAAATGGATTTGGTGCTTGTTTCCTCAACTTGGCATTCATGCAACTAGTTAATAATATGAGATGTGGTTCTGTGAAGGGTGCAGCTAACACAATGGACTACATCATAGACACTGTTTCAGCAGAACATGCACTGGAACCATTGCTGGGCCTCCTCAAGCTCGACGGGAAGCTCATCATGGTGGGGGTCCCTGACAAGCCACTTTCTATGCCTGTCTTCCCGCTGATTACAGGTATGTAACCAAACACTTTGCAGCAACGACGGAGTCCACCTGATCGACGGTGTATCGTCTTTTCCGGAATCCAACGAACTGTTCCGGCCAACTAATAACTGATATCTTTTATCTTTGGTTTCTTCTTCTTTTTTTGGTGTGCAAGGGAGGAAGCTCGTGGGAGGAAGTATGATTGGGGGTTTGAAGGAGACGCAGGAGATGATGGACTTCTGTGGCAAGCACAACATAACAGCCCATGTGGAGGTTATCAACATGGACTACATTAACACCGCAATGGATCGGCTGTCCAAATCCGATGTCAAGTACCGATTCGTTATCGACGTGGCGAACTCACTGTCCACCAGTTAGAGATTGCCAGGTGTCATTTAGACGGCACAACGGCTTGTCCTTGCCATGTTATCTCTTATTCCGTATTGGTGGTCATAAATATAATCGTTTTCTTTAATTTTTATGGTCATGTGTTTTATATATATTTATGGGACAGACAGATTATAGGGTGCTATCCGTTTTTTAAGATTTGTGTTAGTTTGTGTTGTATGTGCTATGAGTGCCTTGATGTAAGTGGGTGAAAACGGGTAGGGTGGATTCATATCCGAATCTGAATTTTAAGTGGCAAGTGTGAATCCAAATTTGTATCACTACAAGAAAATCGTGGATTAGCGACAAACTATATCCATCGCTTATCCGTCGCTAAGTCGTCGCTAAACTTTTAGCGACGGATTAGCGATGGATAGAGGCCATCACGAATTTTTGCTCGCTAATTAGCGAAAAAACTTATCTGTCATTAATTTCGTTGCTAATTTGCGACAGCTTAGCGATAGACATTATCCGTCGCTAATCTGTCGCTAAATTTAAAAAAAAAATAAAAAAAAATTGATCCCTGTCGGGCGGTATTCCGACAGCAATAAGCCAGACTTATACCGCGCCTGACAGGCATTGCACAGAACGATCGCCTCGTTGTCGGACTTGTATCGTCCTCCGTGAACTGGTGCTCTCCAGCGTCGCCGTCCTCCGTGAGCTGGCGTCGTCGTCCTCCGTGAACTGGCGTCGTCGTCCTCCGTAAACTGTCCTCCGTGAATCGGTGCTCTCCGGCGTCGTCGTCCTCCGTGAGCTGGCGTCGTCGTCCTCCGTGAATCGGTGTCACCGTCCTCCTTAAATTGTCCTCCGTGAATCGGTGCTTTCCGGCGTCACCGTCCTCCGTGAACCAGCGTCATCATCCTCCGTGAACCGGCATTCTCTCCGGCGTCGGCGTCCTCCGTGAACCAGCATGCTCTTCGGCATCACTGTCCTTCATGAACCGGCGTCGTCATCCTCCGTGAATCGGCATCGTCGTCCTCCGTAAACCGGCGTCGCTAAAATGTTTTCTTGTATTGAGAATTAGCGACGAAAAAATTGTTGTCGTTAATCTGTCGCTAATTAGTGACAGATTAGCGATGAAACAACTTTCATCGCTAATCCGTCGCTACTTAGCGACAGATTCATGAAGAAAGTTTTCTCTAGCTAATCTGTCGCAAATTTGCGATGAAAAAAATCAGTCGCAAATTTTCATCGCTAATTAAGAGTTTTCTTGTAGTGTATCCCAACTGTATCTGATGTAATGGAGTGTATCTCAAAAATTTGGTACACCCCAAATTTACCGTATGATGTTCATATATAATTTTCTTGGGATATGTGGCACTAATTTTGGTTTGATTAAGAAATGTTACTGCACCATCATATATTATATATAGTCCAATGAGGACTTTCAAACTAAAATAAAGTAAAAAAAAATCTACAACCAACGATTATAGAACGCCTAGCCTTGTCTGAAGCTTGAGCATCTCATCGATCAGACCTCATATATTTGTTATTTATAATTTATTTAGTAAGAAATATGTTTTACACAAACATTATAAGCATGTTTTTCAAAATATGAAAAATCGATCGCTCACAATGCATTTAAAATATTATAATATAAAATATTAATTATGGGCCGTTGTTTTTTAGCGCTTTGGAAAAATCTGTTATGGTCCAAAATTGGCCTGAATTTGTCTTGGTGATCTTTTGGGTTCAGTCGATGTTGTGCTTTTTGGCTTCAATGGAGCCAGTGTAGTGTGGCAATCTTTTGGGATCAGTAGGAAAAACTTAATTTTATGGGTTAATTAACAACGTGAAACACTTGATGAAATTCGCAGGTAGTGTCAAGATTTTTAAGAATTTTGCAACCAATAACCCAAAAATCTTGACAAATTTTGCATATAGTATTGCAATTTTCAAAAATTTTGCAACTAACAATGTGAAACTTTTGATGGAATTCGCAGTTAACGTGACTGGCGATTTTAGTATTATAGTAAAATGATTTTCACATTTGAAAAGGAACTTTGCATCTTTTGTACTAAAATCATGATGCTACTTGTTGACAGGCTGGAAGATAAAGATGATCAATCGAAGGCATGATGATCCTGTGCAGCAGCAGAATCTGAAGATATGATATGCGTGAACTACGGATTTGATTTGGAAAGGCATATCAGATCTTTCCGTTTTTTGTTTGTAACGACTGTAAGCCTTGATAAAATTTGTAACGGCTGCAGATTATAAAAGGGTGTAAATCATGTACGTTGGTATGAATCTATTAAAAAGGAATAGAATTGTTATTCTTGGCTATCTTCTTCTTCGATCCTTTTAGCATGGTGAAAGAAGGCATGCCAAGTACTGATTCTCATGTTACAAGTGTTAAAGTGTGATTACTTTGTACCTGCGATCAGCCATCATGAGCTACAACCAAGGAGATGGAACTGAAGAAACCCAGTCTCTTGCAGCTCCAGTAGGAGGAAAACCGTACTTTCTCCACCACTCAGACAACCCGTGCTTGTATCCCAACCATTAGTTGAAGATAATTATGTAACACGGAGCCGATCTATGGTAAAGGCATTGAGTGCAAAAAATAAGCTCGGCTTTGTAGACGGTTCGATCGTTCAACCCGATGCAAGCTCTCCAGATTATGGATCATGGGTTAGATGCAATCATATGATTCTCTCATGGATCATCAATTCTTTATCCAAGGAATTGCCTGAGAGCGTCATATATGCATCAACTGCTCAAGAAGTATGGCACGATTTGGAAGAACGTTTTTCTCAAAGTAGTGCACCTCGAATCTATCAGATTCGAAACACAATTTGCAGGTTGATGCAAGATAGCTCTTCGGTTGCATCCTATTTCACAAAACTGAAGAGCTATTAGGATGAGCTCTCCTCTTATCTTCTGATGCCTACTTGCTCTTGTGGAGGCATAAAAACGTTGATTGAGCATCAACAACAAGTAAAAGTAATTCAGTTTCTTGTGGGACTGAATGCCTCATATGGAGCAATTCGAGGACAAATTCTATTAAAGGAACCATTGCCCTCTCTTGCAAAAGTCTATTCTTTAGTTTTGCAGGAAGAAATGCAAAAGGAAGCTTGCACGCTTCCACCAACCTTGGGATGAGCTGCCTTTATGGTCCATGAAGGAGTCACTCCAGAATATGATCGACGACCAGGACAAGGAAAGTCAAACTTTCATCAAAAGAGGGTTTGTTCACACTGCCACAAAACAGGGCATACAAAGGAAAAGTGCTATTTTCTCCATGGATTTCCTTCCAATTATAAGACACCAAAGCAAGGTCCCATAGCTGCTATATCTAATGCATCTAAGGAGCATTTTAACGACATGCCTAAGTGTGATTTCTCAAGTGTGGCTCCATCATTGACAATGGAGCAGTATCACAAACTCTTGGCCTTAGTCAATGAAAAGCCATTCATAAATTCCATTCACCTGGCCGGTATGAGTCTTTCTTTCCAAACTCCTCCCAATAAATCATGGATCATTGACACTGGTGCTAGTGACCATATGGTGTCATCGATTGATATGTTAGATAATGCTTCACCCTATGATTCTGCAACTCAAGCCCGTCTTCCTGATGGTACTTTTGCACTTGCCACTCACATAGGCACATGTGCTATTTCACCTGAGATCACATTGCAAAACGTTTATTTTGTACCATCCTTTAAGTGTAATCTTCTATCAGTCAGTAAACTTACTCATGATTCAAATTGTTTTGTTATCTTCTTTTCTAATTAGTGTGTTATGCAGGAGCAAACCAAGATGACGATGATTGGATTGGGTAAGCAAAGAGCTGGTCTATACCTTTTTAATCAACCAAACCTTGTTCATACGGTCTTCTCACAATCGTCATCTACGTTCAACCTCTGGCATTGGCGACTCGGTCATCCGGCTTCCTCTAGGAATAGTCTTTTTTTTAAGTATGATAAATCTATTGTTATGTCTCATTCTTGTTTGTGTGAAGTCTGTCAATGCTCTAAACAAACCCGATTACCTTTTCCATCTAGTGACATTATTGCACTTTCATCTTTTGAACTCATTCATTGTGATATTTAGGGACCATATTCTCAATCCTCTCTAAGTGGGCACATTATTTTTTAAGTATTGTAGATGACTACACTAGATGTACTTGGGTTTATTTGATGTGATACAAACATGAAACCAAATATCTTTTACAAGATTTTATTCGTATGGTTTATAATCAATTTAGTGTCAGTGTTAAATGTGTTCGCTCAAATAATGGGGGAGATTTTTTTTCAAACGATATGATAACCTTCTTATCTCAACTTGGTATTTTACATCAACACAACTGTATTGACACCCCTCAACAAAATGGCATTGTTGAGCGGAAGCATCGGCATATTCTTCAAGTTGCCCGAGCTCTTCGCTTCCAAGCGCATCTGCCATTAAAATTTTGGGGCGAATGTGTTAAAACAACCGTATATCTAATCAACAGAACTCCCACTCCTCGCTTGCATGGACTCACGCCTTATAAAAAATTGTATAAAAAAAAAACCTCTCTCATCTTCGTGTCTTTGGTTGCCTGTGCTATGCCACAAACTTAAATCCTAAGTCTAAATTTCATTCCAAGGTGACAAAATGTGTTTTTTCGGGTTATCCTTTTGGTCAAAAGGCTATCTTGTTTATGATCTTCAAACAGAAAAGGTGTTTACCAATAGAGATGTCATTTTTGAAGAGCAACATTTTCCCTTTAGGTCCTTTGTAGAGGAACCTTCTTCGACTGTGTTGCCACTGACCATCATTGAACTAGATTCACCTTCCAACACCTTACCTGAACCAACATCTATATATGCTTCATCCTCCTTATCTGAACCTGTTCTTGATCATGCTAACTCCTCAGCTTCCATTCCTGAACCCGATTCAGAGCTTGGCCCTCAGCGCTCTACTCGAGCACGACAACCTTCTATCAGACTACGAGATTTTTATTGCTCCACTGCTCAGCGCTCACCTACTTCATCATCGGCATCCACAGTAAGTCATGCTCATGGCACTCGTTACCCTATCTCCCATTTCATATCTTTTGCTAAATTCTCCCCTACTCATCAAAAATTTTCTCGTGCTATTTCTACTATCTGTGAGCCTCAATTTTTCCATCAAGCTGTCAAGGACTTGAATTGGCGACAAGCCATGGAGTCTGAGATACTGGCTCTTGAGGATAACCACACTTGGATTGTCACTACATTGTCTATAGGTGCTAAGCCAATCGGCTGTAAATGAGTGTATAAAGTCAAGTACAACTCGAACGACTCAGTTGAACATTACAAAGCTCATCTCGTGGCTAAAGGCTACTCACAACAAGAGGGTCTTGATTATCATGAGACCTTTGCTCCTGTCGCAAAACTTGTTATTGTCTGTTGTCTCCTTGCAGTTGCAGCAGTTCAAGACTGGTCATTACACCAAATGGATGTACATAATGTGTTTCTTCACGGGGACTTACATGAAGATATCTATATGACTCTTCCTCAAGAGGTTTCTCGACAAGGGGAGAACCTTGTGTGCAAGTTACATAAGTCCTTATATGGACTCAAGCAAGCACCCAGAAATTGGTTTGACAAATTTTCGCAATCCCTAAAAGTGTTTGGATTCATTCAGTCTCAAGCAGACCACTCCTTGTTTACTAAGGTTCAGAATAACAAGATTATTGTTGTGCTCATATATGTTGATGACTTGATCCTAACAGGTAATGATAACGATATGATCCTTGAACTCAAGCAACATTTGAATTGTCAGTTTCACATGAAGGATCTTGGGTCCTTGAAGTATTTCCTGGGTCTTGAAATAGCAAGATCTAGAAAAGGCATTTTTATATCTCAAAGAAAATATGCCATTGAGATCCTTGATGAAATGGGCCTGTTGGGGGCAAAACCGGTAGAATTTTTGATGGAACAAAATATATCTCTATCAAACACACAAGGGGAACTTATCTCGGATCCATCCAAGTATCGTCGGTTGGTAGGAAAATTAATACATTTGACAATATCCAGACCTAATATTCTTTTTGCTGTACACGACTTGAGCAGATTTATGCACGAACCACGAGTACCTCACATGAATGCAACTCTCAGAGTGGTGTGTTATTTGAAAGGTAAACGTGGTCAAGGAATTTTATTAAGCAGTAATAGTAGTCTTTAGATGAAAATATTTTGTGACTCTGACTGAGCCGGAGGCCCAGATACGCGAAGGCCAGTATCCGGATACTGTGCATTTCTTGGAAATTTCCCTATTTCATGGAAGACAAAAAAGCAGACTACCGTTTCAAGGTCCTCAGCAGAAGCCGAATATCGTGCTATGGCAAGTGCAGTCTGTGAAGTGATATGGTTAAGGAATCTTCTCAGAGATATGCATGTAGACACTTCCAGACCAATGATGCTTTTTTGTGATAACCAAGCTGCAATTCGAATTGCATCAAATCCAGTCTATGATGAAAGAACAAAACACATCGACATAGACTGTCATCTTGTGCGAGAAAAGATTAAGAAGGTGTAATTTAGATCAAACATCTCTCTTCTCAAAATCAAATAGCAGATATGTTCACCAAAGCATTAGAAAGAGAGTAGTTTACCAATCTCATCCGCAAACTAGGTGTATTTGATCTCTATACACCTAGTTTTTGGGGAGTGTTGACAGACTGAAAGATAAAGATGATCAATCGAAGGCATGATCCTGTGCAGCTGCAGAATCTGAAGATATGATATGCGTGAACTACGGATTTGATTTGGAAAGGCATATCAAATCTTTCCATTTTTTTATTTGTAACGGCTGTAAGCCTCGATACGATTTGTAACGGCTGTAGATTATAAAAGGGGGTAAATCATGTACGTTAATATGAGTCTATTAAAAAGGAATATAATTGTTATTCTTGGCTATCTTCTTGTTCGATCCTTTTAGCACTACTAGTGAATTTCGTCAAGAGTTTCACATTGTTAGTTACAAAATTTATAAAAAAATTGCAAAATTCACGAAGTTTGCATGCGGTGATGTGATTTTTTTTTAGATGTGAAAATTGTGGTACTATTGTACGAAAATCAAAACATTAGTTCTGAATTTCGTCAAGAGTTTCACGTTGTTGATTGCGAAATTCCTGAAAATTGCAACACTTGTGGGTTTTAAACTCACTCGTGACATCCTGTCAACTTGGTGACAGTTGATAAGTAGCCACTAGCAGATGGCCAACCAATCAAGGCTGTGATCAGGGGCCCTTCAACGAGCCTAAATTTCTTAGCCTATGAATATGCAATGCCCAAGCCTAAAAACACATGCAATCAGATGGAGAAAACAAATTTCAGTTTGCTCTAATAGGTTTGGTTTTGAATGGATCCAAAATGATGTATCCTTGGTTAGATGGCGCAACTTTATTGTTTAGCATTATATAAAAGCAACAAGTCCCTAACTAATTCCCACTGTTACAACATTAAAATGAGTGACCTAGACATGCAACAAACTAGGAATACCTTAAAAGGAATAGCATCCCCGATAAGCCATAGATGACAAGAAGATTACGACCACCAATAGGAACTACCTAAGAAATAACATGGCCAAGACAAGCCATTGTGCCCTCAAAAGCCCACCTGGCAATGTCTAACTGGACAACGAGTTGGCCACATCGATAATGAATCGGTACTTGACATCGGACTTGGACAGCCCGTTAATGGTCTGGGTGGCCTGATCCGTTTACTAACGGGCAAGGTTTTGGCCCGATTCTTAACGAGCTCAGATTTGAAGAGAAGCCCATGGCCGGGCCCATTAGCCCAACGGGCCAATGTAAAGCCATTTATCTAATATGAAGCTCATGGTCCGACCCAAACCCATTTACTTTCCTTTATTTTCATGATACGATACAAAATCTTAATACTTAATTCATGCAACTAATTAGGTAAATAGTAATAGTTATCCAAGTTGTTAATTTTTAAAAAATTTATATTATTAAAAAAATTAATAAATAACTCAGGACCATTGGGTCAGTAGCTCGTGGGCCAGACCAAGCTTGACCCACGTATGTAATGGGCTGGGTTTTGGCCTGATACCTAACAGACCCGATCCTAAATTCATGCCCCAAATTCGGGCCATGGCAGGCAGGGTCGGCTTGGCCCATCGGGCTGCTCGGCCCGCTGCCCACCCTTACATTATGACCACTGATTTTTTTTATCACAAGAAAAATCCCCGTGCATGTTTTAATCTATCAAGCTAAACATCAGCACAAAATAAACTATAACGACCATATCTACAAGGTCAGATTTACTAAATAATAATAAAAAATTGCTATATTGTTTGTACATACAAAGGTTTGTCGCATTTCCCTTCAAAAATATCATGATATAATTAGAAAATAATATGATATATCACTACAAGAAAAATGTTAATTAGCGACAGAAATTTGTGATAAAAATAATCTGTGGCAATTTTGTGACTGATTAGCGAGAGAAATTTAGTCATCCCTAAAATTGGAATTAGTTATAAAATTAGCGACAAATTTTTTTTATCTCAAAATCCGTCACTAATTAGTGACAGATTAGTGATAGAAACATTTCGTCTCAAATTCAATCGCAACTTAGCGACTGATGAGCGATAGAATTTTGTTATTGCTACTTCGCTGCTATTTAGTGACGGATTTTGAGTCATAATTTTTTTGTCGCTAATCTGTTACTAATTTTTGATATAAAACGGCCCATCTAAGGCACAAAATTAACTTCGTCAACCTGCTGTCTCTCTCTCCCCTCTTTCGCCGACTGCCCCCACGTTGCTCGCCATCTTCGCCCCCACTTTCTCGTGACCCACCATCCGACAACTCCCTCTGGAGACCTCGCCGACCACCTCCCGTTCTGCTCCATCAGTCGTTCCTCCTCTGTCGCCCCTTTCCCTCGGGTGAGCCCTCTCTCCTGCTCGCCATATTTCGGCCACCCAATGCCGGTGACCCCCACTCTGTGTTCGGCCCTCTCAGGTGATCTCTTCCCCCCTCTCTGTTTTCTTCTTCTTCATCTTCTTTCTTCTCGTCTATCTTTTCCATCCTTTGTCCCCTGTAGCTCGTCGGCAACCCCACCCTATGTCCGACCACCAACCGCCGCCGACAACCTTAGCCAGAGCACCTCCCGGCCTCCTGTCCGCACTGCCATCTCCCTCTCTCTGGTTTTAGTTCGCTGGGCACCCAACTGCCTCCCTCCCCGACAGCTTCATCGGGCATTCGACCCCAGCCGACACCCTCTGTTCCCACTCTCTCTTTCTTCCCTCGCTCATCCTTTCCCCCTTCTTACCTTTCACGATCCTGCCCTCTAATGACGACGCCGACAGACCCTTCACCGGCCCCGCTCATATGACCTCCTCTCTCTCTCTCTCACTGACATCATGGGAGGGGCACAAACCTCTCCCCACCTTCTTCTTTGCCGACAGGCTGGGCCTGTTGACACTTCCTTTTTGCTGGCAGGTTAGGCCTATCGACTCTCTATTTCAGATAGGCAGGAGCTTGTCGCCTCTACCTTCCCGGCAAGGGGCTTCACCTCTACCCGTTGTGTCTTTCCTGGAAGGTAGGGGCAAGGCCCCTGTCGCCTTTGGTTTTGCTGATAGGGGTGATGCCTCTGCCCCTCTCAGTCTCCCGCTTTTGTTTCGGCCGACAGGGGTGATACCCTTGCAATCGTTGGGGTTTCTTCGGTAGTGGCTTTGCCCCTGCCTCTCTTTTCCCCTCGACAGACAGGGGTGCACCCTCTGTCTCTGCCCCTTTCCCCCTCTTTGGACCTCAAACTTCACCCTTGCATTTGAGTCATCCGACATGCAGGGCAGTCTCCCTGCCTCTCTGTTCATGCCAGGCAGGGCGGTCATCCTACCTCTCAGTAATCATTTAAAATCTTCGTTGTATGATAGGAATCTAAATGTTAGAAATTGCATTGTATTGCCTATATAAATGTGCATTGCAGGTGTGCAGCAGAGCAAAATGCGCGATGCTTAATGCTAAGCATCGTATGCGGCTTAAAATGCTATACAGAAAGAAACAAGAAAAATGCAAATACAAAAACATGCAAATCTGGTAAATACCTGTGTTGAATAAGTGATACAAGCGCATCACATGTTATTTATTTTCTTAGATGCAACACTTTCTTGCTCACACACCCACTTAATTGTGGATATCTAAGACTGTTTTGCTAGAGTTTGGAGATCATGCTGAGCATGATTTGAATATATGAGAATAGAAGTGCTTTTATTTTTGTAGTTCAGATTCCATGCTAGTCATGTTAGTAGTTAGCAGGATATTGAAGTGTGTTTGCTGCATGTACATGTTTGACATTGTTGTGATATGAATGATTGAATGCTTGCATGAAGTTATTTTCTATTTGATTGTGCATTTCATGTAAAATTGTATTATGAAAACATGCTTAAATTGAATGTATCATGTTTGTGAATGTGATTTCATCTTTCTAAATATCCTTGTGATGTATGTAAATATGATATGATGGTGTTTCACATAAAAATATTGACTTATCAATGCATGCATAATAGTTTATGGAATTGCATTTTACGTTAAGTATGTTTGTGGTAGAGAGGGAAAGAAAATTTATGCATGAACTGAAACAAAAAAATTGCTCACCAACAATCACCAAACAAGAATTTCTTACAGATTTGTAAACTACAACAAAGTGTTAACCAACTCAACACAAGAAACAAGCAAAATGAAGACTTTATGACCTACAATATGCAAATTATAGCAAACCAAAAAGGAGAAATCAGTCATTATATATATGTGTGATATATATATATATATATATATATATATATATATATATATATATATCAAATCATTACATCCACCATCAAAGCATGATAAATTAGATATTTTCTTCATTATAACATTATTATGATTCTCGTTTAACTGGTAAAGATAATATCTGTAACATTATAGGGCAAAATGACTGCAAACCGTGAATGGATGTACCGTAAGATAGTTGATAATGAGGTATCGCTTGAATATATGGATGGTGTTGATAGTTTTATTGAACTTGCAATGACAAGTGTCAATATAGTGGATCCCACCGGTCGAATCAGGTGCCCTGCACGATGTGTAAGAACAATCGATTTGTAGAACCTCATGACGTTAGACATCACTTATACAAAAAGTGTTTTGTGAGTGGTTATTAGAATTGAATGCTTTATGGTGAAGAATTTTGGAATAATTTTGATGCATAGGTGAATATGGTGCACGATAATCTATATGTGAATTCGATATTTGATGTCGCAAGACCAAAACTAGGTTCTGCTACGGGTCCTAGTGATGTACCAACTGGGGTAGAGAAAGAAGCAGCAAACGATGCAGCTAGTAGATTTTATAACTTACTTAGAGATACTGATGAGTCACTGTAGAATGGTTGCGAGAGTCACACTATCTTGTTTGCAGTTCTTCAACTACTGAATTTGAAGTCAGAGTATTATTTGAGCCAATCATGTTTTGACCGTCTGCGCTCTATTATGAAGAGTATATTGCCCAAAGATGATAAATTATCACAAAATTTATACTGTGCGAAGGTTATGGTTAACGTTCTAGGTATGAGGTATCAAAAGATAGATGTTTGTCCAAATCACTGCATGTTGTATTTCAAATATCATGAAAATAGCAGATTTTGTCTGTCATGTGGACATTCTTGATTCAAGCCAAAGACAAGAGGCAATGCTAGCACGAGGTCAAAAGAAGTGTTATACAAGTCACTCTGCTACTTCCCTCTCACCCTTAGATTGTAACAATTGTATATGTCTTAGAGGACAACTAAACACATGAGATGATATGCAAATAAAGTTCGACATGATGAAGACAAGATCACACATCCTGTTGACGCAGAAGCTTGGAAGCACTTTGATCGTACTCATCAGACTTTCGCAATGGAAGTAAGAAATGTTAGGCTCGGTTTATATACAGATGGATTTAATTTATTTAGGGGTAGATCAATCATGTACTCATGTTGGCCGATATTTGTCACCCCATACAACCTTCCTCCAAGCTTGTGTATGAAGCGTCAAAATCTTTTCTTGTCTCTATTGATCTCTGGTCTGACGTCTCCGGGCAAAAATTTTAATGTATATTTAAGGCTATTGATTGATGAACTGAAAATACTATGGGATAGCGGTGTTCTCACATACGATGCCCACAAAAAATAAAACTTTATTATGAAGGTTGTTGTTTTATGGACAATTAGTGACTTCCCTGCATATTATTGATAGATGCATGTTTGACCTAAAAAAAAATGGTTCAGAATAAAACAATCGTGGAGTGTTCAATTTGTGAGGCGTATACTTTAGAAGAAATTTCAAATTTCTCATCTATGTACTTTGAGCCTCACATTCCAACACGTTACACTTACCCACCTCGTAATGATGATCGAGAACAATTTATTGTGCCTGACAAACTATCGATATTTAAACCACTTGGGAATGCCTTTGGCAGTCGTCGGTCAAGACTCTTGGAAGATCGAGAGCAAGACATAACACAAATCTATATCATTTTTAATTGCTTAGAGATTTACTCCTACATCGAGTAAGTATACATAATATGTTACACTAAGTTCTCTACTCACATGGTTTGGTAATATAATTATTTGTTAAGTGCAGACAATTTGATCTGGAGTTGCGAAGATAACTTTCGCATCTCACTGATTCAAAAGTAAAAAAAGAACGTGAAAAGAAGTTTGGGGCATGGTTGAAAAAGTTGGTAAGGACAATGGCATGCATTCTTTTCATATAAACAACAATATATTACTTAATTGATCATGTTTACAATCATTGTTTATGCTTGTAGGTCTGCCATGGTGATATTAATGAACAAGAAATATATGATTTACAAAATGGTTTGACCAAAGTTGTGGAATGTTACAATGGGTACATCGTAAATGGTTATTGATTCCATACAAAAGACTATGATGTAAACAAGTCAAAGATGAATAGTGGCGTGTGTATCAAGAGTAACAGTTATGGTACAAATGAACTTGACTACTACGGTGTTATAGAAGAAATAATGGAGTTGACTTACTTAGGCATAAATAAGAGGATAATTTTATTCAAGTGTCATTGGTTTGATCCCACAACAACAATAGTCGACAAAGCCTCAGGCATTGTGGAGGTGAATCATAAATTATGGTTTGAACATATGAACCATTCATATTAGCATCACAAGATCAACAAGTTTACTATACTTCATATACGAATGCAAGGAAGTCAGATAAAAATGAATGGTAGACGGTTTGCAAGGTGAAGACTAAACTATACCCCGAGTATGATCAGTTACATGAAGACAAGATTGTTAAAGAGGATGATTACTATCAATCAGATGATATGTAAGACTTCTCTTATGGTCACGATGTCACACATGGTTTGCATGTCACATCTCCATTGTTCGATGACACACATATGGAAGAATGTGATCCAAATGATATACTAAGTGGATGGGTGCCCAATGAGGAAGAAGACGAAGATGATGAAGATGAAGAAAAAAATATGAAAGTCAAACAAGTGATGAGAAAGAATACTCAAGCTAGTGAAATACATCTTGTAATACATACAACATCACTTTCTCATATGCTCTTATTTTTGTAGTTCGGATATCATGCTAGTCATAGTTGTAGTTAGCAGGATATTGAAGTGTGTTTGTTGTAGGTACATGTTTGACATTGTTGTGATATGAATGATTTGAATGTATTACCATGTTTGATGTGACTATATCCATGCTTGCATGAAGTTATTTTCAATTTGTTTATGTATCCATGTTCATGGAATTGCATATCATGTTATATTCCATGCATACTTAGCATGTACATGTAGAGTTTATGCATAATTATAAAATTAATTCATGTATGACTTTTAAATCTTTACATCTCATGCATATGTCATGTCCATGCTAAGATCAAGAGTTATGTAACTGATCCGAATAACATTTGTATTTGTTAAAATATGGTTTGTGGAGGTCACAGTGGTCGAGCACTCAGTGGTCGAGGACCAAGTGGAGGTTGTGGGACAACATTAGGTAGATGTTTTTGTGTTATATTTAAATATAGGCATTCATTATGTTTTTGCTTATATATTGATATAAAAATTATTACTTGTTAATCATCTTTATAGGATCCCAGCTCAGTGATAGTCAGTCTCAGCCTTTGTCTTCACGTAATGCTTCAATAGGTATATCATTTAAATAATTATATACTTGATTAGTTTAAATGTGCATTGTGTGAATTTTTAACTCATTGTTCTATAGATGATGTTTCGCCTGCACATAACCCACCTACACCCGTTACTCATACACATCATGGGACAACGCCAGATGCAGGGTCTTCTCAGTCTGACACATGATGGTTGATTCAAATAGTGTATATCGATAGTCGATCGTAAGTATTTTATTGTCACTTGTTCAATACTTATCTTATAAATAGTATATATTGATAGTTGATTATTAATGTGTACTAATTCATGTGTAACATAAGGTTCAAGCAACAAGAAGTAATACAAAAAATTAGAAAGTCACTAGTTCAACATCTTCTAGGACCGATCGCTCAATGAAAAGAGTACCCGAAGGAGGTGTTGGACAGATTACGGTCCTCATTCATTGTATATAATCGTTTATCATAGCTAATGTGTTTCATATTTAATTTTTTGTTATAGTCATGTGTACTAACTTTCTGAAATTATTTATAGGCTTAGAATCGCTTCGCAACTACGAAAGAGGAGCAGAACGCGAGCCTAGTGTGGCAGAAAGTGTCTGTCAGTTGATTTGCCGACATGCTGCATAATATGAAGACTGCAACAATAAAAGCAGCTGGTGGGATAGATGATCCACTGCAGTGGAAGGGCCATGACCATTCTATTATCAGGTCAAATTATTGGGATGCAATGTGCGAAAAGTGGGTGAGTCATGAATTTCGAAACTGCTCAGCAAAGGCTGTATAAAACCGAACGAAGATGCCCGATGCCCATCTACACACATGTGATCTAAGACTTTTGAGAGCCATTAAAAGAAAATGATAACTCATCAATATATATTATCAAATTTATAAGTATTTATGCATACTTTCTAATTAATTTTTTTATCATTTAACATTTATAGAAGCCAAAAAAGGAAGCATTGTGCCTTATAAGGATGTATTTGTTGAAACACATAAACGTAAAAGCACGAGAGAGTTTGTATCAGAAAAGGTGAGATCAATAACAGTATGTATTTATTGTATTAATAAACATTATAATATACAAGTTACCATGAATTACATTATTATAAATATTATAATTCTTAATTATTAATTCATACTGTAATCATTACTTTGTAGGAGTCATACAAGCAGCAGATGGTAGAGCGATATGACGATGAATCTACTCAGCATCCACCTTTTGATCCTGCAGCATGGGTGACTGCAACCGGTGAACCCAAAAAGGGTCGTGTGTTCAGGTTTGAGAGTAATATGAAAACCACACCAGTCGTTGTCTCCTGCAGCTAGGGCTCTCAGAGTTCTCCCACCAACATAAACTCCCACCATCCGATTGACCCTACTATTTCTTGGGATGGTGTCAGCTAGCTTCTTCAGAACACAATGCATGACTTTTTACATTAAGACATTTCCAACCTTGTCCATAATGAGTTGTGCAACTTTTTTTGGGATAGGGAAACTTTGTTTGCATTCAACATGAGATCTGGTGCCCGTCAGGTATAAAGTTTCATGTCATTTATTTAATGTTGTTAGATTTCAAGCTAGTATATGCATGATTGAATACATATATGCATGATTGAATCACTATAAAATTTTTCGACACCTTTAGAACACATATATGCATGATTGAATCACTATACGATTTTTATGACAGCCTTAGAACACATATATGCATGATTGAATCACTATAAAAATTTTATGTCACCCTTAGAACATATATAAGTATGATTTCATCACTATGAATTTTTTTTGACAACCTTAGAACACATATAAGGATAATTTCATCAATATGATTTTTTTGACTGCCTTATAACACATATATGCATGATTGAATCATTATAAAAGTTTTTTGACAACCTTAGAACACATATATGCATGATTGAATCACTATGAAAGTTTTTTGACAACCTTAGAACACATATAAGCATGATTTCATCACTATGAAAATTTTTTGACAACCTTAAAACACATATAAGCATGATTTCATCACTATGAATTTTTTTGTCTGCATTATAACACATATATGCATGATTGAATCACTATGAAAGTTTTTTGACAACCTTAGAACACATACAAGTATGATTTCATCACTATGAATTTTTTTGACTGCCTTATAACACATATGTATGATTGAATCACTATAAAAAATTTTGACTGCCTTATAAGATACACACACACACACACACACACACACACACATATATATATATATATATATATATATATATATATATATATATATATGATTGAATCACTATTAATTTTTTTTGACAACCTTAGAACACATATAAGCATGATTTCATTACTATGAATTTTTTTTACTGCCTTATAACACATATATGCATGATTGAATCACTATGAAAGATTTTTGACAACCTTAGAACACATATTAGCATAATTTCATCACTATAAAATTTTTTTTATACCTTTTGAGCACATATATGCATGATTTAATCACTATATAATTTTTATGACAGCCTTAGAACACATATATGCATGATTGAATCACTATGAAATTTTTATGACAACCATAGAACACATATATGCATGATTGAATCACTATAAATTTTTTTTACACCTTTTGAACATATATATGCATGATTAAATCACTATAAAATTGTTATGACACCCTTAGAACACATATATGTATGATTGAATCACTATGATTTTTTTTTATAACCTTGGAACACATATATGCATGATTGAATCACTATGTAATTTTTTTGACAATCTTAAAACACATATATGCATGATCGAATCACTATAAACTTTACTTTTATTGATAGCCTTAGAACACATATATGCATGATTGAATCACTATGGATTTTTATTGTCAGCCTTAGAGCAAATATATAAATGATTGAATCAGTATGCTTTTTTTTTATAGCCTTAAAACATATATATGCACGATTGAATCACTATAATTTTTATTGACAACCTTAGAACACATATATGCATGATTGAATCACTATAAAAAGATTTAACTGCCTTATAACACATATATGCATGATTGAATCACTATGAAAGTTTTTTACAACCTCTGAATTTTGTTAATGTCCTTCACTTTATTGCTAGTCTATGTGTCATTCAACCATGTTACTTTGATTGCCTTAGATTAGGTGCATTGCAGCTAATTTATTTCATTATATTTTGTTTATCAATACTAATATTTTGGTTCTCTTATAGGATGTTGGAGATGATCAGCGTAGAGGAGCTGATGGAGGCATGGATTAAGGGGCAGATCAAGACAATGTAGATGATGATCCTCCGAATCTTGGAGAGGATTAAATTCATGTGTTGAATTTGTTTCACATACTTGTTGTTTCAAACGAAACTCTTTGTATATGTTCACTTGTAACTAATTAGAACTTGGAGAGGATTATACTGGGTTGTTAAATTTGTTTCACTATATATTTTTATGTATACTTTGTTTTTTATACATAGGTTATATAAATTGTATAACGAGAAATTTTTTCTTGATATTTATATTTTAAACAAAATTTTTATTTATTTATTTTTAAAATATTTGACAGATTAGCGACAAATTTTATTCGTCGCTAATATCCGTCACCAATTTAGCGACGGATTAGGGATGAATATTTATGTGTCTCAAAAACTGAATCATCTGATATTTTGCGATGGAATGTAATCCACAGCCAAATTAGCAACATATATTAGAGACATATACGTATTCATTGTTAAATTTTAACGATGGATTAGCGATAGAGATATATCTGTCATAAAACTAAATCAATCCTTATTTGATGACGAATTAACAACGGATCATGACATTTGCTAATCCGTCGTAAATTAGCGACGAAAGTTGCAACAGATCATTTCTGTCGTTAATTAGTGACCAAGAAATTGTGACGGATGCTATGCATCGCTACATCGTCGCCAATCTGTCGCTAAACAATTCAACGATGGAATTGCGATGGATTAACATCGAATAACGTCTGTCGCTAATCCGCATAATTCTTGTAGTGTATGATAAAACTACATCATTTTCAAAAAATTTTGAATATTATGATTCTATCTTGGCATCATTCCAATTTTAACATTTTTTAATTCTATATATAAGATTTATCATGCTTTTTTTTACTTTTAATAATTATATATCTTGTTATTTTCTCATGATCTTTTTGAAAAATAATTCCTTCCAAGTTATTTCAATTGATTTCTCTCCAGAGCGACCTCCATCACAGACCCTAATAAGCTTCGTAACAATTCAATCCAAATCTAGTTCCGGTACTGCATCAACCTCCCACAGAAAGATGAACTTGCAGCTGGAATTTGCATTTCCTTGATCAAGGTCATGTTTGAATACAGATGGAATTGGGGCCCCTGGAGAACTAGAAGAATAAGGGTGCCAATGGTTCGGGTATGATCCTATCCTTACCTAAACCAGATCCATCAGGATCTGGGTTTGGTAATAAAGAAGGAAGTCTGGCTAAGAATTCGGATCGGACCCTTAGGGTAAGATTTTCATTAAGTCAAGAAAGTAAAAAAAGGTATTGAGTCAGGTTCGAGTTGGATCCCTCGCATTGCGACTTTATGCCCCAACTTGACCAGGTCAATTGGGACCTCAAACCGATGCAATCATCAGACTAGGCCTTGTTGGGTTTGGGTAACTTGAAAACCCGATGTGCAAGGATTTAATGGATCCATGCCAAGCCAGGCCAGCCTGAAATCCGATGCATGTTTCAGGATATGGATCTTAAAGTAGAACCTGAATGCATATGTTTTCTGATCAGATTCAGACTAACGTGCTCGGACTCCTGTTGGATCTGGACTCATATCCAGATCACTGTTTCCCTCGGATCTATATACGAATCTGCATCAAATCAGATATATTTGTGTCTTTACATTTAAAATAAATCTTTTTTCACGTTCTCAACCTATTTTTAACCATATGAAACATAGATCTGGATTCAGATCTACTTTATTGGATCTATTTCAGATATTGATTCAGACGGTCCTTCCAGACCCAGTTAGCTAAGCGGGTCACTTTCGGTCTTTATTCCTTTTTTACTTCAAAATCCAGAGAAAATTAAAACTTAGTTACTGTCAAAACATGATTATCTGCATAATTGCATCAGATATGAGGAAACAGGTCAATTGGATCCGCCATCATGCTTCCAATCCGATCACGTCGGGTTCTTGGTTTGAGTCTGGCAACGCGCTTTCATGCATAACCACTTTGTACGGAAGCTAAACTCGATTAATTACTCGATAAGGTTCTAAGTAGTAGGTTTTTTCCTTCACACCGGAAACCAAATCCAAATTGATCATGTTTAGCCAGTTTATTTCTTGTTCTAATGCAGATGTGAATAGAGTTGGATCCTTACCATGATGGATCCAACTCAAACCTGTCCCAAATTGAGCAATTTGAACCCATTTTTTTTTAATTTGTTGGAACGGGAATGGATCTCCCATGATGGATCCAAATGAACTGGAACGGCATCCATCTCCCAATCAGACCCGTGATCTATTTTTGTCTTACTCGAGATGGCTGGAACGTGAGATTAAAATAGTACCATATCGAAGAGATGATAGAAAATATTTGCTTTATATAGCACCTTACGGTTTATACTTTTTATATCTTAATATTCGGATGTCATTGCTCAATGAATTTTTATATTAAAATGAAAGTATTTAAATACCTACAGCAAAGTCATGAACGGCCGAGCTTTAGGGTCCTGTGCGAAGTTGGCCCAGGAACAAATCCTGCTGATGTTAGCACGTTAGGCTTGGTGGTCCGTCGTGTCCTCAACTCGGAGTTTTACCTTTCACTTCAGTGTGCTTTTAACAATATCAAACACTTGGTTCCTTTTTTTGTTATTCTCAAAACTTTTAAGTGTGTTTTTGAAATTCTCTTAAAAATAAATCGTCAGATGTTGGGTCGGGTCCTACCAAACGTGAACCATTTGCATCCTTACATGAGGGGCGAGCTTTGTGTAACAGTTAGGTCGTCTACGTGGTACGACCTACAACATACACGTGGCAGATCAATAAATTCAAGTTATTCTCCAGCCATCCACGTGTCACACCGCCACCACAGAATCATCCAATTATGGCTGGAAGGTATGGCGAGGAGAACCCGCTTCATCAACTCCACTCAAAAGGGGACCCAATCCCCAACATCCACAAAAAATAAAGGGGTCAACCACTCGCGCTCTCCCTCGCCAGTCCACCAGAAGTTTCGAACCGTCGCAAAATTACCAAAGCACCCGCCAAACCTGATTATTTTTAAGAGCACATTAAGTTACCAAATAGAGCTGTCAATGGGTCGGGTTTATCTCTGATACCTTACCCGAATCCCCAAACCTGATTATTTTTAAGAGCACCTTGATGTATCGGATATCCGATCACTTGACCGGACTATTAAGATGTAAACAACAAGGAGTTAATTTTAAGAATCTTCTTACCTCTGCTTGTGCAATGCATTGCACCTTATTCTGGAGACCATATATACCCTAATATAGGCAAAATTGGCAAGCTTTTTGGCTTGTTAGCGAGTTTATCATCAGAAAATCTCCTCATATATAAAAATTTAAGAGATAGGAAAACAAATAGAATAGTAAACATGTATTAATACAGCATTAATATCGAGATAAGATCATTATAGTTTATATATAGACATTACTCTAAATCATTTTTTTTTTTTCAAAAAAATAAGATCTAACTGATGATTTATAGCAAATTGACCATGCCAAACACTTCTACACGGTTGGATTTATGAAACAAATGCCAAAAATAATCATTTTGCATGCTCTCTCTCTCTCTCTCTCTCTATATATATATATATATATATATATATAAACCAAAATTTCGTGAGATTTTGCTAAAAGAAAAAGTTTTGTTTATGTCAAAAATTTCCTTATTGTGGTCCTTCCGAGAACGGGATTCCTGATGCTTGCGTTATCTTATTATAGACTTCTATTGTCCTTATAATTTAATTGAAACCAAAGGTTTAAAAAAAAAAGACCACCAAGGTTGTATCATCCCATGTGGTAAGCGGGGTCGTGTGTCAAGCTGAAGGCCCAGGATCAAATCCCTCTGCACATGGGGCGGCTGTTATTCTGGTAGGGTTCCGCCTCACACCAGCTGGTCTTTCAAAACAAAAAAAGGTTAAGAAAAGGAAAATTCAGGCAATTATAGTGACAGAGCAGGGTGTTTTTGGTAACTTGGAATTAAAAATCTCTAGGCAAAGGTGATATTTTAAGGAGCCGTCGCCTATAAAAATATCAGAACTATATGTGATTTCATTCAAGCTCCTCTCTCTCGCTCTCTCGTGTTTGGTTTCCCAATCTCGAGGAAAGATGAAGAAATCCATGGCCTTGGTTGCGTCCATGGCTGCCGCCCTCTCGGGTACATCTTTTCCCAGCGATTCCGGGAATCAGAATTCCCACGAGGTAAAAATATTCCTACCTTTGTTCTTGGCAGTTTTGGGAGTTCCAATGCTGATCTTTTTGTATATTGGTTGCATAATTTCCGATTCGGTCCAAGGGCATATTTGGTCAGAACTAGCACACCGGGCTGGGCTTGGGATGTTTGCTAGAGCGCCTAAGCTTGGGCCTTGGTCATTACTCATTAGGCTGGGCGCACACGGTGAACTCACTTGGCTAGATGGCACAACTGAGCCCGGTGCCCATTTGGTTTAGCTTGGACCAAACCCACTTGTATGTTCATGGAGTCCAATATCTGTTTGGATTCATGTTGACGGGGTGGATTAAGGTGGGACGGGCGTTATAATTCACAGCATCAGCAAACGATGGTGTTGCCGATGTGGTTAAATCCATGATGCTGATTCCGACAGATGCTGGGTATCCACATGCAACTGATCTTGTGGTCGAGTCAAAAGCTGGGGTGTAAAAAATAATCATAGGCCCTAAGAAAATTCTCACCTATTATTCAGGGTTACTTCTCTATTATTCATCCAAATAAGAGAAACATGAGCCCTAGGAAAATTCTCGCCTAGGTATCTAAGTACACCCTTTATGGCCCACTTATTTCATGTAATTTTCATGAAAAAAATGCTGGATTCCTTACCCACAGTGGTGAAACAAACATCGAAGCATGATGATGGGAAAGCATCACGCTGACACAAGTGAGCTCTAGTTTGTTCCACCACCTTCCATATTCATGAGAAAGTTCCTTCACACTCCCTGCCATAAGAAATAACGAAGGAGCTGAGCTGACAGGAGATTTTCGGAAACCGTGTCCTTTCCCATGAAAGAGCCTTACCTTCCATGTGAACCAACCAAACGAGTCTACTGACCCAACGCAACCCTTTTCACATGGAGAGATTAGGAAAATCCAGGAAACTCTAGACCGTTGAGAAACCATGTCCAGTGGTACATGTGGGCCCACGTGAATCTGTAGGTGCCCATTGATTGGCAGCTGGAGCTTGCCCTGCACGTGATCTTGTTGAAGTTTTGTAGAGATAGGATGGGACCCACATGACCGGCCCACGTATTCTAGGGCCGGGCTGGCCTAAACCAATTAAAACCAGATCTTGCCAAATTCTATTAGTGGTGGATGCACCAGTCTGGTTGTTATTTGGGTGGCTTTAATTTGAGCAAAACCCTGATGAGTTGGGTACCGGACCCATTGATGCAGTTAGCATTTGCAACACTTCTCTTGTACAAACATTGGCACATGGGGATGAAGTAGAGGTGAGCCGTGGGCACTAGGCCAGGCAGCCCACCATGTACCAGGCCTGGGCCAGTAAATTTGGCCCTGGCTCGGCCCCGAAGAGGGCCAATATATGGGCTGGGCCCTGGCTCAGCTGGAAAATACACACACGTGTGTGAACTTTCACTACAGGAAATATGGGTTTTACTGGCTCACTCGGGCGGTAGCGCCACAGTCAAATTGCTAATATTGATGCAGAAAATAGAGAGCTATTGAAAAGAGTTTTGCTAGCGCAAATAACTTTGCGCTACAAAAAGATTTTTGACACTCTGAAGGCTTTTACTGATGCAGTTTCTGTGCCAGAAAAAAGTGTTTCCTGGCGCAACTCTGAGCTAGTAAAGCCTTTTGTTACTGGTGCAGTTCTGTGCTAGTACTGATTTTTTACTGGCGCAGAACTGCGCCAGTATTAGATTTTTGTTGGTGCATATCTTTGCCAGTAAAAGATCTTTTCAATTTTGTGAAATATCTTTAGTGGTGCAAAACTGCACAAATCTGATTTTCTTGTAGTGTTTTATGTGTGTGTGGAGTAAAGGGTCCGTGCTAAACCCATTTGGTGCTAAACCACATGCTAAATGTGTTTTTCAGCTTCTCCCATACTTTTTTATGCGGTTCCGGCCCTATAAATGTGTTGGGCATGGTCGATTTACTAAGAATTCACATCTGGATCATGTGTTTTCAATGAAAAAAAAATGATGTTTGGAGCCTTGAAATTTTTCAAAAATTTTGGACCGTTGATTTTTTCAAACTTAATAAAAACCCACCTATATGTTAGAATCAAATGCTTCAAGAGCTGATCCCTCTCTATAAAATCAAGTACATAGATCACATCTGTATGGTCAAAATTTAAATATAAGATGGAAAAAAGCCTGAAAAACTTATTTAGCATGCAGTTTAGCACCGACCCATTATATATATATATATATATATATATATTCAGCCCAGCCCGTTTAGGCTTAATGGGTGGGCTATGGGCTGGGGTTTTCGCAATGGGCCGACCCAGTCCAGTAGGCCAGGGCAACCCGTTGCCCACCCCTAGTTGCAAGTTCATGTGAATCTCCATTACATGATCTGATAATGTTCTTGTGTTGTGTACTCTCCAGGGGATGCCCTCAAGGAATGGATTGATGAGGGAGACACCTTCTCAAAGAACTCAGCTTGAAGATAAATTTGCACCAAGGTTTGATGGGTTGAGATTCATAGAAACCCTTGTCACAGCTCACAGATAGCACCATGACTGCATCTTCATTTCTTCAGGGCTTCTTTGTATATCATTCTTTTAGTTTCTCCCAGTGGTCAGTAATTATGGGTCAGTCTTTTCTCTTTATTTTTTGTACATGCTTTACGTGGGGATTCAATTTGCAACAATTTGAGTATCGAAATGCTAGAGGAAGGATGTTGTGAAATTAAGACTTAAATATTTGCATCTTAAATTAATTAAGAATGATTCGCGGATAGGGTTGCAAATGGATCCGATCAGATTTAGGCCTGATCATGAATCCAAATAAGATAACCCATATGCTAATATGGAATCCAGATCTAGTGTAAATGGTAATCCTGGGTCTAGTCAAACAGGACCAAAGACAAGGTTTTCAATGTGAAAATTGCAATTGGACTGTGTTTGATCCAAACCTGACATAGATCTGATATAAAGCATTGATCCAAATCTGATCTGAATCCAAAAATGACCCTTTTAGTTAGTTCAAATTCTGGTCCAAGTGCATATTTGGATCTTATTATTAGGATCTGTCATTTGGAAATACTGTACTAGATTTGGATCAGATATCCAACCACACCTGGTCCATTTGTACTCCTAGCCGCCACAGTCCATACAAAGTTACGTCTCCATTATTCCTGATACTTTCAATTTATCACAATCGGGAACTCTCTCTCTATCGTGAGATTTCTCTTTCTAAGAAAATCCCATGAACGAGTTTGTCTTACTGTGGCCCAAATTATGATGTGAATTAAAAAATCTAAATAAGATCAATAACAATTTGATTGGCCAATTCTTAATGATTAAACAAAAAGATTGGTACAGATTTAATTAACAATCATATGCAAAAAAATTATCTATTTTCTTGTTATAAAGAATATCACATATGAGACACGTCATCTAATCAGTCTAAGCGTTGTAGCCAAAACACTATGCAAAAAATTGTACTTACAACCCAACTTTAAACCTATTGAGTACGAGAGAAAAATAAGAATATTATTGAATAAGTAATATTATCGTACTAGATGTTTGATATTGTATAAGATTAACTCTCTCACATTTATATAAAATTTTCAAAGAACCCAGTGTTGGTTACCCAAGTTTATAGGAATTAAGATATGCAATATAAATTGAGTTGAAAACATAAGGACATAGAGTTTTTGATGTTTTGTAAAAGTAAATGCAAGTATGCAAAGTTAAGTCTTATTTCGTATCGCTTTTGCTTTGACTATTTGTTGTAAACAGTTAATGATAAGCAGTTAGTTTTTATTAATCTACAACAAAATAGGGGGACTATCATTTTATGTACTTACCAAAAAATAAAGAATAAGGTAAATGGTTTTTGGTAGTTCTGTTTCATCTGTCATGTCTTGTTTATTGTATTGCTAGAGTCTTTTTATGAATCTATGTAGATGCTATATAATCAAAATATGTGATATGTTCATGTTAGATTCATATACATACAAATGTAACAAACAAACAAATAAACATGCAAAACTAATACTTACGCCACTACTTAACATAGTTTTCATGTAAAAATCATATGCTTGTTTAGCACTTTTTCTTGTTGCCCATCTTCCTGGTTCTCATCAACCTATTTTCATGATTAATTAAAAATGAATACAAACACATACATATAAGCACCACTAATTGTATACACATATAGCTTGTTTCATTATATATCTTACCATAATTGGATAATTGTTTGGGGGTGGGGGTTTGGTTATCTTTTTATTGTCACATTTCTCTTTATGTATGTACATCGTGAATTACCTAAGATATACATAAAAGACATACAACATTAGAGTAATTCATTAAAAACTCTAAACAATTGTATAGAAATAATTAATTCAACAACTCTTAATACCCATATTTTAACATAAATAAATACATAGAAGCAATTCACACATTGAAGCTCTCTATTATATTAGATGTTAAAAGCTCATGTATTTTTACTGAAAAGTGATTGTTCACCAAATATTCTGTTTTCACATCGGTGCCAATAGAATTGTATGCAGCTAAGTCTTGTTTTCAAATTTTTTTAAAAAAATAATTGCATTGCCTTTTCGTGGCTGCTCGAAAGTTGTACTCTACCAAAGTGCATTTAGTGGTGAACTAAATTTTTTAGCAAGGTTCTCTATCAAGTGTTTCATGTAATATCGAACATGACATCTAGGCCATGTATGAGAGACACCATACTTTAGCTCTGAGTACCTATATGAGATAATTGTCATCTCTTATATATCTTTATAGTCATAGAAGTGTGACAATTCTTCCTTCACATGCTTCAAAAATCATGCCCATAAATCTTTTGACTCCTTATTTGTGATTGTAAATGGTATTTAAAATATCTCACTACAAGCATCAATATTGTGGGTTGATAACATTATACCTATGTATTTTCCTTTTAAGAATGTCTATGTACCATAAGAACTGACAGACATCCTTTAAAAAATCATTGATGCATGAACAAAAGAATAAGAATATGTACTTAAATCAATCTTTTTTATCATTCTAAATGTACCCTAATACTCTTCAGTTTACCTTTATCAAATAATCCAAATAGGCGAGAAGCATGTTGAAGGATTTTTCAAATGAACCATATAGTTATTCCTTCATGCATTCTCGTTCACGTCATGCTTGTTTGTAACTAATCTTGGTACCATTCTCGCTATAATATTATTCATGATTTTTCTTGAAGTCATCTTTGGGTTATCATGCAGACGTTTACGAATAACATCTGAAATTCACTTGGAAGATATTTTTTCACTCAAAGTTTGCCTAATGATTCACTTCATATATACATTGTTTCATACTTCTTCACTTGAAAGAACATGGCTTTGTCTACCTTTGTGCAATAGATCTTACAAAAGCAATCCATTATAGTTTGTGAGCAGGGGTGGAGCCAGGAATTTAAGCTAAGGAGGGCACAAATGCACACTAAAAAGAAAAATAATTTCTAATGCAGTAAACTATATTAGAAAGTGCAAAAAAAATTAAGGAACTATATAGTGTCATATTCATAATTATGAACATTGTGTGAAACCATGGTTTGAAAACCCAGTGACTTAGGAATTAGCTCATCCACTAGTGACTAGGGGTGGCAAAACCTGACACGACCCGCCAACCCACTTCTTAGGCGGGTTCGGGTTTGGCTTAAACTAACCCGTTTAATAAACGGGTCGACCCGCCTAACCCGTTTATTAAACGGGTCGGGTTCGTGTTAGGGGTATGCCAACCCGGCTGACTCGTTTAATAAACGGGTTAGGTAGGCGGGTCAACTCGTTTACCCAAGCCCGACCCGCCAACCCGTTTACCCGACCCCGACCCGCCCGCCAACCCGCCAACCTGTTTACCCGACCCAACCCGTTTATTAAACGGGTTGGCGGGTCGTGTCGGGTTACCCGTTTAATAAACGGGTCGGGTTTGGGTTGAGGTATGCTGACCCACCAACTCGTTGGGTCGACCCGCCAACCCGACCCGATTGCCACCCTTACTAGTGACTCATGACTTGAGCAGGTTAACTCAATGACACGTTTGGGTTTTGTTAACTTTTGATTTTGTATAAAAATAATGTACTAATGTTAACTAAATACAAAAAAAGCTAAAAAATAACATGATTTCTTCTAAAATCACTAAATACATCAAATAACATCATGTTAAGTTACAACTAAGCTACATCTAGTCATTTACTAAAAAGAAATCAAAGTATCAAACAACTAAACTAGTGTATCCAACTATAAATTATATAACATAATTCATGTAAGTAGTCTAACAATATCCATAGCGTTCATTCTAACTCACGGTCTTGCTTCTAACATTCATAAATTTATTAAAATACATTTTAACCTACCCATCAAATATTTAAACATATAACTTCATAACCTGCCCATGAATTCTTTCAAAAATATAAATTTATTTTCTACTCATAAATTCCTTCAAACATTAAAAAATAAACATATATCATTCAAATACATTCTAACCTGCCGATTAAACATTCAAACACAAACATATATATATTTTATATACACTTCAAAATGTATATCTATAGAACTCATTCTAACTTCACTACAAGAAACCTGTGGATTAGCGACGACCTAAATTCATCACTAATCCGTCGCTAAAAAGTTTAGCGGTGGATTAGCGCCGGATTAGCGACGAAAAACTTTCATCGCGATTTTTTCGATGCTAAGTAGTGCCAGAACTTATCCGTCGTTAATTCCGTTGCTAATTTACGACAGATATGATCCATCGCGAGTCCTTTGCTATTTTAAATTAGCGATGGATAATATCCGTCGCTAATTCATCGTTAAATTAAAAAAAAAAAAATTAAAAAAATTACTCGCTGCCGGCACGTTCTTCACGGCGGGGGCGCTCAGCTTCAGCTGTGACTCCACGCGGATCTTCGTGAGCTGCGGGTGGAGGAGCAACGAGTACGACATAGGGGTGTGGGACGACCACACCGGGAAGCAATCAGATTTCTACCACGAGACCCCCGACTGGTTCGTCGGCGATTCCGGCAGGCTCCACTGGCTCCCCAATAGCATCCTCCTCTTCGTCGCCACTCTCTACCCGAGGACGGAGAATTGCTACATCACCATGCTGGATTTCAAGGAGAACAGGGTCGTCTGGTCCTGGTCGGACGCCGGGGCATCGGTGACAGTCGACGAGAAGCTCATGCTCGGACGCCATCGTCATGGAGGACGACAATTCTATCTGCGTCTTGAACCAGTACGACGATCTGCGGGTTCATGGATCTGAGGAGCAATCTCGGTAGCATGAGGTGGAGCACGAGGAGTAGGCTGCTCAAGGTGGGCAACACCAACGAGAGGTGCTACCCCAAGCTGGCCGCTCACGGAGGCCAGCTCTTCTCCTCCACCAACGACAACATCTCTGTATTTTGTGGGTCGGATTGGGTCTTGACGTCTTGGATCCGACGAAGCCACAGCGGCTCCATCTGCGACTTCTCCATAGGTGGGGATCCACTCTTTGTGCACGTCGTCAGAGGAAGGGTGGAGCTTCTGGCGTCCTGAGAAGCGCCTCAAGTGGGGATGGTTTAAATCGAACGAGGAGAGGGAAAAACAAAGGGAGGAAAAATTTTGAACGTGGGGAGGGAAAATTTTGCGCCTCAGGTGGGACGAAAATTAGCGAGGGAATTTTTCTGTCCCTAATCCGTCGCTAATTAACGACAGAAAATTTTTTTCGCTAATTCCATCGCTAATTAGCATTTTTTTTAGTGTTTTAGAGACGAAAAAATGTTGTCGCTAATCCCTTGCTAATTAGCGACGGCTTTAGCGATGGAGATATTTTTGTCGCTAATTTTGCAAATATTTTAAACGTTAGCGAAAAATAGTTTCCGCTCGCTAATCCGTCGCAAATTAGCGACGAAAAAAATCCGTCGCAAATTTCCGTCGCTAAGTAGCATTTTTCTTGTAGTGCTTGGAGTATTGCTTCCAACATTCATAAATTCATTCAAACACATTTTAACCTTCCCATCAAACATTTAAACATGTAACTTCATAATTTACCATGAATTCTTTCAAAAATATAAATTTATTTCCTACTCATAAATTCTTTCTAACATTCAAACACATAAATAGTCTTTGCTCATACATTTATTCAAATGCATATCAAATATATAAAATGAGAACATAATGTATTTTTAGATCAAATGTACCATATAGCTTCATAACATGCTCATAAATTCATTCAAAAATATAAATTTAAGAACATGTGGCAGAGTATCATAATAACATGCCTGTATACTTCAAATTTTAACTTTGATATAATAATGATCAAATAAAGTACTTTTCATGAATAATACAATGTGACTAAACTCAAGTTTTGATCTTGAAATGCATTCAACAATACTTGACAAAGGAACATAAATATCTTACAAATAAATAGCCAATTAATTAGTATTAAAAAGAAAAAATGCATAACATCATAAAAGCACAATATAAAATTATTGTCATTTAAATAAATATAAAATCAAAACTGTAATTCTTAAATCATCAATTATGCATTTATGATATTCAAGTATGTAGAATAATGTTTAATGTTAATTAACAAATATAAAAATATTTAAATTAAATATTAATCTTTTTTAAAAACAAAATAAAAATCTAAATTCTATTTAAAAAAATATAAAAAAACCTAATTAAATATTCATTCTATTTAAAAAAACTAAATGAAAACCTCAATCCTATCAAACATCATTAATAGTTTTCATTCATAAACTATTTGAAATAAAAAATAATAAAATCCTTAAATTTTTAACTAAAATCAAGCATGTGGATCATGTATAATATTGATTAAAAAAATACAAAATAACTAATTATTATCCCTCTTATTAAAAACCTAAATGCTAAACCCAAGAGATTTGGCATAGTGGGGTCAGAGGAGGTTGTGAGGGAATCGAGAGAGTGGGGGGCTGACTTGCCGTTGTGGCCTGTGGGGTCATCGGGGGCAAAGCCATGGAGAGAGAGAGAGAGAGAGAGAGAGAGAGAGAGAGAGAGAGAGAGAGAGAGAGAGAGAGAGAGAGAGAGAGAGAGGCCAAACTCGTGAGCCGCTGTGGCTTGTGGGGTCGTAGGCTAGGGTGGAGCCGTAGAGGCGGAGGCCACAATTGTGGTCATAGGGAGGGTGGAGAGAGAGAGATTTGGTAGGTAGGGGGGCAAATTTGGGAATGAAAATGGGAAGGTGCCCACTATTTTTATTCTCCCTTTGAGTCGGGCACTAGTGCCCACCCTGATAGACCACATTTTTTGCCCCCTTGGGGGATTTCAATGGATGGGTATGTGCTCACCCTTTCCATAGTGTAATGGATTCTTTTTCATGTATACGATAATGTCTCTATTATTAAAATTCTTCACGAAATTTGCTTTATAATTATTTATAATCACATGATATTTCAAAAACTCATGACAGTGCTGAACATCCTTAAACCTTTAACTGACAGCAATGTCTCGATCATTTTAGCTTGTTATTAGCCACTGAAAAGCTTCTCAATCATTAAGTTTTTTATTATACAACTCGTCATGCAACTGAGATGCATCTGCTTCAATCATTTTTCATTATATCAAAATCCATTGAACTAAAACATATTCAATCACGTCTCATAATTGTAAAAGCATAAAACAACAACAAATGTTCATATAGCTTATATAACAGACTTAGTGTTAAACTTTTTAATTTTCATTTGTACATCCTTTTCATGTCATCAGTGTCTTGTTCATTTTCTCTCATTTCTAAGTAATCCTTAGTTGACATATGATCCTCATTATCATCATCATGCGATCATCCATTGTCAACGTGATCGTTGCTATCACTAATTGATTATTCAGATACACAAATTAAATCTAAATTTATTATATTTATTGCTTCATTTGTTTCTATGTAGGTAACATTTTTGTATTTTCAGATTTCAAGATTAACCATAAAAATAACACCTTCATCATCATACCTATATCTCATGCATAAATTACAAAGTCCAACAAATTATGCTTAGCTATATCATCTACCATGAAAGGCTGGATGTCATCCAAATTACTACAGGTAAGATCATTAGTACTGGCTTGACGCTGAAGTTCTACATCCCCTTCAGTGATCCTTTGATCATGTACAACATCAATTATCCATGAAAGTTATTTATTGTCTGCACGTTCAATATCTATATTTCTAATTAGTTCAGGAAACTGCATGCCCCCCGTGTGCCTGTTAAGAACATCAATATTGCCCATTATTTAGGACAATTGGATGTTCGTCGAATGACTAAACCCAATAGATGATGTACCTACTTCTTGTTTAAGTTTGCGAGCAACTAAGTAAATATTGCCACTAAATAACATTGACTATACATCATCATCATCCAAAACATTTATCTATATTTATTGGTTACCTACGTTTGAAGAATAACTATATTGGAAGCTCAATAACTCTTATGCATATCCAGTTTTACCAGACATCAAAGCATTAAATTTTTTAAAGCTACTGTTTTTAGAGACCACTATAGATCTATAAATAGGGTGATCAATGCTACAATAGCGTACTTTAACTCTTTTAGATGCTATTATTAACGGCCAACACCGATCACACATAATATTATTTATCTAATAAAAATAATATGTGACAAAAATGTCATCCATATATTCTTTGTTCATTTAATTAATAAAAGACACAAGAACATACAATAACCCTAACCCATATTCAATCCATGTGCACAGTCAACCCCAACCCCATCACATTAATTAAATGCTTATGCACAATCAACCCTAACCTCATTACCTCAACACAAAACCATCAAATATTACATAAAGGACAAACAAACAAACATAAATTATCTACATCACCAATAAATATATATCTATGAAAACCCCTAAATATATTTAACCTTAAATGATAAATCTAGTATCAAATTTTAAATAAAACAAAAGAAAATATACATAAAACGTCTACATCAACAACCAAACAAGAATAATACAAGGTTATTAAATGTTTATATCTACAAAAAAATTGAGATGAAATAAAATAATATGCATATATATTGTTATGTATATTGTTTGTGTGAAACTCACTTTTTGACCTAACTGAAGAAGTCGATGAAACAAATATTGCAACCTCATTGAATTGCGACAAAAAGATTTCATAAAAATTACCACTATAAGAGAGAGAAAAGAGTTAGGGTTTTAGAGAGAAAAGGGTTAGGGTTCTCAGCTCAAACAAACGAAAAAACCAAAGAATATAACTATAATGACTTTATATATGAATCAACAAACACATGAATGCACGAACATCCGCAACAAAAATTTGCATGTTAGCACACATTTGTGAAACTTCTTTCGTTGAAAAAAAAATCATCCAGAAAGATTAGCAGGAATTCCACGTGAACATCGTACATCATTTGTGAATGTAGTACCATATTTGTGATAGTTGTATCATAGTGCGTACATCATTGACGTTTGCAACAGGTATATGTGAATGTCACCACAAATTTGCGAACCTCCATGATAATCAGTTACTTAAAGGAGAATTGCATGGTATCTCACGAATGTCCTACCATACATGTGAATGTCGTACAATATTTACGATGGTTCATTAACAAGAGGTTCGCATGGGAGTTGCGGAACGAAGATGTGTGTGTTTAATGTACGAATCTCTTTTGTGAAGATTAAAACAACCATGTTCGCAAATTTGGTTATGCAAAATTAGTGAGTTCCATGACATCATCATGCAAATCTACTTTTTATTAAGCGGTTACGAGATCTAAACAACACACCGATATATCGTGTGAACCTCAGAAAGCTCGCTCGTGCAAAGGGTAAAAAGTCCAAAAAATGGCAAGCATTTGCGATTGTGAACACCAGGCATATTTCATAAATTATGGGGTATTTCGAAACACGTCATTTTTTAGGACACTACAGTCATTTTCCATTAAAAAAATATGTTGGTTTTGCCAAACTGAACTTGAGTTTTACCCAACTTGGGCAAGACAGTGTTTTCTTTGAGTTAAGTCGCCCAATATAACTATAGCTGATACCCTTGTTGGATCCATGTGATCACATTGGACCTCATGTGCAGGTCCAGCTTTAACATTTTCCTCTCCTTTTTTTTGAGAAACGGATCCAGGTTTAACCTTTGTTAGATCATCTTATTGGATCCGATACTCAGGCCAGATTCTAACCTGCAAGTAATATAGGACTGCCAACAGGTCAAGTTCAGGCTGGTATCACCGGATTCGGTTCCTATTGGCTATAGGACATAATCAGATACTGGTCTGGTAATAACAAAGCTAAACCTTTGGCTAAGACCGCCATTGGCGTTTGCTTACTTGCTGGAAAGAACGTAAAAATCAGTTGGATCCTAGTCAATGGCGGTCGAAAATATTGGATCAAATTTGGCTGGAACTCTCATATGTAATCTGATACATTATTTGCATACATGGATCTCAAAATAGGATTTAAAATTCACAGGCTGGTTTGGATTTATTGGTTTTCTGTGATTCAGATTTCCGCTGGAATTGTGTTTGGATATGGATAAGATCCAATCCATTTTATCTTTCAAACAAATATTTCACCAAGTTTACTTGATCCAGTTGTACCTTCTAGAATTCAGGTTGGGATTCCAATCTACATCTCATCTGTTTCGGGTTTAGACTCGGATTCACACATGGTGCTTTAATTTAAATTCAGAGATGGATCAACTACGATCTGGACTGTATCCAATCTATTTGTACCATGACTGGTTATTGCAAAAAGTTACCAATATTGGTTTAAGGGATATAAATGGTTCTAATTTGCATTGAATGTCGCCAATATGAGATCCGACTAATTGGATGTTGCCTAAATGGATTCAGACTCAGATGATGAAAAGCTCATACCATATCCATTTTTTCTATCTTTTTTTCATGAAACCTGATTCGGGTATCCATCAAATCCGAAGATCCATTCGATTCGGTAGCAAAAAACCAAAACCATATCTGCATCCGATTATAGGGATATTGTTTCGGCTTAGCAAATCTGACTGACCTAAGTCAGATTCGGTTCAACTAACAGGGACCCATCCAACCACAAACCCCTTTCATGGAACTGGATCAGCTTTTATTGACCTGTTGACAGCCCTGGTCCAGCACAAAAGTACATCAACAACAAAAAAAATGAACTGAAGTGGATATTCACTGGGACTCATCAAGTATCCGAACTAAGATGAGCCTGGTTTGTGCCGCTTGTGCAGCCTGAAGCCCAGTAAGACATGGGGGCTAACCCAGGCTTAGTATTAAACCTGGCCAAACTCGGCAGGGAAGGAAACAAAAAAGGTCTCAACGGAATCCAACCAAGCCCAGCTTTCAATTGGACGGGTTCAAATAACCTGGGCCTGATAAGACCCAGTCATGCCCAAACCTGATGAAAGACAGTTCATGCTGTTGCCTTTGGGTAAGGGTGCACAATGAGCCCAGCTGACTCTGGCTTGGCCCATTTAAGCTCAACTTGAACTTGTTCAAGAAAATAAATGAGCTGAGCTTGAGCAAGGGCACACCCAACTTTGGCTTTATGACAAGGGATGCTCCTCATGGGTTTTGAGCTCGTGACATCCTGTCAACTTCGTAATGTTCACAAGTCTACCCCTACCAGATAAGCTGAGCCCCTGTATACATACATAACTTATTGCTAAGGGTATGTTTGATGACTTGTTGAGGATTAAATGAAATGAACAAAAAATTCTGTTCGTTTTGTAACAACTGAACTAAATCTAATGTTTGTTTGGACTGTACTCGGATATTGTGTTCTAAATGTTCATTGTTTGATGACGATGTGCGGATAACTTAGACAATCATAGATAATAAGTCAGATTACAACCATATAAGTGGTAATCCCAGGGCACTGAACTTAGAGACAGTCATCAATTATTCAACTGCACTTCCGCCCTTCCGATTCCCTGAGTAGCAATTTCCATAGACAATCTTAGTGTCACAGTCATTCTCACACCATCTAGATGGGAAAATAACATCTTAACCAGCTCACCAACCACATTTCATTTTCCACCGTTCACGTTCTTGCCAATTGAAAAAAAAAAAAAACTACGACTTATGTCAATCTATTTAGAATTAAAAAAAAAATGGCACTGATAGAAATTGGTAAAGATAAGCATAAGAACACAACTACCATACATGTGAATGTCCTACCATACATGTGAATTGCATTGACTATTAATTTTTTTTTTTTTTTATATATTTACATGAGAAAACCACAAGGGGATCATAGTCCTAACCACGCTGGCTCTGCTTGCTTTTCTTATCATAAACTCCATAGGCTTACCCCTTGACCTCAAGGAGTCACCATGCTCTGGCTTGCGCAAAGGTTGATGCCTTTAAACTTAGACCACCTACCTAGCTGCCAAGGCCCCATCCCTCTACCCCCAAACCTTTTTGGGGCTATTAACTAGGGGTGTCAATGGGTTGGGTTTACTCGGACCTGACCCAAATTAATCAAACCCTATAGGGTCTATGTATGGTGATAAATATTAAGACCTAGATCCGGACCTGAAGGTCCGAATAATACATAAACCTAAGTATAGTTTGTGAAATTTTATACCAAACCCGGACCCGACCTGAGTTCCGATTAAGACTCGCAAATTTTCAATGTAAAAATGATAAAAAAATATAGTTTTGTTGGGTATGATCCGGGCCTGGGCCATGTAGTTTTTATCGGGTCCGGGTATGATTTTTATTATAGTAAATCCGATTAAACCTGGGTTCGGACCTAATACCATACCTGAAAACTAGGTCCTGAGTCCGAACCAAACTCGACCCGTTGACACCCTACTGTTAACTATTAATTATAAATATAAGTTATTAATCAATTATTACTTGTCTCGTCTAAAATCATAAACACCGTAAATCACTAAATATGTGTAAAGCTAGGTGTTCTTCCCAATAGGGAGGAGGGATGTCAATGGTTTGACCAAACAGCGGCCTGCTGAAGTCCGGTGGGTGATAGTGGGGTTTGAGTTTAGCTAAAAAGTAAACAGGTTGGGCTGAATATGACAGTTGAACAAGCATACTAGTGTCATACAGGCATGGAACAATGCCACAACAGATACCTATCAACTGAACCATTGTTGAATAATGGATGTACGGGTTAAAATTCCACTTGAAATGGAAAATTGTTCAAAAAATTATAATGTTGGTTTTTTAACAATGTATTCATTAGACCCATTAGATTCCTATATATATATATATATTAGGGTGTATCATCAGACACTTAAACTGTTTGATGATTTTTGAACATTTGTGCACAAAAATGCTTTTAGGGGCAGTCAAAACCGCCCCTAAAGACCTAGGCAGAAAATTGAGTTTTAGCCGTAGTTCAAAACCACAACTAAAACTCAATTTTTTTTAAAAAAAATGGACGCATGGCACAAGACTGCACATCCGACTTTCGTCTAATGAAAGGAGGGTCCGTTGATACACCCTTTCGTATGTGTGTGTGTGTGTGTATATATATATATATATATATATATATATATATATATATATATAGATAGATAGATAGAGAGAGAGAGAGAACTGAATATATTAGGCCTAATTTCTCGTTCTGCTTTGTTCTTTCCATAGGTTTTAAGTGTTTTATGATAGATGTGAACCATTAGATGTGTTCAACATGCTCAATTTAGTGAGAATCGACTCTTGGATCACATTTTTTCGATGATTTTTTTTTTATCAATCGAGAAAAACTGGGATCTTCGTAGCCATTGATTTTGCATCACCTAAAAAGTTTGTATACTGGTTAGATTCCAGCAATCTAAAAGTTGGTTCCCACTATACAAAACCTATAGATAACATCTGTATTAGACGTGAGAAAAAAAATACTTAAAACTATGATTTTTGAATGGATTTAACTATACTTAACGAAAAAAGTGGCCTAAGGAACACATTACTCATATATATATATATATATATATATATATATTGCAACATCCTAAATTTTTGAAAATCCATAAACTCTATATTTTTATATAAAGATGCAAGTTTTTACGTGTTATTAATGATTTAATATTATAAAATATTAAATTCTTAAAAGATGGACACTGAAATTGTGAAAAATTGCTTTAGATCGGATTTGATTTGATGTAAGGGCAAAAGCATAATTTTTTGACAAGAGACGTGGCTAAAATTTTCAAAAATGGTGAAGGCTTAATTTAGCAAGGGATAATTAGGTAATTAATTAAAAAAATGGTTTTATTAGGCAACGGCATCATTGTAAATAAATTGGCAAAAAAGGGCAAAATGGGTATAGTAAATGCATAAAGGGCAATTTGGTAATTTAGCAAATGCAACTGTCATAAATAAGGGCAACTTAAGCCCCCCACCATTTTATTTGGTTTTGAGAGGTATTATCCTACTCTAAGTTGAGTTAAATAAGGGGTTTTATTTAAATCTAAACTCACATAGTCTCTCTCATTACGCATAATCATTTTCTCTCTTCTTTCTCTTCTCTCTGCTTCATCTCCCTCACATGCACTACTTACTCTGATCTCACCTCATTCTCTGATACTCTTCCTATTTGAGTTGCAGTTTGAACTTAGGGTGTTGATCACTCATAGTTAGCAAATCTTTTGGTTTCTTGCATCAGGGTGTAATCTTTCTACTCCATGAACTCCAGGTCTAGTAAACATGTATATGATATTTGTTTAAAAACATGCTAGATTAGGTAAAATCTTGGCATATTGAGAAGTGTTTAATTGTGTATCATGCATATTTTCTATTTAGAAACTCATTATAATGTTATAGAGTTGCTCAATCATGTTTTAGTTCAAGCTTTTCATAATTTTACATACCCATGATAGTTGTATACTTAAGAAATGGTGTTTTAAAATCATTCATGTGTTTTTTAGTGGATATGAAGCTTAATGTCATTTTAATCAGATTTTCTTGTTGAGAATCATGTTATTAATGTTCATCTCGTATTTTAGAAGAATTCATGAATTTTCATTGAAAATTTTTGTGTTGAAGTTTGGATTTCAGTTTGACCCCGTTTAGGGTAGACTTCTGCAAGTGAGGGGTCAACTCCTTCATGAATATGCTTGTTGCTTTGTGCCCGAGGGTTGACCCTTTCAGACAAAAGGTTGACACCTCATTTTTAGAACTTTGTTGGTTGTTTCTGGGGATAGAGAGTCAACCTCTATATTTTGTAAGCTGACTCTTTTTTTTTATAAAGAGCCACCCCTGTTATAAAAGAGTCAACCCTTGTTATAAAAGAGTTGACCATTGAGATAAAAGAGTCGACTTCTGTAGGCAAAGAGTCGGTCGCTGGGATAAAAGAGTCAACTCCTTTAGGCAAAGAGTTGACCCTTAGGATAATAGAGTCGGTTCCTACATATAAAGAGTTGACCTTTGACTAAAAGAGTAGACTCCTCAGACACTTGAATGTGTTTTTCTTGAAATTTTGACTTCAGGTATGAGCTGTTAAGCTTGGGGTTCAATGTAATGGTCCAAGAGGAACCCATTTAGTTCATTAATGCATATTGCATATTATGTGATGCATTTGAGATATGGAATCTTGCAAATTTTAGTTATGGGAATTTCCAAACTGAAAATTTCAAGGTAACTAAAAGGGATGTGTATAGATGTTATTTGTATTTGAGGGTAATGTCCCTAAGGGTATCATGTTACAAGAGCATACTTGTGCGTTGACCCAAAGTACCAAATGGGTACAATATGATGCATAATAAATTAATATTTAATAACAAGCTACACTAAACAGTTGTTTATGCTCATCGGGTTTTCTTGTGGCTTGAGCTAGCTTGTTAGATGTGAATAAACCCACACCAACCTCATGAAAGAAATTTTGGGACAATTGAGCGAATTACTCCTGTCATGTAGATCTAAGGGATTCGTTTCTCACCACGAGGCTTAGGCAACACTAAACTTTGATACTTGAAGCAAAGGCAAAGCTACTTGAAGCAGAGGCAGAGCTACTATTGTATGCCTAGTAATATACACTACGTTGATTATAAGGAGATGGATAAGGTCTCAGACTCTAGGTCTCAGAAAAAAGAATGCATATGAGTTTTATAAATGAAATGGATGAATGATCCGGTGATGCCCAAGTGGCCAGAGGAGTGGTGCCCCTTTGGATAAGTAGGATTGAATTAATAAATGTGTGTGAAGCATGACATGTAATGCAATAGTAATTAAATGAAAAGATTTAATAAAATATTCATGTATGAAGGTAGACATGGCATGAGTTTGTGTGTTCGATGCATGGTGCACCTAAGGGTCTAATTAACCCTGAGTTGGGTGAGTCGACTCATCTTAAGTTATATTGGTATTACATTCTATATTAAGAGTTGATTCCTTTCTTGTTATATATTATGTCATACCTTGATAGTTGACTCTTAGATGTATCATTGTCGACTTCTTAATCGTTTATGATGGATGGTGTTGTTAAGCTAAGAGTCAACTCTTCTTTTAGTTTTGAATATTATGTCAGATTTTTTAAGAGTTGACTCCTCTTTGTTAGCTGAGAGTTGACCCTTGAGTTAAAAGAGTCGACTAATCTTGAGTTCTTTCTTGCATGTGTTCTTTTAGTCTTCGGGTCAACCTTGAGGTGGGGTGAGTCAACTCCTTTGAGTTTCTTCTCTTGAATGATAATTATTTTGAAAGTCGACTTTTGGATGAGTAGTTCATCGACTTTTCTTGCTTAAGAAAATGATTTTTAAGCATAATGACATTTTTGAACGGACTTGATATCATGCTACTACCTCGTGACATTTGTGTGAGCAGTTGGTTCACACTGAGACTGTAGTTTATCTCACTCTATAATTAATATTATTTTTTAAATACTCAGCAGTAAGTATATATGGCAACAGAGGACACATGAGCAACTCATGGATACCAGTGGATGTGTACCTGAAACTGGTTTTTGGGAACTTTGTACATTTTTGTAAATGTGGATAATATTTTGTACAAGTTATATTTTATCAAATAGAATGACCTTTATGTTTTGCAAAAGTGTGCAATTGTCTTATCAAATTTGAATCTTGGTTTGAAACTTGAATTTAAAATGGAATTGTAAAGTAAGAACAATCTTTCACAGTGTATTAGTAAAAGGGTATTTTATTATTAAAAAAACTAGGTAAAATTTGGTGTTATATATATATATATATATATATATATATATATATATATATATATATATATATATATATATATGGGAGAAGGGATTTTTATCGTTCAACCAAAAGAATGTCCAAAATATAGAACCAACAACGATCACACGACTCCCCTTCTCTAATGCTCGAGCATCTCATTGATCAAACTTCATATATTTGTTCTTTATAATTTATTTATTAAGAAATATGTTTTACTCAAAGACTATGACATATAGGCATGTTTTTCAAAACATGAAAAATCGACTGCTCACAATACACTTAAAACTTTATAAATACAAAGTATTGTAGGCTGTTGTTTTTTAGTGCTTTCCAATACACATCTAAACATCGAAAATTCAAAATCCAAAACATGTCGCTCACTAAATGAATGATAAAAATCTAATATGTAACCCTACTTGATGCCCATCGGCTAACTGTTTAGATTGTTCCAGTGAAATGCAAAATGTTGTTTGGACATCGTGTCAACCATGGGCAATTTCATTAACTTGGTTGCTTATGAGACATGACCAATTTCTTAAACTCTGAAATTCATGAGAGAGAGAGAGATCTTTGATGACATCATCAATTACTCAAAATTGACAAGCTACAAGGGGTTTGGCATAGTGGAAGGGGGGCTTGGCCACTAGAAGGGTTGTCATGGTTCCTTGACCGTGGACGTCAACCCCTTGCATATTAGAAGGGGTAATGGCATTATGTCTCTTGCTCGTGTGAAAGCAAGGCAATTCTCTAGGGTTAAGGGGTTCACCACGGGTTTATATCGCTGAGAAGGCAATAGTAAGTATGTCTGGCTTAACTAGCACGACTAAGTCTCTAATCATGAGGATAGTTTTCTGGTCTCTCGTAAAAAAATTATTAAAAATTGATACTTGAGCTTTTTTTTTCTTTCAAGATGTTTGTATTGATGAATAGTAGTTAACCACCATCCATAGCTTTCAAAGGTGGGCCACGTAAGGCATGGTGGACATGGGGCCCCACCCGGGGTTTTCTTGGCTTTTGCAAGGGTTCCTCATCATAAAAAATATATATAGTAAACCACCAATGGTTGGGACATCCAGGATATGTTCCTAGAGCTGCCACGTTGACCGCTGCCATGTTTGGGTATCTTTGGTGTAAAACTCAACGGGTACTCCCCTTTGCCCACAGGGGAAGGTTTTTTTTATTACAATTTGCAAAACTAAAACAGAGATGAGAAACTCCCTTCCCATCTGGGAATGCTTGTTGTACTACAATTAATATATTACAAAATTAAACATCTTGGTGGACCCTTGCTCAAGTTAATATGGACTCTACAACTATCAAATCACCAAGAAGTTGGTCAAAAAGCAATTTCATATGGGGCTGATACTTCGCGGAAAAGTAGATCATAATGTAGTTGTCATTTTCTCATAATCTTTTGAAGGAAAAAGTAGGGGGCATTCTACACTTGGTCCCTGCATATTTTCGCATTTTAAAGTTAAAAGTAGAGTATAGATTTTCAGCTATATAAGTGCAATTCATATCGAAATAAGGATGAAGATAAAATGACATTTTTTCCTTCTCTCTATAGAACAATTCCTATTATGCCATCTTACGCTCTTCTCACTTCCACTAACCAAAGGTCAATGGGATGATTGACCCCATACTTAAATTAGGGAGGAGACACCAATATGTGTGTAGGGTAGTGGCGCTTCAGTACAAATGCACCTGAGAATAAAAGTGCTGCAGGTTGTCTTGATCCAATCAGACTTATATATATATATATATATATATATATATATATATATATATATATATATATATATATATATATTCTGTCTAGATATTCTGTCTTGTACTCTTGATGGGCCATGGAAGTTGGAAGAGACTATACCTGAGCCTACCAGGTACGTGCGTTAAGAAAAAGAAAAAACCCACTCACTCTCTAGATATTCTGTCATGTACTCTTGATGGAATGCCTGCCTGGTTTGGCTGTGTTCTGCCGCTTTTCCCGATACCCTTTTACCAGTGTGTTCTGACGCTTTCTAATCGTTGCCCACTTAGCATTTTTGTGTTTTTTCTCGTTCTTATTCGTTCCTTTTGTAGTTCCCTGATTTCTCTCTTTGGCGATTATATATTTCTCATTCTTGCTGTTTGTCATGTTGCTTTCTTTATTTAATGATTACTTCTCTTTTCCTCAGAAAGAAAAAAAAGTTGGTATTTTAATCACTTGGCCTGTTTTGTGTTATATACTTGTACTCTCTCTTCCGGGTGATAGTAGGGTCTTATTTCTGCAGTTACATTTTCTTTTTCTTTACAATGACATGGATTATTGGTTTTTTTTCAGCCCAGGGTAGGGGAAGAATTTGATATGTATACATGTCAGATTTGTGGAGAGAAGATTGAAATAACAGTGGATGGAAAGCCTTTTGTGGCCTGTTATGAAGAATGCATTCCCTGTATGCAGAACCTGTTATGAGCATGAAAGAAAGGAAGGTACCCAGGCGTGCCCAAAGTGCAGATTCAGATAAAAACTACATAAAGGTCATAACAAATTTTTTCTTCCTCAAATTTTATGTGTGCAGGGAGTGAAATGACGCTTTGAAATAATTAAGTTTCATTTATTTATTTCTAAATCTTTTGAAACTAGTAGAGAGCACAACCCTTGATATCTAAAAGTGAAGAAAGAATCTAGAATCTTGCTAGTTGCTTCTGATTAGGCTTTAAAGTTTAAACCCCCATGAATGAATCCTTTTTATCTGAATCTGGCATCACCTTTAAGCCATCCCTGCGATGCTTGGGGAAGCTGGTAGATGAAGATCCACAAGAAGTTATAAAAAGTTAAACAGACTTTGACATATCAAGTCCTAACGAGCCCAGCCATCTCCAAATGGCACCTAGTTTGCTATGTTGCTTAGAGAGAGACATTACTCAGTCAATTTTTTTTTTATGATGAAGGAACCTTCATTGATAACAGGGTCACTTAATGGGCCCGCCTCCCTTTGAGGTCAAACTTCGGGTTGAAAGAAATGACCACTCAACCTTGCCTTACATGCCCCAACCGTGATAAAGCAACGGCAGGCCCAATATGCCAGTGGGATTCAATCAATCCTGAGCCTTCAGTTGATATCAAAGCAGCTGCTAAGTGGCATAAGCCAACACACGACAGCAGTGTATGGGGCCCACAGCTAAGCTATAGAATGCAGGTCCTACATGAAATGCTGTCATGTAATTGGCTGTGTCAAATAATCTGGATCCCTACTCGCTTGACACAGGACACTGCTGACCACAAGGGTAACCACCGCGGTGGTCTTTTTTAGTCAAATTCTGTAAAAATCTATTCCAAAGAATGAAAGGCTGAGTGAACAACCATGTTTCTTCCTTGGTTTCGAATAAAAAGAGAAATGAGGGGTGGTCAAGTGGTTGACAAAATCCTTTATGTTTTCCAATATTTTTCTAGAACCAATGTCTCAAAAAATAAAAAATAAAAACTTTCGATTCTTGAGAAAAGTGCATGGATTTTTTATTAAATTTCTAGAACCAATGTTTTGTAATTTTCCATTGAAGATAGAGAAATATGTCATTTTCAGGCAGTCCAAGAGTTGAAGGTGATGAAGAGGAAGATGATGCTGATGATTTGGAGAATGAATTCCGTTTCGATAATCATAAGAACCAAAAAGATGCTCAGCATGTTGCAGAGCCAGTGGCTCATGCAGGGGTTTCATCTGGGTCTCCGGACAGTCGAAAAAAGGTAATTAATTAATGCAAATAATGGTTTTGTTGCCTTTTTTTTTATAAACAGAGAAAACCACCTCACTCATTCGAGAACTCATTGTTACTTAAACTTTTAACTGCTTTGATTTTATGATTATTTATTATCTTCTATTTCCTTTTGCCTTCCAATCCAGGATGTTAGAGCTTCTCCTGCAGATAGTCACGCTTCTTTTATACCTCCATTTGTGGGCAAACGTGTTCATCCAATGCCACCATCTCCAGATCCTCTGTGTCTTGTAAGATATGAGAATACTATGCCAAAATATGTGTTTTTTTTTTTGTGTTTATTGCTTGGGTTTTTCTTGAACTGGATCTTCTGGATTGCAGCTGAACAATCTAGAGTGTTGGATCTTAAGAAAGATAATATGGGTGTGAATGGTGCCACATGGAAGGGGAGAATGGAAGAGTGGAAGAAAAGGCAGCATCAGTTGCATACGGCTAATCATCGGCGCGCAAATGGTGGCGATTCTGATGATGGTGATGAACCAGATGATCTCAATTTGCCCAAGTATGCATATTTTTTAACAGTGCTTTATGTCACAAAAGATACGGCTACGACCCGACACGCAATGCGGGTTCGATGCGCAAGTTTTTTTTATTTTTTTGGTGAAAAGTATGATTTGAGGAGTAGGACAGAGAAAATTTTCAATAAAAATTATTCTTTGACATTTTAATATTTAAATGCAGTTTTATGAAAATACATTTAAAGTATTAAACTTAATTTATTAAAAATATTAAAATAATACCTATACGTGCCAGTGTCTCTTCCAGTGTGTTCGTTCGTGTTACTGGTAGCATGCAAACAAAATGGTGTGTTCCAGTGACACAAGTAACTTTTAAAATTCAATATGGATGAGATCTTATTTATCCCTTCAATGACAACATTAAAGGCATGAACAATGAGGTAGATGGCACTAATTTTTGGCACAATATTAAAACACATGGTCGTCAACTAGAAAATTTGACAAACATGGTGACACTTTTGCTGTTTTGCCATTTGAAAAATCATGCCCCTTGGTTGAAATCATGGAGTTTGATTTTTTCAGGCAACAACTTGCATGGCACTTGATTTTTTTTAGGTGAGAACTCAGACAAGTGGTTTCACAAAGGCAGCTAAATTTTCAAGCAACAAAAGGAAAAAACTGTAAAAAAAATCAAGTTACCGGATTTGTGATATTTTCTAATTGGTAGGAGCAGTTAGTGCATGTCACCTTGTGTTGGGACGTTGAAAGTTGAAATCTTAATGGTATAGTTGTATCACTGGTAGGGGTCTGCCTAACCCCAGCTTTCTGCCAAAAAAAGAAAAAGTAATTACTTGAAAAAATACTTAAAGCTATGATTTATGAAGGGGCTTAAAGAGACCTAAGGAAAAAAAAAAGGCTTAATGAACACATTTATCTCTCTCTATATATATAGAGAGAGAGAGAGCCGAAAGAAGATCAACATTACCACTCATGAAGATCAACAAAATGTTGAACCCATGAACTGAACAATATAAAAAACAAAACTAAAATATAGAAAAACAAAAGCTAAAGAAAAAAAAAAACAATAGACAGCTAGCAACAAACAACAAAGCCAAGCTCAACCAGGATCCATTGGATTAGAAGAAACCACTGATGAGTGAACGTTGTTCGAACGGAAAGAGAGGTCTCTAAGATGCTTACGTAGAATTGCATATACATCAACCAGGATTTTATGGACAAGATTATTAAGGATGATCGGAATTTGACAGAAAGTAGCATCATTGCGTGCCATCCAAACAAATCACCAAGTAGTAAGCAACCATATCTTCTATATCAGTCTCCACCGCTTGAATCGTCTAATTTCAATAGAGCCCAGGAGCAGATCAAGCGCAAAAGACTCCTCTTTGACAATTACGTCCGGAGATCTCCATGTCCTATTAAATAGGGCCACAAAGATTGGGAATGACCAGAATAAATGAAAAGTAGTTTCTTCAGCAGCTTGACAAAGCACACACCAACTTGAAAACTGAAAGCCCAACTTCTTTAAATAACTGTGAGTCTGAACTCTATCATGCAAAATTAACCAATTCAAGACCCGAGATCTTGGGGAAGGGCCCTTACCCCATAATACACACTCAGGGAACCAATCTACCCCCGGGGGGAGTAACGATCTATACACTTTGTGGGTGTGGAACGCACCATTTGGTGCAATCGCTCATTGCAGCCACTGATCATAATTTTCTGCATCCCCAATTTGATTTTTGAAGAACGATAAGACTCTCAGCCACATGCTTCGCAAGTGCGAGATTACCAACCCTCGGGTTCCTTGACGAAAAAGAGATAAATCAGGAGTACCATATTTAGCATGAAGCAAACGAGCACATCGAGAACCTGGTTGATGGGTCATCCAACATTGCTTGACCACAAGAGCAATACTCCTCTGTCTTGGAGCAAAAACACCTAAGCCAGCCATACGCCTAGTTAACACCACCGTTTGCCAACCAACCAAATGGCGCTTACTCTTAAGTTGACACCCAAACAAAAAAAAATCCGCTATTAAACGACAAATCTGCTTCTCCACACCCACATGCATCACGAACATTGACATGAAGAATTTAGGGATAGAAGAAAGAACATATCTTATTAAAGTCAGACAACCAGCGATGGAGAGATAAGATGTCTGCCACAAAAAAAACTTGTTTTTCACTTTTTGAATAGTTGGAGCCCAAGCAGCGGAATAGAGGGGCTTCACTTGTAACGACAGGCCCAAATACGTCATCAGCAACTCAGAGATTGTGCAATTAAAAATTCATTGACCCGCTGCAAGCATAGAAGACTCAACATTGAACATAGTAAGAGAGCATTTGCTATTATTTAGGGAAAACCTAGAAAGAGAAAGAAAGAACTGGAGAATAAGCTTGAATCTAAGCATCTGTTGCACGTTTGCTCACCCAAAAATAATCATTTCATCAACATAAATAAGAATATGGTCCAAGAAATCTAGAACATCTAGAGGATCTATCAGGTGCTTCTCCGCAACACGCTTGAGCAACACCACGAGACCCTCAGCAATGACATTGAACAACAGAGGCGAGAGAGGGCAGCCTTGCCTTAATCCACGCCTCAACTTGATATGGCCACCTCTAATGTCATTAATCTTAATCATGGCCTGAGCATTAGAGACCAATTCCCTCACCCACCCAGAAAAACGATAACCAATGCCAAAATTGGATAACATTTGAAATAATAAGCGACAATGTACATAATCAAAGGCTTTATGAAAATCTAATTTAAGAGAAAAATAGGGGTGACCACTAAGATGTAAAGAGTGAATGACTTCAGAGGCCAAGATGAATGAATGGTGAATCCTCTTATTGTGAATAAAAGCGAATTGAGAATTTAAAAAAAATTGGTGAGCCACGACCTTCAACCTATTAGCCAACACCTTGGCAATCATCCGATAAAGGGAACTCATAACAGAAATCGGGCAAAACTTAGAGATATCAGTGACTGCATCATCTTTCGTAATTAAAGAAACACTACAAGAAAATTGTTAATTAGCGACGGAAATTTGCGACGGATTTTTTCCGTCGCTAATTAGCGACAGATTAGCTAGAGATACAATCTGTCGCTAATTCGCGACGGATTAGCGAGGAAACAATTTTTATCGATAATCTGTCGCTACTTAGCGACGGATTAGCGACTGAAATTTTTTGGTCGCTAATTCTTATTACAAGAACACCATTTTAGCGATGGATTTAGAGAGGGAACTCTGTCGTCGCTAATTCGCGATGGCGTAGCGACAGAATATATTCCGTCGCTTTTTTGGTATTTTGATTTACGACGGCTTAGCGACGAAATAATTCCGTCGCTAAGCCGTCGCTAAATGTCGAGTAAATCCCTAATCCCATCCCTCTTTCTCTTTTTCCTGTTTCGCTGTCTTGCTCCCGCCCGCCGCCCTCTCCCTCCCACCGCCCATCAGCTCTCGCCACCGCCCGGCCGCCGCCGCTCCCCGTCCACCGCTCACCAGCCGCCGCTCGCCAGCCGTCCACCGCTCGCCAGCTGCCGCTCCCCGTCAGCCTCCCGCCACCACCCGGCGACGCGCAGGTAATCTTCATTCTTCGTCTTCTTCTTCTTCTTCTTCTGTGAATGCATTCTTCAAATTTGATTTGGAACCCTATTGCATCGAGTTTGAATACATCTTTTCTTTCTCCTTTTTTCCTTTCTTTGTGCTTGACTGTCGTAGGATTCGTGGAGGAAAGTAGTAAGTGAAGTAGGGGCTTCTTTCTCGTCTTGAAATGTTTTTGCTAAAACGATGAACATGGAAACATTTCACGGGAAAACTGGCAAAAGCCTGATACAGTAGCATAAACGCATTGTTAATTCTGTGAATTTTATCTTAGATTGTAGTAGAATATTTGTTTAGTTATTGCATTTTGGGGTTTTTAAAGTATTTCAAGGAGATTTATCCTTTTTTCTTTGGATCGTTTCTTCAAGACTTCGCGCTACATTTGAATAATCCAGGAGCTACTTTTATTTATTTATTTCTTTTTTGCTTAAACTTTCTGATTGATTTTTGCTGAAGAGAAATTGCAGTAGCTCATTTCTAGCAGATGAATTAGATTTTCTGAAGCACTTGTTTATTTGATTCATTGCATACTTTTCATTTGAAACATTCTTAAATAAGTTATGGATCCTATTGTTATGCGTTAGATGTATGATTTATTAATCTATGATGCAGCACATACAATAGGTTTTGTTTGTTCAATCATTTTATCTTTTTGTGCAGGACATGGTTTACAGGGAAAGGAGGTGTGCTCTGAGCATTTAATTTATTTTAACAATCTAGCTTTCTTTTGGATTTGTCTTGCATGTATTTATTGGTCTAGAGTCCTGTTGTTATTTGGTAATTTTAAGCCATTATTTTGTTGTCGATGTATGATATGCAATAATACTATTAATTGGATACTGCACGCTCTGGATTAACTGTAAGCTACATCTAGTTTTGCTTTGCTTGTCCTTTTTTTTCTTCCATTTTGTAGTGTAGGGATTAAGCATTTTAAGTCTTCTGTTCAAAATGTAGTTAGAGAAGAACCATTTTGTAGTGTAGGGATTAAGCTTTATGGATCGTCTTTTATATGGATAGTAAGCAAAATTTTTTTAATCATGTGATTGCAAACTGTAATTATGTTTTCCAACAGCTGCAAAAGTCAATATTCTAAAATACACTAAAATTTCTCATATGACTTGATGCTGCTTAATAATGATTGACTGCTCATGCATTTTCACAAAACATATATGCACTTATTATTAACATGTTAATCTCAAATTTATGTGTCTAATAAACCTACAAATAACTTAGCAATTTATTTTTTAAATATAAACCTACAAATATCTTAGCAATTTTTTTTTTAAATAAATATTTTTGCAGTATGACTAATAAATATGTCATTTATTGTTTCCATAATTACAAGTAATTAAAGCTCATATATAGTCATGGGTTATTCACCATGGTCATTGAGAGAGGAAGACTTGGCTGCAAGCATCGATGGTTTTGCTTATTTTCATCTATGGTTTTGCTTATTTTCTCTTGTATGGGTGATTGATTATTCTGCTAATTTTTGTTAATCTTTTAGTTTTTCATTCTTGTAAAAGTTCTGTTTAGTCTTTTTGCTTCCTTTGCATAAGTGTTTGTGTTTCCCTAATTAGCTTCAATATTCATTGCAGTACATTACTTGCACACTTTATTTCATCGTTAGATATATCATCATCAGTTTAGTTGTTTTTTGCATTGTATAAGTGTTTGTGTTTCCTTAATTAGCTTCAATATTCATTTTAACACAGTGTTTTTTGCAGATTTCTCAACGGAACTCGCTTGTGCCCCGCCACCCGTAGTAAGTAAGTGACAAAAACAATGCAAATCGGGTAAATACCCGTGGTGAGTAAGTGATGCAAGCGCATCACATGTTATTTAATTTATTGAATGTAACACTTTATTGTTCACACACTCACTTAGTTGTTGATATCTAGGACTGCTTTGTTGGAGTTCGGAGATCATGCTGAGCATGATTTTAATGTATGAATATGAAAGTGTTCTTATTTTTGGAGTACGGAGTCCATGCTATGCATGGTAGTAGTTAGTGGGATATTGAAGTGTGTTTGCTGCAGGTACATGTTTGACATTTGTTTGATATGAATTATTTCGATGTATTGCAATGTTTGATGTGATTGTATCCATGCTTACATGTAGTTACTTTCAATTTGATTATGTCTTCCATGTGAAATTGTATACTGAAAGCATGCTTCAAATGAATGTATCGTGTCATGAATAGTTTGCACATGAAAATATTAAGTTATCAATGCATGCATCATAATCCTTGTGATTGTATGACATCATATATTGCATGATAAATTTGATATTTTCTTCATCATAGCATTCTGATGGTTCTCTTTTAACTGGTTAGGATACTATTCGTAACATCATATGACAGAATGACTGCAAACCGTGAATGGATGTACCGTAGGATAGTGGACAATGAGTTATCGCATGAATATATGGATGGTGTTGACAGTTTTATTGAATTTGCAACGGCAAGTGTCAGTACGGTAGATCCCACAGGTCGGATTAGGTGTCCTTGCAAGATTTGTAAGAATAATCGATTTGTAGAACCTCATGGCGTTAGACATCACCTATACAGGAAGGGTTTTGTGAGTGATTATCAGAACTGGATGTTTCATGAAGAAGAATTTAGAAACGATTTTGATGCACGGGTGAATGTGGTGCACGATAATCCATATACGAATTTGATATTTGATGCCGCAGGAACAGAACTGGGTTCTGCTATGAGTTCGAGTGATGTAAGAACTGCCGTAGATGAAGAATCACCAAACGATGCAGCTAGTAGATTTTATGATTTACTTAGAGATGCTGATGAGCCACTTTGTAACGGTTGTGAGAGTCACACTATCTTGTCTACAGTTCTTCAACTAATGAATTTGAAGTCCGAGTATAATTTGAGTCAATCATGTTTTGACCGTTTGTGCATGATTGTGAAGAGTATGTTGCCTAAAGATGAGAAATTGCCACAAAATTTCTATTGTGCGAAAGTTATGGTCAACGCTCTAGGTATGGGTTACAAAAAGATTGATGTTTGTCCAAATCACTGCATGTTGTATTTCAAGGAGCAGGAAAACGACATATCATGCCCGTCATGTGGGCATCCTCGGTTCAAGCCAAAGACAAGAGGCAATGGTAGCACGAGATCAAAGGAAGTTTCATACAAGTCGCTCCACTACTTTCCTATCACTCCTAGATTGCAGCGATTGTATATGTCTTCAAGGACAGCTAAACACATGAGATGGCATGCAAATAAAGTTCGACACGATGAAAACAAGATCACGCATCCTGTTGACGCTGAAGCTTGGAAGCACTTTGATCGTACTCATCAGAACTTCGCAATGGAAGTGCGAAATGTTAGACTCGGTCTATGTACAGATGGATTTAATCCATTTGGGGGTAGATCAACTCCATACTCATGCTGGCCAGTATTTGTAACTCCATACAACCTTCTACCAAGCTTGTGTATGAAACGTCCAAATCTTTTCTTGTCTCTGTTGATTCCTGGTCCGACCTCACCTGGCCAAAATCTTGATGTATATCTAAGGCCATTGATTGATGAATTAAAAGTACTGTGGGATGACGGTGTTACCACGTATGATGCCCACAAAAAACAAAATTTCAACATGAAGGCCGCTGTTCTATGGACAATCAGTGACTTCCCTGCATATGGTATGTTATCTGGTTGGAGCACACATGGGAGGTTGGCTTGTCCATACTGCATGGAGAATTCCAAAGCTTTTAGATTGAGGCATGGAAGGAAGCCTTGCTGGTTTGATTGCCATCGTCGATTTCTACCCAGCGATCATCCGTTCCGACGTCAAAAGAATGCATTTAAAGCAGGCACAACTGAAACGGAAGGTCCATCCTCAAGATTGTCCGGTATAGAGATTCTAAGAAGATTGCGATACTTTCCAGATGTATTAGCAGATGCCCGTAGTACTACACCCTTCCGTGGATTTGGGAAGGATCACAATTGGACGAAAAAATCTATTTTTGGGAACTACCGTATTGGCCGACCCTATTGATACGACATAATTTGGATGTGATGCATGTAGAGAAAAATGTGTTTGATAATGTGTTCAATACAGTAATGAATATTAAAGGAAAAACGAAGGATAATCCGAAGGCCCGTATGGATTTAAAATTAATATGTAAAAGACCAGAATTGGAACTCAAAGAGTATAATGGCAAAGTACTGAAACCAAAGGCGAAGTACGTGCTCAGACCTGATCAAATAAAACATGTATGTCAATGGTTGAGACAACTGAGATTTCCAGATGGATATGTCTCTAACATTGCTCGGGCTGTGAAGATTGACGATGAACAGTTATATGGGTTGAAGAGCCATGATTGGCATATCTTTATGCAACGATTGATACCCCTAGCATTCCATGATATGTTAGACAAACCTATATGGGGGGTATTGTCTGAGTTGAGCGGATTTTTCAGAACATTGTGCGCATCGGAGGTTGTTGTATCAGATGTAAAGAATCTCGAGGACTCTGTCATCACCACTGTTTGTCTGTTAGAAAAGATATTTCCGCCAGCATTTTTCGATGTTATGGAACATTTGATCATACATCTTCCATATGAACTAAGGGTTGGTGGCCCTGTGCAATATCGATGGATGTACCCATTTGAAAGGTATATATTTTTTTATATTTGTCTCTTTAATGACAGATATTTAAAATTTGAAATGTATATTCTTGTCAGATGCATGTTCGACCTAAAAAAAAAGGTTCGTAATAAAGCAAGAGTAGAAGGCTCTATTTGTGAGGCGTACACTTTAGAAGAAATTTCAAATTTCTCATCTATGTACTTTGAACCTCATATTCCAACACGTTACACATGCCCGCCCCGTAACGATGATGGAGAACAAGTAACTGTAGCTGACAAGCTGTCGATATTTCAACCACTTGGGCATGCATTTGGTACTTGCCGATCAAGGCTATTGACAAATCGAGAGCAAGATGCAGCACACATCTATATTCTTTTTAATTGCTCAGCGATCGACCCATACATCGAGTAAGTATATGTATATGCAACTCAATTATAAATCCTTTTATGTTCTATATGTGGATACATGGCTCGGTAATATAAGTATTTGTGGTTTGCAGACGATTTGATCTGGAGTTGCAAAGCGAAGTTTCACATCTCACTGATGCAGAAGTACAAAAAGAACGTGAAACTAAGTTTGTGGAGTGGTTGAAACAGTTGGTAAAGAAGCTAATATAAATTTTGTACTTATAAACAACACTAAGTTACTTAATTGATCGTGATCACAATAATTGTTTATGTCTGTGCGTAGGTTCGCCATGGTGATGTTAAAGATCAAGAAATATGTGATTTAGAAAATGGTCCGACCAAAGTTGTGCAATGCTACAACGGGTATATCGTAAATGGTTATCGATTCCATACAAAAGACTACGGTATAAACAAATCAACGATAAATAGTGGCGTGTGTGTCAAGGGTAGCAGCTACGGTGAAAATGAACATGATTACTACGGTGTTATAGAGGAAATAATAGAGTTGACTTACTTAGGCATGAATAACAGGGTTACGATATTCAAGTGTCATTGGTTTGATCCAACTGCAACAAGACTCGACAAAGCTTCAGGCATTGTGGAGGTGAATCATAAATCCAGGTTTGAAACATATGAACCATTCATATTAGCCTCGCAAGCTCAACAAGTTTATTATACTTCATATCCGAGTATAAAAAAGTCAGATAGAAATGAATGGTGGGCAGTTTGCAAGGTGAAATCCAAACTATACCCCGAGTATGATCAGTTACAGGAAGATGAGTTAGCTGAAGACAGTGATTACTATCAATCAGATGATGTCTATGACTTCGCTTATGGTCACGATGTTGTGCATGATATGCATGTCATATCTCCATTGGCTGATGAAACATTCATAGAGGAATGTGATCCAAATGATGTACCAAGTGGATGGGCAAACAATGAAGAAGAAGAAAGTCAAACTAGTGATGAGGAAGAATTCTCAAGCTAGTGAGCAAAATCTTATACTACAAACCTCTATTTAAATGCATTGTAATACTTGATGTGAGTTGTATTGCAATACTTGGTGTGAATGATTAAAATTTTTATTTGAATGTATATTAATACTTGATACGAATGATTCGAATGCATTGTAATACTTGATGTGAATGATTTCAATTATTTGAATGTATTATAATTTATGCAATTAACGAATGATTTGAATTAGTGCAATACTTGATGTCAATGATTTGAATTATTTAAATGCATTGCAATGCTTGATGTGAATGACTTGAATGCATTGTAATACTTGATGTGAATTATTTGAATGTATTGTATGACATATGTTATTTGTTAGAATATGGTTCGTGGAGGTTATAGTGGTCGCTCATCCAGTAGTAGCCAGGCTCAGCCTTCATCTTCACGGGCTCCTGTGATAGGTAGATCATATAACTAATTAGATGCTTGATTAGTTCAAATGCACATTCTGAGAAATTTTAATGTATTTTTTTACAGATGATGTTGCGCCTGTACACGACCCACCTACACCAGTTGATCACACAAGTCAACAGCCAACATAGGAAACAGGGTCTTCTCAGGCTGGCACAAGAAGACTCATTCGAATAGTGTATATCGATAATCGACCGTAAGTATTTTGTTTTCAATTATTGCATATCTTTTAAATATTTTATATTGATATTTACTGTGTAACAATTCATGTGCAGCACGAGGTTTGAGCCACAAGAAGTAGTACGAGAGATTAGGAATTCACTTCTTCAACATCTACCAGGACCAGTTGCTCAATGGAAAGAGTACCCAAAGGAGGTGTTAGACAGATTGTGGTCCTCATTCATGGTATACAGTTGTTCCTCATAGTTAATGTGTTTCATATTTAATTTATTTAAGCAATGTCTACTAACTTTCTGAAAATATTTGTAGGCTTCGAATCGCTTCGCAACTACGGTGGAAGAAAATGATGCAAGGAAGGTGTGGCAGAAGGTGGCTGCCAATCGATTTGCAGACATGCTGCACACTATGAAGACTGCAGTAAAAAAAGCATCTGGCGTAGTAGATAATCCATTACTGTGGAAGGGCCATGGTCCTATTACTATCAGGAGAGATTACTGGGATGAAATGTGCGATAAGTGGGCGGGAGATGCATTTAAAAATCGCTCTGCGAAAGCTTCACAAAATCGATCGAAGATGCCCGAAGCCCATCTACACACAGGTGGATCTAAGACATTTGGGAGCCACTTAAAGAAAATGGTAACTCATCAATATATAATATTAATTTTATAAGTATTGTTGCAAACTTGTGTACTAAATCTTTTGTCATTTAACTTCGCAGGAAGCAGAAAAAGGAGGCAGTGTACCATATAAGGATGTGTTTGTAGAAACACATAAACGGAAGACCACGGGAGTCTTCGTATCAGACAAGGCGAGAACGACAACGGTATGTATTAATTCTATTAATAATCATTGCAATATATATGCAAGTTATCATAATGTTATCATTAATTATTAATGAATACTTTAAACATTATTTTGTAGGAGGCATATGAGCAACAGATGGTAGAGCGATATGGCGATGACGCTACTCAGCATCCATCATTTGATCCTACAGCATGGGTGACTGCAGCAGGTGAACCCAAAAAAGGTCGCGTGTTTGGGTTTGGGAGTAATATGAACATTTCACCAGTTATTGGTTCTTCCAGTTACGGATCACCTACTTCTTGCGCCGACATAAGCTCCAAGCAGCCGACTATTCTTTCCGGTGATGATGTACGCCAGATCATTAATGAATCACTGAATAACTACTTTCAATACACCGTCGCCCCCTTTCTCCGAAATGAGATCAAGGCTGCTGTTCAGGATAGGGGATCTTCGATTCCAGGTCCCTCTCAGGTATAATCACATATTCAGTTTTTTGACTGCCTTAGAGCACATATGAGCATGCTATAATAACATATAGAGTTTTTTTTATTGCATTAGAGCACATATGAGCATGCTATAATCACATATAAAGTTTTTTTGTCTGCCTTAGAGCACATATGAGCATGATAGAATCACATATAAAGTTTTTTTGACTGCATTAGAGCACATATGAGCATGATGGAATCACATATAAAGTTTTTTTTACTGCATTAGAACACATATGAGCATGCTATAATCACATATTCAGTTTTTTGACTGCCTAAGAACACATATGAGCATATTATAATCACATATTCAGTTTTTTGACTGCCTTAGCACACATATGAGCATGCTATAATAACATATAGAGTTTTTTTACTGCCTTAGAACACATATGAACATGCTATATATCATTTATGATAGAATCACATATAAATTATTTTGCTTTGCCTGCCTTAGAGCACATATGAGCATGCTATATTCACATATTCAATTTTTTGACTGCCTTAGCACACATACGAGCATGATCGTATCACATATATAGTTTTTTGCCTGCCTTAAAGCACATCTGAGCATGGTAGAATCACATATAGAGTTTTTCTAGATGCCTTAGAGCACATATGAACATGCTATAATCACATATTCAATTTTTTGACTGCCTTAGCACACATATGAGCATGATAGAATCACATATATATATATATATAACTTTTTGTCTGCCTTAGAGCACATATGAGCATGATAGAATCACATATAAAGTTTTTTTGACTGCATTAGAACACATATGAGCATGCTATAATCACATATTCAGTTTTTTGACTGCCTAAGAACACATATGAGCATATTATAATCACATATTCAGTTTTTTGACTGCCTTAGCACATATATGAGCATGATATAATAACATATAGAGTTTTTTTACTGCCTTAGAACACATATGAACATGTTATATATCATTTATGATAGAATCACATATAAAATTTTTGGCTTTGCCTGCCTTAGAGCACATATGAGCATGCTATATTCACATATTCAATTTTTTTACTGCCTTAGCACACATACGAGCATGATCGAATCACATATATAGTTTTTTGCCTACCTTAAAGCATATCTGAGCATGGTAGAATCACATATAGAGTTTTTTTAGATGCCTTAGAACACATATGAACATGCTATAATCACATATTTAATTTTTTGACTGCCTTAGCACACATATGAGCATGATAGAATCACACACACACATATATATATATATATATATATATATATATAACTTTTTGTCTGCCTTAGAGCATATATGAGCATGATAGAATCACATATAGAGTTTTTTTATTGCCTTAGATCACACATGAGCACATGATAGAATCACATATAGTGTGTAATTTATTTCATTATATTTTGTTTATCAATACTGACTGTTCTTTTCTTGTGTAGGCTGCTAGCGATAATCAGGGTAGTGGAGCTGAAGGGACAGATAAAGACAATGAACAAGAAGACGCACAAAATCTTGGCGATGATTAGAGGACTGTGTTGAAGAAGTTCTATTTTTTTTTATTTTTCCTAATTGTAATTGTTGAATTGTAAATAATTAAACTTCTTAATTTTAAGGTGGAACGATTAATTGTTGTAGATTCTTGTTATATGAATTTTTTTGTGTGGTTTGTTTTTTATTTACAGGAAATATAAATTGTACAGGAAATAGAAATTGTACAGTTCTCGGTATTTAATTTTCAAATAAAGTTTTTTTAATTTTTTTTCGTGTTTGCGACGGAACCATCCGTCGCTATTCATATTAATCTAGCCAGGGCATAGCGACGGAAGTAAATCCGTCGCCAAGCCGTGGTCGCCGTTTAGTACCGGCGGATTGGCGACGGAATATAGCGCTCGTTATTCCATCGCAATTAGCGACGGACCTGGCAACGGAATAATTCCGTCGCCAGTTAGCGTCGAAATATTCGCGACGTAAGCATACTGTCGCCTCGTTGTCGCTAATCCGTCGCTAACCATGTTAGCGACGGATTAGCGACGGAATGTGGTCGTCGCTAATCTACTGCTTTGTTGTAGTGAAATAATTGCCAAGTGGGTTTGAATAGGCAATCTGGAGTTGCGATAGAACTCATCAAACATGTTAATAACATCAGGCTTTACACAAGACCAAAAAATTCTGAAGAAATCCACACGAAACCCATCAGAACCTAGAGCTTTCTATCCTGACAAACCTTTGATGGCCCTAAAAATTTCATCTTCAGAGAACTTCATTTGCATAATTCTGACTTGATCTTGCCGAATCGAACCAACAGAAACAGGACCAATGACACCCTTCGTAGTAAGTGAAACAGAATATAAATCTTTAAAATACTGAGTGACAACTGAAATAACATGTTGATTAAAGTATGAAATACTCTCAATGGTGATTGAAGGGACGACATTCCTCCTATGACGATGAGAAGTATATGAGTGAGAAAATTTTGTATTACCGTCTCCAGCCGCAAGCCATTTCACCCTTGCCCGTTGCTTCCATCTAATTTCCTCCTTGACCCTCTAGTTCTTCAAAAGTGTTGATAACTCAATAGATTTGACCTGCAAACTCTGCAGGTGCAAATCAAATAGAGACTCCGGGGAAGACATAGTTTGATACAACGCTGAAATCTCTTGCTCCCAAGCAGCCATATAGAGAGAGAGGGCATAGCCTTCAGGCTTACGTGGAGAGGAAAAGAAGACAAGAGTGATACTTTTTTTTATATTTACACCAAAAAACTATTCTTAGGATCATGGACCTAGCTGTGCTGGTTTTGCTTGTTGTACTTTTGGTCGCTGATCTGACAGATTAAAACTTTATGGGCCTACCGCTTGCCTCTAGAGTCTTTACATTGTGGCTTGTGCAAGGGGGTGATGATCATGAAATTTGAACCTAGACCACTTCCCTAGCGGCTTAGGTCTCATCCCACTTCGCCAAATCCTGGGGGCGAGGCCATACTTGAAATTGGGTTCTCAAGAAATTGAATTATCACCTAGATAAGTGGGAACATAGTTTTTTGTTAAAAGCTGGGTTAAGCAGACCCCCACCAATTGTACAAGTCCCATTGGGTTTTGAACTTACAATGTCGGGATACAAGGTGATGTGCACTAATAGCTCCATTTTGAAAATATCCGTTATCATGATATTTTTAGAAATTAATATAATAGTAAGAATCACATATTTTCAAAATATCTCCTATTTTCGAATTTCATGATTTTATTGAGATATTTTTGTACTATCAATGCGGGGTAAGAAATTTGTATACTTTATAAATCTTTAATGTTTTCATTCTATTTTTATATATTCTTTACATTTAAATGTACAGATATTTTCCCATCAAAACAACAATTTAAAATATCGCGAGATAATTCCTTGCTGAGAAAAATTCTGGAAACCAACATCTGTGACTGGCTGGGAATGTGAAATGTGGGATTTGTCGAGAACGAGAATTCTCGAAACAAAGATTCCATCAAATTGCCAAACACAACAATCATAGGTTGGGAAACAGAATTTTAATCTCTAGATTTCTACTGTATCCAAACACACCCATAAATCAAATTTCTTTTCTTCATCCTTACAAAAGCTTCAGTTATTTAATGCTTTCAAGAATGATGAAGGAAGACAGCAATTATCCAGGAAAATTCTCATTCCTTCAAGCAAAATAAATCCATACAGATTGATCATTTTATTGCCCCTTGTGGTCCTTGGCTTCTTTTTCCATTACAGACTTCTCCATCCTGTTCCAGATGCATTTGGGTTGTGGCTTACTTCTGTTATTTGTGAGCTATGGTTTACACTGTCATGGATTTTGGACCAGTTTCCTAAATGGTCCCCTATTGAAAGAGAGACATACCTGGATCGACTCTCATTGAGGTAGTGTATTTTGCATAATATCATGTTATCTGCTGCTGTAAAATTTTGGCCCTTCTCTTTGTGAATCTATTTCTTTGCCTTCCCCAAATGCATATGAATTCTCATTTAGTTATCTTTTTTTTTTTAATGTGAAACTTCAGGTATGAAAGTGATGGCAAACCATCAGAGCTTGCTGATATTGATATTTTTGTCAGCACGGTGGATCCCACGAAGGAACCTCCATTGGTTACTGCCAACACTGTTCTGTCCATTCTTGCAGTGGACTACCCTGTTCAAAAGGCTGCTTGTTATGTCTCAGATGATGGTGGTGCCAAGCTGACATTTGAAACACTTGCAGTAACATCTGAGTTTGCTAGAAAATGGGTACCATTCTGCAAAAAATGTAACATTGAACCGTGAGCTCCTGAATGGTACTTCACAAAAAAAATTGATTATCTTAAGGATAAAGTTCATCCAGATTTTATTCGAGAGCAGCGTGCAATAAAGGTTAGTTTTCCATGAGCATATTTTAGTTCTCAGTTAAATTTTTGGTTTAAGTTTGGTTTGGCTAGTGTTGTGTTGATTCAGCTTGCTTCTAACTGTTTGTACAGGACTAGAAGCACAATAGTGCGGATTCAACCTAGTTCTAACTGATTTCACAAGACTTTGGACCCGTTACATTCATAGTTTTGCTAATAGAACACTGCATTTTGGCAATTAGAGTGCTTTAATAGTGTGAAAAACAATCCTTTTCATGTTTTTTTTCTTGGTGCCCGTTTCCGGATCTTATTTGAGTTGAGTCTTATCTTTTGATGACTTGATCAACCACAGATTTTGCTGTCATGACATCAGAAATTTACTCTTTTGAATGTGTTAATGATTTCTTCAGAGAGAATATGAAGAGTTCAAAGTTTACATCATTGGACTAGATGCACAAACACTGAAGGTCCCTGAGGATGGAATTCTATGGCCTGCAAATGATGTATACGACCATCCAGGAATGATACAGGTGAGGGATCCTGTGGTTGTTGCTACTTTGGTAGTGAAATTTCAGAAAAGTGCATCTTGTAGACAAGTTTACTCTTGTACAGTAGATAGAACTATTGCTATCTCAAAGCAGTAAGAATTGTGTGTTTTTCATTTTTATTCTTAGAGAATGCAAGCTATATTTAATCTTTTTCCTTTGAAACTTTGTATTCTGTTGGATTCTTAGTTGAAGCCTTTCTTGGTTTATTTTGATAATTATTTTGATGTTTTCTTTCAGAATAGTGGTTTCCTGTTTTGTGACCCTTGAAGGCTTGAACTTTATTTATGATCTGGATTACTGACAGGTTTTCCTTGGACCTAATGATGTGCATGATGTGGAGGATAGTGAGCTACCTCGCTTGGTCTATGTCTCTCGTGAGAAGAGATCTGGATTTGATCATCAGAAGAAAGCTGGTGCTCTGAATGCTCTGGTATGATCCATACTCTTTATCTTAGGCTTTGCCCGCCCTTATAGTAATAAACCAAAGTTTGTTACTAATCTACATGAGTAACTCAAGGTGCGAGCATCTGGTGTTCTCTCGAATGCGCCATTTCTCAACGTCGACTACGATCATTACATAAATAACAGCAAAGCTCTGAGAGAAGCCATGTGTTTCATGATGGATCCTATATCTGGGCACAAAGTGTGTTATGTGCAATTTCCTCAAAGATTTGATGGGATAGATCGGCATGACAGATATGTGAATAGAAACATTGTTTTCTTTGATGTATGTTGTGCTCTTCTAATTGTTTCAATGTGCTGAAAGTTATCTTAATTGTAGTTTAGAGTTTGATCCTTCCTTTTCCCCTGATATTGTTAATAGATTAACATGAAAGGGTTGGATGGCATTCAAGGGCCAATGTATGTAGGAACAGGCTGTGTCTTCAGGAGACAAGCTCTTTATGGATATGAGGCTGCGGAAAGAGAGAAAACCCCAGGGAAGTCCTGCAACTGTTGGCCCAAGTGGTGCTGCTTATGCTGCGGGTCAAGAAGAAAGAATAGGAAAGGGAAGACAAAGGAGAAGAACAAGTTGAAACCAAGGGAGAGTTCTTCACAGATACATGCATTAGATGATGCTGGAGACGGGCTTGAAGGTGTTATATCTTTTTAAGTTAAAACAGTATTAACTTTAAGATTCATATTGAAGACCACAACTGAATATTTTCTGTTATGCCTAAAAATTGTAATATGTCATGCCATGATTATTCACTTGTTCTTTTTCCTCTTTTCAGGAATCAATGGTGAAAAGGATTTCTTGCAGCCTGTGAGGAAACTTGAGAAAAGTTTGGCCTATCTCCTGCTTCTGTAGCATCTACTCTTAAGGAAAATGTCGGAACAGTTCGCGCTGCTGATGATAAGTCGCTTTTGAATGAAGCCCTTTATGTTATAAGTTGTGGCTATGAAGATAAAACAGAATGGGGAAAAGAAGTAAATAAATAAGAATTACCAGTTTCCTATTCTGAAGTCTGTTAATTTTCCAACTCTGGAATAAGGTTGGCCGAGGCTGAACATAAGAGCATGCCTTGTTTTTTCTCCATTGCAGGTTGGCTGGATGTATGGCTCTCTGAGAGAGGATGTACTAACAGGCTTCAAAATGCATTGCCATGGTTGGCGCTCTGTTACTCCATGCCCGAAAGGCCAGCTTTCAAGGGATTTGCTCCCATCAACCTCTATGACCGTCTTCACCAAGCTGTACAGTGGGCGGTTGGGTCTGTAGAGATCTTCTTAAGCAAGGACTGCCCTGTCTGGTATGGTTATGGAGGTGGTTTGAAAGGGTTGGAGAGGTTTTCCTACATTAACTCTGTTGTATATCCATGGACTTCTTTGCCACTCATTACATACTGTACATTACCAGCAATCTGCCTTCTCTCACAGAAATTTATCACTGAGGTATTCCATACTTTCCGTTCATTAAAGATTTGAATCTCTCTCTCTCTCTCCCCTCGAATTATAAGCCTTTTCTCTACATTCTGTTGTATGCTGCATTTCTGCACCACTCGCCACTAAATAATATGCTTGTATGCTTTTATGTATCAGGTTAACACCTATGGAAGCATTGTATTCATGGCTCACTTTTTATGCATTATAGCTACTGGTATACTTGAAGTGCATTGGGGCAGGATAGGGTTCGACGACTGGTGGCGAAGTGAACAGTTTTGGGTGATTAGTGGCATTTCATCTCATCTCTTCGCTCTCTTTCTGGGCCAGTTAAAGGTATTCACTGGAGTTGATACCAGTTCCACTGTTACATCAAAAGGTGGATACGATGGAAAATTCTCAGAGCTTTATGTATTCAAGTGGACAGCATTGTTAATTCCTCCTTTGACACTGCTGATCCTTAACATAATTGCGGTCGTGGCCGGGTTAGCTAGTGCAATCAACACTGGTCATGGCTCATGGGGGCCGCTGATTGGGAAGTTCGTCTTTGCCATCTTGGTCATTGCTCATCTCTATCCTTTGCTGAAAGGCTTGACAGGGAAGCAGAACAGGGTGCCCACAATAGTTGTGATCTGGTCTATTCTTGTGGCTTCGGTTCTCTCACTTCTGTGGGTGCAAATCAATCCCTTTGTGGAGAGACCAACAGGGCCTATATTAGAAATTTGTGGGTTGAATTCTGATGTTCTCTAGAATGGCTTGTCATTGTACGTCCTAGTTGTGTGGCCTGCAGAATAACGCTATCGACGACTTCAGGGAGAAGTTTATTTGGTTGTTTCAATGGAAAATATGATTAATATCTGTAGTATCAGTTTGCTTTTTCAGAGCAAAAATCCCTGCATTTGCGTTCTGCTCATACCAGATAGTCCAGTGGCGCTGAAGGATGGAAGCCATGGAGGCCTGTGTAGATAAAAACTATGACATTGACAGGTTTTATATTCATTCTCTGTTTATACATTGTAAATTGTAATCTGTGTTGAAAATTGTGTCATTTGTTTCATCTTTTTCCTTTTTTGTTTACTCTTCGGTTAGTGTTTGCTTCTTTCAAATTCCTGAACCGGTGAAGCTTGTGATCGATGTGTCATTGTTTCCCTTGATGAAAAGTGCAAGTTTATATTTGACGTCAGGGTCTCTTCTTTTGATTCAATGGGAAGTTGAACTTTCTGGCTTCAAGTAATGTGAACTATTGAATTCAAGTCCCCTTTTTTAATGAGTAAACATGCCGGAAGTAACACATCAGGACTTCTTTGTGATTTAACAAGGATTTGTGTCCGGATCCAAGTGCCTTTTTCTACTGTTAGATCTACAAATGTTATATAGAATATCTCTTGCCCCAACGTAGAATATGTTGGGAACTCAAGGGGTGGGGGCAACGGAGCCGAATCAAAGGCTGGCTCGGAGGCACGCATTGGACACACTTTCTTAAATCAATAATTGTCCTACTTAAGATTCGATCCTTGTGCAATGTTTATTCATATAATATCGCAAGCCTACATGCAAAGGTCTCAGCCCACACCCTGCACTGAGTGAGATTGACAAAATTAATTATCTTGAATAGTCTCTTGACTGAATAGGCAGACCCTAAACTCAACTAGATTGACCTTTAACCAAGTCAACGCTAAATCTCACAAGATAGAGAGAGAGAGTCCCAACAAAATATACGAATCAGGAATGTGTCTAAGTCGGCCGTGGACCCTGCCAATGAGGAACCTACTAGACGCATAGTTTAGTGATAGATTTATTCTTCGGGTTTTCTTGGCAAAGGAAAATCTCAATATAAACTTAATCCTTTTGTGGATATTGTGAAAAACTTGAATCGTTTATGCTTAAGGCCTGTTTGGGATCGGTAGCTGAGATGGGCGTTTATGGAGTTTATGCATTCGAGGAAGTCGCAGCTACTGCCAAATCCATCCTTTAGTGTAAATACAAAAGAAAAAAGGCCTCACTTCTCATCCTATATGCATAAACGTTCATCCTAGTGCCAAGATTCCAAGCAGGACCACCATAGGCGTTTGACCAAGATTTTGCCTGAAAAAACCAAATACATAAACGCCCATCCCAGCGCCGAGATTCCCAACAGGCCCTTTTATATATATATATATATATATATATATATATATATATATATAGAGAGAGAGAGAGAGAGAGAGAGATGAAAACCTGCTGATCATATTATAATATAGATTGAAAACAACTGCCTTGACCCATCTTTACCGTAACTCTCTCTCTTCGATGACTGTTGGCCTCCCTCGGGCGACTACCACACCTCTCACTCTTCCCCTCTCTCTCTCTCTGCCGACTGTCGTGCCCCTCTCTCTCTTTCGCGACCATAGATCTCTCTCCTGCTACTGCAAATCCTCCTCCCTTCGGCACCGACGACTGCAGAGCCATGCCCCCTCTCTCCGACGACTGGAGCAGCACGATGCCAACAACAATAAACCTCTCTAGAGAGCCTCCTGCCTCATCTCCAACCCCAAGAAGCACTACTACTACTATTATTGCTACTCTCTCTCTCTCTCTCTCTCTCTCTCTCTCTCTCTCTCTCTCTCTGCGGTCATCCTTCACTTTCTTTTGCAGAAGGTTTTTCGCTTGCCTTGCCCATGCCTCCCTCATCCCTTTTCTTTTGAGGCCTATGCTCCACCCATCCTCTGCTCATCAACTAGCAGGCCCTCTTTTCCATCCAAGAGGCTTTGAATGACTGGGGGCTAGCTTTCGCCCTGCATCGCCTAGGCGCCTCCGTTTCCCTCCCTTTCCATCTCTCCTTTCGTATGTTCTTTTTCCTCTCAGAGGTGTTCACTTCCTGTTTGGCCTCCGGCTCGCTGCTCCCTCGTGACATCCAGCATTTCATACGGGCTGTCAAGGTTGAGCCCCTGCATGCTTGCTCAGTTTACACCCTGCTTCGTGCTCCATTTTTCTACTGTATTTCTTCCCTATCGGACGACTTACATGGCTGGCAGGAGGTTAAGTCACCCTGGTAGCGGTCATTTACCTAGAATCTTCCTCGTTCTTATCTTCCCCGGGCTAAGCCGGGTGACTGATGGTGTGCCGTTTGTGAGTCACTCAACTTTCGTAAGCATCGTGCTTGCCTCCATTGTGCCTCATCTTTTTGGTTCAGGCGACACCCGGTCTGTAGGCGCTCTAGTGTTGTTCTCTCATTTCCTTCCTATGGTCAGGCTTCTTCGAGAGTTAAGCACCCCTGACGTAAAACCGTGTTCTAGCCTTGGGTGAAGATCGGCTAGCTACAGGATCCTTCGTCTTCTTTCATGGCAATAAAGATCAATTCTACTTGGGTGCCGACTCTCCCGTCGTCGTTCGTGCCCATGTCGTTCACGGGGAAACATTTTTGGCAAGCCCATCTCGGTCGTGTGCCTCCTGGTGGACCTCTCACCCTCAATGCCCATCTTGGTTCCTGTGCCTCCATGTCGGTTTCCCCTTCCTCTAGTGCGACCGCCGATTTTGCAGATTCTTCTTCAAACGGTAGCTCATCTCATGCGTATTCAGTCTGCTCTAGGCTTGCCCCTCAAGGCCTTAGCGTCTGATTGTCCTCTTTTTCAAGACGGTAGCTCATCTCATGCGTATTCCCAAAAGTCGTTGTTTCTCCTTTCATCTATTGATACGTCTGCATGCGGCAATCATCGACCTTTGCATGGGACCTCGCCACCTTCCTTTAATACTGTCACCTCTTCTCTAGGCACTTCATCCGGAGTTGATAGCCGTACTGGGGGTCCGCCCCTTTGCGCTTTGGAGTCTGTGGTTGGTATGAGTGGTGGTTCATGTTGCATGCATCTTTTCACATCCCCCCTTGCCTCTTATTCCTGAAGCGTCGGGCCAGCTTAAGGGGGGGCTGGCGGGTGTTACGAGCCATCTATGCCAAGATCTCACCCCTCCAGTGTTTGATGGGCTGAGTGGATGCTCGATAAGCGTTGTTCGCTGCAACCGCTCTCTATGGTGGACCACTTGCCTGAGGTTGATAGACTGCGGTGCCCTATCGTGGTCATCCATGAGCCTCAGTCTTCTCTCAGCCCGCCTTACAAGACTACATCATCATTTTTGTCTCCTCTTCACGATGGTGGTTCAGCTCCTGTGCCTTTCTCACAGCCGACGGTTCATCTCTCAGATGCTTCTGTTTCTGCGTGGGTCAATCATCAACCTCTCCTTGGAGACTCGTGTTTGCCTCGATTCCTCTGCATGCACGTTGATGGCCTCTTGGTCATGGTGTCATCTCTCAAAGATCGAAGCAATGTATCTCCTCTATGCTTGATTTTCAACAGTCTTGTTCGTCCTCCACCATTCATCACAACTATCTGTAATCAGTCATTCTCTGCGGATACCTCATCCTATAGAGAGTCCAAGTTCGATGGACAGGGAGGTTCTCCCATCTCGCACTCTCCTTCGATCATCATTCTACCTTTTTCGCGCAGTCCTCTCTCATCCTCTATGGGCCTGTCCATGGCTGAAGCAACTCGACGTCTCGATCTATCGCTCCCTCAGTCGCAGATACAAAACATCTTCATCCTTATGCGTGAGTCCTTTGCTGCTATCGCAGATGAATTACCGTTTGTGGTTGTTGTTGATCCGCATATCCCAACCGTCACTACGCCTCCTTTTTCAGTCGGGGGCTTTTCATCTCTCGGGTGTGGTGGTTTCTCCCACAGGGGATGTTGTCGAACCTCACATTCTTCCTCCTTCCAGTATGGGGTATCTCCTAGGCACTCAGCGCAGAACCATACTCCTCGAGGTTTTCCTGATTTCCAGTTATGAAGATTCTGTACTGGAATATTAGGGGCATGAATTATCCCTCAAAGCGTCTATTCCTTGCGAGCTGGACCCATCAAGAGAAGCCTGATCTCATCACTCTTTATGAGACAAAGATGACGGAGGTCTCGCACTCGATCGTATCTGAAATCTGGCAAGGTACATATTTTTTCTTCAAGCCCACGTTCTATTATACGAGAGGTCTCTTTATCCTCGAGAAGCCTTCTCTAGGCATCTATCAATTGGACGAAGGCACGTTCTCCATCTCCGTCGCCTTTCCCCTTTCTGCTAAGCATGTGCCGGTCGTGGTCACCATGGTGTACGGTCCCCACTGCCAGAGCCATCGGGAGAAGTTTTGGTCAGACCTGAATAGGGTCATTCAGTCCTTCAGGGAGCAACATCTTATCATGAGCGATTTCAACTGCCTGCTATCGTCAAATGACTCAAGCATTCCTGTTTCCTACTTGGCTTCTATGATTGGCTTCCAAAACTTTATTCAGATGCATCAGCTATATCCTATCCCTCATATCAATGAAGCTTTCTCTTAGTCCAATCGGCGATCTCGCTCGTGCTACCGCTTGCTCGACTACGTGCTTGTCTCCTCAGTTCTACTGGGCTCTCTTAATAACATCTCATGTTGTCTCCTACCTCAATCTATCTTGGATCATAGTTAGGTTGTTATCCGATGAGGACATGGCTTCTTCAGCTACAAAACTTCCAGATTTGAGCAATATTAAGGAGCCTAGTTTTGAGTTGGTCATCGTCCATTCTTGGAGTAGACCTTGTTCTGCAGCTAGGGCGGCAACCCGTTGCCTGATCAAGCTCCGTCGCTTATCTCGCGATATCAAATTTGACTTATTTTTAGTAACATCAACAAATTTCAGAATCTGGGAGGATGAGAGTGCGAACTATTTTCTATCCATCAGTTTCTCTCGGCTACGACCTCCCTGACTGCCTTTGATATTGAAAGCCTCAATGCAAAATCTACTGAGATGACTCTGCTATTGCATTCTTGGCGATTGAAGGACGAGATTCGTTAGAAGCAGCGGTCTCGTGTGATATGGCTTAAAGCAGGTGACAAAAACATCAGGTTTTCCATTCCTTCGCATCTCATAGGCATACGAGGCGAGCCATTCACTCTCTTTCAATTGAGGGTGTCTCCTATTTGAGCGAACATGTCCTACTAGCGGTTACCAATTATTTCATTAACTTGTATTCTTGCAGCCACTCGGTGGATGGTTCAATGGGTCCTGCCTTCGTTCGGTGCATGGACCGTGCTCTTTCCTCATCTATGCAGATTTCTTTTACTGAAGAGAAAATCTATTCTGTTGTGCGAGATTCGTTGGGTTGGAAAGCTTCAGGCTCTAATGGTTATCTTGTGGATTTCTTTCGCATTTTCTGGCCCTTTGTTAAGAATGACATTATTAGTGTCTTCGCTGAATTCCATCGCAACCGTTGTTTGCCGTGTCACTATCACCTGACCATTGTTTCTCTTATTTCTAAGGAAGCAGCTTCATCAGACATCTTGCGGTTCTGCCCCATATCCGTTTTAGGGAGAATATACCGAATTATTGCCAAGGTCATGGTGAATAGGATGCATTCAGACGCTCCTCGAATTTTTTTGGATGCACAGTTTGCCTTCATCCCTCATAGATGGTTGCAACATTCCTTCATTCTGGCTACAGAAGTGTTACACTCTCTCAAGATCAGTGGGCAACCTTTCTTCACTTTTAAGCTTGACTTCTACAAAGCCTACGACTCAGTCCATTGGCCTTTCCTTTTCCATATGCTGGCGAACTTTGGGTTTGGTCGACGTTTCTCTAGTTGGGTGCGTGAGCTGGTTACAAATGCCCAGTCACAAATTCAGATCAACGGGGTCCGTGGCCAATAGTTCAAACTTGGTTGCAGTCTTCGGCAAGGATGCCCCTGTCTCCTTTGCTCTTTAATGTTGTTTTTGAAGGCCTTGTGATTTTGTTTAAGAGGGTCGTGGAGTGTGGTCTCATTTTTTCTCTTAGAATCCAGGAGTTCCCTAGTCATATCCTTATGCCGATGACATGATAATTTTTGGCAGTGCCTCCATCTCACAAATGTTAAGAATTAAGTTTATCCTTTTTTTTCTATCGATGTCAGGTTTATCTATGAACAATGATAAGTGTTGTTTGTCCATGATAAATGCCCCTCCTTATATGTTGGCCTTTTCTTCTTTTTTGGATGCGCTATTTTGGAAGATTCTTTTTTCTACCTAGGTTTGTTGCTACAGATCTCGTGTATCCCATCGGCAGCCTGAAATGCAACTCTTCAAAATGTTTATACTAAAATACCGGCTTGGAAAGCATCCTACCTTTCCGTCGCTGGTAGACTTACTCTCATCAAGCATGTTTTAAATGCTATGCCAAAATTCTTTATGTCCATATTTTTTATGCCTATGGGGGTTAGCAAGAAGCTCTCTCGGTTGTTGATAAATTTCTTTTGGTCTGGGCGAAGTACCAACAACAAGCGCCACCTGGTAGGTTGGGAGTCTCTAAGGCTTCCTCAAAATTCGGCGGGGTTGGGGATCCCGGATTTCAGGTTGCGAAGTATTATTCTCATTGTGAAGCAAAGCTGGCTTGCGCACCAATCGGGGTCCCCATGTGCAAGCTTTCTTCCTTCTAAATATGGATTGGTTGAATTGTTGTTTGTTGACCATCACGCGATACGGACAACTGTTTCGCAGTTGCGTCGCTCGTGGATCTAAGCTTGGTTTGTCGCTTTGTCTAATGAGGGCGATGATGTCTCTCAGGCCCAGTTCTTTTGCCGCACTCTCGCCCCTAACGACTCTTTCCGCACAAGAGCTTGCTACCTTTCTCTCTTTCTTTCAGGGGTGGATTGGTTCCCTGCACGCCTTATCTGGGACAAGGGACCTACTCCTCGATCACGTTTCCTGGCATGACTAATCCTTCACGAATGGGTGCAGATGGACAACTTTCTCAAATCTATCAGTTTCCATCTTCCGAGTAAATGTGTTTTGTGCGAGGCAGCCAAAGAATTTGTGTTTCACCTTTTCTAGGAATGCCTCGTTTTTTACAACCTCTTTAAGGTTAGCTGGAATAAGCCTATTGTTAGCGTGTGCCAAGAGTCGTTCGTTGTAGACCTTTTGTGGGCCCCTCAGCCAGTTCACAGTTGCAAGCACTGGCGGATTATTTGGAGAACGTGGCTTCTCTCGTCCTGGTGGGTTGTTAATTGGATTACTCACAACAATGTAATTTTCTGGCAAGTTTCTACCATTTTCAATAAATTAGTGAACTGTATTTTGGTGGATGTGTACGCCATTTTACGCATTACCATCCTCGATCTTCAGTGCTTTCTGTCGCCCTGGACCCCTCTTGAACCAGGCTGATCTCGTCTTGTTTTTGTTCTTAGTTTTGTTTCTGTGCTCTCGACCAGTCTGGGGCCTGTTTTGCATTGTCGTCGGGTTCAATGTTTGTTGACCCTTTTCGTAATGTTGATCTCTCTCTATATATATATATATGTGTGTGTGTGTGTGTGTGTGTGTGTGTGTGTGTGTGTGTGTGTATGTGTGTGTGTGTGTGTGTGTGTGCTGATTTTGTGTTTCTTTGCAATTGGATCAAAGTTATATTTGGAGTATATGGAGTCAGGTGCGAGCGTTCTCGTCACTTCGTCTTATCAGGTGACTGCTACCACCATCGTCATTTTTCATCATCTTCTTCTGTTAGGCTTCTTTTGATGAATTTGGCACATTACCATCTTCCATTGTTATTCTTCTTTAGTTGATTTGATGAATTTATTGCATTACCATCTTCCTCTCTTAACTCTGCTTGTGTATAACCGTTTAGTTATACACTGTCGGTCCCAAGCCCGGATAAAGAAGGAGGGTTGCGGTAGGCCAGTGACAGCCAGTATAAAAACTTAGTCATACCCTATGAATATGAACCAATATGAGAATTTCGTTGGGGCGTTCCCTACTGAGCGACGCGCTGTACTCTATAGACCCAGAGGCAGTGATAAATGGGCAAGGGTTGCTAGGTCGTCGTTCGGAAGCGACGCGTCACACCGACGCCCGAATGTGGTGTCAAATAGACAAGGGTTTCCTCACTTTGTTGGACGGGTGGGAGTAAAGAAGTTAGTCCAAGACTATAAAATTAGGTTAGCCACTTGGAACATAGGGTCTTTAACTGGTAAGTTGGTAGAGTTAGTAGATGTTATGTGTAGGAGAAATATTGATATTTTATGTCTACAAGAGACCAAATGGGTAGGTGAGAAGGCAAAAGTGATAGAACCTCGGGGATATAAGATTTGGTATACAAGAGTAAATAGAAATAGGAATGGAGTAGGGATTGTTATGAGTCGTGAGTTTATAGATACTGTAGTTGAGGTTCGTAGGAAGGGTGATAAGATTTTACTTATTAAATTAGTATTAGGTACAAATATTATTAATATTATTAGTGTTTATGCACCTCAAGTAGGTTTAGATGATTCCATTAAGCGTTAATTTTGGAAAGATTTAGATGGAGTAATACAAGGGATATCTTATGGTGAAAAGCTTTTCATCGGTGGTGACCTTAATTGACATGTAGGCATTAGTAGGGATGGATTTGAGAGTATCCATGGAGGCTATGGTATAGGAGAAAGAAACGAAAGTGGAGAAAGGATTTTAGATTTTGATTTGTCCTATGATATGATCTTAGCAAACACTTGGTTTAGGAAGAGGGAGTCTCACATCGTAACATTTAAAAGTGGGGTTAATACGAGTCAGATAGATTTTTTTCTACTTAAAAAGAGAGATAGGGGTTGTTGCATCGATTGTAAGGTTATATCGGAAGAAAGTGTAGCTACACAACATAGAGTCTTAATTTTAGATCTTAGAATTAGACAATGTCGCAAAAGGGATAGACATAGGATAGATCCTAGAATTAAGTGGTGGGCACTGAAATGAGCTAAACAAGGAATGTTTGTAGAGCGAGTAGTTAAGGAAGTTGATTGGTGTCTCGAGGAGGATTCAGAATCTATGTAGAATAAGATAGCGGGTGGCATGAGAAAGGTGACTAAGGGGGTATTGGGTGAGTCTAAAGGCGGTGCACCGCTAGGTAAGGACACATCGTGGTGGAACGAGGATGTCAAATTAGCTATTAAGGTTAAAAGAGAGTGTTATAGAAATCTAAGTAAAAGTCGTGATAATGAGAATTTGGAGAAGTATATGATAGCAAAGAAGGAAGCTAAAAAAGTAGTTCGAAACGCGAGGGATAAGGTATATAAGGAGGTTTATGACAAGTTGGATACCAAAGAGGACAAAAAGGATATTTATAGGCTTGCAAAGATGAGAGATAGAAAATCGAGGGATCTGGGTATGATTAGATGTATCAAAGATGAAACACAAAGGGTTTTAGTCAAAGATGAGGAGATTAAGGAGAGATGGAAAGATTATTTTGATAAGCTATTTAATGGAAGTCATGCTCAGGATCTTGGAGACTTGTCCATTCATTTTCATGAGATGAATTGTGACTTCATGCACAAGATTCAAAAGAAAAAAATTGCAGAGGCTTTAAAGAAAATGAAATCAAGAAGGGCAGTTGGCCCAGATGGTATACCTATCGAGGCTTGGAAATGCTTGGGAGAGAAAGGTTTAGAATGATTGACAAATATATTTAACAAGATTTGGAAAACAAATAAGATGCCTAATGAGTGGAGGAAGAGTACTTTGGTGCCTCTATATAAGAATAAGGGTGATATACAAGATTGCATAAACTATCGTGATATAAAACTCATGAGTCATACTATGAAACTTTGGGAGAGGATGATTGAGTCTAGATTGAGGAAGGTTGTCATGATATCGGAGAATCAATTTGGTTTTATGCTTGGAAGATCAACTATGGAGGCTATATATCTTCTTAGACAACTTATTGAGAGAAATAGAGAGAGGAACAAAGATTTGCATATAGTTTTTATTGATTTGGAGAAGGCATATGATAGAGTACCTAGGGACGTTCTTTGGTGGACAATGATGAAGAAATGTGTTTCTCTCAAGTACATTAGTATAATTAAGTATATGTATGAAGGAGTAGTAACCAATGTCCGCACTTGTGTAGGGGTGACAACCAATTTTCCTATAATGGTTGGGTTACATCAAGGATCTGCTTTAAGCCCTTTCCTATTTGCTATAGTGATGGATGAGCTTATGAGATTAATTCAAGAAAATGTGTCGTGGTGTATATTGTTTGCTGATGATATTGTTTTGATTGATGAGTCTAGAGCTGGGGTTAATGCTAAGTTAGAATTATAAAGACAGACATTGGAAGCAAGAGGTTTTAAGTTGAGTAAGAGTAAGATAGAATATATGGAATGTCGGTTTAGTAAGTAACAAAGTAGTGATGGGAGTGTAGTGAAGCTTGGTGAGCAAGAAATAGCGGTGGATGATTGTTTCAAATATTTGGGATTTATCATTCAAAAGTATGGAGAAATTGATGGAGATGTAAATCATAGGATAAAGGTTGGGTGGATAAAATAGAAAAGTGCAACTGGAGTGTTGTGCGATCGTAGAATGCCATTGCAGTTGAATTAAAAGTTTTATAGGACAACTATTAGGCCCGCTTTACTATATGGTACGGAATGTTGAGCTACCAAGAGACATCATATTCAAAAAATGAGTGTAGCTGAGATGCGTATGCTTAGATGGATGTGTGAAAATACAATAAAAGATAAGATTCGGAACGAGGAGATACGTAAGAAGGTAGGCGTTGCACCCATTGAAAATAAGATGAGAGAGAATCGTTTACGGTGGTTTGGACATATTCGGCGAATGCCTAATGATGCTCCAGTTAGAAGGATGGAGAAATGAGAAAATATATTAGTTAAAAGAGGTTGGGGTAGGCCTAGGAAACTTGGATAGAGATGATAGGAAAGGATATGAATGCTTTGAACCTCACCGAGGACATGGCATTTGATAGAAATGATTGGAGGAGAAGGATTCATGTGGAAGACCCAGAATGATTTTCTTTGTTGGTTCATATCGCCGACCCTAATTGTTTTGCGATGAAGGCGTAGTTGTTGTTGTTGTTGTACCGTCTTCCTCTCTTGGGTTCTTTTATTGATTGAAAGAATTTGTTGCAGGCAACGGTTCTTGAGTTTGAAAATCCAATATAAATAAATTGTGTTAATGCAAAATTTATTTGTGTGACATTTATCAAAATAAAAGAATTTCCTAAATGTCTACATTTTGAAAAAAGTCATTAGTTTTAAGAAATGCAATATATTCATGAGATTATCTTGATATCAGCTGCAAGATTAATTGTAGGATGAAACCCATTATATTTCAGATGATCCGTTCTCTACCAACTACCACATTATCGTGTTTGCTCACCTAAGGCACTTCTTATCATTTACCGCACACTTTACTGTGATGTGTGACATGACAAACCTGAGATATTTGGCAGTCGCTTCACAAGTGATTGGAGATTGTTTAGCTTTACACGTTACGTGTGTCCAATAATGTCATTACAAGTGCAAATAAACCACCAGTATTCGCGAGTCTTTCTCGTCGCTAAGAATGATTACCTGCCTGCATGCTCAAATTATTCATAACTTCAGTTGGTATAGCCGTGGATCCTGAATTTTAAAAGAGCTAGAACTAAAGTTTTTGTATTGCAAAAGCATCAAAACTCAAAAAAAATACTAAACACAAACAATATAATATTCGTTAAAAAATTTAAACTTAATAAATGATGTAAAATAAATAAAATAGATAAAGAAAGAAGGAAAAAACAAAATCTTACCTCAAGCTTAAGTAGCTCTTTATGTGGTTGACAAGCACAAAAGCGCACAGGTAAAACATCATCTAACAAATTAAGAGATCAATCACAATTGTCAGCAACAGTCATCTCCTTCACCATGCATAGACAATACAAGCTCCCTAACAATATCGGCTACAATCCATAAGATGTGCACATAACTCACCTTACAAATGATTGTAAAACCGTAAACAATATCAGTTTCAACGGGTGCATATAACTCACCACACTAATAATCCAAATCTCTTATAAACATATTTTATTTTCACTTTTTTCCATTTTAATTACACTATGTAGGCATTTTCCTTAGCAAACTATTTGTTTTTTAATCAACTAAGACACTTTTTAATTACACTATGTAGGAACTTGGCCACACTGATTGATAGAACAGATTTGCTCATTCATAAAAGTGCATTCATTTTGCCATTCCCTGATTTCTGTCATAATCAGTTTAGCCCATATTACAGGCTGTCTTTATGTAGTTCTAATAAAAGCTTCCATCCCAGGATGTGCATTGTTGTTATTTGTTTGTTATACCCATTGTATACAGGTTTCACAACTATAATGGGCTTTTCATTGAGAGAGGACAATGGTCTAAGTTTGTTTCACTCTCACTAGCTTATAAACTGGTCTTTGAAACTTGTTTGAAATAGGGTAATGATCTTGTGTTTCATTTAATTGCATATAAAGTTACAGAAATTTTGTGGTTTATCATAAAGGACTGTTGATATTGATGGGGAGTTGTTACTGTATATTAAGTTCCGTAGGCGCCCTACTTTGTTATTTTCAAGCCCATCTAATAGTGAAAATTATATATTGCATGCTCTTTTTTTCTTAATTTATTTTAGAATGTTGTCTAATTCGTGAGTCTTTCCTTTGTTGTCTTAATTTGTCTATAACTTTTATGCTTTAGCATTACAAATTAACTTACATCCCCATTTTCTAATATAATTGCAGAGCATTAAGAGTCTAGGCTCACATCAATGTACATGGCAACAAGTTGGTGATTGTATATGGGCTTGTTGGCACAATCAATTTTCTTTTATGATGAGGATCATCACCGAAGCGAGGAAAACCTGGGGTGGGACCCCATGACCTTCCTGCCTTATGTGGCCCACCTCTGAAAGCTGCAGACACACCTGTGCGCCAGTAGAGTTTGATCCAGTGCCTACATCTCAGCACCCTCACAACCATCCCGCTGGCCATGCGGGCGACCCTACGGTGGTGGCACTAAATCATGTATAGCTATAAGGGTGGTGTCTGTCATCACTCACACCATAGTGATCCTCATGCTAGAACCTGCACACTGCCATGACTTCACATTTTTTTTTGTTTACAAACAAAACAGAAGATTACTGCTATTTTCTTTGTGACTTGATTGGAAGTGGCTGTATACCAGCAATTTGATATACATGTAGAGTATTAAAGCCAATATGACATCTTGTGAATGGGCAAATATATAAATGATCTTGTTTGTTTTGTTTTACATGTAACAAATCCACAAAATCCACTACCAATTGTTGGAATGGGTGCATACAAAACGAGGGTATAAGCTACCACCATCAAATCTGAAACTTGCAATACTACTGCTTAAGTTTGCATAGGTTCTTGGTTTTGGCTACCCTGAAAACAATTATCTGAATGTAAGGAATTTTCATTACTGTCAACTTGGAGGAGTCATCGTTCACACCCAACTAACTATTGTGCCAATTTTCACTTTACACATCAGCTTGCTCTAGATATCCCACTTATCCTCCAAAATCCATATTTCATTGTACACACATATGCAATTCGTTACCAGAAATGTGGGATAATTTGCGCACTAACTGCTCCTACCAGACAAGCGGAGCCCCGTTGGTCTCACTAGTGTCTTTGATATTGGATATTTGGATGTTATGGTAGCGCTATAGTATTTTCGTTGACTTCAAACATTAATTTCAGTACACCATATCACTGCTCCAATGTATAATGCAATTGACTGTTTCCAACGAATAAGCAACAAAGGACCACCTTACCCATCATCTGCTTCATGTAATTTATCACCTATTTACAGATAAGAGGGAAAAAATTAACTCATTGTCAATGCAGAAATGATGGGAATCATCCATCTCAAGCTGGACAGAAATGATAGTGGAGTGGAGAAGAGACTGCAGTACCATGCAAATCCATCTAGACACAGATGCTTTATCCAACTGCTGCAATAAATTGCATTTAAAAATGACAGAAAGAAAGGTCTGAAATTATTGCAGACAAGTGCGTAGCAACACTAAGAAAAGACAATGGCCATTCATTAGAAAGGCATCAATGAAGCAAAAAAAATCTAAATGGATGGGGCCTTCTTAGATTTCAGAGTCAGTAGTCTTCCAACATTACCATAAGAAATAAGCAAAGAAGACTTTGGTGTGAAGTATTCCAAACGAAAACTAGTGGGAGAGACCTGCAAATAATGCTGCCTTAACAAGCCAATTGCGCCCCCCCCCCCACTTCATCAACATACACGATCCCCTTGCCTTTGTATACTTCAGGAGGCTTACAGCTGCGGACAACAACAGCAAACTGGGACGCCCTCTGTTTATCGATCCCAGTACAATAAACTATATTAGGCTTAAAATAGAACACACGTACAACAGATGGTACTGTCAATTCTACCTCATGACTGTAACCCAATTTGAGACGCAGAAGACGGCCTTCTGCTTGGACCCTTGCCTTGAATCTCACTCCAACGATCTTAAGGAACTTGAAGAATTTGGCCTCCAGCATTGACTTGTTTTCAAAATTAGCTCAAGGCACACTACATGCAAAGCTACTAACATGAGAAGGGAGAAACTATTAGGAATAGAAGAGATAATACCAAAACACAAAAGCAATGTAATTAGATAGAGCCAGTATTGCCATCGTTTATACATCTATATAAGCATATTAAACCTTGACAGTATATAATTGCTTCCCTAGAAAATTTGGCAAGTAGTTATAAAAGAGACATGATTCAGTTAACACGGTGGTGCAGTCTGCTTCACATCATGATGGATTTAACCAAGCAAATCCAAGGCCCAACAAAATCCACAAACCACCTGATTGATTAGAATATGCATCCAATCAAGAATGAGTGAAGGTCTAAAATAAGTTTTTTGCTAATAACGCATCCCGCTACATGAACCACCAGCAGATCTGTTAAAAACATGGAAATCTCCAACTTTGCCCATCCAACAGTGAGAATTATTATACAATATGCAGTGTTTTTTTATTGTTTCCACATACAAACATTAAGGGCACGTTTGGAAGCAAGAAAAACTCTCATAGAAAAAAAAAATTGCCTTTGATAAGTTTTGATATGATAATTTTTCTAAAATAAAAAATATTCACTTGTTTGAGTATCATGAGAAAAATAAAATGAAAAATCATCATGGGGAGGGTGGTTTTTCAGGAGGTGGGTGATGGTGGTGGGAGTGTAAATCATCATTTTCTCTTGGTAGAAAATATTCCTCCACCTCCAACTGAAGAAATGTTTTCTATCAAAAAATATACTTTTTAGAAAAACTCTCCGAGAAAAAATCTCTCGTTTGAAAGTTATGTAAATTCACACAGAGATCTTGTGGGTAATCATTTTCATTTTATTTAAGTTATGTAATTTCTTTGTAGATTTCATAGTGTCTTCGGGAACCATAAATTCACAGAGAATGTGAGGGGAGATCTATTGCCTATGTAGTCAGCTGGGTCGCTCTGGTGGGAGATCTCACTTTCGACTCAGTTTCGGGGGCTGCATTTCCGATATGGTTTCTGCACTTTCCCGTCGATGGAAATATTTGATTTTTCTTCATCGTTTGAATTCCAAATCTCTCTCTATGATTCTGCGACAAAAGTTTTTTAGTTAGGAACTTTGTGTTTTTGAGGTTAATGGTTGTCACAGGGTTATGACATTTTTTGTTTAGATTGCTTTGATATAACGAACTTTGTGTTTTTGAGGTTAATGATTGATGTAGGGTTACAACATTTTTTTGTTTAGATTGCTTTGACATTGAGAACTTTGTGTGTTTGAAGTTAATAATTGAGGCAGGTTTCGACATTTTGGTTTAGATTGCTTTGTGTGGACACCCTAAATTTTCACAAAATCCTTAAGGATGACAAACATAAGAATTTGGGCAAAGAACACTTATAAAAAGAAGCCCGAAAGCCCCATTTTTGTCATGGGACAACAAACTCAGCTGTCCCACGACAAACCCAATCTATAGTCCCACACTGGACAACAAACTCAGTTTGTGATCTCACACCAAACAACAAACCCAGTATGTGGTCTCCCATGAGATTACAAATCCAGTATGTGGTCCCGATATCAGACGAGAAGCCCAATCTATAGACCCACAGCAGGCAATAAACCCAGCTTGTGGTCTCACATGAGATTACAAATCCAGTGGTCCCAATATGAGACGACAAGCCCAATCTATAGTCCTACACCGGACAACAAACTCAGTTTGTGATCTCACATCAAACAACAAACTCAGCTTGTGGTCTCACATGAGATTACAAATCCAGTATGTTGTCCCAATACCAAACGACAGTCCTGTTTGTCATCTCATTAGGGGACGACAAACCCACTTTGTCGTCTCCTAAGCTAGCTAAACATGATAAGCTTTTAAAGAGGCATTTTCTAGTCAGACTTGAACTTTTTTTGGGCATTTTTGTGTGGGACCTTAATGGATGAGTCTTATCCCTTTGAGGATAAGAATAGATATATTTGGGTTGGATTAAAAATTCAAAAAAGCTATGATTCATATCTCATTCAAGATTATTATAAATAGAGGTAGCCTTTTAAAGTCTGAAACATTGAAAAATTGTTGGCTATATAAAAGAAGTCTACTAAAGCCATGACCCTTTCTCTCGACTTGAGCCCTAAACTGTCATATTCAGAGGTGTTATCAAAAGCCATTGCAAGAATTCTCGAACCTATGAGGAGGTGCTACTAAATGAAATAGGAGCCCCAGAGAACCAAACGTACCCCAAAAGTCCAAAAATAAATAAACTTTATCGCATATCTTGAGTCTAGATGGTATGCTTCTAGCTACAAAAATCAAAAGACTTGTCTTTTCTTTACCTTTTTCTTGAAAAAAGAATGGCTAGAGCTTAAAATGAGAATCCCCACATCTTTTAAAGACTTTTTAAAAGGATATTAGAGAAATCCTAGTAAATCGAATCTTCTTCCCTACAAAATCTTTATCAACACTTTGACATTACAAAATCAGATGCTTATGACTATGAGCATCAATTTTTTCTAGAAAGGGGACAAAGAATACCCTTATGGTGTTGGGTTCAAAATCCCAGCCAAACCCACCTCTCTGTTTTATATCATCGAGGATTCACCTTTTTCCGATTTCAAGGGTTTTCCAGCAAGAAAATCTCCGCTCAATGGGGTTTTAGGAATTTTATTTTTTAAATCTCTCTCTCTCTCTCTTCATATTATCGGTGATTCACCTTTTTCCGATTGCAGGGTTTTCCAACGAGAAAAGTTCCATTCAGTGGCTTGTCTCAGCAAGGAATTTTTTAAATCTCTCTCTCTCTCTCTCTCTCTCTCTCTCTCTCTCTGTATGTGTTCCTTGGAAGAGATCCCATGGAGACGCTGGTGTCCCTTCCTCCTTTTTTCCTCCTTCCGATGGTGCATTGCCAACAATGATGGCAGTGCCCCCATATGTCATGTGTCCTTGCAACAATCTGACCCCCTGAGCATAATGGTACATGCCCTCTCTGGTATTTATCTTATTAGTAATTAGTGAAATCTACGGTTCTAATTGTTTCAAGATTCTCTGCTAGTTTAATTGCTGTAAGACATTCTTTATGACCATCGGGGGGGACCTAGTGGTACAGGGGTCTTCTTGCCTTTTAAAAAAAAGACATTCTTTACGGTTTTCTTTAACATTGGCCAGATATCCATTGTAATAAAATGAATTTATTCCCACTGTATTCTTGCAATCTCAGCTTTTGCATGGACTCCTTGTTGCCTCCTTGTTTAAGTTTTCAATTATTTTCTTCTTTTTGTGTGTTACTGTTTTCATTATGTGAATGTGTCATGATACTAGTCTTGTTAAAAGGTTGGTCTTAGCTCATCTAGGTCACTCACAGTTGTTCAACGCTATTGCAAACTGTCATGTAGAAACGTGGTTATGCATCCAATATAAATGAAGGATTTGAAATCAATACCACCATAGAGGAAAAGGATTTATCAATCTTGGAGGCACTAATAGCTGCACTACTGGCCTGGTTTTGTGGATTGTAGTTCTTGTGGTACACCTAGAGTCCCCACTGAAATAAATGGGCACTTATGAACATTGACTATTGACATCAACACTTCATGGACATGAGCAGTATCAACTGTAGAGACAAGCATAAAAGGCTTTTGGGTAGAGATTAAGAATATTGTCAATCTTTCCTTAGGGTTTGTTTTGGTGACAAAGTGTTCAATTTTCTACTACTTTCATGGTTTAAGTTTTATGTTAAACTCTTGTTTAGGAATTATGAGAGCTTTTTCTACTTAGGTTTTAACATGTTATATGAACATTAGTGCAATTCGAACCAGTGTTTTTAAGCATCATGAAAGACATAGTTTTCCAAAATTATGGTGAAATTTTTTTGCCTGAATAGTAGAGTTTTCAGTTGTGCGACTACATGGTTTGGCAAAAATTATGATAAAAGAATTCTACATGAATAGTAGAGTTTTGCACATGTCTTCCCATACCATTTAGACCAATGTTAGAAAAACTTAATGATGAGGATCATCTCTTTTCCAGCCAGGAGTTTCCACAGTAAAGCAAAGTTCCACCATGAATAGGCAGTTACTTGTTAATGCTATTTTATGTTTGAAAGTTTCAAATTTGAAAGTCTTATCATAAAAGATGTTCGTAAACTCTTAGAAATCTAGTGAGTCATACTTCAGTCCCCTAATAAGAAAAAGGTTCACCTCAATCTAGTACTTTTATTTTCAGAAAATAATTTAAAACTTCGACAATGTTATTGTTTTAATGTAACATTGTATTTGTTTATTTTTCCTTACTATTGACTCACTTTGTATATTTTATTGTGTAGTAATTTAAGCAACGATGATTATGAAGATGATACCTTAGATTCATGTGTGGTATTGTGAATGAGAGTTCTTGTTTTCACAAGAGCCATCTAGTTTCAATTGCACGGTAATGATGCTGGCAGCAAGCTAACCTGATATATTTAAAGGGGTTGAGGATCCTAATTCATTGATCTCACAGTAAAAGACTTGAGACTTGGTGATTAATGATTGCAGCAAGGAGAAATCATTCATGTTTGATTTTGAATGTAATTGAATTTTGGCAACATATCCCATTTTGAGAATGTATAGAAAATTGTACAAATGAAATGCATGATATTGTTTTCTAGTAGACAAAATTTTAAATCTGTCAACCATTTCTATTACATTTTACAGTTGTCTGTGTAAACTTGTTTCAAAGAATATTGTCTGTTCTGTGTGAAATGATTGCCACTAAAGGCACATGTACTCGTAGTGTACCTGCATCTCCTTCAATCTAACAATTTCCAATTTCTTTAGGAAAATAAATGCAAAGAGCATAACATTGCCAATCGAATTGACCCGTTTCATAACCTCCCTAGCAAGAATAAAGTGAAAAGGCCATTGAGAGCCCAAATATGACTTAGAAATTTGATTAAGCTTGGTTTAGCATATTTGGATTAGTGTGAAAATGAACTGAACTTGAACAAGGTTATTTGTCTCAACCCATCTTACACATCGATAGGCTCAATCAAAGATATTAATTGGATTGCAGGATTTATGATATAGTAGGAGATATATCATGTACCCAAAGCATCATATCAAAATGGTACATTAACATGCCTGGGGAGAAGGTGATGACACCTTCATCCCAAGTTTGACTCCCACCGGATGTGCGGGAGTTTTTAATTGGGGAGCTCCATAAGGGTTTGGGTACCGGTGACCCACCCAAGGCTTACCTCACAAGGGAGGCAGACCCATTAAGTGACCCAATTCTCGGTGAGTGTTCCTTGTCATAAAAAAAGTGATTTTCTCCTCATGAGGGTTGAAACAATGTATCATGACAAAGAAATGAAATAGAAAAAATTTATAGTGGATAGTAGAGTTTTAAGCATGCTTAATTTCAACACCATTCAAACAAGTGAAAACATTCATAATAGAAGATTTTGTTGATCCGATAGTCAAAAAGTCAAGATGTAACCAAGATATGAGTTTCATAAGTTCCTAAATTTCATAAAAAAAGGCCAATTGACAAACAAACTCATGATTCATGGAAATAATTATTTAAACTTTCAATAACTGAGCTATTACAATTGCCCAAGTAATTGTTGCCCCATGCATCCCATATTTATAGAGTTTAAATGAAAGCCCAATACAAAAGATCCTGTAAACTTACCCTAAAAGAGGACATGATGAAACACAATAAGATTGCAGAGGAACTATTCCCTACCAAGACCACATTATGGGACCACAAAACTGCCCCAACAAGTCAACACTAAACATGGTTGTCTTTGATTCTTCAACTTTAATTGGTTCAAATGCACTGCCTCAACTGCTATGATTCCAAGTTTGCATAGATAAACAATGTCACCCTGGAGAAACAAAGGAGTAAGTATGCATCCAACATCCAGTAAAAACTATGGCTTATGTGCCCACACCAAAATTGCTAAGTGATTAACTTTAAGACCAAAACGCCAGGTTGTTCATATTCTATGCAAGTAGCCCTCATAGTTCAGCCCACCAAAATGCCAAGCAAGAAGATTGACTAAATTTCAACTAAAATTAATTTACTTTGTCCAAATATAATGTATAAGTTGAGTGGTTAAATTCACTCTAAAAAACTTAGGCATATCTCTTGCTTCAAAAGTTCAACACAGACAGAATTTAAAAATGTTTAGGGCGAGGGCAATGACCTATCTAGGGTTACAAATTGGTTTCCTATAGCACCAAAATTGATTGAGGCAAATATTAAAAAAAAAGAATCATTGCATGATAAAACCGATATGGTTTGAACAGAAAACATAATGCTTTTGGCAACAGATAACATGCACTAATTAAATTTTACCAACAAGCATAGCTTCAGTTCATGTAAACAATTATGCCAATTTAGCCGAAACAATTTAAAAACTATAGATTCAAATTTAGGTTAGATAAAATTAAGATACAATAAGTTTAGAGAATCTTTATTTATAAATAAGAATTTATTATCAACACACAAATACTATAAACCTTCCATTATAGTGTTTTAATATCCATTTCATGTCAATTGTAAGAACATAAACTAATCAAAATCCCTTCAGCTCCACTTCATCACTTTCACACTAACTTCATTCTATATTACATGTCATGTTTCTCCAACCCAACTTCAAGCACATATAATCCAAAGGACCAGAATTAGAAGCTTTGAAGTGATGAAATGAATAGAAACTTTACCTTGATTACAAGGATCAACAAAAAGAAAGTGAAAAGCTATAGATATTGGCATAGTGAAAACCACAAATGAAAACATGAAGTAGCAGTAAACTTGCCCACAACCCTGATCTATGCAGCAACCATGATTGCAGCAAAGCCTTTAAAGCTCTTTATACACAACAAGAATGAAAAAAGAAAAAAAATGCAGAAATGACTGAAGTAACCTAAACTAAATGAAAAACTAAAAAAAAATAGGCATACTAAGAACAGTGGACCATTTCAAGATTGATTGACATGCAAAAACGAACACAACAGAGTCAATGTTAGAAAACAATTAAGTGTTGTCCATTTGAGGAGCAGATTGTTCTAGAACGTTGAACTTATTTTCTAGTAAAACAAATTTGACTTGAAAACCAAGAGAAAAAAGAAGAGAGGGCTCAAGGGAGCCCAATATTGCAAGGAGGATGCAAGAGAGAGGGCAAACACCTTATTGGCCAGAGAAAATCTCCGGCAATAGGGGCACCACCATCATTGTTGGGAATGCACCATCGAAAGGAAGATCGAGGAGAGAGGGGAACCACCATCTACCATATATGATACGTGCTTAATGGGTTTTTCAAGGTTTTTTTGTTTTATTTTTAAATTCTGTACTTGATTTTATAAGGATAACTCTTGAAGTGTGATTCCGACACATGAGTGGGTTTTTATAAGGTTCAAAAAATCAACGGTCCAAAATCTTTGTAAATTTTTTAGGCTTCAAATATAATTTTTTCATCGAAAACACATGATCCAGGTATGAATTCCTCGCAAATCAACCATGGCCAACATATTTATGGGGTCGGAACTGCAAAAAAAACAATGAAAGAGCAGAAAAACCCATTCAACACGTATCATTAAGCACCTACCCATTTCTCTCGAATGTGATAGCTAGGTGTTTAGGTTGCACACAATGTCATACAGATAGTTAGCAGCTTCGTATTAAGGGTCATAACCAACGGGCCTCAGTTGACAAGTCTCTTTCCTAAAAAAAAGGTCAAAATGACTTGCTTCCACTTACTTGAAAGTCTTGGTTGATTCTTCTTGCTGAAATGGTTATAACTCAAAAAAAAAAAAAGGATTGTAGACCATTGACCGTTTGTCATTCTCAACAGGCACCAATGTTCCATGTTTGAATGGAACACGTCAACCAATCTGGTTGACGTGGAATCTTTGAAATTTCTATTCAGGTGAAGGACAGGGCCATTTGGTTGCTTTCAAGGAACACAGAAAAGGAAACACAGACGGATGAGACAGACAACCGTGGTTTTTAACTTTTTCATTAGTGTAGAATGCCACACCGTAGCTTACGCAGGGGGGTGATACCCATGGGATTTGAACCTAGACTGCCCGTCTAACAGTCTAGGTCTCATCTCACTACTCCAAACCCCTTGGGTCAACACTTTGTGCATGTTTGCGAGCGCCTTTTGAAAAAATCACTTAGGTTTTTGAGAGAATAATTCTCAGCACAGCTATTGTCTGCAAACATCTTTGTTTCTCCGAAGCAGGTTATATGTTCCCCCCCCCCCCCCCCCGAACAGGGCAGTTAGCTACATCTCATGTTCGGGGGTCCCAAAGAGCACCACGTATGTAAGCATGTGTGTCTCGTATCCTCATGTTTGTCAGCATTAATTAGCATTGGAGTTTGATGCGATTGCAAAGACTTAAGTACCCTCTCCTCCATTGGTGCAAAAAAAAAATGACGATTCTTGAAAAGAAGTGGTTGTAAAGACTTAAGTGCCCCGAAGATAATTATTTAAGACCCAGTCTCTGCACTGCAGGATTATCTGAGAAAGAAATCTCCCCTCGAGGAGGCCATGAACATCAACCCTCTCACTCTCTCTCTCTCCCTTCTCTTTCTGCTTCTATGCACATCCAACAGAAGATCTTACATTGCTCCATCAAGCACCGGGTGACCTGCACATTGACTGTTGTGGAGCCTGATTCAGAGTTTTTACCCTTACAGGAGGAGGGTTTGGGGGTTCCTCCCAGCGTGGGTAGCAGCATTCAACTTGATTCGTTGTGGAGCCTGATTCAGAGTTTTTGCCCTTACAGGAGAGGGGTCTGGGGGCTCCTCCCAACGTGGGTAGCATCATTCAACTTGATTCGTTGTGGAGTCTGATTCAGAGTTTTTACCCTTACAGAAAGGGGGGTCTGAGGGCTCCTCCCAACGTGGGTAGCATCATTCAACTTGATGAGTTGTGGAGTCTGATTCGGAGTTTTTGCCCTTATAGGGGGAGGTTTGGGGGCTCCTTCTAGCCTGGATAGCATCGTTCAACTTGATTCATTGTGGAGCTTGATTTAGAGTTTTTGCCCTTATAGGAGGAGGGTTTGGGGGCTCCTCCCACCGTGGGTAGCATCGTTCAACTTGATTCGTTGTGGAGCCTGATTTAGAGTTTTTGCCCTTACAGGAGGGGGGTCCGGGGGCTCCCCCCGGCACGGGTCCTGGGTGTCGTGGTCAAAAAATGCACAGGGTATCGTGGTGAGAAAGACATATTTTTGTTCCAAGCAAGGTTGGAAGAAATCAATGAAAAATCCAACAAGGAGCATGCCAGAATCAAGATGTGGATGTCAAGCGAGAATGGTGTTGTGCAACTCAAATAACACAAAATAATAGGGGTCTGGTTTTTAGTCCAAATGAGAAATTAAATGACAATAGAAATCGCTGAAAATTTACAGAAATAAACTAGATTCAATAACGAAGACACCATTTTTTACGGATTTGGAATATGACCTTCGGTTAGGGAGATATGGCCATGACAAGTTTGTCCTAATTCGGGTAGCGATTTACAGCGATTTGCTTACTGAATAACACTACAAATCGCTATAGTGATTTGCGGAAGACACTAAAAATCGCTATAGCGATTTGCGGAAGAATCTACAAATCGCTATAGCGATTTGCGGAAGACACTACAAATCGCTATAGCGATTTGTGGAAGAATCTACAAATCGCTATAGCGATTTGCGATTTGTAGTGTCTTCCACAAATCGCTATAGCGATTTGTAGTGTCTTCCGCAAATCACCCGAAAATACTACAAATTGTTGTAGGAAAGCCCGATAATACTACAAATCGGGATCCGCGCCTCCTGTATGGGCAAAAACTCTAAATCAGGCACAGAACTAGAGAGAGAAGGGAGAGAGAGTGAGAGGGTTGATGTTCATGGCCTTTTTCAGGGGGAACTCTTTACCTCCCTTGATTTCTTCTCTAGAGAGAGGGTTTTACAGTGTTTTACGGAGAAGGAAGAGGAAGAAGATGACGATGGAGCAATGTAGGATCGTCTGTTGGATGTGTACAGAAGTAGAGAGAGAAGAGAGAGAGAGTGAGAGGGTTGATGTTCATGGCCTTCTCCAGAGAGAACTCTTTGCCTCCCTTGATTTCTTCTCTAGAGAGAGAGAGAGGGTTTTACAGTGTTTTACGGAGAAGGAAGAAGAAGAAGATGGCGATAGAGCAATGTAGGATCGTCTGTTGGATGTGCACAGAAGTAGAGAGAGAAGGGAGAGAGAGTGAGAGGGTTGATGTTCATGGCCTTCTCCAAAGAGAACTCTTTGCCTCCCTTGATTTCTTCTCTAGAGAGAGAGAGAGAGAGGGTTTTACAGTGTTTTACGGAGAAGGAAGAAGAAGAATATGGCGATGGAGCAATGTAGGATCGTCTGTTGGATGTGCACAGAAGTAGAGAGAGAAGAGAGAGAGAGTGAGAGGGTTGATGTTCATGGCCTTCTACAGGGAGAACTCTTTTCCTCCCTTGATTTCTTCTCTAGAGAGAGAGAGAGGGTTTTACAGTGTTTTACGGAGAAAGAAGAATAAGACTTTGAAGAGTCAACATCATCCTCGACTTTCTGGATGGAGGACATGTTTGTCCTTTTTTTGAACGGAGAAAGAAGAAGAAGACTTTGAAGAGTCAACATCATCCTCGACTTTCTGGATGGAGGACATGTTTGTCCTTTTTTTGAACTGTTTATTTTTCCTTTTTTGAATGAAGGGCATTTTTGTTAATTTCTCAAACCATCACTTTATGAGAAGAATAGCAAGAAAGGGTACTTAAGTCTTTGCAACAACACCAGAGTCTGATGCAAAGTTATGTCAGCATACACGAAAATACGAGCCCCATGTGCTTGTATACGTGGTGCTCATTCAAAGCCCCGAACACAGACGTGGGATTCAGTGAATCATCGGGGGCGAACATACACCACCCTCTCTTGTTTCTCACTTGGAAGACATTAGAGGCTTTCTCAGCAATGTGTTTTTCATTATAACCAGAATCTTTATATATATATATATATATATATATATATATATATATATATATATATATATATATATATATATATAGGAAAACTGAATTATGTAAACCAGTTTACATTTCCAGTTACCCTATATTATGTAAATTGATATACACCAATATTTTCATAAGCATTTTTATTTTTTTTTTAAATTTCATGGTACGGATGTGATTTAGATGCTTGGTTTTTCAGACTCTTAGATCATCCGATTCCGGTGTATAAGAAGGATCTTTTAAGGCTTGAAAATCAACAACCCAAAATTTTTGTAAATATTCGAGCATACAAAATCACATTTCTCGATCCAATTACGATGATCCAATAGTCGATTCCAAGCAAATGAACCATGCCGAATGCATCTACAGGGTTAGATTTGCAAAAAGCCCTATGAAAAAACCTTGGTTCATACTAGTTTACAAACACACACAAACACACACACACGCATATATATATATATATATATATATATATGTGTGTGTGTGTGTGTGTGTGTGTGTGTGTGTGTGTGTGTGGAATTCTTTGATGTGGACATGCATGCGGTATATCAATCAATTGAAAATTATGAGTGCGGGTTATTTATTAGGGTTCTACCTTTGGCTTTTATTTTTTAATGAAGGCAATATCAAAGCCTAAGCCAAGTCTAAAATTTTTAAATATATAAGCCCATGTTGTTTCTTCAAAATGATCAATATCAGGCTAAACATTTTGAGAAAAGGCAGAGTTTCCCTTCAAAAAGTCTTAAGCATGAAAACTTTGGAAGAAGTTAATAGTGCCGAAACCTTTATTCTTTTCCAAATATTTTGAGGCAAAAGCACAACACAATATTTAAAATGACCAAGTTGTTGAAAGGGCTCTAATCCAAAATATCAAAGAAGGAACATTCACCGGATCAATTGTGCTATGTAGGTTTTGTCCTGCTGCAGCAGCAGGCACCAAGAAAATTTGATACCAAAAACTAGGAGTTGATGATGCAGTTATTTCAGTAACCTCACGTATGGGACATGGAAATCATGGAATCCACTTCCCTATAAACAGCACCAATGCCAAGCTAAAAGCCTTCGGATTCATCTGATTCAGGTAATAAGTATGCTCCTTCTATAATAGCTTTCTCCTTTTTTATTTTTTATAATGTGAAGAAACCATCAATACATTTCCACCATCCCGCTACCGGGCGAGAGGCGCTGCATTAATTGTAACCCCGTTTCAGTATTCGCAGTATAAAACTCTACAAGTAATTTCTCCTATCCACTAGGATAGTCTCATGGCTTCGACCTTACCAGCACCCTCAGGTATCAAACTTGTGATGTCCATCAACTTGAATGCCTTAAGCTGGCTCACCCAGCCAGGTCTGTAGAGCCCTTAAGGACAGTTCCTGTTATAGTTGATGCAGAGCTTTCATGCTGCTACATTCATGCAAATATGAATGAATAGGACGTCATGGAATAACTTATTATAACTGGAACATAGCATTTTCCAACTTGCCAATTTTCGATATTTACAAGAGGATAGTCATTGCCAGAGAGATGGTTATCAAAATCACTAGCTTGTTGGACATTATGGGTTATGGGTCCAACCCACACTGTGACCGAGTTTGACACCCATTAGTGGGTCACGTTAGTGGCCAAGTAATGGGGTTAGTGGGTGGGAGTTACGTGAATGTGGAGAGATCACATTCACGTAAATGCCTTAATCTCCCATTATATAAGGGGTTAGGGGCTATGAAGATGATGAGATGTTCATAGCATTTATCCTGCCAAAACAGTTCCACATTCTGATATAGTGGAACAGGGTCCTGCTCACCGTCGACCTAAGGCCTGGGCTCATTGTGGGCGTCGACCGGCTGAGGAGAACGCTGAATTTCCTACACGCACTCCATGGAGAATTCAGGTACGCTTCATGTCAGTGTTTGTTTTACAGGATTCGTCAACATTGGGTTATGGGCCCACTGCACGCATTTCTGCTGCGTGTGGCCGTGTAGAGCTTTTCGACATTATCTGAATTTTGCGATAGTGTGTTACCGTGGGGTGACATTTTGGCAGACTGTCGCAAACAATTATGTTTCTGTCAAAGGATGTCATTCATGTTTCCAGCAGACTGTCGTCGTGGGGCGACAGCCTTCATCAGCAACTGTCGCCGTGGGGGCAACAATAATTTCCCGGCAGCGGTCAGCTCAGGCAACCCTCATTAAAAAAAAAAAACACAGATCGAGTTTTACCTGTGGCTGTCGGGCTGCAGAGCCAACTGCCATCGCCGAGAAATCGGAATGATCGCCGTGTGGCGATATGTTGGAAGGAGCGGACATTGGGTCGTCATGCCGAAGAAGACCCCTGACCGCTTGAGCTTTCGTCGTCCAATGACATGCAGCATCTGAAACCTCCTTTTTTTTTCTGTTCTTGTGGTCATCGGGCTGCAAGGTGTTTCGCCTGAGGATCAAAACATCGCCGTGGGGCGATGTGCCGGCAGGATCGGCCGTCGGTCGCTGGCGGCCTTGCCGGCGCTGCTGCAGGTGACGTGCCCTTTTTTCCTCTGCTCCTTCAGCCATCAGACTGAAGACAATTGGATGTCATCGTGGGGCGACGTCGGTTGCCGATGGACGTTGGCGTAGATGTGTCGTCTAAGGTGATGAGTGTCGCCGGCTGGACACCGGTGTCGGTCGCCGATGAGCGGGCGACGTGGGTCGTCGGGGGATATTAGGGCATCCAGAAACGGCAGCCATCGTCGTCTGGATCTATCAGAGCCAGGGGGATGTCGCCGAATAGACGTCACCGTGGGGTGACGCAGGTCGCCGGCAACTGGCGTCGGTCGCCGTTTGGCGACGTGGGTCACCGTGGAGCCGAAAAGGGCGGAAACCTTTTCGGTTTCCTTGAAAATGCAAACAGAAATCGGGTTTCTGTTTCATTTTAACAGGGGATCGGGTCCGACGTGGTGACCTGATGACAGACCCGATGCAAACCCATTTTGGGTGGATCGGGTCTGTCGTTGATTCTTGGATCTGACCCAAACCCATAATGGTTCCGGCTCTGGGTCTAATCCGGAAAGAATCAGCTCTCTCGGATCGAGTTAGACCTGGGTCCATTTAGGACAGGGCCCGATCCAGATCCATTATAAGTTGGGTCCGATCCGGGACCGTTTAGGACCGAGTCTAACCCGGGTCCGTTTCGAACTGGGTCTAACCCGGGTCCTGCTCAAACTGGGTCCAATCTGTATCAAGTATGGGTCGGGTCAAATCCGGATTCCGTTTGAACCAAGTCGGATCCATGTTAAGCAGGATCAAGACACTATTTGGACTGAACCGGATCAGGAACCTGATCTGACCCTTTTTGGGACTAGTTCAGAGTCGTTTTTGACCGGTTCCGTCTAGTTTTTCACCGGTTCCGAGATGCTAAGACCTTGTTCTCATGGATTTATAAAGATATAGGGATTTTGGCATGCAGTTATAGGGTTTTATGAACTTTTGTTCATATTTAGTATCGGTTCATAAGGTTTAGAACCGGTACGAACCCTTTGGTAACCGGTTCGGGGCGGTTTCAGACTGGTTCAGAGTATTTTTAGACCGGTTCCTACTTGAGAACCCTGGGTTTTACCCATATGAGCATGCTTTTGTTATTTTTAATGCTTTATAAAGTATTTATTTTAAATAATGCATGACTTATGCATGTTAATTTATGTATTTTGCGTTGGTTAAGTTGTGTATGATGGTTTTAAGCATGAATTGTAACTAAATTCATGACAATTAGTTTATGTATATTAGTTGAAGCATGAACTTATATTATGTCATGAATATACATGCATTAAAATGTGTGCATGGGCATGCTCTATAATACGAATAGGATTTTTGGTAAAAGATCTTGATTGACCGATTCATGTAATCACCAAAGTGATCTGAGTTGTGTTAATTAAGGATTCTTTGGACCGTATTAAGATTCGTTATTATGATTGTGTATGAATTTATAAAACATCGATTCTACCCAAAGGTAGGTCGTTGTATTCCAAATTTATATAGGGTGTGATAGTAGATGTGTATTCCAGTCTATGAAGCATGTTCGTACCCAAAGGTACAGTGCTGAATTACCTCTGGTTACATGATCTGCTAATTTCACCAACTGAAGTCAATTCCTTGAGAATCGAAGAGACGAAGCAACTATGAGTATTATCGTTTTCACCAAAGTAGAACGATAATGACTCAATTATGCTTGTCTCAGAAAAGGTAAAAATAAAGGGTCTCACTTTTACCTTTTCAACACGAGTCTTGTCTTAGAAATAATAGTAATGCCTTTTCATTTTCGTTCCTTATTTTATCAGGTTCCTTCCTTATCGATGGTTCTAGTAATATCCCCATTTTAGACAAATCAAATTTTTCTGATTAGAAAGAAATCATATTATTCACTTTGGGCTATATGGATTTAGATTTGGCTCTTAGAATTAATGAACCTCCCGCTCTTATAGAGCAGAGTATAACCGATCAGAAGGCTACCTCTGAGAAGTGGGAGCGCTCGAACAGACTTAGCCTGTTGCTTTTGCAATCTCGGGTGGCTAAGAATATTCGAGGTGTCATTCCTCACTGTGAGACAGTGAAGGAATTTCTGGGAGCCATTGAGGCTCAGTTCATCACTTCTAATAAGGCAAGGGCCAGTACGCTCATGTCCAAATTAGTGTCTATGAAATATGTTGGTGACAGTCGCATCCGACAACACATTTTGGAAATGAGAAATATTGCGACTCAACTGAATGACATGAAGTCCGCTATCTCTGACTCCTTTTTAGTCTATCTAATCTTAACCTCGTTACCTACTGAGTATGGACCCTTTAAAATCTTCTACAACACACATAATGATGAGTGGTCTTTTAATGACCTCTTGGCCAAGTGTGTTGAAGAAGAGGAGAGATTGAAGGGTGAGAGGGTGCCAAGTGCACATATGGCCTCTCATAAGGATAAACAGAGGTCGAGGCCAAAGAAAAGCTCATTTAAAAAGAAGAATCAGAAGAAAGCCACTGAGGAGAGTTCAAACTCTCAGACGAAAGCTAAATCTCAGTTAGGAGGCCCTTCTATAAAGTGTTTCTTCTGCAAAAAGAAGAGGCATAAGAAGGTGAACTGATTGAAGTATAAGAAGTGGCTCGAAAATAAAGGTAATAAGTCATTTGTTTCTCATGAGTGCAATTTAATTCATGTTCTATTGCATAGTTGGTGGATTGATTCTGGTGCCACGGTGGACATTGTCAACTCTTTGCAGGCATTTCTGAACAAAAAAAAACTAATGGAGCATGAAAGAAGCACCTTCTCAGGAAATAAGATGCGCTCGCATGTCAAGATCATTGAGATCTGCAGAATTGTGTTGAAGTCAGGATTCATATTAGATTTGGTTGATACATTTTATGTGCCATCTTATAGTCGAAACCTAATTTCAATTTCAAAACTTGATAAGTTTGACTTTGTATTTAAATTTGAAAAATCTAAACTTATTATTTTGAAAAATTCAATGAATATAGGTTTTGCATATATGTGTGATGGTTTGTATCTATTAAGAACCAAATTCCAAATTCGAGAATCTCACTCCATTGAGAACACAATGATTGACAATAAACGTGGCCTAAAGGATGATAAATCCTATTTGCTTTGGCATCGGAGGTTAGGACATATCTCGAAAGAGAGAGTCCAAAGACTCATGAAAGAGGGAATCTGTGAACACCCCAAAATTTTCAAAGTTTTATAAAAATGACCTTTTGGCCCCTGGTTCTATTTTCTGAGAAAATCAAAACTAAAATTCAGATATTCTTCAGATTTTCTGGATTAAATTCCATATTGATATATTCAAATTCAAATCCGGATCCAAACCCAGTGTTTTAAACCCAAATCTGAGCCTCGTTGTCCGATTTTCAAATTAAAAATTACAAAAAATACCCAAAATGGTTTTGAATGACTCGGGCAGTTCATCCGGCATCCTCTTGGATCCACGACTCTATATTTTTCAGTTCGAGGTTGTAAACTTCAAATATTTCCAAAAAATCCGGATATAAACCCATTTTCTGAAAATTTTTCTCAAAATAGCTTTTAATTCTCAGAAAAAGTCCCTTTTGTAAATATTTTTACAAAAACACAAAAAATTAGTTTTAATCTTTGTCTTCTCGTAAAACTTTTAGGACTTTATTTTAAAAAATGCAAAAAATGGAAAAATAACGCAAAAAACCAAAAAATTGGAAAAATTATGAGAAAAACAACTGAGTTTAAACTTTTTAAGTCAATTTTGCTAAAAAAATCATTTTTAAAACCATTTTTATGAAAAATCTTGTTGAAGGAGCCTCTTTTTGGAAAATCCAATTTTTTTTACAAATGAACCCTTCACGAATCTTCCAAACCCTCCCTTTTTCTCTCTCTCTCGCCCGATTTTTCTCATTCTTTCCCTCAGAAACCCTATCTCTCCCTGGCAGACTCTCAGCCTCCCCTCCATCACACACCCTCTTCTCCATTAACCACCCATCCTCCAAACTCCCTTTCTCCGCCGTCGATGCCCAACCGATTTCACACTCTCGAACCTTCTTCTCCCTCCTTAAAAGGAGGCACGCAGGGCTCCCAAGGGCCATCGCCTCTCACCCCCCCCCCCCCCGCACCTCTCTTCTCGAACTTCCGCCCCTTTCCTCGCATCTCCTCCCTCCTCTTCCCTCTTCTTTTTCCTCTTATTTCCTCTTCCGATTTTACTCATCAACTGAAGAAGAGACCTTCTAGCAGCACAGATAAGAAGATTCACTCCTTCAACTTCAATCCAAGGAGAGCAAAGGTAAGAGCCACCATCTCTCTCCTCTTCTCTCCCGGTAGACTTTCTTTTCCATTTCGTAACATTTCTTTGTTTCAATTTCGTTATTTCTTCATTCATCTTTCTTTTTAAGGCAAAACGGGGGTATCGGTCTGCGTATAGCAGAGTCGACCCATCCCTTGCTACAGCAAATGGAATTTCCATATTCCAACACCCTTTTCCTCGTCCCTCTGTCAATTCTTTATGAATTTTCCTTTCACATATTTTGAATGCATGTTTTCAGTAGATATTTCGTTTTGTTTTCATTATCTGATTATTATCGGTACTTTGATTCCCTATGCTCAGTTCGATTTTCAATTTGTATTAGGTCTCCAGTCTCGTTTTATAGGATATGGCCTCATATGTGGGCAACCGGCGATGCCTCACAATGGCATCAACGATCCACTTCTGCTTAGAATTTTAATTTACACTTTAGTTTGTGTACTTTCTCTTTTGTAAGTTTGATTTCCCTTCAGATTTTCAATTCTTTGGTTATAACCTAATTTCCCTTCAGATTTTGATCTTTCGTTTATATTTAGATTTCTATTGTGATGTTTTGCTCCTTATTTTTCTTTGATTTCAATTGTCTGATATACATTTCCTATCCTCTTGTTGCAAATTCATTGTTATGATTTGGGAATCCTGTGGCCATCATGGTTAACCGATTATCAATCTAACTTCAGTACGATTCTCTCATTTTTTTTTCTTTTTATGCTCATCATTTCCCATCTATACTTTTACGAGGTTAACTCAGCATAATTTGTATCATACATGCCTTTCTGTATTCGTTCTTTATTTGTTTATTCATTTCTTATCTTATCCTTTTTTTTTATTTTTCGAATATTCTGATTGATAGAACCTCATATCCCTCTATCGTTCTACCTGCGTGTATTCACTGAATAATGGGATTAGGGTAATTTGTTCCTCAGAAAAACATGTCTGTTCGAAATGTGTGCATATCTCCGTACCTTTGATGTAAATTATAATGCAGATGGCTGAAAAGGAGACAAACTCATATTGACCTTTGAACTAAGCCATGAATTTTTGTTTTTCAATACTTGTTCATCATTATCTTAATGTTTGAATACCATAGATGAGGTTTGTACAGATTTTATCCACTGTGAATAAACCTGGAAGGGTATATTACTCTATTAAGCACATATGATAGATACATTTGCAAGAAGCACGTATGTGAGAAAGGGATTAGTTGGGATTGATTAATGAGGTGAATTCTCCATTTTTTTAGTAAATCTATTTGCAGCAAGAGATATGTTAACTGCCAGAGATGGGTTATTATTAAGCAAAATGGGGCTTGATGGAGTTGTTAGATGTAAGATTGAATATGGCAAAATTTGCACCATCTGAAATCATGCTAATCTATATGCCATCGTTATCATACTGAATCCCAATTCATGAAGGAAGGCATTCATACAGAAGACCTTGTGGTCATCTCCCCACCTGCCTAAAAGATTCAGGTATGACAGTGCGTGGAGGTAATTTAATTGGTGCTTTGACCAAGCTAATTGGTCCTGCAGAAATCGGCAAGATTCAATTCCAGGTAAAGTTCTCACCCTTGGCTGTATTTCCAGGAAGTCGTGAAGGTCTGGACGGTCACCTAGCCCTCATCGGCATAGAGTCTAAAAGTTTAATTCATATATGGGTAATTGGGATGGAAGGAAGCAGCTATGCCTCGCAAAAAAAAAAAGGGGGGGGGGATGACAAAGGAGTTTGCAGTCTGGATGGGGGGTTCCGCAACTAGCAACACTTCCTGAATTCACTGATTCAGGTTGCCATTTCAGCATATTTTCTAGAGGTGATTGGAGTGTCAACTAGACACCATCACCACCTGTAAGTATATTTTTACCATATTATTCCTCCCCTCTCTGCATTATTTTCTGCATGTGTCACTACCTGTTAACACCTCCATCACACTTACATCATCCCTGCCGCTTACCACCATGATACTACAACGCCATTTGTAGGAAGCTTGAACGTATGGTGGTATATTTTCCCAGTTTCCAACCTCCAGCTCCATACCCCTGTTAATACACAACATGTCATTTTACAGTACCTTCACTTTCAGCATATATTTCTTGGTGTTTCGTCTTGGTGTTAACCAATACATCTGCATTTCCATACACCTCCCTGCACATTATTCCTGCACCACCTGCACGACATTTCACAGTACATCATATGGTTGAGTGCCTGTACACAAGCAGCCACTTGCTGCTTCATCTCACTGTTTCTCGTACTCACAACAACACCCATACTTTCTTCATCAACAGGGTACCTGCTGCATAATACCTTGTTCTCAATTATCACCACACAACACCTAAACTATTAGGCACAGCCAACACCTACAGCATGCTGATTGTCACCATCATTACCTGTTACCACAATTTTCTGTATCACCTTATTACCCCACAGCTACAGTGCTGTTTGCAGCAACTTGAGTCAAATTCATTCCCTTGCTGCAGCTACACTATTGCATAACCCCCTGTACAACGCTTTAGTGTTTCCCTTTATGCATAGCTCACTGCTAGCACTGTTGCACCTACACAGTCCCTTCATATTCACCATTCCACCTATATACATGTATATATATATATATATATATATATATATATATATATACATGCATATATATTCATAGGTATATATCATTTTCATCTTTCTGCACTTAAGAACTTGACTATCTTGGCATATGAGCATTTTAGCATTGACATCCATATAATAAATGCAATTTTCTTTTTACTAACCAGTTGTTTTGCAGGGAATATGTGGAAAATATCATTATTTAGAATTGTAAATTTAATTCTAAATATTGTAATAAATTAGGTGTAAATGAAAATTTACATTTCCAGTTTTAGATAGAATGAATGAGCATGTAAATCCCATAAATCATGTGTTTCATCTCATTTTTATCTTTTATTTCAAAATTTCACGAATGGTGAAACACGAATGACACATGCACCATTTCGTAAGAGGTAATTAATTCTAAGTTGATGATTTACATCAATGGCCATAGTCAGGATGTAAACAAAACTTAGTATTTTTATCTTTTATAAAATAACATTGGATCCACACTGGATCATTTTCAAAATTTATCATATTTTCTTTAAATCTTTTCCTCTTTTATCAAAGTTTAGTTTAAAATTAATTCAATACGTATACCAATGGTCATAGTCAGGGTATACTGAGAGTTAATTTCTTTCTAAACTCTATAAAAGCACCAAAATATGTTTGATTCTTCATTTGAATTTAGATATGATTATTATATAATACATTCAATGACTATAGTCAGGAGTGTAATATATCATTAATCTTGTTTACATTCATTTAAAGAATGAAATATGAGTTTCAAAATCCAATTTCAAAGTTATTTAAATTCATTCATCATTTAAGATAGAATTGCATCATGTTTTCAAAATTTCCCTTTTAAAAACCCAAGTGATTGTGAATATCTTTTCTTCAATTTCTATTTCAGTTTCATCAATTCTATCTCATCTTCAAAGTCCAAAATTTGACTTTGAAATCAAATTCAGAGTTCAATTTAACTTTGAAGTTCTTGATTCACTCTCTAAATTCCAAATTCAAGCTTCAAATTCAAAAAACCAAATTTGAAATTCATGTGTAAATTCAATTCTCAAATCAACTTTGAAATTTCAAGATTCATTTTCAAGATTCAAATTCAAATTCAAATTCAAATTCAATTCAAATATCTCAAAAATTCCATCTTTCAAAGTTCAAATTAGCTTTGAAAACTCTGAGTTATCTTCTGACTTCAAATTAGGTTCAAAATTTGAGATTGATTCTGAATCCCAAAACTTGACTCTTCTTAAAAAATTTAAATCTGGATTTTCAAAACCCAGATCCATCTTTGAAAGTCCTATTTGGACTTTTCAGGATACCAAATCCAAAGTTAGAAATCCTCATCCTAACTTGGATGCAGATTTCCAAGTATAAACCTCCACTTTTTCGATCTCAGATTTCAGATCCAAAACCCATCTTAGGATCTAGAATACAATTTCATCTTGGATCTCAGACTTCATATCCAAAATCCATTCTAGGACCTAGAACCCAATTTCACCGTGGATCTCAGACTTCAGATCGAAAACTCATTTTAGGATCCAGAATCCAGTTCCATATTGAATCTCAGGTCCAAAATCTATTTTAGGATCTAGAATCCAATTCCCTCTCGGATCTTTGACTTCAGATCCAAAATCCCTTAAGGATGTAGAATTCAATTTTACCTTGGACCTCAGACTTCGGATCCAAATTCTATCTTGGATTTCAGATCTTGGATCCAATTCCATTCTAAATCCAGAATTCAATTTCATCTTGGATTTCAAATCTATTTTAAGATCCACCCCAGATTTCAAAATCCAAGTATTGATTCTCAAAATTCCAAAAACCAAATCTCATTCTGATTTCAAAATTTTAAAACTGAAATCCAAGTTACATTCCAAATTTCATCTCCCTCCAGGTTCAAAATTCTAATTCAAAGTCCATTTATGACTTTGAAATTTCATTTCTTCTCCTTTTATCTCAGCTTCAAAATCACTTCTCTCAAGACCCAGATTTATTTTCCCATGCTCTGATTATTCCAAAAACTTAGAACTTTAGATCTCAAATTCTAAAGTTAGAAACCATTTCTTCACTTTATTATCGGATTCATCTCAGAAATACTTGGAGATTTCCAAAATCATTTTAAAAAAGAGCATACATCTTTGCATTGCACAAGCATGATTCTTTATGCATTTAGACTTAGGATAAATTCTTAGGTAATATTAAGGCAAAGCAAACGGCGTGAATTCGACCTTCGGTTCGATTACCCCTGGTAAAGGCGCCAGGAAGGGTCGAACCTCGTACCAACTAGCGAATCCCGTCTCTCAGTTTTCCCGCAAATATTTTAAAACGGAGGCGAGTTATTTTCTCAAATATTTTCAAATTAAGGTCAAGTGAGACCCCGCAAAAGAGTTCCTCTTTCTCTTCTTTTCTTTTCTTTTCTCTTTTCTCTTCTTTCTGTCTTTTATTTTCTCCCTTCAAAAAGGGAGGAAATAAAGGTTGGAAAGAAAAAAGAGAAGGAATAGAAAGAAACCATAAAAGAGGAAAAATTTTGCGATGATCACAGAATCCTCGAATCATTTGATTTTACGAATATAGAGCCATGTGTTGACTGCATAAAGGCTAAGCAGTCTAACACATATAAGAAAGATGTCAAACACAATAATGGAAAGTTAGAAATAGTGCATACGGATGTGTGTGGCCCTTTTTCACCGTGTTATACGGGTGAAAAATATTTTGTCACCTTTATAGACAATTACTCACAGTATATGTATCTCTACTTATTATCTGAAAAATCAGAGGTCTTTCAGGTTTTTAAGGACTTCAAGAAAGAAGTAGAGAAACAAACCGGTGAAGTTATTAAGGTTGTCAGGTCTGATAGAGGTGACGAATATTATGGTCATTTCACTGAGATGGGACAAAAAGAAGGTCCATTAGAGTGGTTTCTAAAAGAGAAAGGCATTGTACCTCAGTATACCATGCCTGGTAGTGCTTACCAGAATGGTGTAGCTGAAAGGAGAAACCATACGCTTAAAAAAATGGTTTGAGCGATGCTGAATTACTCAAACCTTCCTTTGACCTTGTGGGGTGGAGCTCTTAGGACAATAGTGCATATTCTGAATAAGGTTCCTACGAAGGCTATTCAAAAGACTCCTTACGAGTTATGAACAAGTAGAAAACCTTCTTTGTCATATATGCGCATATGGGATGTCGAGCAAAAGCTAAATTGTATAACCCACATATAAAAGCTTTTGATCCTAGAACAACTAGTAGTTTCTTCATTGGTTATCCAGAAAGATCGAAAGGCTTTAGGTTTTATTGTCCATCTCATACACCACAGATAGTGGAAACAGATAAAGCAAGATTTCTTGAAAATGGTTATGTTGGGATAGATGCATCTCAAAATATTGATTTTGAGGAAATGCAAGATTCAAATTTCACACCTGCTAAGGATAAAGACTCGATTTTCTCTATCATTATTCATTTGAGTCATGTATGAGAAAGTTCAGTCAATGAATATCAATCCCAACTAGATCCGGTTGTTGATGAGGATATACAACAACAATAGGATACACAGGCTCATTTTGAACCACCTGTAGCACCTGTATGGAGGTCCACCAGAATCAGGAAATCTGTTATCCATCCGGACTATGTGGTATATTTACAAGAGTCAAATGATTTCATAGACATTGATGAATATCCCTTCACATTTGCAAGAGCCATTGAAATTGAAAGATCAACACATTAGATTAATGCCATGAAAGAAGAGCTTGACTCTATGCCAAAGAACCAAGTGTGGGATCTTGTACCTTGACCTGATGGAGTTAGACCGGTTGGTTGTAAATGGGTTTATAAAACCAAAACATACTCTAAAGGTCATGTGGAGAGGTATAAGGCTAGGCTTATTGCAAAAGGTTTCACACAGATAGAGGGCATTGATTATAATGAGACTTTTTCTCCTGTCTCAACTAAGGAATCATTGAGGATAATCATGACCCTCGTAACTCATTTTGATTTAGAGATGCATCAGATGGATGTGAAAACTGCCTTCTTGAATGTGGATCTAGATGAGGAGGTATACATGCAACAACCTCCTGGTTTCAGTATAGATGACTCAAATAACTTAATTTACAAATTGAATAAGTCAATTTATGGACTTAAACAGGCCTCCCGCCAGTGGTATAAGAAGTTCAATCAGGTAATAATGAACTTTGGATTAACTGAAAACATTGTTGATCAGTGTATTTACATTAAGACTAGTGAGAGTAAGTTTATAATTTTGGTTTTATATGTTGACGATATTCTTCTTGCAACTAATGATTTGAGTCTATTACATGAAACAAAAGATTTTTTTCCTGTCATTTCGATATAAAAGACATGGGTGAGACCACTTATGTCCTTGGAATCGAGATCTGTCGTAACAGAACTAAGGGTGTCCTTGGCCTCTCTCAAAAATCCTATATCCTTAAGGTTCTTAAAAGATATGGGATGGAGAATTGTTCTCCTTGTTCGGCACCTATAGTGAAAGGGGATAAATTGAGCTTAAAGAACTGTCCTCAGGATGATATTGCAAAGGCTCAGATAGATGTTGTCTCATATGCTTCGGCAGTTGGGAGTTTGCAGTACGCGCAGACTTGCACTCGATTTGATATAGCATTTGTTGTGGGAATGCTTGGTAGATATCAGTCAAATCCAGGCATTGCGCACTGGAAGGCTGCAAAGAAGGTTATGTGCTATTTACAAGGAACGAAAGACTATATGTTGACCTATAGGAAAGCTGACCACCTAGAGGTCGTTGGATACTCTGATGCGGACTTAAGAGGGTGTATTGACAGTAGAAAATCCACTACTGGATACATATTCCTTCTAGCAGGTGGTGTTGTCTCATGGAGAAGTGGAAAGCAGTCTACCACTGCTGCTCATACCATAGAGGCAGAATTTATTGCTCTATAGGAGACTTCGTCATAGGCCATTTAGATAAGAAACTTCATTATGGGTCTTGGTATAGTGGACTCTATTGAGAGACCACTAAAGATCTTTTGTGATAATGAAGCAATTGTGTCCTTTTCAAATAACAACAAGAGCTCAACATCGTGTCGACACATGGAGTTAAAATATTTTATTGTTAAAGAAAGGACTGAGAATCATCTAGTATGTATTGATACAATTGAAACGAAGGAAATGACTGCGAATCCCCTTACTAAAGGGCTGACACCGGGATTGTATTCCCAACATGTAAAGGGAATGGGTCTTTTTTATTCCTTCTGATGTATGGCAATACATTATGTGATTACATTTGTGTTTATGTTTTGATTCTCTAAGGTTTTGTGTTATTGTTAATTTTGCATAAAGAATCTCTCATATGGGTTAGAGAGAATAGCAGAATAACAATATTAAAAGGACCAATAGAATAGGTGAGAGACCAACCTATTCATAAAGGTAACTTTCTACATGCCTAAGCACTGAAGGTGAATTGTAGCATAGTACATGAAAATATGACATTTCATAAAGGAGTGTTCATATCCATGACTCATACGATTCATCCTTGTGATAAAGGGTGGCATGTGAACCCACATGAAGAATTAAATTGAGATAACAGTATACACCTCGATTTAGTACACTTTTGGTGTCAATGGGTCAAGCGAGAGAATGTTGGACATTATGGGTTATGGGTCCAACCCACAGTGTGACCCGGTTTGACATCTATTAGTGGGTCACGTTAGTGGCCAAGTAATGGGGTTAGTGGGTGGGAGTTACGTGAATATGGAGAGACCACATTCACGTAACTGCTTTAATCTTTCATTATATAAGGGGTTAGGGGCTATGAAGATGATGAGACGTTCATAGCATTTATCCTGCCAAAACAGTTCCACATTCTGATATAGTGGAACAGGGTCCTGCTCACCGTCGACCTAAGGCCTGGGATCATTGTGGGCGTTGACCGGCTGAGGAGAATGCCGGATTTCCTACACGCACTCCATGGCGAATTCAGGTACGCTTCCTGTCAGTGTTTGTTTTACAGGATTCGCCAACATGGCTTTCTCTTAAGATATGGCTGCTGCACGTTTGCTTGGCCTTTTTTTTCACGTGTGATTCGATGCATGTGAATCCCATTCACACCCCTCAATGTGTTAACATGTTTTGGTTTTAAGTACAAGCCCCATTCGAATGTGAATGTTTTACTCATGTAGGTCATGTGAGTGATTTTCACATGTTTGCAATCCCACTTGTAAATCTCATTCAAATGTGATTGTGATTCTGATTCAGTGTGTAAAGGGGCCAAGCAAACACGACCAAAACTCAATTCTAAGGCGTAGCAAAATAATGAAACTACAGTCAGATTTTGCTGATAATGTTTATAACATGGTAAAAGGGTCAAAATATGTAAAATCCTATCTAGTTGTCCAGCCCACCTGGTCCAACTAGGTCAGGAGAGGGAGTCCCTCCCTCTCTCTCCCCCCACGTTTTGATGGTGGGAAGTGTAGAGACCCACTCAAATGATAGTTAAGGGAGCCTCTGCCTCTTCCCTCATCAATGAAGAGGTGGGGAGATGGAGAGACCCCCTTCATCAATGGAGGGTGATCATGCATATATTGTGTACTTTATTCATACAATTTTATGCATGATCCAATGAAAAATTACAGTAAAAATTTATTCTTATCAGTGTTTTTGAGAAATTGTTTTAAAATTAAAAATATAGGTAAAATCACATATTTCAAGCTCTTCCCTGTGTTTTTCAGAGTTTTAGTTAATTTAGAATTTTCTAATGTGTAGTATAACTAGATTAGGAGTGTATTAACTAATTTTAGTTTGTTTAGAAGTATTTCTTTTTAAAAAATATATTTTCTAGAGGAGGACTCATCTGAAAATTCTTGAAAAATCATCATACCTCTTTTAAAAAATCATGTTTTGACCTAATTTTAGAGTATAAAATAGATTTTTTCAGCCATAGAACGCATTTTTGCCTTCAAAAAAACCGCATGCCTCTTCTCCGTCTTCTCTTCTCTTCCTCCTTCTCGTTTTCAATCGGTTCTCTCTCATTCTCTTTCTTTCTCTCCCGGTTTTATCTTGCCTCTAACGTTTCTCTGGCGCTGATTCTTCTTACCCCACTCAACGGAAGCATGTGCAGCTCGAAGGTAAGATCACTTTCTTCTTCTCAACCCCTTTATCGAAAACAGATCGAGAGGTACATTTCTTCTCCTCTGTCTCTCCGTAGTTTCATAGTTTTAGTTTATGCATGTAGTTCATCATATCATTGCATGAGTTCATTATATCATTGCATATAAATTAGATTAGTTTTATTTTTATCATCTAAAAATATAAAAAGAAAAAAATTAGATTAACTTAGTTTAGTCAATTTTCGAGTAGAATAGTAATATTTTATTCAAATCGATAGATTTAACAAAGCATTTACTGATATTTGAGTGATTTTTAATTTAATTTATGTTAGATCTAGGTTAGATTTAGTCCAGATTAAGTTTTTAATACTTGGTATTTACTAGATCAATTAATTAGTTTTTTTTATTAGCTGATTTAGTTTTTTTTGCTGTTTTTTTGAATCTTTTTAATTAAATTATATCAAGTAGATCTTATTTTTTCATTGTTTAAACTCAGTTCTAGGTTAGCTAGTTATTGTTCAACGCATGCATTTAAGCCTTCATTAATATTAAATTAGTTTTTAGTTAGTTATTTGTTAGATTAGGAAAAATCGATAGAAAGTAGGTTAGTGTTTTCATTTTTTATTCAGCCAAATAACGTAGAGTTAATTTTTGTCTTCTCTTATCAGTTAGCTAATTATTTTTATTTCAGATTTTTAATCTCATTCATTAGATTAGAATTAGTGGTTAAAAAAATAAGCCATTAGCATTTTTTTTTAGAGTCGGCTATCAGCCGATTACTAGTGGGAAATAAATGTAGTTTTTTCATGTTGAGTGCTTTTTTTACAGCAAGTCGGCAGCTTGAATTAGTTAGTTAGTCAATTCTTGATTAGTAGAAAGTAGATTAGTTAGTTGAAGTTAGTCGATTTACTCTTTTATGTAATTATCGTTTTTCTTAGATAGCATATTTTGTCATTATTTTCTTTCTTAGATAAATCATGCTTAGCTGTAGATAAATTTTAGATTTAATTCATTAATTCAGTTGTTTAGTTTAAGTGATTCACGTTAGTTTAGTAATTTAGATTTAAATTTAACATGGTAGTTTAAATAGATTAGTCAAATATTTATCGATTTCTTGTTTTTAGTTTTAATTCATCAATTAAGTTAGTTAGATTATATATTTTAAATTAGTCGTCAATTAGTTAGTTCCATATTGGGTATTCAGTTTAGATTAAATTTAAATTTCCTATAACATATTTTATTCTTTGGTTGTTAGTTATTAATCTTATATTTAGTTTAATAGTTAGTTTTAGTTGATTCTTGTAATTCGGTTAACATTAGTTTCTTTCTTGTTAATTTGTTTTGCTATTTTGTCATTTAGTGCTTAGTTTGTTACATGTTAGTTCATAATGATTACATGTAGTTAGTTTGTTATTAGTAGTTAGATTCTTGCTTTTGTCTTTTTTCTTTAAAATAATATTAGATTTTTGTATAGTTTTTCTTGTGTTTTATCTTGTTTTGTGTGTTTTCTTTTGCAAGGAAATGGTTGATTGTGTGGTGAGCCCTCAAATGAGCCCCTAAAGAGCCCTCTGAGGCTCTCAAAAAGTCTCTTTGAGCCTCTTAGGGAGTCCTCAAGAATAAAAAGGTCAAAACATTTATCTTAGAATAAAGTATTAGTGCTCTTAAAGCAAGGGAAACAACTAAAGGCATCAAAAGGGATTAGAAGCTCAAGCATTGAAGACCTTTTTTTCTTTTATTTTTAGCTTAGGATTTATTTAATTTATTGGGTTTATAATAAGGCCACTTAATTATTTTTATTTGTTTAAGCCCTCCGCAGAGGGCCACACTCTTAGTTAATTAATTAATTAATTCTTTTATTTTCTAAGGAAATAAAAAGTAGATTAGTTTTCTGTGGACTACAAAGTGTTTCTCCCATTCCCTGAGATCGACCCGGACTCCACTACTCGTGCAAGCCAATTTTTATTATTTGGTGTCTGGCTTTCACACTGTTTTTATTAAAAATATTATTTTAAAAATCTATTTCATAAAAACTTACACCAGAAGGGGATAGGGAGTTACAAATGAGCCTCTATATAAGAAGCTTACACACTCTCAAACCCCACCATTTTATGAGAAAGAGAACTAGGAGGGGAGAGAGAGAGAGTGCATGAGGAAGAGAGAGTGTGAGCCATCAAACACGTAAACCCTTCCCTTTCTTTTCTGGTTTTTCATTTAAGAGAGAAAGACACTGGCAACCATGGTGGTTGTCAATGCTGATCAACATAAAAGAATGGTCAGCAACCGCAGGGGTTGCCGACACCAGTAGACGAGAGGGAGGAAGGGTGGGGCAGAGGGTTACTCTCTTCCTCAAACCATCAATCTCTATAATTGCCGGTAACAAAAAAAGAAAAGAAGGGGGACTAACTCTGTCTGAGTTGATCGAGATTGGGGGTGAGAGAGAGTTTTGCTCTCTGTCTCTGTTAATAAGCATACCAACTTAGTCTAAGTTTCCTAGACTGAGTTTGGTCACATTCGGGCAGAAGAGAGAGCCCCCGGACTCTCTGTCTCAACATGTGGAAGGTCTGGTTATATATAGACACTCCATTCTCTATATCTCAGTTTGGATGAAACCCAGACAGGGTCTGGTCTTATTTGAGGTGAGCAGTCTGTAGTTAGACTGACTTGGTCTGGGTCACTCAGACCGAGTCTCGTCAAGAGTGGAGTGAACTACTCTCTATATCAGCCTGCTAATAGACTGACTCAGTTTGGGAGAGACCAGATTGAGTCTGGTTGAGATTTGGGATGGCTCTTTGTCTCGGTACACCCAGACCGAGTCTGGTCATATATAGAATGAGACAGAGAACAACTGCCCTCTATCTTGGTCTACTAACAGGCTGACTCGATATGGATGAAACTAGACCAAGTCTGGTTAAGATAGAGGTGAGACAGAGAGCTAACACTCTCCATCTTGGCCCGGATGAGTCACGACCAGACGGACTTGGTCAGAATCAGACCAAGTCCGATGCTCCTGGGTGTTTGTTTGTACGCGAGTAGACGAACTCGGTCCAGTCAAACACGAGAGAGAGACAGAGAGACTTTTCTTTATGTCTCAGTCTGGGTTTAAACAAGACCGAGCTAGCCAAAATCCTTGAGGGTTCGCACGCAGACCAGTTCGGTTTGGGTGAGACCCAGACTGGGTATGATTGAAAAAAAATGAAATATATATATGGAAAAAAACCATGACAGTGACAGTCTTGGTTTCCTATCATGAATCGAGTTTGGGTTTGGGTCCAATTTGGACCAAACCTAGAATGGATAAGGTTTGGGTCCAGTTGGACCAAACCCAGTTTAGATCAGGTATTGGATCTAGTTGGATCAAATCTAGAATAGAGCAGGCTTGGGCCCAGTTCAATCCTAACCTAAATTGGATTGAGTTTGGGTCCAGTTGATACCAAACACCGAATGAACCGGGTCTAAATGAATCATACTGAATTTGGATCCAAGGTATGAAACAAATATTAGATCTCTGTTCAGTTTGAAATCCAAACTAGAAAAGATTGGATGTGGATCTAGTATAAAAAACAAAGACTAGATCTTTGTTCCAAGTCTAGTATGGACCCAAGTAGACTAGATCTGAGAGAAACTGAACCCATGTAGGTTCAACTAAGATTGAACCTAGACCAGACTAAGTCCAGGTTAGGTTAGGAAAACTAGGTAAATGATTTGTTGCATGTGATATCGAAAAAAATGAATGTTGGGCATTAAGGTTAAGGGGTAGAGTTCCAATTTTTAAGAACAGGGGTTTGTTCTGAGAAAGACATGCTTGTACCTTGAGAGGGGTCATCATGTCATGGCACAAATTATTATGATGTGTCTTTATGACAAATTGTTATTCTTGGAACTATTATTATGATTATATAATTATATGTTAAGCACTAGTTAGTGAATATACATTTAAACTGTGTAACACACTAACACTGGGAAAGAAAAAGAAATGAAATGAATAATGTACATAGGGTAACAACGCACGCAAAGAAAAAATGTTAGAAACTCTACCATGAAAGACATGGTCTAGGGTGGTGTGAGGTGTGTACACCCCATTAGAACTAAACATCTTGAGAAATTTCTAGGTAATTCTAAGGGGTTAAAACATAGCCTATTAAACACATATAGAAAGTAGCATGAACTACAAACCTTGGGGGCAGATCTAGCTTTTTAGACACCTTAGGGCAAGTATACCCCTTTGAGATCTTCGGCTAGCTACCAATGGACATATTGGGCTCTTCGGCTTGCAACCGGTAAGCAAATTTGTAGCAATTGAAAGTCCATAGTCTAGACCGGTTTGAAATATGTGGTTTATGGGTGGTTCATGTCTGACCAACATTTTAAACTCTGGAGTTGTCTACATAAATTGTTACGTCCTAGAAGACTATTTTCGAAATAGTCACTTAGTGTAGAGGACGACATTGAAAAATGTCTACTCTTCAAATAAGAAATGGTTTTATAAAGGATAATGAAACAGTAAAAGAGAAATAAAATATATAAACATGTGTACTTAGTTAGAAAACTAAATTAAAAATAAGAGCTTAGAGCTCACTATAGTTATAATTGTCTTATGCTTGCATTTATGAATGAAACTTTACTGAGTTTGACTCACCCCCACTTGGTTACAACGGCCGGATCGAAAAGTGCTACATCAAGAAAGCCGTGACTGGTAGACTTTGACTAGACTGCTGGTGATTTGAAGTACTATGGAGTACTTTGCATTTCTTTCTATTTTGATTCAGATTATGTAATATGAACCTTGTGTTTCATTGATAATGGAAGGTTATTATTAGTTTTAAATGGATGAGACCTTATTGTTATAAATGTATAAAAAAAAATTATGACTTGGTTTTTGAGGTTGTTTTGTTTTGGTAATTTTTCTTTGAGAATTAATGTCCACAAACCTAGGCTAGAGAGGCCCCAGTTTGGGTCATTACAAACTATTTGTTCTTAAAAAAGAAAGAATACTTAAAAAATGTAAAACTAAATTACAAAGAGTTACTGAATCAAAATAGGGGTGCACATCTTAAACGAAACTGTTGAAAAAAAAAAGGTTGATATGCACATCTGTCAAAGGGATACTTCACTTTTCTCTCGTGTCATGTCCCCTTGTATACTACTCTTGATAGGAAACCACATAAAAACAGGGTACCGTGTCCTTTGGAACATGTCCATGTGACAGGTTGTAATCTCCCCAAACTAAACTGCAAGAGCTGGAATCTAAATAGAATACACTAAAAAATAAAAGTGTTGTGCATAAATTGTTCGAAAACTTGGATTTCAAAGGCCACAAAAGCCAGGACAATGAACAAATTTGTCACTGCTTGAAGATGATCAACAATGTCCTTGCCTTGTTACTTGCTACATATCAGGAAATTGAATCACACCTTCATTCACGCTAAGAAAAGATGACAGTAAGATACATTTAAGGTAGTAAGATACAACTAAGGTTGCATGGTAGACAATAGAAGAACAATCTAAAAGTGAGCTCAGGTCATGTGCCATAGATCTGCACCTTAGGCCTGCACAAGTAAGAAACAAGGCTGACCTACCTACAGTCCTAGCTGGTGGATGGTCACTGGTTTGTAGAAAAAGTGGATCTCATAGAGGTGGAAACAACTGGATCAGGGGAAGTGCTTGGATGGTGACTAATTAATTGGAATAAAGGGCAGCTCCTGACCGGTTGGAATCCTAATGGACCCTGTCGAATTCAACAAACAAACCGTCATCAAGTCCCCGTGAACAACCCTTAACTGGACAAAGGTGTGAGCCTCTCTCTCTCTCTCTCTCTCTCTCTCTCTCTCTCTCTCTCTCTCTCTCTCTCTCTCTCTCTCCACTGAAATATGAAAACCACTGTGTGAACCACGATTTTCTTAATTTTTTTGTTTTCTCTTAAATCTAACCGTACAGATGTGATCTGTATACTTGGTTTTATATGGACCAGTTCTTGAATCATCAGATTATTATCCATAAACAATATTTTTTAAGGCTTTAAAATCAACGTCTCATAATCTTTAAAAATATTCAACATCCAAAAATCATATTTTTTCATTCAAAATATGCGATCCAACAATTGATTCCTAGCAAATTCACCATGCTTAACACATCTACATGGTTGGATTTGTGAAAAAAACATTGAAAATGCCTAATTCACACAGTAGTTATCATATTTATAGTTCTAATATTATAGCGACTATATATATATATATATATATGGATTGGTAATGGCACCATTATGTACAAATAAGTTTGGATCTCCTATGTGCAAGTAGTTTTGATCCAAATTGACCTCATGAATGGATTCAGGATGTTGTAAAATCCTACCTGTGTCATAATAGGATAATTCAAAAGCCGATCTCTTAACAGGTAAATCACATCTCTAAGGTTGATTTTATAAAAACACAACCAATAAAATAAAAATAAAATGAAAAAAAAGACGTTTTTGGGTCATGGGGATGACCAAATGTGGCCCATGTATATATATAGAAAGACCCATAACATCGAATGCCGGTAATGTTGGATGCACGTCAAACATGCCCACAATATTGATGTGCATGAATTAGCTCTTTGACCGTTGCTAGTGCTCTAGGCGAAAAACAGTTTTTAGCAGTTTAAAGACTGTTTTTTCATTTAACGTGTGCCCTGCGATCAGCGGCGGGCACCCATCTAACCTAACAGTGGAAGAAATGTCATCCACTGTTTATATATATATATATATATATATATATAATGATAGGTTGCTCCAAGAGTACCTACACTCATGTACTAAACATGGTTGTAGGTTGTATCTTCTCAGTTAAACCTTACAGATGTACTCAACATAGTTTATTTGATTGAAATCATGCTTTGGATCATGTTTTTCAGACATAAAAGTAAGATTTTTTAAATTATGAAACTTTGATACATTGTGATTGCGAGTTGTTGATTTTTAAAGGTCTTAAAAAGCATACATATATGCTATAAAGCACGTGTTTTCTGCTAAATAATGTTTATAGATCATATTTATAGAGTCTGATCAACTAAAAAAGTTTAAGAAATTTGGAAATCCAAAACTTCTATTATTTACCACCGAGGTGGCATCCCATGTGGTAAGATGAGTCATGTGTCAAGCTAAAGGCTGAGGTTCTAATCCCCCTGCCACATGGGGCTTAAGAGATATCTGGTAGGGGTTTGCCTAACCCCAACTTGCTTATAAAAAAAGGCTTCTATTCTATCATATGGGAGTAGGTACTTTGGGAGCATCGTGTGATTACCATATATATATATATATATATGAGTAATGCATTTCGCAGGCTCCTTTTTCGTTGGGTCATATTAGGCTCATTCCAAAAACGTAGTTTTAAGTAACTTTTCTCACATCTAACACAATATATGTGATCTAAAGGTTTTGTTTAGTGGGAACTGACCAGTATACAGGTTTTTTCATTGATCCAAAATCAATGGCAACAAAGGTACTAGTTTTCCGGTCTCATAAAAACATAATTTTTTCATCAAAAAAACATGATCCAAAAGTCAATTCCCACTAAATTGAGCATGCTAAACACATCTAACAGTTCAGATCTATCATAAAATACTTAAAACCTGTGGGGCAGAATGAGAGCATGATTGATTTGCTATAAATAAACACTTGGATCATGAATTTTGGATAGAAAAAATGGTATTTGGAGCTTAAAAAATTTATGAAAATTGTACCGCCACTGATTTTGGAACTTATAAAAACCTAAAGGGATCATAATCAAATGCTCCAAGAACTTAATTATTGGTATAAAAACAAGCATATAGATCACCTATGTTCGGTCAGAATTTTGAAAAAAATACCAAAAATCTAATAAAACGTGTATTGAAGAGGTTTGAAATGGTTTTTCATTGGAGAGGTTTTCATTTCCCTATATATATAAGGCAACTCTGTTGATACTTAGGTTCTGTTTGAGAGCCGACCATTGGAGGCCACTGGCGTGGATGCTGTTGATTCCATATGACGCTGTTTGGAAGAGTGGAAAACTGGTGGGGGAGGGTGTTGAGATAGCAAATACCGACTCCAAATCCATGAAGGGACTGCCTTAGGAGGTGGTAATTATCACTTACCACCCCGACTCCATCTCCAACGTACTCTCCTACCTCCCTTTTAATTCTCCGATGGCCATGTTGGTGGCCGCAGAGAGCACTCTATCTCTGTTTTTTTTTTTGCCAGAAAAGGACCTGATTTTATCCTTTTTCAGGACAGTATCTGTCAACGTGTTTAGACAAAAAAAAAAGGGAGGGGGGGGGGGCTTGTATCATCTCTCTCTCTGTTATTTTGGCTGGACTCGATTACTTCTTGGCAGGAAAAGACATAATACTTGGACCATAGCGCAAAGAATGGTCCAAAATCTAAATACACCAATACCATGCTAAGAATGTTTGCTTTGGAGCCAATGGCATTTGCAAAATCTGAGTTTCAAATTGATAACCCAAACAGCTGATGATGGATTTCTAAAAGCCTTAGCCGGAAATTTTGGGTTGCACCCAAACGGGCCACCTTTCAAATCCACAGTGCTTGTGGGTTTCCTAGTTGCTGCTTATCTAGCTATCTCCGACCTCTGGCTCCCAAACAGAGCCTTATTCCTTGTTCTCACCTCTCTCTCTTCTCTACGTAAAATCTATAAAACGCGTCTTAAAATCTCTATAAATAAAGTGGTATGCCATTCTTCGCTCTCCGCAAAATCTCTCAAAAAGTCAAAATGCTTCCGTATGTTGTATTTTCTACTTTCTCTCTCTAGACGGCGGAAAATCCCCATCGTCACTCCCTCTTTTATGTTTGAATCTCTGCACGTCTTAAAATCTTTGTGCTCAGTCGTCATCCTTTTTTCTTCTCTCTCTCTCTCCAAAACCACTCTTCCTCGAATATCTCTCTCTCCAAAACCACCCTTCCTCGAATCTTTGGCTCTCTCTCACTGTGAACCCTTGATACCCCGCCTCTCCCTCACCCTTTGTCCCGTCCCCTACCATCGATCATCTCTAAACGATCTCCCAAGCACAAACCCCTTTCTTCTGATGGCGCTACGCGCTTAATTTGATGGCCACATCCCCACCACCAATCTTCTCCTCCTTCGCCCTCCCTCCACTTCCCTTCAGGCCTCCATCGGACCCGGAAGTCGCCGCCGCTCAACAACTCGTCCAGCTTAGCGGCGATGCCGACCCCACCACCACCCGCGAGATCTCAAAGGGAGACGCCGCTGCTGCTGCTCCGGAGCTCGCTCGTCGGAAACGCCGGGTTGCGTCGATTGCCTCTATCTATGCTCGGACCAAGCCGTTGAAGGCCCAGAGAGTCGACTTCTGAATTTCTGATCCCCCTCCTTAATTTTTGCCTTCCTCCTCCTTTGTGAACATCTCCAAGAAGGAAGCGGTTGTGTCCCCTTCGATTCCGGCCGTCGGAGAAGCATCCGAGCCATCGGATTCCGGCCATAGAGTTCGTCGTGGCGTTGGGATCTTTCTTCTGTACAGAACCTAGACGTGATGCGCACCATGGAAAGATGTTGGTATTTACCTCTCTCTCTCTCTTTCTCTCGCTCGCTTGTATAGAGCCGAGACATAATACGCGTTCATGTAATGGAAAGATATTGCTCTCTCTCTCTCTCTCTCTCTCTCTCTCTCTCTCTCTCTCTCTCTCTCTCTCTCTCTCTCTCTCTCTCTCTCTCTCTCTCGGTATTGTTGTCTTGATTTCTGATGGCAATAGAGCCACTCTGTGTTTGTGTCTGTGCTTTTGGGAAAAATTGGTTTCCTTGGGTATACCCACCAAAACCTCTGAACCAGAAACCATTCCTTTTTAGATTTCAGGCCGTGTATAGATAGGATGGAATTTGTTTTCTTCGGTAGAGTGGAGGTAAAAGTTGGTAGAACTACAAATTACAGTGGCCACTTATTAAGACGAGGTTATATATTATTTCCAATTTCCCACCACCTTGGAGGCAAAGACGTGGTGCGCGGTCTGGTTGGCTAATGGGTTCTGTATAACTTGCTTCTGTGATTGAACCATATTTCTGCATTTTATGCGACTACTTAATTCTTTCTGATCTGAGCATATTGGGTTACTTAGGAGGAACTGGTTGAATTTTCATTTAGGTTTGTTCTATTATCGAATTGGTCACCAAGAATATTATATCATGATAGATTTTTACTTTTAATTTAGAAACAGTGGAAGGAAAAATGAGCTCATCTACACACTAAACTATTCTTTTTTATTTGAGAGTATTGGGTTCACCAACATTACATAGTGATAACCTTCTACTTAAAAAAATGTGACAAGAACAATAAGCTCATCTACAAGCTATAAACTTGCCTTCTTTCAAAACAAAGTATAAACTTGCTGCGCACGCGTATGCACACAAGCATTCATGCACACCACGTGCATTTTGAATACATCTGACTGCACGTCATATGCATTTATCATGGTTCATTTACTTTAGAACATGTTTTAACGGATAAATTTAGATATCAAAATAGACTTCAAGAATGATCCAAATGCACGAAGTTATAAATATCAAAAGAAGCCATCTTACCTATAAATTGTTAGTTGTTTGTACCACTAAATGAGCTGTGTTTGGTCACTGTGTCTATCTGGTAAAATCTCTTCTGAAAATGCATCAGCAGGTGAGATTACAGTAATTAGTATGATATGCATGTGAGAGAGAGAGAGCATATTCTTCATACCAGAAGCAATAGAGTTGTCCGGTGCTGCAGCACAACAGTCCATCTCGCAAATCATAGTAATGGGAGCAGGAACTAAAAAGATTTTATATGCCAAAAGAGCATAACATGAAAAAACGAGCCATATATGGTTAAATTTTGTTTGGATAATCCAAGGGAAAACACATTGACTGAAATCCGGTTGGTAAAACCTTTTGAGATTTCCCTGTCCACCAGGGCAGAAGAACGCCACCTGTGGGTTTCGAACTTGTGGCATCCTGCCACAAGTTATCCCTACTAGATGAGCAGATCCTTAGTGGGCATGGTTAATGTTTGCTAACACGAAAAAAGATTATAAAAGAGGGAAAACATGAAAAAAGAGGGATGTTCCGACGGTTTACCTACATTGTAACTTAAAAAACTTGTAAAAAGAGACATATATCACTACAAGAAAAACTCCAATTAATGACGAATTTTTTTTGTCGCCCATTAGCGACAAAATAGCGAGAGAAAAATATTTGTCGCTGACATTCGAATTATTTATGGAATTAGCGACAAAAATTATTTCATCGTGCATCCATCGCTAACTAGCGACGGCTTAGCGATGTACAAATTTTGTCTCAAACTTCGTCGCAAATTAGCGACGACTCAGCAAAAAAAAAATTTGTCGCTATTCGGTCGTACATTTGTGACGACGTAGGCGACGAAATTTGGCCGTCGCTAATCCGTCGTTAAATTTTTCGTTTTCAAATTCATATATATATATATATATATATATATATATATATATATATATATATATATATATATATATATATATATATATATATATTGTCAAATTCATAAGTATTTCTGCATACTTTCTAATTGATTTTTTTATCATTTAACCTTGCAGGAAGATGAAAAAGGAGGCATTGTGCCTTAAAAGGATGTGTTTGTTGAAACACATAAATGTAAGAGCACGGGAGAGTTCATATCAAAAAAGGCGAGAGCAACAATGGTATGTATTTATTGTATTAATAAACATTGTAATATACAAGTTATCATGAATTACATTATCATAAATATTGTAATTCTTAATTATTAATTCATACTGTAATCATTACTTTGTAGGAGTCGTACGAGCAGCATATAGTAGAGCGATATGGCGATGACTCCACTCAGCATCTGCCTTTTGATCCTGCAGCATGGGTGACTGCAACTAGTGAACCCAAAAAGGGTCGTGTATTCGGGTTTGGGATTAATATAAACACTTCACCAGTCGTTGCCTCCTGCGGCCAGGGCTCTCAGAGTTCTCCTGAAGCATCAACTCCTACCATCTGATTGACTCTGTTATTTCTTGGGATGGTGTTCGTCAACTTCTTCAGGACACAATGCGTGACTTTTTACATGAAGTCATTCTCAACCTTATCCATAATGAGTTGTGTAACTTTTTTTGGGATAGGAGAACTTCATCTGCATTAAACATGAGCTCTGGTGCCCGTCAGGTACAAATTTTCATGTCATTTGTTTCATGTCGTTAGATTTCAAGCTAGTATATGCATGATTGAATACATATATGCATGATTGAATCACTATGAATTTTTTTGACACCTTTAGAACACATATATGCAAGATTGAATCACTATATAATTTTATGACAGCCTTAGAACACACATATGCATGATTGAATCACTATGATTTTTTTTTACAACCATACAACACATATATGCATGATTGAATCACCATAAAAAATTTATGACAGCCTTAGAACACATATAAGCATGATTTCATCACTATGACTTTTTTTTGACAACCTTAGAACACATATAAGCATGATTTCATCACTATGAAATTTTTTAACTGCCTTATAACACATATATGCAATATTGAATCACTATGAAAGTTTTTTGACAACCTTAGAACACATATATGAATGATTGAATCACTATGAAAGTTTTTTGACAACCTTAGAACATATATAAGCATGATTGAATAACTATGAAAGTTTTTTGACAACCTTAGAACACATATAAGCATGATTTCATCACTATAAAAATTTTTTGACAGCCTTAGAACACATATAAGCATGATTTTATCACTATGAAATTTTGGACTGCATTATAACACATATATGCATGATTGAATCACTATGAAAGTTTTTTGACAACCTTAGAATACATATAAGTATGATTTCATCACTATGAATTTTTTTGACTGCCTTGTAACACATATATGCATGATTGAATCACTATGAAATTTTTTGACTGCCTTATAACACATATATGTATGAATGAATCACTATGAAAGTTTTTTGACAACCTTAGAACACATATAAGAATGATTTCATCACTATGAAATTTTTTGACTGCCTTATAACACATATATGCATGATTGAATCGCTATGAAAGTTTTTTGACAACCTTAGAACACATATAAGTATGATTTCATCACTATGAAATTTTTTTGACACCTTTAGAAGATATATATGCATGATTGAATCACTATACAATTTTTATGACAGCCTTAGAACACATATATGCATGATTGAATCACTATGAATTTTATTTGACAACCTAAGAACACATATATGCATGATTAAATCACTATGAAATTTTTATGACAACCTTAGAACACATATATGCATGATTGAATCACTATAAAAAAATTTGATACCTTTTGAACACATATATGCATGATTGAATCACTATAAAATTGTTATGATACCCTTAGAACAAATATATGCATGATTGAATCACTATGATTTTTTTTGACAACCTTGAAACACATATATGCATGATTGAATCACTATGTAATTTTTTTGACAACCTTAAAACACATATATGCATGATCGAATCACTATGAACTTTACTTTTCTTGACAGCCTTAGAACACATATATGCATGATTGAATCACTATGAATTTTTGTTGTCTGACTTAGAACAAATATATAATTGATTGAATCAGTATGAAATTTTTTTGACTGCCTTAGAACACATATATGCATGATTGAATCACTATAATTTTTTTTTTACAACCATAGAACACATATATGCATGATTGAATCACTATGAAATTTTTTTTATTGCCTTATAACACATATATGCATGATTGAATCACTATGAAATTTTTTTGACAACCATTGAATTTTGTTAATGTCCTTCACTTTATAGTTAGTCTATGTGTCATTCAGCTATGTTATTTTGATTGCATTAGATTAGGTGCATTGCATATAATTTATTTCATTATATTTTGTTTACCAATACTAACATTTTGGTTCTCTTGTAGGATGCTGGAGATGATCAGCGTAGAGGAGCTGATGGAGACATGGATGAAGGGGCAGATCGAGACAATGAAGAGGATGATGCTACAAATCTTTGCGAGGATTAAATTCATGTGTTGAATTTGTTTCACGTACTTGTTGTTTCAAACGAAACTCTTTGTATATGTTCACTTGTAACTAATTAGAACTTGGCGAGGATTATACTGGGTTGTTAAATTTGTTTCACTATATATTTTTTATGTGTACTTTGTTTTTTATACACAGGTTATATAAATTGTATAACAAGAAAATTTTTCTCGATATTTATATTTCAAACATTTTTTTTTAAATTTGTGACGGATATTATCCCTCGCTAATATCTGCCACCAATTTAGCGACGGATTAGGGATGAATATTTATCTATCTCAAAAATTAAATCAGTCAATGTTTTGTAACAGAATATAATCCATCGCTAAATTTGTGATGGATATTAGATACAGATACGTATTTGTCATTAAATTTTAGTGACGAATATGTATATGTCATAAAATCAAATCAATCCTTATTTAGCGATGAATTAGCGACATATCATGACATTCGCTAATCTGTCGTGAATTAGTGATGGAAGTAGTGACAGATCAGTTTTGTCGCTAATTAGTGACCAGAAAATTATGACGGACGCTATCCATCGCTACGCCATTGCCAATCCATCGCTAAACAGTTTAGCGACAGAATTATGATGGATTAGCGTCGGATAGCGTCTGTCGCTAATCCACAAAATTCTTGTAGTGGTACTTAAATTGTTGACTTAAGCTAAAATATTTTTTATATAATTTACAAATGTTGGTCATGTTTTATAATTTTTTATGTAATTTACTGTGTTGTTATGTGTTAATCCTTGTATGAGTACATGTAGGTTTGGTTATGAGAGCATATATCTGTTGGAAGACAACTGAGAGGTCAGGTTGTCCATGAATTTCCACGTCTTGCAATGTAGACACAAAATATCAATGAAGTGAGCAATAATCCTGAAGAGGTTCATCGGTCTAACCATTACTTATCAGATATTCATATGTCATTCGGGCAAACCAGTGCATCCCACACTGAGGAAATATATACCCGACCCCATTTAATATTCCCCAACATGGTCAAAACTGTGGGGTCCTGTGACCTTAAGTTTTATTCATATGCATGCTTGACTCTACTCTCGGCATCTGCGACCATCACGAGCACCTCACCTCTTTCGGGTTGACATAAAACTCTGGCTCTTCGACCCTTATGAGTCTAGTTGTGCAACAATATTTTTCATGAGCATGCATATGACACAATCTCAACGGATCGATTGCTCAGTGTATATCACTGCAATGAGCACTTGACCTCATAGAAGGAAGTCTTATCATTATATGGGTTGTGACCAGTACTTCAAAAAATTACAAAAGTTGAATAGGGCAGATGTAAGTATGTTTTTTTATTAACATGTCATATGTGTTTTGAAGTAATGCAATATAAGACTAACCATGAATAAAACTTACGTAGGTAAAGTGATGCTCCTATGAAGATGTGGGTGAGGAGGAGGAGAACAGAGATGTCATTGTGCAAGTAAAGGCTATGGGAAGGAAGGACATTTGGTTGTACAACATGAATGAAGTGGAGTGCTAAATGACCAACTAAGTAGTCTGGCAATTTGGTTTTAACAATGAACTAATCGCCCTGGCGTAGTTAGCAAAATTATCCTGATGACAATCAAGGATAAGTCAAAGAATTACCCCACCCTATTCCAATTGGAACTTGCAGACGGGTGTGAGGATTGACAAGACATTTGCTTGTCCTCTATGGTAGTTGTCGGTGATGACGATCCTATACCATCTCATCATGATGCAGACTGTCCCTTTGAAAGGAGATCTAAGGAGGAGGAGGAGGAGAAGAAAATAGAGGAGCAGAAAAAATGCAAATGGAGTGGATACTTAGTTGACTCTTGTGCTGGCAGAGATTAGGCCACTAAAGGATACACTTATTGCAAAGGAGGCTGAAATCAATGTACTTAAGAAAACACTTGCTATAATATCTCCGCCATTATACAACATCAAATTGTGATCATAGAAAACTAGGATAAGGTGAACAAGCAGCTATAAGAATGACTAAGGGATCTAGGGTAGTGATTTATGTTTTTAATTGTTTTATAAATCATTGAAATGAAGTTGTAATTGATTTTATGTTTAACGATTTAACTAGTTTGTATACCAAGCTTTTAGCCCTCACACCTATCATTTTGAGGTTAGAGTTTAAAAAACAATTTATAGTTTGTTTATGCGATGTTTTTACATTTTTTATGCGAAGTAACTCAAGTATTTGTGAGGTTTTGAGGTTCAAGTTTAAAAAAAAAATCATATATTTTTATGTGAAGTAACTTAGGTATTTGAGTAGTTTATCTGTTCGGGTTTAAAAAAAAGTTTGCAGATTTATTATTCAAAGTTATTATATTTTTTAAATAGAGTAACTCAAGTATTTGTGAGGTTTTGAGGATTGAGTTTTAAAAAACTTTTACAATTTGTTCATGCAAAGTTATTATATGTTTTATTTGAGGTAACTCCGGTATTTACAAGGTTTTAAGATACGAGTTTAAAAAAAAATTGTAGATTTGTTATGCAAAGTTATTATATTTTTTATGTGAAGTATCTCAGGTATTTGCACAGTTTGTTGGTTCAAGTTTAAATAAAGGTTCATATATTTATTATGCAAAGTTATTATATTTTTTATGCGAAGTAACTCAAGTATTTGCAAGGTTTTTATGTTCGAGTTTAAAAGAAAATTCATAGATTTTTTATGCAAACTTATTACATTTTTTATGCAAAGTAACTTAGGTATTTGTGCAGTTTGTTGGTTCGAGTTTAAAAGAAAGTTTGAAGATTTATTATGCGAAGTTATTACATTTTTTATGCAAGTAACTCAACTATTTATGAGGTTTTGAGGTTCGAGTGAAAAAAAATTATAGTTTTTTTATGCAAAGTTACTTAATTTTTTATGCAAAGTAACTAAAGTATTTACGAGGTTTTAAGATTCGAGTTTAACAAAAATTGTAGATCTTTTATGTGAAGCTATTACACTTTTTATGTGAAGTAACTCAGGTATTTGTGTAGTTTGTCGGTTCAAGTTTAAAAAAAAAGTTTGTAGATTTATTATGCAAAATTATTATATTTTTTATGCGAAGTAACTCAAGTATTTGAGAGATTTTGAGGTTTTAGTTTAAAAGAAAATTTGCAATTTATTTATGCAAAGTTATTACATTTCTTATGCAAAGTAACTAAAGTATTTATGAGGTTTGAGTTTAAAGAAAAATTTATAGATTTTTTATGAGAAGTTATTATATTTTTTATAAGAAGTAATTCAGATATTTACGAAGTTTGTCGTTTCAAGTTTAAAATAAACTTTGCAAATTTTTATACGAAATTATTACATTTTTTATGTGAAGCAACTCAAGTATTTAGGTAGTTTGTCAGTTCAAGTTTAAAAAAAAAATTGCAATTTTTTTCTGTGTATTTATGTATTTTTTATGCAAAGTAACTCAAGTATTTGCGAGTTTTTGAGGTTCGAGTTTAAAAAAAAATTACAAGAACTTAAAAAATATCATAAAATCTATCAAATTTAAATTTAAAATATCATCTAGAAATTAAATAACATCCATACATTCACTATTTACTTTATCTCAATGTCTCCATCTAAAAATATTATCAAATTTGTCTCATAGTTTGTCATTATTCTCCTCCTCAATCATCAACTTTTTCTTTTTCTTTTTCTTTTTCTTTTTCTTTTTCTTTTTTGTTTCGAACATTGTTGCTCCCTTTTGTGTGAATCTTACTATCGAAGCTTCGATTTGCACTTTCTTTGCCTTTGCCTACCATAGAGCTTTCATTCGCACTACCTTTGTCACCAGCAGAGCGTGTTATTTTAGCGATGTCAATAGCTCTACCTTTTCCGCTGGCTACGCTACTGTGGTTTCATATAGTGCAGTAATGTTTGATCCTACTGGCTACGCTATTATGGTTTTTGCTACCTTTTCTACTTTCGTCGCTGCCTTTTTCATTTCGGCTACTTTTGTCAACTCGAATTTCCTAACTTACTTATAGTAAGCGATCATTTATTTTTTGTCCTTCGTGATATCAGCCTTACAAAAGGGTTTATGTTCATTATAAAACAACTACCATCCTTTCGATGCTCATCACAAACAAAAACATTTAAACACATACTTGTGTAAAATTCTCCTATGCACTTTGTTCAAAGTGACACATAAGCGATCATAAAACGACCACAGTTTTTCCTTTAACAATCATAAGCCAAGTTAACAATATGTAAAAAAAGTTAAATGAATTAACAAACATATAAGCAAAGTACTTACTCGTTATCTTGTTAAGGGATATCATCCGCAATTGTGATCATTCAATCGGTAAAATAGTATGAGAAAGTACAACAAAATATTAAACTTGTTAAACCTATTGAGTACGAGAAAGCAATTTCATTATTATTAACTAGGTAACAATAAATTACTGTGTTGATGACGTTATCAACTACCCACGTTGTAGTGCAAAGTAAATTGTACAATATAAACTCGTTCACTTTGAGATCCATTTGCCAAAGAACCCAATGATTGTTGTTGCAGTTGGTAGGAAATAAAAGCTGCAAAATAAATTGAGATTAAAATATAACATAGGCACCAAGAATTTAAGTTTGAAAATTATGCAACAATGTTATAAATTGCTACCTTGTCAACTTCAAACCAAATGTAAGGCAAGGATTCGTCGTCCAAGCATGTAATTGCCCCCTCTTTATGCCTGGGAGTTGTGAGCAATTGATGTGATCAGTCAATGCATACATGTTAGTTTTTTTATTTTTAGTAGTAATACAATGACAACAAAAGATTGTGCTTACCCACAAAGAAATAAAGAGTAAGGTAATCATCTTTGGCTGGTTTTCTCTTTTTCTCATGAGGCGATTGTGTTTTTCTTTAAGTTTTTCTATGAATCTTGCTAAATACTACATATGTGGTGCATGCATGTTATATTCAAATGAGTACACATACAAAAAAATAAACAAAATGCAACCTTTACGCTTACATCACTTGTAATCTAAGTTTCTTCGTCAAAATCAAATTATTTTTTCCCCTGCCTGTCGCTTGCACATCATGTACCTCGGGTATAACAGCTGGCATTGGGGATGGGGCTTTATAAGGTTGACATTCGCCACGTATGCCTTTCCCTTGTGTTGTTCTTGTACTCATTGTGAACTACCTAAGATATGCATACAACATATAAGACATTAGAGTTATTCATTAATAAAGACTACATAAATGCAGAGAAACAAAATTCATTAAAGAAAAAACTAACGCATACAGATGGCACAATAAACTAAAGAATAAACGTACAATTTAATGTGTTTTTGCCTGTTGTGGGGAAGCTCACCACATATACTACACTTGTATGGCATAATATCCTTGTTTGTTATCCATCTCTTCTTCTTAGGGCACCTTAGTTTAGGACCCACGTTTGGTGGTAAGAGAAAAATAAGGTTCGGAGGAGCGACATGTGACACATTATCCGCCATCGACATGAATGGATAGCTATTATATACAGTGCAATATGAATCAATAGTGTATAGCTTATCGCAATATTCATCTGCTTGGTTGCCTTCATACAAAAATGCATGTGATCACATGTTTGCCCATAATCTCGCTAACTTGCCACTCTCTACAATTGCACTCTTGATTAACAATACAACCAAAATCTCGATCGCGAACTTCATATCGGTGCTCGAGGCAATGCACTACTTGTACACGCACCCTTTGTGCATCTTTCTTAAATTTCTCGAGCTTTTCTTTTATGTTGGGTACCACAACAATTCCTGACATATTCTGCCCAGCATTCATTCGTTTCATCAACATGAGACAAAGCTTTTCAATAAGAGGATTAAAGGGTTTGTCACGTATTATGAAAATCCATGCATTGAAGTTTGCCACTACATTAGAGGAAGAATGTCACAGGCTCATTGAAATTACAGGAAAAGCCGCCAGAGATAAGAAAAACTAAAAAATTGTGTGAAGGGGATTTTGGGGATCACAGGTTGGCGACCACAAAGAAACCTAGATTTTGTTCTTAAAAAGATGCAAAAATTTTGAGATGTTGGTATCGGGTCAAAAATAACCCTAATCTAGACTTTGTATCAGCATCTCAAATGCAGAAAAAGGGTGCATGTTATAAATTTTAAAGGACATTTGCATATTTTTTATGCGATATTTTATTTTTTATGCAAAGTAACTCTGGTATTTGTGTAATTTTTCAGTTCAACTTTAAAAAAGAAATTTGCAGATTTTTTATGAAAATTTAGAAATTTTTTATGCGAAGTAACTCAGGTATTTGCGATATTTAGAGGTTCAAGTTTAAAAAAAATTTGTTCGCACATATTTTATGCGATGTTATTACATTTTTTGTATGAGGCAACTCAAGTATTTGTGAGGTTTGTTGGTTCGAGTTAAAAAAAAATAATTTTTATACGACATTATTACAAATTTTTATATGAGGTAACTCAAATACTTGTGATGTTTGTCAATTAGAGTTAAAAAAATATATAGATTTTGTATGCATTGTTATTATATTTTTTATGTGAGGCAACTCAAGTATTTGTGATGTTTGTTGGTTTGAGTTGAAAAATATTCCTAATTTTATGCAAATTTAAGAATTTTTTATACAAAGTAATGTAAGTATTTGCGATGTTTATCGGTTCTAGTTTAAAAAAAAGTTCGCTCGCACTTATTTTATGCAAAATTGATAATTTTTTAATGCACAGTAACTCAGATATTTGCGAGGTTAGAGTTTTCGATAGAGACAAACAAATTTCGCTTATGGAGAAAATTCGCACAAAAAATGATAGGTGTGAGAGCTAAAAAGGTCATAAAAATAACATTATTTACAATTTTGAACCACAGACAAATTTGATAATTTTGAAGGCATTTAAAGACGCATGCCATTTTTGCTGTACAGTATGTTTATTTTTCGAAAATTAAATATTTATATATATTGTGTTATTTTTTGGTATTTGAAATGCCAAATAAAAGTGTGGGATCCTTAAAAAAGGAACATTTTTTTTAGCAAACATGGAAAGAAAAAAGAATTTAATTTTTCTCTAGCATAACAAAGTCATATCAATGTTAAATTTTCTATCTTTTAAGAATGAACACTTTTCTTTAGTCACACCAGAGGGATGAGCATCACAGCTAAGAATCCAAGAACTGTGAATGTTGGTCACCAAGTCATTGTTGTAAGAACTTTCAAAAGATTCAAGGCAAATTCATTTCTAAAGTTAGAATCACAATCACGCAATTTGCACTTTCTTGTGTTTGGCTACACCTGAGAAAAGCTAAATTACAACACAAAGCCTATAAATAAAACCCAGGCTTGAGCAAAGATGAAATGTTTAAAAAAAAAAGACAAACCAAACAAACTATTCCAGACGCTCATGGAAACCGTCGACATTATTGGAAGGGATGATGGCTTGCAGGGCACGCCTCCCTCCCTTGCCTTGGGTCGCCGTCTCGTTCTTCCCTTTCACCCGACTCTTCGACCTCATCCTCAGACTCGGCGTGTTCTCCTTCCACCCCTCGTCGCTCCTCCACCTCGCCGGCGAAATCAGCCTTTCTGCGCCGATCGTCGACTTCTTCACCGTCGGAACGGCAGGCGAAGTCGAATTCCCGACAGGAACCGTAGTTTCTGGTTCAGTTGGTGCCGGATCCGCAGCTAGTGTTTTATTGCCGTCTGGTCTCACCGGAGAAATAGCGTCTCCGGCAGGAGACAGAGAGAACTCGGGGTAAGGTACCGGCGGACGTACCGAAACCGTAGTTTCTGGTTCGTTTTCCGCTGAATCCGCAGCTGGTGCTTCGGTGCCGTCTGCGGTCCCTTCGTCTGCTGATCTCACCGGAGAAATAGCATCTCCGGCCGGATCCAGAGAGGTCTCTGGGAGAGGTGCCGAGATCTTCAGGGAGATCATCAATAGATTGCAGATCTCATCGATGTTGTCTGTTCCGAATGGTGATCCTCCCGAATCGGTCTCTAGGGCATCGAATTGAGCTATTTCTTCATCTTGTATTCCTTCTTCGAATAATTTAGATAGATAGCTCAGTCGATGGGCATCATCATTATCTTCTCTCTGCTCCATCTTTTCGGTACGTTCTACTGCGTTGGCATGATTTACTGTTTCCATGTCGAGGCGATCCTCCTTGCTGTCAGCTTCCGGATCATTCTCTGCTGAAGTAGCAAGCACGTAAAGATCGTCTCCGAAAATTAGGTACATACATTGCATAACAACAATATGATTACTTAAATTGCATACTCGGAAGGAACAAAATAAAGTTTTCTTGGCGCCCTTTTCCGGTTGAAAAAATTGTATTTAGATTTTCAGACTTCATATTAACAAATCATAATATTCGACCGAGGAACATGTGCTGGAATTACATGGAAAGTTTCTGAAGAGTGCCCAAAAGATTCTGATTATTTTGAGAAAGCTGTTCAATGATTTCCAAAAGAGTACTACCAAAAGTTTAGAACTAAAAGTATGTAGGACCAAACCGCAAACTAGGCATTTAGGCATTTATTTGATATAGAAAAAACAAAATAACGGCCGGGGCCTAATGAAAAGAAAAAAAATTGTACCATTATTGAAATAACAGATGCTATTTGGTGTTGTGAATTCAAAGAAATTGTAGAATAATAGTGCAAAAAATTTCCATATATCGAATTTCTGCACTGACCTTGAATCAATGCTGCATCAGCCATGCATATTGTGGTGCCATCATCCCTCAACTGATAGAACTGCTGTGACTTAGGTGGTTCTTCATACTTTTGATCATTGCCAATATCCTCAATGTCCTTTGAGAAATCTACTGCCTTTCTCTGATCATCAACAACTTCTAAACTAGCCATGATGGTCCTGTTCAGCTGTACTGCTTCTTCAGTGCCCTCTTCATCAGCACTTACTGTGAGCTCGATCTTGCTTATGTTTATGCAATCCTCATGGTGTCCATTGCCTGTCTTTTTTATGTTTTCTTCATGGATTAGAATTGCATCTTCAGGGCTGAGATTCTGTGAAGTGCTCTTGGGAGTTTCATTCTTATCCTGAGCTCCTATAGAATCGTGCTGATTGTGCTCTTCAAGAGCAAACTGGTTGACTTGTTTGACACTTTCAACCGTATGATCATCGAGCCCTGGCACTCTGGGAGCACTTTGAGCACTCTCAACTTCTTCAAGCTCTTCGCTGATTGCAAGATCGAGCTTCTGTCTGCAACATTGAGAAATTCCATCGGCACATTCTTGATGTTCTTGAACTTGCATAATTTTTTGTACTAGGGTGCAGCCATTGCTTTCATCCATGTTAACCTCCTCTATAATGGGTACGGCATTCCCATCATCTGCCATAACTGCACATAGGGCAATGGAATTGTTATTGTCAATGGCTTCAGGAACAGATTCACAAATTTCTTTCATCAGATTGCAATATTCGGCTCCCTCTAGAGCAATCTTTTCAGTATCCGGTTGAGCCTCTAGAGTCCCGTTCTGGGTTGTGGAATTGATCCTTTCTTGACCGACTTTTTTGGCCTCTTCACAGTTTCTGTATTCCTTTTCACAGCTGGTTTCGGAGATGGATATACTGATATAATCATCCTCTGCGACACCATCACGTTCAGCATCATGTGCTTCTGAAGTGCACTGAGGACCTCTGTACGCATGATTATCAAGATCAGCTGTTCTGATTTCTCTCTGGATGGATGGCTTTTTATCATGCTCCTGATCAGACTCTTCCTGTACTGTTTCAACATCTTGTTCGGTGTCTGCAACTTCCTGATAAAGTGTAAGAGTTTCACCTCCATCATCAACTTCATCTAAGTAGTTGATACAACCAGAATTTTTTTCGACATTGGCTCCATTAATTTCATCTGCCAAGTGTTCATCCCAGCTCATGTCAAAGAAATCATAAATTTTGATTTCTTCATTATCTGAAGAAGAGCCCGTAGACTTTTTAACTTCTGAAACTTCATGAGTGTGCTCCTCAGAAGTGTACCCATTCTCATTCTGATGCTCTTCCGGAACAGCCTCAGCAGGTGGAACAGATTCAGTAACATCTTCAACACTGTCTGAAGTTGGCAACACCGAAGGACCCATGATGAGCTCATTTGCTTGGCGCAGACTCTCACCCAAAATGCTTTGAGCAAGGTCATTAGAGATTGAATATTTGTTATCCTTGTGATAGTCCAAATCTTCTTGGCCATTTTCTTTTGTACTTCTCTCCTCAGCCATAAATCTCTCTTCCAGTTTGTTCATCACTGAACTCTCTTCACTCACAATAGGTTCACACTCTTTTGAAACAGGATTAGCACTTTGTTCCATCATGTGATGTCCCCCAAAAGGCCCAACCTTGCACCCCTGACGGAGATTATTCTCTGCAGCGTTCATGGCACCTCCTCCAAACTCATGACACATCCCAGTATCAACTATTTCACAGGCCAAACCTTTGATGAGATAATTTCCTTCCTCCTGTTTCTTGAAGCTAGAAACTTTAGAGGTTTCAGAAGTCAATTCTAGTATATGAAAACTTTCAGGAGAACCAGCTTGACTGCTTAGTGGACAAGCTGCAGAGATAAACTGATCCATTTCTTGCACTGTTCCTGCACATTCATAACGCCCAAAAGAACAAAGATTAGTACGCCATGAAAATTCCGAAACCTGCCTTCAATGGATTGCAAATGGGAAAATAAACAGCAAATAGAGGTTACTGAAGCAAAAAAAATTAAGATTCTCGATAATTAATATAGAAGTGCCTATATATAGAGTTCAGTCAAAAATGTTTTAGATTGTCCAATCGCATTGTGTAAGCAGATTGTTAAGGGCTTCATATAATTCAATAGTCTATAAGGTGTCAAATTTTCATGATTGAGAAAATCATGTTTTTACATCCAACCACTCGACCAAAAGTGCATTCCTTAGAAAATGGACCATGTTGAACACCTGTGGGGTCAAACTGATCAAATAAAACATGCACCTATGGGTTTTAGCTACTGTGGTACCTATAGAGTGTAGGCAATATTTTCCACGACTACTCTTTTCTATTCTCTATTGGAGTGAGCCTTATCAGAAATCTGTTCATCATACGGACCTTCATATTCATCTTTGATGTTCTCACACAGGAAATGCTTCTCCTCCGCTTGGCTACCTGTAGCTTTGTCCAGATGGCTACAACTTGTTTTGCCTGCAATTAATTTCAGACATGTAAGCCAAAACTCTAAATTAAACAAAGAACAAGCTTGCATAAAGTATCATTTAGCTCAGTTCACAAGAAGAAGCTCTTACCCGGTTCACTAGCAAGCATGGTTGTGATGATGCAGGAAGCATCATATTCACTTTCTGATGCAGAGTCTCCATGTTCTTTATTTTCAGATGTCTCTCTCAATCCTCTATATTCGCTAAGGCTATAACATGCAGTTTCTTCTGAGAAAGTTGTAGGCAAGTCTCTTTCATCTTCAAAATCCACAGAGACTATTTCATTCATGCAGTTTGCATCATCAGCTTTATCTGGATCACTGACCGTCAATGATAGAAAGAGTTCACTTGAGTTGTCTGCTTTAATTCCAGATTTCTCTGTCAATCCTCTATCTTCTGTAAGGACATGACATGCAGTTTCTTCTGAGAAACTTTTAGGGAAGTCTCTTTCATCTTCTACATCCTCAGAGACTATTTCATCTGAGCAGTTTGCATCATCAGCTTTATATGGATCACTGCCCCTCAATGACGCAGAGAGTTCACTTGAGTTGTATGCTTTAATTTCAGATGCCTTTCTCAGTCCTCTATCTTCTGTAAGGCCATGACATGCAGTTTCTTCCGAGAAAGTTGTAAGGAAGTCTCTTTCGTCTTCTACATCCCCAAAAACTATTCCATCTGTGCAGTGTGCATCATCAGCTTTTTCTGGATCACTGCCTGTCAATGATACAAGTTCACTTGAGTTATGTGCTTTAATTTCAGATGTCTCTCTCAATCCTCTATCTTCTATAAGGCCATGACATGCAGTTTCTTCTGAGATAGTTGTGGGGAAGTCTCTTTCATCTTCTACATCCTCAGAGACTATTTCATCTGACCAGTTTGCATCATAAGCTTTATCTGGATCACTGCCCATCAATGATGCAAAGAGTTCGCTCGAGTTGTGTGCTTTAATTTCAGATGTCTCTCTTAATCGGCCATCTTCTGTAAGGCCATGACATGCAGTTTCTTCCGAGAAAGTTGTAGGGAAGTCTCTTTCATCTTCTACATCCTCAGAGACTATTTCATCTAAGCAGTCTGCGTCATCATCTTCTGGATCACTGCCCGTCAGTAAATCCATGTTGGTACCAATAAGTGTGGTCACTGATTTGCCTGCAAGAACTTCAGTCAGCTATTTACAGAATACGTATTCTTAAACAAACAAGTCACCAACAGTGCTGCAGTTTATGATCAAGAATAAGATCAAAAGGATGAGATTACTTACCCAGTTCATTTTGTCCACCACAGGATGGTGAAGCAGTTATGTCAAGTAAAGCCTTGGAGCCAGTCATATCTTCATTGCTCTCTTTTGATTCTGCTGCTGCATTAGCCTTTAGGCTGAACTCCAGAGGCAGTTTGGTAATGCCTCTGGGGACTGTGCCTTCTCTAGGATCCTTGTTTTTGAGCTCGTCTGATACACAACCGCTCGACATGAATTTTCCTACATAAATTCCACTCAGCCATCAAAAAGGAAAACCCTTTCTGAATTAGAAAGTAGTTAATATAATACAAACAAAAAGGGAGCCAATATAGGAATTTACCTGTTTCACTTTGTTCTTTGGCAGCTGACATGGGTGTCATGCAAGAAAACGCACAATCGAGTACAGTATCTTTAGTTTCTATCAACCCTTCGTTTGTACTATTCTCAGGAAAAAACTGCACATTTGTTACTGAAGTTTCTTGCAGACCTATATCTTCATTTAAATCCCTGTCACCTATGAGTTTTTCTGGAACATCCAGAACAGCTTTAGTTGTTTCTGTTACTTCCTTCATAAACTCAGTAATCGCACCATCCAAGTCCTCCTTGTTACTTGATTCATCAACTGCCGTATCCATTTGATATTGAAGATCAACAAGGTGAGAAACAGTTTTGCTTGCAATGATTACAGTCAAGCCTCTATATTTAATACATTTAGAAATTGACAGGTGAGTAGAACTTTTAGCAGTTCCATTCAAATTCTACAAATTTACCATGAAAGGAAAATGCAAAAAAGAACAAGGATACTTACACAGTTCACAATGTACATCAGCGGGTGAATTTTCATTTGAGCAAGAATGACCACAATCAGATGCACTTTCATCAGCCAGAACAATCTCATAGAAAAACTCCATATCGGTCTTCCCAAGTTCTGTGAAACAAGATTCCTGACCATTATGTTCTACTGAAACAGCTTTAGGAAATTCCGTTGCCTCAGTCACAACCTCAGGAGCCACTTCATCTATATCCACCTTCCCAGTATCTTCAACAATTTCCTCGTCTAAATGAGGAATAGCAAGAATCTTCTCTTTGTCTGCAATGATTCTAGTCAGCTATTTGAAGGACAGATATCTCCAAAACAAGCTAACAAGAATTCCTCATTTCTCATGACTTTAGAATTTACCTGTTTCACTTTGTTCTTTGGCAGATGACATGGGTGTCATGCAAGAAAACGCACAATCGAGTACAGTATCTTTAGTTTCTATCAACCCTTCGTTTGTACTATTCTCAGGAAAAAACTGCACATTTGTTACTGAAGTTTCTTGCAGACCTATATCTTCATTTAAATCCCTGTCACCTATGAGTTTTTCTGGAACATCCAGAACAGCTTTAGTTGTTTCTGTTACTTCCTTCATAAACTCAGTAATCGCACCATCCAAGTCTTCCTTGTTACTTGATTCATCAACTGCCGTATCCATTTGATATTGAAGATCAACAAGGTGAGAAACAGTTTTGCTTGCAATGATTACAGTCAAGCCTCTATATTTAATACATTTAGAAATTGACAGGTGAGTAGAACTTTTAGCAGTTCCATTCAAATTCTACAAATTTACCATGAAAGGAAAATGCAAAAAAGAACAAGGATACTTACACAGTTCACTATGTACATCAGCGGGTGAATTTTCATTTGAGCAAGAATGACCACAATCAGATGCACTTTCATCAGCCAGAACAATCTCATAGAAAAACTCCATATCGGTCTTCCCAAGTTCTGTGAAACAAGATTCCTGACCATTATGTTCTACTGAAACAGCTTTAGGAAATTCCGTTGCCTCAGTCACAACCTCAGGAGCCACTTCATCTATATCCACCTTCCCAGTATCTTCAACAATTTCCTCGTCTAAATGAGGAATAGCAAGAATCTTCTCTTTGTCTGCAATGATTCTAGTCAGCTATTTGAAGGACAGATATCTCCAAAACAAGCTAACAAGAATTCCTCATTTCTCATGACATTAGATTTGTAGAGGAAATTTTTTGAAAGAAAAAAGAGAAGAAAAAGTAAAATAAAATATTTCACTTACAGTTGGAGGTTGTAGGGATGGTGCAAGCACCAACCGGTTTATGGAGAGGGGCGTCTCTTTCATTCTCAGAAGGATTAAACTCAATCTCCGGTCGGTCAGCTTGTCCACAAAAACCTTCTAGACACTGATCACTCAATTGTTCATCGTCTTTTGTCTGTACAAGCTCTTTGTCTGCCAAATAAGCATCAGTCGCATGATTCCCATCCTGAATATCATTGTGTGTACCTCCTTCTCGATCTCTCTGCTCAAGGGACAGGTTTACATGCTCAGGGGCAATCTCAGATTCTGACTTCTCCTTCATGAGCTCCATAGTTCCTTTTGCATCCTTCGATTTACTATCAGCATCTACAACAAACATTTTCTGGTTTGTATCAGACAAGGATGAACATACCTCCATGAGCTGAAGATCACAATCAGCAGCAATATTTTCAGCTTCACTGTTTTCTTTGATCTTTTCCAGCATTTCCAAGCTCTGGTCCTCTTGTAAAGCACATCGTTTAGCTTTCTGTCTATAGGCATGTTTTTTGTGGTCAAGTTTTCGAGATTTCTTCTCCGAAAACTTCTGCTCTATCTGTTCATCAGCAGGCAAGATTGAACTGCCCAAGACTTCTCCTACTATGGCCGTGTCCAACTGCAATCCATGGAGAACGGGAGGTTCGGTGGCTACTACTTGATCTGTGTTATCCTCTGCATCTCCCTCACACTCAGATGTTAATTGATCAGCTTGTGTTTCAGAAACTTTCCTGCATTTCACCTGCCAAGGTTTTTTTGACTTTGGAGCTTTTGATCGCTTTGTGAATTTGTCCTCATGGTCTATTTGCTGTTTGTGTCCGTCTCTGGCTTCATCTGTGGAAACATGAGCTTGCTTTTGTGAAGCATGATGCCTTAGCTGTCTTGGAGCTCTGTCTACCTCTTCACCTTTTTGAAGCACACTGCCAGTTTCTGATTTTCTAGTCTCACTCTCAGAAATAGAAACTGATTCATTCTTCTTAGCTGCTGCTCGCCTGGATCTTTTTGAAGTTTTTTCAGACAAAATCTGTTCATTCTCTTTATTCTCACAGTTCACTTCCTCTACAGCATTTCCTTCAATTTTTTCCTGGGATCTTGTTCGAACTGATGTGTTGCGAATAGTATTTCCCCCAAATTCACTAAGAACGTCTGCCTTTGTTTCTCCACTGGCAGTGGTATTCACTATGTTTCCAGTAACTGCATTTTCATCTGTGAACTCTGCTGCAGCTTTCTCTTTTGCACTGTTTGATCTCATCTGTACACATGGTTTTGGAAATATGTCTTTTACATCAACGTCCATCTCATCTGCAGGTTTCCCCTTCGCCATTTTCCTAGTTCTCCGTAGAGGTTCACCATTTTGCAGCTGCTCATTTACTTTTTGGACTTCCTGAGTTGAAACCTTGCACCTATTCTCTTCATCCTGTATTAAAACCTGACGGCTCCTCAGAGATCGTACGATGGGCACTTTACAAGCAACATCAGGGGCATCCATCTTCTTTACAGAAGCTCCTTTGTCTGCCTTCACTTCATCTTCTTTAGTGCTGCTCAATAAGGTGACAACCGGAGGTGGTGCCTCATTGACTTTAGTAATTTCTTCAGCGTGGGTTCTTTCCTTTTTGGTTTTCCTTCTTTTCCTGGCTTCTTTCTCAACCGTAGATGCTGGTTGAAAATCAGTCCCTGCATCCACAGTTTTTGAAGCATGGGACCTCGTCACTCTTCTGAAAGTCTCATGGTTTTCTTGAACCTCCTCCATTTCTTCACAATCTTGAGCATTTGAATTGGATCTCTGTGTACCAACAAGAGATTTGCCTCTTGTTCTTGGGCCGTTCTCGGATACCCTCTTCTTCTCTGGTCGGTGGAGTACCTCTGAGGCTTTCTCCAAGTCTCCATCATTAGGCTTCTCTTGATCTAGAAACCTAACCGTCTTCACCACTTTAGTGCCTGCTACAACTCCACCATTACCACCACCAGAACCCTTCAAACTTGAAACAGTTTTTGTTTCAACTTTTTCCGGTACCTGCCCAAATTTTGTAGGAAACAAAAATTATTCTCTTTCTGAATCTAAATCTTCACAAACATCCCCCCTCAAAGAAAGGTAAAAGATGAGAAACAGATAATAATTCAAGGATTTGGCAGAAATACCTTAAGAAGTGCAGTCAGACTATCAGCCATCTTCAAGTTGGTGACATTTGCAGGGAGATTATGCTTCTTGCAGAGATCCTGAAGCTCTCTCCGTGTCAGACTATGGTAATCCATCACCTCCGGATCCAAGGACTGTAAGAAAAATTAGTGGAGAGAGAGAGAGAGAGAGCAAATCGAGTATTGGAAAGAAATACAGTGAGTTTACAGAACAATTTTATCAAGTCTTTAGACGGAGAGAGAGAGAGCAGGTCGAGTATTGAAAAGAAATACAGTGAGTTTACAGAACAATTTTATCAAGTCTTTAGACGAAAAGAGGAGAGATGGACGGATGGGAGATCGCTTTTTTTTTTTTGATAAAATATGCATGGGAGAGAGAGTTGATTCGAAATTAGGCGCCCACTTTCGGATTTGAACGTTGGGTGTTGGTTTCCTGTTCGAATTTTGAATTTGAATCGGACGGTTAACCGTTGGGTTGGGTGGACCACAGAAGAGGGTGCGGGTGGAGGACACGTGGCCTCAAGAGGAGTTCGTTCCACGTGCACTGTCGGATCAACTTGTTTGAATTTGACGCTCCAGATTCCGGGCTTTTTTTTAAAGGACTGTGTCAGATGGGCAAGCAACCAAAATATAACATGTCGATTTTACCCACAAGCCTTTTATGTTGCTGCTACACGTGCCTATCGAGTCAAAAAACCTAAACGCAGTTAAGCAGAGATACTAGGGCTTACGGTGGCTCGTCATGGAGCTTGCGGGCCAAAAGGGGCACATATCTTCGATTGACGTAACCTCAGATGCTACGCGGGGTTCGGGTCGGCGTATACATATGCAATTTGGACCTCGGGTTCTGCTTAGGGTATATAATAGCATTGGTTATCAAACGTGTGCGCATACAGGCTAATGTGCCCCGGTATATATTGCATTCGGCAAAAGAAGGTCGGGTCTTGACCGTCGTTTTCTAATTGGGTGTTATCAGTACAGGTGCAACGCAGTTGGGTAACCCTAGTGCTTGGCTTGAGGACCTCTAATTCAAAAACTCAAGCTGAACCGATTTAATTCAAGCCCAGGTCTAGATGCTGGTGTTATCATTGCAAAATTTTACTTTTACAAATCAAACCAACCTTTTAAAAAGATTTTGAAAATAACTTATCATTTTTAAAATGCAAAAAAAAATCGTAGAATGAGACTCACCTGTCGGTACGAGATTCAACCATTCCTGACGTCATAATCAGGGATAATCGAACCAAGAATCAATCATGTGCTTTGTTTTGCTCAACTGTCTAAATCGTTATTTTATTCCTAAAATGCACAAAAAAGCAGGCATGTGCTATGACTTAGAAAAAATGCAAATTGAAAATATAATGTATGCTTCGAATATTTAAAAATATTTGGAAAAAAGAGATGATTGAAAAATCATTTTTCAAACTTGGAAAATACTTTTGAAGAAAGGAGAACTTGAAAAATCGTGAGTCAAACTTAAAAAAAAAAAATTATGAAGGAAAGAAAACTTGGAAATTGTGAGCCAGACCTGAAAAATCAATTTTGAGGAAAAGAAGGCTTAGAAAATGATGCTGACTAACCTATTTGATGAATGAAATGTGGTTTTATAAAATCATATTTGGGAAAAGAAAAATTCGAAAAGGCTTTGAGAAATCTCCTTTCTTTTATAAATCAATTTTGTATGCAAGAGTTTTTATATGCCTTATAAAATTTAGATGAAATAAATTCACCATATATCCATGACTATGGCCACAAATATATTTTGAATATATCTCATTTGATTCTAAAAAGAAAAATACTTGAAAAAGCTTTTGAAAATATGCAATAATTTCTAAAGATAGCTTAAGAGTGTAGGTTGTATGTAACTTAAAAGAAGATGATAAATCTGAGTTTTATTTTGTATTTTGATTATGGTCATAAATACAAATTACACAGAGTATATCAACTCCTTAGAAGTGAGTGCACGTGTCATTCATGTTGACCATTATAAATTTAAAATATGTGCATGAAAGATCAAACAATAACAGTTATATATCAAAAGTAAACTATATGCAAATGCGTCTTAAGTTAAGCAGAAAAGAAAATTCTTATTCTAATATTATAATTATATCAATAATAAACTGAAAAAAAATATATATAATCTTGAGTTTCCCTACAAAATTAACAAACTTGTTAGTCGAGATATGTCAACTTTTCAAGATTTATCCAATAATATCTGGAAATTGATAGATTTATCTAGATATAAGCCTTTTACCATGCTTTCCTAAATAAAACTCATTAAATAACATAATGGATGATGCATAACTAAAATAATAATAAAAATAAATAACTTAAAATTTTAGAATTTAGAGAAAAATGACCAAACTATACTTGAAATTGACATTTATTGTAAAATAGGACTTTTAGAAAAGATTTTTTTAATAGGCTTAATCTGATGACCAAACAACTTTCAAACAATGTCAAATCGAGTGAAGAGCACCCTAATATGATTTTGAACATGATCAAACTCAAAAATTATAAAAAGAATGAAATATGCAAAAAAAAACAAAATTTACCCATGTTTCGGTTGAATCGGAACTTCGCAAGCATCCTGCTTTTATAAAATAACTAAATAAGACATCAAATATAGTTTAAAATTCATAAAAATAAGCAATAACACTTATAATAACCCTAAGAATAAGATGCAATTAAAAATTATTTTTTGGGGATTATTTGGATATAAATATTAAATAAAAAGATGAAAAATATGCTATTTTACTTGTGTTTTTATACCTATCACAGTGTTAGACTAGAAATAGATAATCAACTGTAATAAAAAATTAACAAAAAGAAACTAGACAGATTAATAAAAATAACCCTTTTTATAGATCGGTAATACGATCTCCGGTTTGGAAGATACGACTCTAGCAATATGTACCTCGTTTTAGCCTATGCATAACAATATAATAAAGATAAATCTGGTTTTAGGTTTAAAGAAAGGTAGCAAAACAAAATAAAAAATTATAAAAATTTCACAAAAGATAGTAGACATGCATATGAAGACATGGCTTTTTATGGATCGGGAAAAAGATCTTCAGTTTAGGAGATATGACCCACGCAAATTGACCTTGCCTATGAACTACGACTAAAGGTTCAAGAAACACAGACTCTGGTATCAGGCTTCGAGAAAATAGAAATCAGGAGCAAAAATTTATAAAAATCATACCACAAAAAGTAGACATGCAAACAGATCAGTGACTTTTTACGAATCATTGATACGACCTCCAGTTAGGAAGAAATTGCTCCGACAAGATGAACCTGGGACTAAACTGTGTGTGTCAGTTCAAGAAACATAGGTGCTAATGTCAGGTCAAATAAAAATAGCAAACGGTCATAGAAATTTATAAAGTTTTTACAAGATAAACTAAAAACTCTAACAAGCACAACACTTTTTACAGATTTAAAAAATAATCCCTGATGAAGGAGATATGACCTCAGCAAGTAGCACCTCGATTTACACAGTGTTTAAACAATATAGGAAATAAGTTTCGACTTTGATTTTTGAAAATAAGGTTACAGACCTCAAAAAAATATAATTTTTTTATTGAAAATCGTGGACATATGCATGATTCTATCATAAAAAATCAGATTTAAATAATGAATATAAAGAGGCAAAATAGCATAATTATCAGACGGCTAGAATTGGATATCTCAAAAATAAAACTCTAATCATGATATATTCCGATTTATGCATGTAAAAATCATAAAAATATAAGATCAAAGGCTCTTGATCATTCTTGAACATGTAGATGATGAAAATAACATAAACACAACATAAAAAAAAGTGAACAAATTACTAGAACATGGGTCGAATTTGATTTAGCCATTAAAAGAGGGATTTGACCTATAGAAAGGTCGAATCTCGAGTCTTTTTTTTAGCATTTAATAAAATAAATATGATATAAGCATTTTTAACGGATAAAAAAATATAAAGCATATTAAAAAAGTATTAGATCATATTCTTGAATCATATTTATGGTTTTTGAATGAAAAGAATGCAAAAATCCCACGCATAGGGGGGCACCAATGGCTAATCTACTAAAAAAATAATCAAAAGCAATAAAAAAATAAAATAGAAAGGAGACTCACCTTGGGATTTCTGCAATGGAGGTTGCAGGGGAGAGAGAGGGTTGAGAAAGAGGTGAGAGAGATTAGATGGGTTGACCTCCCCTAGAGGGCCCTATTTATAATTTTTCAAAACTCTTAATTAAGAGCAAGATTTGTTTTAAAGAATTTCAAAAAAAATCCAAAACAAAAAGGGCAATTTTCCTTGGAGAGTTTCAACCTATCAAAACTCTAACTAATTAATCCTAATTGAACTTTGAAAATTCTCAAATGTGGCATGACCTAATGTGGGCCCACATTTGGTTTTTAAAATCCTAAGTAGAAGTTTAAAAACAAGGTTAAAATGTTAAAGTGAAAGTGGAATTTTAAAATAAACTATGTAAAACCAGAAATTTTTTGGTAATTATCGAAATAAAAATTCTTTAAAATAAATACGATAATAGGATAGGGCTTGATCCAAATGGATCTGGAACCCGAACTGGATCACATAGGTTCAGTAAATTAGATTCAGATTTCAGGAAGACCGGAAATCCAACCCGATTTGCAAGAGAATCTCAACAAAATTTGAATATTTCATTACTCATGTGTGAGATCCAAAATGTAATAAATAAAATTTAATGTGAAGATAAGAAGAATTGGAGAAAAACCACTTGAAAACAGGAAAACCGACAAGAAGAGAAATGTCAAACAAAGGCTTATATAAATTAATTCCACAAAAACAAGCAACGAAAGAGAGAGTGGTGTAATGGTGAGACTCATTACCTCTTAGGGTTGACATTGCGTGCACACACGCGTGTTATGAAGAAACGTGTTTTTCTTTTTGACATAAAAAACGAAAATAGGCCTAGACGAGTTTAAAGAAAATATAAATCACACCACTTGCAACAAAATGTGAATTGGTGCAGTGATCGGGTTCGTTGCCCCTGTGGGAATGAACCTCAATTTGAAACCCATCGTGCACCTAGTTTCTTTTTACACAAACTAAATCACTTTTTACTTTTTGAAAAAAGTAGAACATGGGGCCAAAGAACTCCTACATTTTAGTCATCTCCAACGAAAAACATGTGGAGAGTTGCAACTCTTTTTATTTTCCACATTTTTAGGGAAATCCCACCAAAAAGGGATGGAGGGGTACCACAAAAAAAAAAAAGAAGTTAGAAAATTTTTATTCAAAGAAGATAGGGGCGTTATTGAAAGTGGAATAGAACCTACCAAAATCATGGGGAATGGGAGCCGTCCCATGAGTTCAAATTATTTGAAGAGAAGGTACTTAGGTGGAGATAAAGTAGGGGAGAAGCCCTTGAATCACGCCACCGTCTCTCTCTCTCTCTCTCTCTCTCTCTCTCTCTCTCTCTCTCTCTCTCTCTCTATATATATATATATATATATATATATATATATATATATATATATATATATATATATATATATATATATATATAGTCCCTACACCTCCATTGTTGGTTGTGAGACCTTCTTCTTCCTTGTTTTGACGTAGTGCTTCAACCGAAGGAGAAAGCTTTGACATCGCTAGCTCGAATCTCCGAACAAGGTAAGGGGTATCGTATCCATATGCATGTGTCGGTGCCCTGTAGCATAAGTATGTTGCATCACCCTCTGTAGGTATGAAAAATGCATACATCTAGCTACATGAAATAGTTGTGGTTTTAGCCATAGTCGATGTAGGTACCCCGATCTATATAATTATGCAGCATGTTATGTGTTCTCGGACATCGATCGATGTATAACCATATAAATTCGATACATATACTTGTTAATCAATGATGTTTGGGATTGGATGTGGTTTTGTTCGACTTCAATAGAAAGGGACACCAACCAGAATCACATTGGTGTGAGTCATTTTTCAAATTGTACATATACGTTTGAAGGGTGATTAAATCTATGAAGCTGATTTAACACATAGTATAGTTCTATGTTTATTTCATAGCTAAGTTCACTCATTTTGTTTATAATATATATATATATATATATATATATATATATATGTGCTTGTTGATCGTATGATCCTTAATTTCATAATTGCTACTCAAAATAAGTTTGATGTATGAATCAAATCAGATTTCACGCATATATGACAAATCTATTATCCATCGTATATAGTTGAGAAATTTTATATTTAGTTTAGTTGAGCCTGTTGAGCGTGGTCAAATAGTTATGATAGAATTTTAGCTATTATATAAATCATCATTTTGATTCATTAGACATCTACTATGATGAAGTATGGTGACAACATATTGGTTGTTTGATATAATCATATAATACCTCGTTGAGCCTACATATTAAATTATTGGTTGAAAGACACATGATTGTTATGTTGGTAAACCATTTTCTGTTATACAAGTTACCTATTGATCTTAGTAAACAGTGTGAGTATGATTTGAATACACGCAAATAAACATGAACCTACATATTAAGGAAGATTAGAATTTTTATCTACCTATACATGTGTTGTTAAACATGAATATGCACATACGTATGTTGTTGAACATAAATCTGCATACTTGTACTGATATGATGCTTGCACTGCATATGTGTATAATCACCTATGGATCCAATTCCAATATGGTATTGATGACCAATTTATTCAGATTCTTCCTCAAAGATTGATGATCCACCAAGTCACACACAACCCAACTGAGTTGGATCAGGAAATGAAACATGATTATGTTCAGTTATTATTGTGCCAAAGTCCATACAACATGACAGTGAATCGCTCAACTTAGTCCGTCAATTGACTCACTTCTGCTCAAATTTCAAGTTTTATGCTAAGGTCAAAATAGCATGATGTTATATCCACCGTTCTTCCTCCCAAAGGTGATGTAATTTACTAATGTCATTATACTGTTAAATTGATTCATTGTATCGTTGTGTATGCATTTAAGTTTGTAAATCATTTTTACTATATTAGTAAAGTTTAATATTCAAATGTAATTTTTTAAAAAAATTTATTTATAATTTATTGAAAGAAAAGACCAAACATATCTGATTCACAAAGTCAAATGATTAATTCCAAAACAAAATACGAGGTTGCCCCATTCTGATCAGCATGTTTGCCCAATATGGTTGTGATGCTTTGGGATTCTATTAAGCTATCTTGTAACTTGGTCACGAAAAATATTTTTTTAACCAGCAAAAAGTTAGAGTTTACAAATTTAACTCAAAAAACCAGATTTGTTGTCATTTAGAAAGAATTGTTGAATAAGCAAAATATTTTCATTTCCACTAGTGAGATTTTATGGCCAAATAATCCATAGGAAATTGCCAAAATAGCCAGATATAGTCGGCCAATGATCAACATGCACTCGAATGGCATCAAGAACAACAAGGTTGGGACCTGAAATGGTCGAATTTGGCATTAATGACCCTAATTGAGATGCAAATGGACTTCTATTATCAACATATTGATATCAGTTGTCTGTTGATGTTTGTGCAAATTTTTTTATTAACTTCTCCATGTACACATACATCCCCACATTTTGATTTTTGAGAATTTAGAATTGCAACTTGGATCCTATTTAAAAAGGTGTTGTCATTTTCATGAACTGTGGATCATTAGAAGGTTTACTAGGGAACTGCTCCAAGGCCACACCAATAGACTTCAATCTTCACTTCCACTATATCACCTCACCCCTCACGTCGAACAAGAGTATATTTTCACAAACCCTAATTTGGCAATAAGATTATTAAGACCAGGCATAGAAGAAGGCTTAAGAATAAAAAATGCATATCTAAGGCATACCAGCAGAGGTCTCTATGCCAGGCAGGATGTTCTTATAGGTCAGCTACACAATGAGATCAACCATGACAATTGCACGACCACCACCATTCTATAAAACACAACCATAGGAATATCCATCAATAATTGCCATCATTTCTAGAACTGTAACTTGAGCACACAAAGCATTTTGAATTTGACAATACAAAATAAGAAATGTGCAAGTACATGAAAACCTCAGGATTGATGTACATATGATCCAGATATGTGCTTATAGTCTATAACCAAGCCCATGTGAAAATTTTGGTTTTTAGTGCGATGTATTGTTGTACATAATGATCAAAGCCAGGTCACATTTCACAAGATATACACCAACCAAGGTAGCTCACTATCATCCACATCAAGCATTACCATTAGAGCCAATGAAAAACCTTAAGCAAAAGTCAATCTTTTCAAGGGTCAAAAATAGGACGACCAATTTTTTGGAGAGAATACATAAAAGAATAAACATACCACAAACAAAAGAAAGGACTCGAAAAAAAGAATAAACATACCAGTAGAAGCTCAGCTAAGAACACAATAGAATACATTCAGAATATAAGAAAATAAAATAAAAGTATGAAAATGTAAAAGAAAATTTTAAGACTGCCATGATCTCTCAAAAATAGCAAAAACTATGAGAATGAACCAAGTAATGTGGATGTCAACATGCCCACTCTATCCTCGCGCTTGTTTCTTGTTAGCAGTCTCATTGCAGCATTTATTGGGGCAAGTAGTATGCATACCCTTCTACACATAAGCCTGCACAAAGAGCCAATACAGGTCTTTACCAGATGGTGTAGAGCTCTGATGTTCGGCAGTGCAGGTCCAAGACAAATGGAGGAGGTGCCGTAAATCAGAGATAGAAGCAACAATGATGAAAGTCTAGTAGGTGTCACACTGCGTCGATGATGGAGGTGTGTTGGGGATGGAAGTTCGGCATTGGGAGTATAGTCAATGACATTGAACATGGGGTGGGTGGGGGCTCTAATGATGGCAGTGGGCCAATGGCATGGGACAAGGTCTCCGCACCCACCCCGTCTCAAAATTTTGCCCACAATCTCTGCCCTCATCCTCGCACGGGTTTTGGTTTTAACCTTCATCCCCGATCCATTCTCCATTTTAGGCAGGGCGGAGCCTCATTTCTCCTGTACTTTCGCTATTAGAAGGAGACGATAGAAATGAAAGATCTCACAGCTTGTTATAGGAAGCATAGAAGAGATTAAGAAAGGGTTTTATGTTAGGGTTATATATATTTATAATATATATAAATGTATGATAGTAATTTTCTTAACGGGCATGGAGGACAGGCAGGACGAAGGCAAGAGTAAGTTTATCCGCACCTCCATCCCCGCACAAGTTTTGATTTTAACCTCCAACACTTATTTATTCTTTGTTTCAAGTCCTCTATCCCGGTCCAAACGGGACAAGGTATTATGATTTTAAGGTCCATGCTAGGATCACACTAGGTTAGAATATTGATGTGATTAGAAAACAGGCACAATAAAAATCAACAAAGAAACAAATAATCACAACGCAAGAAGATTTTACATGTCACATTCACATCCTTTTATTAATATAATGAATTATCAATAGAAGAAAGAATAAATAAAGCCACAAATAAAAAAAAAACACCTATTGTTCAACCCACCAAAAGAATTATTGTGTTAACCAAAACTTTCCTCTCCGTCACCAAGAAGAAGTCAGCACCTTAATTCTCTCTCACGCTCATCTAAAAAAAAAAAAACCTAACACTAGAGAACCACTCAAGAGAGCAAAAACCCACTATCTTCTTCTCAACCCCCACAAAGGCTAAGGGACCCTCTCTTTCTATTCTCTCCTTTTAAAGCTTAAGGAAACTCATGTTTTCTTTTTAGGTTCATAATACCCATCTCATGTAGGTTACTAATAGTTGAAAAGAATAGTTCAAAAAAGACTCTTATGTGGCACAAGTAGGTCCCAGTTGGACTCATTTAAGCTACAACTCAACATTCTCCACTATGGCTTGAATATTTTTCAACCAACTATCTCTAACACTTCATTTTTCTCAAGTGCAAGAATCTAGATCATTATAGAAACCAAGTTGAGGTCAACCCTTAACTCTGCAATATTCACTTATTTGCCTTTTTCTCATGCAAAAGTCATATTTTTTATGCATGAACTTGCATATTCAACTGACAAAGTGTACACTATCACATCATCATCATGTTCGCATTACCCATGAAACCGAATAATCTTTCTATGAAATTGAATTAGCTTCTGCAATGAGCTATCCCATAACAGAACTTGCGAAGATCTTGATGCAGAACCAACACCCATTCTTTTCTTCTCAACTTTCTACTGTACCTGTAATAAAGTTTTTTCACTTTGAACTTTTATTTTTTTTCCTTTACTGTATAGCTTTTAATGATATCAATATCACAATGAGCCACATTTTTTTCTCCAACCCAAACAAGCCAGATTTCTCTGCATTGCCTTTTAAAGAAGGTATTGTAGCAACCCTGACTATAACATTCTCAATTAGTCGATACAGGTTTTCAAACCTCTTTCCCTTCATTAGCACTTGTGCATGCCTCTTAACCACTAGGGTTTTATTCTTTGCATTGATGAAACAACCCTTAAAATCCAATACACTAAAAAAACATTTTTTTTTAATTCTAACACATATTTGACATCGTCTAGAGTTTAAATCTCACAATCAAACATTCTTATCTTAACCATACCAACTTTTGCTACCTTACAATGAGCACTATTCTCCATAAGTCCTCATCTTGTCGAATATGGGGACTAGTCTTCTCAAACATCTCATTAGAGAGCAATGATGTTACATCATCAAACTTGATATTCTCTTTTTCATACAAAAGAGTAGTCTTCAAATTTGCATACCTCAAAGATAATGATTTTAAGAAAATTAAAAATTTATCATCTTTTTCAAGTACCACATCCAATTTCAAGAGTTGACACATGATCTTGTTGAATACATTAAGATGCTCCCACACGCTACTATTTTTCTTCATCTTCAAGTTATAAAGTGGCTACTTTCATTAAACTTTGTTTGTTAGAGACTTCATCATATTTTCATACAATTCTTTTGCACTCAATCACATTATACGTTATTTCAGGAAGGCATGACCGAATTGTGCTCGATGCTCTAAAATTTAAATTGTAATACACTAAAATTTATCCATTTTTTTTAAAGTAGAAACATTGAAAGTGAAGTTGAAAAATCTTGGGCAATTACAGATAAACTCCTATTTGACAAAAACACTAACATAAATACTAATCAACTAAAATTTAAAGAGATACCACATCCCTTAAAATAAAAGTAATTAAATGTTTAGAATCATCAAGACAAAATCTCAAATCGGCAAGAAAAGATGTGATCTTTGCAACTCCAGTCAAGCCTCCCGCAACAACTCATGTTGATCATTCATCTTGATCTATAAAAATGTTAATATTAGGAGTCAGACTTCTCAAGTCTCATAGAAGAATATCTTTCCAAGGTATGCAAGTAAGGTGCCAAGCATACAAGAGCATGTTGAAATTTAACAACTCATTTATTCAAAACAAGTGAAATTAATCTCAAAACATCTCAGAAGTAACAATACAACATGCACATATGCAATATCATAAAATTATTCATTGAGTAATCACAAATACTTGGAAATTAAATATAGAACATGCCTCAGAATCTGAACCAATAACAGTGCATCAACATAATTATCATATGCATAAAAACTAATTATAGAAATGTAAAGTTATATAGTTAAAATTTATATTTTACTTGATTAACCCCTTGCAGGTACGCGTAGTTCGAATATGTCGAGACAAATGCGACCATCTGGGAGTTTATTATGCATGAATGCTTTAATACTCGAATGACTATCTGAATCGGATTCCTAAAAAGCAGGCATAATGACTGAGAGAAAACCCATAAAGGTTGAGACAAACGGGATGCATCCGACTTCTATAGAAGTTTAAAGGACCTACTTGCCCAAAACAAAGATTGAGTAGTCTGTGTCCCATAACTTTGTGGGCAAATTAAGGATCATCGAGCTATTGCCGCTTGTAGCATAATAACAGATGTTGTATGTTTCAACAACAACAACTCACAAATTTTGTACCATTTACTCTCTCTAAGGTAGCCTGGCACTAGATGAGTATTCATTTCTTTTTAATATAATTTATTCAGATTAATTGTACCAGCCTCTCTTTGGGTAAATTAGGGTTTCGAGAACTCAAGTATCACTTTAAGGTACACAATCTTATCAACATTAAATGACAAAATGCAGACTACAGCAGAAGTGTAATCGAGAATGTTAAATTTGTTTTTGGTATATTCGGATCACCCAACAAGTGAGCTCATGGTGTATTTACTTGCCCCAGTACATCTAAACCAGCTAGGCATTTACTTAGGTTTATGTGTATGTAGTTATTTAATTGAATAACTTCGGTATACGCTTCGTACCCCATTGGTTTTATTCCACTTTCTGCTCAGTTTTAGGCAACACATACAATTCTTCGTGAGTGCTCGTGTGGCACCCAAAAGGTTCTGCAAACCTTATGCTCAACTTTCGAGCCTTCGCACAATCATGAACCATGCACATAACAATATGCAGTTTATATTCGGAACCATGGTCATGACATTCATATGTGAAGCATACCATACTTTCATGAGAAATAATAAATACAATTAATATCTCATGTATTCTGTAAAGTTCATTAAAGATACCTTAATCTTTTTATGCATACGCGATGAAAATTGCAACTTATGCAAAAAAATATACTCATGTACATATTTTCCCATAACATGATGGCCATAAAGCATGAAATAAACAAAGTTACCACATATATATATATATATATATATATATATATATAATTTTTTTTTGAGTTATAAAGAAAAGAACAAACAATTAGAACATGAATACCATCAAATCTTGAGGATCCAACATGAAATCCTCACCTACATGAAATGAGCATTTGTGTTTGACTTATATATATATATATATATATATATATATATATATATATAATTTTTTTTTTCAGCTGCAGCCAAACTGTTGTCATCTGAGTTACAACGCACCATCAAGGGTGGCGCACTCGGTTGGCTGCTAAGTTCGAGCTAGGTGGGCTGGGGACGGCAGTCCCAGCCTGTTGTACACCTCGTAGGTGCAGCACTTGCCCATCCTAAGGCAGCCGGTTTGGGGTCAGTAGTTCCCATCAGTTCTACCGTTTAATTTTCTTTTTTATTTTCATTAGGTCAGACGGGTTCACTGGGAATCCACTAATACCACATAGCGTATGTGTCAATAGACTGGACAACAAAGAGAAAGAAAAAAAACCTTCCATTCATTCCCTTCAAGTGTGTCCATTCCAGCCTTTTAAGTTAAGATAGAAACCAACGTATGACAAAAATAATAAGTCAAACAATGACACCTCCCTTCTTCCTTATATTTCTCAAGAACGAGATCAAAAAATATATATAAAGTATATTTAGCAAATCTTTGATCAAACCTAGCCTTTGTCATACAAAATAGAAATGACCTTGTATCAACGGTTGCAACAACATTTATGAAATAACTATTAAGTCTCAGCAGCATCAACATATATCTATTTTATCAACAGCATTAACCATACTATTGATGTTTTTTTCAAACCCATCACACGATTTAAGGTATCTTTACACTTCATATATTTTGATTCTATCCTACTAACACTTTTATGGTATAATTAATTTTCTTTTATTCAATTCAAACCACAGGTATAGTAGCGCAGTTTTGTCGCACTTAACATGCCATCGATCTCACCAAGGACGGTGGATCAATATGCATATAGAAGTGTGGTCCAGCATGATCCTACATGCTGGCCCATCACTCATGCACATTGATAAGAAACCCTACCTCTAGTGTTAATCGAAGCAAAGATGATGTGGTCTTGGTCGAACCTTGGACTTGTGTACCGAGCTCTGTCAAAGGAAATCTCCCTTGTATGGTACGTGGGTGAAAGAGAGAAGAGAAGAGAAGAGAGCTATTGAGATAGTGAGAGATGTGAGAGAAATGAGAGTTAGAGAGAAGTGAGATGAAAAAGAATGCCCCACTTTAGTATGGGACTCCCTACTTATAGGGATTCCATTAAATGAGATGGGAGGGAAAGATCCCATCACCAATGGTCTCTTCTCCTTCCAAGTCATTTAATTGACTTTATACTTATATTATTTTCCATTTTTTTTAATTACTTAGAGAAGAGGGGAATATCGTGTGTGAAGCTCTCTTTACATAACCTTATTAAATGTAAAAAGTTAAAGAGAGACACTACGTTTACTCATACGGTGTCTCTTTCTTTTTTTTTCCAAGGTATTCAAGTGGCTTTATGGTTTTATATACTTTTTTATTATGTTTTTATTGAAGAGGTAGGGGGGCTATGAAAAGAGACGGAGGCATTAAATGTTACTGAGAGAGAGAGAGAGAGCCATCACGTATGGGGTATTATTCTTTCCGTAAGTCATTAAATTGACTCCTTAAATGCCCCTCTCTCTCTGTATATATTAAATGCCTTTATTACCTCTTTTTTCTTCTTCTTTCTTTTTAATTTAAGAGAAGATGGAGGGTCGACCCGTACCGTTTCCTCTTTCCTAATCATTGTACCAAAAAATGTAGGTCCTTATAAAGTTAAGGTGTGGCCACTCTTCTCTCTTTTTTTTTGTTAATTATTTTACTGTTTAACTTAGTTTATCTACTATATAGCTTAAAATTAATTTTAAGAAAAATAATTAAGATAGTTTGTTAGCTCTTAAGTGATATTTAATATCTAACATTAAATCTTAAAATATTTAATTAAAATAAAAAATTATATCTTTTATTGGATTGAATTCTATTTGGATCTAACCCATACCTTATCTAAATCCAAAGGGAATTTTGGATTCTCTTGAGATCCAGATCCAAATACTAAACTCAATTATATTTTCTAATGGATTTCTGATCCTTCAATGATCCAGATTCAGTTACTAGATCCACTTAACTTAGATAATGGAGTTCAGATCTTTCTAAGATCTAAATTCAAAAGTTCAAATCTACATTGATTTCGAGTTATGAACTTAAATTTCAAGTTTAAAATTTTTTAAAACCTTTAATTTCACTCAAATTGATATTTCAAGTGACTATTCAGTTATGAACCATTGATAATTCAAAATTTGGACTAAAACCTTCTTTTGATTTGTTAGATATTTCACGAAAATTTTTACAGGTTTTACATAAATCCTCTCAATCCTTGTTGTCTCATTGAATGTTCTCTTATCATCAGTTGATGCCACCGATTTGCTTGGCTCACAGAATAATGCTTTGTACATACCCTATTGAATCAACCTATCATTAACCCTTTTTTGCCATAATGCAAAGTTTTTTTTGCCATCAAAATTCTTTACCTCAAACTTAATATTCATCATCTTTAAGATTATATATGATATTCTCTGCAACCAATTGCTCTGATGACACTTGTGATTTTAGACTCCATACTCAGAATCACATCAGGTCAGATCTCATATTGATGTAACTAAGAAATACAAACAATCACAATAAGAACTAATAAATAAGCAACTAACAACAAGACAAAAATATTTTTATGTGGTTTGACAAAACTATCTAAGTCTACAAGGAAAGTACTGAAAGCGTTTATTAATATAATCAATTACCGTTATAAGAGAGAATAAATAAAGCAAAAAATAAGAACAACCACACGTTTCGTTCAACCCACCAAAATGATCAATGCATGTAACAAAGACCTTCCTCTCTACGTACAGATTCTCTCTCTCACACACCCTCTCTTTGTATTCTCTCCTTTTAAAGCCTAAGGAATCTATATTTTCTTTTTGGGTTGATAATGGATCTCATGTGGGTTACTAATAGTTGAGAAGAAGAATCCAAAAAAGACAAGTGGGCACATGTGGGTCCCACTTGGACCCATTCAAGCTACAACTCAACAGCAAGTTCAGAAGTGAGGGTGCAGCGTTCTTTCCATTACATGGAAACAAGTTTTCTTAGGATTATTCCTGGTAATTCCCGCTTTGGAAGTATGCTTTCCCATCCTAAGAGCGCTTCTGGTAACTATGAAATAGACAATGGGCTCTGCTCTTGATACATGAATTGAGAGAATACATGCAAGCCAAGAACTGGGTGCTAGCTCACAAGAATTTGCTCTAAGTCCTAACAGGCTTCATTTTGAGATGATCAAGTTTCATAAGGGTTGATCCAAGTCAAAGTGCTGGCCTTTTAAACTCCACCAGAAATGCAACTCCGCTTGGGTGTCTTTTTTTTTTCGACAGAGAAAGTTGGGGTTAGTCTGACCCTTAGCAGTTATACAACTATACCATTGGAATTCGAACTTGCATCGTCCCAACACAAGGTGACGTGCACTAACTGCACCTGCCAGACAAGCGGATAGGCCCTAACTAGCAAGAAAAAAATGGGTCATAGGCTTACAAACCATTCATTCCCCAATGGAAGCTCAACTATTGCAATTAAGTTGTCAGTATTCAGGTCAAAGATATTGAATGTGGTTCGGTCAAATTCCTCACAGTTGTTGTCTATTGGCACCCAGAACGGAGTCTTTTTTTTTATAAGAGCGAAATATTGCCGTTTACAAGACTGAACCGCTAGTCTGGGTTAGTGCACGTCACCTTGTGTTGGGACGTTGCAAGTTTGAATCTCAATGGTATGGTTGTATAACTGGTAGGGGTCCGCTTAACCCCAGCTTTCTCTGTCAAAAAAAAAAGAAAAAGAAATATTGCCGTTTGGTTTAAAGCCTACAAATTTCTTATAAAAACAACAAAAAACTAGGTACCGTGATATATCACAATACGTTCACAACATTTTCCTGTTTTTTTTTAGATTTCATTTTCCAAATATAGTGGATTAAGGAACTGATCGATGAAAAATCCATTTGGGAAGTTCATGATTCCTCGATTTATTAATATTCTCACCTGTTTTTTTTATAGAAAGTAAACTTTCTTTTTTATTTTCTCTATTATATATTTCCTGTTTTCCTGTTCTTTGTTTTTCCTCTCACTTTATGGGTGGGTCGTGGTTGGAGGAATCGAGAAAGTCTCGTCTTATTCATTTTGTGCAAGTGTTTGTAGGTTACACCCTATTTATTTTTTAAATATCTTCTCATGCCATCACTTTCTCTTTAAACCCTTATTCCTTTAATTCCTTGGTTGTTTGTGTTTCCAATATTTTGGTGGTTTCTATTTTTCATTCATAAGCAGATACAAGAACTTGACTAATGGTTTTGCAGGTACGGATGATCTCTTCTATATATGTTGCTTGTCAACATATTTTGCTGTGTATACTAGAAAGATAATATGGTTGAATATGTCATAATTTTGTACTCATTTCATATGCAACAAATTTCAATTTTTGAGAAAAAAAAGAATGGAGATTTGCAGGGCAGCTGCACATAATTTTTGTGAGGACTTGAATACAATGAAGGTTGCCTTATAATTGGCTTAGTTTTGCAGTTATATTTGTTAATCTAAAGTTCACATGGGTCTAAATATGCACACTTCTTTTTTGCGTGTGTGTTTTTTTAATATTAACTGATGGTTACAATTAGTGAAGTTAATTTAGTGCCTCGAATTTACTGATTTTTAAGTTGCTGATAGATTGACGATATATAGGCTACTAGTAATGTGCTCGGGCGTTGCACGAGAGAGAGAGAGAGAGGCAAATAAAAGTATATGAGAATAGGCACATGAATTGGAGTCGCAAATGTTAAGTTGCTGATATCTTAACTTGTGACTATGATTCAAATCCGAGCCCTTCTCTATATCATTCGACAACGCGAAAGCGGAGTTGACAAAAAGATTCCTCAACAATTTCAGAACCACACTCCTTTCGACACCTAGCTCCACCAACCTCACAAAGAGAGCATTCTTAACTCGCATTGCCAAGAGTAAACTCGTGTGAATCGTGTCGCAACCAACGGAAAGCAAACACCAGTTATACGACTCGGCTTTGATCAGCAAGGACTTGCACGCAATAAGATTTGATGGCATCATATGAAACCATTTTTCCAAGGCTGACACACAATATCTACTGTAACAGGAACACATCGCAATCTTGCAACAGAAATGCAGTTTGATGGTGACACCAATTTTACTAATGTATAAATCGTAATCTATTATCCCCTTCCAACGCCACGTTTAGTGAAATGATAAAACCTGGAACAGTAATTGCAACAGAATCACTACCCCACTGAATCCATCAGTCCAAATACAGCGATCAACCCCGAAAATAAACAAAATCCTTTTGCCCCAATTAAAACAAGATGGTGTCAGTGCTCCAGGTGGAAAACATACTCCGTCAAACTCTGCAGCTTACCAGGATCTAGTTTCTGTTCGCTGACCACAGGTGTCTTATTCACCGTAAGCATTTGCAAGGGTGGGTCGATGGTCCACCCATGCTTTAATGCATCTGCATAGAACATGTTGCAGCAATGAGGATGCATGACAAGTTACAGAGGACCTGGGAGATGCAGCATCTCCAGGTCCATGAACAACTTGGAGTCCTTGCAAATGTTAGACAATGAGAAAAGGGCAAGAGAACTAAAATCCATCTGAAAAAAAATCCAAGATACATGCATCTAATCACAGACCGTTGACAGTCGACAATAAAAGAGCAAGACAGAAACAAGCACGTACATTTTGTGGCGTCTTCTTCACTCAACCCAAGAAACCGAGATGTATCGGCAACGCTTAAGGTAGAATAAGCATTCAAGAGTAGCTGAAAAGTTCTGCTTCTATATCTCTCTGCACAGGTTCAAAGAACCGTAACTGTCAAAAGACAGAAAAGAATAGGAAGGAAAATGAAGAATGAATACCATTATAACACGTCCACTAATAATTACTTCATGCTAGGTTTCGAATTTGCAACTTGGTATAGAGCATATGCATATGCAGAAGCGATATATACCAGAATAAAGGAAACAGTACATGCAGCTAGCCATGGGTAAGAAGTTACATTAAAAAGATAAGGAGAACTTTATAAATAGACCTACCATATACAAACTAAATGAACTAAAGATAGAGGCTAAATCATCTTTTCTACCTCCACAAGCTTAGACTTGACAGCAACGGCAAATTATTATCTTAGGACTAAAATGGTTAAAAGTAATGATAACATTAGTTGGCAACAATAACATTAGTTGGCTGCTTCCAAAAAACTACAAAAGGAATATGACCGTAATAAGTTGCTTGCAATTAGAGAGTATCTCTTATCAAGTAGAAAAGAGGTGATCAATGATGAGCGACATTCTGCAGGCCCATGAAAATAAAGAATGTGTCACAAGGCCTAACAAAACATCCAGGAATCCCAAGGCCATATTTTGATGCTAATCATTTGGATAGTAAAATTCAGAAAGGTATTGGCAAATTGTGATGTTAGGCACCATAGCCATTATAATTTTCAAAACTAAAAATGTAAGCATCCGCGAGCTTTCACCATCTTGTTGAATATCTTGATATACAACAAAATTGGTGAAGATAAACACTAATTACCTGATCTGCATGAGTAAGAAGTCTATAGAAATTAGACAGCTGACACGACACCAGCATCAGTGTTGTCAAAATGCAAACATAGGGTGGATTAAAACCCTAAGATCTCACTATACTATATTGAACAAAAAGTTCTTCACATTACATAAAGTCTTTACTTTCCCAACAATTGTGACTTACAGTCCACAAACAAGGACACGACTCATACAACACAAATATCTGGACACATCCAGAACATAACATTTTTGAGCATTCAACAGTGCTGATGCATAATATATAAGAAGGCGTGTGTGCTCTTTATAATCACCCTATCATTTGGCAAGTAACAGAAAATGGGGATCATTTCTTACCTAGTATCAACCTTGCATTTCTTTATCTAGCAAGCCAATTTCTGAAAATAAAACCGCACATGTATTATGCTAGAAACAGCTTAAAGTAGAGTTTACCACTTATTCCATGATAACAATATGAATCTAAGTTTCTGTCACTCGTGATGCACCCAGGATCCCTTTAATGTATTAAAAAAAGATTGAGCTTGTTTTTCTTCTTCCAAACATTTTTTTCCACTTGTAATTGTGTGCTGTCATTCAAACCATCTGAAAGAACTGGACTATTACGGCTTGATCTCATTTACTAGTTGCACCATTCACCGTCCAATTAGATGCCCAATCCTACTTTGACCCTTTTTTTTTCCATTGAACTTCCTGACTGAAGAGAAATTATCAAACTGTACTAGATGGAACTATGACATTGACATTAACGATTTCTTCAGCTAACACACTTTCAGTAGCTGTTCACAGTTCAAATCATGCAACATCCACGTGATGGTTACCTTTATGTTCATGTCAATTGCAATATACATGATGATGACTGGTATAGACATCCCCAGAATAAGATCACATGATGACTAATTTGCCACCTAGATTTTGGTTATTCTTATTATAGCAACATAACTCTCTTCTAAAAATTAAATGTTTATGTTGTTTTCAGAGACAACAAAAACATTCTCTTCCTCTTCTTTGCGCCTTGCCATGACTGACACCAACATCTTCAAAATCTCAACTTTCAGTCATCATTGTCTTCACATCAACTTTTCATCATATGTAAGGATGTTCTAAAGTCTTTCTACAATGCCATTCTCAACATCTTCAAAACTCAACTGTCAACATTCAAATATACAATTCAACGTTGACCCAATGGTGGATTTGACAATGATTTTTTCCCCATGCCACGTATGTATGGATGTGGGTATGGGGGTACAACACAAGCACAAAATGTACGACACGAAAAATTCTAAAACGATGGGTATGTGGTCTCTCTCTCTCTCTCTCTCTCTCTCTCTCTCTCTCTCTCTCTCTATATATATATATATATATATATATATATATATATAGTCAAAAGCAGTAGGAAGTGCCTAGTCGGTAGACTCCTAAAAAGACTAATCGAGGACTAGGCGGGACTAGTCGGTCCCCCAATTAGAATATAAAAAAGTTTAGAAAATATACATAAAAATATGTTTAATTCTTTTACTAATAAGATGTTTTCATCACACAAGTATAAAATTACACATGTTTTCACAAAATCTATTATTATACATATATATAATTGTACACACACACACGCACACACACATATATATATATAGAGAGAGAGAGAGAGTAGAGCGTAGGTGCTTGATGGGTTTTTCAGGTTTTTTCGTTTTATTTTTAAATTCTGACCGTAAAGATGTGATCTATGTACTTTATTTTATAGGGATCAGCTGTTGAAGTGTTCGATTCTGACACATGGGTGGGTTTTTATAAGGTTCGAAAAATCACCAGTCCAAAATCTTTGTAAATTTTTGAGGCTCCAAATATCATTTTTTCATCGAAAACACATGATCCAGGTGTGGATTCCTCGTAAATCGACCTTGATCAATACATTTGCGAAAAAAATACCGCACAAGCAGAAAAACCCATTAAGCACGTATCACAAACACCTAATGTTCAAGTGCCTACGCTCTACTATATATATAGTCACTAGAATATGAGAATTGGAAATATGAGAACTAATGTGTGAATCGTAATTTTCATGGATTTTTTGTTATTTTCTCTTGAATCTAACGGTACAGATGAGATCTACATGTTTGGTTTTATAAGAACCCGTTCTTGAATAATCAGATTTTGATGCATAAACGAGATTTTTTAAGGCTTTAAAATCAATGGCTCATAACGTTCATAAATATTCAAGCATTGAAAAATCACATTTTTTTTATCGAAAATACATGATCCAATAGTTGATTCGTAGCAAATTCACCATGCCAAGCACATCCACAGTTGGATTTGCAAAAAAAGTGTTGGAAATGCCCATATTTCTAGTTCTCATATTCTAGTGACTCTCTCTCTCTCTCTCTCTCTCTCTCTCTCTCTATATATATATATATATATATATATATATATATATATATATATATATATATATATATATATATATATTCAATTATTCATAACATATTTAGTATAATCAACGAAATATGCTTTTAGGCTTTTATAAAAAAATTCATCAAAAACAAAGTAACACACACATATATAAAAAAACATAATCAATTAAAATTAATTGTGCATGCTTTCAATGTTCCACAGAAAAAATCCCAAAAGTAACACACACACATCTATGTCACATGGATTCGGCTAGCAGGGTGCCGCACCCGCGTCGACGCGACTCGACGCGGGTGCGGTCAACCCGATCCTGGGTGCGTTGACCGCACCCAGGATCATTTAGGTCAATTTTTTTTTTGGATTTTTCTTTTTTTAAAAAAAATTGCCCTATGAAATGGGCTGCGGAATTTTTTTTAAAAAAATTCTGCTGACAGCTGCTGCTGCTCCTGCCTTTTCAATCATGATCCTTCTTTTTCGTAAAGGATTTTCTCTCTCCATAATAAATGATAATGATGGTGGTAGCCTTGCTGATCCTTCTTTTTCATAAAGGATTTTCTATCTCCATAATAAATGATAATGATGGTGGTAGCCTTGCTGATCCTTCTTTTTCGTAAAGGATTTTCTCTCTCCATAATAAATGATAATGATGGTGGTAGCCTTGCTGGCTATTAGTATTCACTGTTCTCCTGACGAGATGGGTGCGCTATCGTGCAGCTGTACATAAAATGAAATTTGAAAAAAAACGCGTCGAGGGAACCCCCGGACCCCCTTATATATATATATATATATATATATATATATATATATATATATATATATATATATATATATATATATATATATTTTTTTTTTTTTTTTTTTTTTTTTTTTTTGCCCCTGCCGCACCCAGGTTTTTTGGAAGTGCCGAATCCCCGCACCCATGTGACATAGACACACATGTATATATATATATATATATATATAGAGAGAGAGAGAGAGAGAAAAGCATGTTTTCATCATTTCATAAAACAAATCACACAAACACATGCACATGTATATAATTATATATATAAAAAAATAACAAAATATATAATAATAATAAATAACTAAACTGCCCCCGTGTCTAGCTTAGTCGCCGACTAGGTGCCTTACATGGTGACTAGTTGTCAAAATTGGTACCTTTTAAGGTACCCACCTAGGAATTGCAAAGCCTAGGTGTTTTAGTTACGCCTAGGCCGACTAAGCGGACAAGTCGATGCCTAATCGTGGCTTTTGACTATATATATATATATATATATATATATATATATATATATATATATATATATATATATATATAAACACATTAGTGATGCTGCATTTTACAAGATGTTGAAAATTTTAGTTCATAGTCTATCTCCATTACAAATCAAGAGCTTAAATCATGACAAAGGTATCTTGTTAACTAACAAATAATTATTGATAAATATATAATTAACATTAAATACTTTTGAGTTTTGATGGTAAGCTAGACTACACGTTGATTACATCATATGATGAATAAAATGGACTGAATTAAGTCTGACATCCAGTTGACTTGTACCCAACTACCAGTACGGGTAGGACTGTAGGACACACACGAATATGACACTGGTACGAGACCCTGATAGAACTACCCATTTTACATAGGTTTCTTTCATTTTGGAAGAGAAGATTGTTGATCAAGCTTAGAAGAGAACAAAATATTATTGATTAATGTTCATTCATATTGAATTTATTCAAGAAAATATAAAATTTTATTTCACGAATGAAACATCAAGATTCCCCTCCAGCAGATTTGCAAGAACTTCATCAAGTGGGCAAGATTATGGGTAACACTACACTGAAATTAGGAAAACCAAGTTCTCACAGCCCAGCACCCTCTTGGACAGATTCTCCACTAGCAAAAATAAATAAATATTTCAAGGTGATATTCTAAAGAGGAAGAATAAAGTCCACAAGCATCAATAAATTCACATAACCATATGCCCATATCTGTCAGCACAATCATGAACACACTCCATGGAGACAGAGAAAGCATGAGAAAGACACAGCAAAAGTACAGCTTTGTTGCATATAAAGTGTGATATACGTGGGTATGGGAGCAAGCTTGGGCTTCAATTCCCAAGTTTCAACAAGCAATACACATAGGGGAAGGAAAAATAAACAAAAGTTCAGATGACAATATCAATGATATTAGTTTTCGAACATAAAAATAACTGTTATTTGAAAAGTCAACCGCTTCTACTCCCAGTTGAAGCTGAAGTGATTTAAATCAAGATCTCTTACTTAAAATTCCGCAAAGTACAAGCATCTAGTCTCTCAAACATGGGGAAGTACCTTGTCCAAATTGAAATACCAATGCAAATATAGCAAAAATCATATGATAGCCTTTATTAGCATTTGTCATTTGGGAATCATAGTAACTAAATGGGGTAGAACATCTTTTAAGGTTTCATATGTCCTGACATTAAGTCAAATTTCATTCAAAGATAAACAGCAAATACCTTGAAGTTGTTATACAAAGAAACAACTGAAGCTTGTATGCATGATAATCATGTCCTAAGCAAGATTCCAAGGGCAAAATACTGAAACTAGCAAACAATCATTATTAAGGTAGGGGAAAACCATGTAAAAAGATGCAGAACTACATGAAATATATTAAAATGTGTAAAGAAATAGCTAAATTTTCATGAAGACACAATGGCATCACATCATGACAAAAAATATTACAATGAGAAGACAAAATTAATAAATTAAGAATCAACCTGCCACCAAAGCACAAAATTATTACAAGAATAAGAATTACATGAAAGAAGTGGCACATGACCAAGCAACAAAACAATTAGAACTCAACTCACTACAGCACCCATAGAGGTGCAAAATAACTCTCACATTACTAATGTACAACTCAATTAGCACTCTTTTTTTCTTTACATTTTTTTGATATTTTACTCGGAGAAACCACCCCAGGCACAAAGACCTAGTCGCTCAGGCTCAGTCTGCACGGTCACTGACCTGTCAACGTAAAACTCAGAGGCTTACCCCTCGGGTCCAGGGAGTTTCCAAGCTTCGGCTTACGCAGGGGGTGACACCCATGGGATTTGAACCTAGACTGCTCGTCAAGAAGCCTAGGTTGTTGGGTTCAGCCTGCGCACAAACAGAAAACAGTTGGAAAGCGGTGGAGAGCATACCTGAGGCGGCGATCGGAGAACCGGATCCGATGGTGATGGTGGCGGTGGCTGGAGCAGGGGAGGGCTTCACTCCTTGGTCGAACTGCTGCCCTCCACAAGGGCAGGCCACTGGATGCAGTCGGTGAGCAGGATCACCATTCTCTCACCGGATGAAAAAATACCGGATGAAAGGTAAGGTTACCAACCTCTTTTTCCTTTCTATTTTTCACTGTATTTCTTATGTATATGCCGTATTTGGGGGTCGCTCATGATACCCCTTTTATAGGCACAGAGTGGGAACGCTTTGCGTAACCGTTCCCCTTGATTCTGTGCAAATTTATCGAAAGGAGCATCTTCCGTGGGGATGTTATCCACATCGTGGGTAACCACCACCACTTGCGGTGGTTTATCCCAACATTCTCCCATTTGTTCCGATGATAAACCCTTAACCAGAAAACTTTATGGGAATGACTTGATGAATAGATTGGCATTTATAATCTATTCTATAGATCCTTAGTTGAATCTCTAATCCTTATGAGATTAACAACAAACAAGTAATAACGAGAATCAATGAACTGAATGTGATCACTTTATTCATATGCATATGTCAAAAAGAGTTTAACAAGTCCATCCTCAATACATGTTCAGAATATAATCCCGGTGCTAGCTCTTTAGTAAGAAGATCAACAATCATCTCTTTTGTACCAATATTGACAATATGCACTAGATGATTCTATGTCCTTTCTTTAAGGACAAAATACTTTAACTCCATATGCTTGCATGATGTAGTACTTTTGTTGTTCGAAAAGGACACCACAGCTTCATTATCACACTAGACCTTCAGTGGCTTCTCAATGGAATCGACCACCTTTAACTGTGATACGAAGTTCTTCAACCATATGGCCTGCGAGGTAGTCTCGTACAATGCTATGAATTTTGCCTCAATTGTGTGAGCAGCAGTAGTCGTCTGCTTCCCACTCCTCCAAGAAATCGCGCCCCCAGCAAGTAAGAAGACATACCCAGAAGTAGACTTTCTACTATCAAGGCATCCTCCTAAGTCCGCATTTGAGTAACCAATAACCTTGAGGTGATACGTCAACATATAGTCTTTTGTCCCTTGCAAATACTGCAAGACTTTCTTGGCAGCTTTCCAAAAGGGTATGCCTGGGTTATACTGAAATCTGCCAAGCACCCCTACTGCAAAAGAGATATCTGGACGAGAACAAGTCTGCGCGTATTGCAAGCTGCCAACAACTGATGCATATGGATAAACACTCATTTGTGCTTTGTCAACATCGTCCTGTGGACAACCCTTTAGATTCAACTTGTCACCTTTTGATATGGGTGTTGAACTAGGAGAACAATTCGCCATCCCATATCGCTTTAACACCTTATTTATGTAGGATCTTTAGGAGAGGCCTAGAAAACCTTTTGCTCTCTCTCGACGGATCTCAATGCCAAGTATATAAGCAGCCTCACCCATATCTTTCATGTCAAAATGTGATGCAATAAACTGTTTTGTCTCTAAAAGCAACTTTATATCGTTGGTTGCAAGCAAAATGTCATCCGCATACAACATCAATATACTGAACTTACTCCCACTTTCCTTAAGGTGTATATACATTGATCAATAATGTTTTCTGTAAACCCAAAAGTCACAATGACTTGGGATATACCACTGTTGGGAGGCATGTTTAAGTCCATATATTGATTTTTTAAGCTTGCAAACCAGACGATCATTTTCAGAGAAACCAAGAGGTTGATCCATGTATACCTCTTAATTCAGATCTCCGTTGAGGAACGTTGTTTTCACACCCATCTGATGTAGCTTTAAGTCATAATGAGCTACGAGGGCCAAAATTATCCTCATTGACTCCTTAGTTGAGACAGGAAAAATGTCTCATTATAGTCAATGCCCTCCATCTGGGTGAATCCTTTAGCAACCAATTTTGCCTTATGTCTCTCTATGTTACCTTTGGAGTCCTTGGTCTTAAAGACCCATTTACACCCTACGGGTTTTACTCCCTTAGGTAACTCGACAAGATCTCACACTTGATTCTTAGTTATAGAGTTCAACTCTTCTTTCATGGCTTTTATCCAGTGCGAAGATTGTTTGTTTTCAACAGCTTCCATAAAAGTCAACGGGTCATCATCTATATCTATGAAATCACCAGGCTCCTGAAGGTACACCATATAATCAGGATATATGACAGATCTCGTAATTCTTGTGGATCTCCAAACAGGTCACTCTTCAAGCTCATATTGAACCTAATCATCTTGTTCGTGTTCTTCCGCATTATCCACAATAGGTTCACTTTGGATTTGTGCATCAACAACCGGGTGATCAACCACATCATCATTAGGAATAATAATGTGGTATCTCTCGGTATTTTCCTTAACAGGTGATGAAACTGAATCTTGTACTTCTTCAAAACCAAGGTTTTGAATTGCACTTAATCTCACTGAACCATCTTCTAGGAATTTTGCCTTATCCGTTTCAAAAATCTGTGGTGAATGAGATGGTCAATAAAACCTGTATCATTTTGAGCTCTCTGGATAACCAATAAAATATTCACTGGTTGTTCTTAGATCAAAGGCTTTAATGTGAGGGTTATACAACTTAGCTTCTGCTAAACATCCTCATACGTGCATATAAGACAGTGATGGTTTCCTAGCTATCCACAACTCGTAGGAAGTTTTAGGTACAGATTTTGTAGGTACCTTATTTAAAACATGCACAGCTTTCTTTAAGGCTTCACCCCACAACTTAATGGAAAGTGTTGAATAATTCAACATGACCCTAACTATTTTTTTAAGCGTATCATTTCTCATTTTAGCTACACCATTCTGGTAGGCACTACCAGGCATGGTGTACTGAGGCACAATGCCTTCCTCTTCTAGAAATTGCGCTAATGGTCTTTCACTTTGCCCCATCTCAGTAAACCTACCATAATATTCATCACCTCTATCAGACCTGACTATTGTAATAACTTTATCGGTTTGTTTCTCTACTTCTTTCTTAAATTCCTTTAACATCGGAAAAACATTAGATTTTTGAAAAATTAAGTAGAGATACATATACCGTGAATAGTCATCAATAAAAGTGACAAAATATTTTTCGCCTGTGTAATAGGGAGAAAAAAGTCCACATACATCCGTATGAACTATCTCTAATAGCTCACTACTATGTTTAGCACCCTCTTTATATGTGTTTGTATACTTAGCCTTTATGCAATCAACACACGGGTCATTATCAGTAAAATCTAGAGATTTCAAGATCCCTTCATTTACAAGTCTCTTTATTCATTTTTCAGAGATATGACCCAACCTTCGATGCCAAAGCATGTAGGATTTGTCATTAATCATGCTACGTTTATTCTCAACCAATGCGTATCTAAAGGTCAAAGACTCCTGAGTTTGGATCTTCACGTTCAATTTATACAAACCATCATAAACTAATGCAGAACCAATTTCAATAGAATGTCTGTATATGAATAACTTAGAGTTTTCAAATTTAAAACAATATCCAAAATTATTCAACCTTGAAATTGAAATTAAGTTTTTACTATATGATGGAACATAAAAGACATCATGAAGATCCAAAACTACGCCTGTATCTAAAGTAATCCTGCATGTCTCAACACCCTTCACATGCGAAGGCATCTTGTTTCCTGAATAGATGCTCTTCTCATGCATTGTTGGTTCCCTTCTACTCACGAACAACTGTAGACAGTTGAAAATATGAACAATAGCACCAGAATCAATCCACTAGGTATTTTTAGGAATTTATAATAAATTACATTCATGAGAAACAAATGACAAATTACCTTTCTTTTTCAACCACTTCTTGTAATTTATGCAATTTGCATTCTTGTGTCCATTTTTCTTGCAAAAGAAGCACTTTATGGGAGCAGAGTCAAATTGCTTGCCTTGGGATGTCCTATCCCCAGCTGGCTTCTTCCTAGCATTTCTCATGAATGCATTATTCTTTGGTGCATGAGAAGCCATATGTGTTGTTTGCACCTTCTCTCCTTTCAATCTCTCTTTTTATTCAACACACTTGGACATAAGTTCATTAAACGTCCATTCATCATTATGTGTGTTGTAAGAGATTTTAATAAGAGATTTTAAAAGGTCTGTATTCTAAGGATAAGGACGCTAAAACTAAATGCACTAGGAAAGAATAAGAAATGGTCAGCTTCATGTCATTCAGCTAAGATGTTATGTTCATCATCTCCAAAATGTGTTGGCGAATGTTTTCCCTTCCAGTATATTTCATAGATATGAGTTTTGACATCAGGGTACTGGCTCTGTCCTTATTTGAACTCACGAATTGTGCTTCAATAGCACTCAGAAATTCTCTCACTGTCTTGCATTGCGGGATGACACTTCGAATATTCTTAGCCACCTTAAATTGCAGAAGCAACAGGCTAAGTCTATTTGAACGCTCCCACTTCTCAAAAGCACTCTTTTGATCAGCAGTGCTTTGATCAGTCAGGGCAGTGGGTTCATTTATCCTTAGGGTTAGGTCTAAATCCATATACCCTAATGTAAAAAGAACATTCTCTTTTCAATCGCTAAAGTTCAATCCATCTAGAAAGGGAATACAACTAAAACCATCTAAAATCACAAGATTAAAAACTACGACAAAAAACATGTATCAAAAAGCATTTGTACGAGACAAAACTTAATGGAAAGAGCAAATGAATAAAGGCCATTAATATGCTTATTTTCAGGCGAGTGTAGGGGTCATTGAAGCCTTACTTTGGTAAGAGCTTCAACACGCAAAAACACTTCGCCTACCAATTATATTTGGTAAAACTAAGGTTCTTGTAAAGTTAGACCATCAACACAAGGTACCTTTGGATACACATGTGCGATGTATCTCGACACATTTACCTCATTTTACCCTACTTGAATTCCAAACACGATAAATTTTTCTTTGAGTCGTTTATCATTTCACGAATCTAAGTACAATGTTTATATTGGCTAAAACTGTATGATAGTACTAGAATTTTTTTGACAACATACGTGTATTCAGTCACTTTGGTGACGTGAATACATTAAATCATCTAACTATCCTTAATGCCAATATTGAATATATTCATTCATACATGCACAATTATAAATAAATGAACATGTTAACAAAAATATGAACTTTAACATGCTGCAACTTGATGTTTACGCCCATAAAACGAGAATCCAAATAAAAAAACATAATGAACTGGTGAAAAGACCCTTAAACTGATCCTAAAACCGCATGAACCGATGATAAAATCCTTGAACCAATCCTAAAACCGAATGAACCGGTCGAAAGACCCACTGAACCGGTCCTAAAACCGAATGAACCGGTCGAAAGACCCATGAACCGGTCCTAAAACCGAATGAACAAGTTATTAAAACCCCGGAACCGGTTCTAAAACCTCACGAACCGATTCAAAGACCCATAAACCGGTCCTAAAACCAAATGAACCGGTTATAAAATCCTTGAACCGGGTCTGTAACAGTTTAAACCGGTCTCAAAAACTCTAAACCGGATCCAGTTGATTGAGAACTGATTCATGAATGGCTTGAAACGGTTCAAAAACCCAGTGAAACAATTGAACTGGTTCACTGTTACCGTTATAGATCAGTGGATCAGGTTTTGTCAAATTTGCCAGATCCAGAACCATATAACCCGGTTCAACCGAGTTCTGGATCTGACAAAGATAGAACCGGATCCAGTTTTTCTGAATCCGATCCAGGGACATTTGGACTTGGCTACTGTGATCCGCAACCCTATATCCAGATCCAACCTGGTAGCTTTATGGGTTGGTACTAGGGATGGCAGTGGGGCGGGGCGGGGGACAAGGTCTCCACCCTCGCCTTGCCTCAAGATTAGAACCTCCATCCCCGGCGGGGATGGATTTTAACCTCCACCCCCGCCTTCATCCCTGTTTCATGTCCTCCATCCCCAGTTCAAACGGGGATGAGGCAAGGCGGGGAAAAGTGGCAGGGACGGAACGGGGATCATGGCGGGGATGGGGCGGGGAAAAGAGTACGTCCATCCCCGCCTCCATCCCCGAACGGGGATGGATTTTAACCTTTGTCCCCGCCTCCATCCCCCGTTTCATACCCTTCATCCCCGGTCCAAACGGGGCGAGGCCCCACTTTCCCCCGGTCCACTGCCATCCCTAGTTGGTACGAGTCTGCAGATCTGGATCTAAAACAGTGACCCAATCCAGTGAAACAGTATGGATCAAATACAGATCCAGAGTCCAAATCAGGTTCCATAAACCTGACCCGAATCCAAAACAAAAACGGGTCTGGGTCGTAAGGGTCTTGGGTCTCTTACCTGAGAACCGGATCAGATCCAAAGAACCTTTATGGATCAGTACGGGTAAGTCAAGTTTTGATCCAATTATGGACCCGATCTAGATCCGAAAACGGCATGGGTCTGGATATCAGAGAAAAACAGGATCCCTCACCTGAAGCATAGACCCGATCCAGTGAACCTCATGGATCAGTTCGGTGGAGTGGGTCTGGATCCAAATATGGACCCGACCAGAAAATCCTGTTTTACGAATTAGGGTTTCAGAAACCCTGAATCCCCTTTTCGATTTTCTCTTTCTTCCTGAAAGATCGTCGCCGCTGCCCCCTTTCGAAACCTCATCGCCCGAAGATGTCGTCGGCGGCGAGAGGCCGGCGACATCAGTTGCAGACGAAAAAAGGGGGTGGCCTTCACCCTGTTACGGCCGACCATCGGAAGAAAAGGCGGTGCAGCGATAGGGAAACCGAAACGGGCAGCGATCGGGAGCTGGCTGCCTCCTTCATGGTCATCAGTCTACAGTGATTCTGGAAGGCTCCTCGCAGAAGAAAAGAAAGCACCCGCCGGTGACCAGTAAAAAATATTCGATTTGGGCATTTCGGGAAACGACCGGCATAATGCCAATGCCGGGTATTCCCGAAACCCGACAGAGAAAGCGTCCAGCACAACGATGCATCTCCCTCCGCAAACCCTATAGGGTTGTTTTCTTGAAGTGGGGAGACACCAACACTGTGTAGCCGGAGAGGGACCTGACTGCCAAAAAATCGCTGCATCAGAGGGGCATAAAACGCAGCACCCCGCAGAAGCGTGGGCCCATAACCCATTGTTGGGTTCAGCCTGCGCACAAACAGAAAACAACAGAAAAGCGGTGGAATGCATACCTGAGGCGGCCATCGGAGAACCGGATCCGATGGTGATGGTGGCGGTGGCTGAAGCAGGGGAGGGCTTCACTCCTCAGTCAGACTGCTGCCCTCCACGAGCGCAGGCCACTGGATGCAGTCGGTGAGCAGGATCACCGTTCCCTCACCGGATGGAAAAATACCAGATGAAAGGTAAGGTTACCAACCTCTTTTTCCTTTCTATTTTTCAGCATATGCCGTATTTGGGGGTCGCTCATGATACCCCTTTTATAGGCACACAGTGGGAACGCTATGTTCCCCCCGATTCTGTGTGAGTTTATCGGAAGGAGCATCTTCCATGGGGATGTTATCCACATCTGGGTAACCACCACCAGTTGCGGTGGTTTATCCCAACATAGGCCCCATTCCACTACGCCAAACCCCTTGGGTCTAATTAGCACTCTTTTTATGAGAACTTAAAATAAATGGTCCATGATAGGAAATCGTTTCTCTGACATACAGAAAAAGTGAGAGGAAAGTATCAGCACAATTCACAGTAAGCAAATCACTTGCCTGCCAATGTGGCCACAAGAGCCTGAACGTCAGGGCTCCAATCAAACCCGTGAAGGGATTCATAAACACCAGCATAATCATGCGTCCAGAGGCGCTGGCCGATGGCCCAGATGGCAAGGACCTCAGGTTGGCTCTCTTTAATCGACTTTGGAATACATTTCCAAAGAAACCTAGCACTATTCCTGCATAAGGAATCACCAACTGATTAAGCCAACCAAAAACGAAGAAGAACAATTCAAAACACTAAAACCATTGGCAAGAAAAAAAATTGCAAGCAAAAACAGAAGACAGAAAAAATGCACACTTACATATCCTGTACAAGCATGTATCCTAGGAGATGAATCGCATAAGGCCATTCCTCCACATACGGGATGCCTTGTGAAGCCACCTGATCCACCACTAAATGAATCAGAAACACCATCGTAAAATCCCAAATGCGAAATGGAAAGAAAAATCCCAGAAAAGAAATTTTCAAATAAAGAAAAGAATCTAATGAAAAATCATCAGGAAAACGATTCCTCAATTAAACAACTAAACAAAGGGAAACCCCAATACATAATCTAGGGTTTTCATTAGACATTCCTTGCTCGTTTCTCATTCTTTCTTTTTCTTCTGTTCCTAAGAAAGAGTGGAACGAAATCACTAGGAAACTTCGCATCGAAACTCTAGTGAAAGAGGGATCAGCTTCGGGAATCAAACTGTCAGGATGGAGAAGAGCATCAACTTACAAACTAAAACAATGGGCAACGTTTCCAAGCAAAAACTAGCAGCAAGATAAAGCAAAAGAAAGCAAAATTCCAAAACCTACGGTTAGAGTTAGGAACAAGAAACACGAGAGAGAGAGAGAGAGAGAGAGCGTGGTTGCCTGGAGGCGCAGCTCGTCGCAGACGTCGGCAATCTTATCGTAAGATTGGGAGGCCAAGACGTCCTTCAACGGCGTCAGATCAAGCGAAGACGATGCCATCCTCTTCTTCTTTCTTCTTCCCTTCCAAACACCAAGATCGCGCCCGTCGCTCACCCCTCGCTCCCGCTCTATTTCTTCTCCTATTTATGGCTGGCCTCTCTCTCTCTCTCTCTCTCTCTCAAACAAGTGAGAGATGGGGGCAATATGGAAGGATGTACATTTAGGGAGGTCTGTAAATGGTTCTGGTTGGCAACCGAAACCGAGAAATTGGCCCACTAATCTGATCCGGTCAGGGTTTTTTTTCGTATGTCACAGGGACACGCCATTTTTGGTGGTGTGACCCCGTGATACGAGCGGACACGTGGACACAGACACTGAGACGTACATCCAATATTTTAATATTTTTTAATGAATGTAAGTGTTATTTTTATCAAAATTTATTTTTAATATTAAAATATCAAAACTTAAATTTTTTATGGATTTAAAAATTAAAAAAAATCTTCATGTCCTATTTTTTCAAATTTGTTTTTAAACTTGCGAGTCCAATTTGCTTCAGGGTCCTCATGTCAACGTATCTTTGTGACAGTTATTTTCAATTGAACGTCAAAGTTCTCTATCAAAGCCGGTAATTTTTCCGGGCTGAGTTGCCAACACCCTAACCCTTACATTGACCATGACCCTGTTTCGGCATCCCCCTTGATCAAGATCAAGTGTTGTCAAGACAGTGACTTAAGTACAGCAAGCAGAGCTAGGTCTCTGATCCCAAGGGCGGTTTGTTCATGTAAATATCACCAAAAAATGATCTTATCCTCAAACCTGTAGTACAGAGGGTCCTACCTATACATAGTTGTCCAACAAATGCGTATGGATGGCTGGGATTAGTTTAATCCAGGTGATACGTAAGGGTGGCAATCGGGTCGGGTTGGCGGGTCAGCATACCTCAACCCAAACCTGACCCGTTTATTAAACAGGTCGGCTGTGGACACGAACCTGACCCGTTTATTAAATGGGTAACTCGACACGACCCGCCAACCGGTGTAATAAACAAGTTGGGTCGGGTAAACGGGTTGGCGGGTTGACCCACCCGCCTAACCCGTTTATTAAACGGGTTGGCATATCCTTAACATGAACCCGACCCATTTAATAAACGGGTTAGGCTCAACCTCCTGTAGAGCCCAAGCCAGGCCCAACCTCCTGCCAGGCTCAGCGGCTAGGCCGCAGACTTGACTTTCGGCTAAGTGGGCTGCTGCAGCGCAGGCCCAACCTCCGACCAAACCCACTGCGGCAAGGCCGCAGACCCTGTTTTTGTTTTTGGGGTCGGGTATTGGCATTTAGCTAGGGTCCATGTGGGCAGAGGCTCATGGCCTGCGGTTGGTGCTGCAAACCATTTTTTTGGCTGAGCCTTCGGCTAGTTCGGGGATACCCGGTCCGGGGTTATTATTATATATATATTTTATTTTAATTTTTTGTTTCAATATATATACATGTGTTGAAGTATATATAATTTGTCACGTATATATGTCTATGTTATGCATTTATACATATTCAATGCATGTATACATATTTTAATATGTATGAGATGTGATTATATTGATTATTTAAAGAGTTTGAAGTACTTACTCCATGAGTTAATACTTTATTTATACAATTATAATACAGTTTAGATGAATATAATCATCTTAGGGAAAGTGGGAGATGATTGTGAACGTAGTGAATTTTCGATTCCATGCTCTGAGAGAAATTATATACTATTTAATCATGTGATTATGACTGCATATAGATATGTCAGTGATTAGATCACAACATGCATGAATAACATAATTACACATTGTATCTTTATTAGGACATGACTGCGCCAAGCAAATCCATAATGGACCTAGCATGAATTGAGAAACTGAACAGTGATAACTATGATATATGACATAAAAAGATTCAGTTTACACTAGAGGAGGCTGAGGCCTTGGAGGCTCTCAACCATACTATAGAACGACTTGAAAATGGTAATGGGGTACAATCTCATAGGGACATGGAAACCTATGAGAAATGAAAGTACATGAATATTGTTGTGCGTGTCATCATGCTATGTTCTATGCAGGATGACATCATGTACCAATTTGAGCATTATAAGACTGCTCAACTGATGTGGATGACCTTTAAAGATAAGTTTGGGGAACATCAACCACAAAGCTTAGAAGGTTGATCATCAAGTTTGATTTCTACAGAAAGTTTTCTCAGCACACTATGAGCCAGCATCTCAGGGAGATGGCAAATATGATAAGAGAGCTCAATAGTGCAAGACATATCCTTATAGATAAACAACAGGTCCAGACTGTGATTCGCTCTCTGCCACATAGTTGGGAGCATATGAAAATTAATATGACCTATAACGAAAGTATTAAGACTTTCAATGATATTGCCTGTCATGTAGAGCTAAAAAATGATCGCCTAGAAGCGACTCAACCATCTAACATGGGGTCATATGTGGCAGAAAGCTTGAAGATACCAAAATCTTTTAAGAAAAAATTTTATAGACCAAGAAAGTTCAAGAAGGGTGACAAGAAGGGACAGGACAAAGGGCAAGAAAAGAAGCCTTATGAGTGCTCTGAGAAGCGTGGTAGCAAGAAAAATAAGGCGAATGCAAAATGCTTTAAGTGTGGCAATTTGGGTCACTATGCTCGTGAAAGTCATGAGCAGAAGAAGATATATTCTCTTATAACTCCTGATTTATGTGCAAATGTTTGTAGTTGTGAACTAATTATTGAATCTAATCCTATATGGATTTTAGACTCAGGAGCCACCGACCATGTGGCCAAAGACCGCACAAACTTCGTCGAATACAGGAATATGTCATCTGGTTCGAAGTGGTTGCTCTTGGGGAACAACACTAAAGCATAAGTCAAAGGGATCAGAACCTGTAAATTGGATTTGTGAGAAAGACGATTTTTATTATTACATGATGTTCTGCATGTTCCAGAGATTCGATGAAATTTGATTTCAATTTCTGCTTTGTCTATGTTAAACTATAAACTTGTGTTTGGAGATGTCAATGTTGACATTCTTTATGGACAAACTTTAGTTGCCTCTGGTTTCTTAATGAATGATTTCTATGTGTTAGACACAAAACTTAAAAGTTTGAATGCTAGTGATGAATGTTTTTCTCTTTTTCAATTGCTAGTAATATGAATATGGATGTATCTATATGGCATGCTCGACTTGGACATATAGGGCAAAAGAGAATAGATATGTTCGCACGAGCGGGTCTTTTGGGATCCTATGCGAAGATTGAAATGCCTATATGTGAATATTGTCTCGCTAGAAAAGCAACTCGATTGCCTTTTGAAAAGGCAGTTAGGCACTTATCCTCTTCAATTAATTCATTTCGATATATGTGGATCAATAAATGTAGCAACAAGGCATGAAGCCTCTTATTTCATTACTTTCATTGATGATTATACACGATTTAGCCATGTGTATTTAATTTCATATAAATATGAAGCATTGAATTATTTTAGATCATTTATGAACATGGTAGAGAATCAACTTGATCATAAGATCAAGGCTTTGAGAACAGACCATGAACGTGAATATCTATCTGAACAATTCAAGGAATTATGTGATAATAAAGAGAGATAGACAATTGACTACTCCTCGAACTCCACAACAAAATGGTATTGCAGAAAGGAGGAATAGGACCCTCTTAGAGATGGTCAGATCCATGACGACGCAGACAAATTTACCTATTTCTTTTTGGGGTGATTGTTTGTTGACTGCAGCCTAAATCGTGTACCAACTAAATTTATTTCTTCAACTCCCTACGAATTATGGACAGACAGAAAGCCAGATTTGGCTTATCTTAGACCCTGGGGGTCTGTTGCATATGTCCATGATCTTTCCTATCAACATGAAAAATTAGGTCCTAAGAGAAAGAAGTGTATCTTTATACGATACTGTGAACATTCAAAAGGATATGCATTCTTAGGAGAGAATACATATGGGAGTATTTCTGAAATAGATTCGAGAGATGCCACATTTATTAAGAGTAAATGTTCTAAAAGAGGAGAGATAGAGCGTAATTTCCAATTCTATGAATTGGATAATTCAGATCAGTTTAAAGAGATTGATCATCATGTTTTAGAGACACAAGAAGATGTGTTTATACCACTATTGGATAGTGAGAGTAACACTAAAGTAGATATCAACTTTGATGGAGATCTGACAACTCGAAAGAGTTCAAGAAAAAGAATTCCTCGTCGGAGATTCCAAATCAAAGGAAAAGCCTTTGTGCATGCCCCAAGATGATAATGTACCTAAGAGTGTTAGAGATGCTCTATCTTGTTCTAAAAGGGATGAATGGCGCAAGGCAATGGAAGAGGACATGAAATCTATGGCATCTAATAAGGTCTAAGATCTTGTTAATATTTCAAAAGGAAGAAAACCTATTGGGAGCAAATGGGTTCTCAATATTAAGAGAAATGTCGATGGATCTATCGAGCGATACAAAACACATTTGGTTGATAAAGGATACACACATATGGTAGGGATAGACTATGAGGAGATATTCTCTTCTGTGGTTAAATTGACCTCTATTCGCCTTTTGTTAGCCATAGTGTCACATATGAATTTAGAATTACATCAAATGAATGTTAAGATTGTATTCCTAAATGAAAAATTGGATGAAGAAATATATATGGAACAACTCGAGGGGTTTGTTACTACTGAATTTGAGCTCAAAGTATACAAGCTCAAATGATCCATTTATGGATTGAAGCAGTCATCCAGACAGTGGTATTTAAGGTTTCATGAGACCATCATGAGCAATGACTTTGCTATGATTAATAAGGACCACTGTGTTTATCTTAAGCGTCAAGATAAAAAATTTATAATTCTAACTCTATATATGGATAATATTTTATTGGTTAGTAATCATTTAGAGTTTCTGAAAACCATTAAAGAATGGTTGTCTATTCATTTTGAAATGAAAGACATGAGTGAAGCATGCTTTATGCTGGGCATAGAGATTAAAGAGATCGTTTAAAAAGACTTCTTTCTTTTTCACAAGAGTCGTATATAAAGAAGGTCTTAAAACAATTTCATATGCAAGATTATAAACCCATAGATACTCCTATTATAAAATAGAATGATTTAAGTTTTAAGGTGTGTCCAAAAGAGTCAAAAGAAATATAAGCTATGTCCAAAGTCCCTTACTCCAGTGCAGTAGACAGTCTAATGTACCTAATGATGTGCACATAACCTAACATATGTTATGCAGTAGGGTTGGTGAGTAGATATCAAACTAATTCAGAACAAGCGCATTGGAAGGTTGTCAAGAGGATTATGCAATATCATAAAGGCGCATCAGATTCAGTTCTTTGCTACCATGTTGGTAACATGCGTGTAGTAGGTTATACGAACGCAGATTGGGGTGGGGACCCTGATGAGCGTAAGTCTACATCTGGCTATGTGTTCTTGATGAACAATGGTGCTATATCTTGGTGTAACAAGAAGCAAACGTGTGTAGCCTTGTCCATAATGAAAGTTGAATTTATTGCAGGCTCGTTGGCAATGCAGCAATGCGTTTAGTTAAGGAGATTAATCAAACATTTGGGAGTCACTTCTGATGTAAAATTGCCAGTGACTTTATTCTGTGATAATCAAGCACCAATTGTGTTTACCAAAGATTCCAAGTTTCACTGTAGAACCAAACATATTGACACGAGATGCAAGTATATGTGTGATATTGTATCTAGAGATAAGGTTTCTTTGGCATATGCTAATACCCTAGATATGGTGGCAGATCCCTTTACTAAGCCGATTAATAGGGATTCTTATGTTAAGCATGTAAAATCTATAGGTATTTGTAAGATTTAATATGCTAATGTTATTCATATTTCTTTTTATGATTATTATATAGCATGTTGCACATCTATATGAGTATGCTACCAGGTTTGAGATAAATCTCTTCACACAGATTTATCGTCTCAGACGCTGCTTGTGAGCAAGATGAGATGAGATGTAACAAAATTCAGGTTTGCTAAATTAATAAGCATGTCGGATTTTGGAGATATCATGTGTTAATAACTCAAAAGAGTGGGAGTACAATGAGTTATGATATCGGCCATATATACGTATATGAGATACATCGCCCTAACTGAGTTAGGATGAGGTCTCGTGTATATTTAACTATATGGAGAGATCGACCTTGCTATCTAAATGTCAAGGGTAACCTGGTTGACTAGATCTGAGGACTTGGATATGCATTGTATGAGAATGTGCATCCTGAAAGACTCAAGTTAGTTTCTCGGAGATGAACTGAACTAGTATAGATCTGTACGACAAAAGAATTTATGGTGTATGCATACACTCACTAGAGTGAGATAGTCTTGCCATAATGCGTGAGTCACACCACGTATGTCGCACCATAACTATAAGTCGACCACAAAAGCAAATGAAGAATGATCCATGCTTCTTCATTGTGTGAGTCCTTGATATATATATATATATATATATATATATATATATATATATATATATATATATATATATATATACACATACTTTGGTGTCTTTATTGACTTTTGACCTTATTTTAAGGAGAAAGATGAGTGTTGCTACTTTAGCATGTTGCTTAAGGCTATGTCTGATCCGGTCTAAAAGAACATGTCTGAGAAAATAACTTATCTTGATTCAAAGAATAAGTATTGGAAAGGAAGATCATTTGACATTTTCAGATTATGCATATGTTAAAAACTAGCTTATTTTACCACATTCTGAGGATGTTGGGTTTATGATTAAACATGTGACATAATAGAAAACCTTGTTTGGCATAACTTGGCACTATAAATATGTGCAGAGGGATTCAGTATGCTAGAATATGAAAATGTATTTGATCTAGGACACAATGAGCTTCTTACATGACTTGTGCAGGTATACCTTGTGTCATCTTATTTTTACAGGTTTAGGCTATTATGTTACACTAACCGGTACATAATATGCCTTTATTCCCTAAGCTCACGGGTTGCATGATCTATTTGCCCATATGAATACTTGATGTTATTCACCATTTGAACACATATGGTGTTCTTTTTTTTAAGATCTCTTCCCATCATGTGCGAGTGGGAGAATGTTGGGTTGGGTACCGAGTTCGCCCATAATGGGCGAGGTCCAGATCTGGCCCACCATTTGAGGAGGGGGCGGTTTGGAAACCGCCCACCTCCCCATCTTCTCCAATTGATTCCTCATTTGCGCGGAGGAGAGAGAGATAGTGAGAGAGAAAAGTCTGCACAGTGAAACACACATAGAGAGATCTTGTGCACAGTGAGTGCAACAACAACAACAACAACAACAACAACAACAACTACAACTACGCCCTCATCCCAAAACAATTGGGGTCGGCGATATGAACCAAAAAAGAAAATCATTTTGGGTCTTCCACATGAATCCTTCTCCTCCAATCATTTCTATCCAATGCCATGTCCTTAGTGAGGTTCAAAGCATTCATATCCTTTCCTATCACCTCCATCCATGTCTTCCTAGGCCTACCCCGACCTCTTTTAACTAATATATTTTCTCATTTCTCCATCCTTCTAGCTGGAGCATCATTAGGCCTTCGCCGAATATGTCCAAACCACCGTAAACGATTCTCTCTCATCTTATTTTCAATGGGTGCAATGCCTACCTTCTTACGTATCTTCTCGTTCCGAATCTTATCTTTTATTGTATTTGCACACATCCATCTCAGCATACGCATCTCAGCTACACTCATTTTTTGAATATGATGTCTCTTGGCAGCCCAACATTCCATACCATATAGTAAAGTGGGCCTAATAGTCGTCCTATAAAACTTTCCCTTCAACCGCAATGGCATTCTATGATCGCACAACACTCCAGTTGCACTTTTCCATTTCATCCACCCAACCTTTATCCTATGATTTACATCTTCATCAATTTCTTCATACTTTTGAATGATAGATCCTAAATATTTGAAACAATCATCCACCGGTATTTCTTGCTCACCAAGCTTCACTACACTCCCATCACTACTTCGTTGCTTACTAAACCGACATTCCATGTATTTTGTCTTACTCTTACTCAACATAAAACCTCTTGCTTCAAATGTCTGTCTCCATAATTCTAACTTAGCATTAACCCCAACTCTAGACTCATCAATCAAAACAATATCATCAGCAAACAACATACACCACGATACATTTTATTGAATTGATCTCGTAAGCTCATTCATCACTATAGCAAATAGGAAAGGGCTTAAAACAGATCCTTGATGTAACCCAACCGTTATAGGAAAATTGGTTGTCACCCCTCCACAAGTGCGGACATTGGTTACTACTGCTTCATACATATCCTTAATTATACTAATGTACGTGAGAGAAACACCTTTCTTCATCATTGTCCACCAGAGAATGTCCCTAGGTATTCTATCGTATGTCTTCTCCAAATCAATAAAAACCATATGCAAATCTTTGTTGCAAATCACTGTTCATCTTGTGCACAGTGAGTGCACGTTTAGAAAAAAGAAGAAGAAGAAGAACAAGAAGGCGAAGCCATCTTCGTGGTGATAGTGCATCGTAGGGCACTTGGATTCGTTGTTCTCTCCAAGTGAGGGCACACATCCGTTGAGCAAGACGAACATCAACGATTGCTTCCGCTTTAAAGAGGTATTTATTTTTTTCCTTTAGAAACACTATCAAATTAGAAAGAGGATCACTCAGATTGGTTATCTGCACAAAATAAAGCTTCATCAGGTAATAAACACTATAATCATCTTAAGTACACAATATTGGTGCCAATATGTAAATTTAGCTACTCAAGAATTCAACACTGATTCTACAAGCTCAAAGTTACCTGTCCTTGGATGGCAATAAAAATTAGTTAAAACTACCGAAAAAAGGTAGCAGGGATAGAATATTTTCTGAGCAAGAGACTTGTAGCCGCTAACAAGGACAAGTTTCAAAAATTTGCATTAGTTTATGATGGTTACAAGTCCAATTATCAGGTTGAGTCAGTCTCCCTCGTTTCTATTGTGCCAAAAAATTAATCTTCAGCAATTATCATCAACACAGCAGACATGAAATATGTGTATCCCCACAATCCGTCTAAAAATATCACCAATTTCTGCCACACCGATGAAATTAACCTCTCATAATCTTTCAGATTCCCTCACTTTTGCTTTGCACAACTTGCCATTGACGGGAATGATGGCAGATAAACTCCACCTGCCACCACTGTTCTAACTTGAATACAGAGGGACCAAGATGGCAAGAATAATAGTTCAAGGAGAAAAGCTCACCAAGACAAAAAAACATCTGTTAAAACTTATGGCTGACAGAGAGAACTATGCTTGTGAACTTTCGATCCACATATATCATTGGCTTTCGGCTTCTCAAATTCGAATCAGATGTTTTTTCAATGTTCCCAATGTGCCATCCATCACTTTTTCCTTTTCAAGTTTTCATCAGTGACAGTTTCTACAACAAAAGAGTAGTTCTTGGCAAGCTCCATCCTTTGCTTTCGGTTCATTGTTCCAAAATGATCCCTAGAGGCTACCGTCGTGTTACTAACACGAGAACAATCAACCAATTCATCCAGAACCCGTAAGTGTTTCTTTTTACTACAGTCCTAAATTTCAATCAATTTTATCCAAAATCTGCATTAAAGAGTCCCCTTTGCCAGAGCTTGTGGATGGGTCTGGTTCTCTTGCATCATTCTCAACCGAGGATCCTTGTTCTGAATCTGTTAGCTCCTCTGAAAGGGAAGAACTCTCACTGGAGACAATGAGTAGTTTCTCCGGCTCTTGATCAGTTTTCACACATGGTTTGGAATTGGATTGCGCCTGTGCAGAAGGATCACGAGTATCAGTAACAGGGCCAAGTTCCTCAAAAGACAAATTATTGACCCATTATTGCATTGGTACGAGTAGGGTCTCAGTCAAACCCAACCCGTCGACAGACACACTAGTTGTAGCTGCTGATTCCAGAAATTGATGGCTCCCCAAATAAACTCACTCTGACGACCAGCTCCCAAACAAACCTCAAAGTACTTGTGAAAAAGGAAAGTTGATTCTTAGCCGGAGAGTGCCTTCTTGTTAGGGATGGCAGTGGACCGGGGCGGGGCGGGGGACAAGGTCTCCACTACCGCCCCGTCTCTAAAATGTAACCTTCATTCCCGGTCCACCCCTGTGACGGGGGGAGACTTTGGAGCTCCACCCCCGCCCCGTCTCAACATTCTAATCCCCACCCCCGCCCCGTCCCCGTTTGTCGGCGACGACGCTGCTCCGACGATGCAAAGCTACAGACGGGGAAAGGAAAAAGAAAAGAGGGAGGAGATGGCACCACAGAGGAGGCTCACGGCATTGGCACAAGGCAGCGTCAGAGATGGAAAGAGGGAGAGATCGTGTCGGCAAATGGTGGTCGACGACGGCAAACGGTGGTCGACGACGGCCCGGCTCCAATGATAATGCGGATGGGGAAGGGGAAGAGGCGATGGCCCGGCTCGGCAGCTCCAGGGTTAAGAAATTAGGGAAGGGAGTTAGGGTTAGTAAACATGTAGAAAAATATAAAGGGTTGGGGGCGGGGATGGGGCGGGGCCGGGACGGGGATGGGGCGGGGCGGGGGAACGTGCCAGTCCATCCCCGCCTCCACCCCCGGACAGGGATGGATTTTAACCTTCGTCCCCGCCTCCATCCCCGTTTCATACCCTCCATCCCCGGTCCAAACGGGGCGAGGCGGGGCGGGGCCCCGCTTTCCCCCGGTCCACTGCCATCCCTACTTCTTGTGATCAGATTTCGATATCGGAAGATCAGGGCCGTTGCTGAACTGATCAACAAGTTTTATGCTTTTGTCGACTCCTCCAGTGGATTATCTCAATATATTCTGGCCCGGAGGCTTGTAAGTTTGCTAAAGAACTAAATGGCTGCCCAGCTCACCTAGTTTAGTGGCTATTCATAACATGGTCACAGTAGCCACGGAGATTTTGAACGGATCCAATAAAAACTACATGAATCAGACCTGGACCATACCTGGTAGAATAATATTTTTTTTATCATTTTTTACATTGAAAAATTGTGGATCGAAACTCAAGTGGAGTCCAGGTCTGTTTTAAAATTTCACAAACTATATCCGGGGTCCATGTAGTAATTGGACCTTCGGGTCTACTTATTTGTCACCAAACCTGAACCCTATAGGATTTGGTCCAGGTAGGGTCTGGAAACCCGACCCATTGACACCCTTGATCGCATGACAGCATTCCATGGGCCCCACAGAAATAGAATGCATAACCCACTGGCAATGCTGTCATGTCATTGGGTTGTGTCAAATAAGCAGCCACCTATGTCATCTCAACTCATGCTTGTTGGCCAAATTTTTGAGTGAACAAGTTGGGGAGGTAGTATTGGGGAGTTACAGCTTGGATTAGGTACTCTTCCCATTTATCCTTTCTCTAAGATTTATATATCAATGTGTAGTTGGATCTTTGCTCAACCATCTCTAAATGATCAGTTATATATTAAAGCTGAATATTAAAGAAGATGACAATCATGATTAAAAAATATGAAGTTTGAAGAATTTTAGTTGAAACTTGCGTTAAGAATGCATGTATAGGTGGGAAGAAGCTCTTTGCTGCTAACCTAATGCTAGTAGCTGTAACCTTTGTACAGCTTTGTCTTTACTTTGTTAGGAAGATTTTGCCTTGAGGGTCCAAAGAATTTAATTGCTGCTTCTTTTTTGGATGCTCTGGAAAGACTACACCAATCAGTCTCTTCTTAACCATGTAGAGTCTGTGTGCCTTGATATATGTTAAGAATCAAAACAAAAATGTCCAGACCATAGTTAGCAAAACTCTATTTAAAGCACATCTTTTTCAATAAAAAACTTGAAAACCCAAAAAGAAAAAAAAAATGAAACAGGGCCCTTTTAAAAAAAATCATCAAAAAAATGTGTTCCTTTGAGACGGAAATGTTGAGAATGACATGAAAAATTATATTTAAACATACTTTTCATGAGAAAAAACAAATATGGATTCAAATTTTATTGGATTTCAGGTTCGAATCACACTAAGTCTTGGATTTGAATCCTATAATTCCTACACCCTAACTTGATTTTGGGTGAAAATTCTCACAAAAATGATTATCTTTTGGCCTCATTTAAAAAAGTTAAAACTGAATTAAACCCGTATGCCCTGTTTGCAGACTTGTTTTATAACTCATTTTGTATGCCATATTTTTCATTTGTACTTTTGAACTTGAAACCTTTTTAAAATTCATTCAATCTTTAACAAACATTTTCTATTTCATTGTATTGCTAATAATTAATGACAACTAATTCCTATAAATAGCAGGAAAATCACATTTAGGACGCAGATGTAAAAAAAAAAGAGTTGAAACAAAGATTCTTTTTATATCACCACTGAGGTGGTATCCCATGTAGTAAGCCGGGTCCTGTGTCAAGCTGAAGGCCCAGGATCGAATCCCTTGGGGCGGCTGTTGTTCTGGTAGGGGTCAGACTAACTCCAGCTTGCCTTTCAGAAAAAAAAGATTCTTTTTTATTACAAAGAACACAAGCACCAAAGATGTAACAACATGCACAATATCCCAAAGCAACAACAATTTTAAAGGCAATCTGGGGTTAGGCAGGCCCCTATCAGTTATACAATGATACCATTGGGATTCGAACTTGCAACGTCTCAATACAAAGTGACGTGCACTAACTGCTCCTACCAGACTAGCGGAGCCCAACAAAAAGGGGTTAAAAAAAAAAGTTCAGCCAAGAAGGCATGAAAGCAACGTACTAAATGGGCTACCTATTTTGTAGAGTTTTACACTACAGACGCACCGAGTCACGTCCATAGTCAATGTGACACATCTCGGCCCATAATAGGATTTACAACCATAGCGGTGGCTTCTCGACCCTAAACACCTAAAAAAGAGAAAAGCAAATACAAGACTTTGGGACGCTCTCCATGGGGAGAGGATCCTATGGCACCTTCTTGGGAGGAACTTGGTTGTGCAGATCCTCTTGATGGCCATCAAGCTCATGGTGGTGGAACCAACCATGTTCATCCTCACGCTCATGTTCATCCTCATCAAACCAATGGTGATGCTCTTCTTCTTCCTCGCATTCTTCGCACTCATGGTGATGCTCTTCTTCTTCCTCACATTCTTCGCACTCATGGTGATGCTCTTCTTCCTCGCATTCTTCGTGCTCATGGTGATGCCATGGCCACCATTTTTCACCACCATAATGAAGTTCATTAGGATGAATTTGCTTGCCATCTTTAGCCATGTTGCTCGTACTAGTCATGTTGGTAATCTCAACATGAACAACATCCACTTGGGTTTCCCTTAATTCTCTCCCCCCATCCACAAAACACAAGCAAAAGGCAATGGCTAGAAACAGAGAGAAAATAGGCACAACAAACTTCATTGCTTACTAGAGGTGAACAAGGGGACCGAGATGGACAAAGATAGGGTGGCAGAAGGCATACCTTTATTTCTAGGATGAATATCCAACTTGGTGCTTTTTTTATATTTTGTGCTGTCAATGGTTGTTGAACTAGTTTTCCAAATAAGGCAATTAAGAAAGCAAATGATTCATAAAATATTAAATAACAATTAAGCAAGGGATAATTATTCCTTGTGATCAATTATGCCATACTCAACCTTTAAAAAGTTTCTTTAAAAAGTCGTTGACACTTTCCTACTTAAAATTTCTTAGGGGGTATTTCTTTCATGCCCTTTTCTATGAAAGATGCTCTCTTTCATAGGAAATAGAGCTCCTTTTCTACAAAGGGTGAAACAAAAATGTCTATGAAAACTATATGATAGAGCCCACATAATAAATGCAAAAAATAGCTATCCTGTCAAAATGGATTCATAACCCTCCTTTCGGGAGGAGGAGGAGCACATAATAGCGATTGACATTGTTAAGCTTGTTAGACTCATACGTATCCGTATCCTCAAAGATCGTGGGCAGTTGCAACATTTGTGCTTTAGCAACTGCCGTTATCTTCAAAGATCGGGAGTCAAATGATCGTGGGTTATTGCTACATTTATGCTAACCTTAGCACAAATAATATTGTTTACCTTTATCATATCATTATCACATATGCTGTTGTAATTTTTTTGTTTCGTAGGCCATTTACCTTTATCACATATACTGTTGTAATTTCCCTGTTTTATAGGAGTTGTACTTCCCGAATGAATGGTGTACTTGCTTTTGTGAGCTTCTCCTAGTAATTCTTCTCTCAACTTCGGGTCGCTGGGAACCCATAGTCTTTCCCGCATCCATATGCTTCCATCCTCTTTTCGCTTGAATTCATTATCTTCTTGTTGATCCAGTGTCTCTATCTTCTCATACTGAGGATCTTCCTTTTGCTTCACTATCACCTTCTCTTTAAATTCTTGTTGTATAGCGAGATTATTCAGTTTTATTGTGTCGGAGCTTGTTGTAAATGAACTCTATTCTGCAAAGTCTTCTATAAACTTTCATTCTATATTTATTAAACTGGCCAACCCACTACCCGACTTTCGACTGAGGGCATCTGCTACAACGTTCGCTTTTCCTGGATGGTAGGAAAGGGTGAACTCATAATCCTTTATGAATTCGAGCCACCTCTTTTGTCTCATATTTAATTCTTTTTGTGAGAACAAATATTTTAGACTTTTGTGGTCTGTGAATATTTTGAATTGTTCTCCATATAGGTAATGCCTCCATACTTTAAGGGCGAACACTACTGCTGCCAACTCAAGGTCATGTGTGAGATAATTCCTCTCATGTGTCTTCAACTGCCTTGACGCATAAACTATGACCTTGCCATGTTGCATTAATACGCAACCCAATCCAGTACCTGAAGCGTCAGTGTATATCATAAATCCACCGCTTTCTGAGGGTAATGCCAACACAAGGGTTGTAGTCAGTTTTCTCTTGAGGGTTTGAAAACTCTCCTCACACTTTTCACTCCAATCGAACTTCACACCTTTTCTTAAGAGTTTCATCATTGGCATCGCGATTCTGGAGAATTTTTGAATAAATCGTCTATAATATCCTGCCAACCCAAGAAAACTCTGGATCTCACTAACATTTCTTGGTGGATCCCAATTAGTTACAACCTCCACCTTTGTTGGGTCCACCGAAACACCCTCCTTGGAAATAATGTGTCCAAGGAACATAACTTGATCAAGCCAGAACTCACACTTTGAAAATTTGGCATACAATTGGTGTTCTCATAGAGTCTCCAATACGGTCCTTAGATGCTCTCGATGTTCATCCACACTCTCCGAGTATATCAATATATCGTCAATGAAAACAATGACAAAAGTGTCCAAGTATGGCCTAAAGACTTGATTCATCAAGTTCATGAAGGCAACAGAGGCATTCGTGAGTCCAAAAGGCATCACGACAAATTCATAGTGGCCGTACCTAGTGCGGAAGACCGACTTTGGGATGTCTTCATCTTTGATTTTCAACTGATGATAACCGGATCTCAAGTCGATCTTTGAGAAGACTTTAGCATTCTTTAGTTGATCAAATAGATCCTCAATGTGAGGTAATGAATATTTGTTTTTCACCGTAGTTTTGCTGAGATGAAGATTATCACCAATTTTGGTTTTATCTAAAAAATATTGGCTTGCCTCTGAAACCATATGTTCCCCACAAATATTTTGCGGGTTCCACAAAAATATCTTGTGAGGACATAAATATCATTTTGTTACTTCTTTTTTAAGTCTTGTGTTGAGATAAGTCTCATGTCACATCACATTTATGCTTTATGGGTTTGGATCTGGATCAAATTCAACCCATATTCAGAACTAAGATCCACTTAAGAAGCCTATAATTGAGGAGGGCACCCCCTTTGAAATTGATGGTTTTTTTTGCTCTCTCATCTCTCCCTTCCTTGTTTTTCTTTCCTTCTTGTTTTTCTTGCTTGGGTCAACACCTACTTGACCTAGACTGACCCCCCTTGGGGGTGAGCTCAAACCTACTTGACCTAGATTGAGCCAACTTGGGTTGAACTGACTTGACTTTGACAGGTTAGCTCTCTCTCTAACTTAGTTGGACTAGACTGAACCTAGGTCTGAGCTTTCCTAACCAATACTAGGCCCAAACCTACCCTGATCTAAGCTAGGTTTGACTCATTATTTGCATATCTCTCCTTTTCTCACTCTTTTCATGAGCCAAGTGTGTAAAGGTGCACGTCGCGAGTCGGCACCACCTCTACCACTCTCTTTCCTTCTCTTTTTTACTTTTAGTACATCGGCCTTATCGTGACCGTATTAAATGAGAGTATGTGCTGACCATGACTCAGGAGCAACCTTATGTGCAAACTCAGCCTCATCTACGAATAACAAAGTAGGATTGTACACCGGAGGCATCATTATTAATGTGTTAAAATTCATGCTTTGTGTACAGTGTGTTTACCCCCGTATTTCTTTCTAACTTCATGCATGCATACGTATGCTCACTTGTGCCCTTGTCTAGCCCCTTGTGCAAAGAGAACACACTCGTAGATGACATAGTGCTAATACCACCAGTGTCAACCTGCGTGTTGCTACGCTCGACATCATATGCAAAAATCGGGTTTCAATCCTTGGTTCATGCCATCTAGGCCATTGTGAGTGCTTGCATCGGTGTCCACTCATGTGTCTGCTCTTACTACGCTTGACATTGTATGCACGATGGTGCACATTCCTCTAACAAATTTAAAAGATTTTTGTTTAGTTTAAGGCATTATAATGCTAGATTTTTTGCCTCAATCGATAAAGTGCTTGCACAAGCTAAGGATGCTCGAGCAAAGATGACATGACTATGCCTTCGCATGAACATATGTTGTTTGGGACCCCTCCCTGGATGGCTTGGTCTAATCTGCCTCAAATAGGCATGATACTCATAAGCGTTGTTGTGTCAGAGTAGTTGTTGCGCCTCTTCAGGCTGGTGCTCATAAAAGCTAATAAATGCTCGAGCAATCGATCAAAGATGATCACATCGTATGTACACTTTTGTAATCTATCATTTTAGGAGAGGTACTCGTAAGTGTCATTGTGCCAAAGTAAGTTATCCATCCGAATGGGTGAAGCGCTCGTGAAGGTTGAAGGCGCCAAGAGCGATGTCTTTATACATATAAACAAACATAATAATGGTCATCGAGCACACAAGCAAAAACTTGTGCTTTAGAATTGACTGAATTAGGTTGGATTCATATTGCCCTTTGTGCATGATGCATTAGTTTGCTGAGAGGCACTCGACATTCCTATAATCAGAATTATACCGTCAAACCCATTCAAGACTTATGCTCATCATGGAGACGATGGTGGTACCACTCGAGTGATATATATTATTTTAGACTAAATTGTTCAGCGGTCTCCCGTCACTTGAAGGTTAGAAGGCCGGGATATCCATTGGTCTTAAGCAATAGACCCAACTGCTACAATATCAAGATGCATCTAAAACAACATTGGGTTCTCCCGACAAGAGTGCCACCCCTCTTTCGACATGATTATTCAGGCATCTGGGCACAAAAATACATAGCATAAAAGACACTCAGATATTTTGTCTGATGCCAAAGTAGGTTTCTTTATGTACCAGAGCATGAACTAGTAATTATCGAAACAATGCATTAGTTGTAGGTTCATTGACAAATGAATGAATGAATGAATGAATGAATGAATGAATGAATGAATGAATGTACGTTACTGCTATTCATTTATCGCCTTATATAAGGCACTTGTCTCGGTACACTATTAGACTGAATGGGTAAAAGACCCAAGTTGTGTTCGCATGGTTAAGATGAGCTCGAGGAGCTCATGCTTCGGTACATGGGGTACCTACGAACGATACCATGCTAAATTGTAGAGACTTGAACTACGATATGAAATTAATGTTTTTAAACTGCGGCCCTTGAGTGGCCCATTGTGTTTTAATATATTATACTTGTTTGGAACTGGAATGCTTTTCTACCAGATCGGAATGGTACTGACCTCATTTTTGGGGAATCTAGGTAGTTGACTTGTTGTGCGAGGTGCAGAGCAGAGCGACTTCGACATCACGAGTTCCACTAGACTGTTACTTATGCTTGTTCATAGACTATATTTATTATAGTATTGCTTTACTAAGCAGTACAATTTTGTATTAAAGACTTGAAAATAGAATATTTTGGATTTGCTTAAAGCTTGAGTATGTTGCTGGATACATAATTATGATCCGCTCGGCGCTTTCAAAATGATGACCAACTATCATCTTTTTGTTGCATTAAAAAAAAAAATAAGTCAAAAGTTTTGACAAGTTTTGGTTCTAAAAATCTGGAGCGTTACAGGCAAAGTTTGAAAATTGGAGAAATTGTTTTATTCTGGGTGTTTTTAATATTTTGTTGTTTTTTAAAAATTCTAAAGATAATACCTAACTTTTTGGGTTTTTTTTTCTAAAGTAGGGTTAGAAATGACTAGGTTTTGGGATTTCTACCTTAGATCCTGCGAAAATACTTTTCAACAATGCTAATACTTTAGCCATCATGAAAAATTGGGTGTCTATAGATGCCCCTCTTTATCATTAATTGAATGTGGTTCGATTTGTGACAAAGAAATAGACATCTTCAGATTTTTTAGACTGAGATTAAACCAATAAATTGGTTTTTGCTTAATAATGTTAGACCAATCTAAAAGCAACTGGGTTGTCGAGACCGTTTGGGTCTTGTCAAACTTGGTCAGAGCAGATTTGATGCAGGAATTGGGTTGTCGAGACTGTTGGGTCTCATCAAAAGTGGTCAGGCCAGTTTTGAAATATGAAGTGGGTTGTTTGACCGTTTGGGTATCGCCGAACAAGGTTAGACTTGTTTGGATGCAGGAACTGGTTGTCAAGACCATTTGGGTCTTGCTGAATAAGGTTAGGACAATTTTGAAAATCATTTGGTTGTCGAGATCGTTTGGGTCCGTCGAATGAGGCCAGGCTAGTTTCAAAATGGGAACAACTAGGTTGTCAAGACCATTTGGGTCTCGCCAAACGAGGTCAGACCAGTTTTGAAATGAAAACTAGGTTGTCGAGAATGTTTGGGTCTCGTCAAACAAGGTTGAACTAATTTTAGAGACAACTGGGTTGTCGTGACCATTTGGGTCTCGCCGGACAAGGTCAAACAAGTTTTGAAAATGAGAACTGGGTTGCCAATATTGTTTGGGTCTTGCCGAATGAGGTCAGAACAATTTTGGAGACAAGTGGGTTGCTGAAACCATTTTTAGTCTCATGGATACACCTCCGATGCTTTTGGGACAACTAGATACTAGACTATTAGAGGGAAGACACATCATAGCATGGTGACACATGCCGCAGACACCCTAACTCAGGAGGACCCATTAGAGGTGAGGCAGCCAGACCCAACGAGGGAAGTCGGGGATGACTAAAATAAGTGGCTCAGGATGCAGAATGACAGAGTTATCTGCACACACCTCAGTCTTAGGATTCTTTTGACTAGAATCTTGTATCCTATGATGCATGATGTATGATGTATGTTTTTTATGATATGCAATGTAACTTATGCTTTTGTGGAAAAGTTATCCTAGAGTGATTGGCTTGCAACAATAATGATTGATTGCTCACTTAAGGTTAAAGTTCTTTGCTCTTCTCTCTTTTTTTAAAACCTTTCTAACAAGATTCATGTACTTGATATTCCTATACTTTAGACTTTTCTCCTCTGAGGTTAGTATAATATAGTGATACTTGACTTATCTGAGTTTTTTCTCATTTATTCTGCCTTGGCTTCAAGCAACTAGTTATAAGGACATGAGATTAACTCTCTAAGAATTCGTGTTAGGTTTGATAGTCCCCACTAAGGCTTGAACTCTAAAGGACTATAGCTTAATAAGAATACATTCAAATATACTTTTCTGTTCCTAGATAAGTTTGTTGGAGTCTTTACTTTTAACTTAATGGGGTTTATTCATCACTTTTGTCCAACCTTTTCCTCCCAAGGCTATATTTTATATAATTATACATAAAACAATTATATTGCCCAATAAATATTTATATAATTATACAATATACCAAGGGTTCAACTTTTTAAATGCTATTTATGCATAACTTTCACCTACCATTATTTATCTCATGTCATCATTGTCATCATCCTCTTCTATCGACATGGTATACTCATCATCATCGATATCATTTGATTCTTCACTGTCAACTTGATTGTTGCACAAACTAAATCAAAATTCAGCGTATCTATCACTTCATTTGCTTTTATGCATGCAACATTCATGCATTTTTAATATTCAAGATTAACCATTAAAATATCATATTAATGATCACACCTACATCTCAACCATAAATTACATCAAAATTATAACTTGTACCTAACTTTGTTGTATGCCCAAGAAGGTTGCATGTCATTTAAAATATTGTGATGAAGATCATTGCCACTAGTTTTATCATGTGGTTTCACATCCTTTGCAGTGATCCTTTGATCATGTACAACATCAATATTGTTCACTATTTGGGACAATTGGATGATCAACAAAAAATTGAGCTCAGTAGATGGTGTCTGAGATAGATGTACATTCCCTACAAGATTCACATCATTTCATTCATCAACTACTCCTTGTTTAATTGCTCCTTGATTAACTTTACATACATCCAAGTAAATATCATCATCGATTCTACATCTATCATCATCTAAAATATCTATCCATATTTGTTGGTTATTTATGTTTAGAGAATAACTATACTGAAGGCTCAATAAGTCTTTTGTATATATGATTTTATGATATATCAAAGCCGTAAATTCCTTAAGAGTACTATTTTTGGAGACCACCATAAATATCTAATTAGAGCAATTAGACCTATGATAGTCCACTTTAGCCATTTTGGGTACTATCATTGACTGCCTACAACAATCACTATAGATCTTCAATGGTTCTGCACAGTGAACCCTAGCCCCATTACACAAACACAAGAATAACAAATATTAACTAAAGGACAAGCAAATAATCATAAATCATCTACAATAAAAACAAATATATATATATATATATATATATATATATATATATATATATATATATATATATATATGTGTGTGTGTGTGTGTGTGTGTGTGTGTGTGTGCGTGTGTGTGCGTGTGTGTGAAAATGTTAAACATAGTTAACCCTAAACAATAAATTCAGTGGTTGGAGAAGTCAATGGCAACACAAGAAAATATAAAAAAAAAACAATTATAGCAATAACCAAACGAAAATACACATAGGGCTATTAAATAATCATATTTACAAAAAAAAAAAAAAGTTTAGAGTAAAAATAAACAATATATATTGTTTGTATGGAACTCACATTTCAAACTTGCAAATGGAAAAGTCGATTATAAGGATAATACTGCAACCTCCTCATAATGCAGCGCCACATTACACGAAAATCACTACAAGAGGAGATGAACAATGTAAAGGGTTCTATTGGAAAGTTTTTTGTAGCCATAAACGAAAAAAATAAACCCTAGGTACAAAAATGAGTTTATATACGATTCACGAACTCCATAAAAAAAATCTTGGATATATGTCATAAATTCATAAATATTTAAGTAGGATATTTGCAATGTTGCATCATTCAATTTAAGTGGAGGTTCACACATATGTTTATGTGAATTTGTAAAGTATATGTGAATAAGTAGGATATTTATGATGTTTAGGGTTTCAGTTTAACCGAATTTTCACAAATATATTTATGCAAATTCATGAAGTATATGTGAATAAGTAGGATATTTGCGATTTTAGTCTCACCAAATATTTGCAAATAAATTTATGCGAGCTTGTGAGGTCCACATAAGAAAACGTGCGATTTTGGACAATGAGTTGTACAATTTTATCGCAATAACTTGTCAATTCACAATTACAAAGGATAAAAAAGGTTCTAATGAAGTTGGGTATTTATGATTTTGGACATGGGGAGAATAGCATAAATTGTAGGGCATTTCGAGAAACATGTTAAATTAGCCATACAATATGATCATTTTTCGATAAAAAATAAAAAACTTTAAAGAAAAGAGTGATTTATACTCATTAGTTTCTTACCTTCATTAGTAGCTAATATTTTCCACACACACACACACACACACACACACACACACATATATATATATATATATATATATATATATATATATATATATATATATATATATATATATATATAGTAACCTGTAACATTGGATGAACATTTCGTCCATTGTTATTGGACAAATGTTTGTTGCTGATTGCACACAGTTCATTGGCAGACATTTTTTTAGTGAAAAACGATATTTAGAAGCAATTGCGACCGCTACTAAATGTCATTTTTTTGCCCAACACATTAGCAGGTCGTGACTGCCGCTAATTGGTCTAAATCCATGTCACGCATGCATTCCATGATAAAGTGATTCATTCTTATGGTTTTTGTGTGTATATATAGAGAGAGAATTGGGTAGGTGCGAAATTGATATGTGCTAAATGGGTTTTTCTACCCTTTTAATATTTTTTTTGCAGTTTCGACCCATAAATGTTTTGGGCATGTTCAATTTATGAGGAATCCACACCTAAATCCTGTGTTTTTGATAAAAAAAAAGAATATTTGGATCCTAAAAAATTTACAAAGATTTTGAACTGCTGACTTTTTGAACCTTATAAAAACCCACTTAGGTGTCTGAATCGAACAATTCAAGAGTTGATCCCTATAAAATCAATTACATAGATCACATCGGTACGGTCAGAATTAAAAAAAAAAACCCTAAAAAACTCATTTATCACCTACCAATTACTATATATATATATATATATATATAGAGAGAGAGAGAGAGAGAGAGAGAGAGAGAGAGAGAGAGAGATGGGTAGGTGCAAAATTGATACTTGCTAAATGGGTTTTTCAGCCATTTTGGTCACTACAAGAAATCTGGACTAGCGACAACCTAAATCCGTCACTAAATAGTTTAGCGATGGATTAGCGTCGGCATCACGACGAATAGCTTCCATCACAAAATTATAGTAGCCTAATTTGCAACAAATTAGCGAATGCCAAGATCCGTCGCAAGGCCGTCATTACTAAACAAAGATTTTGGTTTTGCGATGGATTAATATCCGTCAGTACTATAGTGACGAACCTAGTGACGAATTAAGATCCATTGCAAAAACATTGGCCAATTCATATTTGCAATGAATTAAAATCCGTCACTAAATTGGATGCCGATTATAAATAGCGACGGATATATCCATCGCAAACAAGGAAAAAAAATTAAAAAAGTTGTTTAAAACATAAATATCGAGAAATTTTTTTTCTCATGATACAATTTATATTTCCTGTGAATAAAAAATAAAGTACACATAAAAAATACATATAAAAGGAAACTACAACAATTAATCGATCCACTATAAAATTTGCAAGTTCTAATTGTTTACAATTGAACATTTACATTTTTGAAACAACAAGAAGGTACAACAAATTCAACACATGAATCTAATTATCGCCAAGATTCTGTGCGTCTTCTTCTTCATTGTCTCAATCTGCCCCTTCAGCTCCACTATGTTGATTATCGTCAACAACCTACACGAAAAAGAAATGTTAGTATTGATAAACAAAATATACTGAAATAAATTATATGCAATGCACGTAAGTTAAGGCAATCAAAGTGACATGAAATCTAACGACATGCAATACATCACATGAAACTTTCATACCTAAGAGGCACCTGCAGACGAAGTTCCCCTGTTTTGAAAAAAACTGCTCAACTCATTACAGACAACGTCGAAAATTGTTTCATGTAAGTAGTCACACATTGTGTCCTTAACGAGCTGGCGTACACCATCCCAAGAATTAAGCGGGTCAGTCGGATGCTTGGAGCTGATGCTGATGGGAGAACTCTGTGAGCCGTGACTGGAGGAAGCAACGACTAGTGAGGTGTTAATATTACTCCCAAACCCGAACACACGACCCTTTTTGGGTTCACCTGTTGCAGTCACCCATGCTGCAGGATCAAATGATGGATGTTGAGTAGAGTCATCGCCATATCGCTCTACCATCTGTTGCTCATATAACTCCTACAAAGTAATGATTACAGTATGAATTAATAATTAAGAATTATAATGTTTATAATAACTTGTATATTACAATGATTATTAATACAATAAATATATACCATTGTCGTTCTCACCTTCTCTGATACAAACTCTCCCATGGTCTTACGTTTATGTATTTCAACAAACACATCCTTGTATGACACAATGCCTCATTTTTTTGCTTCCTGCGAAGTTAAATGATAAAAGAATTATTTAACAGGTTTGCAACAATACTTATAAAATTGACAATATATATATATATATATATATATATATATATATATATTAATGAGTTACCATTTTCTTTAGGTGGCTCCCAAAAGTCCTAGATCCACCTGTGTGTAGATGGGCATCAGGCATTTTCGCTCGGTTTTGTGCAGCCTTCGCTAAGCGGTTTCAAAATTCATGCCCCGCCCACTTGTCGCACATTGCATCCCAAACATTTGACCTGATAGTAGGAGGTCCATAGCCCTTCCACTGCAGTGGATCATCTATCCCGCCAGATGCTTTTCTTCCTGCAGTCTCCATATTGTGCAGCATGTCTGCAAATTGATTTTGCTTTTCGCTCGGTTTTGTGCAGCCACCTTCTGCCACACCTTCCTTGCAACGTGTTTCTCTATCGTAGTTGCGAAGCGATTCAAAGCCTACAAATATTTTTAGAAAGTTAGTAGACATGACTATAACAAAAAATTAAATATGAAATACATTAACTATGAGAAACGATTGTATACTGTGAATGAGGACCACAAACTGTCCAACACCTCCTTCAGGTACTCTTTTCATTATGCGACCGGTTCTGGTAGATGTTGAAATAGTGAATTCCTAATATCTCATATTACTTCTTATTGCTCGAGCCTCGCGCTGCACATGAATTGGTACACATTAACTATCAATATATAATATTTATAAGATAAGTAATAAGTGAAAATGAAATACTTATGGTCAAGTATCGATATATACTATTTGAATGAGTCTTCTTGTGTCAGACTGAGAAGACCCTGCATCCTGCATTGGCTCGTGACTTGTATGAACAACTGGTGTAGGTGGGTCATGTACAGGCGAAACATCATCTGTAGAAAAATGCGTTAGAAATTCTCAAAATACGCATTTAAACTAATCAAGTATACAATTAGTTAAATGATATACCTATCAAAGCAGCCCGTGAAGATGAAGGTTGAGACTGGCTACCACTGGGTAAATGACCACTGTAACCTTCACGAACCATATTCTAACAAATAAAAAATGTCATGCAATATATTCAAATAATTCAAATCATTCACATCAAATATTGCAATACATTCAAATCATTCAAACATGTTACAATATATTCAAATCATAACTCTATACGTACCAAAGATACATAATTAAAGAATAAAAAATGTCATGCAATATATTCAAACATTGCAATACCTTCAAATCATTCAAATCAATGCAATACATTTAAATAATTCAAATCATTCACATCAAGTATTGTAATACATTCAAATCATTCAAACACGTTACAATATATTCAAATCATAACTCTATACGTATCAAAGATACATAATCAAAGAGTAAAAAATGTCATGCAATATATTCAAACATTGCAATACCTTCAAATCATTTAAATCATTACAATACATTTCAATACATTCAAATCATTCACATCAAGTATTATAATATATTCAAATCATTCAAACATGTTACAATACATTCAAATCATAACTCTATACGTATCGAAGATACATAATCAAAGAATAAAAAATGTCATGCAATAGAGGTTTGTATTACAAGATTTTGCTCACTAGCTCAAGAATTCTTCCCCAACACTTGTTTGACTTTCATATTCTTCTTCTTCTTCATCTTCTCTATATTCTTCTTTTTATTTATTGTCTGCCCATCCACTTGGTATATTATTTGGATCACATTCTACTATGAATGTTTCATCGAGCAATGGAGATATGACATGCATATCATGCACGACATCGTGACCATAAGAGAAGTCATACATATCATCTGATTGATAGTAATAACTCTCTTCAGTTAACTTGTCTTCCTGTAACTGATCATACTTAGGGTATAGTTTGGACTTCACCTTGCAAACTGCCCATCATTCATTTCTATTTGACTTCTTTGTACTCGGATATGAAGTATAGTAAACTTGTTGAGCTTGCGAGGCTAATACGAATGGTTCATATGTTCCAAACCTTGATTTATGATTTACCTCCACAATGTCTGCGACATTGTTGACTCTTGTTGCAGTTGGATCAAACCAATGACACTTGAATAAAGTTACCCTATTATTTATGCCTACGTAAGTCAACTCCATTATTTCCTCTATAACATCACAGTGATCAAACCAATGGTTATTGTTGATTTATTTATACCGTAGTCTTTTGTATGAAATTGATAACCATTTACGATGTACCCGTTGTAACATTGCACAACTTTGGTTGAACCATTTTGTAAATCAGATATTCCTTGATCTTTAACATCACCATGGCGGACCTACAAACATAAACAATGATTGTGATCATGACCAATTAAGTAACTTAGTGTTGTTTACACATAGACAATTTATATCATCGTCCTTACCAACTCTTTTAACCACTCCACAAACTTAGTTTTACGTTCTTTTTGTACTTCTGCATCAGTGAGATGTGAAACATCTCTTCGTAACTCTAGATCAAATCGTCTGTACTTAACAAATACTTATATTACTGAACCATATATGCACGTATAGAACAAAAAAGGATTTAGATTTGTGCTGCGTCTATATATACTTACTCGATGTAAGGGTCGATCGCTGAGCAATTAAAAAAAATATAGATTTGTGCTGCATCTTGCTCTCGATCTGCCAAGAGTCTTGATCGACAACTACCAAATGCATGCCCAAGTGGTTGAAATATCGACAGTTTGTTAGTTATAGTAAATTGTTTTTCATCATCGTTACAAGGTGGGCATGTATAACATGTTGGAATGTGAGGTTCAAAGTACATAAATGAGAAATTTGAAATCTCTTCTAAAGTGTACGCCTCACAAATAGAGCCTTCTACTCTTGCTTTATTCCGAACCTTTTTTTTGAGGTCAAACATGCATCTGTCAAAAATATACATCTCGGATTACATTAATTTTCTTGAGATTCATTGAAGAGACAAATATAAGAAAATATATACCTTTCAAATGGGTACATCTACCGATATTGCACATGACTACCAACCCTTAGTTCATATGGAAAATGTATGATCAAATGTTTCATAACATCAAAAAATGTTGGAGAAAATATCTTCTCTAGCTGACAAATAGTAGTGATGACAGAATCCTCAAGATTCTTTACCTCAGATACTACGACTTTCAATGCATACAATGTTCTAAAAAATCTACTCAACACAGATAATACCCTCATATAGGTTTGTCTAACATATCATGGAATGCTAGGGGTATCAATCGTTGCATAAAGATATGACAATCATGGCTCTTCAACCCATATAACTGTTCATCGTCGATCTTCATAGCCCGAGCAATGTTAGAGACATATCCATCTGAAAATCTCAATAGTCTCAACCATTGACATACCTGCTTTATTTGATCAGGTCCAAGCACATACCTTGCCTTTTGTTTCAGTACTTTGTCATTATACTCTTTGAGTTCCAATTCTGTTTTTTTACATATTACTTTTAAATCAATATGGGCCTTCGAATTATCCTTCATTTTCACTTTAACATTCATTATTGTATTGAACACATTATCAAACACATTTTTCTCCATATGCATCACATCCAAATTATGTCGTATCAATAAGGTCGGCCAATATGATAGTTCCCAAAATATAGAATTCTTTGTCCAACTGTGATCCTTCCCAAATCCAAAGAAGGGCATCAAACTACGAGCGTCTGTTAATATATCTGAAAAGTATCATAATCTTCTTAAAATCTCTTTGCCAGACATTCTTGTGGGTGAACCTTCCATTTCAGTTATGTCTGCTCAAAACACATTCCTTTATCGTCAAAATAGATGGTCGCTGGGTAAAAATTGATGATGACACTCAAACTAGCACGACTTCTTTTCATGCGTCAATCTAAAAGATTTTGTATCCTCCATGTAGTACGGATATGCCAACCTCCCATATGTGCTCTAACCAGATAATATACCATATGCAGGGAAGTCACTGATTGTCCATAGAAAAATGACATTTATATTAAAATTTTGTTTTTTGTGGGCATCATATGTGATAACATCGTCATCCCAGAGTACTTTTAGTTCATCAATCAATGACCTTAAATATATATCAAAATTTTAGCCAGGTGAGGTCAGATCAGGGATCAATAGAGACAGAAAAAGATTTTGACGCTTCATACACAAGCTTGGTAGAAGGTTGTATGGAGTTACAAATACTGACCAACAAGAGTATGGAGCTGATCTTCCCCCAAATGGATTAAATTCATCTGTACATAGACCGAGCCTAACATTTCTCACTTCCATTGCGAAGTTCTGAAGAGTACGATCAAAGTGCTTCCTAGCTTTCGCGTCAACAGGATGCGTGATCTTTTCTTCATCATGTCAAACTTTATTTGCATGCCATCTCATGTGTTTAGCTGTCCTCGAAGACATATACAACCGTTGCAATTTAGGGGTGATAGGAAAGTAGCAGAGCGACTTGTATGAAACTTCTTTTGATCTCGTGCTACCATTATCTTTTGTCTTTGACTTGAACCGAGGATGCGCACATGACGGGCATGATCTATTGCTTTTCTGATCCTTGAAATACAACATGCAGTGATTTAGACAAGCATCTATCTTTTGATACCCCATACCTAGATCATTGACCATAACCTTCGCACGATAGAAATTTTATGGTAATTTCTCATCTTTAGGCAACATACTCTTCAAATAGAGCACAAACAGTCAAAACGTGATTGACTCAATTATACTCGAACTTCAAATTCAGTAGTTGAAGAACTGCATACAAGATAGTGTGACTCTCACAACCATTCCAAAGTGGCTCATCAGCATCTCTAAGTAAATCATAAAATCTACTAGCTACATTGTTTGATGATTCTTCATCTAACATAATTGTTACATCACTAGGACCCATAGCAGAACCTAGTTCTGTTCCAGCAGCATCAAATATCAAATCCATATATGGATTATCATGCACCACATCCACCTATGCATCAAAATTGTTCATAAATTCTTTACCATGAAACATCCAATTCTTTTAATCACTCACAAAACACTTTCTGTATAAGTGATGTCTAACGCCATGAGGTTCTACAAATTGATTGTTCTTACAAATCTTGCAAGGGCACCTAAACCGACCTGTGAGATCCACTGTACTGACACTTGCCAGTGCAAATTCAATAAAACTATCAACACCATCCATATATTCAAGCGATACCTCATTGTCAACTATCCTACGGTACATCTATTCACGGTTTGCAATTATTTTGTCATATGATGTTACGAATAGTATTCTAACCAGTTAAAAGAGGATCATCAGAATACTATGATGAAGAAAATATCAAATTTATCATGCAATACATGATGCATGCTATATATTTGATATATATCACACTCACACACACACACACACACACACATATATATATATATATATATATATATATATATATATATATATATATATATATATAATGTCATACAATCATAAGAACTATGATGCATGCATTGATAACTTAATATTTTCATATGCAAACTATTCATAACACGATACATTAATTTGAAGCATATTTTCATGATATAATTTCACATGAAAGTCATAATCAAATTGAAAGTAACTTCATGCAAGCATGGATACAATCATATCAAACATTGTAATACATCCAAATCATTCATATAAAAAAAATGTCAAACATATACCTGCAGCAAACACACTCTAACATCCCACTAATTACTACCATGCCTAGCATGAAATCCGTACTCCAAAAATAAGAACACTTCTATTCTCATACATTAAAATCATACTCAACATGATCTCCAAACTTCATCAAAGCAGTCTTAGAAATCCACAACTAAGTGAGTGTGTGAACAGAAGAGTGTTGCATCCAATAAATTAAATAACATGTGATATACTTGCATCACTTACTCACACTGGGTATTTACCCGATTTGAATTGCTTTTCACCGGAAATCCTTTACAAGCACAATGCTTAGAGCTCCTTATATTTACTAAAAAATAGTAAAACCTGCTGAAAATCACACCAGAAGCTAAAAATCGTAGTAGAAAATCAAAACAGATTAAAACAAAACAAAAAAAACAAAATTCGAAACAAAAATAAAAGCTCCTAAAAAATGCCTTACGAACAAAGCCTAAACCCTAACCCTACACAAACCCTAACCTTGACAAAACCCTATCATGCACACACCCACTGAGTTGGGCTTTGCACCTAATAGGAAAGACCATCTGTTGGGGCCCTGCCCCTACCAGCATAATAGCAAGGGCTTAGCCCCCTGCCAACCTTCTAAAAAAAAAGCAGACAGGGGCAGCGACTCAACCCCTGTCGACTTGCCAACAAGAAGAATGGGAGGCGGCAGGGGCTTGGCCCCTGCTGGCCCACAAAAGCCCAATCGACAGGAGCTTGGCCCCTACCGGCATGAAAGAAAACACAAAGGCAGAGGGGGAAAAAGCCCCCCCCCCCAGCCTGTCAAAAAACAAAGAGGCAGAGCCCCCCCTGCCGGTCAGAAAATCACAGAGGCACCCCCTTGCCTGTCAAAAACACATAGAGGCAGGGGGGCTTCGCCCCTTGCCTGTCGAAAAACCCGAGTGACAGGGGCCAAGGCCCCTACCAGACGGTAGGAGGCAGGGCCTCGCTCTGCCAACTGGAAAGACCCGAGCGACAGGGATCGAGGCCCCTGCCTGACGGGAGGAGGCAAAGGCCCCTGCCTGTCGGAAAGCTCTAACGGCAGAGCCAAGGCCCTTGCCGGACTGGAGGAGCGAAGAGGAAGAAGACAAACAGAGAGAGGGGGGGTCTCCACCAGAGGGGTCGCCAGATAGGGAATGCTAGTGGTGGTCGGGAAATATAGCAAAGAGAGAGAGAGAGGACAGGCGGCGGGCCGGGGGGCAATAGGAGGTCGGCTGGGGGCCGACGATAGGAGGGTCGGGGGGCGATGGGAGGCACGTCGGGGGGGGGGGGGACGGGAGGCGGGTCGGGGAAACATGGCAAAGACGAAACAAAAAAGAGAAAGAAAGGGAAAAAAATTAGGGATTTACGGGAAAATTAGCGACGGATTCGCGATGGCCAAATTCCACCGCTAAGTCGTCGCTATTTGGCGATGACGTAGCGACAAAATAGTTCTACCGTTGATCTGTCGCTAAGTTGGACCGGATATGGCGATTGAATAAAATTCAACGCTAATCCGTCGCTACTTTGCGACAGATTATCGACAGAATATTTTTCATCGCTAAAATCGCAAATAAACGATATTTTAGCGACAAATATCTTTCTCTCGCTAATCCGTCGACACTTTGCGATGGATTTTGTCTGTCATAAATGTTCGTCGCTAATTAGGGTTTTTCTTGTAGTGGGTTATTTGTTCGCAGTTTCGATCCCATAAATGTGTTGGTCATGATCGATTTACGAGGAATTCACACCTAGATCATGTGTTTTCGATAAAGAAAAATGATATTTGGAGCTTTAAAAATTTATAAAGATTTTGAACCATTGATTTTTGAAACCTTATAAAAACCCACCCATGCATTGGAATTGAACACTTCAAGAGCTGATCCCTATAAAATCAACTACATAGATCACATCTGTATGATTAGAATTTAAAAATAAAACAAAAAAGCTCTGACAACTCATTTAGCATGTTAAATGATATGTGCTAAATGAGTTTTTCGGCTCTTCCAGTGTTTTTTCCGCAGTTCTGACCCCATAAATGTGTTGGGCATGGTCGATTTATGAAGAATCCATACCTTAATCACGTGTTTTCAATGAAAAAAATGATATTTTGAGCCATGAAAATTTACAAAGATTTTGGACCATTTGATTTTTTGAACTTTAAAAACCCACCCACGTATCGGAATCAAACACTTAAAGAGCTGATCCCTTACGGTCAAAATTTAAAAATAAAACAAAAAAACCCTGAAAAACTCATTTAGCACGTATCATTTAGCATATTTAATTTATTACCTACCCAATATAAAACCAAGTTTTATAATAACAAGGTAGCAGCTGCCAACTCATTTAGCACGTATCATTTAGCATATTTAATATATATATATATATATATAAGCTATTGGTTTTATAATAACAAGAGAATCCTAGGTTCTGTTTGAAAACTTGTAGCTCAGGTGAGAGTTAAATGCATTTGACTAAAACTTGGTCAATCTACCTTAGTGGTCGGTGTTTGGAAACTAGTAGCTGGGGAGAGATGATCAGCTCCAAAGGCCTCAGACAGAAACTGTCCAAGACACCTTGGATGTCATCCATCATGTAGATGATCGGCACCCAAAATCCAACGAAAATGGCAGTTTCCACCTAGAAGGGTCCCACAAGGTTTTTTTGATACCATTAGCTTCCTGGATGAACGACATCAGTTGTTTGACAATGAACGGTTGAAATTAAAATCATATTTTTCATAAAACACACACAACCTAACAGGCGATTCCTAGCAAAAGAGTAATGCGCTCATGCTAATTACATCAGTGGAGTCAGATTTACTAAACATAGTTTTTTTTTTTAATTTATAACGGGAAGAAACTGCACCCGACACAAAGACTTGGTCACACTGGCTCAGTCTACCATAACTACGATCGTTGTGCTGGCAGCGTAAAACCCTAAGGCTAGGACCCTTCCCCCCGAGGCCTATGCTATGCATTGGCTTGCGCAGAGAGACGACACCCATGAGAATCGAACCTTGATTGCCCGTCTAGCAGCCAAGGCCCCATCCCACTACGCCAACCTCCCTTGGGGTTACTAAACATAGCTTGACGGACTCCAAGGTGCCTTGGACAGTTTCCGTCAAAGGGCTCCTTGGACCTTATCTGCTCGCATAGTTGGGATGGAAGTTTATGCATTTACGATGGGAAGTGAGGTCCTCTTCCCTTTGCATTTATACTAATGAATGGATTTGGTAACTACCACTTCTTAGAGGTGGCAGCTGCTACCTTTTCCAAATGCATAACTGCCTCGGACTACCAGTTTCCAAACAAAGCCTTCTTTCTTGTGGAATTATCTCACAATTGGTTTGATCAAACTCATTTGAGAGTAATAAAGAGAGCAAAATAGGAGATGGAATAATGAACTATGGGTCTCATTTAATTTGTTTTTTTGCGATATTAATGAAAATTGTGGACCAAATTGTCTTGGCATGCAAGGCTTAGTCAATTGTTGCTATCTAAAATCCATGTTCTTTTTTACACTTTTACCTAATTTTTATTATCAGATAATTGTTACGGTTAGCATGTAACTTTGGAAAAATATTGGAACGATTTTGGTGACCACTGACTTGTTCATCGTCGACAAACAATAATAAATAATGGAAAGAGGGTGACCAATCATGGAACAACCCCACTTTTTACGCTTTGGTTCTTTCCAATGCACGGTCTCATTTTTGGATCTTTTCCTTCTCTTCTGCAAGAAGCTCCTAGCTATATATATATATATAACCTTTTATTTAAATATGATCTTTGCTTTCTTTTGAAGAATTAGATGAGAAGATTAGTCGGCTTCGAGTAAAACATGTAGGTGGGCCCAGTCAATGTATTAGCACCCAACTTGGTTCAACTTCGAGCCAAGAGTTTGTACAAATTGATTAGTTGAACCCATTGGCCTTGACCTGAATGACGCACCTTGGGTGATAGACAATCTACAATCTTGGGATGCAAATGGGTTGGATATGAGTCATCGACCTTGACCCGACATGGACCTGAATTTTAGAGAGGGAGTACGGATCTGAGTCAGATCTCATAGTAGAGTTCTAGGTCCAGACATGATCTAACACGTCGTGGTACTGGATCCATTTTAAACGGGTAAAATGTATTGATTTTATGTGGAATAGTTGAAATATATGGTTCGAGTTAGACCTGCTCTCTACTCGGGTTCAAGGTCCGACTCATTTGCATCTCTAATGGACTTGAGAACCAGGTCAAAGGTCCGACACATTTGCATCTCTAATGAACATAAATCAGTTGCCACGATTGGCCAAAGCCACACCATCCTTAGACTAAGATCATCTACTGTACATTGACTAATTTAGGCTACTCACAAAGCGAATTATAGCCATGGGAATGCGTGCTTGTGTGTATTACTTGGATCAAATTCATTAATGCAAGCATAATACACAATTTATTCATCTTCACCATCAATTCAGTCTTTCTTTGATTCAATCATGTACTTGAAACTCAAACCAACTTGACCGATTAAGTGCGTAGGCCAAAGACCGTAGTCCACATCTTGTCAAATCAATGAGGTGCAACTGTATTTAAGCTGCTGGGCTCAAGCTAGGTTGGACTAATCTCAACTCAGCTAGGTTGCTAGAATCCTCCAGGTTTGGTCTTGATTTCCACCAATAATCCCTCTCTAATGATAATTAAACTCGAATCGTCGTTTTTTCACAATACTTGCTAGCATGCATATGACACTTAACAAAAGGATGTTAATCACACTATTAATTAATTATTCATAGTGTGTTAAGATTGATTGATTTCTTCCTTATGGGATAACTCAATCTTCTGAAATCTGCCCTTTGAACAGCCAAAGCAGTGAGCTCAGTTGACAAGGCAATCCCAAGACCACAACCACCCACAGTATTTTTTGCAGCTATTTTCAGGTGAGCGGTCTCTATTGAACCTCTCTGTTTGAAATTATTGTAACCACCAGTGGATCCCTTCTTATTAATGGAAAAAGGACTAGCACATTAGGGTAGGGTCCTTTTTTTTCTCTATATAAACTCCCTCTCCCTCCTCACTATCTTCACACATTTCCATCGAGTTTGTAGTTGATCTTGGAGAGAGAGAGAGAGGATGAGGGCTGTTGTATTTCTTTTTGCTCTCGTTGTGGCCTTCGCCATGCTCATGCATGCAGCTCATGGTGCAAGAGAGCTAGGCCAAGCTCAGCCACAAGCTTGGGGTCATGGTGGCGGTTACCATGGCAGTGGTTGGGGTCATGGTGGTGGCCATCGCGGCGGTTGGGGACATGGTGGCGGTCACGGCGGCTGGGGCCATGGCACACAACAACCAGTCCAGAATGATCTCCACTATCACAATGGTGGCCACCATGGTCATGGGAAAGCAGGCAGCCCATAGCTTCATCATCAAGAGGCGGATTTTAAAGGTCTATTGTGAAATTGATTAATAATGTTGTGGAGGTAGCACTTTGCATCAGTGGTGTTCCATGCCCTCCTAACTTTTATCCTCATTATGTGTGTGATTATGGTGTGTGATGGTGTCATTAGTGTTGGTTTGTATGTTTGATGCTTCCATGCTTTCGATTATAATAAAATATGAAAGTGATGATTGTCTACAAATTAACATGCTGTATATTTCAAACTTAAAGAAATTTTTGTAAGGGACATGTAGCTACCGTTGGTAAATGAACCGAACGTGCTGATTTGCATGGTTCAAGCTAGGGCTGGTGAATGAGCCCAACGATCCAAGCTTGAATAGCTCATTGTTTTTTTGAAGGAACTGAATAGCTCATTCTTGTTGAAGCTTATAATGAGCACGAGACGGAGCTGGCTCATTTACAGAAGTATATATATAGAGTAATGCGTTCCTTAGGCCCCTTCAAAAATTGTAGTTTTTAACTTTGAAGTATTTTTTCTCACGTCTAACATGGTAGATGTGATCTATAGGTTTTGTTTAGTGGGAACCGGATTTTGGATAGCCAAAATCTGACATGTATTAAGGTTTTTCCGGTGATCTAAAATTAATGGTTATGAAAGTGCAAGTTTTCCCAGCTCATAAAAATATATATATTTTCATCCAAAAAACATGAACCAAAAGCCGATTCCTACTAAATCAAGAATGGTAAATACATCTAATGGTTCAGATCTATCACAAGACACTTAAAACCTATGGGGCAGAAAGAAAAATGGGGCATGGTCAGATCTCTCTCTCTCTCTCTCTCTCTCTCTATATATATATATATATATATATATATATATATATATATATATATATATATATATATATATAAAGTAATGGGCAGGTCCTTAACGAAATACGCTTAATGATACGTGCTTAATGGGGTTTTTGAGGTTTCTTTTGTCTTATTTATAATTTTTGACCGTGGAGATGTGATCTATATACTTGATGTTATAGGGATCAGATCTTGAAGTGTTCCATTCCCACACATGGGTGGGTTTTTATAAAGTTCAAAAACTCAACGGTCTAAAATCTTTGTAAAATTTTGATGCTCCAAATATTGTTTTTTCATCAAAAAACACATGATTCAAGTGTGGATTTCTCATAAATCGACCATGCCCAACACATTTATGTGGTCAGAAATGCAAAAACTGTAAAAGGCACAAAAAACACTTTTAATGACACTTTTGAAGTGCGCTAAAAATCCTAGTGGAACTGGAACCTTTAACGACAATTCAAAATGCTGCTAAAAAGGTTTTAGTTAATACCGGGTGCATCCCATGATGTATTTGCGATGCTTTAAAGCATCGCTAAAGGTCCCAACAGAACTAGGACTTTTAGCAGCGCTTCAAAAAGCACCTCTAAAACCCTGTTTTCCCATTTTTTTAGCGCTTTGCAAGTTTTTTTTAGCGTTTGTGTGTGCTGAATGTGCCTTTTGTTTAGGCTGCTATGGATCAAGCAGCTACCGGTTTCTCTCTCTCTCTCTCTATATATATATAGTTCAAGAGCTGGTAGTAATAGGATTAAGAAAAATGTTTCAGTGCTGTAAGCAATAAGATTTTATCTCTAAAACTTATTGCTTGTAAACCAAATAATTCAATTATCTGTTCACAATGTGTTATATGATGTAAAATATATTTAAAATATATATTTATTATTACTTAATCATCTTTTACAAGCCGAGCCGAACTGAGTAATTATTTGTGTTTGGCTAGCCGATCGAGCCTATTTATAAACTCAAACAAGCTCTTTATGACCGAACAGGAGCCAAGCCAAATAGTAGATTTGCTTGTTTCCCAGCCCTAGTTCAAGCATTGGTTGTTTATGCTCATTGTGAGCTCAAGGTCACCCCAAAGCTGTCATAAAGCAAATGCTAGCTGTGCTTGAGTTGGTGCTTTTGAATAAAATAAAAACTCATATAAATGGAACAAGGAGAAGCATTAAATCGCCAACCTGCAGGAAAAAAAGCTTTTTGATTCGAGTATTTTGGCGAGGAAATGGTAAGAAAAAACTGGTTTGCAAGTAGGATTTGATTGCATCCGCAAAAAAACTATGCTTAATTTAAATAAGTTGTCATCTAAACAGATATTTATAAATGTTATCTATGTTCACTTTTTATAGAAAAGCTTCTAAACAAGGGCAAAGATTTTATAAATAGGCACTTAAGGAAGACCAATTGGACGTCAGCTCATCCCCTATGTCGTCCCCATCATCATACCCCATACAGGATCTCATTGATGCAAGCTGTTTTGAATAAATCTGACGGCATAGATGGATTATCATGGCCAATTTGATAGGAATTCATAACCTTTGGTTTGCATTTTCTTGACAAAAAATATGATTTTTAAATAAACAAATTTTGGGATGTTTAAAGCTATTAAAATTTTTTAATCGTCATACAATCCTATACAAAGGTTGGGTTTTAGTGATTCAAATGTTAATATTCACTTGAACCATGTGGATTACCTCTAAAAGGTGAGTTTTGATTGGAACAACTTGCATCAATGAGATCCCAAGATGGTTTATAAAGATAAGGATGAATGGAATTGATTTGTCTTGCTAACTCATTTGGCAATGCACGGGCTTTATATAGTTCAATGGGTCATGTTTGACCCAGACCCAACACTTACCAAACCCTATACGTTCAAGATTTTGTGATAAATAGGAAGGTTCAAATAGAATCCGGGTTGGACCCGAAGGTCCGATTAATATATGGAGCCAGGTATGGTTTGTAAACTTTAATACCAGACCCGGTTCCGGCCTGAGTTCCAACTAAGATCCATAAATTTTCAATGTAAAAAGGATAAAAAATATAAATTTACTGGGTATAGTCCAGGTCGATCTGGTTCATGTAATCCTTATAGGATCTAGGTACGGTTTCTCTTTTGGTGGGTTCGATGGGACCCAGATCAAGACTCAGTGCCCGCATCTCAAGTCAGTTCTGGGTCTGGTTCTATCTAGGTCCGAATCAAACCCGAGCCGTTGACACCTCTAGCGCTATCTAGTGAGCTAGTGTTGAGCAAGCAGTGCCGAAAGCATATCCGATGATTAGGGGCCGAGTACTTAAGTGCTCATCCCAGCAAATTTTGGTGCAGAGTTTATTCTAAAGTGCTTTCCAAACACAAAACAAGCCCGGGGCCTGGCCTATTTACCTCTAATAGATTAGGTCGAATTAGGTCAGTCCGGCCCAGTGGTCATCACTAGTAAAAAGAGATCGGAATCCAATTATGCAAGTTCACTGATGAATTTTATGTCCAATAAGCATAGAAAGCTAAACAGATTAATAAGAAGAAAATAAATCAAATTGATATATGACTAATCTGTTAATCCTTATGGATTCCAATTAATTATAATAACAACTATATGTCTATGTAAAGTAAACCTCAAACAGGAAAGAAGGCTCACACATCCTTATAGTGAATCATGATCCATTTGGAATAGAAATTCATGATATATTAAGAACTAAATATATATCCAAATGAAACTGCGACAAAGGATGGGCTAGCTAGATTAGCCAGCGTCGCATTACTTAATCGACACAACTCCTCTTACATACTACAATCATATTCTACTAACAACAAAAATGCTAACTCATGCCAAAGATCATTTTATGGTGCTAGATCTGATTTGAATTGATTTAGTTATGTTTTGATCCAAATTGAATCCCACCCATTTTAAATATCCCTATTCAATTGAAGTTCTAAAATCACGCACACATTATATATATACTCTTGAGTTATAATGGTGATTGGTGTCTTCCTACAGGTTATATGTCCCCCCCCCCGAACAGGGCATCTCATGTTCAGGGGTCCCAAAAAGCACCACATATATAAGCATGTGCATCTCGTATCCCCATGTTTGTCAGCATCACTTGGCGTTGGAGTCTGATGCGATTGCAAAGACTTAAGTACCCTTTCCTCTATTGGTGCAAAAAAAAATGACGATTCTAGAAAAGGAGTGGTTGTAAAGACTTAAGTAGCTCGAAGATGGTTATTTAAGATCCAGTCCCTGCACTGCAGGATTATCCGAGAAAGGAATCCTCTCTGGATAAGGCCATGAACATCAATCCTCTCACTCTCTCTCCCTTCTTTTTCTGCTTCTGTGCACATCGAGCAGACGATCATACATTGCTCCATCAAGCACCGACTGACCTGCATATTGACTGTAGCATCGTTCAACTTGATGAGTTGCGGAGTCTGATTCAGAGTTTTTGCCCTTACAGGAGGGGGGTTTGGGGGCTCCTCCCAGCGTGTGTAACATCGTTCAACTTGATGAGTTGTGGAGCCTGATTCAGAGTTTTTTCTCTTACAGAAGGAGGGTTTGGGGGCTCCTCTCAGCGTGGGTAGCATCATTCAACTTGATGAGTTGTGAAACCTGATTCAGAGTTTTTGCTCTTACAGGAGGGGGGTTTGGGGGTTCCTTTCAGCATGGGTAGCATCATTCAACTTGATGAGTTGTAGAACCTGATTCAAAGTTTTTGCCCTTACAGGAGGGGGGTTTGGGGGCTCCTCTCAGCGTGGGTAGCATCAATCAACTTGATGAGTTGTGGAGCCTAATTCAGAGTTTTTTTGGGGCCTTTATATGATCTCTTTTATAAATCGCTACTCTCTGATATGATTTTCACTATAAATCGTTACTCTCTGATTTGATTTTCACTGTAAATTGCTATTCTCTGATCTGATTTCTACTGTAAATCGCTACTCTCTGATCTAATTTCTACTATAAATTGCTACTCTCTTATCTAATTTTTACTGTAAATCGTTACTCTCCGATCTGATTTCTACTGTAAATCGCTACTCTCAAATCTGATTTTCACTATAAATTGCTACTCTCTGATTTGATTTCTACTGTAAATCGTTACTCTCTTATCTGATTTCTACTGTAAATCACTACTCTCATATCTGATTTTCACTATAAATTGCTATTCTCTGATTTGATTTTTATTGTAAATCGTTACTCTCTGATATGATTTCTACTGTAAATCGGTACTCTCTGATCTAATTGCTACTATAAATCGTTACTTTCTTATCTGATTTTTACTGTAAATCGCTACTCTCTGATCTAATTTTCACTGTAAATCACTACTCTCTGATCTAATTTTCACTGTAAATCGCTACTCTTTGATCTAATTTTTACTATAAATCGCTACTCTCTAATCTGGTTTTTTCTGTAAATCGCTACTCTCTTATCTGATTTTTATTGTAAATCGCTACTCTATGGTCTGATTTTTACTGTAAATTGCTACTCTCTGATCTGATTTCTACTGTAAATCGCTACTCTCTGATTTGATTTCTACTATAAATCGCTACTCTATGATCTGATTTCTACTATAAATCGCTACACTTTGATCTGATTTTTACTATAAATTGTTACTCTTTGATCTGATTTCTACTATAAATTGCTACTCTCTCATTTGATTTTTACTGTAAATCGCTACTCTTTGATTTGAATTCTACTGTAAATCGCTACTCATTAATCTGATTTCTACTGTAAATCGCACTACAAGAAAATTGTGAATTAGCGACGACCTCTATCCATCGCTAATCTGTCGCTAAGCCGTCGCTAAACTGTTTAGCGATGGATTAGCGATGGGTAGAGGCCATCGCGAATTTTTGCTCGCTAATTGGCGAAAACTTATATGCCGTTAATTCCGTCGCAAATTTGCGACAGATTAGCGATGGACATTATTTGTCGCTAATCTGTCGCTAAATTTTAAAAAATAAAATAAAAAAAAATGATCCCTGTCGGGCGGTATTCCGGCAACAATAAGCCGGACTTATACCGCACCCGACAGGCATTGCACAGAACGATCGCTCTGCCTCATCGCCGGACTTGTATCGTCCTCCGTGAACCGGTGCTCTCCGACATCGCCGTCCTCCGTGAACCGGCGTCGCCGTCCTCCAGCAATCGCTCAGCCTCGCTGCCATCCTCTATGAAACGGCGTCCTCCGAAGTCATCGCCGTCCTCCATCATCGCCGTCCTCCGACGTCGTCGTCGCCGTCCTCTGGCGTCGCTGTCCTCCGTGAAACTGCGTCCTCCGAAGTCATCGCCATCCTCCGGCATTGCCGTCCTCCGTGAAACTGCGTCCTCCGAAGTCGTCGCCATCCTCCGTCATCGTCGTCCTCCATCGTCGCCATCCTCCGGCGTCGCCGTCCTCCGGCGTCGCCGTCCTCCGGCGTCGCCGTCCTCCGGCGTCGTCGTCCTCCGTGAAACTGCCTCGTCACCGTCATGCTCTCCAGCGCGCTCTTCGACGGGGAGAGAGCGATTTAAATCATGCGCGGTCGATTTAAATTTCGAACAGGGAGAGAGGGAAAATTTTGCGCTCGGTTTAAATCGAAAATTAGCGAGGGATTTAGCGAGGGATTTAGCGAGGGAATTTTTTCGTCGCTAATTAGCGATGGAAAAATTCCCTCGCTAAATCCCTCGCTAAAATGGTTTTCTTGTATTAAGAATTAGCGACGAAAAATTATTGTCGTTAATCTGTCACTAATTAGCGACGAATTAGCGATGAAACAACTTTCATCGCTAATCAGCGACGGATTCATGAAGAAAGTTTTCTCTAGCTAATCTGTCGCTAATTTGCGACGGAAAAAAACCCGTCACAAATTTCCGTCGCTAATTAACAATTTTCTTGTAGTGTCGATACTCTCAATTTTTTTAGGGACTTTGTATAATTTTTTCTTTTCTTTCCCTCTTGTAAATATTGAAAAAGAGCAATAAAGTGTTTTGTTTAATCATAGTGTTCATGTTTGCTTCAGTTGTATCTTGCTCGAGGTTTTTGTAACACCATTTTCTATGTAAATCGCTACTCTTTGATCTAATTTTTACTATAAATCGCTACTCTCTAATCTGGTATTTCTGTAAATCGCTACTCTCTTATCTGATTTTTATTGTAAATCGCTACTCTATGGTCTGATTTTTACTGTAAATTGCTACTCTCTGATCTGATTTCTACTGTAAATCACTACTCTCTGATTTGATTTCTACTATAAATCGTTACTCTATGATCTGATTTCTACTATAAATCGCTACACTTTGATCTGATTTTTACTATAAATTGTTACTTTTTGATCTGATTTCTACTATAAATTGCTACTCTCTCATTTGATTTTTACTGTAAATCGCTACTCTTTGATCTGAATTTACTGTAAATCGCTACTCATTAATCTGATTTCTACTGTAAATTGCACTACAAGAAAATTGTGAATTAGCGACGACCTCTATCCATCGCTAATCTGTCGCTAAGCCGTCGCTAAACTGTTTAGCGATGGATTAGCGACGGGTAGAGGCCATCGCGAATTTTTGCTCGCTAATTGGCGAAAACTTATATGCCGTTAATTCCGTCGCAAATTTGCGACAGATTAGCGATGGACATTATTCGTCGCTAATCTGTCGCTAAATTTTAAAAAAAAAAATAAAAAAAAATGATCCCTGTCGAGCGGTATTCCGGCAACAATAAGCCGGACTTATACCGCACCCGACAGGCATTGCACAGAACGATCGCTCTGCCTCATCGCCGGACTTGTATCGTCCTCCGTGAACCGGTGCTCTCCGACATCGCCGTCCTCCGTGAACCGGCGTTGCCGTCCTCCAGCAATCGCTCAGCCTCGCCACCATACTCTATGAAACGGCGTCCTCCGAAGTCGTCGTCGTCCTCCATCATCGCCGTCCTCCGACGTCGTCGTCGCCGTCCTCTGGCGTCGGTGTCCTCCGTGAAACTACGTCCTCCGAAGTCATCGCCGTCCTCCGTGAAACTGCGTCCTCCGAAGTCGTCGCCGTCCTCCGTCATCGTCGTCCTCCATCGTCGCCATCCTCCGGCGTCGCCGTCCTCCGACGTCGTCGTCCTCCGTGAAACTGCCTCTTCACCGTCATGCTCTCCAGCGCGCTCTTCTACGGGGAGAGAGCTGTTTAAATCGTGCGCGGTCGATTTAAATTTCGAACAGGGAGAGAGGGAAAATTTCGCGCTCGGTTTAAATCGAAAATTAGCGAGGGAATTTTTTCGTCGCTAATTAGCGACGGAAAAATTCCCTCGCTAAATCCCTTGCTAAAATGGTTTTCTTGTATTAAGAATTAGCGACGAAAAATTGTTGTCGTTAATCTGTCACTAATTAGCGACGAATTAGCGATGAAACAACTTTCATCGCTAATCAGCGACGGATTCATGAAGAAAGTTTTCTCTAGCTAATCTGTCGCTAATTTGCGACGGAAAAAACCCGTCACAAATTTCCGTCGCTAATTAACAATTTTCTTGTAGTGTCGATACTCTCAATTTTTTTAGGGACTTTGTATAATTTTTTCTTTTCTTTCCCTCTTGTAAATATCGAAAAAGAGCAATAAAGTGTTTTGTTTAATCATAGTGTTCATGTTTGCTTCAGTTGTATCTTGCTCGAGGTTTTTGTAACACCATTTTCTATGATTTTTTTGTTTTTTTTTTTGCTTTGAGATTTTCGTCATGATGGAGAAGCCGAAGGCTGTACTCTGTTATAGGTGTACTGGAGAAAGATTCTGTTGTAGGTGTTCCTCGAAGGTGGAGGAGGAGATGCCATAGTCAGTTGCCCGCTGGACGAGAGCAGCATTCCGACCACTACTGGTTGAAAGAGGATGACGATCACCATCAGATTGCTGGCTCTTTGCCTCCTTCTCTAGAGAGAGAGAGGGTTTTACATTGTTTTACGAAGAAGGAAGAAGAATAAGATGCCGACGAAAAGTTCAAACAAACATTTTTTATGGCTCAGGTTCGTTTTGTCGGATCACCATCGGATCGCCGACTCACCATCGGATCGCCGACTCATCATTATTTCGCTAGATCACCATTGAATCGTCGGCTAAGGTTCATTTTGTTGTGTATACTTTGAAGAGTCAACATCATATTCGACTTTTTGGATGGAGGACATGTTTGTCCTTTTTCTGAATCATTTGTTTTCCTTTTTTTAAATGAAAGACATTTTTGTCATTTTCTCAAACCGTCGTTTTATGGCAAGAATAGCAAGAAAGGGTACTTAAGTATTTGCAACCGCACCAGACTCCAATGCTAAGTGATGTCAACATACACGAGAATACGAGCCCCATGTGCTTACATACATGGCGCTCATTCAGACCCCCAAACACAGACGTGGGATTCAGTGAATCATCGGGGTAGAACATACACCACCCTCCCCTTCCTTTGCTCAGCAAGAAAAGGAAAAGACCACAAAAGTGAAAAAGTATTAAAACCAAAGATATCCGCCAACACAAAAGAAACCTTTTATTTATTTATCTCCTGCTATATGCAAAGAAGGAAATACAACACATGTTCCCTTGCGCCTTACATTGTACAGTTGCGCTTAGAGTCTGTTTTGCTTTTGTTGAGTCTGATGTAAGCTGCCCGGTTCAGGTGAATCAACACCTCGAAGGGGCCGCCCGTATACTTGAACTGTAATAGCCTGCGGGCAAAATTGTGAATGAAGTAAATGTGTTGAGCTTTCTTTTGTTCACCCTCATTGTGATTGCTTCTTGTGATTGCAATTTCTCTCCCTCTATTCTCTCTTGATCTCTTGCACTCTGATTACAAGCTTCCGCGATCGGCAAGCGAGCTCACAAGTAGGCTTGCAGCGGTGAGGAAGGATCGTCGCTCCGCGCTGACCCATTGAAGGAAATAGGCCCGTGACAAGTGGTACTAAAGCCTGTTCTCGTGCTGAGGAAGGGTCTCTGGAGTCGGTGTCGACAGACATGCCGACAGGCTGCGATTTGTGAGCAAGACATCGTGACGCCTTATCAAAACTTGCGCAACACCAAAGGCAAGGCAGTTGTCGAAGCTAAGGAGATGGGTTCACCTCAGGGCCAAGAAGAGTTGGTTGCAACTGTTAACAAGCTGGTGGAAGATGTGACTTCACATGAGGAAGCGATTTCATGCGCATGTGAATCATTCAATGGACTGAATGATGTAGTAGCGAGCCTGCAAGAGCAGGTAACCTTATTAATGGGGCAGGTCACTTCGTTGACGACTACAGTGGTCGGCTTGCAGACCGAAGTAGGGGAGTTTCAGTTGAAGAACCGTATGTTGCAGCGGACGGTGACCCTAAATGGCGTAAATGGTAAGAGGCCATCAAGGATTGATGTGCCAAGACCCACAAAATTCATTGGTTCTCGTGACAGCAAGGTCATTGAGAACTTCTTGTTCCAAGTAGAAGACTACTTGGATATCCAGAATGTGACCCTTGAAGATCTGAGGATTAAGGCTGCAGCGGCCTTACTTGATGGAGATGCTATCGCTTGGTGGAGGCGGAAGCGCAATGACATGAAGATGGGTCAATGTGTGATAAACACCTTTGATGACTTCAAAATAATGTTGCACAACTACTTCATGCCAAGAAATGCACAGAGACAGGCATATCAGATGGTTCATGAGCTTAAACACTCTGGTTCATTGCAAGACTATGTTAGAACGTTCCAGAAGCTTATGCTAGAGATATCTAACATGCCAGAAGATGACATGCTCAACTGATTCATTATGGGACTTCAGCCATGGGCACAGTCTGAAGTGGAAAGGAGCAACCCCCATATTTTGGAAGATGCATATGTGGCAGTCGAGCGCTTAGTTGACACTCAGCGTAAGCCTTTCACCCCATCAACCAAAGTCGGGAAGAAGCCTGACCACGAAGGCAAGAAGGATGAGCAGCGCAATGATAAAGGTGAGGCATCGACACGCCATCAATCCGAAAAGAAACAAAATTTCACAAAGCATAACAACAACAACAAGGGTGCGCTTGTGACATGTTGGTTCTGCGGTGATAGACATATCGCTCGGCAGTGCCCAAAGCGCCTCGTAAAGGACGACGGGCAAGCCAATGCTGCACAGGAAGAATGCAGCGATACTGAATGCAGTGACACTGAAGCGATACAACCAATGATGGGGGTCATGCGATCGATTAACGCAGCTAGAAGTTGCGCGGCTAAGAACATGCAGGTCAGTAAGGAACTTATGCACTTGGAAGTCATTATGAATGGAAAGTCTACTTCATCAATGATAGACTCCAGGGCCACACACAACTTTATCTCGCGAGAAGAGGCAGAGCGGTTGGGCTTGAAGCCTGGGCCAAAGCAGAGGACCATCAAGACGGTAAACTCTGAGGCCAAGCCCATCCTTGGCAAAGCAAAAGACGTGGCTATTCAAGTGGGGAGTTGGGTCGACAAAGCCAACTTCTCTGTGGTGCCCCTGGACGATTTTAAGATGATTTTGGGTATGGAGTTTCTGCGAAGCCAGAATGTTATGATGCTACCAAAATTTAACACGTTGACAATCATGGGGTCAGACCTGTTCCACACATTGCAGTGCCTTATGCAGAAATGCAAGTCTTCGGTGTTATCGACAATGCAACTGAAGAAGGGTGTTAAGCATGGGGAGCAGACATTCTAAGTGGCAGTGCGCATAGAAGAAGGAAAGGTAGAAGCAACAGTGCCGCCGACCCTAGCCCCACTATTGAAGGAGTTTCGGGGGGTGATGCCTCCGGAATTGCCAAAGCATCTTCCGCCAAGATGTGAGGTCAACCACAAGATTGAGTTGACCCCGGGAGCGAAGCCTCCCGCAATGGTTCCATACCGTATGGGGCAGCTGAACTGAAAGAGCTGCACAGGCAGCTAGACGAGATGTTGGACACATACATTGTTCATCCATCAAAAGCCCTATTTGGTGCCCCAGTCTTTTTTCAGATGAAACATGATGGCTCCAAACGATTATGTGTGGATTATCGTGCTTTGAACAAGGTCACGGTAAAGAGAAAGTACCCATTGCCACTGATAGCGGACTTGTTCGATCAGCTAGGCAGTGCCCGTATCTTTTCCAAGCTAGATCTGCGATCAGGTTACTGGCAGGTGAGGATTGTTGAAGGTGATGAGCCGAAGACAACTTGCGTCACCCGCTATGGTGCTTACGAATTCCTAGTAATTCCATTCGGGCTGTCTAATGCTTCAGCCACGTTCACGACTTTAATGAACCAGATCTTCTACCCTTACTTAGACAAGTTCGTGGTAGTCTACCTGAATGATATAGTGATTTACAGCAGCAACATGGAGGAATATGTCGGATACTTGCGAACAGTGTTTCAGGTGCTGAAGAAGAATAACCTTTGTGTCAAACAAGAGAAGTGTCTCTTCGAGCAGGAGGAGATCAGCTTCCTTGGCCACGTTGTGGGGCGTGGTGTGCTGCGTATGGATGTGCAGAAAATAAAGGCCATTCAGGAATGAGTTCCGCCAAACAAAGTGTCAGAATTGCGGTCATTCCTCGGTTTGGCAAACTATTATCGGCGTTTCATCGAAGGCTATTCTCTCATTGCTGCGCCTCTCATAGATTTGTTAAAGAAGAATCGGGTATGGCTTTGGATAGGAGCGTGACAAAATGCCTTCGATTGCTTGAAGAAAGCCTTAGTGAGGGAGCCAGTGCTGCGACTGCCTGATCATTCGAGACCCTTTGAAGTCCACACGGATGCCTCAGACTTTGCCATTGGCGAAGTTATTATGCAAGATGGCCATCTGATCACATATGAGAGTCGCAAGCTGAAAGATGCAGAAAGGTGTTACACAGTGCATGAACGTGAGATGACTGCCATTGTGTATTGCCTCACGACCTGGCGGCACTACCTCTTGGGTGATGAGTTTGTCGTCAAGACGGACAATGTGGCCACGAGCTATTTTCAGACGCAGAAGAAGTTAACGCCTAAACAAGCTCGATGACAGATATTTTTGGCTGAGTTCGACTTTGCCTTGGAGTACAAGGTTGGAAAGACCAATGTTGTGTCAGATGCCCTAGCCGTAGGGCTGAACTGGCAGCTGCGTATGCGGAGCCTTCGAAAGTGCATTTGAAGGGCGCATTGCTGAACCGCATCCGTGAAAGTACGCAGCAAGATCCGACGACACAACACCTTGTTTCTCTCACGCAGGCAGGGAAGACTCGGCGATTTTGGCTACAGGATGGCCTCCTTGTAACAAAAGGGGGATGCGTCTTCGTGCCGCAGTGGGGAAGCCTTCGCCGAGAACTACTTAAGGAGTGCCATGATATACTATGGGTCGACCATCCTGGTCAGGAGCGGACCTTAGCACTCCTTGAGCGCGGCTACTATTGGCCGCAGATGAGAGACGATGTTGAGGGGTATGTGCGGACATGCCTCATCTGCTAGCAAGATAAGGGGACAAACCAGAAGGCTGTCGGTCTCCTTGAGCCTCTACCAATTCCAAAGCATCCTTGGGATAGCATCTCAATGGACTTTATTGTTAGTCTGCCAAAGGTTGAGGGCCTCAGTTCTATTTTGGTTGTGGTGGATCATTTCTGAAAGTATGTCACCTTCATCCCAGCTTCTAAGGAGTGCCCCGCAGAAAAGACTGCAGAGTTGTTCGTAAAGCATATGGTGAAGCACTGGAGCATACCAAAGAGCATTGTGAGTGATCACGATGCTCGCTTCACGGGCAAGTTCTGACGTGAAGTATTTTGGCTACTTGACTCTGATTTGTTTTTTCAACAAGCTTCCATCCACAGACAGATGGGTAGACAAAGCGCATCAACGAGATACTTGAGCAGTACCTTAGGCACTTTGTTAGTGCCAATCAGAAAAATTGGGTGAAGCTCCTTGATGTGGCACAATTTTGTTATAATCTGCAGAAGAGCGAGTCTTCAGGCCACAACCCGTTTGAGATAGCCACGGGGCAGCAGTCACTGACTCCGCACACACTTGCCGCACAAGAAAAATGAAGGCCATCATTCGCCTATCAGTTTGTTCGCGACTAGCATGAGCAGAATGAGTTGGAGAAGGCATTCTTACACAAGCCGGCAAAGAGAATGAAGAAGTGGGCGGACAAGCATCGTCGGCCCGCGGGGTTCCAAGTTGGGGACCAAGTGTTAGTGAAGCTATATCCTGGTCGTACAGACATCTTCCGCGGGCAACACCGCAGACTGCTCAGAAAGTATGAAGGACCCTTCACTATCACAAAGAAGATGGGCAAGATGGCATACAAGCTGGAGTTGCCCCCAGACTTCAAGGTGCACCCGATGTTTCACATGTGCAACCTCAAGCAGTTCCATCCGGATGATGGAGACCCAAAACGCAGTGTGCCACAACGCGCTCCCATTATGCAGAGGGCCCCGGCAGCACAACAGGCCGAAAATCACCTCAGTCAGATCCTTCTCCACAAATTCAACTACTTAGGAGAGGCAAAGAAATACTTGGTGCAGTGGGAGGAAACAACGGAACCAACGTGGGAGCCTGCATTCCGAATGAACAGTCGCTACCCGACTGAAGTCAGAGCTTACCACGAAACAGATGGCACCGAGGACGGCGCATGATTTGAAGGGGGGAGCATGTTTCCTTGCGACTTACATTATACAGTTGCGCTTAGAGTCTGTTTTGCTTTTGTTGAGTCTGATGTAAGCTGCACGGTTCCGGTGAATAAATACCTCGAAGGGGCAGCCCGTATACTTGAACTGTAATAGCCTGTGGGCAAAATTATGAATGAAGTAAATGCGTTGAGCTTTCTTTTATTCACCCTCGTTGTGATTGCTTCTTGTGATTGCAATTTCTCTACCTCTATTCTCTCTTGCTCTCTTGCACTCTGGTTACAAGTTTCCACGATCGGCAAGCGAGCTGACAAGTAGGCTTGCGGCGGTGAGGAAGGACCATCACGCCGCGCTGGCCCATTGAAGGAAATAGGCCCGTGACAACACGATACCCCCCAGAAATGCAACTTGCCCAACACTAGCATCTAGAACCTTCTAGTGACATGTTCTAGACTCCTTATTCTTATACTTTTTGTGCAGAACCAATCACTAGCATGAGACACAACTGCCATGCCAGCTCATAATAACTAGGCATACAACACTATGGCTTTCCATGATGGTCATTGTCGTGGCCATCATGGCCATGGTAGCCATGGTCCCCATCTTCAAGCAGGGTTCTCCCTCCATCTGCAACGTAGACAACCAAGGCAATGGCTGCAAAGAAGGCAATAAGGGCAACTGCACGCTTCATTTTGTCTCACTAGCCAGAGAGAGTTAGCCAAAAGCGTACTAGTGTGTTGTGTGGAGAGACTTGTGAAGGAAGTCCCTTATATATAGACAACAACAATGCTATGGTCTCCCTTATTAAGGATAAAAAGAAACGAGCCCACCACAAATTATTTGCTTGAGCATTCCTTAGGGGAGATGGATAAATGGGGAGGTAACCAACCAAGTAAACTACTGAATACATAAACAATATGGCCATTTCTTGTATTTTTAGCCAAGTATATGGTCCGTATAGATGTTGGTTGCCGAATATGTTGGATCCGGGGCAGATCCAGATTAATTCACAACATTGGGGACCTTGTCCTCTTTATTTGGTTCGTATAGTACTGGTCCTTGTGTACCAGCCGAGATGTTATAAGCTTGACCTATGTAAGTCGTCAAAGCCAGTCATAGAGTACTATTGCTAAACTGAAACCAGGACCCACTAGAATCTATGCAGACGCTTAATTTGGCCAAGGGAGCCTTGTTGAGCATCAAGTGCTATTTTAAGTTCCCTATCTCACCTACAGACCTAGCTGAACCAGTCAACTAATTTATGGGAAGACCAGATTGATAGTAAGTGGGTTCATTTTAATACGTAATGACAATCCCATTGATACGCACTAGAATCAATCAATAAATATTTATTATTTTAAGTATTTATTATATTATATTTCAATTCATTGTCATCACTCATGTCATTATATATATTTTGATATAATTTACAAATTGATTTTGTCATTGCTCTCGATGACTTGAGCTAGTGCATCCCTTGAACAAAAACCCCAAGGCCATGAGGATGAGGTTGTTTGAAAATATATCTAATTAACACCTTTTTCTTATGGAAAATGACAATACTATACGAGTAATTTGTTGTGATTTCCTAAAAATCGCAAATATCTAACATCGTTAGGACCCTTTTACCTTTCTCAACTGTGAATTTAGGCATTTTTGTGATAAAATTCTACCGTTCATCGAATATGTCCAATACTCACTTAAATCCAGAATTAAAGGTTTTTAATGCGAATTTAGACCTCATAAACTCGCATAAATTTATTTGTAAAATTTTATTGAAACTGAAATCACCAAAATCATAACTATCACTCTTTTGCATATAATAAATATTTTTGCATAAAAATATTTGAAAAACATCTCTCCTAAATAACATACTTTTGCATATATCCTTAAATCACATAAATTTATGTGTGAAACTCTACTTAAAGGGAATCAACAAAATCTCAAATACGCTACTTATATATAATTTTTCTTAATAGTTGTGATTTTGTCGAATCATATATATACTCATTTTTGTTTTAGAGTTGGTGATTCCTGCATTCTGAAGAGATCACAGTATTATTCTTATGATCAAATTCTCCATTTACAGTTTTGAAAGATGATTTTCATACAATATACACCTGCATATCCTCATGCATATTTTTTAAGAGGTTACGGTATCATCCTTGTGATCGACTTTCATTTACGGATTACTATATTTATGGTTTACTATATCAAATTCTCTCTCTCTCTCTCTCTCTCTCTATATATATATATATATATATATATATATATATATATGAGTGAAAATATGTGACCAGTTCCAGGTGGAGCATTGTGATATCATTCAGGTTGTTGGGCTAGATACAATTTAATAGTCAAAATTTAATTTTGAATATCAAACTTTAATAAAATATTTTATAAATGAGTTGTCAATAAGGGCAGGTAGTGCTACTCCTAACCAAATATGGCTCTATATATTCACAAGTCAGTTTAGCAGGAACTAACCTTGAATTATATTTATTTTCGACATAAAAAATATGATTTTTTAGGAGGTGAATTTTTGGTATATTATTAACCAGTTTTTTAACTTTTAGAAAACTCGCATATACATGGCAAAAAATCAGTATCCAAGGGCCAGTCGGTACCATATCAACGTTGTCATCATCATACCGAGTCCACGCTTTTAAATAGTCAAGGGGCATACGCCAGCTGAGACTGCCATTAAAGTGGAAAATTTATGGGCCTACCTAAATTCTAAAGATATGGTTGGACTCAAGGACAGAACAGAACCACGGTGGGCATGTGCCTGATCTAAAATTTTCCCCAGTAAAAAGTTCGGACTGCTCACCCTGACTCGTCTGGGTGGCTGGTTAGTATACCCACCTTGACTCTATGTATAGTAGGGTGGGCACACCTAGATCCGACACACCCCTCCCCCTCCCACATCCCCGACCCAGACCCCCTCCTCCTCCCACATACCCGACCCAGACTCTCTCTCATGCTTTATCTTTCACTCCAGCAGCTCGTCCCCAATCCGGTGGCACCAGCAGCGGTGCAACACCCACCCTTCAGCTTCTCTCTCTCAATCTCTCTCATCTTAGACGGATTTGGTTTGGTTGTCCAGCACCGAGAGGCGTTTCTGATGCACGACCCTAACCCTCATGACTGAGACACTGTTTCTTGCTTTCCAATTTGATAGAGTTTTGATTTCAGGTTTTTTTTTTCAGTTGGACTAATGTATTGTTAGGGTTTAGGTTTTTGATGTAGTTTCTTTTTTAAATACTATGAATGTTTAGTTAGAGTTTCTTGTATTTTATTTTTCAATTAGCGTTAGGCATGAGTAATGAATGTTTGATTTTAGTTAGAATATTAATAATTTTTTCAACTAGCTTAAATTTATGATTTTTTTTTTTTTACTTTTGCTATTGATTAGAGTTTTCCAAATGACTTGAATATGTATGAAATTAGGGTTTCAGGGTATTTTTGTGGTATTTTCTTTTCAATTATCATTAAGCATGATTTTATTAACGAAGGCTTAATTTTTGTTTCAAATCCCTAAATCTTTGATTTTTTTAAACATTCAAAATTTTTTGTCAAATGACATAAATATTTAATTTTGAGTTTTACTTTATTTAATTTGCATATTTATGAATGATGTTTGTTAGGATTTATGGTTTTGATTTAGTGTTTTTATATTGACATAAACAGATAGTTTATGTAAAGTTCACAAACTTTTTTTACATTTTTCATAAAATAATATCTCCATGAAAGCTTTCACATGTAAAGATTGAGCTGGCATGATTTTTTTTCAAAATATGTGCCCATTCTCTTGTAAAATCATTCCTTTACATGGGAACGAAACAAACCAGACTTCAAATAGTAGATTGAGTGGGGTTTGTTCCAGCCTTAGTGAGGAAAAATGATTCATTTCATATGAAAATAGACCTTTTCCCCTTATTTTAGGCTGAAACAAACGCACCAATCTATTTTTTGTACCCTGGGAAACTTTACCATGATTTTGTCCTAGAAAAATACCGTTCTTTGAGATTTTGTTCATAGGTACAATCGTTGACCTAAAGGCCCTGATTGATATGCAGGACAATCCTGTGCAGGTACTGTCCTGCATTTGAAACACCGAAAAAAGGGAAGCAGATCAGGTCATGCTGAAAATGAGCGTTTTTGCTCATGCTGACATCGTGGCCATCCGATTTGCATTTTAAAAAGCTCAAAAGTCAACAAAACCACGTGGCATTCATCCAAAATGCAAACAGACGGGCCACGATGTCCGCATGAGCAAAAAAGCTCATTTTCAGCATGACCTGATCTGCTTCCCGAAAAAAGCGGTCCAGGTGGGAACCACTTTGTTCCTGCATGTTCGTTTTCAAGGGAGCCGCTAGGGGTGCAACTAGCACGTTCTGGACAAACACTGCCTGTCTTCTCCAGGCAGCATTTATCCGGCACATCAAACGCACCCTAAGGAGCACTTGCAATCCGGAGGCAGGTCGCCCATACGTCCACATCTGGGGTGCAGCTGTTTTGTCCCTGAGGGATCCAACTACGTCGTCCGTGATTTGTTAGACAAAACCGCCCCTGCAAGGCCCGTTTTGTCCCTGAGCAGTACAACTATGGTATCCTTGATTTTTTAGACAAAACGACCCCTGTTGGGGCCATCTTGTCCTGGGGTGGGGGCATAGCAGACGTGTGGCAAACCCACCGCAGCGACACTTTGTCCCGCATTTCAAACGCACATCAAATTAAGGAGTATTTGTAGGGATGGCAGTGGACCGGGGGAAAGCGGGGCCCCGCCCCGCCTCGCCCCGTTTGGACCGGGGATGAAGGGTATGAAACGGGGATGGAGGCGGGGACGAAGGTTAAAATCCATCCCCGTCGGGGGTGGAGGCGGGGATGGACATGCACTTTTCCCCGCCCCGCCCCGTCCCCGCCCCGCCCCGCCTCATCCCCGTTTGAACTGGGGATGGAGGACATGAAACGGGGATGAAGGCGTGGGTGGAGGATAAAATCCATCCCCGCCAGGGAGGCGTGGCGGGGGTGGAGACCTTGTCCCCCGCCCCGCCCCACTGCCATCCATAAGTATTTGCATAACGAGGTAACGCTCTCCGTATTACACACTACCAAGGTGAGAGCCTTATATAAAAGGCGCAATGACTTATGAAAAGGGTATAGAAGGCTAATCAGATGCATATCTGCTGACTCATATCCAATCTCAAGACTGATTTCAATGGTGCCAGATCTGATCAGGTTGGAATTGGTTGTCTATGGGTAATCATCCAAACCAAATCCGACCAGCTTTACATCCCTACTTAATGGAAAGTTGAAACTTTAAAAATTCATCTATTTTTTCTTTTTAGTAGCTATTCTTGAGTGTATTATTGTTGGTTGGTGTTTTCCTCAAAACAAAAATAGTATAGTGTTGGTTGGTGCCTTTCTTTGTCCATCTCCATTGTCACCAAAAACACAGACACACACAAAAAAAAACGTATATATATATATATATATATATATATATATATATATATATATAGAGAGAGAGAGAGAGAGAGAGAGAGAGAGAGAGAGAGAGGTCTAAAGCCAAAGATATATGCCAAACACAGCTTTGTTTATTCATCTCCTGCTAAATGCAAAGGAGGAAATATAACACAAGCAGCACAAACATGGAGGATACCCCATATATGCAGCAAAACGTACATTCTTCACACTTGCACAACACAACACTGACGTCTAGATCTTTCTAGTGACATTCTAGACACTTATTCTTACAACTTCTGCAGGATCAAGCGTTATTTGTATGAGACACTATCAACCATACCAGCTCATAACAGTCTGCAGACAACGGTATGGCTTTCCCTCATGCCCATGGCTACGGATGATGGCCATGGTGGCCATGTCCATGGTGGCCATGTCCATGACCATGGTAGCCATGTCGATGACCATGCCTATGCCCATGGCCATGCCCATCCGCATCCCCATGACCATAATTCTGGACCTCATCTTCAAGCAGAATTCTCTCCCCATCTGCAACGTACGCAACCAAGGCGATGACTGCAAAAAGTACAAAAAGGGCTAGTGCACGCTTCATTTTTGCTCGCTAGCTAGAGAGGGTAGGCCAAAAGAGCACAAGTGTGTGTTGTGTGAAGAGACTTGCGAAGTCCCTTTATATAGACGAGCAATGCTGTGGTTTCCCTTACCAAGGACAAAAACAATGAAACCCACAAATTAATTTCTAAAGAGTGTAGATAAATTAATATGAAAGCAGATCAGGTCATGCTGAACATGAGCGTTTTTGCTCATGCCGACGTCGTGGCCGTGCGATTTGCATTTTAAAAAGCTCAAAAGTCAACAAAACCACATGGCATTCATCCAAAATGCAAACAGATGGCCACGATGTGGGCATGAGCAAAAACGCTCATGTTCAGCATGACCTGATCTGCTTCCGATAAATATATGGGGGAGTAACCAACCAAGTAAAATGACTGGACACCTAAACAATATGGCCGCGTCGACCTTATATTTTTAATCAAGTACATGGTCGGTAGAGATGTTGATTGATTGCAACTTGGACCAAATAGGTTAGACCTAGGGCAGATCCAGATCCGATAGTTGCCAATCGATGACCAGAAATTAACTTGCTTGACCTCTATTTGGTTCGTGCAAGCGAGCCTATGAACAACTGTTGTTTGCCAGCCATGCTCCTACAAGCAGAACGGATACGGACCTTAATGGCCAAAGAATGCCTATGTGCTTGAGCTCCTGGACTACATTTTAATGGATCGGACCCGTTTTTGCATCTTGAGGACTCAAATGAGTGTGCTGATCAGAAGCATCGAAACGAGGGTCATTGGCTCCTCAATTTCTCATTATTAAACTAGAAAAACTTAACCCACTAGGGGCTGTTCTAGTCTGTCCAATCTCTGTTTGGTCCGGCCAAACTAGACAAGGTCTCATCATATAAGCTAAATGAGAGGGAACCTAGCTAGGGACCGCCCAGTGTACGGGTTATGTGACATAGCCAATCCTGCAATCTGCTGCTGTGGGACCCATACAATGCTGTCATGTGATTGGCTAGTGTCACATAGCCGGTCACTTAGGCACGCTCCTTGGATCCCAACTCATGCTAAACCATTCTATTGTCCTACATGAATCTTACCTATACTGCCTGCCTTCCGGCCGGTTGACTCAAAAGAAATGCAGCAAGCTCACTGACCAACTGTTCATGTTCGAGATTGTTGGCTTGCTTTTTTGTTATTTATATACCATGTTGCTAGCCAAAGATAAAACACATCTAGATGGATATATAGAGACGGACTCTTCTACATGCATAACCCCCAAATACATACCTCTCTTTCCTCTCAATATATAAACTTTCTTAATTGGAGATCAACTCCTGAAAATCATTCAACATGGAACTGATGATCCAAGCTAAGAGGCGCGTTATAAGTTGGACAATTGTTAAGACATGAGCAAGTTTTAGTGGGCCAACTTGGACCTGCATTCAAACATAATGAAATTAAGATGGGACTCAGCTAACTTGAATAACTTCATTTGGGTTCATATGCAATTGAACCAATGGTACCCAATAATGTCAGTCGTGACAGGCCAATTTAGTCTAAAAACCACAGAGAAATCAAATAGAATTATTAGAGACTATTATAAGTTTACCGAGTCCATATATTCGGGTTAATACCTAACCAAAAAAAGAAAAAAAAAATGCGTGCTTTAACTGCTCCGTGCGCTGACTGAAATCAGATTATTAAATTGGTACTCGATAGGCTTATATCTGATTCAAAGAGACGAGTACCCGTAAAATATGGTGTAGTGACTCATCGAAAAACAATTAAACAACGAATAAGTATAGATTACAAGTTAGATCCAAATGGAGTGACATCAGTGGGCAACGGGCCAGCCCGGATAGCTAATGGACCGGTTTGACCAGTCCAGCCGGTCAATTAACCAGCCAGGCCAAAAGTCTGGTTCGGTCAGGCTTTCTGGAAAACCCCAGCCCATGGCCCGACCGTTATGCCCGAGAAAATATATATTTTATGTTATATATAATACACACAGGCTGAGCCAGGTTGGCACATTGCCCACGTCTAAGTGACATGAGTGATGACAATCCATTGATACATAAGAATGAATGAATAAATAAATAAATAAAAATTATTATTATTATTATTATTATTATTATTATTATTATATTGTTATTATTATTATGTTTCAATCGATGGCCATCACCCATGTCACTATTTGTCTAATTTGCAATTGGCCCAGTCATTGCATCATGCGCGTGCGCGCACACACACACACATCTGTGTGCGGAACAAAAAAAATACGTGTGGAAGAGAAAACATTAATGATGAATTGTGATATGCATGAAAATTAGTTCATAATCATCATTTATAGGTTTAAAGGTGGGTTGCACCTTAAGTGGTCTTGACTTCATACCCGTACACAATTCTACTCCCAACGAGTGTGTGGGTGGCTTAACTGGTGGCTTTGTAAGGGGCTTGGGTGCTGGTGATCCCACCAAGAATTTACCTCACAGGAAGTTGGTCCCATTAAGCAACCCAATTCTTAGCTAGGGTTCTTTGTCATAAAAAAAAAAACTTTTCACCCATACATAATCTACCAATTTCCATGGTAAAATCAAACAAATAAAAAGGTTAAAAATTAAAAGCTAGTAGGGAGAACATTAGCAACATGATTCATTTAAAAGAAATGGATACTTGGATTATGCATTTTGGATGAAAAAATGACATTTAATACCTCAACAATTTATGAAAATTATAAGCCATTGATTTTTTAAAACTTATAAAAACCTTTCCATGCATCAAAATCAAATGTTCCAAGAACTGATTCTTATAAAAACAAACATATAGATCACAAATATAAAAAAAACAATAAAAATCTAATAGCATATTTCATTTAACATCATACTCATTTTGTAGGTCTCTCTCTCTCTCTCTCTCTCTCTCTCTCTCTCTCTCTCTATATATATATATATATATATATATATATATATATATATATATATATATATATATATATATATATATATATATGAGTGGAAATATGTGACCAGTTCCAGGTGGAGCATCTGTGATATCATTCTGGTTGTTGGGCTAGATACAATTTAATAGTCAAAATTTAATTTTGAATATCAAACTTTAATAAAATATTTTATAAATGAGTTGTCATAAGGGCAGGCATAGCTACTGCTAACCAAATATGACTCTATATATTCACAAGTCAGTTTAGCAGGAACTAACCTTGAATTATATTTTTTTTCGACATAAAAAATATGATTTTTTAGGAGGTGAAATTGGTATATTATTAACCAGTTTTATAACTTTTACAAAACTCGCATATACATGGCAAAAAATCAGTATCCAAGGGCCAGTCGGTACCATATCAACGTTGTCATTATCGTTGCCATCATCATACCGAGTTCACGCTTTTAAATTGTCAAGGGGCATACGCCAGTTGAGACTGCCATTAAAGTGGAAAATTTATGGGGCTACCGAAATTCTAAAGATATGGTTGGACTCAAGGACAGAACCACCCTGATCTCAAATTTCCCCAAGTAAAGAGTAGGGACTGCTCTCCCTGACTCGTTTGGGTGGCTGGTTAGTGCCCACCTTGACTCTATGTATAGTCACATCAGGGTGGGTATACCTAGATCCTACACACGCCCCTCTCCCTCCCACATCCCCGACCCTGACTCTCTCTCATGCTTTATCTTTCACTCCACTCTCCAGCAGCTTATCCCCCATCTGGTGGCACCAGCAGCGGTGCAACACCCCTTGAGCTTCTCTCTCTCAATCTCTCTCATCTTAGACAGATTAGGTTCGGTTGTCTGGCATCCAGCGGCGTTTCTGATGCACAGCCCTAACCCTCATGACTGAGACACTGTCTCCTTTTTTTTTCAAACTTGATAGAGTTTTGATTTCAAGTTTTTTTTTTCAGTTTGACTAACGTATTGTTAGGGTTTAGGTTTTTGATGCAGTTTTATTTTTCAATACTATGAATGTTTAGTTAGAGTTTCTTGTGTTTTTATTTTTCAATTAGCATTAGGCATAAGTAATCAACGTTTGATTTAAGTTAGAATATTAATAAAATTTTTTAATTAGCTTAAATTTATGATTTTTTTACTTTGGTTGTTGATTAGAGTTTTTTAAAATAACTTGAATATGTATGTAATTAGGGTTTTAGGGTATTTTTGTGCTATTTTCTTTTCAATTATCATTAAGCATGATATTATTAATGAAGGCTTAATTTTTGTTATCAAATTCCTAAATCTTTGGTTTTTTTAAGCATTTACATTTTTTTGTCAAATGACATAAATATTTAATTTGCATATTTATGAATGATGTTTGTTAGGATTTAGGGTTTTGATTTTGGCGTTTTTATATTGATATAAACATATAGTTTATGTAAAGTTCACAAACTTTTTAGATTTTTCATAAAATAATAGGAGATTATTCTCAATATTTTTATGAGTAATTCATCGAAAGTGATTTATCGATGAGGTTTTAGATGTTCATCAAGTTATTTTTATGAACTAAACATCTTTTGGGTCTCGAACTTGATGGGGCATCCACAAGCATCAACCCCCATGGAGCCCAGTTCGAGTTATACAATTGAGATACTTAGGATCCATTGGATCTCTTAATTAAATGAGTTCGGATCTAGTGTCTAATCCAAATTTGTAAAACACCATAACAAGGACTCAGACCGGTTTTGAATAATTTAGAGTTGGATTTCGAAAGAGATCCGGATTACTCAAAACCATAAGACACAAGATTTGGGTCCATTAGAGGGATCCAATCTTAAAACAAACTAGATCTAAAAAAAATCTAAAATTTGATGAACATTCCGGTTCTATAAATGGATCCAAAAATATGAACCAATTCTCAATCATAAGAAGACCCATATATATATAATGGTTATTTTGGATCCAGGATCCAAACAAGACCCAAGGTGGGTCTCATCTAGGATAACTTAGGGTTTGGGTCCATTCGGAACCCAACTAAGAACACAACATTAATTACATTGGATTGAAATTGAATCCAAAATGGACCCAATCCAATTCCATATACCTTAAAATAAGGTTTAGTGTGGATTCGGATCTTTAAAATCCAAATCCAAATCCAAATCATACATTTTATAGTGTGTGTGTGTGTGTGTTGTGTGTGTGCAATAGATTGAGTTGGATCCGAATGGACCCAACCCAATTCAAACAAAATCAAAAGCCCACTTAAAAGATATATATAAGTGGTGGATTGAATTTGATCCAAATAGACCCAACCCAATCCAACCACATTAACAACACCCTCCCTCTTTAAATATTTGGGATTTGGGGTTGGATCCAATCAGATCCAACCCAAATCCAAATACCCTAAGCCCCATGCTTTAACAGTGTTTTGGGATTGGGGTTGGATCCGATGGGATCCAACCCAACCCCAACCCCACCACCCTATAAAAGCCCCTCCCTCTCTCCCTGATTTTTTTAACCCCCCCCCCCCACACACACACACATACACACACACACCGTCATCTCTCTCTCACACTCCTTCCTCTCCTTCTACAACTTCTTCTTCCTTTGCTCTCTCCAGTGAGCCATCGTCGAAGCGACCCCTACCTCCCGATTGACTCCCTCTCTCAGCTGACACTACAAGAAAATTGTTAATTAGCGACGGAAATTAGCGACAGATTTTTCCCGTCGCTCCTTAGCGACAGATTAGCTAGAGATAGAATCTGTCGCTAATTAGCGACAGATTTTTCCCGTCGCTCCTTAGCGACAGATTAGCTAGAGATAGAATCTGTCGCTAATTAGCGACGGATTAGCGAGGAAACGACTTTTATCGCTAATCTGTCGCTACTTAGCGACGGATTAGCGACTGCATGTTTTTGTCGCTACTTTTTATTACAAGAACACCATTTTAGCGACGGATTTAGAGAGGGAACTCTGTCATCGCTAATCCGTCGCTAATTAGCGACGGCGTAGCGACAAAATATATTTCGTCGCTTTTTTGGTATTTTGGTTTAGCGACGGCATGTTTCCGTCGCTAAGCCGTCGCTAAATGTCGCGTAAATCCCTAATCCCATCCCTCTTTCTCTTTTCCCTGTTTCGCTGTATTGCTCCCTCCCGCCGCCCGTCGGCTCTCGCCACCGTCCGGCCGCCGTCGCTCGCCAGCCGCCGCTCCCCGTCCACCGCTCGCCAACTGCCGCTCCCCGTCAACCTCCCACCACCGTCCGGCGACGCGCAGGTAATCTTCTTCTTCTTCTAAACGCAGGGGGTACGCCCCTTCCCTGCCGGAAACGCAGGGGGTTTAACCCCCTGCCGTGCTTTCCGGCAGGGGGGGTCGACCCCCTGCCGAAAAGGCATGAGGGGTCGACCCCCTGCCGGAAACGCAGGTGGTCGACCCCCTCTGCCGTAAAGGCACGGCAGGGGGTCAACTCCCCATGCCGGAATTGCCTTTCCGGCAGGGGGTTTAACCCCCTGCCGTGCTTTCCGGCAGGGGGGGTCGACCCCCTGCGTTTCCGGCAGGGGGGGTCGACCCCCTGCGTTTAGCTGCCTATGTAGCTTGTCAAAAAAAAAAAGTTTTCTGTAATTCAGGCTATGCGGCCTATGTGACTTGTAAAAAAAAAAAACTGTAATGAAGCTATGCTGCCTATGTGACTTGTCAAAAAAAATATATGCAATGAAGCTATGCTGCCTATATGACTTGTCAAAAAAAAATCTGTAATGAAGTTATGCTGCCTAAGTGACTTGTAAAAAAAAAAAAGTTTTCTGTTTTTGAATGCCTATGCTGCCTATATGAATCGTTTGAAAAATAAAATCTGTAGTAGGAATAACATGCTGCCGATGTGTATTGCTTTTGAAAAAAACAATCTGTTATGAGATATATTATGCTGTCTATGTGAATTGGTTTCAAAAAAATCTGTTTTTTAATGCATATGCTGCCTATGTAAATCAGTTTGAAAAAAAAAATCTTTAGTAGGAATACTATGTTGCCTATGTGTTTGTTTGAAGAAAAAAAATTTGTTATGAGATACCTACGTTGCCTATGTGATCTGTTTTGAAAAGAATTTTTGTTATGGATACCTATGCTGCCCATGTGATCTCTTTTTTAAAAAAAAAAGTTATTATGTGATCCCTATGTTGTCCATGTGATTAGCTTGAAAAAAAATTTTTAATATGTGTATATAAGATGTCCATATGGTTTTAAGTGTAGTTTGCATATATGTTGTCCATATGGATTTTAAGTTGAATTTTTTTTTGTAATGTATATATACAAGTTGTCCATGTTGTTCAATTTGTTAGTTTGTCAATGTCTACTGGTAGTTAGTTTTACTTCAATTTGTTTTCTTGAAATCTGGTTAGTTAGAGTATTTCAATCTATTAGTCTTTTATAATTATATTTTTCTTAGATAGATTGGTATTTAATGTTCTCACAATCAGTTAGTTAGATTAGGGCTATTTGAATTCTTTATGATAGTGGTGGTTAAACGGAGTTCACATCTTTTCTAGTAAACTAATTGATTGATTTACTATTCCTTTGCTAAGTAGTTCAGATTAGAAATTGTCTATGACTTTATGTTAGTCGACTGGTTCAACATGTTATAGCTGGTTTGTTAAATTAGCATCTTCTAGTTAGATTTGGCTTAACATATATACTATTTTTCTTTTCTCTTCTTTCAATTAGTTAGAGTTGTTTTAATTTGTTTTAATTTGTTTTAATTTTTTTAGTTAGTGTTTCATCTTGTTTCATGATTAGTTAGTTTGTTACTTAATTTGTTTTGTTTTTGTGCAGATTTTTCAACGGAACCAACTCGTGCTCGGCCACCTGTGGTAAGTAAATGACAAAAACAATGCAAATCGGGTAAATACCCGTGGTGAGTAAGTGATGCAACTGTATCACATGTTATTTAATTTATTGAATGCAGCACTTTATTGTTCACACACTCACTTAGTTGTTGATATCTAGGACTGCTTTGTTGGAGTTTGGAGATCATGCTGAGCATGATTTTAATGTAGAAATATGGAAGTGTTCTTATTTTTGGAGTACGGAGTCCATGCTAAGCATGGTAGTAGTTAGTGAGATATTGAAGTGTGTTTGCTGCAGGTACATGTTTGCCATTTATTTGATATGAATGATTATGATGTATTGCAATATTTGATGTAATTGTATCCATGCTTGCATGTAGTTACTTTCAATTTGATTTTGACTTCCATGTGAAATTTTATAATAAAAGCATGCTTCAAATGATTGTATCGTGTCATTAATAGTTTGCACATGAAAATATTAAGTTATCAATGCATGCATCAAAATTCTTGTTATTGTTTGACATGGTATATTGCATGATAAATTTGATATTTTCTTCATCGTAGCATTCTGATTGTTTTTTTCTTAATTCGTTAGGATACTATTTGTAACATCATACGACAGAATGACTGCAAACCGTGAATGAATGTACCGTAGGATAGTGGACAATGAGTTATCGCATGAATATATGGATGGTGTTGATAGTTTTATTGAATTTGCAACGGCGAGTGTCAGTACGGTAGATCCCACAGGTCGGATTAGGTGTCCCTGCAAGATTTGTAAGAATAATCGATTTGTAGAACCTCATGGCGTTAGACATCACCTATACAGGAAGGGTTTTGTGAGTGATTATCAGAACTGGACGTTTCATGGAGAAGAATTTAGAAACGATTTTGATGCACGGGTGAATGTGGTGCACGATAATCCATATACGAATTTGATATTTGATGCTGCAGGAACAGAACTGGGTTCTGATATGAGTTCTAGTGATGTAAGAACTGCCGTAGATGAAGAATCACCAAACGATGCAGCTAGTAGATTTTATGATTTACTTAAAGATGCTGATGAGCCACTTTGGAACGGTTGTGAGAGTCACACTATCTTGTTTGCAGTTCTTCAACTAATGAATTTGAAGTCCGAGTATAATTTGAGTCAATCATGTTTTGACCGTTTGTGCATGATTGTGAAGAGTATGTTGCCTAAAGATGAGAAATTGCCACAAAATTTCTATCGTGCGAAAGTTATGGTCAACGCTCTAGGTATGGGTTACAAAAAGATTGATGCTTGTCCAAATCACTGCATGTTGTATTTCAAGGAGCAGGAAAACGACATATCATGCCCGTCATGTGGGCATCCTCGGTTCAAGCCAAAGACAAGAGGCAATGGTAGCACGAGATCAAAGGAAGTTTCATACAAGTCGCTCCGCTACTTTCCTATCACTCCTAGATTGCAGCGATTATATATGTCTTCAAAGACAGCTAAACACATGAGATGACATGCAAATAAAGTTCGACACGATGAAAACAAGATCACGCATCCTGTTGAGGCTGAAGCTTGGAAGCACTTTGATCGTACTCATCAGAACTTCGCAATGGAAGTGCGAAATGTTAGAATCGGTCTATGTACAGATGGATTTAATCCATTTGGGGGTAGATCAACTCCATACTCATGCTGGTCAGTATTTGTAACTCCATACAACCTTCCACCAAGCTTGTGTATGAAACGTCCGAATCTTTTCTTGTCTCTGTTGATCCCTGGTCCGACCTCACCTGGCCAAAATCTTGATGTATATCTAAGGCCATTGATTGATGAATTAAAAGTATTGTGGGATGACGGTGTTACCATGTATGACGCCCACAAAAAACAAAATTTCAACATGAAGGCCGCTGTTCTATGGACAATCAGTGACTTCCCTGCATATGGTATGTTATCTGGTTGGAGCACACATGGGAGGTTGGCTTGTCCGTACTGCATGGAGGATTCCAAAGCTTTTAGATTGAGGCATGGAAGGAAGCCTTGCTGGTTTGATTGCCATCGTCGATTTCTACCCAGCGATCATCCGTTCCGACGTCAAAAGAATGCATTTACAGCAGGCACAACTGAAACGGAAGGTCCATCCTCAAGATTGTCTGGCAAAGAGATTTTAAGAAGATTGCGATACTTTCCAGATGTATTAACAGATGCCCGCAGTCCTACACCCTTCCGTGGATTTGGGAAGGAACACAATTGGACGAAAAAATCTATTTTTTGGGAACTACCGTATTGGCCGACCCTATTGATACGACATAATTTGGATGTGATGCATGTAGAGAAAAATGTGTTTGATAATGTGTTCAATACAGTAATGAATATTAAAGGAAAAACGAAGGATAATCCGAAGGCCCGTATGGATTTAAAATTAATATGTAAAAGACTAGAATTGGAACTCAAAGAGTATAATGGCAAAGTACTGAAACCAAAGGCGAAGTACGTGCTCGGACGTGATCAAATAAAACATGTATGTCAATGGTTGAGACAACTGAGATTTCCAGATGGATATGTCTCTAACATTGCTCGGGCTGTGAAGATTGACGATGGACAGTTATATGGGTTGAAGAGCCATGATTGTCATGTCTTTATGCAACGATTGATACCCCTAGCATTCCATGATATGTTAGACAAACCTATATGGGGGGTATTGTCTGAGTTGAGCGGATTTTTCAGAACATTGTGCGCATCGGACGTCATTGTATCAGATGTAAAGAATCTCGAGGACTCTGTCATCACCACTGTTTGTCTGTTAGAAAAGATATTTCCGCCAGCATTTTTTGATGTTATGGAACATTTGATCATACATCTGCCATATGAACTAAGGGTTGGTGGCCCTGTGCAATATCGATGGATGTACCCATTTGAAAGGTATATATTTTTTTATATTTGTCTCTTTAATGACAGATATTTAAAATTTGAAATGTATATTCTTGTCAGATGCATGTTCGACCTAAAAAAAAAGGTTCGTAATAAAGCAAGAGTAGAAGGCTCTATTTGTGAGGCGTACACTTTAGAAGAGATTTCAAATTTCTCATCTATGTACTTCGAACCTCATATTCCAACACGTTACACATGCCCGCCCCGTAACCATGATGGAGAACAAGTAACTGTAGCTGACAAGCTGTCGATATTTCAACCACTTGGGCATGCATTTGGTAGTTGCCGATCAAGGCTATTGATAGATCGAGAGCAAGATGCAACACACATCTATATTCTTTTTAATTGCTCAGCGATCGACCCATACATCGAGTAAGTATATGTATATGCAACTCAATTTTAAATCCTTTTATGTTCTATATGTGGATACATGACTCGGTAATATAAGTATTTGTGGTTTGCAGACGATTTGATCTAGAGTTGCGAAACGAAGTTTCACATCTCACTGATACAGAAGTACAAAAAGAACGTGAAACTAAGTTTGTGGAGTGGTTGAAACAGTTGGTAAAGAAGCTAACATAAATTTTGTACTTATAAACAACACTAAGTTACTTAATTGATCGTGATCACAATCATTGTTTATGTTTGTGCGTAGGTTCGCATTGGTGATGTTAAAGATCAAGGAATATGTGATTTAGAAAATGGTCCGACCAAAGTTGTGCAATGCTACAACAGGTATATCGTAAATGGTTATCGATTCCATACAAAAGACTACGGTATAAACAAATCAACGATAAATAGTGGCGTGTGTGTCAAGGGTAGCAGCTACGGTGAAAATGAACATGATTACTACGGTGTTATAGAGGAAATAATGGAGTTGACTTACTTAGGCATGAATAACAGGGTTACGGTATTCAAGTGTCATTGGTTTGATCCAACTGCAACAAGACTCGACAAAGCTTCAGGCATTGTGGAGGTGAATCATAAATCCAGGTTTGGAACATATGAACCATTCATATTAGCCTCGCAAGCTCAACAAGTTTATTATACTTCATATCCGAGTATAAAAAAGTCAGATAGAAATGAATGGTGGGCAGTTTGCAAGGTGAAATCCAAACTATACCCCAAAGTATGATCAGTTACAGGAAGATGAGTTAGCTGAAGACAGTGATTACTATCAATCAGATGATGTCTGTGACTTCGCTTATGGTCACGATGTTGCGCATGATATGCATGTCATATCTCCATTGGCTGATGAAACATTCATAGAGGAATGTGATCCAAATGATGTACCAAGTGGATGGGCAAACAATGAAGAAGAAGAAGAAGAAGAAGAAGAAGAAAGTCAAACTAGTGACGAGGAAGAATTCTCAAGCTAGTGAGCAAAATCTTATACTACAAACCTCTATTTAAATGCATTGTAATACTTGATGTGAGTTGTATTGCAATACTTGGTGTGAATGATTAAAAATTTTATTTGAATGTATTGTAATACTTGATACGAATGATTCGAATGCATTGTAATACTTGATGTGAATGATTTCAATTATCTGAATGTATTATAATTTATGCAATTAACGAATGATTTGAATTAGTGCAATACTTGATGTCAATGATTTGAATTATTTGAATGCATTGCAATGCTTGATGTGAATGACTTGAATGCATTGTAATACTTGATGTGAATTATTTGAATGTATTGTATGACATATGTTATTTGTTAGAATATGGTTCGTGGAGGTTATAGTAGTCGCTCATCCAGTAGTAGCCAGGCTCAACCTTCATCTTCACGGGCTTCTGTGATAGGTATATCATATAACTAATTAGATGCTTGATTAGTTGAAATGCACATTCTGAGAATTTCTAATGTATTTTTTTACAGATGATGTTGCGCCTGTACACGACCCACCTACACCAGTTGATCGCACAAGTCAACAGTCAACACAGGAAACATGGTCTTCTCAGGCTGGCACAAGAAGACTCATTCGAATAGTGTATATCGATAATCGACCGTAAGTATTTTGTTTTCAATTATTGCATATCTTTTAAATATTTTATATTGATATTTACTGTGTAACAATTCATGTGTAGCACGAGGTTTGAGCCACAAGAAGTAGTACGGGAGATTAGGAATTCACTTCTTCAACATCTACCAGGACCAGTTGCTCAATGGAAAGAGTACCCAAAGGAGGTGTTAGACAGATTGTGGTCCTCATTCATGGTATACAGTTGTTCCTCATAGTTAATGTGTTTCATATTTAATTTATTTAAGCAATGTCTACTAACTTTCTGAAAATATTTGTAGGCTTCGAATCGCTTTGCAACTATGGTGGAAGAAAATGATGCAAGGAAGGTGTGGCAGAAGGTGGCTGCCAATCGATTTGCAGACATGCTGCACACTATGAAGACTGCAGCAAAAAAAGCATCTGGCGTAGTAGATGATCCATTACTGTGGAAGGACCATGGTCCTATTACTATCAGGAGAGATTACTGGGATGAAATGTGCGATAAGTGGGCGGGAGATGCATTTAAAAATCGCTCTACGAAGGCTTCACAAAATCGATCGAAGATGCCCGAAGCCCATCTACACACAGGTGGATCTAAAACATTTGGGCGCCACCTAAAGAAAATGGTAACTCATCAATATATAATATTAATTTTATAAGTATTGTTGCAAACTTGTGTACTAAATCTTTTGTCATTTAACTTCGCAGGAAGCAGAAAAAGGAGGCAGTGTACCATATAAGGATGTGTTTGTAGAAACACATAAACGGAAGACCACGGAAGTCTTCGTATCAGAGAAGGCGAGAACGACAACGGTATGTATTAATTCTATTAATAATCATTGCAATATATATGCAAGTTATCATAATGTTATCATTAATTATTAATGAATACTTTAAACATTATTTTGTAGGAGGCATATGAGCAACAGATGGTAGAGCGATATGGCGAATACGCTACTCTGCATTCATCATTTGATCCTACAGCATGGGTGACTGCAGCAGGTGAACCCAAAAAAGGTCGCGTGTTCGGGTTTGGGAGTAATATGAACACTTCACCAGTTATTGGTTCTTCCAGTTACGGCTCACCGACTTCTTGCGCCGACATAAGCTCCAAGCAGCCGACTATTCTTTCCGGTGATGATGTACGCGAGATCATTAATGAATCACTGAATAACTACTTCCAATACACCGTCGCCCCCTTTCTCCGAAATGAGATCAAGGCCGCTGTTCAGGATAGGGGATCTTCGATTCCAGGTCCCTCTTAGGTATAATCACATATATAGTTTTTTTGACTGTCTTAAAGCACATCTGAGCATGGTAGAATCACATATAGAGTTTTTCTAGATGCCTTAGAACACATATGAACATGCTATAATCACATATTCAATTTTTTTACTGCCTTAGCACACATATGAGCATGATAGAATCACATATAAAGTTGCTTTGCCTGCCTTAGAGCACATATGAGCATGCTATATTCACATATTCAATTTTTTTACTGCCTTAGCACACATACGAGCATGATCGAATCACATATATAGTTTTTGCCTGCCTTAAAGCACATCTGAGCATGGTAGAATCACATATAGAGTTTTTTTATATGCCTTAGAACACATATGAACATGCTATAATCACATATTCAATTTTTTGACTGCCTTAGCACACATATGAGCATGATAGAATCACATATATATATTTAACTTTTTGTCTGTCTTAGAGCACATATGAGCATGATAGAATCACATATAAAGTTTTTTTGATTGCATTAAAACACATATGAGCATGCTATAATCACATATTCAGTTTTTTGACTGTTTAAGAACACATATGAGCATATTATAATCACATATTCTGTTTTTTGACTGCCTTAGCACACATATGAGCATGCTATAATAACATATAGAGTTTTTTAACTGCCTTAGAACACATATGAACATGTTATATATCATTTATGATAGAATCACATATAAAATTTTTGGCTTTGCCTGCCTTAGAGCACATATGAGCATGCTATATTCACATATTCAATTTTTTTACTGCCTTAGCACACATACGAGCATGATCGAATCACATATATAGTTTTTTGCCTGCCTTAAAGCACATCTGAGCATGGTAGAATCACATATAGAGTTTTTTTATATGCCTTAGAACACATATGAACATGCTATAATCACATATTCAATTTTTTGACTGCCTTAGCACACATATGAGCATGATAGAATCACATATAGAGTTTTTTTATTGCCTTAGATCACACATGAGCACATGATAGAATCACATATAGTGTGTAATTTATTTCATTATATTTTGTTTATCAATACTGACTGTTCTTTTCTTGTGTAGGCTGCTAGCGATAATCAGTGTAGTGGAGCTGAAGGGACAGATAAAGACAATGAACAAGAAGACGCATAAAATCTTGGCGATGATTAGAGGACTGTGTTGAAGAAGTTCTATTTTTTTTATTTTTCCTAATTGTAATTGTTGAATTGTAAATAATTAAACTTCTTAATTTTAAGGTGGAATGATTAATTATTATAGATACTTGTTATATGATTTTTTTTGTGTGGTTTTTTTTTATTTACAGGAAATATAAATTGTACAGGAAATAGAAATTGTACAGTTCTCGGTAATTAATTTTTAAATAAATTTTTTTTTATTTTTTTTCGTTTTTGCGATGGATTAGCGACGAATGATTCCGTCGCTATTCATATTAATCTAGCGACGGCTTAGCGACGGAACCATCCGTCGCTATTCATATTAATCTAGCGACGGAATTAAATCCGTCGCCAAGCCGTGGTCGCCGTTTAGTACCGGCGGATTGGCGACGGAATATAGCGCTCGTTATTCCGTCGCAATTAGCGACGTACCTGGCGACGGAATTATTCCGTCGCCAGTTAGCGTCGAAATATTCGCGACGTAAGCATACTGTCGCCGCATTGTCGCTAATCCGTCGCTAACATGGTTAGCGACGGATTAGCGACGGAATGTGGTCGTCGCTAATCTACTGCTTTGTTGTAGTGTGAGCACCAAGCTCAGCCCCCACCCCTCGATCTCTGATAAGCTCTCCCCTCCTCGTCTACTCCTTCCTCTTTTCTTCTCTCAACCAGAGCTCCTCTCACTCTTTCTCTCTCTAAGTGAACCATGGCGATGCCACCTATGTTGTCGTGTCTCTCTCTCTCTCTCTGACTTTTTCGACAACACCCAGCGGCAACAACCATGACTACTATCAGTCTGGGTTAACCAGAGCAGTGCTCAGTTCTCCCTTGTAGCGCCACCTGTGGCGGGCATGGGCTTGGATTCAAAGGGAGGAGCCACAATGATTCCACCTGCATCGCCATCACCCTCAAGTTCTTCCGACAGCAGCAACACCTGCCATTGTTGCCTTTTAGTTGGACTGAGCTTAGTTAGACCGAGCTTAGATTAGTTAGGACCCCCTCCTTTCTGCCGCTTAGCCATGTTGAGGTCAGTAAAACCGAGCCCAAGTCGGTTCCTTCTAACTGTGCCCAGCTCGGTTAGGACCAACTGAGCCTGGCTCGGTCAAGGCCCTAGCTGCCTCTTAGCCAAACTCAGCTAAGCTGAGATCGGCTAAACCGAACCTAGCTTGTGGGATCCAACTATGTCATCCCTGATTTGTTAGACAAAACAGCCCTATAAGGCTCGTTTTGTCCCTAATCAATACAACTATGGTATCCTTGATTTTTTAGACAAAACAACCCTTGTTGGGGCCATCTTGTCCTGGGGTAGGGCATTGCAGACGCGTGGCAAACCCACCGCAGTGACACTTTGTCCCGCATTTCAAACGCACATCAAATTAAGGGCTATTTGCATAATGAGGTAATGCTCTTCGAAAAGAGCTAAAGGTTGGCTAAAAGAGATCTTCACAAAGACAAAGACAAAGACAAAGACATAGATATAGATAATGACAGAGATATAAACATAGACGGTTTGATGGTGCAAGATTATAGTTAAAGGCATATACATAGCTTAACATTAGGGTCTTCTTGTAGTGCTTGTGTTATAGATAGGTTTGGTCAAACGAGGCCGGTTTATAAACTAAGCTACTATGTTATTTCACACAAGGGATTTTCCTTAAACCTGATGATTGTGAGCAGGAAGTCTTGATTGAATGAGATCGGATAAAGAGAAAATAAGTGCATTGTCACTTATAATCGCATGAAAGACAACTTTTAATTTTGAAAAAGACAAAGATTTCTTTTTTAAAAGACAAAGACAAGCTTTTTAGAGCAAAAAATATCGAAAAGAGGACTTGAGATATTTTTCAACTTTTTAAAAAACATGGAATCGTTTTGTTTGAGAAATGCAGTTTTTAGGACAATGATTGAGTTTATGATGGTTTATGTGTTCATTAGATGAGTTTTAGGTTGTTTCATCAATTTGTGGGATGACTTATAGACCTATATCTATAGGATAGTCCTAAAATAGGACTAGGTAAGCTTTTTTTAATAGGACAATCGGGTTTTTAAGAACTATGTCAGATGTAAGAAAAACTGGTTAGTAACATATAGGAAAATTCATATAACATGACTTGATGTATGATGAAATGCCTTGATTTTGTTATGACAATGAAGTCGTACACGATACTTCAAGTACAAGGTTTTGATGATGAATAAGTGAATCAACTGTATTTCAGCTAAGGCAATGAATAAAGATGACAAGAATTTAAGAATTCGACAAAGAATCTTTGAAGACTAGTGTGCAAATGTAAAATTCATTAAAAGTCTTATATTATTATAAGAGCCTTACTTAGAGTGCATATTTCGATTGCATTTCACCTAAAAAGTCTTTAGAAAAACTTTTCTAAAAGAACCCTTCATGAAAAATATTTTAGAAAACTTTTTACTTAATTTTTCATGTTTATTAGTCGACCAATAGACTCACCAGTCGACCAATCTTTTCGCGCTAATTTTTCTAAGCAAAAAAGTCATTTTTGTAAAATTAGTCGACTGAAGGTTTTATCAGTTGATCGGACAGAATGTCTATTTTCTTAAAAATTTAGCAGCAGTCGACCGATGGTTTTATCAGTCAACTGGACAGAATGTGTGTTTTCAGAAAAAATTAGCAGCAATCGGCTGAAAGATTTTTCAGTCTACTGATGATATTATCAGTCGACTAACCTTTTCTTTAGTCGACTAAGTTTCAAACTTCAGATTTTTAAATGGCTCTGTTAAACACATTAATCGACCGACGATAATTGTCAGTCTGCTAATATTTGATTTTAGTCGACTAACTACTATTCCAGTCGACTAATTTGCCATTTTTCTATAACTTTTAAACGACGTGTCTTTTCATTTTTTAAGTATTTTGATAATTCAAAATGCACTGTTTTGACACCCTTTCATACCCTCAACGTATGAAATCTTTCAACTATAAATATGAGTGCATTCCACACTCAAAACATCGAATTGAATCGAATCATATCAAATTACATTGAATTACAAAGATCGAATTCTTTGCTTTTCACTCCTATTCATTCAAGTATTTATTTTCTCACTCACTTGATATTTTCACTCCAGATTTTCACTCAAATTCTTTTGAGAGACATTTAATTCGTGAGTTGAGTATTTCAACAACCTTAGAAGCTAATTACATTCTATTTGCATTCATAATAAGGGCTCGTAGATTGATTGTAATACTTATATTTTTCTGTAAAAGAAAAGGACTCCTTGGTTTAAAAGAGTTGTTTGCTTTAAGTAGGATTGTTACTGAAAATGGGACCGGATTTGGTCTGTATGTTTTTGTGGTTACACAAGGTTGATAGTGAAAATCTCAAGTGGATTTTGCTTGGGGACTGGATGTAGGTCTGGAAGACCGAACCAGGATAAATTCTTGTGTTCTTTGTATGATTGCTTTACAAATCTCACAATCCTTCAAAATTCTAACGACGTTATTTAAAAGCACTATTCACCCCCTCTAGTGCTCGTTGCCTCGATCCTACAACACTTTCATTTGGTATCAGAGCAGGTTTGCTATATTTTGATCTTATCATCATCTAGCATGGCAACAACATCATCTCAGCACAAAGAAGAATGCTCCTTTGTTCTTCCCTCTCTCTTCGACGGAACAAACTATGGATATTGGAAAGTAAAAATGATAATATTTCTACAATCCATGGATCTCAAAATTTGAAGAGTTGTTTCAGAAAAGTACCAAATGCCATCAACTGATTTGAGCCAATTGACCAATAAAGAAAAAAAGACTGCTTCACTCAATGCCAAAGCTATGGATATGCTGTATTGTATCGTTGACAAGTTAGAGTTCAATCGCATCTCTCAATGCTCTACAGCAAATGAAATCTGACATACTCTTCTCGTTACTCATGAAGGTACGTCAAAGGTAAAGGAATCTAAGATTGCTTCTTTGGTTCATAAATTCAAATTATTTAAAATGAAGCAAAATGAGTCTATATCGGACATGGTAACAAGAATGACCGATATTACTAATACTCTCAAATCCCTTGGGAAAGAATATTCGCAAGTAGATATAGTTAGAAAAGTCCTGAGGTGTTTAACTTCTGAATGGGAGAGAAAGACCACAACTATAGAGGAAGCCAATGATTTAAATAACCTTTCTCTTAAAGACTTAGTTGGTAATTTGATGGCATATGAAGTTTAACTTCAAGATAGACAAGAAGAATAACCCAAGAAGAAATCTCTTGATTTCAAGGCCACTTCTGACTCTGAAAATTCAGAAGAAGATGAAGATATTGTCATCATCACAAGGCAATTCAAAAGATTCATCAAAAAGGGAAGATTTCAAAGAAAGGTAAAGAAAATGGATTCTTCCAATCCTAATGAAGTCAAGTGCTTTAACGCAAAAAAGTTAGACACATCAAGACAGATTGTTCTCTTCTCAAAATCAAACCCAAGGACCAATTCAAGAAGAAAAAGGCATTTCAAGCAAGTTGGGATGATAGTGACTTCTCTTCCGATAAAGAATCTAATGAAGAAGTCGCCAACATGTGCTTTGTAGCACACGAAGACTCGGTAAGTCAATATGAGTATGATGATTTATTAGAAGCATTTAATGATTTATATGCTAAATTTAAGAGTCTAAGTTCTAAAAGCAAAGACTTAAAAACTGAAAATTCAACTCTTCACTCTCAAAACAAAGTGTTATTTTAAGAGATAGAAGATCTCAAGAAGAAAAACTCTTGTCAAGCATCTGAGATAAAAGAAATTGGAATAAGAACCACTATCTTATAAGAAGAAATAACAAGTCTAATAGAAAAATCAAATGATCTTCTTTCTATAATAACCAAGTTCACTAGTGGACAAGAAAATCTAGAAAGACTTCTTGGTTCTAAAAAATGCTCAGTTAACAAAACCGGATTGGGATATAGCTTCTTTGATATTCAAAATAGATCAAACTATATGGTGAAGAATCAAAGACAAAATTCTCAACTATTTGTTCAAAGAACTGAATTCTCTAGTTATAATAGAAATGCATCTAATCATGGTACTTATAAAGCTTATAAGTCTAGACATGATTTTTCTAGAAATGCTAAATATTTTTATAGAAAAAATATTTATTCTCAAAGGAAAACAAAATCCAAATGGATATGGGTTCCTAAGACTAACTCTCATAGACCCAAAAATAGAAAATGGTCAAATGCTTTGTCTTCCATTTGTTGTAGGTACACAAAATAAAGAGCAAATGGATCTTAGATAGTGGTTGTTCCAAATATATGACTAGAAGGCCGGAGTTTTTTTCCACCCTCCAAAGTAAAGATGGAGGAACCATCACCTTTGTTGACAATAATAAGGGAAAAGTAATCGGTATTGGTAACATTAGTAATCCAAAATTTTCCTTGATAGAAAATATTCTTTTAGTAGATGCTTTAATGCATAATTTATTATCCATTAGTCAATTATGTGATAAAGGTTTTCATATTTCTTTTGAACATGATTTATGCTTAATTTCTGATTTTCAATCTAAAAAGATCATTTTTAAAGGTAAAAGAATGAATAATGTATATAAACTTTATCTAGATGAGTTACCCACTATTAATGAAAAATATTTTATCGCTTCAAATGAAATTCAATGGTTATGGCATAAGAGACTTAGACATGTTAACTTTAAATTAATTTCTAAGTTATCTAAGAATGATCTTGTTAGAGGCCTACCTAGAATATCATATAAGAAGGTTCACTTATGTGATGCTTGCCAAATGGGTAAACAAATCAAGAGTTCTTTTAAAGCAAAAGATATAGTTTCAACAAAACGTCCTCTTGAACTTTTACATTTAGATCTATTTGGACCATCTAGAATTCAAAGTTTGAATGGTAGCAAGTATGCTTTTGTTATAGTAGATGATTATTCTCGATTTACTTAGGTGATTTTTTTAAAAAGCAAAAATGATGTTTTTTCTGAATTTTCTAAACTTTGTAGAAGAATTACAAATGAAAAATCTACATCTATTATTAAAATTTGTAGTGATCATGGTGGTGAATTTGAAAATGATTTTTTTCTAAAGTTTTGTGATTTACATGGTATATCTTACAACTTTTTTTTCCTAGAGCGGCTCCACAAAATGGAGTGGTTGAAAGAAAGAATAGAACTTTGCAAGAATGTGCTAGAACTATGCTTCAAGATAAAAATTTACCAAAATAATTTTGGGCTGAAGCAGTAAATACATGTTATGTTGTAAATTGTGTTCTTATTTGACCAATCTTACATAAAACATGTTTTGAATTGTATTATCATCGTATAGCAAAGATCTCATATTTCAAAAAAAATTTTAGTAAATGCTTCTTGTTAAATACCAAAGATAATCTTGATAAGTTTGATTCAAAATCAGACGAAGCAATATTTCTTGGATATTCTTCTAGAAGCAAAGCTTATCATGTTTTTAATAAAAGAACATCTTGCATTGAAGAAACTTTACATGTTGCATTTGATGAGAATTGTGAGCAGATTATACCTCTAAGCAAAGGAGAAGAAGTCATACTACAAGAAGAACCTTTGATAGAGAGCACTTCTCAAGAAAATATTCTTCTTCCACTGGTTTGGAAAGAAGTTTTCAATCATCCACATGAGCAAATTATTGAAGAAATAAAGAGTGGTGTTCAAACTAGAAGGCAATTGGAAAAATATATTGCAAATATTGCTTTCATATCTAAAATAGAACCAAAGAATATCAATGAGGCTTGTGATGATGAATTTTGGCTTTTCGCCATGTTTGAAGAACTAGGTATTTGCTCATTATTAGACTTATAATTTTTTTTTGAAATTTTTGTTTTACTTGAAAATTTTTAAGACTAACATTTTTCTTGAACCTTGTTTACTGTTATTGCTTTGATAAAACAACATTACTTTTCATGAACTTTGTTAATTTTTAGATTGTAATATTTTGGACTTGAATTCGCATTTTGCTTATGCTATGACTGCACTTACTCCTTTTGATTATGACAAATGTGAAGAAAAAGATAAACATAGAAATTGCATCATGTGAAAGCACTGAAAATTGCATTCATGAAAAAGACATAGGAATGCATGAAGTAATGATGGAAATGCAAAACAATCAATATGTTATATATATGTGCTTTGATTGTGCTAACTTCTTATGTTTTGCAGCATATTGATAAGGGGAGTAAAATCTCCATCTATGCATCCAAATGCTCTATCTTTGACTAGTTTGTCATCATCAAAAAGGGGGAAATTGTTACAGCAATGAAGTCATACATGATACTTCAAGTACAAGGTTTTGATGATGAACAAGTGAATCAACTGTATTTCAGCTAAGGCAATGAAGAAAGATAACAAGAATTGAAGAATTCGATGAAGAATCTTTGAAGACTAGTGTGCAAATGTAAAATTCATTAAAAGTCTTAGATTCTTATAAGAGCTTTACTTAGAGTGCATATTTCGATTGCATTTCACCTAAAAAGTCTTTAGAAAAACTTTTCTAAAAGAACCCTTCATGAAAAATATTTTAGAAAACTCTTTACTTAATTTTTCATGTTTATTAGTTGACCAATATACTCACCAGTCGACCAATCTTTTCGCGCCAAATTTTCTAAGCAAAAATATTTTTTTTGTAAAATTAGTCGACCGAAGGTTTTATCAGTCGACCGGACAGAATGTCTGTTTTCTGGAAAATTTAGCAGCAAACGACTGAAGATTTTATCAGTCGACCGGACAGAATGTGTGTTTTCAGAAAAATTTAGTAGCAGACGACTGAAAGATTTTTCAGTCCACTGATGATATTATCAGTCGACTAACCTTTTCTTTAGTCGACTAAGTTTCAAACTTCAGATTTTCAAACGGCTCTATTAAACACATTAGTCGACCGACGATAACTGTCAGTCTGCTAATATTTGATTTCATTTGATTAACTACTGTTCCAGTCGATTAATTTTGCCATTTTTCTGTAACTTTTAAAAGGCATGTCTTTTCATTTTTCAAACGTTTTGATCATTCAAAATGCACTATTTTCACACCCTTTCATACCCTCAATGTATGAAATCTTTCAACTATAAATATGAATCTATTCCACACTTAAAAACATCGAATTGAATCGAATCATATCAAATTACATTGAATTACAAAGATCGAATTCTTTGCTTTTCACTCCTATTCATTCAAGTATTTATTTTCTCACTCACTTGATATTTTCACTCCAGTTTTTCACTCAAATTCTTTTGAGAGACATTGAATTTGTGAGTTGAGTATTTCAACAACCTCAGAAGTCAATTGCATTCCATTTGCATTCATAAGAAGGGCTCGTAGGTTGGTTGTAAGTTGCTTACTTATATTTTTCTGTAAAGGAAAGGACTTCTTGGTTTAAAGGAGTTGCTTGCTTTCAGTAGGATTGTTACTGAAAATTAGATCGGATTTGGTCTGTATGTTCTTTTGGTTACACAAAGTTGATAGTGAAAATCTCAAGTGAGTTTTGCTTGGGGACTGGATGTAGGTCTGAAAGACCGAACTAGGATAAATTCTTGTGTTCTTTGTGTGATTGTTTTGCGAATCTCAAAATCCTTTAAAATTCCAACAATGTTATTTAAAAACACTATTCACCCCTCCCCCTAGTGCTCGTTGCCTCGATCCTACAACACTTTTAGATTTGACCTTATTTAATCAAGGTGATCACGAAGCAAGTTCTTAAGATAAATTTTCATGACAAATGAAAGATCACTTTTTTTATAAAAACACTATAAAAAATACTTGAGCTTAGCTTGTGTAATACCCAAAACTTTTAATGATTAATAAATTCTGAAGAAAATTCAAGTTTTTGATTTTGATCTATTCTGGATATGAGTTATAGTTTAAAAACCTGAATTTTTTATGTAACTATTAATCGAAATGAAGACTTGAATTTATATTTGAAATCTTGATGAAATCAAGTAGAGAATTGCTCAAAATATGGAATTCAAGAACATTTTTGTAATTAATCAAATTATCAAGGGCAAATTAGTAATTTGCCAATCCAGTAGCATCCTTCAGTAAAATCCCTAACTATATAGGGGTAAAAGGGTAAATTTTCTTTTAGAAACATTTTTAAGAAATTAATAAATTTTTTAAGGGCAAAACGATAATTTGCCACCCCCAATGGCAGGTCCGACAATTTTTAGAACTGTAGAAGGGTAAAAGAGTAACTTCTAAATTTCTATATAGTATTTCTGAAAGATGGGATTTGATTAAGGGTAGACCTAGTATAAAAAATAGAAAATATAATATAATATAATATAAAACTAATATTTTATATTATTTTATTCAAAATCCATGATTTTCCAAAATCATGAGCTGCTAGTTGTCACCCCATAGTGAGGAGGTGACACCAAGCTTGCTTTTTCTAATGACAAGATTCAGAAGAAATTAATGTTTTATTTCTAAAATGACAAGTGTCAAAGGAGAATCATTTTTTTATTTAAAAATATGACATGTGTCACCTGAAGTGGGACCCACAGGGGGCGACACCTCCTCTCTCCCCTATAAATACCCTCTCTATCTCTCCCATGTTTTGAACCCCACTTCATTCTCTAAGCACTCTCTCTCCTATTTCTCTCTCTAACCCTAAGCTCTCTCTCTAGATTTCAAACCCAAACCTCCGTCTAAACCAATTTTTTTCTCACAAACCCCTTCTAGCCTCTTCCCTCTCTTACTGAGTGAGATCTGTTTCTTCATAAAAGCTTCGACGAGTTAGAATCAACCTCAAAAGTGTTACCACCAAGAGTTCTGCTAAATTTAGCAGAAATATCAAATTAGGATCGCAAAAGTGCTGCTCAAATTTTCTAAATCAGGTTAGTACCCAAACCCTTCTTCTAGACACAAAATTTATAATTATAGGACCTCCTACTTTCTTCCTAAACCATAGGACCTCTCTCTCTAGATTTAAATGTTGACAATTTTGTCAAAATTTAATCCAACCCTGCCTCTACGTAGGGGAGGTTCTGTTAAAATTCTTCTAAATATTTTTAAGTACTCAGAACTACTATAACACTAGTTCTGGCAAAATTTCTCTACAAGATTTTCAAAAAATAGAATAATGATAGCAAAAATTCTAGCAAAATTTCTCTACAAGATTTTCAAAAAATAGAACAATGATAGCAGAAATTTTGGCAAAAACCTTTTAATAGATATCTAAAAAATAACATTAGTATAGCAATAATTCTGACAAAAATTTTCAAAAGCATTTTTGAATTATTTTAATTAGAATTCTAGCAAAAAACTTTTCTGATATTTTAGAAAAATTGAATTAATTTAGTAGAAATTATGGCAAAATTTTTCTAGATATTTCAAGAAAATTCAATTTTTACAAAAGAGACTCTTTTAAAAAAATTAAAATCCTTTTAAGATATTCGGGTCAAATTTTTTGAAAAATCTTTATAAAAATATTTATGATGCAAAGTCAGGTTCTAATTTTACAACTCGAATTCAAGTCTAAACCTTTTTTTGAATACTTGAGTTATTACAGAGGAAACTCTATAAAAAATTTATAAAATTTTTAAGATTATTTTTAAATAAATTTTAAATTTTTTTAGTAATTCCTTAAAAAGAACTTCCTTTAATTTTATAGGGTGAATACTGACCAAAATTCAATAAAAAAATATGATCTAATATAATAAATTTTACTAGAATAAATCAAAGCATGAGTGTCTTATCCTGTTTTACCTCGTTCTATCAGAAATCAAGGTAAGTTATTCTATCAAAATCTTATAATTTTTATATTAGATGTGTTTTTGATGCATGCATGAGTATTTAAAATTTTATTTATGATCATATGCATATTGTTTCTGATGCATGCATGAGTATTTTAAATTTTATTTATGATCATATGCATATTTTAGCATCTGCATGAGCAAATACTTGTTTTGAATGATAAAATTATAAATTTTATGAGTTTGAACTAAAATTGCCCAAATTTTTATAACTATTATGATCAAAGCTTAGATGATTTTCAATTTGTGATAAAAAGAGTAATTGTGGTGTAGCATATTGATTTTTAAAAGATTTTATTGTATGGGCCTTCTAAACCCAAGAAGTGCAATAAGGTGCCCATTTGTTGTATGAGTCATGTCTACACACAAACTTAAATAGTTTCGCCTTCACAAGCGAGTGATTGTTTTTTCAAAGCAATGTTGAATGGGCTGGGTACGTATGACCCTAGTGTTTATTTTAGAAGAATGATTTAGCTATTGAGCCTAGTTTCAAAAATGTTATGTCCTTTGAAAGAACTCTTGTCACTGTTATAATGATGATTTTTTAGAGCGATAGATTTTTCTGGGGCCTCTTGTCACTCGGGTTGAGAAGGCCGAAGCTATCGACATGTCCTTGGTGATAGGCCTCACACAGCTGCAGCCAGTGCATGCATCTGTTTCTCCTTTTTATTGTCATCGTAAGACTCTTCTCGGTCATTGACTGGTTGCTTTGAGAGTTTGTTCATTCAGTTATACTGATAATTCACATTAAAATAATATACTCCTGAAATGCTTCGTCTGAAATATGAGTAGTCCTTACCGTACTAAGAGTGACGATAAATATCAAAATAAAGACATTTTCTTTCACAAAAATTGCTATAAAAATATGCACTGATAATATCACACATAATTATGTTTTAGATTATATAATTGTTCTTTGATGCATGCATTTTTTTTAGAATTTAAATTACTAAAATCATGCTTAATATTCAAATTATCTGATTTTGATTTATAGCTTACCTGGCTGTCATAAGTCTTACCCTGTTTTATGGAGATTACAAATTCAGATATGGAGTAGATTTTAAAGCAGTGAATGTTCGACAAGAGAGGCATCGAAGAACCCAAATTCTTATGATCTCGAGATTAATTTAGGATTTATTTAAAATTTAATCCTAAATATTTTATTTTCTGAACCTTATGTAAAAGATTATATATAATGCTTGTGTAAATTTAAATTTGTCTTTATTTATATTATGATTTGTGAAATGTAATGTGCCCAAGGTTTAAAATCGTAAGCCAAAAAATCATTTTTGCTATTTATTTGAAAAGAAAAGAAATTTTTTAATTTTTTATGCATTTTAAAAAGTTTTTTTTTAATCTTAAGGCATTATAGTTGGTATCATAGGAGAATTTTTGGAGATCTGGTTCGAGATCCACCCTATCCCTTCATCACATTGTAATTATTTATTTTAAATTCTTATTTTTTTTAATTATTTCTTTTCTTATAGATGACTCTTGAAGAAATGGCTAAGACTATTGAAGAACTGGCCGAGACTATTGAAAAATTAGAAAAAACCTACTGGGTACAACAAGGAATCATGGATATCCTAGATAGTCAGGTCCAACAACTTTTAGTAGAAAAAAAAAAGTAAAAAAATGTCATAGGTGCTCACAATCCCATCCATCACAACCATGTCCTTTAGAATTGGAAGAATGTCTATTTTGTCAAAAAAATGGGCATATAGAAAGAGAATGTCAGATAAAGTAAGGATGCATTAAGAAACAACTAGCAACTGAGAATTTACATGATCAACGATCTTATGTAGGGATTCTTCCTCAAGAAATTAAACTAATAATTATCTCTTCTAACTCATCTCTAGCCCCTATACCACTTCCTATAGACTTTGAACCAACTTTAAACCCTTTGGACTTTATCTTTTTTGTTCAACTACCAGAACCCATAAACTATAACCCAATGTAACCTAGGGAAGGCTATAACTTATATTTAGGAACTCCTACCAGATAAGTTCATCCTGCAGATCCAGACATTCTGGGGCCTTCTCACTGACCGAGGCAGATTAAAAATAAGAAGAATTACTTGGGTCGATTCCCCAAATTTTTATAGGATTTATTTTTGTTAGTCTTTTATGAATATGTAAATTTTTATAAATATAAGCCTTGATTTATATTTGTTTATATGAATAAATGTTTTTTTCATCTTAATTCAAGTCTGATTATTATTTAATGATTGATTAAAGGATGCTTACTCAAGCACAAAAGAAATCAAAAGAGCATAATGATCAACAAAAATTTGTTATGGAAACACTAAATAATCTAGCAACTGCCATAAGAGATCAGACCCAATGTAAGCAAGATCCAACTATATCTTTAGAAGCTTGTCACAACCATAGTGAAGTCTCCTATGAGAAATTTTTTCTATTAGATCCACCTACATTCTCAGGAAAGACGAATTCAGAAGTTGCAGAGGTTTGGATTCGAGAAATAGAAAAGATTTTTTGTGTTTTGGTAGTGCCTGAATATCGTAAAGTCGATTATGGAGCATACTATTTGAAGGAAGATGCAGAAAGGTGATGGGCATCCACCTTAGAAATTAAATTTGACAACAGACCCATTACTTGGGAATGGTTCATTGAAGTTTTTTATGCTGTATATTTTTTGAAGCATGATAGAAGTCGAAAGATGAGAGAATTCTTTGAATTACAACATGGAGAACTCTCTTTGTCTGAATATATTACTAAATTTAGAAATTTGGAAAAATACTACCCACACATCTATAATACAGAACACGAGAGGGCAATGAAATTTACTAGAGGATTGAAGTCGGCCCTATAAACCAAGATTCTCACTAATAGGCTAGAAACTTTGGACAAGGCAGTGGAAGTAGCTATCAAGAAGATTGGAAAAAAATTTAAAAATGTCAATCTGGCAGATCAGCTTCTCAAATTAGAAGTCAAATGAGTTGGCATAAAAGAAATTTGAAAGGAAGAAGGTTCGTCCCTCCAGCAAAGAGGCCACGACAGCAGTTTAGAGTCAGGCAATCACTATCAGCCGAAATGTGTTAAAGATGCTACCGATTCCATCCAGAACCCTAGTACCTGTACCTGCAACAACAACAACAACATCAACCACAAAATAAAAGGGCATTAGGTCGTGTTTATGCTACCATTGTTGATCAACTCACCAAAGGTGACCTGATTCAAGGTACTTTATCTATTGCTGGACATGTTGCACTTATTTTATTTAATTATGGTTCAACACATTCTTTTATTTTCGAAAAGTTAGCTACTTTACTGCATATGCCTATCAAGTCATTAAATTGTGCACTGAAAGTGGTCAACCCGATAGGATGTAAGTGTTTTTGTAGGTCATATTTGTCAAATTTAGAGGTAAATATTGAAGAACAAAATTTATCTGCCAATCCAATTTTACTGGATATGTTGGATTACGATGTTATACTGAGCATGGATTGACTACATCAACACCATGCAAGAATATTATGTAAGGAAGAAAAAGTGATATTTACTCAACCAGGGATTCCTAAGGTGGATTTTAAGTCATCTAGGCATGCTCTTAAAACCGAGTTATTTTTTCATTAAAGGCTCAGAGATATTTGAGGAAAGGATGTATGGCATTTCTAGTAAACATCACCCTTGCCAAGCCGACAAAATTTTTTATTGAAAGTCTAGATGTTGTTCATGAATTTTTAGATGTTTTTCCTAATGAATTACCAGAACTTCTTTCGTGTAGAGAAATCGAATTTGGTATTGAGTTACTGTTAGGAACTACACCGATCTCTAAGGCTCCTTATAGAATGGCACCAGCAGAACTTACAGAATTAAAAAAGCAATTACTAAAATTAATGGAGTTGGGATTTATTAGACCAAGTATGTCTGCCTGGGGAGCACCAGTATTATTTGTAAAGAAAAAAGATGAGTCATTAAGACTATGTAGAAACTACAAGAAAATATGTTGTTAGTGACAAACTTTAGCGATGGAAATATTCCGTCGCTAGTTAGCAACAAATTAACGAGCGACAAACATTCATCGCTATAATTAATGAAGCTTACGAAAATAGCGACGGAATATAGTCTGTCGCCCAGTCCGTTGCTACTTAGCCACAGATTTTGGGACATACTGTTTTGTCGTTACGGCCGCACCATTTGGCGACGACGTTTGTGACAAAATCTAGTATGTTGCTACTTAGCGACGGACGTGGCGCCGGAATATATTTTGTCGCTCGTTTCGTAAATTTGATTTACGTTGGCTTAGCGACGGATTAATTTTGTCACTAAGCCGTCGCTAAGTTTCGAATAACCCTAATCCTAGACAGCTTTTCCTTTTCTTCTTTCGCTGCTCCCGCCGTTTGTCGCTCTTGCCGTTCGCCGTTCGCCGGTCCCACTCTCGTCGTTCACCGGTCCCACCGTCCGCCGGTCCCACCACTCGAAGACAGGTAAAGGATGCCCCCCCCCCCCGCGATTTCCGGCAGGGGGTCGACCCCCTGTCGAAAACGCAGGGGGTTTAACCCTCTGCCTTTCCGACAGGGGGTTAACCCCCGGCCTTTCCGGCAGGGGTTTAACCCGGAACAGCAGGGGGTTAACCCCCTGCTATTCCGGCAGGGAGTTTAACCCCCTGCCTTTCCGGCAGGGGGTCGACCCCGGCATGGGGTTAACCCCCTGCCTGTTCCGGCAGAGAGTCGACCCCGACAAGGTGTCGACATTCTGCCGGGGTCGACCCCCTGCCTTTCCGGCAGGGGGTCGACTCACTAGCGGAAAGGTTGGGGGTCGACCCTCTGCCCGAACAGGGGGTCAGTTAACCCCCTATGTTCCGTAACGGGGTTAACCCCCTATCTTCCGTAACAGGGTCGACCCCCTGCCGGAACAGCAGGGGAGTCGACCCCTTACCAGAACAACCTCTTTTTTTTTCGTGGTGACTTCATTTTAAAACAGCATTTTTTGTGTAGATTTTTCAATAGAACCAGCTTGTGCTCAGCCGCCTGTTGTAAGTAAGTGACAAAAACAATGCAAATCGGGTAAATACTCGTGGTGAGTAAGTGATGCAAGCGTATCACATGTTATTTAATTTGTTAGATGTAACACTTTATTGTTCACACACTCACTTAGTTGTTGATATTTAGGGTTGCTTTGTTAGAGTTCGGAGATCATGCTGAGCATGATTTTAATGTATGAATATTGAAGTGTTCTTATTTTTGGAGTACGGAGTCCATGCTAGGCATGGTAGTAGTTAGTGAGATATTGAAGTGTGTTTGATGCAGGTACATGTTTGCAATTTGTTTGATATGAATGATTACGTTGTATTGCAATGTTTGATGTAATTGTATACATGCATGCATGTAGTTACTTTCAATTTGATTATGACTTCCATGCGAAATTGTATAATGAAAGCATGTTTCAAATGCTTGTATCGTGTCATTAATAGTTTGCACATGAAAATATTAAGTTATCAATGCATGCATCGAAATTCTTGTTATTGTATGACATCATATATTGCATGATAAATTTGATATTTTCTTCATCGTAGCATTCTGATTGTTCTCTTTTAATTCGTTAGGCTATTATTTGTAACATCATAAGAAAATGACTGCAAACCGTGAGTGGATATACTGTAGGATAGTGGACAATGAGTTATCGCATGAATATATGGATGGTGTTGACAGTTTTATTGAATTTGCAACGGCAAGTGTCAGTACAGTGGATCCCACAGGTCAGATTAGGTGTCCCTGCAAGATTTGTAAGAATAATCGATTTGTAGAACCTCATAGCATTAGACATCACCTATACAGGAAGGGTTTTGTGAGTGATTATCAGAACTGAATGTTTCATGGAGAAGAATTTAGAAACAATTTTGATGCACGGGTGAATGTGGTGGACAATAATTCATATACGAATTTGATATTTGATGCCGCAGGAACAGAACTGAGTTCTGCTATGAGTTCTAGTGATGTAAGAACTGTCGTAGATGAAGAATCACCAAATGATGCAGCTAGTAAATTTTATGATTTACTTAGAGATGTTGATGAGCCACTTTGGAACGGTTGCGAGAGTCACACTATCTTGTCTGCAGTTCTTCAACTAATGAATTTGAAGTCTGAGCATAATTTGAGTCAATCATGTTTTGACCGTTTGTGCATGATTATGAAGAGTATGTTGCCCAAAGATGAGAAATTGCCACAAAATTTCTATCGTGCGAAAGTTATGGTCAACGCTATAGGTATGGGTTACAAAAAGATTGATGCTTGTCCAAATCACTGCATGTTGTATTTCAATAAGCAGGAAAACAACATATCATGCCCGTCATGTGGGCATCCTCGGTTCAAGCCAAAGACAAGAGGCAATGGTAGCACGAGATTAAAGAAAGTTTCATACAAGTCGCTCTGCTACTTTCCTATCACTCCTAGATTGCAGCGATTGTATATATCTTCAAGGACAGCTAAACACATGAGATGACATGCAAATAAAGTTTGACACAATGAAAACAAGATCACGCATCCTGTTGACGCTGAAGCTTAGAAGCACTTTGATCGTACTCATCAGAACTTCGCAATGGAAGTGCGAAATGTTAGACTCGGTCTATGTACAGATGGATTTAATCCATTTGGGGGTAGATCAACTTCATACTCATGCTGGCCTGTATTTGTAACTCCATACAACCTTCCACCAAGCTTGTGTATGAAACGTCCAAATCTTTTCTTGTCTTTGTTGATCTCTGGTCCGACCTCACTTGGCCAAAATCTTGATGTATATTTAAGGCTATTGATTGATGAGCTAAAAGTATTGTGGGATGACGGTGTTACCACGTATAATGCCCACAAAAAACAAAATTTTAACATGAAGGTCGTTGTTCTATGGACAATCAGTGACTTTCCTGCATATGGTATGCTATCTGGTTGGAGCACACATGGGAGGTTGGCATGTCAGTATTGCATGGAAGATTCCAAAGCTTTTAGATTGAGGCATGGAAGGAAGCCTTGCTAGTTTGAGTGTCATCGTCGATTTCTACCCGGCGACCATCCGTTCCAACGACAAAAGAATGCATTTAAAGCAGGCACAACTGAAACGGAAGGTCCATCCTCAAGATTGTCTGGCATAGAGATTCTAAGAAGATTGTGATACTTTCCAGATGTATTAACAGATGCTCGCAGTCCTACACCCTTCCGTGGTTTTGGGAAGGATCACAATTGGACGAAAAAATCTATTTTTTGGGAACTACCGTATTGGCTGCCCCTATTGATACGACATAATTTGGATGTGATGCATGTGGAGAAAAATGTGTTTGATAATGTGTTCAATACAGTAATGAATGTTAAAGGAAAAACTAAGGATAATTCGAAGGCCCGTATAGATTTAAAATTAATATGTAAAAGACCAGAATTGGAACTCAAAGAGTATAATGGCAAAATAATGAAACCAAAGGCAAAGTACGTGCTCGCACTTGATCAAATAAAACATGTATGTCAATGGTTGAGACAATTGAGATTTTCAGATGGATATGTCTCTAACATTGCTCGGGCTGTGAAGATTGACGATGGACAGTTATATGGGTTGAAAAGCCATGATTGTCATATCTTTATGCAACGATTGATACCCCTATCATTCTATGATATGTTAGACAAACCTATATGGGAGGTATTGTCTGAGTCGAGCGGATTTTTCAGAACATTGTGCGCATCGGAGGTTGTAGTATCAGATGAAAAGAATCTCGAGGACTCTGTCATCACCACTGTTTGTCTGCTAGAAAAGATATTTCTGCCAACATTTTTCGATGTTATAGAACATTTGATCATACATCTGTCATATGAAATAAGGGTTGGTGGCCCTGTGCAATATCGATGGATGTACCCATTTGAAAGGTATATATTTTTTTATATTTGTCTCTTTAATGAGAGATATTTAAAATTTGAAATGTATATTTTTGCCAGATGCATGTTCGACCTCAAAAAAAAGGTTTGTAATAAAGCAAGAGTAGAAGGCTCTATTTGTAAGGCGTACACTTTAGAAGAGATTTCAAATTTCTCATTTATGTACTTCGAACCTCATATTCCAACACGTTACACATGCCCGCCCCGTAATGATGATGGAGAACAAGTAACTGTAGCTGACAAGCTGTCGATATTTCAATCACTTGAGCATGCATTTGGTAGTTGCCGATCAAGGCTCTTGACAGATCGAGAGCAAGACGCAACACACATCTATATTCTTTTTAATTGCTCAGCGATCGACCCATACATCGAGTAAGTATATGTAGATGCAACACAATTATAAATCCTTTTATGTTCTATATGTGGATACATGGCTCGGTAATATAAGTATTTGTGGTTTGCAGACGGTTTGATTTGGAGTTGCAAAGAGAAGTTTCACATTTCATTAATGCAGAAGTACAAAAAGAACGTGAAACTAAGTTTGTGGAGTGGTTGAAACAGTTGGTAAAGAAGCTAACATAAATTTTGTACTTATAAACAACACTAAGTTACTTAATTGATCGTGATCACAATCATTATTTATGTCTGTGCGTAGGTCCGCCATGGTGATGTTAAAGATCAAGGAATATGTGATTTAGAAAATGGTCCGACCAAAGTTCTGTAATGCTATAACGGGTACATCGTAAATGGTTATCGATTCCATACAAAAGATTATGGTATAAACAAATCAACGATGAATAGTGGCGTGTGTGTCAAGGGTAGCAGCTACGGTGAAAATGAACAGGATTGCTACGATGTTATACAGAAAATAATGGAGTTGACTTACTTAGGCATAAATAACAGGGTAACTTTATTCAAGTGTCATTGGTTTGATCCAACTGCAACAAGACTCGACAAAGCTTCAGGCATTGTGGAGGTGAATCATAAATCTAGGTTTGGAACATATGAACCATTCATATTAGCCTCGCAAGCTCAACAAGTTTATTATACTTCATATCCGAGTATAAAAAAGTCAAATAGAAATGAACGGTGGGCAGTTTACAAGGTGAAGTCCAAACCATACCCTGAGTATGATCAGTTACAGGAAGATGAGTTAGTTGAAGACAGCGATTACTATCAATCAGATGATGTCTATGACTTCGCTTATGGTCACGATGTTGCGCATGATATGCATGTCATATCTCCATTGGCCGATGAAACATTCATAAAGGAATGTGATCCAAATGATGTACCAAGTGGATGGGCAAACAATGAAGAAGAAGAAGAAAAAGAAGAAGAAAGTCAAACAAGTGACGAGGAAGAATTCTCAAGCTAGTGAGCAAAATCTTGTAATACAAACCTCTATTTAAATGCATTGCAATACTTGATGTGGTTGGTTTGAATTATTTGAATGTATTGTAATACTTGATGCGAATGAATGAGTTGTATTGCAATACTTGATGTGAATGATTAAAAATTTTATTTGAATGTATTGTAATACTTGATACGAATTATTCGAATGCATTGTAATACTTGATGTGAATGATTTGAATTATTTGAATGTATTGTAATACTTGATGCGAATGAATGAGTTGTATTGCAATACTTGATGTAAATGATTTGAATTATTTGAATGTATTGTAATACTTGATACAAATGATTTGAATGCATTGCAATACTTGATGTGAATGATTTGAATTATTTGAATATATTGTAATACTTGATGCGAATGAATGAGTTTTATTGCAATACTTGATGTGAATGATTAAAAATTTTATTTGAATGTATTGTAATACTTGATATGAATTATTTGAATGCATTGTAATACTTGATGTGAATGATTTGAATGTATTGTAATACTTGATACGAATGATTCGAATGCATTGCAATACTTGATGTGAATGATTTAAATTATTTGAATATATTGTAATTTATGCAACGAATGATTTGAATTATTGCAATACTTGATGTGAATGATTTGAATGATTTGAATGCATTGTAATACTTGATGCGAATGATTTGAATGCATTGCAATGTTTGATGTGAATGACTTGAATGCATTGCAGTACCTGATATGAATGATTTGAATGTATTATAATACTTGTTGCGAATCATTTGAATGTATTGCAATACTTGATGCGAATGATTTGAATTATTGTAATACTTGATGCAAATGACTTGAATGTATTGTAATACTTGATGTGAATTATTTGAATGTATTGTATGACATATGTTATTTGTTAGAATATGGTTCGTGGAGGTTACAGTGGTCGCTCATCCAGTAGTAGCCATGCCCAGCCTTCATCTTCACGGGCTCCTGTGATAGGTATATTATTTAACTAATTGGATGATTGATTAGTTCAAATGCGCATTCTAAGAATTTCTAACATATTTTTTTACAGATGATGTTTCGCCTGTACACGACCCACCTACACCAGTTGATCACACAAGTCATGAGCCAACACAGGAAGCAAGGTCTTCTCAGTCTGGCACAAGAAGACTCATTCGAATAGTGTATATCGATAATCGACCGTAAGTATTTCGTTTTCAATTATTGCATTATCTTATAAATATTTTATATTGATATTTACTGTGTACCAATTCATGTGCAGCATGAGGTTTGAGCCACAAGAAGTAGTACGAGAGATTAGGAATTCACTTCTTCAACATCTACCAGGACCGGTTGCTCAATGGAAAGAGTACCCAAAGGAGGTGTTAGACAGATTGTGGTCCTCGTTCACGGTATACAGTTGTTCCTCATAGTTAATGTGTTTCATATTTAATTTTTTTAAGTAATGTCTACTAACTTTCTGAAAATATTTGTAGGCTTCGAATCGCTTCGCAACTACGGTAGAAGAAAATGATGCAAGGAAGGTGTGGCAGAAGGTGGTTGTCAATCGATTTGCAGACATGTTGCACAATATGAAGACTGCAGCAAAAAAAACATCTAGCGTAATAGATGATTCACTACAGTGGAAGGGCCATGGCCCTATTACTATCAGGAGAGATTATTGGGATGAAATGTGCGATAAGTGGGTGGGAGATGCATTTCGAAATTGCTCTGCGAAGGCTGCACAAAATCGAGCAAAAATGCCTGAAGCTCATCTACACACAGGTGGATCTAAGACATTTGGGAGCCATCTGAAGAAAATGGTAACTCATCAATATATAATATTAATTTTATAAGTATTGTTGCAAACTTATGAACTAAATCTTTTGTCCTTTAACTTTGCAGGAAGTAGAAAAAGGAGACATTGTACCATATAAGGATGTGTTTGTTGAAACACATAAACGGAAGACCACGTGAGTCTTCGTATCAGAGAAGGCGAGAACGACAACGGTATGTATTTATTCTATTAATAATCATTGCAATATGCAAGTTATCATAATGTTATCATTAATTATTAATGCATACTTTAAACATTATTTTGTAGGAGGCATATGAGCAACAAATGGTAGAGCGATATGGCGATGACGCTACTTAGCATCCATCATTTGATCCTGCAGCATGGGTGATTGCAGCAGGCGAACCCAAAAAAGGTTGTGTGTTCGGGTTTGGGAGTAATCTGAACACTTCACCAGTTATTGCTTCTTCCAGTTACGGCTCACAGACTTCTTTCACCGACATAAGCTCCAAGCAGCAGCCTATTATTTCTGGTGATGATGTACGCCAGATCATTAATGACACAATGAATAACTACTTCCATGACATTGTCGCCCCCTTTCTCCGAGATGTGATCAACAATCTTGTGCTGAACATGGGATCTTCGATTGCAGATCCCTCTCAGGTATAATCACATATTCAGTTTTTGTGTTCCTTAGAACACATATGAGCTTAATCGAATCACATATATAATTTTTTGCCTACCTTAGAGCACATATGAGCATGATAGAATCACATATACAATTTTGTGCCTGCCTTAGAGCACATATGAGCATGCTATAATCACATATAATGTTTTTTGCCTGCCTTAGAGCACATATGAGCATGATAGAATCACATATAAAGTTTTTTTGACTGCCTTATAAGACATATGAGCATGCTATAATCACATATTCAATTTTTTGACTGCCTCAGAACACATATGAGCATGTTATAATCACATATTCAGTTTTTTGACTACCTTAAAACACATATGAGCATGCCAAAATCACATATAGAGTTTTTTTACTGCCTTAGAACATATATCATTCATGATAAAATCACATATGAAGTTTTTTTTTTGCCTGCCTTAGAGCACATATAAGCATGATAGAATCACATATAGAGTTTTTTTGTTTGCCTTAGAACACATATGATCATGCTATAATCACATATTCAATTTTTTGACTGCCTTAGCACACATACGAGCATGATCGAATCACATATATAGCTTTTTGCCTATCTTAAAGCACATATAAGCATGGTAGAAACACATATAGAGTTTTTCTAGCTGCCTTAGAACTCATCTGAGCATGATATAATCACATATAAAAAAAATTTAATGCCTTAAAACATATATAATTCATGATAGAATCATATATAGAGTTTTTTGCATGCCTTAGAGCACATATGAGCATGATAGAATCACATATAAAGTTTTTGTATTGCCTTAGAACACATATGAGCACATGATAGAATCACATATAGTGTGTAATTTATTTCATTATATTTTGTTTATCAATACTGACTGTTCTTTTCTTGTGTAGGCTGTTAGCGATAATCAACATAGCGGAGCTGAAGGGACAGATAAAGGCAATGAAGAAGAAGACGCACAAAATCTTGGCGATGATTAGAGAACTGTATTGAAGATGTTCTATTTTTTTTTGTTTCTTAAATGTAATTGTTGAATTGTAAATAATTAAACTTCTTAATTTTAAGGTGGAATGATTAATTGTTGTAGATTCCTTTTATATGGAATTTTTTGTGTAGTTTGTTTTTTATTTACAAGAAATATAAATTGTACAGGAAATATAAATTGTATCGTTCTTGGTATTTAATTTTCAAATAAATTTTTTTATTTTTTTTCGTGTTTGCGACGGATTAGCGACGGAAACATCCATCGCTATGCATATAAATCTAGCGACGGCTTAGCGACGGACGTAAATCCGTCGCCAAGCTGAGGTCGCCGTTTAGTATCGGCGGATTGGCGACGGAATACATCGCTCGTTATTCCATCGCAATTAGCGACGGACCGGGCGACAGATTTATTCTGTCACCAGTTAGCGTCGAAAAATTCGCGACGTAAGCATATTGTCGCCTCGTCGTCGCTAATTCGTCGCTAAGCTGGTTAGCGACGGAATAGCGATGGAATGTGGTCGTCGCTAATCCACTGCTTTGTTGTGGTGATAGATTACATATTGCTTAATCAAGTCACAATAAAGAATAAATATTCATTGCCACGTATTGACGATTTATTTGATCAATTATAGAAGGCTAAGGTATTCTCAAAGATTGATCTTAGGTTCAAATATCATCAGCTCAAAATCAAAGAAAAAGATACTTCTAAAACGGTCATCCAGACAAGGTATGGACACTATGAGTTTATAGTCATGCCTTTAGGACTTACAAATACACCATCAGCCTTTATAGATCTTATAAATCATGTGTTCAGGCCATTTGTAGATATATTTATGATTATTTTCATTAATGATATTTTAATATATTCTAAGAATAAATAACACCGAGAATATTTAAGAATTATTCTGGATACTCTGCGAAATAATCAGTTATATGTCAAATTCTCTAAGTACAAATTTTGGCAAGAGAAAGTTATATTTTTGGGACATGTGATCTTAAAGGATAAAATTTATGTGGATCCTGCCAAAGTGAAAGTTGTGTTAGAATGGAAACAACCTAAGAATATTACGGATATTCAAAGTTTTCTTGGACTTGTGAGATACTACCAAAAATTTATTCAAGATTTCTCCCGTATAGCATCACCGATGACCAGACTTCTGAAAAAGGGTGTTAAATTTGATTGAGATACTAAATGTGAAGAAAGTTTTCAAATCTTAAAAAAAAAGCCCACTACAGCCTCAGTGCTATCTCTACAGACAAGATGGATTTGTGGTATACATAGATACTTCCAGAACAGGTCTGAGTTGCGTATTGATGCATCACGAAAAAGTTATTGCTTATGCATTAAGATAATTGAAAAACCATGAGAAGATTTATCCAACCCATGACTTAGAACTTGCAGCAGTTGTATTTGCACTAAAGATCTGGAGACATTATTTATATGGAGAACAATTCGAAGTGTTTAGTGATCACAAGAGTCTCAAATATTTATTCTCGCAAATTAAATATAAGACAACGACATTACCTAAAATTCATTAAAGACTACGAGTTCACACTTTACTATCATCCTAAAAAGGCAAATATTGTAGTCGATGCTCTTAGTTGCAAAATTAGAGGTACCTTAGCTAGTCTCATAGACAAAGAGTGAAAACTTATTGAAGACTTCATCAACTGAAAACCCTTTGCAATAGAATCAGGGAGAATTCAATTATCTAATTTGATAGTTCGACCTGAAATCCTCACTCGAATCGCTACCAAACAAAATAAATATCCTCAATATTAAGAACTTCTAAAAAGAGCTCAACAAGATGATGATGTTTCTTTTCGACTTAAATAAGATGGGTGCATCTTGATGCAAGATCGAATATGGGTACCGAATAACCCTGAACTGAGAAATAAATACTTAAAGATGGTCATAAAAGTAAGTATACTATTCACCCAGAAAGTACAAAAATGTTTAAAGATTTATAGAGAAAGTACTGGTGGAATGGTATGAAAAGGAATGTGACAAATTATGTCTCAAAGTGCTTGATTTTCCAGCAAGTAAAAGCCCAACATAAGAAACTTAGTGGGATTATGCAACAAATTTAAATTTTACAATAGAAGTGAAAAGAAATTACTATAGATTTCATAGTAGGTTTGCCTAAGACTCGAAAATATCATGATGCAATTTGGGTTATTATTGATTGATTAACTAAATCAGACCATTTTCTACCCATTCGTATAAATAAATTATTGAAAAGTCTAGCAGATTTATATATTCGAGAAATCATAATGTTGCATGGAATACCAATTAAAGTTTAGTTCTGCATTTCATCCCCAAACTGATGGACAATCAGAGTATACTATATAAACTCTAGAAAATATGCTATGTACTTGTATGCTAGAATGAAAAGGAGATTGAGATATTCATATTATACTAGCTGAATTCGCTTATAATAATAGTTATCATACCAGTACTGAAATGGTGTCGTATGAAGCTTTATATGGAAGACCCTATCGATCACCACTTTATTGGAATTAAATTGGTGAACGAAAGTTAGAATCACCAATGATATTATAACATTATACTCGACAAGTAAATATGATTCGAGATAGATTGCATGCTGCCCAGAATCGACAAAAGGGTTATGCTGATCAAAGACGAAAGAAACTCACTTTTAAAGTTGATGATATGGTCTTTGTTAAAGTATCTCCGACCAAAAGTGTGTTCAGATTCAAAAAGAAAGGAAAATTGAGCTCTAAATTTGTTGAACCTTTTAAGATTCTAGAAAGAATTGGTGAAATAGCACACAGAATTGAATTGACTCCTCAATATGCACAGATTCATAATATATTTTATATTTCAATGTTACAAAAATACATTTATGATCTATCTCATATTATTCAACATCACGATATAGCGATTCGAGAAGATATGACTATGGAGAAAAAGTTAGTAGAAATCATGGATAGAAGAGATCAAATACTGAGAACGAAGATTATCCCTCTAGTTAAAGTCAGATGACAACATCATGGGATCGATGAGTGTACATGAAAACTTGAGAACAACATCAAAGAGAAGTATCTAGAATTGTTTGATTGATTTGTACAGTAAATTTCAAGGACAATTTTTTTTTTAAGGAGGGTAGAATATAATACCCAAAAATTTTAATGATTAATAAATTCTGAAGAAAATTCAAGTTTTTTATTCTGATCTATTATGGATATGAGTCATAGTTTAAAAACCTGAATTTCTGAGGTAATTATTGATCGAAATAAAGACTTGAACTTGTATTTGAAATCTAGATAAAATCAAGTAGAGAATTGCTCAAAATATGAAATTCAGAGATATTTTTATAATTAATCAAATTATCAAGAGCAAATTGGTAATTTGTCGATCCAGTGGTATCCTTCGGTAAAATCTCCAACTATATAGGGGTAAAAAGGTAATTTTTATTTTAAAAACATTTTCAGAGAATTAATAAATTTATTAGGGCAAAACAATAATTTTCCACCCCCAATGGTAGACCCAACAATTTTCTGAACTACAAGAAGTTAAAAGAGTAACTTTCAAATTTCTATATAGTATTTTTGAAAGATGAGATTTAATCAGGGGTAGACCAGGTATAGAAAATATAATATAATATAATATAAACTAATATTTTATATTATTTTATTCAAAATCCATGGTTTTGGAAAACCACATGCCCAAAAACCATGGGCAACCATGGTTTTTCAAAACCATACAAGAGTTGCATCATCAGCTAGAGTTGCATCATCAACTAGTTTTTCAAAACCAACTTGGACGAGCTCTCAAAGCTCTTGTGAGACAAATAGAGTCTTCATTTTAAGACTCTAAAAATCATAGTCTTCACCATCAAATATGAGCACTTAGAGTTGGGAGAGGTTGGCAATGAACTTGCTTGAGCTTGCTGTCATAGTTTTGATGCGAGTGTGATCTCCTTCTACAAAGCTCTAATACCACTTGGAATTTTGAGAACCCAAATAACATAACAAAAAGTGGTATGACTAATAAAGAATATTAAAGAAAGAGGTGAGGCAAATATATCTTAGGTGCATGCACACTTAGACTCTCACACTCACACACATTCAAGCAAAGATGCTAATGAGGCACTCACATGGAAGAGAGACACGTTCACGTGCACTCAAGAAATTTGCTTTATTGCTTGATGAAAAAAGAGAATACATATAAGGGTATATATAGCTTTTCAAAAGGCTAAAAATAGAGAAAAGAGAGAGAGAGAGAGAGAAAGAGAGAGAGCACAACTTCCAAAGTGACTCTCATCCGTTCTCTATTGTTGGAGTGTGGCACAAAACTGTAAAAGCCTCACATGAAAAAACCAATAGCCAAATAAAGGTGGCCGACTTAGCTAAGAAGGGAAAGACGTTTAGGACTTTTGTCCCAATTACAAATTAGTTTAACAAGACTTTATTTGCTGGATAAAGATCATGAGTTTGATTCCAATTTCATCCCGGCTAGTAGTGGAGTCTTTTCACAAAGATTCAGTCAGTCAAATAAACAAGGCCATGGAGGGTAAGGGATCTAATAACCATGAACATCTTTGTTGTCTCATTAAGAAGCTTATTTAGTTTAGGAAGGTGTGTGATCCGATTTATTCCTAAAGAATTTAATCAGCTCGCACGAAATCTAGCCTTTTTGGCTACTTCAACTGATGATAAGCATTGGACTCACATGAACCCTGATTGGGTTCCCCCCACGTAATTGTGTATATATGGCACCTTTGTGTTTTCTAATAAACAGGTAGGGGTCTGCCTAACCCCAGCTTTCTCTGTCAAAAAAAACTTTCTGTGGTGCAATTGACAACCAAAGATGTAACCTAGCTTGGTATTTTTTGTTCTAATTTGACTTCATAGGTATATGATTTAGCTGGCTGCTTTGCCAGTGCAGTTATACCCAGCACTAATGCACAGATTCCTTAAGAACTCCAAAGACGAGCGTGCTTGTGCGAGCATAATACTGGGGGGGGATTGGCTCTTCAGTCCATAAACTTGAATTTTAGCTTGTGCATTTGGTTTTGGGAAACATTTTTTTAGGGAGGTTCTGCTACTTGCTTCCATTTTCGGATTGTTGGCAGATGTTTGACAATGTGCTGGAAAATGGACTCGGGTTTGGTCATATTCTCTGAATGTGTTCATCTAAAAAAATACAGCAATATTCAATTATACCCTCATTTGTGTTTTTTAAACATCAAATTTATTCATCCTTGAACCTTGGAATAGTAGGTTTGGATTGGGTAATTTGTCGAGCAATCGATTAGGTTCACTCCTACCTGACAAATATAGGTGATATTTTGTAAATATTGTCTGATGTTTTGAAAAGCTGATTCTAACATCAAAAGTTATGATATTTTTAAAACAACAAATGATTGTACTATCCTTGCAATTTGGCATCTTTTTGCAAATGCCAAGAAATATATTAAAATTTCTTGCATATCCAAAATCATTGATTCTAAACTTATTTAGGATCATTTTAATTTTCACATGACATTTTGTTTAGATCTTTTGACATTCACACAAATTCACAATTTTTTTGAGAATCTCCAAAAGATTAAAATCCAAGGAGATTCACATAATATTTTGAGCGAACCTCATAACATACGCATAAATTCATAAATTTCTTGTGAACCTCCTCTAAAAGATTAAAATTTAACTAAAGAGATTTGCATGATATTTTATGCAAACCTTCTGACATTCGCATAAATTCACAAATTTCTTTCAAACATTCAAAAGATTAAAAACCAAGTAAAGAGATTTGCAAGATATTTTGTACGAACTTCTTAACATTCACATAAATTCGCAAATGTCTTGTGAACCTCCTGACATTTGCACAAATTAACAAATTTCTTGTGAACCACCTTCAAAAGATTAAAATTCAATTGAGGAGATTTGCATGGTACTTTTTGTGCACCTACTGGCATTAGTAAAAATTCACAAATGTATTGTGAACCTCTTCAAAAGGATTAAAATCCAATTAAAGAGATTCACATGATATTTTGTGCAGACATCTTGATATTAGCACAAATTTGCACAATTTTTTTGTGAATTCCCTCCAAAAGATTAAAATCTAACTAAGGAGATTGGCATATTATTTTTTGCAGACCTCTTGGCATTTGCAAAAATTCGCAAAAATGTTGTGAACCTTCTCGCAAAGTTTAAAATCTAAGCAAGGAGATTCATATGATATTGACATTAGCACAAATTCCAAAAAAAAATTGTGAACCTTCAAAAGATTAAAATTCAACTAAAGATATTTGTGCCCCAAGAGGAGTTGGCATAGTGAAGTGGGGCCTTGGCTGCTAGACGGGCAGTCAAGGTTCAATTCTCATGGGCGTCACCCCTCTGTGCAAGCCAATGTGAACATAGGCCTTGGGCGCAAGGGTCCTAGCCTCAAAGTTTTATGCTGCCTGCAAGACGACCCTAGGTATGGCTGGCTGAGCCAACACTACTAGGTCTTCATGACGGGTGCGGTTTCTTCAGGTTATAAATAAAAAAAAACTAAAGATATTCAAGATTCACATGATATTATCTATGCACCTCCTGGCATTCACGTGTTTGGTTTCTGAAGATGCATCCTGATTTTGTGTGATCGCTCCATCGATTTGAAATTCACAGTTCGATCAGATAACAAAATTAGGGTTTTCCAAGTTTTCATTTCATGGTCAAGCACTGAGGTCGCCCTCTCTTTCCCTTTCTGGTTGTTTTTGTATAAATATTTTAATTTGTTTTGATTTCCTTTTGATTCCTTCTTACCCACTTCATTCAAATTTGGGGATTCATGATTTCATAAATGAAAAAAACCCAAATTTTCAGGATTTTTCTACTTATTGGTGTTTTTCCCCTTTGATTTCTGCTTGTAAATTCTGATTCGTTGCTTTATCCACTGAACAGGATGGGTTCTCATTTCTGGTCACAGGTGCATCTCTGATATGACTTCTAACTTTAACCCTAACCCTAATGCTAATCCTGAGTTTCATTCTTCTATTTTTTTCTGGATATCTATTTTCATGGATGAGTTTTTGTTTATTAAATCTATGGATTGTCAATTCGCCAAGGGAGAGACACCGAGGAGGAGATTGCAGACTGGTACAAGCGACAGTGAGGATTCGGATGACCAGCGAGGACAAGGGATTTGAGGAGATGCAATCGACGGTTGAGCAAATGAGAAATGCCATGAAGATCAATGACTAGGTTAGCCTGCAGGACAACTTCGACAAGATCAACAAGCAGCTCGAGAAGATGATCAGGGTGACAGAATATGAAAAGGTTCCAACTCCTTAAATAAAAGCATTGGTCATGCTCGAGACTTCCTAGAGGCAGCACTCGCCAACAAGGAAGCTAAGAAGAAAATGAGCAGCACCAACACCAAGGCCTTGAACTCGATGAAGCAGAACAACAAGCAATTTGAGGACTTGATATAGAAGTACATGAGTAACAATTAGAGCCATGAGGAAGGGAATATGGATGATGATGAGGAAGGAGACAAAATATCATGTGAATCTTCAATAATTCAAAGGAGGTTAGCAAGAAATTTGCAAATTTGTGTGATTGTCAGGAGGTCAGCACAAAACATCATGCCAATCTCCTTGGATTTTAATCTTTCCAAGGTTTGCAAGAAATTTGCCTATTAAAAAAATATAGCACTAAAGGTACAATGGTTCTAAATAAGACTGAAATCAATGATTTTGGATATGCTAAGAATTTTGATATATTTCTTGGTATTTACAAAAACACATCAAATTTCAAAGGCAGTATGGCGATTTTCTGTTTTTAAAATATAATTGAATCAATTGATTAGACTCGTTTCTGATCTAGATCTGACTATACCTGATTTTGGGTCTGACCCAATGTTGGATATGTATGTTTGTCAACTTTGCAAACCATCAGGTGAGAAGAAGAGAAGCCCTCCAAGAATACCAGCTATTTGTTCTCAAAACATGGTAAGAAGATAGTGCAGTTTGTGGACCCTGTGGCAATTGAATGCAGACTTCACTCAATATGGTACCATGTGATGGGTCATATGACCCAAACATTTCATATATTTCTTTGTTTTCATGTCTTTCGGAGTCTTGGTAGCTCCAGTCATCGAGCTCGTCTTTTTTTATAGGATATATGATCCAGCATCTCCTCCACCAGCCCACATAAAACATACCTATTTGTCATCTGAAACCCAAGTTTTTTCAAACGGCCCTAGCTCAATAGTTTCCTTTCCGCAGCAAATAAACAGGGTTAATGCAGCACTGGAAAAATGGTTAGGACACCAAATAATCTTAGCAAGGGGATGCTTCTGCCATTTAGTCCTACCCATCTGCCACACCAATTTAGTAAAGAACAAATTTGATGATCCCAAAGATATATGATCAGCAACGGTTGGTTTAATAAAAGAACCATCCAATTTCACACCTGCTATTGAAAGGATCTGTTGAATATTAGAGGGTATGGCTGCATCTAAATTCATCATGTCAACTACTTTGATTGGGGGCCAAAAATCTACTCAATGCCATGTTAACAGGTCCAGGCAGATATTCTATCAAAGGTGTGTGATTGATCCAGGGATCCAGCCAAAAAAAAATATTATCCCCTTTGCCTACCTACCATGTGAGATCCTCCTGAATGAATTGTAATCCATGAATGACGCTTTGCCAACCATGAGATTTTCTGGTAACTAAATGAGGCAACCACACTGATGTAAGTATTTATGCAGCACTAGGTGAACCCAGGGATTTTGATGGTTCTGAATAAGAGACCATCCCATTTTTGCTAGGCGGGCAACATTGTGATCTGCCAATTTTTTTTATGCCCAACCCCCCTCCTCTAGGTTTACAAACCTTGTCCCAGGCCATAAGATGGCAACGCCTTCTCGATTCAGAGTCATACCACAAAAAAGATCTCATGATTTTTTCCATGTGAGCAATTACCGAACTTGGAAGAAGAAAGCATGTCATCCAATAAACAGGGAAGGATGCTAACACGGATTTAATGAGGACAAGTCTTGCAGCCAATGACAGCACCCTCTAGCTCCAACTCTCAAGGCGTTTGCGAAATTTAATCACCAATGTTTTACAAAACGATTTCTTCAATTTTCCTTAAAAGAGAGGCAGGCCTAAATAACGAATAGGTAAGGAACCCATAGGTCAAATCCACACAACCTTGAGATATATTGTGAACGTATCAGAGACAAATTAAAGGGAATAAAAACAGATTTTCCAGGGCTAACTAAAAGCCCAGATTTCTCCTCAAACTCGTGAATGATATCCAAGAAATGATTGATCCAGTGGTTCTTGTCCAAAAAAAAGAACAAGGAATCGCCTGAAAACAGTGAATGGCTTCAACCAAAATCTTTCACTTTCACAGGAAGAACAGAACCCTCTTGTTCCGTCAGAACAAGCTTGTGACTCAATCTCTCCATGACGAGAAGAAACTAGGAGATAAGAGGTCCCCTTTGACGGACACCCCTGCCACTGCCAAATTTAGGCCTTGGTTCCCGATTTATCACCACAAAAAAGGTGGGACTGGTGACACATCTCATAATGCAGTGAATCCAGAAATCCACAAATCCGAAACGGCGAAGGGAGTCCTCCAAAAAATACCAATCAACCTTGTCGTACGCTTTGGCTAGGTCTATTTTAAATAATACAGACAGAGCCTTCTTGTGGGCCATACTATCAACAAGCTCATGGGCTAAAAGAATGCTTGCCTAAATAGTACGGCCTTTTAGTAATGCCCTCTGGTTATGTAAAACAACGCGCTGAGGAATAAGGGACATTGTTTTTACCATAATCTTGGTAATTATTTTATATATGAAATTACACAAGCTTCTTGGTCAAAATTTAGCCATGGTATGAGCACCTTCTTTTGAGATCAAAATAATGAGTACAATTAATGCTCAATAACATTTTTTCTTTACGAAAAAAATCTTTGATAGCCATGCAAATATCCATTGAAATTAAATCCTAAAAAACAGTAAAGAATTTACCTGAAAATCCATCTGGACTAGACGCACTCTAACCATCAAGATCAAAGACTGCACGTGCCACTTCCTCATCAGAAACTGGGGCCAGAGTCCACCTGCACCTGAATATCATTGAGCTCTTCAATGATTTGATTTTTCCTTGCCTGCAAATCTCCAACAGCTAACTTCTTCCAATCTTTAAGAGCTCTACGAACAGCAGCTAACTTAAACACCACTCTGAGCATCGGGCAACCTTGGATTCTTGTTGACCAAGCTTGTGCTACTGTGTTAAAACATGAGGGAATAGAGGCCCAAGACGTGAAAATTTTGAATGGGCGAACATTGGGGAACCGATGGTTAGTAGAGACCAGAAGAGCATTATGGTCTGACACCGATTTAGGGAGGGACATCAATGCCAATTGGGAGAACTTAAACAACCAATGATCATTAATAAAACAACGATCAATCTTGCTCGCCCAAAAACCTGATCCAATCTGTTTGTTAGTGGGGGCTGACAGGTAGGGTCTCATCACCCTCAGGAAGAGGGTGCTGTGCACCACAAGCATTCTCTACCATCGTTCACAGTTCATGCTCTCCATATCCCCCCCACAGAAAGTATTTATCAAGTAATAACTAATGACCGAACTTAAGCTACTAGCCTGTGAAAAAAGAACCTGCAATTTACGAATAAAAAATGTGCTGCTCAATTATTCAGTGGAAAAAACAAAGCAGAATTGTACAATTTCCCTGTTAAAGTGACAATTTATCTGCAACCAGTGAGAAAATTCTACCTACAAAAACAAGGTTGCTGTTGGCAAGCAACAGAAACGCAAATTACTAGGTCAAGAAAATCTTCAAGAAAGTAGAGCAGGCATCAAAATCCCTGAGTCCTAAAACTTCAGCAAAAACATCACGAAATTCATCTATTTAGTCATGACTCAGGCAGCTTCTTGGGCCAGCTCATCAGTCCTGTGTCCCCGCCCATGACCCCCTCCCTGTCCACGACCATTTCCTGTAATCAGTCGCATATATTTTCTTATCTTGCTCACACTAGAAAGGACGTGACCAAGTGAACAGTTAAAAAAAAAGTAAAAATAGCAGCTGAAGTAGAAATGGAAGCAGAACATGCCATTAGAACAATAAACTAGTTACAGATTGCTACATAAATTTCAATCAAGGTCCCCAAACAACTAACCCAATTGAAATTGGCCACCAAAAAGAAACATGAAACACAAATATATCATTATAACAACAAACTGGTTCATAAACTATACAAAGAAATTGCTATCAAGCAGGTGTATCAGAGAGAGTAATGATACTAATATTATGACTTGGATTCAAAAACCTAAAAGGTGCAGAGTCTATTACTTGAAGCGTTCTCAGAATGGTTCAACTGAAAGTGTCATGTTTCCATGCAACTGGTTCACAATAGTGACAGCAGAGAAGGATTCTCAAAAGCACTTCATATGCTCTACCTGCCAAGCTATAACCAAGGACCGTTCTGGCTGAAAGGCATTGTGGAAGGCAGGAGACGAGTGCCTAATAGCCACACTCATTGATTCGGTAATTGCTCACTGTATCTCTGTTCTGAATTGTAACCCATGTTTGGCAATTTGTAGGCTTACTCAGTGTTAATGTGATTGGGATCGCATCTAGTGGCGACGCAGGCCCCCGGACTGGTCCTGCTGATATCCTAACGATGTAAAGGAGGGGCCCTTCTCCCTCGCTCTGTTATGGAAAAAAAACATATAACCATGGACTGCCATAATATCGATATGGTAGTTATAGGTTCCATAGTACTAATATATATATTGATCTGATAACACTAAGTGAGATTTTACCATTTTAATATGCCAGATGGAAGATGACACATAAAATGAACAGAAATCGTAATACTTCCTAAAAAGAACTAAATTACATGACAATTCAGCCTACTTTGCATAATTTTCCTTGTACAAAGAGTTGGAGCCACCAATCAAGTACGCCTTAACATCAGTGATACTAGACCTGATGACTACCTTAAAATGTAGCTCAGCCAAATTGGCTCTGACTGGAAAATATGACTCATGATTTAATAATATAATAAATATGAAAGATATGTTGATTTAAAAAAAGGAAAGACCAAGAATTTATTCAAAATAAATTAGTAATAGAACATAATAATGAGTTTGGAATGAGTACAGGAGAGACTGGAGAAAGGGGGGGAACTTAACCATATTCTCTATTACAAACACTGTGATGGGAGCTTCTGGAACCATGAAAATAAAGGAAACTCCAAATTACAATTGATAAGGTAACTTGAATTCCTTTTTCACCATTAATCTGACTCTGCTATTTCCTCCTAGATCCTTGTCAACCCTTTGCTTCTAACATAAAATTTGAGGGGCTTGCAATTTTAAAAGTGTTGGAGAGAAGGTACAGCAAAATGCATTTAAACCAGTATAAACTCCAACAAATCCTTTTGTCAAATGCATAATAAAGGGTAGAAAGATTATTAAACCAAAGTTACACACAAATTGATGGAAAGAGAGAAAACCTTTATGCTTGAAGATTTCTTGAGAAGTTCTTACATGTGCACAAAGAAGGCTTACCACCAAAGCAAGCATAATGAAGATACCACAAGATAACAGTTGACCAACTATTTCACAAAGCCTGATGAGTTGGAAAAGTAGACAACTAAATGCAGAAAATGCAATAAGCAGTCACAACCAAACAACAAATAAGGATTTGTATCCAAAAGAATCATAGACATGACATAGTTGATGGTAGAAAAGATGCTCTCACCATGCCCTTGTGATGGCTGTGCTTCTGTTCCATTGCTGTCATTGTTTCCTGATTCTTGCTGCACATCTCCACCACCATAGCCTCTTCCACGGCCACGGAAATTGCGTCCTCTTCCACGACCATGACCTCTGTTGTACGCATGACCACCCATGTCCCAATTTCCACCTCCATTGTATTTGCCAGTCCCATTGCCATTACCTGTGAGTTGCATGTCAGGATTAAACAAGGACAGTAATAATTATCTATCAAACGAAGATCTGTATGATGTTGAAATCAAATCAATTCAACCATACAAAGAAGAATTGATTGTAAACCTATGTCACATAGGTGCGGGTGTGGATGCGGGTGCGTGTGCGGGTGCGGCGATATGGCACTTTAAAAACACTTGCTAGTGTGTGTGTATATATATATATATATATATATAGTTCGGCAGGCCCGACCCCCATGCCCCAACCCATCCCGGATCCTCCCCCGACCTGCCTAACCATCCTGGGTCATCCCCTGACCCGCCCCGCCCTGCTCCGAGCCCCAGGCCCCTTCTTGAGCCCCATCCCCTTTCTCTCTCTCTCTCTTCCCCTTTCTCTCTCTCTTCCCCTCTCTCTCTCACTGGGAGGAGGAGCACAGTGGAGCGCGGTAGCAGAAGAGGTTCTCTCTCTCTCTCTCGTTCTTCCCCTCTCTTTCTCGTTCTTCCCGATTGAGGGGGGAGAGGGGGAGACTCTCTCTCTCTCTCTCTTCCCGATTGAGAGGAGAGAGGGGAAGACTCTCTCTCTCTTGTTCTTCCCAATTGAGGGGAGAGAGGGGATGACTCTCTCTCTCTCTCTCTCTCTCTCTCTCTCTCTCTCTCTCTCTCTCTCTCTCTGCCGGACCAAGCCTAGGCTCAACGTGGTCCGTTGTGTGGATCCCTTACTAGCTAACAAGTCGAGCCGTGTCAGGCTCACACAAGTCGGGTTCGAGCAAAGGTTGGTCCAGGCTTGGGTCGAGCTCGAACCCGACTAATGACGGACCATTTTGGACAAAACCAACCCTGGGTGCAGGTTGACCGTACCCAGGGTTTATTGACTGCATCGGGTGCTGCACCCGCACCCGCACCCGCACCCGCACCCCCGTTGCGTCAATGCGGGTGCGGCAGCCTATTTCGCGAGTCCATGTGACAGTTATAAACTGATATTTTCCTTTTCTTAAGAAAAGCATGAACATAAATAACAAAAATAACATTTTCCAGACATATGCCAGTGGAAGAAGAGTGCCTTCAAAACACTGGGAACATATAAAGACCTCTTTGATGAGTAAATGTTTTAATTCACAAAAATGCATGAATCAAAACCTACTCACTTAGATATGGTTTAGCAATTCAGAGAATCATAATTAACTACTTCCTCAAAACATAAATACAGAAATCAACAAAATCAGATAAAAAGCCTTATAAACCATTTTCCTAGACAAAGTCACAGAAACAATACTCTTTTTAGCCTCAATAACTGTAACATTGAAAAATCTCACGTCAAACAATGAAATTAGTACTAAAAAAACTAGTGATTTAATAGCAGATAAAACTCATTAGTTATCTAAAGTCAACCTCAAAAAACTGAACACTGAAACAACTAATCTTCAAAACCCTTGCATCACCATTGAAAGTTCTCCATCAGTGTTTAAACAAAATAGTGGAAACAATACCCTTCCAGTGTCAATGACTGGAATATTGATAAATTTTCATATGGAGGAGCGAGGAAAAAGAACCAATACATTGTTTAGTAGCTGATGCATCATTGGCTACGTGAAAACAATAGTGGGGCATGACCTCAGTCATGAAAAGAAGCGAAAAAAAGGGTCTAGGTAAAACTGCAAACTAAAACATTGAATAAATAAAAGCTGTAGTCTTTGCCCCATTAGTCAATAATTTCTGCAAGTTTTGACATTTCAAAAGGTTTATCATCATCCTCAAAATAGAAAAGTACTCTCGAGAAAGCTGGCATCCTTCTTCTTTTAGCATGACAAACTAACAATGTTTCTCAGGTGTTATTTCTGCATCAAAATAACCACAATACCTCTTGCTCTGCCCCTTCCACGACTGCCACGCCCCCTGCCGCTTGCTCGTGGGGAGCCCTCTGAAATCATTGAAATAATCAAGCACATGGATGAGATGTGCATAAAAGTGCTTCACATTAATAAGTCATACAAAGCTGGAAGAACATGTTACCTCCGTTATCATATGTCATCAACTGTTTCACCTGGTCAGCCGCTAAGGGTGGTTGGTAGCTGTAGCAATGAATATGTAAGCCAAACAAACAAATAAAGGTATGGAGATGTACAATGAGACTAAAAAAACAGATTCACAACACACACACACACATATGAGAAAGTAAGCCCCTAGTTGGAACTCATAGTGGGAGGACCAAATCTAACTCCAAACAAAATAGTAGGAATCGAATCTTGGATACTATTTTTTTAACATAAAAATATGATTTTATGAGGGTTAAAATTTTGGTACATTGTAGGTTGTTGTTTTTTCAACCTTTGCAAAATCTCACACATTAGAATAACATGATTCAAGCATCGATTTCTACTAACTTAAATATGCATATCACATCTGGAGGGACAGATATGTAAAAACCATTAAAAATATTACAATTTTTCACTAGGGGGTCCCTTGTCCATTAGCCATATATATGTGGAAGGTGGTAGCTGCTAACCACTTTTCTAGCTAACAGCCGAGATAACCATGTTTTTGAAGGGTTTTTTCATGTTTTCCTTGAATCTGACCATACATATGCATTCTACATGCTTGATTTTATAGGAATCAACTCTAGGATCATCCGATTCTAAGATACAGGTAGGTTTTTATAAGGTTTAAAAAACGACGGTCTAAGATTTTCTTAAATATTGAAAGCTTAAAAGATCATGTTTTTCATCAAAAAAATGATCCAAGTGTCATTTCCTAGTAAATCGACCATGTTGAACACATCTGTACGGTTAGACTTAAGTAATGCATGGGGAAAACCCTTCAAAAGCCTAGTTAGCATGGCAGTTAGCTAGAAAAGTGGTTAGCATCTGCTGCCCTCTTTCTCACTCTCTCAAACTGTAACATCTAAAATTTTCTTATATAGATATATATATATAGAGAGAGAGAGAGTAAAACCCTCAAGATAGGATTGTTAAAATATGTATCTCTATCTTGTAATCCGATACATATTTTATACATATAAAAGATACTACATATACATATATTATATATATATATATATGTATATGTATTATCTTTTATATATATAAAATATGTATTTCCTCATTATTAACCATAGGGGTAGTTTAGGTATTTCCTGTATTTTTGTGCATATTCACATTACGAATATGCATGTAATTTTTACTATTTTATTTTTTCCTTTTTTTTTCTTTTTGACTTTTTGACCTACCTTGGGGGCCCAACCATATAGACGTTGGGCCCTTCCAACGGTCACAATTGTGACCGTTGGAGGGGCTCCAACGTCTATATGTTGGCCCCTCCAAGGCCTCTTGATGTATATAAATAGGGGCTCTCCCCTTTGTAAATGCTATGGCTTTGAGTCAAAGCCCAAGCTCCTAATAAAGTTCGAATATATATTTTTATGCCTTTGGTGCATTTGTGAGAGAGTGTGATTTTGTGCTTTTTGAAAAAGGTGTTTTAGGTGTACGGATCTCGGGTCTGGATATCAAGGCCCGAGACTCAACCCACATCCACCTATTGTATGTATGTTATTTTTGTTTCTTTTCTTTCGGGTCTGGATATTATAATAGATCTAGACCCATGTTGTACATTCAAATATAAATATGAAGTTTAGGTCATGATTTCTTTAACACAGAAATCGTGATAGCCGCAGACCCCTCTTGCACTCTCTTCTTTGTTTCTCTCTCTCTCCTTTCTCAATACAGGTACCGGTGGAAATTCTAACATGGTATCAGAGTCGAGATCCATATAAGGGCCGAAAAGGTTTCCGATAGGTGCAACGATCAGAGATTTGAGGTTTTCCGTTCTTTCCCTTTCTACTCTTCTTCATTTCCTTTCTTCTTCTCTCATTCTTCCCCTCTTTTCTGAATTTTTCTGTGTACCCACATCTCACGGCTTGATATTCTCTTGAATCTGAAATTCACGTGAATCCAGACCGTAAAAATGTGTGACTGTATTTCACGTGAATCGCTGAAATCGATTCACGTGAAACACCAAATCAATCATGATCCCTATTTCAGATTTGTCTTTTATTTGATATTGTCTGCTTGATCTCCTTTTGTTGATATTATTTGTTCGATCTTCCTTTTGCCCAATCTCCACGCATCTACTTTTGCATATTCAAATATTCCAGCTTTTCTCGTGATTTTTATTATTTTTGCTGTGTAATTTTCTTCCTGATTCTCATTTCCTCTACTTGTATGAAAATATATCTAACGTGAGAAGGTATTTTTTCATCACGTCAATCTTAGTTTTTTGGAGTGCATAAAAAAAAGGTCCAGTCTCTCTATTCTTTGAATCTGACTGCCTGCGATCTCCTGTTTATTATTTTAAAAGAAAAGAAAAAGAAAAGGGAGGGCTGAGCATTTCGTGAGCACTCACTCTTGCATTTCGTGAACACTCTTGTTGAATTTTATTGTCAATGGATCCTTATTCCTCTCAGTCAAATCTTTCTTCAAGTTTTCTCAACCAACTCGTTTCTGAAAAGTTGAATACCTCAAACTTCTTTATTTGGAAGAGACAAATTATTCCTTTTATAAGGAGCCAAGGTCTCTTAGGTCACCTGGATGGAACCACTCCAGTCCCACCAGAATTTGTCCCGAGAGAAGAGAAAGATGATAAAGGGGCGAGTTCGATCGTGTATGTCAAAAATGCAGAATTTCTCGGTTGGGAAAGGAAAGATCAATCAGTTGTTGCATACATCACTTCAACCCTGTCTCAAGAGGTCCTTGTTGTCATCCCTGACAATTGTAGAGCACTACAACTCTGGGAGCGACTGGTTCAGGCGTATTCGCAGGTTTCACAAACGAGGATTGAAATTCTACTAGAGGGGGGGTGAATAGTGAAATTTGTTGCAGATCGATAATATAAAAAATATGACAATAAGGCACAACATAATAAACACAGAATTTATACTGGTTCGGCCGAGTTACTGACCTACATCCAGTCCTCAAGTAAAACACTTGAGCCTTTCACTATAAAATCCGAGTTACCGGATAAATAGTACAACACCCTCTTCCTCAGAGGTCTACTTCTCTCAACAGAGAAGGGAAACACCCTCTTTCCCAGAGGTCTACTTCTCTCAACAGAGAAGGGAAACACCCTCTTTCTCAGAGGTCTACTTCTCTCAACAGATAAGGGATACAGTGAATAACAGAAAGTCACAATACTTCCTATAGAACCTTCAGAATGATATGAATGCACGAATGAAGATTCTCAGAATGCTCTTTTCTTTTCACACAGATGATTCTCTTTGTCAAAAAGTTTTTCTTGACTTTTTCTCTTTCTTTTTCTAGGCTCTCTTTTTCAAATATTGAATAGGAAATTTTTTCTTTATAAGCTCACATGTCTTTGTTCGAAATACTATTTTGTTAGTGTATATATAGCCTCAAAAAAATAGTCGTTGCCTTTTTTAAATGATTGTCCTTTTAAGATGTGAGATGTCAAGTCAATTAAAAAATAACTTTGTGTAAAAAGATATATGTACTATATTGCTTTTTTGAAAAGTCTTCTTTCCATAAGTATAACATTTGGGGTACACTATTCGTTGCTATATTTTAGATGAGATATAATTTGTAAAAGGTCTATTCTTATAATAAATGATTTGTAGTACATTGAACGTTAGAGTGTAAGTTATCATGTAGTTTTGTCTTTATTCAATTTAATGATTTGTAATACATTAGTATTTTTATTACAAATCGTCACTTCTTTACTTAAATATATGTAAGTACAATAAATGCTTTGTTGAGTACTTTATTTATAAATGGTCATTTCTCAAATGCTTTTTGAGGTGTCATTTAATGTTTACAGAAAGAATGATGACTTTAAGTAAGTCGACATTCTTGAGTGTGGATTTTATTATTAAATAAATAGTTATTTTTCAAATGCTTTTGAGGTGGCCTTTAATGCTTACAGAAAGAATGATGACTTTAAGTATAAGTCGACATTCTTGAGTGTGGATTTTAGTATTAAATAAATAAATGGTCATATCCTGAGTAAATGCTTTGAAGTACCATTTAATGCTTATTAAAAAATAATGTTCTCAAATATAAGTCGTCATTTCTTGAGTGAGTATTTTTGAAATACATTTAGTGCTTTGAATAATACATATATTAAAATTGTCATTTCTTTAATTAATTGCTTTAAAATACAATTATTGCTTGAGTATTTTAAATAATGTTTTCAAATACAAGTCGTCATTTCTTAAATAAATGTTTTGTTCAACAATAAATGTTTTGTTCAACAATAAATGTTTGTGTATAAAAATAATGTTCATTTTCTCAAATCATCATTTTTCAAATGAATGCTTGTGTATATCTTTTCACAATTTGTCTTTTCTTACATAAATGCTTATGTATTATGAACCAAAATTTCTTACGTAAATGTTTGTGTATTATGAACCAATGCATTTTGTCTTTTCTTACATAAATGCTTATGTATTATGAACCAATACATCTTTTCACAATTTGTCTTTTCTTACATAAATGTTTATGTATTATGAACCAAAATTTCTTACGTAAATGTATGTGTGTTATGAACCAATGCATTTTGTCTTTTCTTACATAAATGCTTTTGAAATCATGAGCTTTTATATCTTGTCAAATTGTCTTTTTCATAAATGCTTGTAGGAAATACAATTAATGCTTTTGAAATCATGAGCTATTATATCTTGTCAAAATGTCTTTTTCATAAATGTTTGTAGGAAGTACAATGATTTGTTTCAAAAAGGTGTTTTTGAAATGCTACAATATACATAACGTATCCTTTTATGAAAGCTTTAATTTTTGTAAATAAATGGCTTGTATGATTTCAAAGCATATAGTCTAATATGAAATATGCATGCTTCTGAAGGTTCAGTTACATATAACTCTAAAGAAGAAGAAAATCTTCATCTTGAAGTAGCCGATCTTCTTGGATAATCTTTATGGATGTATGGCCCATCAAGCTTTTTCTTTTTCTTCAGAGTAGTATGATTGCATCAACTAGTTGCACTTGATCAAGTTGTCTTCACTCTTAAGTGAAATAACCTTGCATCAAATACTCGTTAAATACATAGCACATCATATCCAGCCATAATATAACATGTTTAGTTTCATATATGAAAGCATATCATATTTATCATATCTCATGAAAGCATATCATGCATTTATCATGTATCATATATATGCATCATGAAAGCATATCATATTTATCATGTATCATCAAAAATAGTTTCTCAACAAGGATGGTTTTTCTCAAAAGAGAATTTCAGTTGCTAAGAAAAGATTTCATGACCATCATGGATTATTTGAACAAGATAAAGATTATCACAGATCAGATTGCAGTTATAGGATGTGCGGTAAGTGACAGTGACATGGTGCAACAAACTCTTATTGTGCCTCTGTGTCCTTCCTACCTTTGATGAGTTACGAGCTAAATTGATTCAGTATGAAATGACTCTAAAGGGTTTCTCTGAAGAAACTCACATTCACACAAATTCCCAAGAAGTTTTTGCCACAGGAGTGACTTATGGTAGAAGACGAGAACGAGGAGGGCAAGGGCGAAGTGGACACGGAGGACATGGTCTTCTTCCCACTCCCAATATGTTAGCTCATGCGCAAGGACAAAGATCCATCCTCACTTGCTTCCTTTGTAACAAAATGAGGCATATCAAGGCGAATTGTTGGCATAATCCAGAAAATAAAGGAAAGGGGCCATAGACAGAAACCAAAAGAAAGTTCAGAAATATCAGAGACAGTGAAGAGATTAAAGATCTGATGATATCCGCCTTGTCAGAGTTGAAATTGAAGCAGAGTGATGAAGGCACTTGGTTTGTCGACTCAGGGGCAGCGACTCATGTGACAGGCGATGCAGGTAAACTTTCTAACCCTATTCCTTATTTTGGAAAAAGTAAGATTGTCACTAGAGATGGATCCCACCATCCTGTTTCTCATGTTGGAAAAACTATCATTCCCATGTCATATTCCACTCTTAAACTTTTTATGTTCTTCACGCTCCCGACATAAAAAAAATAGTCTCTGTTTCCAAATTTATTGATGATAATAATGCTTTAGTTGAATTCACTCCCTTCTCTGTGCAGGTCAAGGACCTACGCACGAGGGAAACATTTGCTGAAGGAAAGAGACGAGGCAATATGTATGTCTTTGAAGAAGCTCCATGTCATTATGTCTGCCCTGTTCATCTGGATTCAAAGTCTTCATTAGAGTCGTGTTCATCCTCTTCTGCCAATGTTTTTAGTATTTCTGAATGTAATAAGCCTTTATTATGGCATAGTCGATTAGGACATTGTGGGAGTCATTTTATTGAGAAATTTGTCTCTAATAATCTCATTCCAAAAGAAAGTCTCAATGGGGATGAGAGAAATCAGAAGTGTCCCAGTTGTCTTTCATGCAAAAGTCATGTATTGCCTTTCCATTCCATTAATAAGAGAGCTTCAAAATGTTTTGAGATAATTTGTTCCGATGTATGGGGACCTGCCCCAATTGTTTCTAGATCCGGAAGCAGATACTACTTGATCTTTGTTGATAACTATTCTTGATACACTTGGATATATTTCATAAAGAACAAGTCAGAAGTCTTTTCTTTATTTCAAAATTTTCTTTCCTTGGTTAAAAATCAATTTTCTGAGTCCATCCAATTTTTCCAATGTGATGGAGGTGGGGAGTTCTCATCTCGTGATTTTATTTCTTTTCTTCAAAATAACGGAATAGGAAGAAGGGTGTCCTCTCCACACACCCCACAACAAAATGGCATTGCTGAGCGAAAACATAGGGACATCGTTGAAAGTGCCATGAGTATGCTTCATGACAGTAACCTTCCCATCCACCTATGGACCAGTGTTGTGAAAAGCGTTGAGGCGTAGCAAGGCGCTCCACCAAAATCTGAGGCGAGGCGTAAGCCTCGAGGCGCAAAGCGTAAGCCTAAAAAAAATTAACTTAAAAAAACTATAAAAATTATCAAAGCTTTGGTGGGGAATATAAAAACTTGTCAACATAATACCATATACCACTATTTTTTGATATTTATGAGTTTTTTAATAACTGGCAAAAAACGCCTTATTAACTGTGTTCTTTCAACGTTAGCATAAAACCCTGGGTCCCCCTTGCCCACCTGGGTGTGCACCCAGCTTCAGCTTTGCAGGGGGCATCCTTTGCCTCAAGGTCAAAATTGGGTGTACTGCTCGGTGGGCAAGGGGGACCTTAAGGGTTTTACCAAGTGGAGAGCTGCAAATATGCAGTCGGTGATTTGGAAAGGGGGGAGGGGGGTGTGGTTTCCTGTGGCCTAGCCAAAAAGAAAAATGCCTTTGGTGCATATTAACAAGGAGAATGCTAGCAAACATCTCGGATCTTGTTGGTTGTTGATTTAAAATGAATGTTTGCTCTTAAAACCAGCCATCTTCTTTTGGCAATTTGGTCACGATATTGAAGCCTTCAAGCCTCTTTATGTGGTTTCTGCTTACCACTGTATATGTTTTCTTCGCAGGCTAGATTTTAGGCCAAGAAACACCAATGGGGACAAAGTCTACTTACCACTGTATATGTCTGTGACAAAGTCTGCTTTATTGTCCAGAAGCGTCCATTTAAACCCAGGTTTTCCTCGGGTGTGAAGCAGCAGTTCCACAGGCCTTTTAACAAGTTTTAAATTCTGCCTACTGTTGTAGGCTGAGTATTGTCACCTGAGCCGCGTGTGCTATCATTGTTAACAAAAAAAAAAGAAAAGAAGAACATCTCTAAGATGATTGAGGACATGTATTGCATTAAAACTTTTTCGTGTCTGCTGGAGAGATTGAAGAGAGGGGTCGGGGTTACCTGGTGTTTGGCAAGGGTTGCCGGTGTCGCGGCTACTTCCGGCGAGAAGGAGGAGGCCGAGAAGGGAGAGTGTGAGAGACGAGAGAGAGAGAGGGAGAGAGGGGATGCGAGAGAGAGTGAGAGAGGGGATGCAAGAGAGAAATTAGGGCTCCTGACCCTTATTAGGGTCGAGGTGACATGTTAATGTTGGTCAAATGAGGGCTTTGATCCTCATTTGACCAACAAAATAAGGCGTGCGCACCTCACGGTGAGGCACGCCTCGCCTCAAGGCGCATGAGGCGTACGCCTGCATGCTTTTACGCTTTATAATTGTGCCTCAAGGCACAAAGGCCCTCGCCTTGAGGCAAGGCGCGCTTTTTGCTCCTTGAGGCGCATTTTTAACAACACTGCTATGGACAGAAGCTTTTCATTCTGCCGTACATGTGATAAATACACTGCCTATAGTTGTTCTGAAAAATAAGTCCTCTTATTACTGTTTTTTTTTGAACTCACCCTAGTTACCACGATCTGCATGTCTTCGGATGTGTTTGTTATGTGCATATTGATCAGTCCCTGAGAAACAAGTTTTAGGACAAGGCTCAGAAGTGTAGGTTTGTGGGATACGCAGATGACTACAAAGGATATAGGTGTTATGATCCAACCAACAAGCGCATCAGAATCTCAAGAAATGTTGTCTTTGATGAAAAAATTTGATCATGCTACCGACACAGTGGATATGTCCCCTAACACAACTGAAGTTTATTATCCTTTGCTGAGTTCAAAACTTTTTGCTAGTTCCAATGAAGCATGTTCTCCGGATTGTGTGCATCGAGAAGAAGATATGTTTGAGAACACTAGGACATCAACCGCAGAATGAGGAGGAAGCACCATCATTCGTACCGGGCAGATACAAAGGCATTTCCTATTCTAGACAAAGACCGAAAGCATCAAATCATCCAGATCATGCCTCAGTCACCGATCCTACTCCCTCTCATACTCTTGAGGTCAGAAAATCAAATCGCATACGACATCCTATTGACAGGTGGGTCAGCTATAACAACTTCTCCTTGGATTTTCAGCTCTTTTTAACTGCACTCAATAAGGAAGATGAGCCCATTATGTACTATCAGGTAGCCACTTCTACCAAATGGGTAGAAGCCATGAATGATTAAATGCAGGCAGTGCATGAATGTGGAACCTAAGAAGTTGTTCCCAGACCACCTGACAAAAATGTTGTCGGATGCAAATGGGTCTACAAAATAAAGTATAAGCCAGATGGAACCATTGAACGATACAAGGCAAGACTTGTGGCAAAAGGGTTCACTTAAGAAGCAGGGCAAGACTATGATGAGACCTTCAGTCCGATTGTGAGAATGGGAACAATTCGAATTATTCTCTCCCTGGTTGTTGAACATGGATGGAAGTTGAGTCAACTTGATGTGAAAAATGCATTATTGCATGGGGATTTGAATGAGGAAGTCTATATGAAACAACCCCCTGGATATCAAAAAACAAAATTGCAAAACCCATGTATGCAGGCTAAAGAGAGCTATTTATGGTCTAAAGCAAGCATCTCGCTCTTGGTTTGATAGCTTCTCGCTTGAGATTCAAAAACATGGATTTTCTCGTTCCGTATTGGACCACTCACTATTTATTTTAAGAAGTCAGGATGTGACCACTCTACTATTAATTTATGTTGATGATATTGTCATCACAGAAAACTCTAAAGCTCACATCAAAGAAGTGAAAAACTTACTAGGTCAGATGTTCAAAATAAAAGATCTTGGTGTCCTGCGTTATTTCCTTGGTGTAGAAGTTGATAACCAGTCTCATGGCTTGACGCTCACTCAACACAAGTATACTGTGAATGTTCTCAGCAAGGCAGGCATGAAAGACTGCAAACCTCTAGGAACTCCAAGTGTGCTTCACCAAAAACTTAGTGCTCGTGATGGAGATCTGTGTGACGACCCCACCAGGTATCGCAGTCTAATGGGAATGTTGCAGTATCTCACATTCACTCGACCTGATATTGTTTATTCAGTCAATCAAGTGTCTCAGTTTATGCATGCATCACGTACTGAACATATGGAAGCGGTTAAGAGGATACTTAGATATCTGAAAGAGACCGTTGGGGACGGATTGATATATTCACCGCAGTCGTTGGGCAAGAATGAGCGCGAACTTACTGTATATTGTGATGCAGACTGGGCAGGGAATCCCGATGAACGAAGATCTACATCGGGATATTGTGTCTTTATTAAAAGGAATTTAGTCTCTTGGAGCAGTAGAAAACAAAAGGTTGTTAGATCAAGCACTGAGGCAAAGTATAGATCTATGGCTGCAGCTACTACCGAAGCCACGTGGGTCAGGCATCTCCTAACTGAAGTAGGAGAAACGATTGCTCACTCTATCTTGTTGTGTGATAATCAAAGTGCTCTCAACATGTCATTCAATCTAGTTCACCACAGTCGTGCTAAGCATATTGAGATTGACCAACATTTTGTTAGACAAAAAGTTGAAGAAAAAGAGATTGAGCCTGAGTTAATCAACACTAAAAGATAAGTTGCAGACATATTCACAAAGGGCCTGACAAAATATCGTTTTTAGATGCTTAAAGACAAGTTGTTCATGGTTCAAAACCATGATCAACTTGAGGGGGGTGAAAAAGGTGTTTTAGGTGTACGGATCTTGGGTCTGGATATCAAGGCCCGAGACTTGAGCCACATCCACCTATTGTATGTATGTTATTTTTGTTTCTTTTCTTTCGGGTCTGGATATTATAATAGATCCAGACCCATGTTGTACATTCAAATATAAATATGAAGTTTAGGTCACGATTTCTTTAACACAGAAACCGTGACAGTCGCAGACCCCTCTTGCATTCTCTTCTTCGTTTCTCTCTCTCTCCTTTCTCAATACAGGTACCGGTGAAAATTCTAACACTTTTATGCACAAGTGTTGTAAGTGTTCTTATTGTGCATGTGTGCTATTCTTTATCAAGAATACTGAAGTCTTGATCATAGTATCTTGTTGAAGATATTTTTACATGGTATCAGAGCCTCATTTGAAGAAGAAGGATCATGTGTTTCTTCATTTTTTAGTGCCTCGAAAAATGTGCCTTCAAGCTATTAATTTTTGGAGTGAATCATACTCTTCGGGCAATATTTTAGAAGCCTCCTTTGTCAAGAAAGACTTGAAAAACCCTTGAGGTATGTATTGTTTTTCATCATCTCTCCTCTCTAATGGGTGAAAAAGACTTTCATTTTTCTCTTGGGTTCAAACTCAATGGGTCCAACTATCATCTTTGGGCCGGAAACATGATAGCTCACATCAAAGGAAAAGGGCTTTGGGCTATGTCCAAGGCTCGATTCCCGAATCGGAACCCAAGATAACCTTGCTAGAAAAATGAGAGATAAAAATTCTTGAAGGTGATGAAAGAACCAAGGCGCTTGAAGAATATACGAAAAAGCATGAAAATGGGAAATGAGGAATTTTAAAATCCTCTCTTGGACTTTTTCATCCGTAGAAACGAGAATCAATGCAAATATCATCAAGTTCAAAAAGGCTTCTCAAGCATGGGAATATCTTGAGAAGATGTACACCTCTAGGGACTTGTCCCATAAGTACTATCTCTAAAAAAAGGGCGCTAACGCTTCAACAAGGGGAGATGAATATAAGAGAGTACTTTGTCGAGCTCTCTTCTATTTGGGACGTGCTTGCTATGCTCGAACCTAAGTAGAGTGGAGAAGCCATAGAGCTTTGCCGTAAACAATTGGAAGAAGATAGATTTTTCAACTTTTTGAATGGGCTTAGGCCCGAATTTGAACAAATTTGATCTTCCCTTTTATCCGCCTTCACTTGCCCCTCTCTTGAAGATATAATTACTAAACTCAGTGGGAAAGAGACTCGGATGGGTATAAGCAAGAACAACCCAAGTGTTTTAGCTACACCTTCAAACAATGAAGAAAATGAAGGTGTTAATGACGTCTCAAGACCGGGGGCAATTTAAAGACCTACAAGCCCCCTCACTTCAAGAATCAAAACTCAAGTGGTCAAGGAGTAAAGAGGGACTATAGCAAGCTTACATGTCACTTTTGTAAAGAGTCAGGGCACATTAAACCTATTTGCCCAAAATGAAAGAAATTTCTTGCAACGACTATGACATCTCAACCGGAGGAACGACCATCATCGTTAAATGGGTCTCTTTCTCTTCACCAAATCGTAGAAGCTTTACAACCTCTTCTCAAGGGGGGCATTTTCGGAGCCGCTATGTCTTCTTCCTCACCTCCCGGTAAGACATCTTGGCTTCTAGATTTCGGTGCATCTTTTCACATGACTCCAAGTGCTTGTTCTCTTTTCGAGTTTTCTAAAAATTCTCTTCCATCGTTTGTCTCAACGGCGGATGAAACACCTCTTGAAATTAAAGGAATAGGCAATTTTGAAAACCAAGATTTCTTTATTCCAAAAATTCGTTTTATACCAAAACTAAATTTAAATTTACTTTCGGTCTCTCAACTCTCGGACCATGGTTGCGATGTAAAATTCTCTTCTAACAAATGTTGGATACAGGATCGCCGGTCTGGGAGGTTGATTGGGAAAGGCTCTAGGAGAGTAGACCCCTACTATGTTGATTTTCTTTAAGTTCCCAAGAATCAATTTTGTAATGTTCTCAAAACAAAGATATTCATGTATGGCATAAGAGACCGAAACATCCCAACATTGTTAAAATCTCTTATTTGTCTTTTATTAAGCATCTTTGTAAAGAGATTTTTTTATGTAATGAATGTATTCTTGGGAAAATGAAAAGTATACCATTTTCACAAAGATCCATGTTTACGACAAAACCCTTTGAAATTGTTCATTCCGATTTATGGGGTCCGGCTCCTGTGATATCTAGAGGATTCTCGTACTATGTAATTTTTGTGGACGATTACAATAGATTTTGTTGGATATATTTTCTTAAACATAAACATGAAGTGTTTTCAACATTTAAAACTTTTCATATCATGGTTTTAAATCAATTCAATAGAAGTTTAAAAATTCTTAGATCCGACTCTGGTGGCGAATACCTTTCAAACGAATTCAAAAGTTATCTTGAAAGTTATGGTATCCTCCATCAAAAATCCTACCCTAAAACCCCACAACAAAATGGGTTAGTTGAACGAAAGCATAGGCATATCATTGAAACAACTAGAACCTTGCTCATTTCGCACAATGTTCCAAAGAAACTCTGGGTTGAGGCAGCTCTTGCATCGGTCTATCTCATAAATAGACTTCCATTAAAAAATTTGAACAAGATTTCCCCATTTGAAAATTTGTATGAAAAAGAACCTGATTATAGTAGGTTAAGGGTTTTTTGATGTAAATGTTTTGTTCTTATTGATAAAAACGATAAACTTTCCCCAAAGGCCATTCCTTGCGCCTTTCTTGGTTATTCTGAAACCCAAAAGGGTTTTCGATGTTATGATATTAAAAATGACAAATTATATGTTTCCAGAAATGTAAGTTTTTTGAAAAATCTTAGTGGTTTTGAAAACCTTGAATCTAATGACGAAAACGTAGTTTATTCTTTTCTATTTGATATGTTAACTGAAAGTGATGATACTAGTGATGATGAGTCAAATCAGAATGACTCAAGTGATAATGAAACCAGGGAAACCAGTCGTGTGTCCTCTTCATTTCCTCAACATGATGATGGGGAACCTCCTAGGGATCCCATCATCTATACTCATCGAGATAGAAACACCTTCAGAAGTGCCCTTGAAAGATATGATGATGCTAGTAGAACTGCTCCTCAAGGTGAGGAGAACCTTCGTAGGACCGAAAGACATAGAAAAACTCTTAGGTTCATCTCATATGAATCCTTCTCACCTAAGCGTCATTCATTCTTACATAGAACCTAGAAACTTCGAGGAAGCACGAAAATGTCCTGAATGGATAGCCGCCATGGATAATGAACTCGGAGTTCTGAGAAGAGTCAAGACATGGGAATTTCAAGACCTTCCTAGAGGTAAGAAAACAATAGAGTGTAGGTGAGTATTTAAGGTTAAGACTAAGAGTGATGGATCTCTTGAGAGATATAAAGTCTGATTGGTTGCAAAGGGATATAGTCAAGAATATGAGATTGACTATGAGGAAACCTTTGCTCAAGTAGCTCGAATGGTCATTGTCTGATGTCTTATAACTATTGTCTCGATCAACAAGTGAAACATCTATCAAATGGATGTTAAAAATGATTTTCTAAATGGAGATCTAAATGAAGAAGTTTATATGGATGCTCCACCCAAAATGGAAACTCCCAAAGGGAAAGTGCTTCGCCTTAAAAAAGCATTTTATGGTTTAAAATAAGCCCCCAAGGCTTGGTATGATAGGTTTAATTCTTTAATGATAGAAAATGGTTTTTCTTCATGTTTTACTGACACTGCTTTGTTTGTTCGAAAATCCAATGCAAAGATTGTAATCTTACTGTTATATGTGGATGATATGCTCATCACTGGTAGCGATTCTAACGGGGTTAAGAGTATAAAATCAATTTTGAAAGATAAATTTGAAATGTCTAATTTGGGTTTTCTAACTTATTTTTTTGGTATTGAAGTAGCATACTCTCATAGAGGGTACATCTTATCTCAAACTAAGCTTGCTTCTGAGATCATTGACAGGTCAGGTATTACAGATGAAAAGGTTTGTGAAACTCCTGCTATAGTAGGAGCTAAAATGAAGATTGATGATGGTGTTCATCTTCCTGATCCTACTCCCTACAAATAACTTGTAGAATCATTGATGTATCTGAGTATTACCAGACCAGATATCTCTCATGCAGTCCATACGGCAAGCCAGTTTCAGCATGGACCAACATCAGTCCACATGAGTGTCATCTTGCGAGTTGTAAGATACATAAAGGGTACTCTAAATAAGGGAGTGTTTCTATCATCTTCTTCTGATTTAAAATTAATTGCTTATATTGATTCTGATTGGGGAGATGACCCAAATAACCATCACTCCACCACTGGTTTTTGTGTATTCTTAAGAGACTCATTGATTTCGTAGAGATGTAAGAAGCAACAAAAAGTTTCTTTATCCTCCACTGAAGCTGAATATCGTGTCATGGCAACTACTACCATGGAGATTACGTGGATTCGTCAACTTTTGGAAGATATGGGAATTGTTATAGAAGGGTCCACCAAGTTATGCTGTGATAACAAAAGCGTCATCTACATTGCCAAAAACCATACTTTTCACGAGCGAACCAAACACATTGAGATGGATTGTCACTATGTTCGAGAAACTTATCTAAAAGGAATCATAGATCTTCCATATGTAACTTCAGAATATCAGTTGGCAGATTTCTTCACCAAAGCGTTGTGTGCTCCACGCTTCAACTTTCTTCTTGGCAAACTTTCGATCATCTTGCCCTAAGTTTGAGGGGGGTGTTAAAATATGTATCTCTATCTTGTAATCCGATACATATTTTATACATATAATAGATACTACATATACATATATTATATATATATATATATATGTGTATTATCTTTTTTATATATAAAATATTTATTTCCTCATTATTAGCCATAGGGGTAGTTTAGGTATTTCTTGTATTTTTGTGCATATTCACATTACGAATATGCATGTAAGTTTTACTATTTTATTCTTTTTATTTTTTCCTTTTTTTCTTTTTGACTTTTTGACCTACCTTGGAGGCCCAACCATATAGACGTTGGGCCCTTCCAACGGTCACAATTATGACCGTTGGAGGGGCTCCAACGTCTATATGTTGGCCCCTCCAAGGCCTCTTGATGTATATAAATAGGGGCTCTCCCCTTTGTAAATGCTATGGCTTTGAGTCACAGCCCAAGCTCCTTATAAAGTTCGAATATTTATTTTTATGCCTTAGGTGCATTTATGAGAGTTTGTGATTTTGTGCTTTTATGCACAAGTGTTGTAAGTGTTCTTATTGTACATGTGTGCTATTCTTTATCAAGAATATTGAAGTCTTGATCATAGTATCTTGTTGAAGATACTTTTACAAGGATATCATACAATAGCTTAAATAAAAGTACAGACATTTAAAACATGCAACCTACAATATTACTCAGCTTAAACGCTACACAACCTTCTCAAATTTCAATAATATGTTATGTTCTTGAACTACTTGTGTCATTTCTTAATACAACAACATTACAGGCTAATGGACTCTCAAACCCAGTATTGTACCGTATCGTACGATACGATACGGTATGATATGTATCGTTACTTTTGAGTGTTGTGATATGATACACACTCGTATCGTGATACAAGTTATCGTATGATACACCCCTATATCGTGTCGCATCGTATGATACATAGTTTATCATACGATACGGGTCCGGTGCACTTAAAAAGGACTCAAAACTTGATTTTTAAGTTTTTGGTTTTAAAAGCATCTTGAGGGCCGACTTCTACATTTCTCTAGAGGCTGTTAAAAGGGAATCCACGCACCCTAGGAGTCGTGAGATCGATTTGGGGGGCGATTGGTGCGCAAGGGAGAGGGATTTTGCGATTTTCTCAAGAGTGCATTTTCACCATTTTTTCACTCAAGAAAGTGGGTTAAGGTAAAAAATCTATATTATTTGCTTGTTATTGAGTTTTTTTTAGGAAAGATGGCATCAAAAGATCCGACATGGCAATGGAGCACTCAAGTAATGAGTGAAAACCGATTAAAAATCAAGAGAAACTATTGCCAAATTTTTTTTAAGTGGTATCTCTCGATTGAATGTCATTGCGGTTGAAGGGACAGTTTTATAGGACGACTATTAGGCCCGCTTTACTATATGATACGGAATGTTGGGCTGCCAAGAGACATCATATTCAAAAAATGAGTGTAGCTGAGATGTGTATGCTTAGATGAATGTGTGGAAATGCAATAAAAGATAAGATTCGGAACAAGGAGCTACGTAAGAAGATAGGCGTTGCACCCATTGAAAATAAGATGAGAGAGAATCGTTTACGGTGGTTTGGACATATTCGGTGAAGGCCTAATGATGCTCCAGTTAGAAGGATGGAGAAATGGGAAAATATATTAGTTAAAAGAGGTTGGGGTAGGCCTAGGAAGACTTGGATGGAGATGATAGGAAAGGATATGAATGCTTTGAACCTCACCGAGGACATGGCATTGGATAGAAATGATTGGAGGAGAAGGATTCATGTGGAAGACCCAGAATGATTTTCTTTTTTGGTTCATATCGCCGACCCCAATTGTTTTAGGATGAAGGCGTAGTTGTTGGTGTTGTTGTTGTATCTCTCGGTTGAAGCATCATTTAGTGGTGACACATCATAATACGCAAGCATGCATGTCAAGGAAATTTTTGAATGTCGCAAAATGATAATGAAAACAATTACTTGATGATATGAGAGGAAAAAAACAAAAAAGAGAGATGAATGAAGCATAAATGAGCTATACAGAACCCTGAGAGGATGTGTATTACGAAAATGAACTCCCTGCTTCGAATCCTACAACCCATATCATAGGATAAAAAAGTAGAAAGTTTTGTAGCGAAGGAGAAGGTGAGGCTAGTGTAAGTAGTGGTATCGCCGCAGGCATAAAAAGAAAAGAAGGAAGAGAAAGAAGAGGAGGAGGGACTTCTTCGAGAGGAGGTAGAGCTAGAGGCTCTATTAAGAGCTTTTTTCCTCTTACGACTGACTCTTGGGCACAACCTGACATTCGCACTATTATGATTCCTCAACATTTAGTCAAGCAGAGAGATGTCATGTTGGGAGATGGTTCTATGATGTCTGCATTTCATTTAATGCAGCAAATTCCTTTCATTTTTAGGTCATGGCCGATGCTATAACCAGTATAGGGTTTAAATATAAAATGCCTTCATATCATGTTTTGAGAGTAATCAGTGTTGTGAAAAGCGTTGAGGCGTAGCAAGGCGCTCCACCAAAAACCGAGGCGTAAAGCGTAAGCCTCAATTTTTTTTTTGAAAACTTAAAAAATATTATAAAAAATATCTAAAAATATAAATAAATAAATGCTTTATTGATTAAATAACAATCAATAAGAAATAGAAAATCTCAAATAAGTACTAAAAAAATATGAGATTAACATTTAAAAGTAACTAAAAATTGATTACATAACTGAAAAATATATGAGATTAACCTACAAAAGTTAAAATATATGAGATTATTCTAAAAGATACGAGATTAACATATAAAAATAACTAAAAAAATGATTACATAACTGGAAAACATATGAAATTAACCAACAAAAGATAAAATATACTAAGAAACCGATTATATAACTGAAATAACTGGAAAATATATGAGATTAACCAACAAAAGTTAAAATATATGAGATTATTCTAAAAAATATGAGATTAACATATAAAAGTAACTAAAAAACTTATTACATAACTGGAAAATATATGAGATTAACAAAAAAAAGTTAAAATATACTAAAAAACTGATTACATAATTGAAATAACTGGAAAATATATGAGATTAACCTATAAAAGTTAAAATGTATGAGATTATTCTAAAAACTATGAGATTAACATATAAAAGTAACTAAAAACTGATTACATAACTAGAAAATATATGAGATTAACCAACAAAAGTTAAAATATACTAAGAAACTGATTACATAACTAAAATAACTGGAAAATATATGAGATTAACCTACAAAAATTAAAATATATGAGATTATTCTAAAAACATGAGTAACATATAAAAGTAACTAAAAAACTGATTACATAACTGGAAAATATATGAGATTAACCAACAAAAGTTAAAATATATTAAGAAACTAATCACATAACTGAAATAACTGAAAAATATATGAGATTAACCAACAAAAGTTAAAATATACTAAAAAACTGATTACATAACTGAAATAACTAGAAAATATATGAGATTAACCTACAAAACTCTTATTGATTATGTCTCAAAAGTATTGTTGTAAAAAAAAATATTTGTTTTTGCGCCTCAAGGCGCGTTTTTGATAACACTGAGAGTAATAGTTTTATATGATAATATAAAAGAAGTGAAGGCATATTATAGTGAGATAAGACAGTCATGAAAAGAAACTTGGTGTAACATCATGGCAGATAGGTGGATAGACAAAAAGTCAATGACCTTAATAAATTTTTTTGTCTATTGCTCCAAAGGAACTATGTTTTTGAAGTCAATTCATTTGTCTGATACGCCCAACACAGTAGATGTATTGCTCAGAGTTTTTTATCAGATTGTGCAAGAGGTTGTACCTCGAAATATTGTGCAATTTATTATTGATAATGCAGCAAATTATAGGGCAGCAGGTAAAGAATTGGCAGAAATTTCTAGGTCATTCTTTGGGACCCCGTGTGTTGCCCATTGCATAGACCTCATGGATAAGGTAAAATAAACAGTTGAATGTTGTCATGAAATTACTAAATTTATTTACAATCATACATGGGTTTTGAGCCAAATAAGAAAGTACACAGGTGGTGCTCAATTGATTCGTAGTACAATTACTAGATTCACTACGAATTTTTTTACAGTACAAAGTCTAGTAAAGAATAGAGTCGCACTAAAAAAATTGTTTTTATCAGATGAGTGGAATGCTTATCCCCATGCATAAAAAAGAAAGCCCAGAGAAATTGTAGATATTATATTCATAAGTGAATTTTGAGATTCATGCGTAAAGTTGTTAAAATACCTATACCTTTGGTGAAAGTGATTTAATTGGTTGAGAGTGAAGAAATACCAGTTATGGGTTATATCTATGAGGCTATAGTTAAGGAAAAAGAGGTCATTAGAGATAATTTGAAGGAGCATAAAAAATTGTACATACTTATATAGAAAATCATTGATCATAGGTGGACTAGGCAACTTCATCAACCTCTAAGCATATTATTTAAATCATGCATTTAGATGTTTCCTTGCGTTTAAAATGGATAGAGAAGTCAATAAGAGACTTTTGGATTGCATCGAAAGGTTGAACTCTGATTATAGCATTCAAAATCAAATTCATAAGGAAATGAAAACTTATGATAATGTATTGTATGATATGGGGAGACCTGCAGTAGTGTGAAACTGTGCCACGATGCATCCAGGTAATGTATTTTGTCTATTTCAATTTTAATTGCATATTGTTATTTAGTTATGATGTTTTGTATGATTATATATATATGTTATTGACTTATTAAATTCTTATTTTCTTGTTTTTTTTAGACATTGATAGGTCAGGTTTGGAAGTGACGTTTTAAATTTGAGAGCTTTTGACATTCGTATTCTTAGCCAAACATGTGCAAGTGTATGTGAGAAATTGGAGTGTCTTTGAGTAAATTCATACCAAAGGAAGAAATAGATTGGAGCATAAAGGGCTCATTGACCTCGTCTACGTTCGCTACAACCTACGACTGAGGTAGAGGTATATAAAATTATAATGTTTATTTATCATTTTCATGTGTTTATTTAAAGTTTTTTTATATAATTCAAAACTCAACTAATTTTAAGTTTTTTCATGTCATCTTTTTAAGCAAATCGAAATGTTATCATCAAGAAGGCACAAAGAGAAATTTGATTCCATTAGTTTGGAACATTTTAATGAATTGGATGCATGGGTTGAAGAAGAACCATGGAATTTTTTGAATGAAGAAGGCATTCAATGGATTAACGTGGAAAGAGCACAGGAGGTAGATGACGAAAACCCCACGTATCTCGGAGACGATGTAGATGTCGAAGGAAGAGGAGAAGAAGAAGATGATTATGATTATTGAGGTTTTATGTAATATGTTTTAAAAAAACTTGGTTATTTAACACTTAATTGTTCATAAACTTGGTTATTTTGTTTTTTTATGTAATATAAAAGTATGAGTCTTGTGGCACATTCTTAATTGCAAGATATTTAATATTTTGCATTGTTCTTGTAATATGCATGCAATATTATCTATGATTCTATATTAGTTGATGTTTGAATATTTGATGTCTTATGGGGCTCATAGAGACATAAATGCTTCATATGTAATTTTATGGTTGTATTTTGTGCAATTCATCATTGTTTCATGTTATATGATTTTTTTAGATTTTTTGCTATTTTTTTCTGATTTTTCTTGATTTTTTGAAAAAAAATTATTAAAAAATTATGATACATTTATGATATGGTGTTACTATGGGCCCGACCGATACGGGTAACGATACAATATTTACAACCTTGCTCGAACAATCAGAGTAATCTGGAGGTCATAATGGTTTTTAGCTTGCTGTGCTACAGGATAAAAGAATCCTCTTCTAAAGATTCTCCTGCCAATGAACATCTTTAAACATTGAAGCTAATTTGCTAGTATGTGAGGTTTGTTCAAAAGAATCTTTATGATTTCACAGGCAGTCTTTGACCTTATCTTTCAGGATTCATTTTTATTTTCACCCATGAAATTTTTGAAATACTGCCACCATTGAGATCTGGGAGAAGGATAAATCAAATGCTAAGAGATTGAGGAAGTAAAGTTTAGCCTGAGTCAAAATGGTCCAGTCACTTCAAAGCCCAATGTCTATTACACAACTGTTTTCAGCGCCACCCATGAGCACCAAGCACATTCTAAGAGAAAACTTAACAGAATAGCTAACAGGGAAAAATTAAGGTGTTGCCAACAGAACCATAAATAAATCACACCACTGAAGGGTACCATTTAGTGAAGAATACATGTCAAACTAGAAACTACTCCCAGCCACCAAGGCTATGCTGCATGGATATAGCTGCAGGATATGAGATACATCTTTATATGAAGGCCTTTTACTAAGAAAATCTAGTGGTATGCAGGACACAACCTTTTCAAAGAGGGTCATTAAGACCATAGGGTGATTTGATGGTTGTGAAACAATGAAGTATCTGTAAGACATACCGGAAACATGTCCATCATGTAATCAGCCCACAAATCTGTCAATCCCACCAAAAGAAGAGGAACCCCAGAAAACTCCTCTCATGGATGTGCACTACTGGATATCTTTCATCCCACAGTTATAAATGACAAAACGGCTTTTTCTTTTTCAGCCCATGAATTTCTTGGAAATTTCACATTATTTATTTAATTGAGATTTTAGCAGAAAAATCTTGCTAAATTAGACAAAATAATTAAGTTAAAAACGTAAGAAAATCAAGGTCAATAAAATAGGTAACTTAAATGGACTGTCAATGAATTGAACATATGGAGATAAAAATCATGATATGTTTGTTTTAAATGGAGAGCTATGACATTGTCAATTTATTGTTATTTTATAACTGTTTAAAAGTAATAATATATAATTTTCTCATAATAATTTGCAACCATGCTTCATCCTAATTGATATACTTGCACATTTGGTGCTTTTTACTTAGCCTATTTACAGCACATAATCGTTATTATTATGGCTATTATAATTATAATAACACAAACAGAAACAGAAATGATAGTCAAAATATTGGAGGAACAACTAAAAAATGTGAAACCTGCTCTCCCCCATAGATCTATTTGTGAAAATATCTTCAAGAATATCAAGTTTGAAAATGACTTGAATAACCCACAAGATTCTCTAAGAGAATAAGTGCACAAAGGCACAATGAAACACTCACAAAGGAGCACAAATGCACAAAGGCATAAAAAATAATCTTTTATTGAGAGAGAAAACACTACAAAGCATGACATTACAATGGGAAAAGCACCCCTTATTTATAAGCTACAAGGGACCCAAGGAGGGGCTCCCATATAGATGTTGGAGCCCCTCCAACGGTCATATTTATGACCGTTGGAAGGGTCCAACGTCTATAATGTGGACCCCTCCAAAATATAAAAAACAAAAAAGAAATAAAGAAAAGGAAAAGAAAAAGAGGCATATTCAAGTGAATATGTGTGTTACATGTGAAAAGATGATTTTTCCCCTAGAGGGTATTACAAAGAAAATAAAAGTAAATATATATATATATATATATGTGTGTGAGAGAGATACAATTTAACACCCCCTTCAAACTTACAGTGTAATGACCGAAAGTTTGCCAAGGAGAAAATTGAATCTAGGAGAGCAGAGCGCCTTCATAAAAAAGTGAGCCAATTGATATTCTGATGTTACATAAGGTAGATCTATAACTTTCTTCAGATATTCTTCTCTCGCATAGTGGCAGTCCATCTCAATATGCTTCATGCGCTCATGAAAAGTGTAATTTTTGGCAATATAAATTACAGTCTTGTTATCACAACACAACTTCATGGGCCCTTGAACATGAACCTCTATGTCTTCTAACAGCTTATGAATCCAAACAATCTCCATGGTTATAGTGGTCATAGCTCGGTATTCGGCTTCAGTAGATGACAGAGACACTTTTTGTTGTTTCTTGCATCTCCAAGAGATTAATGATTCACTTAAGAACACGCAAAAATCAGTAGTGGAGTGACGATTATTTGGATCACCTCTCTAATCAGAGTCAGTATAAGCAATTAAATTTAACTCAGAAGATGAAGATAAAAATACTCTCTTATTCAAAGATCCATTTATATATCTGATTATTCGAATAATTGCACTCATATGAACTGATGTATGAGCATGCTGGAATTGACTTGCAACATGAACGGCATGAGAAATATCAGGTCTAGTGATGCTAAGATGCATCAAAGACCTAACAATTTGCCTGAAAGGAGTGGGATCTTTTAGGAGAACCCCATCATCAATTTTTAACTTTGTTCCTACCACTTCAGGGGTTTCACAAACTTTATCATCTGTAATTCCTGGCATGTCAATAATCTCAAATGCAAGTTTAGTTTGAGATAAAAAAATAACCCTTGTGAGAGTAGGCAACTTAAATGCCTAAAAAGTACGTCAGAAAACCTAAGTTTGACATTTCAAATTTATCTTTTAGTATAGACTTTATACTCTTAATCCCTTTAGCATCGTCACCTGTAATTAGCATATCATCAACATATAATAATAAAATCACGATTCTTGCAATGGATTTCTTGACAAACAAGGCAGTGTCAATATAACATCAAGTAAATCCATTTTCTATCATTAAGATATTAAATCGATCATATCAAGCTTTGGGATCTTGTTTGAAACCATAAAGAGTTTTTCGTAGGCGAAGAACTTTACCTTTAGAAACATCCATACTTGGAGGAGCATCCATATAGACTTCTTCGTTTAAGTCACTATTTAAAAAATTATTTTTAACATCCATTTGATTTATGTTCCATTTTTTTATTGAAGCAATAGTAATAAGACACCTAACAGTAACCATACGCGCAATGGGAGCAAAAGTTTCATTGTAGTCTATTCTATATTCGTGACTATATCCTTTTATATCTTTTAAAGGACCCATTACTCTTGGTCTTGACCTTAAAAACCCACCTACATCCTATCGTTTTCTTTTCACTATGTAGATCTTGAAATTCTCAAGTTTTCGCCTTTCTAAGAACTCTAAGTTCATTATCCATGGCTTCCCTCCATTCGACAATTTTCTTGGCTTCTTCAAAAATTTTAGGTTTCACATATGAATGAATAGCACTAAGGCATACTCTATATTTAGGTGAAAAGGATTTATAGGATATTGAATCTAAAAGGAATTCTTCTAGCTCTTTCAGTTCTATAAGGATTTAGATTATTTATGGAGGTAGGCTCACTAGATTCACTGTATCTCTCAATTGCAGTTCTAAAAGTGTTTATATGATTATATCTTTGTGTATAGGTGATAGGATCACTAGATGTTATTACTTTGGTAGGTTGATCAAAATATGGATAAAGAGAGTTGTTATTCTCTTCTATATTTTCATAATCACTGCATACGAGTTCATCATCACTAAAAACATCATCATTTCTAGATAACAACTCAAACAAAAAAGAGTAATCCACATTATCTTTATGATTTTCACACTCTTCAAAACCACTAACATTTTTTCAAAAGATTACATTCCTAGAAACATATAATTTATCATTTTTAATATCATAGCATCTAAAACCTTTTTTAAGTTTCGGAATAACCAAAAAATGTACAAGAGATAGCTTTTGGTGAAAGTTTATCATTTTATCGGTAAGAACAAAACATTTGCATCCAAAGACTTTTAACCTACTGTAGTCGAGTTCTTTTTTATATAGAATTTCAAAAGGTGAGTTTTTATTTAAATTTTTTGAAGGAAGATGATTTATAAGATAAACGGATGCAAGAGCCGCTTTGGCCCAAAATCTTTTAGGAACGCTTTGAGAAATAAGCAAAGTTCTAGTGGTTTCAATAATATGTCTATGTTTTCTTTCGACTAGACCATTTTGTTGAAGGGTTTTGGAACAAGATTTTTGATGAACAATTTCATTATTTTCAAGATAAATTTTGAATTCGTTTGAAAGATAATCACCTCTAGAGTCTGTTATAAGAATCTTTAAGTTACAATTAAATTGATTTTTAATCAATATATGATATGTCTTAAATAATGCAAAAAACTCATATTTATGCTTGAGGAAATATATCCAACAATATCTAGAATAATCATCAACAAAAATAACAGAATATGCAACTCCTCCCTTAGACATGATAGGTGTCGATCCCAATACATCTGAATGCACAAGTTTAAATGGTTTGGTTGAAAACATAGATCTTTATTCAAAAGGCAAACTTCTCATTTTTTCAAGAATACAATCATTACAAGTGAAGTCACTTTTACAAAGATCTTTAACAAAATGTAAATAAAAAAGCTTGATGAAATTAGGATGCCTAAGTCTTTTATGCCAAACATTTATATCTTTACGTTGGGCAAGATTACAAAAAGAATGTTTTAGAATTTGTAGAAACTCCATGTAGTAGAGATCTCATTTTTTAAAGCCCTCCCCAATCAACTTCTCGAACTGGCGATCATGTACCTAATATTTATTTGATGAGAACTTAACATCACATCCATGGTTCGAGAGTTAAGAGACTGAAAGCAAATTTAATTTTGGTATAAATCTAACTTTGAGAATAAAAAAAATCTTATTTTTCAAAAATTTTAACTCCTTTGATTTCAAGAAAAGCGTCATTTACGGTTGAAACAAAAAAAGGTAAAATATTTCTTGTGTATTCGAAAAGAGCAAAAATATTGGGAGTCATATGAAATGAGGCACCCGAATCTAAAAGCCAAAGAATCTTACCAAGAGGAGAAGAGGATGAAATGGCGGCACTGAAAATGGATCCTTTAAGGAGAGGTTGAAGAGCCTCCATGACTTGACTTAATGATAATGCTCTAATATTGGAAGTAGATGGATTCTCCTCTTTGTGTGGTTGAAATGTGGTAGACATAGTCACTTTCTTCCACTTTGGACAAACCGGTTTAATGTGTCCTGATTCTTTACAAAAATGACAAATAATTTTTCCATACTCCCTTCCTTGATTTTATCTTCCATTTTGGTCACCTTCTTCTCTTACTCCTTGATTTTGATTTTGAAAGTTGTTGAAGTGATGAGGCTTATAAGGTTTTAAATTATTTCTGAGTCTAGAAACGGCATAGACCCCTTCACTATCATCCTTATTTGAAGGCATAGCTAGAAAACTTTGATTGGTTTTACTCATTCATATTTGAGTTTCTTCCCCACTTAACTAGGTAAGAACATCTTTAAGAGGTGGAGAAGTGAAAGAAGATAAAAGAGAAGATCTAATTTACTCGAATTTGGGTCTAAGCTCATTCAAAAAATTAAAAAATCGAAATTCTTTTAATTGTTTGCATCGTAACTCAATTGCTGCTCCACTCCACTTTGGTTCAAAAATAGCAAGCTCATCCCAAATAAATGATAATTCGGCAAAGTATTCTCTAATAGTCATTTTGTCTTGTAAGAGGGTCAAAGCCCTTTTTTGGAGATAATATTTGTGAGACAAATTTCTCAAGGTATACATCCTCTCAAGATATTCCCAAACTTGAAATGTCTTTTTAAATTTCAAAATATCAGCATTAATCCTAGTCTCAACCGTAGAAAAAAATCCATGAAAGAATTTTGTAGTTTTTCATTTCTCATTATTTATGTTTCTTGTTATATTCTTCAAAAGCCTTGTCTTTTTCCTCTCCCTCAAGGACTTTTATTTCACATTTTTCAACTATAGTAATTTTTTTCTCGGGTTTCAGAATCGTACCTTTGATGTAACCCCAAAGTCATTTTTCCTTGATATGAGCTTCCATATTATCGGCCCAAACATGATAGTTTGACCCGTTGAGTTTGAATCCGAGAGAAAAGTGTGAATCCTTTTCCTCCATTGAGGAGCCTTTATAAGAGACAAAAGAATCTTCACACTTTGAGCACTTACTACAACGGGTCTTCTTTTAGCTATTTCATGTAGAACGTCAAACGGGGAGAGGATTGCAAGAGATTTCCATGCCAAAATACAAAAATGAAGAGTGGGCACATTTTTCGAGGGAGTCACCTTGATGATGCAGCACACATGCTAGCTTCTCATAAACCAAGCTTTGATATCATGTGAAAATATCTTCAAGAATATCAAGTTCAAAAATGACTTGAATAACCCACAAGATTTACTAAGAGAATAAGTGCACAAAGGCACAATGAAACACTCACAAAGGAGCACAAATGCACAAAGGCATAAAAATATTTTTTTACTGAGAGAGAAAGCACTACAAAGCATGACATTACAATGGGGAAAGCACCCCTTATTTATAGGCTACAAGGGACCCAAGGAGAGGCTCCCATATAGACGTTGGAGCCCTTCCAATGGTCATATTTATGACCGTTGGAGGGGTCCAACGTCTATAATGTGGACCCCTCCAAGATATAAAAAACAAAAAAGAAATAAGGAAAAAGAAAAGAAAAAATAGGAAAAGAAAAAGACGTATATTCAAGTGAATGTGTGTGTTACATGTGAAAACACGATTTTACCCCTAGAGGGTATTACAACAACAACAACAAACAACAACAACTACGCCTTCATCCCAAAACAATTGGGGTCAGCGATATGAACCAAAAAAAGAAATTCATTTTGGGTCTTCCACATGAATCCTTTTCCTCCAATCATTTCTATCCAATGCCATGGCCTCGGTGAGGTTCAAAGCATTCATATCCTTTCCTATCATCTTCATCCAAGTCTTCCTAGGCCTACCCCGACCTTTTTTAACTAATATATTTTCCCATTTCTCCAACCTTCTAACTGGAGCATCATTAGGCCTTCGCTGAATATGTCCAAACCACCGTAAACGATTCTCTCGCATCTTATTTTCAATGGGTGCAACACCTACCTTCTTACGTATCTCCTCGTTCTGAATCTTATCTTTTATTGTATTTCCACACATCCATCTAAGCATCCGCATCTCAGTTACACTCATTTTTTGAATATGATGTCTCTTGGCAGCCCAACATTCCGTACCATATAGTAAAGCGGGCCTAATAGTCGTCCTATAAAACTTTCCCTTCAACCGCAATGACATTCTACGATCGCACAGCACTCCAATTGCACTCTTCCATTTCATCCACCCAACCTTTATCCTATGATTTACATCTCCATCAATTTCTCCATACTTTTGAATGATGGATCCCAAATATTTGAAATAATCATTCACCGGTATTTCTTGCTCACCAAGCTACACTACACTCCCATCACTACTTCGTTGCTTACTAAACCGACATTCCATATATTCAGTCTTACTCTTACTCAACTTAAAACCTCTAGCTTCCAATGTCTGTCTCCATAATTCTAACTTAGCATTAACCCCAGCTCTAGACTCATCAATCAAAACAATATCATCAGCAAACAACATACACCACTAACAGTACAAGCATATCAAAATCCAAGTCTAGAACAAACCAAAAAGTCATGTTCTTTAATCTTGTCACTATTAGAATACAGGCAGGAATCTACAAACCATGAGAGCTACATCCTGTCTGGCATGAAAGGCCATTTCTTTTCTTCTCTTTTCTCCAGATTAAAACAAAACCAAAACCAGCAAATACATTCTTAACTTACCCAGTGGATGATGTATCCAGCTCCTTCTTAGACAAAGTTATCGTGATCATTGATACATGCCGTGTAGTTTCAAGCCTGCATGTTGAAATAGAGACACCATTGTCACTGCACCCTTCATTATTGACAAATCAGAGAGCAAATGATCCAGATTATACAGTAATCTTACGGAAGCAATCCTTCTTCCAATGGTTCCCACACGTCGGTTATGTCATTCGACCCAATTGAGGTGTTTTGGTGAATGCCAGCTACCCTTCTCTGGATCAAGTAGAAATATACCCAAAGAAAAACAAAAAACCTCAGAATCCAAAAAGCAATGATACAAAGCTATAGTAAGACATTAACTATTGCAATGAAAGATATGCAGCGAATGAGAAAAACTAAATAGTTCACATGTGCATGCACATACCCACCTTTATTAATTCTGCAATCATCACAGTCTTGTTGATTGCTCTCCCCATGGCTTTAAGGACAATCTCATTGGACCCTTTCTCCTAAAAGACATGGCCAGATAAACAATTAGAATTAGATCCAACCAGAACACGTCTTTCACAATATTGATTAATCCCTTCAAAAAATCCATCCCAACTATGTTAATGAAGCGGACAATAATCAGTAGGATCCATACTAAAGGTTAACCAAATAAAGGCGAAAAAAGGGAAAAAGAATCTGAAAGAAGAAAAACAAATACTGAACTGACAAAATGAAATGAAAAATAAGAATTATAATTTTGAATATGAACTATAACTAGGATATAATGCATATGAAACCATCTACACATGATCAGATTAACCAATTGTTAAAAATTAAAGAAACAATTCCCCTTCTTTTCAGATTAGGAAATGAAGACGATATGCAATTCTTTCGAAGCAGCTTAATCAATCAAAAGAAAAAGATACACATAATATGATAAATGAACCACTAACGGGTACTGGATTACATATTTAGGCAGAGGTTGGAAGTAGCTGGCCATAACAAATTTCTGCTGGGACAACTGAACCATTAAAAGCTGGAGGTACTGGATTACATACTTAACTGTACATTCCCAACGATCATTACAGGAACATAGTTCCACTTTAACACCTGCAAAGGACCCCTCTGGGATGTCTTATGAGAATAACAGGATGTAATTATGATATATGAGTTATCTAAGAAACAAATTAATGCAAGATTTCCATCATTAAAGAAAGGCGCGATGTTAAATAGGGAGTCATGCAAAAAGACATACCAATATAGCATAAATTATGACGGAAGAGTCCTTGTTCGGTAGCTCATAAGCAGTTGATACCACAAGGAGGGAAACCAAGTATGAGACTGATGCCATAAATGTCCCCCTCAATTCCAGTATGGATTTGTCTTCATGATCTTGATCCAGACTTATGCAAGATGGATACATCGCAAGGAATTACACCCTCGTAGAAAGGTTCTCTTATTGATGTGGGATGATACGACCAACAGGTTTTAGAAATTATCTTTTTGAAAAACACAAATAAAAGTGTTTTAAAATATCAAAATATAAATAAAAAATAAATCTCAGTCTAAATATAGAAACAAATAACTAAAAATATCACGATAATATCGCCATATTATCATGAAAATATTATTGCGATATACCGAATCACTTTACCTATTTAATCCTTTTCTTTTTTATCACATGGCAATAATCTAATGACATTCTCAAAATATTAGCGATATCTGTGATATTGATTTATAAAAAAATACTTTCAAACTCTCAGCATGGGATCTCCAACAGTCTAATGAATATCTAAAATTTATAATTATGCCACATACAGAGAGATCTCACAGGAACTCAACAATGTTTAAGACGCTTATGCAATGCTCAACTCAAACCAACACCCATTATCGCTCGCATCCACACATTATCTAAAATAATGACGAGTTAAATCTTATAAACGATCGCACCAATAAACACAATCTATAGAAAAATGGGAAATTCCAATTTACACCAATCGACGTTACCCAACCCAATAAAGCATCACAAATCCAGGACCAGAATTTGAATACCAATGGATATTTTACATCAAGGCCTTCCACCAACCTGAATTTTCCATGGTTCAGAAGCGCGTTGCATAATGGAAAAAACGAACGGAAAAATTAACGATCAAGGAATACCTATCGGAAGAATCAATACTTGCGATTCTCTAAATAGGAAGAAGGAGAAAAAGGGGTACCTGAAACAGGGTGGTGGCATAAGTGATGTAGTTCCTCACCCGCCCTTGGGTGGTGATCCTTATCTCGTTCTCGTTTATGGGCTTGTCCTCCCTCGGCTTCTCGACCCTTTGGTACCGATCCATCTGCTCCCCCACAAGTCTCAAACTCAGAAACAACTAAACAGGCAAATCTAAGAACACCTCCAACAACAACAAGGATATCTCTCAATTTCTTCGATTCTCCAGAGCACTAAACCTGCAACAGAGAGAGAAGAAGAAGAAGAAGAGTTATAGTAGTAGTAGTCAAAATGGACGAAGGAGATCGTGTTAAACTTTCTGATAACGCTAGATCAACGGACGCTCTCTATCTCTCTCTCTCTCCCAAACGCGCGCGCTGGAAACCCTCCTTTTCTCCCTAGACCACTAGCGGTTATGTCATAACTAATAGCGAGGTCACCACCAGACTGTCCAGGTTGAACGGCTTGCCCGGCCTGATTAGCAGGGGTGTCAATGGGACAGGTTCGACCCGGGCTCAACCCGTAGGGTCTTGGTGATAAAAGAAAAAAAGAGGTCCAACTAGAAACCAGCACAGATCCAAAGGATCCGATTAGTGCATGGAGTCAGGTATGGTTTGTGAAATTTCAATCCAGACCCGAGTTTGACGTGGTTAAGACCTGTGATTTTTCAATATAAAAAAAAAAGATAAAAAAAAATACCGGGTATAAAGTGGGCCTGGTTCATGTAATCCTTATAGGACCCGAATATAATCTTTCTTATAGCGGACCCGATCAGACCTGGGTTCAGACCCAGTACCCACACCTCAAAATCAGATCTGGTTTGGATTACTTGGTTCCAAACCAGATCTGACCCATTGACACCCCTACTGATTAGAACTCAGTTATTTAATCAGGCTGAGCTCGGTTCAAGCTGAATTGGGCCTGGGCTGCATTTTGCACCTGTGCCTCATTATAACAGACCGGCACCCCACAGTCAATAGGGTACCCAGCCCAATTGGCTAACCCTAGCTTTCCCTGTTCGGCTGGATGATGGGCATTCCCTCTTAGCTCCTGAGTGAGTTCCAGTTTGACCATAATAGACTGCTTTGGTGGTAGGTTCGGACCCAGAAAACTGTGTTCATCACAGCAACTTGGCTCAGTGCCTTGTAGGGACAGAGGCAGGTTGGTGCTAGGGTGGGCTTGTGCTCACCCTGACCTGAAATACCCTAACAGTGAGGTTTAGGCCTGTGTGACCAGGGCCCACCCTAGTCCAAAAGTGTGCCCACCGAAACTGTGCTATAGAGAGCGGCACTTGAAAGTGACAGATTGAGAAAAGAAATTTATTATGAGGAAAGAAAAACAACTGATCATTTTTTTCTCATATCTACAACAAAATGGTACCTATTAGGAAAAAACTAGCCAAATATTTCCTAATTATATTTTCCAATGGAGAGGGAATTGGAAAAGATTTCCCAACTCCTTTTGCTGGCTTCGACAGCAACAAGTGTCCAAGCTTAGAATGGCTGACTGTAAAAAAAATAAATAAAAGGTTTCTTTTTAGAAATGCAGAGAATCACAATTTTGAGAAAAGTAAAAAACCTAACTAAAACTCAAAAATGATAAAAACCAGCAAAGACCACAAGTTTAAAAGAAAAGATATCACCACTTCAAATGTCCCAAACCGTTGAACTTTTGCTAGGACTTTATTTGTTAATTATTACTATTTACCTAACTAGTTGCACTAATTAGGAATTAGTTGCTTGAGAACTTGCTATTCTCTGTTAACTCATAATTTCAGTCAAACATTTATGCATTTTAAGATTGGGTCAGGCCGGGCCGGGTCATGGGCTTCTCTTCAAACCCGAGCCCCTTAAGAACCAAGCCAAAACCCGATCCGTTAGTAAAAATGCCGGGTCGGCCCAATCAACGGCCTGGTCAGCCCTGTCCATTAGCAGGCCGGGCCAGCCTGATGCCCACCCCTAGTTTAAAGTCATAAATAGGCTTAACAAGCCAAATCTGAATGATAGGTGTTAAGCTCGGTTTGGCTGGTAAGGGCAGTCATTTGAGAAATTTAGGTGGTCATGTGAATGATTTTGAGTTGAGTTTGATCCAATAAGAGTTGAATTTGATCCAATAATTATTAGGTTGGGTTTTTATGGTTTAAATTCATGTTAAGGGTTTTGTCCTGTCTTCAATTGGCAAAATATATGATGTTTGTTAGGGTTAGGGATTTTGATATAGTTATTTTTTTTAATAGCATGAATGTTTAATTAGGGATAGGGTTTTTTGCGTTTTTTATGCAATTTAACAGGTTTTAGCATTATGCATTACTCCATAAATAGTGAGTGGTTGATTTTAGTTAAATTTTAAGGGTTTTGTGGGATTTTTTTTTTAACATGTTGTTAGTATAATTTATTAGCAATTACCGTTTACTTTTTACTGTGCGCTTATGCTTAAGGGGTGTCAATAGGTTGGATCTGGTTTGGACCTAGATGGGTCTGAACTTAGTTTTGGCTTTGAGGTGCTGGTATTGGGTTCGGACTTGAGTTCGATGGATATACATGAACCGATTTTAACATTGAAAAACCATGGGTCTTAACCGAAACTTGTCTTGGATCTGAGTTTTGGTATGAAATTTCACAAACTATATCTGGCTTTATATATTAATCAGAGCCTTAAAATCCAACCTAGATTCTAATCAGTCCTTATTCTTTGTCACCAAACCCTAATTCTATAGGGTTTGGTATGGGTTGGATTCTAGTCAAACCTGACTTATTGACACCTCTACTTGTGCTCACCCTAATTTAGATTCTTGGCTCTCTGCCCTTGATGCCTTATGGAGCCAGCGGGTGCAAAGAGCGAGCAAGTGCTTTAGAACGGTTTAGATGTGCGAAAGCAACAAATACAAGAAGTGTAAAAAGAAGCAAGGAAGATGTTATCAGTATCAGTGCATATGGGCCGATACACATCGTATCGGCAGAATTTCCCTGCAGGTTTCAAATGGTTATTTTTAATAATATAAAAATTATTATTTTTAATATTATTTAAAAAATATTTAAAAAAAAATATTTTAATAATTATGTTATGATTGAGACGTAATAATTTTTTATTATTTTTAGGCCGATACAAAACAGTTCAGCTGAGTATTCGGTAGGGGCAGATACAGCTGAATCGGTGGCCCAACGATTCAGGGCCGATACCTATACTGACAACATTACAAAACACATGAAAATGAGTTTTAAATACTTCTGTCAGCAATATTCTTTGAGTGGATTGCCACTCTTCGTTCATACTTTATAAGTGATGGACCACAGGGGGCTGCAGCTATTATACACTCTATGATAGAAGGGATGATAAAATCCCAACTCAATCTAGGTACATTGAGATCTGAGTCCAACTCTACAGTCCTTGTACCGGGTCTAACTGCCTGTGAGGACCAGACCTAGTACATGCAAAACCATACTCAAGTCTGGATACGGACAACATAAACTAGACTTTAAAATATATATACTTTGTGTGACTTTAAAAACTCTGGTCAGAGTCAGGTTCAGCATGAAACTTTGCAAAACATACTTAGATCCCTATGCGTCTAACTTGAATAGTTAATTGGATCCATTTCATTACTATTGAATCTGGTCCGGGTCAGAATCGAGTCATATTGTAAGAAAAATCCTGAATTCTCTTTTTTTTCGGTAGAGCAAGGTTTAAAAAAATATGGATTAAAATAAGATGTTTATTGAGATTTTAGCACATAAAATCTAATAGATAGCAGAAATGAAACCAAACCCCCACCCTCAAGCGAAGACTCAATTGTGGTGCTTGTGATATAATAAATGAACGAAGTTATATGTATATACAATCAGTGGTACTAACATGTATATATGTGTTTATATTCAATTTCAATTGGTTATAAGAACAGGTTAATGAGATAAAAAGATGTGCAACAATGAGAAGAGTAAAAAAAAGCATTAATTTTACAAAAAAAAAATTATATTGGCAAGTTACGTAAGTATTAGGTTTGTACATTCGTTTGTTTATTTTTTTGTTACATTTGTATGTAAACTCATTTTAATCTAACATAAATGTATTACATAGTTTGATTATGTAGCATCTGGCAAGATTCATAGAAAAACTCCAAGCATTCCAGGACATGACAACATGAGCGAAATTGTTAAAGACTATTTATCTTTTCTTGTATTTCTCTGTGAGTCTCAAAAATGATATTTTTGTTGTTTTTCTACCGACAAATAAAAATTAACTGGTAAGCATTAACCATTTGTAACAAATGTGCAAAACTAAAGGGATACAAGATAGGGCTTGTTCCTTCTTGGAGACCGGCAAATTGCCGTATCTTTTTTTTTAATCTGACAAGGTATTTGTTGGACAACTTTGCATACTTATATTTATGTATACAAAACATAAATTTTCAAGTACACAATGAACTTAAACTCAATTTATATTGCAGATCTTAATTCCTATCAATTCGGACAACTAACACTGGGTTTTTTAAAAAATGAATATGAATGCGAAGGAGTTCATGCTATACAATTCCACAAGGTTCACAACCAATGCAGATGCGAACATAAGACATCTAGTATGATAACATTACTTATTCAATAATGTGCTTATTTTTCACTTATACTGGATAGGTTTAATTTTGTGTTGTAGGTTTATTTTTTTATAGATTGGTTTGACTATCACTGTTACACCGATTGAATGACCTGTCTCATGGAGGGTATTCTTCAATAAAAAAATAGGTAATTACTTTGCATATGTTTGTTAACTCTTTTGTGTATTACATATTTTTTACTTGGTACATGATTGTTACAAGTATGATTGTGATATATTTATTTTATTGTATATACAGTATTTGGACAGAAACACTAAATTTAAATTTATGTAGGTATGTATTTATATGTCATGTTTTGTTGTATTTTTATAATATAAGTTATAGTTAGTTGTTTACTAATAACATTTTTTTAATAAAGTATTAAACTATAGGCAGCATATGATCAAATTCTATAAACACTAAGAGAAAAGACATCTTTGGAGAGTGCCCAAAAGATGGTTGAGGATGCGATAAAGAACAAAAAAAGAATGCAACAAAAAATGAAATGTCCAAAGGAAAACAAAAGGTGGTAGAGGAGGAAACATCGAACGATAAGGTGCCAGATGACAAGATTCAGGAAGTTGAGTTGTGGTTTATTTTAGAGAGTCTAAGTTTATTATCATTGTGAAACATTGGATATAAATTTGGCAGAATTTTAAATATAAATTTGATAGATTTAATGATGTTTTGTAAATTTTGGTTGTTTAACTTCAATTTCAATTGGATGTTCTTTAAATTTTTGATATTTTGTATGTTTTATAAATTTTGGATATTTTTTAAATTTTTTATATTCTGTATGTTTTATAAATTTTGGATATTCTTTAAATTTTTGGTGTTGTATTTGTAAATTTTGGATGTTTAACTTTAATTCAGGTTAGATGTTCTGTAACATGTAGAAAATTTACATATTTAAGTGAAATTTTGCATATTTAGCAATAAATTAGCATATTTAGACAAAAAATTACAAATATTAGTGTATGTTTGCAACATCAAAATTCACAAATAGATCACTAGTTTTGCAAATATGCACATCATATATGTATTTTATTGTTGTGAAAGTATTGAATATCCTTATCTTCTACTAATGGTGTATATTTGCAAATATTGATCATTGTTCTCAAAACTTGGTTGCAGAGTTCTCCATCCTCACAAATAGGTAACCGGTTTTGCAAATATGTACATCATTTCTGCATTTTATTACTACGAAAGTCTTGAATACACTTATCTTTTGCAAATAATAGTGTACATTCGCAAATATTGGTCATTGTTCATAAAATTTGGTTTTTGAGTTCCCAGTCCTCAAAAATAGGTAACCAATTTTGCAAATATGTAACATTCAACATAGTTATAATTCACAATTCACCTATAACATTCAAATTTATATCTCATGACATTTAATAGATACATAATTCACCTGTAACATTCGAATTTACTTGATTTAACATTCAAATTTATGTGTTATCCAAGAATTCACTTGTAATATTCAAATTTACATTTTTTATCATTCAACAAATACACAATTCAATTATAACTTCAAGTTGTAACATTTATAAAAATATTGAAATTTATAAATATATATTCAAGCTATAACATTTAAAAAACAAAAATTCAATTACAACAAAAGTATTTAAATGTAAACTTATTGTTGTTATGCTGTTAAACACAAAATCAATTACAACTATTTATAATTATTTACAAAATATTGTTTACTTCATTACAATCACTTATAAAACAATAAAAAATAAAAGTCATTGTTTTGGATGCGTTAGGCGCACTCGTAGATCCTTGATGACCTTATCCTTGTTAGCAATAAGGTCAGCTTGAGTCTATATAATAGACTCATTTGATTGAAGCAGCTCCTTCAACATGCAGTTTTCAGCCAGTGCAAGAGCCAACTCTATGTCTGCTTGATTTGTAGTCCTTCTATGCTTCAGACTCCTAACCTCAAGTTCTTCCTCCTCAATGTCCCTCTTTATGAAGGAATTGCTTGCAAACTGTAGGTTGTCAATAGCTACATTCTCATCCTCGCAAGCACATACTATGGATGACAAGTCGATTCCTCTGCCGCCTTCACACTAGTCTTCAAGTTCATAAAAAAATATCGTGGGGTAATCCTTCATTTGATCCTTTATTGTTCCCAAAATGGTTCTACTAACTACATAAGAGCGACGAGGTGGTTGTTGAACAAACCCAAACTACCAAACCACTTAGTTGGCTATTTGGCACTTAACTTCATTCATGTTGTGCAACCAAATGGCTATCCTCATGATGTCTTTCGCTTGCAAAACCACATCATGATTCTCCTTCTCCTTCTCCTCCTCCTCCTTCGCATCGTTGTAGGGGCACCATATTACCTATAAACCAAAGTTTCATTCATTGTTAATCTTATATCATATTATTTATAAAAATATACAAAAATATTTCAAGAATACTTACATGTGCCCTAGTCAGCCTACGCAACGATGCAACACAATGGGCCCTTTCCATGTGAAGACCCAACACTCTTCGATCATTCTCCTCTTCATTGTGTGACCAACTCTACATTGCAACATATGAAAACTCAGGGAGATGATCGGATCTCAGGAGCCATCCAATGGATATGTGCTCTCATATTCAAACCTATAAAGATCAATACAAGGATTGATTTAGATTAATATATAATATAATATATCAATAATATTAAATAATATTTGAGTATAAATTAAAAGTTTAGGTACAATAAAGGAATAAATATATCCAACAATACCATGTTAGAAATATTTCATCTTTCATGGCTCATGCTACACAAACTTGCATATAGGTATGCAAGTGAGGCTCCTCCCCATGCATATTCATTGACATGATCCAGGTCTTGCATAAGTTGAATGTATGAGATATGGATTGACTTTCTACCAATGTTGATGAATAAGCATGTGCCAAAGAAGTACAACAAGAATATTGTAACCTCTTTGTTTAGCTTATGACCACCTTTTCTCCAACACATGGTATCTTTCACTTTATTCTTCTCGCTCTGCTAGGATCATAATACTTCTTCAACCATGAAAGTGGAGCCTTAACCTTCAAATACAACCTCATTCGCTTGTAGATAAACACAACAAATGTGCTTAAAATCTCTCTACTGATGTGTACTCACTGGCTCCCTATGACACTTAAATATAGTGATTTGTATCACATCCTTCAACATGATGATAATCTCAATATTTTTAAACTAAAATGTGTTGGTTGCCAAATTCTAAAGCTGCACAACGTTCTCTAGGTGATTGTGATCAATGTTCCATGGTGTATTCTTCAAGAACTTTAAAAAATGCATTTGAACTAGCATGCCCTTCATTTTTTTCTATTTGTGTTATAAATTGCTCATGTGCTTGGAACCAGTAGAATCAATGTATACAACTTGTTGGATCCTCTGAATCTTGTCGATGCAAATCTTGCAGTCACAATTAATCAATGAATTACAATACTCAATATAGTGATCTTACAAACATGTTTACACACACACACACACACACACACACACACACACACACATATATATATATATATATAACATTTTAAACATTGAATTATAAGAATCAAACTAGTTATCTTAAAAACAAGTTTCACATACACACATATGATAATTTATTCAATGATTGAATGTAAAATTAACAATGATTGCAAACATATTATAAACATTCATATACAATATAACAAATGAATAAAGTATCTGTCAATGAGCATTGAACCTTATTCCTTGTGATATCTTCCTCGGAGCAAGCACTTTCTTCTCCAAGAGCTCCTCTACTAGGATATCAACCTCGAACTCCTAAGGATCCTTCTTTGAACCCTCAAAATAATCCTCCATAGGATCATCCTGTGCACTCTCTAGCCCAACCTCAATATCCCCCTGAGCATCCTCCTGTGCACTCTCCACTATAGCCTCAATATTTGGTTGAGCATCTGATCCAGCCAAAGAACACTCACTCTCTTCCACTTCTTGAGGACCCTCAATATCAATCTCTAACTCGACATCTCCAACTTCTTTATTCTCTACTTGCTGAGGTACTTCCTCTACCCTTATTCAAGATCCTTCCCTTCTATTTTATACACTCTTCCTCTTCATCTCACCACTGCCATTGCAAGTGACTACGTTGCTAACTTCCTTTAGCTAGACATTGAAGTTAGTAACAACCTCAGAATGAGCTAATGACTCAAACTTCTTCACCATTGAGTCTCCCTCCCTCTCTTTAGATGCTTATGGGATAGGAGATGTGAGTGTGGCCATAAATTCGTCAACATTTTTTTACATATTTAGCCTTAGATTTGAATCACACTAAAAATGTCAGTTGTTATTTGGGTCACGTTGAAAGTGTTAGTTGTTGTGACTTTAAGCATAAATTTTTGGGTTTCAACTTACTGATGTTGTATTTTTTGTGATAAATGTTTGACACTCAAGCACTTGGCCACTGAGCTGACTCTCTCTCTCTACCCATATGCCCATGTGAAGCATACTCAATACTTTAAAGTAGAAAGTATTACCTAGTGTATAATTTTTCTTTGGATTTTTTTTTGTGTTCCAGGACTAGCAAATGGTGTGGGTGTGACTCGCTCCAAGACAATCTTCTCAATCACCATATCATAATAAAAAATTTATAATTTTTTACAATAATAAAACAAGAAATATAGGTAAATAGGTGTGCAATAGAGACATGGCATAGGCTAATGAAAAAGCATTGCAAAAATAAACAAAATAGCCTATTGACAATACAAAATTTTGAATCGTTAAGAAATAAACAAACAAAAAGTGTTCCCTAATCATGTTTATAATACAAGATATGCAACATATAAACAATCAAATTGAAGGATAGATGAATACAAATCATTAAGTAAATAAATGATTTCAGATAACTAGTTAGACAAACAGTCACTCACACACATGATTTTTAAAAAAAATGGAATAAGTTATTGAACATGCAAAGATAACTTGAAAACCATGTAATTCTTCTACAAAATAATTAACTTACACCAATGTTAAAAAAATAATTGATTTAAGTTGATGTTTAAAAAAAATAATTGGTTCAACCATTAAACTTGCACTTATCGAAAAAACTTGCCGCCGATGATTTTGAAAAACTCAATGATGAAGTACCACCGATGAATCATTGAAAATAGTTACTGATTTTTTTTCAGGAGAAAAGCATGTTGGGGACTATAAAAAGCCTTAGTTTATCCCAAAAATAGCCTTAGGGTGAAGACAAATGATTTTTAAACAATCTAAGAGTCACATTTAATGATCATCATATGAAAATTCACAATGTGTATACATCCCCAATATTTACATTGTTTGGGCAAATCTGAAAATTAGTCAACAGTTCCACATATACATATCATATTTGCAATGACAAATGCAAAAGTCATTAATTACGACTTTCACAACCATAAATTCAATTCGTACAGGGAGATTCACAGGCACGATTCATGAAAGTCATACATTATTTGTGATGGTCATTTCAGAGTGCGAATTTCACTGAATTTTGCAACATATTATATGTGGACATCACCACACATTTGGACATGGGGCGGATTTTAGAAATTGTGGGATATTTTGAAAAATATGTCATTTTTGCCATAGAATAAGATCATTTTCTGTTTAAAGAATCATAAATTTTCTTCTAATGTAGCAAAAAGACTTTTTAGAAGAAAGTTAGAAAATTCAGTTTAAAATGTGAAAGCCAACTTTGAAAAGCAACAAAGCACAAACTTTTAAAAGATCTTTTTTTAAGATTTTATGGGTTTTTTTCTTTTTCTTTTTTGAATAAGCTATCAAATAAAAATGCATGAAACATGAGAAAACACATTTTTTTCTGAAGAAACTTGATGCCCACAATCCATGGTTGTAAAACTGTCTTGAAAATGAAGGTTTTAGAAAAAAAAACTTTTGACATTTGTGATGTGTGTGCCAAAATCTCTTCTCTACTATTGTAACTAGTTATTGATAAAGTCTCTTCCAAACTTCACACATGGAAGGCATGTTATCTCTTGTTTACTGGACGGCTTATTCTCATCAAACACACACTATGCTCCATCCCAAGTTATTTTATGTCTGTCTTCAGCATGCTTAAGAAAGTCGAACATCAACTTGTGAAAATGATCATTCGACATTTTCTATGGAGTGGGGTGCTGCCTAATCGGAAGAGCTCTCTCATTAGCTGGGATGCCGTCACCCTACCCAAGCAAGCAACGGGGTGGGCTCGGCATTCCTAGCTTATGCATAAAAAACTCAACCCTCTTGTGTAAATGGTGGTGGGCAACAGTTAACAAGGACCATTCAGTCTCATGGGTCGTTTTCTTGAGAACCATGTACAGATTACAGGGACATCCCCACAATTTGACAGTATGGTCTATCTATCTTCATTGATAGAATCTAACTACGGACACCAACAGGGATGTCACTAAGGATGGAGCGTTCACAACCTTCATTTGGATCCATCAGGCGTGGCCTTCTTCCTAGATGATTGTTTCTGGAACCATGTACAGATTACAGGGACATCCCCACAATTTGACAGTATGGTCTATCTTCATTGGTGGTGGGCTTCTTGCTATCTTTCTAGACTCCATCAGGCGTGGCCTTCTTCCTAGATGATTGTTTCTGGAACCTCAGATCGCTTCTACAATCTCAAACCTTCATTTGGATCCTCTCTTATGACCGAGTTCAAATACAATCAGACTGAATTTGTTGTTAGGAAGGAATCATGGCTGAGGGATCTACTGACTCCGAGGAGAGAAACTTCGTGAAAGTAAAAAATAACCCCAAAATATTAAAAGAGAGAAAATCGCTAGAGGAAGGGCTTGAACCTTCGACCTTGTGGTTAACAGCCACACGCTCTAACCAACTGAGCTACTCCAGCTTGATGAAAGAGGGGACATATAAAACTTATATGACATAAGTATCCTTTGGACTTCATGATTCGGGAAGGACCAACTTTGGAAACATTTGCCATTGGTTGCCAACCTTGCCACTTTTCTATCTAACTAAATGCGCACCTGTTCAATTATAATAGACAGTTGTCTATATCACACATTATGTGGAACTTCTTTTTGATGCAGATGCAGAAGCGAATTTGGATCCCAATCCAAATCTCCAGAGCCGATCCGGACATCGCTACCCTAGGCGATCGACACGCTTGCAGGATATCTCTGGTCCTAGTGGATCTGCCAGTTAGCTGGTGCTCATTGTGCTCCTTTTTATTGTCCTGATTCCATTGAGGAATCATATTTTGGACTTTGTTTCAGCAATAGTTATGTCATGTATTTTTATTTTTTTAGGAGCATGATTCTAGGGATCCGGATAGTTCTGGTACCCTGTAGGATCTTTTTGTGGTACTAGAGGGTGTATAGGGTAAAAGGGTAGATTTTTATTTTTTTTCACAAATTTGCTTCTCTAATGTGTTGGTGCAGGATCCGTTTTGCTGCACGAACCGGATCTGAATCAAGATTCGTTTGCAATGGTTGGGTCCTAGTTGGCGCCACATGGGTGTGGTCCATTTTGGACCTCATTCAAATCAATTTGACCATCCCAAAGTCAAAAATTGGGCTGCTGGAGATTTATTAGCTCTTGGCAAAAATGAGGCTCATGCACACTCATTTTTGGCGCAAGGCTTAAGAAGGCCCATGGCCTCTTCAATGTGGCCCTTCCCAAGCAAACAATGCCTTTGATTGGGGAGGTCGACCAAGGGGAGGGGGGTCTTTCTTCTCCTTTGGAAAAATCGTGAGTTTTGGTGGTGTGGCTGGCTGGTGCTTGTTAGCAGTTTTAAAGTATTGTTATGTCTGTGTTGTTAGCACTATTCATCACTTGTTTTTTTCTAAACTGAAAACATGTGACATTAGAGAAAAACAACCAAAATTCTATCCTAATCCCCAAAAAACTAAAAATGTGATCTAGCTTAATCATAAATCACCTAGATCCTATCTAGTTTATCTAATTCCTAAAGTTAGACTAAAAGAAGCCTTGGCCAATCACAAGATCTCATTTGAACTCTAGCCAATAGGATCCCACCATGTCATTCCCTGGACGGATCCTAGATTAACAAAAATCATGTCTGGATCTACCAAAGAAAACTATAAATGGGGCCCACTCCCTCAATTTCAATATCTGAAGTATGAGATCTAGTCGTACCTATAATCTGTTGAATTCTCTACACAACTAGACCTAGTTTACCTAGCCTAGGTCTGGACTTTAGATTTTTAGACCTAAGAACCCAAACCTATTTTTTTTGGTCAAATAAGTCTAAGTTTTAGACCTTACCCAAAATCATTAGTCTATTATAAAATTAGGATTGATTTGGGTCTTCATTTTCTTGATTGTGATTGCATTTACCTGACCCAACTACACTTCTACCATTGAGCCAAAGCCCAAACAATATAGTTAGGGTTGTCAATGTGTTGGGTTTTTACTGGGTACTGATCACCTCGATCTTAGGTAACCCTTTTCTACAACGTGATGAATGTGGTGAAACTCAGGCAATACTCTAGCTAGGTGCGAGCTCCGAAAAAAGATAAGACAGGAGTTCTGGATCATAGGTAAATAAGTTATGCATTGTTGAATTTGTAGAAAGACTTCAATTGTAGTTGCTAAATATAAACCAGTCTCTACGATGCAATTGTGTTATCGTCACAAAATTTTTCCCTTCCCTGTGGGAGAGAGAGGAAACATTCCGCGAGTCAAACTCGACTATAGTTTGAAAATGATTTCGAAAATACTCGCCTTCGTTTTGAAAATAGCGAAAAAATCCGTAGGATGGGGCTCACTTGTCGGTACAAGGTTCGACCATTCCTGCTGCCTTTAATAGGGGTAGTCGAACCAAGGATCAAAGAGTACTTCGCTTAGCTAAATTATCAAAATTGATGTTATATCCTAAATGCACAGAGAATCAGGCATGTGTTGTGAAACTTTTAAAATGCATATTTGAAAATATGATGTATGCATTGAAAATATCTTGGAAAACGATGAAAAATATTTTCGATAATAAAAGAAGAATCAATTTACTAAAGAAACCCTGATAAAATGATTTTGATGAAAATAACCTTGAGAAAATCTTGAGGATTTAAGGAAAATTGATTTTTCTAATCTTAGAATTTGAGATCAAAATGTAATTTGGAAAATCATGAATTGGATTTGGAAAATTCATGGAAAGTTGAAAGGGATTTTGAGAAATTGATTTCCAAATATCCTTGAAAATATATGTTTTCTGAGAATTACCACTTTGAAAATTGATTTTAAACTTTGGAAAATAGTTGAAAATTCTTGGAAAACCCTTTTAAGAATGGAAAATTCAAAATTTTGAGAAAATCGAATTTTGAAGAACTTTCAGGGTATCTTTGAGAAATCAATTTTCTTGAAAAGGATATTATCAAAAGAAAAGCATATGATTTCATGATGCGAGCTAGCCTAAATGAATGAATGCAAATTTCTAAAGATATTTTGAGAAATCACTTGAAATATGCATTTCAGAATTGAATTAAGGCAAACTCGCTACATATTCCGACTATGGTTGTAAATATGCTTGGAATTTAACTTAGTTAATTCTAAAATATTTTCAAAATGAAAATATGTTATGAATTTCTTTGGAAAATAGCCTAAGAGTGTAGGCTCAATGTGGCTAATAGGAAGATGCTGAATCTGGGTCTCATCCATATTCCGACTATGGCCGTAAATATGGGCTCTACCGAGTCCATCAACTCCCTAAGAGTAGGTGCACGTGTCATTCATGTTTATCCATGGTGGTTTTCAAAGGAAAATACATGATTCACATGTCAGGATATTACACAAAAGTAAACTATATGATATGCGCCCTATTCTAAGCGTAAAAATAACTCTTATTCCAATAATTGTTTTACATTTACATTGTAAAAAAAAAATTAAAAGAAATAAAATAAGAAATTCAACTCCTCCTTTCGAATATCTCTGCAAAACTAGAAGTTGGGTTAGTGTAGACATGTAGGTTTTTCCAGATTTTTTCGATAATATTAAAAAATTATCGGATTTATCTGAATATAAACCCAATCTGATACCTCCTTGATATGAATATGGTTTAAAATCATAAAATGTCAGAAAATATGGTAATAAAGGTTTGTAATTTAGAATTGTGGTCAAAATGACCAAAATACTTCTAATAATGAGGTTATACTTTTTGAAATTGGGGTTTTGAAAGGATTTGATAAACTTTTGAGAATTTCGAAATTCAAAGTGAACCAAATGATGATGAAATGAATGATGAGGTATGATGACATGCTACTAAACATGCTGGGATTATAAAATTAAAAATAACATCAAAATTTTGGCCATAATAGTGAATTTCACTTATTTTTCGCCTGGGTCAGGGTCCTGCGGGAGCCCTGTTTTGATGATACAGTTAAACCAAATATCAACTGATCTTCGAATTAGGCTAAGTTTGACATGAGACATCCCTTTACTCTTAGGAACAGAATAGGGTAAAAAAATGCATGCTATGGTATTATCTAAATGCAAATATTCAAGTAAAACTCTAAAATATGCAAATTTTACCTACAAACCAAACACGATATTTAATGCAATAATGGAGCAATTCACCATAGAAATATCTGAGACTTTGCAGGCTGCTGATAGACATAAAAATAAACAACTTTGGCTTTTACAGCCTTGAGATTTGATCTATAGTGAGTTCGGTAGCAGAGATCTAATTCTGACACTCAAGAATTCAATAGGATTTTCTATATAAATGGAGGAAAAACAGTAATATGCCACCAAAAATTTCAAAATTTAAAGGGAAGACTACTGACATGCAGATGAACAACTTTCATGTTTACATATTTGACATTTGACCCACTGACAAAAGAATTAAAATACGATAAAAGACACACGGATCAGAGAGATGGGTATGGGTCCAGAAACTACAAATTTATTCTAAAATTATGGGAAAGGGATCAAATCTGTCCCCAAAATTGTGAAATTTTCAACCCAAACAGGGAACATCCCGAACATGAAATTCCTATTTTATAGACCCAGATTTAGAGTTATTCTCAGAGAGCAAGAGTCGGCTCAAGCTGATCCAGAGTCTCAGGAGTTCATATTAGACTCTGACACGTGTCCTGTGGTCTCAAATTTTTGACAGGCAGTAAAATATTTCATAAAAATCTGATAAAATCGGATTAAATACTATATTCAATCTTGAGTCTAGGGCATTTTTTGGATCAGGAATCGAATCTCCCATGAGGGAGATCTCGATTTTACAAATCGGGATCCAATACCCTTAACATTTTTTGGGTTTTAAAACCCGGTTCAGTGTGTTAGGCATTTTGTAAAGCAAATAATTTCAAATATTTCCAAATTTTTCACAGAGTGTCAGAGACATCTTTTTGCACATTATATAATTTTTCTGAGATTTTTTGAATGAAATACAAACATGAAATGATAAAGGGACTGTACGCTAGATTTAGACTATCACAGAAGTTAAAATGAAAGTTTGACAAAACGATAATGCATGCACGATATACTAAACTGAATTAAAAAGAAATACTAGCGAGATGCATCTAATATGAAAATGCCTAATGATGATGGTATGATGCGAATGATTCAAGGAGACATTGGCTTCATTTGATATTCGCCGTAGAAAAGGTGGTTCGGTCCATTGGCTTGGACGAATCGTTCCTTTAAAATGGTGATATAACATAATCATATGTCATTCTCAGAATCATAATATGCACATGAATATGACTTCATATTGCATATGAAATCTCAAATGAAGTGATGAAACTAGTCCATATGCAGACTCACCTTGTATTCTTCTGACTATTCTCGAGCTCCGGGGCGCGCAACTTGGAAGATGCAACGAACGACTTCACTTGGTCTTCAAGCTGCTCCTCACGGACATAATAGGAGGTGTAGGATGAAAGATGAAGGAAGCAAATGTTGGTTTCTTTAGAGGATGGTGTGTGGTGGAGGGGTCAAGAGAGAGAGTTGGCAAAGGTGAGATTTGGATGCTCCCAAGGGAACGACTAGAAGGTTTGCAAAATGATCGCTGGATAATGGCTGGTCAATGGCTAAAGAGACTTCAAAAAGGAAATGATAGATAGATTCCCTCCCTCTAGGGAGGCGTGTGAGGGTATTTTTAAAGACAAATGGCTACTTCTTAAGAAAAGCAAAAAGCCATTTTGCTTTTCCTAAATTGTAGGGAAGCATTTGAATTTTAATTTTTTTTGCTTTTCTGGAGGAGCTTCAATGTGGCGCCACCTCAAGGTGAGCTCATATTGGTTATTCAATAAAAACAAGATAAAACAAAACAAAAAGAGGAGGCTTCTGGAGAGGCGCCACCTCAGAGGGGAGTTTGAAATGTTTTGAAAGTTGGTTCTGAGCTTCTTCCTAGAATCAAGCCAAAAGGCTATTTTTAAGGACCTTCCAAAATGGTGCCACCTCAGTGTGGGACGTCCCTCCTTCTCCCTGGGTGATTTGAAATTTAAACATTATATTTGCTTTTTCTGAAGGGGAGAGAGAGACATGTGGCGCCACCTCAAGGTGGCTCCCACACTACCACATGGCACACAAAAGTGAGGAGCACCACATGGCGCCACCTCAGAGGCAAGGCTATTTTTTGGATTTTCAAAAAAATGAATGTTTAATTTTTGTGTGGCACCACCTTAAGTGGACCCCACATGAATAAAAATACTAACTAAAGGAAATAAAGGGAAATTCAGGTGTGGTGCCACCTCAAGGTGGACCCCACATCACTTTTTTATTGAATAAAAGGCAAAATTGAAGTCTTAAAAGTGAAAAAGTAAAACCTCTTTTTGGAATTTTTATAAAACATATACTAACTGGTAAATAAAAAGTAAAACTTGGCCTAATTATGAAAACTTTGAAAAGAGGTGGCCCTTCAGAGCAATTTTGTGAAAACAATATTGAAATTTGTTGGAAATAAAGAGATTTTGTAAAATTCAAAAGTCTTTTTGTAGAATTTCTAAATTCAAAGCTTTGTCCTCTTCTTTAGGTAGAGCCGGTCCAGCTGACTAAATTTGAAAATCAATATTGGAAACTATCCAGATTATTTTCCTGAGAAAATTTTTTGAAATCCGGGGCCCTGAGGGTTAAAATGAGAGAATTTGGCAATTTGAAGACCCAAGGGTTTGAAATTAATTTCAAAAGAGTTAAAATTCGAATCTGGATTGAGAATTTTGAAAATCAAGAGTTCTGGACCTCGAAATGACATGCTGTGCAGTGAAATGATATAGAATGCTCTATGATGCTATGCAATGACATGTCTCAGGAAATGCAATTCTGAACCGGGAATTGGAGATTCCCGTCTCCTGTTATGAATAAGAAAATTCGCGACTGGAAATGAAGATTTGAGCCAAGACAGAAATTTTGAGAAATGTAGGTGAAATTTTGGACTTTTGTAGGGTTCAGGCTCAGAATTTGACCATTTTGCCCCTTTGAATATTTCAGAGGACAGGCTGTGGTGACTGCTGAAAGTATTGTGGAGGTGGATGAAAATTTTGGGTGTTTACAAATTGTCAAAGAAAAAAAAGAAGGAACTTTTTCAACAACTATAGCTCAAAGAGCTGCTCATACTTTATGGACCATCCGGGTGGTATTTCATCACCTACTATATTAATACTGGGATTATATCAATTAGGTCTATTATGATTTTTGAGATCCCTGTTTTGCAGGGAAGCTAGATCGGCTAACTAAGCTTAACACTGAAATTGCTCAGTTCGTAAGAGAGTATGTGTTTATAACTCAAGTTGTTGGACCATTACATATTTTTGTGTCAAAAGTATATTTTTTCCCTGATTATGGATGGTAATGAGGTTCTTTCATTTCCATGGGCTTGTTTCTTTTGTAATCCTGATGATCACTTTTGATCCTCTGCATAATTTTATTCCTCTGGGATAAACATAAATTATTTGTTCTTTTGGGATGAACATAACCATTAATATGTGCCAACTATTCTTTCTTGTAATTTTACATTGATGATCATTGAATTTCTTTTTGTTACCTTCCATGTCTCTGACAATTATTTTTATGAAACTAATATGCTTGAGAATGAATCTTGCAAGTAATTGGCGTGGTCAACCATGTTTCAAATCAAAACTTGTGGGTTCTGTGGACTGAAAAACCCACCCATATTATTTGCGAATATGTGATCAACGGTGTTTGTCAGTTCACAAATAACTGTGATGGTTTTCTGAAGGCATTGAATGCTTTTGCTGTCACTCAGATTAAGTACTTATTTCATGGTGATTATCTGTTACCATATGATGCAGTGTTAAATTATCTTAAAATCATCTAAATAAGTATGTATGCAGGTCAAAAAACAAGCATACGTCGTATGGAATTCTGCTCCATTTGCAAATCTTCCAATCCTTGACAAGCTTATAGCAGCTCATTATGATCGCTTGCACAGGTGAGGCTATTTTGCTGATCATGATTACCTTACTATAATTTCTCACAGTAAATGTAATGCTTAGTTTTACATATTAATAGAGTTTGGAAGTCAATGTTTTGTAAAACACTTGTAATGCATAATAGGTATGAGTATCTAACTCTTGCTTCTCTCTAAATTCTAAACATTGTATTTTGCGAGTAGGGACATGTATTAATAATAACAGTTTTGAGGTTGGTTGAACTGTCATAGTGTCTCAACATCATTAGTTTAAGTTAATGTTGACAAATATAACATGCACTAGTGAAAACTTTTCATTGGTGCTGAACTTGGACTAGTGAAAATGATTTTCACTGGCAAATGTAATTTACGCTAGTGAAACCTTTACCGATGAGGCTTTTACTAGCACATCTATTGGTGTAGTAATTGGACTAGTAAATATTTTTACTAACGTAAAAACTACACTAGTAATACTCAATTTTCTTATAGTGAGACTCACGAAATCAACACACTTCCTACCCATTCAGATCGGTCAGCCTCTGGAAAGCCTAGTTGATTTATATATTAAGAAAATCATACGACTACATGGAGTCCCTAACTCAATCATCTTTGATCATGACCCATGTTTTACCTCACAGTTTTGGCAACAGTTGCAACAGCCTTTGAGTACTAAGTTGAAGTTTAGTACTATGTTTTATTCTCAAACCAATGGCCAGTCTAAGAGGACCCTACTTAATATGGAGGACATGTTACAAGCCTGTATGTTGGAATGAAAGAGTGAGTGTGACTTGCATGCAGTTTTGTCTAAGTTTGGGTACAATAACAGCTATCATGTGAGCATTGTGATGACTCATTTTGAGATATTGTATGAACTGCCTTGCAGATCACCTGTGTACTAGGACAAGGTTGGTGAGCGACCAATAGATTCATCAATCATTTTCAACACTACACTGAGCATGTACAAATGATATGTGACAAATTGTGTATTGTGCAGAGCTGACAAAAGACTGTCCTAGATCGATGCTATAGGGAACTTGCATTCAAGGTGGAAGATTTTGTATTTGTAAAAGTGTCTCCTACTAAGAGTGTGTTTCGGTTTAAAAATAAGGGCAAGTTGAGTTACATGTTTGTTGGCCCTTTTGCGATATTAAAACGGGTTGGAGAAGCTATATACCGTATAATATTACCTTTGCAGAACTTACATATCCATAATGTCTCAAATATATCTATGTAATGCAAGTACATTCATGACCCATGGCATGTTATTCTCTATGAAGATACAATTATCGAGGAGAAGCCAATAGAGATTTGGGATCGAAAGGGACATGTGTTGAGATAAAAAACTATTCTTGTCAAGGTGTGCTGAAGACATCTCAATAATTATGAGTGTATGTGGGAACCGAAGGCGAGCAATAGGAAAAAATATCCTAACTTGTTTAATTAGTCCTTGTACTGAATTTTGATGACAAAATTCTTTTAAGTGGGATATGATGTAACACTTATAAAATTTTTCTAATTTTAAATGAATAAAGATGCATTTTTATGTTCAATTTATGTGTATATTTTTAATTAAATTAGTATTCGAATCTCTGATAATTTATCTATGAATTTTGGATATATTAAATATTGATCTAAACCCTAGTATTTAGATCTAATATGGGTTTGGACTTAATTTATGAACTTGGACTATTGATTTAAGAGTTTGGATTTGGATTCTTAATTGGGAGTTTGGATTGGATTTTTATTAGTGTTATGGATCCAATCTCATATGGGATACCACCCATGTGGGACCCACTTGGGATGTGAGAGTCCAATTGATGGGACTCTCAAATAAATAAGAGGAATCTAGAAGAGCGTGTGATGTCCCCACCTCTCTACCTCTTTAATTAATTAATTGGTTACATCTGTGAGGACTCCATGTGAATCTAATCTTTTATTTCATTTAGACCCTATGGATTTTATTTACTTTGATAATTGTTTATTTAATTAAACCATTGATATAAACTAATTAATTATGAAATAAATGATTTTGATTAGTTCATAGTTTGTTAACATTGTTTTAAATACTTGTAACTTGTCCATAATGTTTAATTGTTTTCAAAATAATGTTTTCACTGTGAAATGTAAAGTATATGTGATTTTGAAATAAAAAGGTTTTATCACTTGGACGTCTTTTCTTCGATTTGGTTCTAGGGAGCTATTAAACATTGGTATTTGCGAGTGCTTACTCTTTAAAGCTCAATTCGATTAAGGCAATGCCATAGATGAAACCTCATATTTAAAAAAAAAAATCTACGTATTTTTAGGTTAAAATTTTAGAGTGTTATGGTTGCACTTTCTTTTCACTTCTACAAATAGTACATTGGCTATGGAGACAAAACCCCCTTCTTTTAAGCACTTGATCTGTTAGTAATCTATCATGAAGGATCAACCAACCCATGATAGATCCATAAACCGAGAAGGTACGGTCCCAAAGCAAGTTTTTGGAAAGTCATTAAACCATAGGTGGTCCAAGAGGTCAATAGCATGCATCCATAGTGAAGATACTACTTGGGGAGAACCTCTAACATGGTGTATCCTCATTAGATGAAGGAGTTAGATTAGCCAACATCCTCATAAGATCAATCCATTCTTCAAATACGAATGGAGATGGGTTACTTCTAATTTTGATCTCTCACCCAAATTGCCGATCCCCAAAAGAATTATCATCTTTTCTTTACTCCTAGTTGCCCAATACAAGGCGGGGAAGATATCCTTAAGACACCCTTGCTCACACCATATGTCCTTCCAAAACCAAATGTTAGCACCATTCCCCAATGTTCTACAAATAGCCTCTAAGGGCTTGATCATAAGTTGATTGCCATCATTTAATAATTATCATTTAAACATTTAGCTGCCTTTGATTCAAAGGTAAGTGGCCCAAACACTTGCAACACTTGGTTATATGGGTCCTTTTAAAACTTTCAAGTTAAAGGATGTTGAGAGTTTGACATGCTTATGTCCTTTACCAAAAAAGCTAAGCTAAATGGAAAACTATCCCTGATAAACGGGGATGAGTACTCATTAGGGAATGGGTGGGGTTTGGTCGGGTTTGCCTTGTTACCATTGGGGCATGTAAAGTTGGGTGGTCATATCCTTCAACCCTTATCATAAAAGAATATTAAAATGAGCCAATACGAGCCAACCAAATTGAGCTTGTCATGTTCATGCACGACTTGTTTACCTCGGGTAGCTCAGCTTGCCAAGCTTAATTTTTGAGTTGAGCTACAAGCTGCTTGTCTTATTTCCTAGCCCTAGTGAAAAGGGGGTTTCCCTTGGCCTATCCAAAAAAGAAAAGGGAAGGAGAATTTTTGAAGCCTACAAAAAATAGTTCATACAGTTTTAAATGTTATTCATGAGCACATATTATATGAGAACCTCATCGTCCTGGTTGGCTAAGGATCTTTGTGTACCATCTATATAAACAATGTTGTATTGGGTTTATTGTATGTGATGATTTTAATGAACATTTGGTTGCATCTTATGTGATTTGGAATCACATGAAGTGAATCTCATTAATTAAACATAAAAAATAAAAAGTGAGTCAACATAAAACCCCAAAAGTGAGATTTTAAAGGTAAATTTCTTACAATATTTTCACTTTTCAAAAACACAATCAAACATACTCTTAGACAGTCTTTTTACTGAATGGTTTTGAATCTCATTAATTAAAAATAAAAAAATTGGCACAGAACCCAAAAAAACTCATAAAAAGTAAGTCAGCATAAAACCCCAAAAGTGAGATTTTGAAAGTGAATCTCTTATAATATTTTCACTTTTCAAAACCACAACCAAATGTACTCTTAGACAATCTTTTTACTGAATGATTTTGAATCTCATTAATTAAACATAAAAAATTGTCACAAAACCCCAAAAGAAAAGCTCATAAAAAGTGAGTCAACATAAAACCTCGTAAGTGAGATTTTGAAAGTGAATCGCTTACAATATTTTCACTTTTCAAAAACAAAACCAAACATACCCTTAGACAATCTTTTTACTAAATGGTTTACTATGTAAAAAAGACTCTCTCTGAAAGAATATGATGTGGTTCAACACACACACACACACACACACACACACACACACACACACACATATATATATATATATATATATATATATATATATATATATATATATATATATATATATATATATATATATATATATAGAGAGAGAGAGAGAGAGAGAGAGAGAGAGAGAGAGAGAAATTGCAATCTTTTAAATATAATGATGATTCTTTTTTACTTGACATCATCCAAGAGCAAGAGATGACATGTCATGATTTTGTAAATGTAATGATGATTTTACTTTTTCACCTTAAATCAGAGAAGAAAAATGGGGTGTTCGGCTAGTGAAACACTCTTATTTAGGGATGGCAATGGATCAAGGAAAATCGGAGGGAGAAAGCGGAGCCTCACCCCGTTTGGACCGGGGATGAAGGGCATGAAACAAGGATGAAGGTTAAAATCCATCTCTGTGCGGGGATGGAGGCGGGCATGGACTTATGCTTTCCCCCGCCCTGTCCCCGTCTCAATCCCCGCCTTGCTCTGCCTCGCCATCCCCAATCCTTCTAAGGGATGACACTAAATTTATGGCAATTGGGGCCCCGCCTCGCCCTCGTTTGGACTGAGGATGGAGGACATGAAATGGGGATGAAGGCGGGGGTGAAAGTTAAAATGCATCCCCGTGCCAGGATAGAGGTTCGGATTTTGAAATGGGGGGTAGAGACCTTGTCTCCCGCCCTCACCCCGGTCCATTGCCATCCCTACTCTTATTTTATAAATATTATAAAAATATCCATGAAAGCAATATAAATGATTTTATATTGATATAAAATATTTTTATTAAAATAACAAAATAAATAAATAAATAATGTCATATATGTATATATATACATATATAAATGAGTTGTTCAATCATTAACAACATGTTATTTAGATCCAATGACAAGAAATAACCATACTTAAACCTGCTTATCTCCCCTCGTTTACCCTTCCTCCCCCCATTCATTCTCTCTCTGCAACCTTTGACCGAAGGTCTACCCTTTCCACCTCTCTATGCAACCAAATCTCTCTCTCTCTCTCTCTCATCAATCACCCCAGCAACTCCTAAAACCTTCATTGCACCATGCTAAATGAGTTGATTTCTGGAGTTTTTTATACCCCCACCTATTGAGATTTTTTGTTAGGGGTTTTAAGGTTTTTTACTAAATATGGAATGTTTGGATTTGTTTCATGTTATGGCTGGGTTTTATTTTAGGGATTTTAGTTTTTTTTTTATCTTAGATCATGTTTAGGTTTTTAGCTCAGATTGTGTGCATTTATTTTGTTTTGTTAATTCTTGTTGTTCCTGTTGCTGCTATGCCCCATCTACCCAACTTTACGTAGAATCTGGAACACACCTTAGGTCCCATTCACCTGGTGTTCAATGACCCACCTACTTGCTAGGATGCCTCGAGAGATCTTTTGATACCATCATATCTATTGAGAAGCGACTTTGCACAGATCCAAATTTGCAGCAGGATAAAGGTGTCACTGTTACGCTCAAAATTGCCAGGGAGTCCAAACTCTCAACTCTCTTCTTCTCTTAATGCTATAAATTCTTGTGTATCTTGTGTTGTATCTCCATGAACTGTTTCACTTGTATTTTATAGACTACGAAGAGGGTTCAAGCTTTGGGATACAACCCTGAGAGAAATCCCTTCATCCCTGTTATTATCGCAAAAATTTTCCCCCTCCTATGAGAGAGAGAAACAATTGTGCGAGTTAAACTCGACCAAAGTTTTTGAAAATGGTTTTGAAAATTACTCACCTCGTTTTGAAAATTTGTGGGAAAATTCTGTGGAATGGGATCTACCTGTCGGTACGAGGTTCAACCGTTCCTGGTGCCTTTACCAAAGGTAATCAAACAAAGGATCAAATATGTGCTTTGACTAAGTTAAATTATCTAAATTATGCTCTATTTTCCTAGAATGCACAAAGAATCAAGCATGTGCTATGGAATTTTGAAAAGATGCAAGTTTGAGAAATATTATATTTGCTTTGGAAAATTGAGATGTACTTGAAAAATGCTTGAGAAATACTTGGAAAAATCATTGATTTTCATTGAAAATCAGGAATTGTATTTGAAAATGAATCTTAAAAGAATAATGGATTCTCAAGAAAACTTGAACTTTGAGAAAATCGATTTTTGAGATTTGGATTGATTTTCTAAGAAAATCGATTTCTGAATAGGATTTGAGAATTCTGGGAAAATCAATTTCAGAAGTAATTCAAAGTTTTTGAGAAAATCAATTTTGGGATTTGAAAATGAAATTAAGAATGTGGAAACCTTGGGAAATCATGATTTAAACTTGGGAAATACTTTAAAATGTCATTTGAAAACTCATAGTTCTGAGAAAATCAAATCCTGAGAAAGACTTATATAATTTTGAGAAAATTGATTTATCTGAAATAGAATTGGAAAATGATTTTGAAAATGATGCAATTTGAATGAAATGAATGAATTTGAAAGAGAATTCTTTGAGGAATTGGGAAATCTTTTTGAAATTTTGAGAAATGCAGTGCATTTTTGAAGTTAGCCTAAGAGTGTAGGTTGAATGTGGCTAATACGAAGATCACAAATCTTGGTTTTCTTCGTATTCTGACTATGGCCATAAATACGAATCCCACCAATTTTGTGAACTCCTTAAGAGCTTGTGCACGTGCCATTCGTGTCAACCATAGTGGATTTGCGAAGAATATGCATGAATGATACAACAGATATTGAAATTTGCAGAAATTAAACTATATGCAATGCAATCGTATTCTATGCAGAAAATGTAACTCTTATTCCAAATTATTACAACTTGATATTACATTGAATTGAATGAAATAAGCAAATAAAAATCTTCTTCTTGAATGTTTCTGCAAAACTAGAAAACATGTTAGCACAGAAATGTAGGTTTATCTGGATTTATCCAAAAATATTTAAAATTATCGGATATTATTTAAATATAAACCCAAATCATACCCCTTTTGATATAAATATGAGAAATAAGCAATCAAATTCAAAAATAAACTTGGAAATTCGAAATTGGAGTAAAAATAACCAAAATACCCATGCTCACCTTGAAATCAGGGTTTTCTGAGAGAGTTTTTTATAAAATTTGGAAATTTGTAAATCAAATGAAAGAAAATTAAACACAATATGATGCAATATGATGATATGCATGAAAACCTAGAGAATTAAAGATTGGAATTTCGAAATTGAGGTCAAAATGACCAAAATGCCTTTGATAACATGACTATGACCTTGAAACCAGGGTTTTCTGAAATTAATTTTGCAAAAAGTTGAAATGTGAAATACAAATGATATTTAAATTAACCTTAATATGATACTATATACTTATTCACATGATAAAAACCTTAAAATGGCAAAAATATTACAAATTATTGAATTTAACTTGATTTTCGCCTTTGAGTTTAAAGATTAACTAACACACAAGGCAAATGAGCTTGGAATTAGCTCAAATTTGTCATGAACACCTAAACAAACTCTAAAAATAGAATGAAACTCAAAAATATATTTTTTGATATTTTTTAATATGGAAATTAACTAGAAATCCTAAAAATCAAGATTTTGCTTAAAATGCTAAATCTAAACTGAATTTTGGGTAATAAACTACCATAAAAATTTCCAAAATTTTATGGGGTGACAAAGGACAATTAGGCAAAGATTTTTGCATTTTACATATTTTGATTTTGACCTATGGTCGGAGCTTGACAGCTCCGGAAAGTCGGATCGGAATTCGGTGACTCTAGGACTTAGGGCAGACTGACAGGTTTCAGAAAAGATTATGGAAAAAATAGCAAACAGTAAAGGAAATTACTGAAATTTTGGAAGAATGCCTCTAACAAATAGAGGAAAAATTCCTCTTTTGATAGTTTTGGGATTGGATGAACGGTTTGGAAAAAAGCATAGGATTATCAAAGATCTAGATCTCTGTAATTCTCAAACACAGGAATTTGACAGACAGAGAATTTAATTCCAGGAAAAATACCTAGGTTGCTCCTAAAATTCTCAAATTTTAAAGAATGACAGAGGGAATGGTGAGAAATAACTTCACTGTTGAGAGTTTTGACATCCAACCTACATATTGAAGTATCATAGTGGATTAGGTTCGGTCTAGACCCTGACAAAGAAAAATTGAGATTTTTACAGGTTTTAGGAAAATTCTATTTTTAGCAGAGATCAAACCTTATTGGGAAAATCTGGGAAAATACTGAAAAACAATAGACTCTAATAGAGACCCACTATATTTTTTAGAGGAAAATTTAGATTGTCCATCTAGGAGATTTCGGGTGTTCAAGTATGCTAAAATAGAATAGGGAATTTCTGAAGGGTTTAAAACCCAATGCCAATCTTTTCTTTTTTTTATGATGATAATAACTTCAAATTAAGTCAAACTTTTTTGCAAAAAGTTAAGGACACATAAATCTAATGGCAATAAAATTTACAAGATTTATTGACGATGAAACTCACATGAAATAACATGGGGACTTTGCATATGAATGAATGAATTCTAAGTTAAATAACAATAAAATATATAAAATGAATGAAATGTCTAATAAACTGACCTAAATGCATGTTTTGAATGAAATTTCATGAAATATAAAACTAAAATGAAACTCAATGAGGATATGATTCATTTTTTATGTTGGTTTATGAAACAAAAGACCAAATCCATCGAATGGATGGATCTTTCATTCTCTTAGCCTATGCATGTAATACGTGCATGCTTAGAACGAAAGATGTATAAAATAAAAATAAAGACCTTCATGACACACCTAAAGCATTTCAATTTTGAGGGTATTAAAGTGGTGTCACTGTGCCACTTTGAAGTGGCTGTTGCTACTAACCAAAAGGGATGGTGAGCGCCGGTTGAGGAGCCTCAAGGCTTGCAGCTGCAGGAAGGTGGAACCGTTGGAAGATGGAAATGTTGTTGAAGGTGTTGCAAAGGGGGCGTCAGCTACTTGGAGGATAAGAACTGCAACAAGGCTGAAAGTGGATTGGCTGGAGTGGTGCTATGGCTGCAACTAGATGGAGGTCCAACTAAAGGTGGTGCCTTGTTGCAAAGGAGGTGCCGGCTGGAGGTGTTGGAGAGGTTGCCTTGATGTGGAGCAGCTGCTGCTTGGTGGCTTGAAGATGGCTGGGGTAGCTGGAACCAACTGCAACAAAAAAAACTAGTGGAGAGAGAGAGGGAGTTAGGTTTAGCAAAGGGGAGAGATTTTGGGCTGAGAGAGAGAGAGAGGGTGCAACCAACGTATGGTGTCTTGGAGAATAGTAAGAAAGAATAGGTTTTTAATGTGGCTGGACAATAGGGAATGGAAAGAAAGAAGGAGGGAAAGAAAGAAGAAAAAAAAGAGGAAGAAAGAAGGAAAGAAAGGGAGGAAGGGAAAAAGGAAAGAAAGAAGAGAAGAAAAGAGAAGAGAAGAGGAGGGAAGCTTGGTCGACCAAGGGGGAGAGGAAAGGAAGGAAGAAAGAAAAAGAAGAAAGAAAGAAGAAGAAAGAAAGAAAAAGAAAGAAAGGAAGAAGAAAAGAAGGAAAAGAAGAAAGAAAAAAAAGACAAGAAAGAAAAAGAAGGAAAGAAGAGGAAGAGAGAAAAGGAAATAAGGAGGAAAAGGGGGGGGGAGGGGGGAGTTGACCCTCTTATGGGTTCCACAGGGTAAAAAAAAGAGGATAGAATAAAATAAAAAGATAAAATAAAAAAATGATTACAAGGATTTTTTTCTATTTATTTTAAAATAAAAGGGTAGATATGACTAAAGGAGCCATCTCAGAGTGGGCTCACTTTTCAAATTAGAAATTCATTTTGAGAATCATAGGGGTAGAATAGTCTTTTTAGAAAATTTCTAGACGAAACGAGCTATTTTTGGTAGTTTTTGAAACAAGCTCAGAATTTGAAGTTTCATACCCCCTTGCAAAGCAAATCCGGTTTAGAATTTGAAAATTTGAGTTTGAAAGAAATCTAGATTATTTTTCTCAATAAAATATTTCCAAATTTAGAATTTTGGAGATAAAAATGTCAATTTTGGAAACCCAGGGTTTGAAATTGATTTCTGAAAACTTTTAAAACTCAATCTGGATTTAAAATTTTAAAAACTGGAGTTCTGGAATTCGAAAATGAAATGAAATGAAATGTTATGAAATGCTGAGAAATGATATAAAATGATGATAAATAACACGAAATGCTATGCGAAATGCAGACCATGTATGAAGAATTTTGGATATTGGACTTTGATTGACACTTGTATTGGTTTAAAAAGTGTTAAAATTGATAGAATTTGCAAAATGGTTCAAGAAATGATTTTCGGGCTCTATCAGGCTAGAGTGACACTAAAAATTAGGGTGTGAGCTGGATTGAACTGGATTGAGCTGGGTTCTAGGGTTTCAGAACTCAAATGAACTGACAAGACATTGACTCAACTGAACTCCTCGACTGAATTATCAAGAAAAACTGTCATTTTTAGAGAAATGGTCAATGGAGTAAAGTGAATTACAAACATGAGATGGGTTTTAGCTGAAACAAAGGTCAATAACTGTAATGACCTCAATTTTGATAATTATTTATTCAAATTTATTTGAAAATAACAGGTGCTTTTCTAAATTTAGGCCTAGATCCAAATTGCAGATCCAGGACCCATAAAGGGGTTTTCCGAATAAATTTACCGTGTAAATTTGATATGTACGTATAAGTACAATAATTTTTAATTAATTAAATAATTCGGGGGAATAATTATTTAAAAGGGGTGCGTAGATGGGTCCGGGATCCATATACCCGTATAGATATTTTAATATAAATAAAGAATGCAGTAAATAGTGGAGGCGGATCCACTCTTTATCCAGCCCGGATCCAAATTGGGATTTGGATCCTGAGTCGTAGAGTTCGGATCCATTACCCGAATCCGTAAATAACCCACAATGGGGCGTTAAATTATGCTTATAATAGTAATTTTTAATTAAAACAAATAAGTAATAGTATTTATAAAACAAATAAAAACAAATAAAGTTTAGTATATAGGGTCGGACCCACAATTGGATCCATGGATCCAACTGAGGATCCGTCACTCGTAGGCGAAACCGGGTCCATTATTAAAATGGACCCAGCGTCGCGGGTCACGGGATCGGACCCGATTTCACTTACAAAGGGGGGGGGGGGGGGGGGGGGGGGGGCGTAAAACAAAATCGTGCCTAGGGCACGATTCTTGTTTTCAAGGATCTGAAAACAGAAAGGGGGGCAGGGGGTTACGCAGAGCGTAACGACCCCGCGCCTCTCGGCAGAGGAGGGGGTCTTGCCCGATAAAAGGGAGTGGGGAGGGGACTCTCTTCACTCGTCTCTCTCCCATCTCTCTCTCTCGGTCTGTGTTTGTGCGGCGGAGGCAGGGAGGTCGCCGACGAACTTCGGCCACCAACAACCACGGCAGCAGTGAGGAGCGTCAGCCGCGGCCCTGCTTTCGCGATTGTCGCCTTTGATCGCCGGGAAATCCAGCAGAAACAGGTACGGTGCTCCTTGGAATAGGGGTGAGGAATCGAACATGGGTTCGATTCCATGAGTGGATTGAGGGGAGGATTTTGGGATCAGGTTGTTTACCCCATTTCAAAAACCCAAACGATTTGGGGATTTACTATACCTAACCCTAAACTGAAACAATGTCCAGCCCAAATCGATTTGGGGATTTCCCTGCCTGACCCTACTTTGCAAAATCCCTAGCCCAAACGATTTGGGGTTCGACTGTGGTATCGGATTAACCCCAGTCGTGGGGTTTCCGATTTCTTGAAATAGATAACTCCAAGTTTGGGGGATTTCTATTTTGGAACCGATAACTCGAATCTAGGTTGTTTTTGAATTCTGTTTAGGTCTACAACTTAGGGCATGAGGTTTCTTTATCGTGATTATGTATATGATGAGAACAAGAAAGGTGAAATCTGAATTTGGGGGTTCTCGATTTATTCATTTTTACCCCAATCTGCCGAGTTCCCAAATCAGCCCGATTTGGGGTTTTATTGATTGGGAATCGTGGTGCTTATGAAAAGAAAAAAAAAGGGTGAAGGGCAGAGTGACTGATATTCGCCCCTTTGAAGTTCTATTGTCGTATCCCTGCTGAGTATGTTGATCTTTGATGTTTAGCAAGAGCATGTGTTCCCTGACGAATACAGTCAAACTGACATTTTTTATTTCAAGTCTGTTTCTATAACCACATGAAATTTTCTGTACTTCTGTTGGAAATCTTGATTTCTGATTCCCATTTACTTTTACTCCTGTCATTTGGGGGTAGTGTAATCTTGGAATAATTGTATGACCTTGGATCGGGATTGGATTCGTGTTAGTGATGCATGTCAAGAACGTAGATATATATTACTTGTTTTCTTCTTGTGGCCTGTCTGGAATCCACTGTTATACTGTGACATGCTGACTATGCACACAGTTTCATTAAGTGGCACATGCTTGCTCTTGTGTGCAGCTTAAACCCGTAACTGTAGGATACAGTATGGGATTCTTGAATCATAACTTGAGTTGCCAGTTATATCTAATAGTGTTCGATATAACCTGCTTAAGAAGATAGGACGTGAAATCTGAAAACCAATACATGACTTCCAGATGAGGTTTGTTTTTGCTATTTCCCTTTTTGGGCATGGTATTCTTGAATAGGAGTCCAGGTAGTCATTTAAATTGCTGCGTATTGGGTTAACAGGAGGTGTGTGATTTTATGTTGACTGATATGAATCAGTTTGTACCAGTCCTGAAACTGGTCCGGATTTAATGGATTTTTGTGTATGATCAAAATACTGATCTGAACAAAAGAAAATATGATAAATGTCATTTCCTTAACTGTCCATGCTTGTGGACAAATGACAGGTCGATTGAATCCTTGTTCATGTATAGTATGGCTCATATGGAAGCTTAGCTTAGCACTTAAATTTTTCGGAATACTAGCTAATCCTGTTAGACCTGGCTCTTTGCATACAGGTGAATGAAAATGCTAATATGCTTAGACTTGATTTGTTATGCTTGATTTGGATATCGTTGTCTAGTTGTTTTCATGGGCATGAGCAATCATGAAACTAATGCTTTATTGCTTGAATTTACATGCATGGGTGTTCACATGATATAATAAAATTAATCAATGAATGACAACATACATTTTGGTATAAATATGTGAATCCTTGCGCATGAATCTTTGAAACCATGCTTGTGAGTGTTGTTGTTTCATGTCCATGGTTATATTGGCACATATGGATGTGCATTTGGAAACACTTGTCGTGGAGGTTCATGCTTTCACTTGACTGTTATGATTATGGTACTCATGAGTGTGAGCATGATTCAATTATTACTAATTCTTCTTGAACATGTATGCTTGATTTATATGTGAAATGGTACATGTACACTCATACACTTAAAGAAACCATGGATTGGTTAATACCCATATGTGATGTAGGTAACACACACATATTGAAAATGCATATGAATGCATTATGACATGCATATGTTTGGGTGTATGATTGCATAAGTTTACATGCTTTTGGCACTATTGGCCTAGTGTTACGAATAAAACACTAATTTGGTTTTATTATGTGGTGCATTGATGGCCTAAATGGACCATTATCGGCCTGGGGAGCCGTGGGTTTGGTTTTCTTTCACATATGTTTTTAACTGCATCACTTGAACCACATAAGATGGTTTGGCACATTACTACACTATTCTAGTGGTTTATACGGGCTGGAGTCCCGAATGGGTCCCTGCAAGGGAGGATGCGGGGTTTTCACTTTACTTTTGCATATGTGTGACAAACTTAAAGAAATGGACTTAATTAAAAATATAATGAACAAGAACAGTGTAATATACATTCTGAGATATCTCATCTGGAGTATGAGAATCTTGGATATCCGGTCTGGGGGAGACTGTGAGGATACAAAAACTCCGTGTGGGTGAATTTGGTCCCCTGAACCCGATATTGAGGTTCTTCTCCTGGCCACGGTTTTAGGGAGAGTCTGCCACTTTACCCGGGAGTGGTGTGTTAGTCACAGCTGTGAGTTTATGGTACCAAGGAAGTGGCACTTGTGGGCGTGGGGTGTCCCTTGTGTCCCCGACATTAGATGTGGAGGTCTAATGTTCCGTTGGATGGTGCTGTTTCCTGATATCGGTCGAGGGCTAAGTTGGAACCCAGTAATAAAATACAAATTGTGTGTTAAGCTACCCTGAGAACTTACTTGACCTCGGGGTTTGTACCCGTTTGGTGTATCCGCTGGCCACGGTAATTAAAAAGAGGAACTTAAAGATGTGTGCATTTAATTGGGCATGCATATGGAAAGATGGAGCTTAAATGCAAGATAACAGAAGAAATCATGCATTGCACATAATCATGCATTTTTCTGTTATGCATTAGATCATGCACATTTGAATCATTCTTGATATCATGACATGATTTGGTAGTAGCATATGATTTACTTTTTTGAAATCATGCAGCAAGGTTTGGCTATTTAGTTTCTGCTATATGGTACTGTTTTATTATTCTTGACTGGTGAGCATATGCAATTATTGGTAGTTATGGATATTTGAATGTTGCAAATTTTATATCTGCACTCACTTAAATCACTACATGAAATCTTATCCATGTTCTTTCTCTCACCTGGTTTCTTTAGAAGTAGCTGTGCTCAGAATTTCGGTTCTGACACCCTACTTTGTTGTTTTTTCACAGGAAATGGTGAACAATGAAGTGGGACATGCCTCTGGGGATGGATGAGTTATACTTGGGCTTGTCAGCTTCAGTAGAGGACATAGTGGCTCTTTCTTTTGTCTTTTAGTTCTTTTAATTTCTGCAATTGTTACTTTACTTTCAGTTGAAGAAAACCTTGTCTTTGAAATTTTCTTACTCATTAATAAAAGTGTTTTAGTTGGTTGATATGGATGATAATTGCAACTTCGTTTGTGGTGGTTGGGCTATCCAATGGAAAGTGGAACTGTGAGGACCCCAGATCTCTGAGAAGGTTTCCGCAACTTCTAAAAAAAAAAATATTCCGCATTTTTAAAGGGTCTGGATTGGGGTCGTTACAGTAACATTGAGATAAACTAAAATTGAAGCTCGAATACTAGCTCAATTTCAGCTGAAAGGGCTGAAATAGGCTAAAATGGGCTCCTAGACACTTAAAAGTGGTTTTGAACTGAAACTGGAGGACTTGAACTCCTGGTGAGCTCAAGCTAGACTCAAGGGAATATGATTGACTTAGAGACAATTGGCTTGGATTTGAGTGAGAAATGAGATCATTTATGAAGAAATGATCCCATTTTGGAAGGAATGGTCATAAATGAAAATGATTGGTTCATCGTGAGCTCAAATGAGCTTGAAATGACTGATATTTTAACTCTTCTGAACTGACCGATGAGCTTGGTTGACTTCGACTGACTAAAGGTCTGGGATGTCTTAGGACTAAAATGGTAATTTTCCTAATAAAAGTTGGTAAAATGGTAATTTTCTAAAACAGACTCGGGGTTTGACTCCTATACTGACCTACCAGGGTTGGCACTGCACGAGGGGTGTGTCTGAAAATGGATGAGAAAAATTTGAGGTGTTTACAGATGCCCCTCTTTGCTACTAAGTCAGTTTAAGGCCGAACTTAGTGGCAAAAACACACACACCAAATTTGGGCTATAAAAATGCCTCAGTTAGAAGGATCTGACTGTATATGAAGATTAACCCTGATTGAAATGGTAGATATAGAATGGAGAATAAAGAAGGAACATTTACTTCAAAGAAGTGAGATTTAGGTGTTGCTCTTAACCTTGATGGGACGAGAAATACCTCGTGTAAAAACAAGGCTCAGGTTTAACTCTTAACTTGACCAGGAAATGAAATACCTCATCAAAATGAGGCTCAGATTTAACCCTTAACCTGACTCGGAAATGAAATACTTTATCAAAATGAGGCCCAGGTTTAACTCTCAACCAGACTGGGAATGAAATACCTCATCAGAATGAGGCTCAGGTTTTTTATTTTCTTCCTAGTCAATGTTTCTAAATCCAATTTATATTGGTCTAATTTTCCTTCCTTCAAATGTCCTAGAATTGGTCTAGAAAATTAGAGTTCCAACATCCTTTCCCACGTCTCATTAAATTGCTCGCCATCCAATTTTGAGAAACTGATGATGGATCGCCTGAACTGATTCATCCTACTAATGAGAAAGTACTTCTTTAGGAACTGCTGAAGCTGATCCCATGACCCTATCACTATCATGTCTAAGGATTTCAGCCAATACTTGGCTTTGTCCTTCAATGAAAATGGGAAGAGGGCCAATTTTATCGCATTGTCCCTGAAATTCCGTATCTTTACTATAGAAACAAAATATTGGTGATGTCTCTCTACTTAACGGCTCAGGCTCCTCAGAAGCCCTACACATTCCCTCTTTTCCTTCTAGCCTCGGGTCTATTAACAAGATTACAAAAAGTCATAATTGTGTTATGATTTTTTCCTCTAAGCATGTGATTTTTTAGGATCTAAACACGAGGATGGTGATTGGTAGAGGACACACGGTGAATGAGCTTTATCTTCGTGATACGAAAATCCAGGCACATGTTGCTTGCAAGATGACTGACACAGGCAGGAAGTGACACTCCAGACTCGGATACCCCTCTCACAAAATGTTAAAAAGGATATTCCTCGACATCCCACTATCCCAAATGTCGTGTGATGCATGTCAATATTCCAAACAAACTAAAATCCATTTTTCTTTGTTTGAACCGTCGATATCATATATGTGGTCAATCTTAGCAACCAATTCATGCATGATTGTGAACACCTCAAAAAATTGATTTTTTTTTTAAAAATTTTATTTTTGCCCCTGGCCCCCATTTTTGAATAATTGAGTCAGTTTTAATCAAAATTCTAGTTTATTTCTCGGATTTTACTAGAATCAAATCTATTTTCTATATCTGACTCAATTTCAGATCCAGATACAATATCAAAATCCAATTCTGAGCCATGTTATCTAATTTTAAAATCAAAATTATAAAAATACAAAATTAATCTTTGAATGGCATAGACAGTTCATTCGGTATCTATTTGGATCCACTATTCTATATTCCTCAATTCGAGATCCAAAACATGAATATTTTCTCAAAAGCTCCGGATCCAAACCCGTTTTCTGAAGAAATTTTCAAAGAATAGCCCTAAATTCTCAAAAAGCCCCTCTTTTGTAAATATTTTTAAAATTTACAAGAATAGTTTAAGATCCCTTATTTTTTCCATAGTTTTAGAGTTTTTATTTCAAAAACAAAAAAAATATATAAAATACTAAGAAAAGAACAAAAAAAAATATACAAATAGAAAAGAAAATACAAAAGAATAGGTTTTAAAAACCCCTTTTTGAATGTTGTTTTTTGGTAAAAACCTCTTTTGAGAAAACTTTTGAAAGAAGCCATTCTTTAAAAAAATTGTAAAACTTTTGAGACCCGATTTGCAAAATTCCTAACGGTCTCTCGTTATAAAGAGAGACCGCAAGGAAAGGGGTCGAGGATCGCTTCTTCACCCCCGCATGCTCTCGAGCCTTCTTCTGTCTTTCCCCCTTTTCCCCATTGCCTTCTTCTCCTCCCCTCTTCCTCTTTCTCTCCCTGAAGCCTCTCCTCTGATCGACCGGAGGATCTTCAGTCCCAACAACAACCGCAAAGGTAAGTGACTCATCTTCTTCCATTTTTCTTTCGTATTGCTTAACCCCGTTTTACTGCTTTATCGTGCTCTTTCTGATTTTCTATAAGCCTTCTTTTCCTTCTTATTTTGATTTTCTGAAGAAATTTCCTCTTATCACATTCATTCTTTTACAGTTTTATTCTTCCTTATTTTCTCTGTCATTATAAGGCATCAGAGACATGATCGACTTGCATATAGCTGGATCGATCTACCTCCTGCTATAGCAAAGGAATGAATCATTCCAACATTTTCTTTTATTTTTATTTTTGATGATTTATTTTAGTTTCATAGTTCTAATATATATTTGTTTCATCTGTTATTCATGCTGTCGCATCTCTTTTCCCTTCTTTTACATGTTTTCAGTCTGCTATGTATTTTCATTTTATTGCTGAGTTTGATATGCTATCGACTGTTCAAGTATAGTTAAGACACCATTCACAATGCATTCTCTTCTCACTTTCAAATCGTCCTATCCGTTTTGTTCTTTAGCATTAATGTCATCCCCTGCTCCATCCAATTTGTGATTCACTATGTGTAACTGATTCGCTAGTCTCAATCGTATAATAAGGTGTGCTATACGACTGATTCATAGTAAGGTTTTCTTACATGATTCAGTTTTAAGGAATCAAGCTATTAGTACATCTAGTCATTGGATTATTTGGTAGGAACTTCCTCTGGTTTTTAATGAAATATAGGGGTTAATGGCTCACCAAAATGGGTGCCTCATCTAAGTACTTCATGCTGGACTGTGTCATTACGTGTAGTCGTGATTAATCAGATGCCTTTGCTTCAAGTTATATTACCAATCTGCCCCTAATCCTCTTGATGACCTCCCTCGATTCATCGAAAACCCTGTGTGCTAAGAGGCAAAGACCTGAGATCAAGGGGATGAAAGAATTTTTCATGAGAGTACCATTGTTTTTGAGAGGTCTCTGCTTACAATTGTGTTATAGGTCCTCTGAAAATCAGTGGCCTCATTTGAAAATGCAGAGGCTCTAACGTATGGCCTTACAGGTAAAGTCTGGGAGTAATAATTCGAATCGTTCACTCCTTAAGAATTGCAGGAAGTGCACCTGTCCACTACCTCTCCATCTCTGTGCATTAACCTCATACTTACTTTCCAGTGTTACACTGCTGCTACATTTTGCTTATTCAAATCCTTAAACGAGTTCATCTTCAAGTTGGGATGTTACCCTGTCGCTGGATCAGATAAAGAGATCCATTGGCTGATAGCCATGGCAATGTTAATGAATGGAGGATTGGCTGGTCCCAAGACAGTGTTTTATTATCTCTGGAAATCATGATTGGTTCGATGAGCTGCATATTCTTATGAGGTATATACGCCACGAAAGCTAGCTAGGTGAGCGGTTTCTACCATAGAAAGGGAGTTATCTCATGTTGCGACTTCCTAAGGGATGATGGATCTTTGGCCTCGATCATGCTTTCCATTGTGATATTGATGTGTATCAGATCAAGTTTTTCTCTTCGTTTTGCAAAATTGATAAAGAAGAAGGTTGGGGATAACGATTTCATGATTGTTAATCGCCAACTATATGGTGCAGAGGTCAACTGGTTGGACACTAACTCGTCCTGTGTCGCTATCTGAGTATAAAAGCTTGAAGAAACAAATGAAACCTGATTTCTTGGATATAGTTCCATGGCATGTTGGGGACACCTACTGATCTATTAAAAATGATTTTGATCTCTTAATATCTGTGATACCTTTTATTGGATGTTTTTGATATGCATATGACGCAGGTACCCAAATCCATAAGTGTTCTTTTATGGGAGATGTTTCTTTTGCCCATTTGAGTAAGTTTTGCAACTTCCATATTGGTATTAACCTGAATGCTTAACTGTGCTCCTACCTTCACAGGGCCATCAATAGCCCCGTTATATAGCCTCTTGTGAACACTGTTGTTAGGTGGTCTCCATCTTGAACGAAGGCAAACATGCAGTAGTAACACAGGAAAGAACAATTTTATTTCTCACTAGTGACAACACATCAAAGCCGATCCTCGTGATAGAGACCGATCCTCATGATAGAGACCATAACAACAAGACCTCATAAGATTCAGAAAAAAAAAATTGTGAGGTACTGTGCTATAAGCACTTATTACAAATGAAACACAATGAAAGTAGCATACTGATGAAAAAACAACAAAAAGGATTTGGCATCTCCTGCAAGGCCTTGGTGCTTAACTGGGGACATTTCCACATATATGCCACGATGATGATTATGAGGCATGTGGGTGTGGGTGACGACCAGGATGCTGGGGGTGGGGTGGGTGCTCTGGGTGCGCGGGGTGAGGTGGGTGCTGAGGGTGTTTAGGGTGCTGAGGAGGGTGTGTGGGGTGAGGTGGGTGCTCAGGGTGCGCGGGGTGAGGTGGGTGCTGAGGGTGCTGAGGATGGTGTGGGTGAGGAGGGTGTTGAGGGTGCGTGGGGTGAGGTGGGTGTTGAGGGTGAGGTGGGTGCTTTGGATGAGGAGGGTGCTCAGGGTGAGGAGTGTGCTTAGGGTGATGAAGCCCATGGTGCTTGTCACCGTTCACGTCTGCCTCTCCTTCCGCAGCATACATGCTCAAAACGATGGCTAGGAAGATAGCAAGAATCACCCTAGCAGTCCCCATTTTCTATTGACCAATTACGATAGCTAGGATGATATATTTGAGAGGGTGTAGAAAAGAGCTGAAAGTAGTGAGGATATGTGTTGACAGAAACCCTTTAAATAGAAGTTTTCGGACACAAATCTGTGGGCGTGAACAGGTAGCAGGAGTCAACTTGTAGTTCATGCAAGGATCATCGGCTTACATCTTATGCGACATCTGGCTTAGACCTTCAATAGAGGCGACTTTATTAAACAATTGTGTTCACGTAGTCATCTTCTCTCTTGGTCGTGATGCTCACTTTTACCACAATTGACGAGTTTGTTTTATTCAAAAACTGCTCATTTACGATCTTCTCAGACAGCTTTTTAGCATACTAGAGTAAAAAATAAGTAAAAACGATGCCCATGGCATCACTTCCATTTTTTATGTAGATCGGTTGCATGCCCAACCAGACTGATTTGCAAGATCCGAACCAGGTTCCAGCGGTTTTGGTTCCAATCCTAGCACAGTTTCCACTTGTTTCAAGTTCAAAGTACCCAGGTCCATCAAATCTATTTAGAGTTTCTTTATAGGAGCAGCAGGGTACGTCCATATATTTCCTGTATTTGGATTGTTAGTAAAATGGAATTACTTGCCATGATCTGATAAAAGATCCAAATCAATTAAGAGATTGCATCACTTATGTGGTTTTTAATTAGAAATTGATTGAGATTGAAAAGAACCCAAGTAGGATTCAGAGGATAAGTTTTCTGCAACCTGGAGAGAATGATGCAGGTGAGCGACACATATCCTAGTCAACCTATAGTTCATTGGATCATTTGATATCTATATTTTGAATTTGAAAATCTTGTTATTTTTAGCCGTTGTGATGGACATTGGATCCAAGTATATGATCTGCATCTAATTTTAACAGTTTAGTAAGATTAGAATTTGCTTTCTTAGTTAAGTGTTTATCTAGATAGGAAACCTGAGTCATTTGATACAGCAATATCTCATCAATTAAATACATGAAAGGTCCATACAATCAACAACTCAGTTGAGTTGGAGTCAGATTTGTTTTATTTCTCATTTATTTCTGTTGTTTCTTGTTTTAGTTAATTTTCAGCAATTTCCTATTAATTTCTTGCAATTTCAATTATATTTTTAGTTTTTCCAAAATAAACTCGTAGTTGATAGATTTTCTCGTAAATGGTACAAACCAATTTAATTTATTTATTTTTTATCTAAGGTGGGCTATTGTTCCATGATGAAAAACATCTATGGCACCACTCTAGGTATCTACTTTTCAAAAGCATAAATGGTGTGCGCTTGATCAAATCTGCTTAATTATATGGTTACTCTTTAGCATGTTTTCCTCATTATTCCGTCCTTCTCTCCTTGGACAACTATTTCTTGTGGTCAACATGGTTTGTGTGTAATGGACAACATGTTCCTATAACTCGTTTAAATTTGTAATATTCGTGAAGCCTATGGGTGAAAAGTACATGAGTCTTGAGAAAAGTAGGATTTTAAGGATGAAGACTGACCTTGCTAAAATGTTGGCAACTTGATCATATTTGGTACCAACGTATGAAAACGGTCATTGTTACAACAACAACAACAACAACAACAACTACGCCTTCATCCCAAAACAATTGGGGTCAGCGATATGAACCAAAAAAGAAATTCATTTTGGGTCTTCCACATGAATCCTTTTCCTCCAATCATTTCTATCCAACGCCATGTCCTCGGTGAGGTTCAAAGCATTCATATCCTTTCCTATCATCTCCATCCAAGTCTTCCTAGGCCTACCCCGACCTCTTTTAACTAATATATTTTCCCATTTCTCCAACCTTCTAACTGGAGCATCATTAGGCCTTCGCCGAATATGTCCAAACCACCGTAAACGATTCTCTCGCATCTTATTTTCAATGGGTGCAACACCTACCTTCTTACGTATCTCTTCGTTCCGAATCTTATCTTTTATTGTATTTCCACACATCCATCTAAGCATCTGCATCTCAGCTACACTCATTTTTTGAATATGATGTCTCTTGGCAGCCCAACATTCCGTACCATATAGTAAAGCAGGTCTAATAGTCGTCCTATAAAACTTTCCCTTCAACCGCAATGGCATTCTACGATCGCACAACACTCCAGTAGCACTTTTCCATTTCATCCACCCAACCTTTATCCTATGATTTACATCTCCATCAATTTCTCCATACTTTTGAATGATAGATCCCAAATATTTGAAAGAATCATCCACCGGTATTTCTTGCTCACCAAGCTTCACTACACTCCCATCTCTATTTCGTTGCTTACTAAATCGACATTCCATGTATTCTGTCTTACTCTTACTCAACTTAAAACCTCTAGCTTCCAATGTCTGTCTCCATAATTCTAACTTAGCATTAACCCCAGCTCTAGACTCATCAATCAAAACAATATCATCAGCAAACAACATACACCACGGTACATTTTCTTGAATTGATCTCGTAAGCTCATCCATCACTATCGCAAATAGGAAAGGGCTTAAAGCAGATCCTTGATGTAACCCAACCGTTATCGGAAAATTGGTTGTCACCCCTCCACAAGTGCGGACATTGGTTACTACTCCTTCATACATATCTTTAATTATACTAATGTACTTGAGAGAAACACCTTTCTTCATCATTGTCCACCAGAGAACGTCCCTAGGTACTCTATCGTATGCCTTCTCTAAATCAATAAAAACCAAATGCAAATCTTTGTTCCTCTCTCTATATCTTTCAATAAGTTGTCTAAGAAGATGTATAGCTTCCATAGTTGATCTTCCAGGCATAAAACCAAATTGATTCTCCGATATCATGACAACCTTCCTCAACCTAGACTCAATCACCCTCTCCCAAAGTTTCATAGTATGACTCATGAGTTTTATACCACGGTCATTGTTACCAACATAAGAAATTCAAAGACACTTTGGACAACTCTTTTGTAGATGAAATAACGGTTAATTACAATATGCAGTTAGTTGAATTTATCCTGCCACAAAGACAAGACCTCCTCCGTGTACGTGAAATAACATTTTGCTCGATTTCTTGCACTGCTGAACATCATTTCTGTATTTCATACGAAATCTGTTACCATCACTGGAGATCGACACATTTTATATATTGCAAACCTTGAACAACTTTGAGAATGATCTTTTCCCCAATTTGTGATATTCTCAAGCATAGTAGCCCATCTTTCTGCAATAAAGACAACCTCCAGTAGGCATGACTATCTAAGATGCATATAGTCTCCATTAGATATGCCTTAAGAAACATTAACTGTTCTACAAAAAAACAATAAAAAAAGTGTTTTTTTTCTAGATTTCTATGCATTTTCTGAGACCCTTGAGGCATGAATCCAAACTTGCGGCGAGGATGAGAATTGTAGTGCCCAATATTAGGGTAAAAAGTTGGATATTTCTGATTGTGGACACCGGGTGGATTTCATAAATTGTGGGACATTTCAGGAAACATGTCATTTTTTGCACGAACATTTTCTGTTGTTAAAATCTTTGCTTTAAATTTTAAAATAAGTTGTATGACTATCTTTCAAGTAATTTTGTTTTGCAGAAAACATTTTTGTTTTGGGTGCAAAGAAGCACCGGAAGGGCACAAATGTGGCAAAGATATGCACTATGTATGTGCAAAGTTGAAGTACAAGAATGATCTCACAAGCACATGCCCAGCCAGAATCCTTTCTCAAATGAATATAGAAGAAATCTTCTCAAGATCTCAAAAAAGCACAAAGAAATATCTCAAGTATATCATCTCATTTACGAAAAGAAGCTGTCAAAGTGCAAAAATGCTTAGTCATCCTGATCATCATCCCCGAAATATAAGAAAGGATGGACACCCTCCGACTAGTCATTGAACAAAGCCATTGTACTCGGGCTAGCATAAGCAGTAGAACACTTAAAAGAAGGTCATGAGGACCAAAAATCTCAGGAGCGCAAAAATCATCGGCTAATATGCAAAGGCAACTCTACAAATGCCTCCTCAAAAACTTGAGTCAAGGGAAGGTCTTGAGCCTAAAGCAGTTGCCTCATACATCTCTCAAGATGACAAGTAATGGTGAACCAAGGACCAACAAGAAAGAAACAATCTCGAGAGCTACGTGGAGCAATGTAGAGAAGGGGATGCTCTCAGATCGAAAGAATGTCCCACTTCATATCTCTCAGTACCAAGGAATCAATCAAAATATGATACACATAAACAGTCTTGGGATATGCCTCTCCAAAGTTGTTGGCCTTCTTTTGCGGTTCACCTCTGATAATCTGCCGTCTTAATGTGATATTCTCGAGCATAATAGCCCATCTTTTTGCAATAGAGACAACCTCCAGTATCACGAGGGCATGACTGCCGAAGATGCATATAGTTGCACTTCGGCCATATCTAATTTAGTCGGTGTTGTAGCTCGTTTCCTCCATCTTGATTTAGCTTCTTGAATGAGTCTCTCTGCAACTTGCCATCAACAAGATGTTGTTTGTTGCCACCATCATTCCCAACAGGCTTCTTGTCTTGTCCTCCCCTGACCCACTCACATTTCTCGCTTAGCAGGGTTGTTGTTGCTATGACATCGAGGAAGGTCAAAGGCATATTCGTTATTACTCGATAGTGGAGGCCTTCTTTAAGTCTTCGCACAAACTCGTTCGCCCTTTCTCCATCATCAACAAAGAGATTGAAACAATATCTCTCAAGGTTTTGAAATTTGGTAATGTAATCCATCAAAATGTGGTTTCCCTGGCATAATTATAGAAATTTGATTTTCTTCATATCACGAGTATGTAGAAGAAAATAGTTATCTAGGAAAGTTCCCCAGAATGCTTCCCCGGGAATGTCATCTGCTATGGAGAAATGCACTCCTTGAGTCATGTCCCACCACTTTCGGTCATTGTCATTTAACTAGTACGAGGCAAAATTTGTCTTCTTTTCTTCAAGCACTGACAACACTCAGAATGCTTGTTTAATTTCCTTGATCCAACTCTCAGCTAGCTCTAGATTGATCTTTCCTGTGAAGATCAGGGATTCTAGTTTCAGGAAATTCTCGTATGTGACCATGCCGTGGTGATGGTTTGTCCTCGCGGGTGCAACAGGTTCTCGCTGGTCATGTACTTGGATCCTTATGGTTGTGGCTAAATTATTAAAGGATTCCATATTAAATCACCACTATTCTTGACGCTAGTCAGGCAATTTTATATTAGTTTAACGAATCATCTTTTACAAAAAAAATATTTTGGTAAGGGTAGATAAAAAATGATTAAACAAAAAATACTTATAGTGCGATACAGATGTTGGATGGTCAAGAATCACAATTTTATCTATTGCTCTCATACCAAAGCTGTAATGCCCTGAAATTTCTAACTTGTGAGAGAAAAATTAAAATTTTTGTAGTTAATCATTTTTTAGAGTTAAAACGATAGTTCAACGCAAATAATTGTTTGAAAAGACCAAGTCAGCAAAAATAGTAGTTTGAAAATACCAAAAATGTGTTGGGTTTAGGCTTGCATTTCCATACTACCATTAAATATCATAAATAATCAAACAAAAGATTTAGTTATAAATAATTTTATGCAAAATGCCAAAATATACCCAGGCGCGAACAATAGAGGGATTGGACTCTTGATACCATTGTATCATCGTGATATCACCCGAAGCAACAATCTACTCGTCACCTGAATCCCATAAAATGGGTTGAACCTAATAGGTACAAGGATATTACATAATTATACAAGACTAATACAAGTATTAATCATGATTTAAAATATTATATCGAATGCAACTGAATGAAACACAAATTTGTATAAGCAGATCATCGTTTCTATCTTAATCAACAATGTGAATATCAAGACTTTGTTCTGATATTTACTCTATTTGCGAATACTCACAGAATGAAAACATACAGAAAGACTTTGACCATTCGGCGGTTTATTATTCTATATATTTTGATGCCCTAGATGACTAGCTAAATCCTCTACAAAGGTGACAATGTAATAATGGAGAGAGAATTCTCTAGAGGCCACTTCTTTAGATGTATCCTAACTTCTGCACAAGTTGTGGGATCTACCACATAGGACAATTATTGATAGCTCTGTCCCCTAACTTCGATGACTACGGACGCTAAATCATTACCAATACAGGAACATAGTTATTTGTCTACAATGTTCATCATTGTTTGTACCTCCTATCATCTCCTGATAGGCCATAAATGTGAGTGGGTTAATGGGTTCTCTATTATTAAGTGGTTTTACTACATTTTCATATGTTTCACTTCTATAGGCATCATCTACCCACTCTAGTTATGTTCTCATATTTGTATTTTTATTCAAACTATTTACTATGCTTTGGTCTTTTAAACTGATCGAGCATCTGGCCTGTGAAGGCGATACCAAATTTTTGCATATATTTTTCTATTATACAGTACAATGTTGCACCTTGAGCTTTGCCATAAGCCTCCACTTATCCATTGCTTAGAGCATTATTGCACTACAAGGTTTGCCAAAAACCTCAACTCATTCATCAGTATACAGGTATGTCTCACACATCTTATTGTACAACAATGATGATAAATTAACCATATTTTCAAAAGAATCAATACTATTGTATTCTTGAAAACCAACATGAGTATTGTAAACACCCCAAATTTTCACTCACCTTCCTGACATCTCTACCAATCATCACATTTCAGTTCTCTGGAAGCAATGAAGGGCAAAATGGTTATTTTTTGAAATTGAACCTTGCAGAAAGTCTAAAATTTCATTCTTGATCCTCAAAATTTCTATATTTAGGTTCAGAAACATCTTCAAACTGCAAATCTTCAAAATCCTATTCTGGACAAAAAGCTAGAATTTCCAAGTCCTGGCTCAGAGTAGCATTTCTTGAAACATGTCTTTGCATAGCATTGCATGAATATTTCATATCATTTCACTGCACAACATGTCATTTTGAGATCCAGAACTTTTGATTTTCAAAATTGTCAATCCAGATTCGAGTTTTAACTCTTTTCAAAATTAATTTCAAAACCCTAGGTCTTCAAAATTGCCAATCTTTCCCATTTTACCCCCAGAACTCTTAATTACAAAAGTTTTTCTCAGGAAAACAATCTGGATATTTTGATTTTAAAATTTTGGACACAATTTTAAAGATTTTATCTCAAAACTTTTTGTAAAAAGATTTTAAATCTCTTTACCAAATTTCTGCATTTTTATACATATTTTTGCACTGAAAAAAACAATTTTCTTCCAAGTTCTTGAAAAAAGACAAAGTTTTACTTTGTATTATAAAAAATTCCAAAAAGAGGTTATTTCTTTACTTTTTATTTTTAAATAAATGGTGTGGGACCCGCCTTTGAACTAGCATCACACTCAGATTCTCAGATATGTTTCTTAATTTCAAGCGGGGCCCACCCGGAGATGGCACCAATTTTGTAAATTCCTCTTCTTTTTATTTTTTTTATGTTCTTTATCTTATAAATAATTAGTAGGCCCACACACATGTGGCACCCCACTTGAAAAAAAAAAACCAAATCAAAATAAAACTTTATTTTTTAAAAGGATTTTAAAAGTTGGTTGAGGTGGCATTTCCCTAAAAGCCTCCCATTTATTTCACTATTCTTTTTTTATTTACATAAGATTTTTTTTTAAAGGAAGCAGCCTTAAACGGCGCCACAGCCAAACCTGCCTAAAAGGTTCATATTACCTAAACCTTAGGTAAATGAACCAAAATCTTTTGAAAATGATAAAACCGTCCTCTTTTAAAAACAACAAATTTTTCAAAATTAATGAGGCATCGGTTTCACGCCTTTGCCAAAATTTTCAAAAAGATGTGTAACGGAATCTCAGAAGAAAAGCTCTGATCTTTTGATGGAAGGAGCTGAAAAGCTTTAAAAAGGGGGTTTTGGAAATGAAAAAAAGGAGGAGAGGGGGAGACCAATTGATTTCGAGATTTTCTTTCTGGTTGCAGGAGCTTCTCTACCGTGAAGGGTGTCCCCATTGGGGATTTTGTCTTGAGCATCCAGATTGAAGAGCTCCAGAACGTGAGGTCTCCCTCATCCAGCGTAAAAACGTTTCCAATACTTCAACTTTTGGTTGGCTGGAGCGGCATTTCATAGAGTGCAAGGGATACAGCCGACTGCTGCCCATCTTTCTTTAGCCCCAGCAGCAGAGAAAGACTTCTTCCTGCCATATACAAAGCTCATTGGAAACAGAAGATCTGCAAAGCTCCTACGTATTGCCTTCAGCCCAGCAGCATCTACAGATCCCTTTGGCGCAGAAGATCACCAGGTAATGTGACTCTACGTTATTCTCCCTTTTTGTCCATGTTTTATTAAGTCAGATTTTATTGCCAATCGTTGGAAGGGATGACCATGCCGTGAATATGCGTTGGTTTTAGTATAACGAACAAGTTCAAAGGGAACAATTAGAGGGTTTTTAGAATCAAACTAATTGGATGAGATGGTTAGTCCTTTTCATGGACTGAACCTCTCATTCCGATGTCCCACATTAACAGAATATCATCTCCCTTATGTTATCTCTGTAATTTTTATCAGAATTTTTTTTTATGAGCTGCATCTCTGTTTGTTCCTAAAAGCCATAAGTTCTCTTATTTTTCATTCGTATGCTTTAGTCTTTCATTCTTTTATTTTATTAAGCCTAGTGTCATCAGTTTGAAAGCTCCATAGTTCCCCATGAAAATCTAATTTAGAACCTATAAACAGAGTTAAAAATCATTTTCTCTAAATCTTTATTTCACCACTATACCACATTTCCTTTGTTTATCGTTGGAGCATGTTAGTGTTTTGTGACTGATGTTTGGCTTCATTTCTTAGTTCCATTTTCTGTTACTCTGTTTCAAAGCATTTTTTTTTGCTGAGTCTCTACTTAATTCATAATTCCAGAATATGTTTCTCTGTTTGCTGGTGTTCTCTAAGAATCTCTGTCATCCGTTTGATATTTCCAACTGCTAATATGTTATTGCTTCAGCCTTACTCTCTCCTGTGCATTTTGTCTGCAACATGTCCATTGATATTTCTGCAATTGAGAATTTATCTCAAGATCTTATTCAGTATATTACAGATATTAACTTATCCTTGATTAGTGGTGGAGCTGGTATGGATGCAAATGTTGGAAACTTTGCTGAACATAGACATGGATGTTGTGGGGTGAATTGGCCTACTGTTTTTTTGCTGAGATTGTTTTAGCTGGAGATATTGTTGCAAAAGTCTTAAAAAAAAAAGGGGGATCTATGCAGGCCATCAAATTTGAAAAAGAGTTGGAGCTTTATCATCATTATGCTCAAATGCCATATGAGATTAAATTGGAGTGGCATATATACTCCATTGTGCTCATGTACTGCCCTAAAGTCTGGTGTCAATGGATGCATTTGCATAGCAGCTCCTGCGTTTTATTCCCTTGTTGTGTCACCACCCCTTTTCCATTTACCTTATGTTGTACCTTCATCATTAGTTCATCTCTACACCATCAGCTGTATTCTCATGAACATCAAATGTTGCTGGCAAATTTATAAGCGTAAGAAGATAGGCTTTTTACTGATGTGGTGACCCTCTTGATGAAACCGTAGGATGTGAGGAGCCAATCTCTTTTCTGCAGGTAGCCAGTCTTGATAATTAGTCATATTCACGGATGGATATGTCAGTATCCATTCATGATTTCTAGACCATCTTTGATATACTCACTTATTGATATACAGGGAGTCTTCATACCAAATTTTACTGAAAAATATGTTATAATTTAGGAATTATGACTTTGCAAAGTCATGTACAGAAACTGTGTATATTCTGTATTTTCTGATTTATGCATTTATCCATTACATATGAAATTTCAATTATTATATGTATTTTCTCATTATATGTATACATATCTATATATCTATATATATACATGTATATACATACACACACACACACACACACATATATATATATATATATATATATATATATATATATATATATATATATATATGGATATCTTCAAGTGCACTTGTTTTCACATACAAGCATTTAGGTAGATATTTTTTTTTTGTAAATATACCTCCCTTATCACATATCACTTAGCACAAATTTGAGCATTTAGATATATATGCCTTTATATTTCGTTGTACATGTTCTATATATACCCATTTCCTTGGGTATCTTGTATATCCATTCCTTGTACTAATTCTCATTTTGCAGAAAAATCTGGAGGATGCTGATTCTTTCACACTCTGTATTTTTTTTTATTTCATGTATTTTGATTTATGTCAGAGATATAATAATCAAACTTGGAATAATATTTACTTTTACTGCTTAGATTAAGATGCATCTCATATAGTTTGATTTTCTGCAATATCCTGATTCTATGAATCATGCATTTTATTTCAAAATCACTGTGGATGAACACGAATGGCACATGCACCAACTCTTAGAGAGTTGATGAACTCGGTGGAGTCCATATTTATGTTCCTAGTTGGAATATGGATGAGACCCAGATTCATCATCTTTCTACTAGTCACATTGAGCCTACACTCTTAGGCTATCTTAAAAATGCACATCATATTTCCAATTTCACAAAATATTGTGAATTAACTCAATTAAACTCTGAACATGTTCATGGCCGCAGTCAGAATATGTGAAGGATTTATTTTGACTTAATACACATTTTTCCAACAAATTTCTCAGAAAATCTTTTCAAAGTGCATTCATTCATTCAAATCATCTGCATCATAGCATCATCTGCTTTTCCCATGATTTTCTCGAGAAAATTTCATTATCTGGAAATTGATTCCTCAAGAAACTCTGAAAATTTTCAAAGTTGGATTTTCCAAGTCAAGTTTTCCCATGATTTTCCCTGGAAAATGTTATTTTCTTAAGATTCATTTTCAAAAGGAATTTCTCATCTGTCTCAAGAATCCAAAATCGATTTTCAGATATTTCAAAGACAATATTCTCAGGATTTCAATTTCCTAAGTTTTGATTTTTCTTCTTCAAAGAGTTTTCCAATGAATTTCAATCGTTTTCCAAAGAAAATTTTCAAAGTCAGAGTTTTCCTGATCAATATTTTCCTTTTCAAATGTTCCTCTTTTCTCGAGAATTCTCTCCATTCTCCCAGGATTTTCATCCATTCATGATTTTCCCAAATCTTCATAAACTTTCCGGTGATTTCCAAATCCGTTCACCTAAGTTTTCTGAGAGATCTTTTTCCTGAAAAGTGCTTTTCAACTCCAAATGTGTGCTAAGCATACATCATATTTTGCCAACTTACATTTTACAAAATCTCATAACACATGCTTGAATTCTCTGTGCATTTAGGATAGAATACAATTTCGATGATTTACCTAAGTCAAGCACATTTTTGGTCCTTGGTTCGATTACCCCTGTTGAAGGCTGCAAGAATGGTCGAACCTCGTACTGACAGGTCAAGCCCCATCCCATGGATTTTCCCGCTATTTTCAAAACGGAGGCGAGTATTTCAAAACAATTTCCAAAATCCGGTCAAGTTTGACTTGCGAAAGCATTTTCCCCTCTCTCCCGTAAAGGAAGGGAAGACAGAAAATTTTGCGATGATAACAGGTATACAAGAAAATTATCATGGTTAAAAGTGATTTCTTGAACCTCAGGTAAAGTTGAATCCTGGTTGATCCCAAAGAAAAAATCAGAGACCTTGATGTATGTGCAACCGAAGTCTATATAGTCGAAGTCTCGCATTTGGTTGATCACCGTAGATTCAGTTGCATATATCTGAATCATTGTTCACAATAGATTCAGTTTCATATATATAAATTATCATTCATAATAGATTTAGTTGTGTATATTTGAATCGTATCAACCAGTTATTTCTTTAGAATAACTTTTTAAGTTCAAACCACACATGGTTTATTGTTTCATAAAGTTCAACATTTTAAAAAATATATGATGCATGCGAACGTGAATTATCGCATGCATGCAGATGTAAGTCCCTAGTTTATTTTATGAAATATCAGACACATGCAAACGTAAACTTTTGCACACATGCAGACGTAAAAGTTGTTTGATTATTTTGTGAAATATCATACACATGCGAACCTAAAATTTTGCACATATACAGACGTAAAAACTGTGTGATTATTTTGCAAAATATTGGATGTGTGCAAGCCTAGGATCGTGCACACATGCAAACATAAATCTTTTGATTATTTTGCAAATTATTAGATGTGTATGACTCAAGGATCTCGAACGCATGCGAACATAAATCTTTTGATTATTTTGCAAATTATCAGATGGGTGCAAGTATAGAATCTCACATGCAGGCAAACATAAATCTCTTGATTATTTTGCAAATTATCAAATGTGTGCGAGCATAGGATCTTCCACGCATGCAAACATAAATCTTTTGATTATTTCGTGAATGATTGGATATGTGCGAGCATAGGATCTCACACTTGCAAACATAAATCTTTTGATTTTTTTGCAAATTATCAGATATGTGCAAGAATAGGATTTCGCATGCATGCGAACATAAATCTTTTGATTATGTTGCAAAATATCAAGCGCATACAGACTTAAATTCTTTGATGCATGAGAGCACGGTAGTCCTATTTTATATGCAAGATAGGCAGTGCATGCTAATGTCAAATATCACTTGCATGTAGATGTAAAACATTTGTTTTTATTCTATGAATCGTCGGAGGCATGCATACTTAAAGTCTCGTATGTGAGCCCATTTGAAATTGAATCAAAGTAGAAGTATGCAAAAGTTTGATCTTTAAATAAATGCTCGTGTAATTTAAAGTAAGTTGGAGTATGCAAAATTATGTACTCTAAGTAAATCGCATATATATATATATATATGTATGTTCACATATAACAAAGTTGTGTCCGCCAAAACGGCCAACATAAATAAAATGAAAGTACACAAAATTGCGTACTTCAAATAAATGCATGCGTAATGTAAATAGAGTGGGATTATGCAAAACTGCATATTCTGAAATATATATATATATAAATATAATTACATATATAACAAAGCGTTGTATGCCAAAAGACCATCATAAAAAAGGTAGAAATACACAAAATGTCATACTTTAAATAAATGCATAATTTAAATAAAATCAAAGTATGCAAAATTGTGTAGTTGAAGTAAATGCATACATATATATGTACTTATAATAATAATATATGTATATATTTGATATAAATATAAATACATAATATTAAAAGTGTTCAAACGCCATCCTCATGTCTTTTTTCTTCCTCGTAGTATGTGTGATTACTTGGCGAATCCAAATGTAGCTAGAGGCTTGAACACGTCTTATCAAGCATGCCACTTGTACAGAGATGGGTACGGTTTTGAATCATACTGCACATTCATTGATCATGGGAATGGATCATGCCACAGTGAAGGCAACAATGGCATGATTCTCGAAGATGATGTGACTGTGGGACCCAACAGACTTGGAAATGGGGGTGGAGGTTGGCGGGCCACTCTTTTTTTCTTTTCTTTTTGCTTTATTCTTTTCTTTTCTTCCCCTCATGACTGACAACCAAAAGGGAGGGGGGGGCACGTTAGATTGATTTTGACCACCCTGTTTGGCCAGAACACAAGAAGAAGGGAGGGGAGGGGCTCCTTGCCCGCCTCTCCTTTTTGAAAAGAACCAGGGAAGAGGAAGAAGAACAACAGAGGTCGTGAAGCTGGGTGGCAATGGCACCTAGCCACCAATATTTAGAGAAGAGGGATAGCGTCTCACAGTGATTCTACTATAGAAAAGGCTGAGAGAGACAAAAGAGAGAGCCATAGTGAGGCAACCTATTGACAGCTTCTGAGCAGAGCTAGTGGTCGTGTTGCAGCAGAAGAGCATGACAACATGGTGGCATGCTCAACAAGATGGCGGTACAAGAAATGGTGATGGTGGTAATTTAACAAACAATTAAAAAAGAAAGGATGGAGCACCTGGTTGGGTGGCTTTCGTGAACACAAAAGATGAAAGAAAATGCATCATGATGGTGGTGGTGCCACCATGAAAGCCAAAGCAAAGGGGGGCACCCGGTTGGGTGGCTTCCGTGAACACAAAAGAAGAAGAAAGAAAATGCTTCATAATGTTTTTTTGAAATTCTGACCTCATCATGATTGAATTACTAGAAATTGACACTTGGATCATGCATTTTGGATGGAAAAAATAGTATTTGGAGACACAAAAATTAAAAAAAATTGGACACATAAATCTTTTGATTATTTTACAAATTATCAGATGTGTATAAGCATAGAATTTTGTCATGTCCTGGCTGTTGAACTTCATGGACCCTAATATCGTCAAGGGTTTCCTTATTATTCAACACTCCCAAAGACATATTAGACTCCCTAGGAGATATTTATGGTGAGCAAAACAACCTCGACAAACTTTATCAACTCCAGTAGAATATCGCTCACCTGACCAAAGATAATAAGCCATACCATTCTTATCTTGGCTTTTTGCGTGCCATATGGGACAAAATAAATATATATCGACTAATCACTAACGATATAGACATCATCAAGAAGTGTGTCGAGGAAGAGAAGGTGTTCAAGACCCTTGCAGACCTCAGACAAGACTACAACAACTTGAGAAGTTAAATCCTCATGTCCAGAGAATTGCCTCGCTTCAATGAGGTTTATTCCATTATCCAACATGAAGAGACACATCGAAAAGTTATGGGATCCAAATCCAAACCCCATGTTGAAACACATGAGAAAGTTGCTTTCTCAAGCAGTTCAAAGGAGAGCTCGACTGGACCTCCACCCGAGCATGTGGGGAACAAACACCCACAGAGCCGAGTGAGGCCTCACTGCAATCACTTCAAGAAACTCGGGGACTTAAAAGAAAAATGTTGGGACCTTCATGGGCTCTATGAACAACAAAAGTCACAGACCAATAACAAGGGATCAAAAGCAAGAACCACTATGGATGACCTTGCGCAACTTTTATAACAAATTAACAAATCCAACCGAGTGGCAATACTCGAAGGTCAACAAAAAGAAGCTATAGGTAACATGTTCAAGCTTAGCTCCAAACTTACTGAACCGTCGATATCATATATGTGGTCAATCTTAGCAACCAATTCATGCATGATTGTGAACACCCAAAAAAAATGATTTTTTTTTTAAATCAAAATTATAACAATTTCAAAACTTTTGAATGGCTTAGATAGTTCATCTGGTATCCATTTGGATCCACTGTTCTATATTCCTCGATTCGAGATCCAAAACTCGAATATTTTCTCAAAAGCTCTAGATCCAAACCCGTTTTCTGAAGAAATTTCTAAAGAATAGCCCTGAATTCTCAGAAAACCCCTCTTTTGTAAATATTTTTAAATTTTACAAAAATAGTTTAAGATCCCTTATTTTTTCCATAGTTTTAGAGTTATTATTTCAAAAACACAAAAAATTATAAAATACTAAGAAAAGAACAAAAAAATATATAAAAATAGAAAAGAAAATACAAAAGAATAGGTTTTAAAAGCCACTTTTTGAAAGTTGCTTTTTGGTAAAAACCTCTTTTGAGAAAACTTTTGAAAGAATTCGTTTAAAAAATTTCAAAACTTTTGAGACCCGATTTGCAAAATTCCTAACGGTCTCTCGTTATAAAGAGAGACCGGAAGGGAAGGGGTCGAGGTTTGCTTCTTCACCCCCGCATGCTCTCGAGCCTTCTTCTCCCTTTTCCCATTTTCCCCATTGCCTTCTTCTCCTCCCCTCTTCCTCTTTCTCTCCCTGAAGCCTCTCCTCTGATCGATCGGAGGATCTTCAGTCCCAGCAACAACCGCAAAGGTAAGTGACTCATCTTCTTCCATTTTTCTTTCGTATTGCTTAACCCCATTTTACTGCTTTATTGTGCTCTTTCTGATTTTCTATAAGCCTTCTTTTCCGTCTTATTTTGATTTTCTGAAGATATTTCCTCTTATCACATTCCTTCCTTTACAGTTTTATGCCCCCTTATTTTCTTTGTCATTATGAGGCATCAGAGACATGATCGATCTGCATATAGCTGGATCGATCTACCTCCTGCTATAGCAAAGGAATGAATCATTCCGACATTTTCTTTTATTTTTATTTTTGATGATTTATTTTAGTTTCATAGTTCTAATGTATATTCGTTTCCTCTGTTATTCATGTTGTAGCATCTCTTTTCCGTTCTTTTACATGTTTTCAGTCTGCTATGTATTTTCATTTTAATGCTGAGTTGAATATGCTATCAGCTGTTCAAGTATAGTTAAGACACCATTCACAATGCATTCTCTTCTCACTTTCAAATCATCTTATCTGTTTTGTTCTTTAGCATTAATGTCATCCCCTGCTCTATCCGATTTGTGATTCACTATGTGTAATTGATTCGCTCGTCTCAATCGTATAATAAGGTGTGCTATACGACTGATTCATAGTAAGGTTTTCTTATATGATTCAGTTTTAAGGAATAAAGCTGTTAGTACATCTAGTCATTTGATTATTTGGTAGGAATTTTCTCTGTTTTTTAATGAAATATAGGGGTTAATGGCTCAACAGAAATGGTGCCTCGTCTAAGTACTTCATGCTGGACTGTGTCATTACGTGTAATCGTGATTCATCAGATGCCTTTGCTTTAAGTTATATTGCCAATCTGCCCCTAATCCTCCTGATGACCTCCCTCCATTCATCGAAAACCCTGTGTGCTAAGAGGCAAAGACCTGAGATCATGGGGATGAAAGAATTTTTCACGAGAGTACCATTGTTTTTTAGAGGTCCCTGCTTGCGATTGTGTTATAGGTCCTCTGAAAATCAGTGCTTCGTTTCAAAATGCAGAGGCTCTAACGTATGGCCTTACAGGTAAAGTCTGGGAGTAATAATTCTAATCATTCACTCCTTAAGAATTACAAGAAGTGCACCTGTCCATTAGCGGCTACCTCTCCACCTCTGCGCATTAACCTCATACTTACCTTCCAGTGTTATACACTGCTGCTATATTTTTCTGTTTCAAATCCTTAAACAAGTTCATCTTCAAGTTGAGATGCTACCCTGTCGCTGGAACAAATAAAGGGATCCATTGGCTGATAGCCATGGCAATGTTAATGAATCGAGGATTGGCTGGTCCCAAGATAGTGTTTTATTATCTCTGGAAATCATGATTGGTTTGATGAGCTGCATATTCTTATGAGGTATATACACCACAAAAGCTAGCCAGGTGGGCAATTTCTACCATAGAAAGGGAGTTATCTCATGTTGCGACTTCCTAAGGGATGATGGATTTTTGGCCTCGATCTTGCTTTCCATTGCGATATTGATGTGTATCAGTTCAAGTTTTTCTCTTTTTTTTGCAGAATTGATAAAGAAGAAGGTTGAGGATAACGATTTCATGATTGTTAATCACCAACTATATGGTGCAGAGGTCAATTGGCTGGACACTAACTCGTCCTGTGTTGCTATCTGAGTATAAAAGCTTGAAGAAACAAATGAAACATGATTTCTTGGCATGCTGGAGACATCTACTGATCTATTAAAAATGATTTTGATCTCTTAATATCTGTAATACCTTTCATTGGATGTTTTTGATATGCATATGACGCAGGTACCCAAATCCATATCTGTTCTTTTATGGGAGATGTTTCTTTTGACCATTTGAGTAAGTTTTGCAACTTCTATATTGGTATAAACCTGAATGCTTAACTGTGCTCCTACCTTCACAGGGCCATCAATAGCCCCGTTATATACCATCTCGTGAACACTGTTGTTAGGTCGTCCACCCTTTGCTGAGATTTCATTATAGGTGTCCACAACTGGTCACCTCTCCACCAACTTCCAGCACAATACATCTTCTTCTACTTACCTTCTACATGCCCATTCCCTGCACATTCTCACTATAGCAACCATCACATTGTCATAGCAACCACTTTCAATACAACTTACGCTACCACCCCTACAACATCCTCCATCTTCCACATCTATGCACTATTCACCCACTTCATCGTCTGCACTTGTGTATACACTACACGGCACCTGGTCATCCATCCCCACTGCCCTCTGCACAACCTATACCAATCACCATTAGCTACCACCCTTCAGCTTCAACAGCTACGACTCCATACCCATTTCGCACATCAATTGCACTTTTCCACTAGCACAACACTCATTGATGTTTTAGCACTTTCACACCACCTGTGCATCTCCTCACCTGTACTTTATAACACCCTCACACACCTGTTGTTAGTAAGTATACTCACTATACCACTGCTGGCACCTACTGTTGCATCTTCACTTTACCAAATGCACATCACTTTCCTTCAGGTTGCATGCTAGCATCCATTGCTGCACTGACACCTTACGTTTGGCACTTAGCCACCACCTTCAGTCTGCAAATAGCAGCACACACAGCACCACTCCAGATGTACTTACCTATTGTGCTCTCAGTTGCAACACACCATTTCCTATTATATCCACTACACTGTCACTCAACAACACTACCTAAGCACCATACCCATACTTACCTTTCTCAACCCCATTGTATACATCTCACTGTGCACAATATACACAGCAACACACCATGCCTATCACTGCCATTCACCCATGCTCTACCCTACCGGCTGCCACCGTTCTCCCCTTGCACTGTTACAGTAGCTTCCTGCTATTATTGCATCCTCTTTACAACATTTACCCGCATTTGTTGTCACCATTGCTGTAAATCATACCAATGTATTTATGTTTATGCATTTTTCACAACATTCTTACCTATGTGTTGTTATATGATCATACCCTCAGCACCTTGCTCATGCTACCTTCACTTTGCAAGTAGTACACTCATTGCATTTACATACTCCATCCTCACAACACATGCCATTTAGCTCATTTTGAATATATTGCATCTGCTGATCACTAGTGCATTGTCATACATATCACTCCACCTCATTACATGCTGATGCAATGTTATGGTGGGCTCGGTACACACCGATCCCCGATCCAAGATCCAAACAGATCCAAACATATGTGGAAGCTAATATGATGCAGTGTTTGAACAGAACTCTGGAAAACAGATTTTCGGGACCTATGCACTCTGTTTCGACAAAGGCGGTCCAAATGAAAGTTGTGCGCAACTCGCACAACTTTCCAACGAATCCAAACACACTATACTTGGGGCAGAAACGTCCGCTCCACGGACTCGTCACCGGGACTACTAAACAAGTCCAACTCAGATTATCGTATTTCAGAGATAGAATGTTTGAAGTCAATTTTGACCCCTCAAACATTGAGTTTGTGAAAACTCACAACTGACGAAAGGAAGGTCAAATCCCAACCTTTCCAAAACACTAAATATTGTAATTTTTGAAATTTTCTACAGTCATCTACGAATTTTTGAATTTCAAAATGGCATGAGTTATTGTTTCAGAAAATAAAATTCAAAGATTCGACAGTAGCAGAAAAGATCAATATTTTTGAGGCAACTAAGTAACGATTCAATCAAAACCAAAAACATGAAAGTTGTAGGTCTAGATTACAACTTTCCACAAAATAAAAAAAATCGAAATTTCATTCAGAAAATCTCCAGATAATCAGAAAATACCGAACGCTATTAAATTGGTTTTGTAGCAGAAATGTAACAAGGGACTTCTGTCAGTCCGACAACATGACAGACAATTTCAAAGGTTCAAACAGATGAATCGTAAAGAGGTCTCAACTACAAAGTTGTAGACAATTGTCTTAATTTTCCAGGAAGCTAAAGAACATGAAAATCTGTTCAGAAATGAGGCTAACACATATGTTTTATCAGAGACGTCTCTGTTATCTCGTAACAAGAATTTGGTATTTTTAAGGGGATCCGAGTTCATACACACCCAACAATAGCCCCGAATAAAATTAGATCAAATGTAACATAAACCCTCTTAAACATGTATTCACCACTCTTGAATGAATCAAAATAGTTTAACAATGATAAATCAAGAACAATCACAACATAAATGCGAATAAGAGTAACAAGGGACTAGAACGAAGAACCAATGAAGATATTCAGGCTGAAATCGATAATGGCCGTCGTTGGGAAGCAACCGACGCCACAAGATGAACCACGAACAGTAGGGATGGATTACCAACCACCACAAACAAGTTTGGTACAACCACAATGATTGTAACCTCTCACAAGGTGATACACGGTTTCACCTTCTTCTCCAAGCAACCTTCCACCAAACATTCACACTCAAAAGCTTTTCTCAAGATGTGATGAAGATGGTTAAGGATCTGCAAGTCCGCGACAAGGGCAAGAAAGTCTTCACCAGCGAAGACTTCTATGATGGACTGGATGGGGATGATGATCTTGATAATCTCCCCAAGAAATTTATCAAGTTTGATGGTTCGGGCGATCCAAAAGCGCATCTCGCCCTATTCTTCGCAGAATGTTCCAGGTTCAAGAGGAACAATCGTGCCTTATTTCTCTGCTTCCCTCGTAGTTTGGAAGGTGTCGCAGCAAAGTGGTACTCAGAGCACATTAATCCGATAGAACTGAAAGAATTCGACAAAGTGGTCAATTTATTTATTGAGCGCTTTCTATTCAATGCTGAAGCACTCCCGACTCTCAGTCATCTCTGCAGTCTGAGGCAGAAGGAAAACGAGAAGGCCAGGGATTTCATTCATAGATGGAGATCCGCTTGCAATAAGATGTGCGAGCCAATAGCAGAAAGACACGCACTATCTTTGATCCTGAGCAACTTCTCGCAACCATTGAGGGGACTAATTTCTACATCTCCATCGAAGAGCTTCATAGAACTAACAGAACGATCCGAATGGCTCAAGTTGAGTATGGAGAACGGGTCTTATGAAGGTTTTATGTTTACAAAGAATAACAGTCAACAAGAATCAAAGAAGAATGCCCATTTTACCTACTCTGCCAGTAACAGCAAGAATCAGAACAAAGGAAATGGAAAAAATCATAGTTATGCTTCAGGAGGGTCAAATCCCAACAAAAGTGATCAGAAAGGCAAGTCGATTATTCAATATGATAAGCAGCCACAGCAGACCCTCGAACAAAGATCAAGACCACAAGAAAAGCCGAAGCGGAAAGGATGGAGTTATAACTGCAAGTTTACTCCTCTAGACCAGTCCCTCGAGACAGTATTAGAATATATGCTCGGCAGTGATATGATTAACCTTCCAAGGGTAGCTGACCCGCCAGTGGTTATGGAAAAAATGAAGGACAGATTCTGTAAGTTCCACCGAACTGTGGGACATGATACCGAGAACTGTTTCGTTCTCAAAAACATCATACAAGATTATATTGACAAAAATTTGTTAGTAGAAGGGGCTGAAGATGAGAAAATGGAGATTCTAAAACAACCTTTCTTGCAGCACTCAACAACAATGATATTTGATCATCCCTTTCAGCCACAAGATCATATCCGACCATGCCCTAGCAGTGATATCAAGGTGCAGCATCAGGTATTAGTGTTGTATAAGGCCCAGTCCGGTTCTCAAAAGATGGACCTCGTTTCAGCATCCAGTAAGCTGAAAGTTTCGAGAGAACCCGCTGGAGTATCTCCAGAGGTAGCCAAAAGAATGTCCTGGTTACCCAAGAGCCTTGTCAAATCTACTTCGGAAAAAGGAAGAAAACCAGAAGAAAAGGTCGACACGGTACAAAGACCAATCACTGCCCTCTCTAATATCCCTATCCTTGAGTTGGCACGTGCCTCTCCTAAGCATCAGCAAGTCCTGGACGATTTACTGCGAAAGATCAAGGTCAAGCCAGATACCACACCTGAAGACATGGCTCAGATCGTTAATCAAGCCATGACCAATGCTCCCATAACCTTCTCAGATGAGGATTTGCCAAAACCTCACGCATTTCATAACAATGCCTTGTACATTGTGGTGCGAATCCGGGGAATGACTGTACCCCACGTGCTTGTAGATGGAGGCAGTAGCCTCAACATTTGTCCTGAGATGACTGCCAAGGCTCTGGGTATAAAAGAAGAAGAGTATACACCGGATCCGATCACCATTTATGGGTTTGATAATCATGAACAGATAGCAAAGGGAAAGATCTTCTTGGAAATATTTATCAACTACTCTGTTCATACAGTGCTTTTCCATGTCGTTAACGTGCCGCCAACGTATAATCTTCTACTGGAAAGAACATGGATTCATAATGCCAACGCCGTGCCATCCACTCTGCATCAGTGCATCAAGTGGTCTAAAGGTGGCATGATAACTACTGTTTTGGAGGAAGATCCTGAAGAGAGGCTACCTCAGCCTATGATCCCTAGGCCAACTTATACTGCTGATATCCCTAGCATTAGAGAAAGTGAAGAAATTGTTCTCAGTGAAAGCCTTGAAATGCTAAAGTTAGGAGCAACATCAGAGACAAATCACACCGCAGCAATGGTCCAATGGCAAGGACCACACTTCTTTAAGATTGGAGGTCGTCTCGATTACAGTACTTTCAAGGACCATCCTCTTTTCCCGCAGTTTGTTAGGACCAAGAAAGGATTTGACCTGTTACTGAAGCATGGTTATCAGCCTTTCAAAGGATTGGGCAAGAACGGAGATGGCCGGCTAGAGCCAGTGATCCCTGATCATCATCCGCGCAGGGCAGGACTAGGATTCATGGGCAAAAGATCTCACAAAAATACTGTCTTCATTAAAGGGATCCATTAAAAATCTTCTACTATCTGTCTTTTCTATTCCATTCATTTGATTTTTGCAGTTTGTAGGGACAATGCCACATTTCAGTTCATTTTTAAATGTCCTTATTTCATTTCAAGTCTTCAATAAAGTTATCAATTTTCTCGTCTATCTGGATGTCATCTTTCTCTTATTTCTCTGCAATTTGTCTTCAAAATTCATTTGTTCTTATCTTTTTTATTCCCATGCAATTTATGTCATAGTAAAGGAGCTTTCTCTAAAAGCTATTCCTTTTCAAAATTTCAGAATGTCTTCTCAGCCGATAAAAAGGTTAGTCATTAATCCTTCAATCCTATCGAAACCGGCAAAGATATATCGGGTCCGAGCAAGAGCAGGGGACAATAAGGTCACAAAGCAGTCAGAAGAAATGGAAGAATTCGATTCGTCGCTTCCAGAGTTGCCAGAATTTGCAGCGATTCAGAAACAAGATGAACCATCGACCCTAGTCCAGGATCCGACTGAGGACATCAATATTGGTTCAGAAGATAGTCCGAAAATTCTCAAGATCGGCACCAGCCTAAGTACAGATGAGAAGGAAAGGCTCATTGACTTTCTCAAGCAGCACCAAGAAGTATTCGCATGGACTTATGAAGATATGCCCGGTTTAGATCCTAAATTGGTGGAACATCGACTCGTTCTGAAGCCTGATGCGAAACCTGTTAAACAGAAGTTAAGGAAAATGGATCCTCGAATCGAGCAACAGGTCAAGGAAGGACTTGAGGACTTGCTTAAAGCAGGATTCATTCGAGCAATAGATTATCCGGACTGGTTGGCAAATATTGTTGCAGTTCCCAAGAAAAATGGCAAAGTGCGAATTTGTATTGACTTTCGCGATCTCAATAAAGCTACTCCGAAGGATGACTATCCCCTCCCAAATATTGACCTCCTAGTTGATAGCACGGCCGGGCATGCCATGTTTTCCTTCATGGACGAATACTCCGGATATAATCAGATCAAGTTAGCCGCTCGTGACCAATCCAAAACATCCTTCACCACGCCATGGGGCACTTTCTGTTATACAGTCATGCCGTTTGGGCTCAAGAATGCTGGGGCAACCTATCAGCGTGCAATGGCTGCCATTTTCCATGATCAAATGCATAAGACTATGGATGCATATGTTGATGACATCCTGGTCAAATCCAAAGAAGAAGAAGATCATATCGATGCCTTAAGTCAAGTCTTCAAGCGGCTTATTCTTTATAAGCTAAGACTCAACCCTCAGAAGTGTGTCTTCGGAGTTGAATCAGGCAAATTGCTAGGCTTCTTGGTCAGCAAAAAGGGGATAGAAATGGATCCCGCTAAAGCAAAGGCCATCATTGACATGCCACCTCCAACTACTCTTAAGGAATTGCGTAGTCTTCAGGGACGTATGCAATCAATTCAGAGATTCATATCCAACCTTGCCATGAGATGTGAACCTTTCAATCATCTACTCAGAAAAGGAGTGAAATTTGAATGGGGACCAGAGTGTCAGCAATCGTTTGAGCGTATCAAGAAATATCTTCTTAATCCGCCCGTTCTAAAGCCACCAGAATTGGGAAAGCCTCTCTTGCTATACGTTTCAGTTAACCAAGCCGCTTGTGGCGGATTCTTGGCACAATATGAAGAAGGCAGTTTGGTTGAACATGCCATTTACTATGTAAGCAAGACTTTTATTGACTACGAGAAGAAATATTCTCAAATAGAGAAGACATGCCTAGCACTGGTATGGATGTGTCAGAAGCTGAGACATTACTTGTTGGCATCAGAAGTCAAGATTCTCTCAAAACTTAATCCTCTCAAGTATATTCTCGAACAACCATTTCTTAGTGGACGGATTGCTAAGTGGTAAGTCCTGTTAATGCAGTATGATCTGGGGTATGTTTCTCAGCAATCTATCAAAGGTCAAGCAATTGCAGACCAATTGGCAGATTTTCCTTTAGCAGAAGATGTTAGAATCGAGGATAGCTTTCCCGATGAGCGGATCTGTAATGTTCAACAATCCCCAGTTTGGAATCTGTTTTTCGACGGATCCAAAAACATGGCCGGCATAGGAGTCAGAATCTTGCTGATCACACCAGAGAAAGAGATGATCCCCTTTTCTCTGAAACTGGATTTTCAATGTACCCATAATATGGCTGAATATAAAGCTTTAATACAAGGTATGAGAATTTTGCAAGACTTCAATGTTCAGAGGGTACACGCTTTCGGCGATTCATTGCTCGTCGTCAGCCAAGTCAAAGCTGAATGGCAGGTAAAAGATCAGAAGTTGTTCCCTTACCAAAAGATCGTTTAATCCCTTATCAACAATTTCGATGAATTTCAGCTTTTCCACATCAAAAGAGAGTTTAATCAAATAGCTGATGGTTTGGCCAGCCTGGGCTCCATTATGTCATTCAGAAATGGAGAATCCTGTCGCTCCTTTGAAATCGATAGACTTGACCAACCTGCCTTCGTTCCGGTAATGCAAGTCAACCAGGCGGAACAGAAAAAGAAGCCTTGGTACCAAGATATTAAAAACTTTATTGAAACTGGTGAGCTTCCACCAGAACTATCAAAGAAGGAGCAAAAAACAATTCAGCATATGTCCGCCCGCTATTTTATCCTTGCCAATGTTCTTTATCGTCGTGGGTTCAGTTCTGAGTATTCCAGGTGCTTAGACGAAAAAGAAGCCAAAGAAATCATACGAGAAGCGCATGAAGGTATTTGCAGTGGTCATGTCGGCTACCAAACTCTTGTTAAACAAATCATTCGGGCATGATACTATTGGAGAACCATGCAGCAAGACTGCTATCGTTTTGTGAAGAAGTGCGTTCAGTGTCAGATACACGCACCTTCCATTCATGCGCCAGCCACGTACTTGCAATCAGTCGTGTCTCCATGGCCATTTTCTATGTGGGCCTTCGACGTCGTAGGACCCATCTCTCCTTTAGCTTCTAATGGTCATAAATATTTCCTTGCCGCAACAGAATATTTCACCAAATGGGTTGAAGCCGTCACTCTGCGTACAGTGGAAGGTCGACATGTAGTCTCGTTCATTCATAAGAACATTCTTTGTCGTTTCGGTATACCGCACGACATCGTGTCAGATAATGGTACTCATTTCAAGAATGAGAGAATGAAGATCTTTTGTTCAAAATTCAGAATTCATCATCATTTTTCAGCTCCTTATTATCCACAAGGAAATGGTCAGGCAGAAGCAACCAACAAAAGTTTGATTCGCATCTTGGAAAGAACCGTTGAGACGGGTCATGATTGGCACGAGAAAATTCATGATGCACTTTGGGCATATCAAACTACCATTCGAACCCCAACCAATGCGACTCCTTCAGAACTTGTTTATGGGACTGAGGTGGTGTTACCTCTTCATGTTCAGAAACCCGCCCTTAAGTTCGCATCTCTTTTAGAGCTACCACTCGATCAGTATCAGCAACAGAGATTGGTACAGTTAGATTTACTCGATGAAAAAAGACTCAAAGCAGCAGAACACGCTCAGTCTTATCGTCAGAGGATAGCAAGGCAATATGCCAAGTCAGTCGTCGAAAGGAGATTCCAAGTTAATGACTTGGTCCTTAGATCAACGACTTATCTCAAGCATCGCCCACGTGGCAAATGGTCAACAAACTGGGAAGGCCCCTACGTGGTGAAAGAAGCGTTGCCCCGTAATTCATATCGTCTGATTAATGCAGACGGGGTAGAACTATCCGACCCCATTAATGCTCGACATCTGAAGAAATTTTATACCTAAAAAATCTCCATTCTATCTTTTGTATTCTTCAAAAATTCCCCTCAAATAATGATCAATTATTCTTTGGTCAAAATATCTCTCTTCCCCAGAATATACTGGGGCATTCTTGTTAAAGTTGCCTTTTATCCAAAACAATTTGTGTGCAGGCAGGATCTAATAAATCTCTCATTTTGCACGCATGTGCACTCAGTTGCATCCATTTGCATTTGCACATATTCATCTGCATCAATTTGCATTGAATTTCTCATTCAGGATAAGGGATAAATCCTGAGACCCCGACAAGTCGTCCAAGTCATCGCCAATTGATGACCCTTCAAAACCCAGTGCTCGTACTGGTAATCTTTAAAACCCAGTGCTCGTACTGGTAATCTTTAAAACCCAGTGCTCGTACTGGTAATCTTTAAAACCCAGTGCTCGTATTGGTAATCTTTTAAAAAACCCAGTGCTCGTACTGGTAATCTTTTTAAAAACCCAGTGCTCGTACCGGTAATCTTTTAAAATTCAGTGCTCGTACTGATAACCTTTTAAAATCCAGTGCTCGTACTGGTAACCTTTTAAAGTCCAGTGCTCGTACTGGTATCCTTTAAAAATCCAGTGCTCGTACTGGTAGTCTTTTAAAATTCAGTGCTCGTACTGATAACTTTTTAAAATCCAGTGCTCGTATTGGTAGCCTTTTAAAGTCCAGTGCTCGTACTGGTATCCTTTAAAAATCCAGTGCTCGTACTGGTAGTCTTTTAAAATTCAGTGCTCGTACTGATAACTTTTTAAAATCCAGTGCTCGTACTGGTAGCCTTTTAAAGTCCAGTGCTCGTACTGGTATCCTTTAAAAATCCAGTGCTCGTACTGGTAATCTTTTAAAATACAGTGCTCATATTGGTACTTTGTCAAAGTTCGGTCTTCATACTGGTCTCAACATAACTCTCACATTGAGATTCAGGCTCAATCCTTAGACCTGCGAACCAAACAATCTGTATCAGACCCTTGGGTCGTGCCATTCTGTTAATCTGACATTCGGGTTGCCGATTTTTTCAAGACCTCTAGTCATTCGTGTTATCAAGCAGTTCTTTGAGTTATCAAAAGCTATCAAAATCAATCGCCAAGTTTTTCTCTTGCGAGGGCCCCTTTTTCCAGGGAGAGTTTGAGGGAGCTCGTTTCTTTTCGCATGTCTTTATTGTTCGTTCGTTGAACCCCTTTTTCTAGGGAGAGTTTGAAGGGACTCGTGATTCACGAACAATTTGCAAAATAATCTTTATTGTCACACAAGGAATCCTTTTTCTAGGGAGAGTTTCGATGGAAGCTCGTCCTCCTTGTAACCCTAAATGTCTTTTGTTAGGCCACCCCCGTCGTCGAGGACCCTTTTTCCAGGGAGAGTGTGATGGACTCGTTCCTCTATGATATCCTTTCAATCTTTGTTAGCGGCCCCCTTTCCATAATAGAAGCCTAGAAATAGGGAGTTTTGACGAAAACTCTATTTCTCTTCGAAAGTTCGTTTTGCAAACACCTCCTCTTTAGGGAAGAGAGGAGTATCTTTTGTTACCCGTTCAGGTAAGGGTCAAGCCTGAGTCTCTCCTTTGGGGAAAGGAGAGGAGAATCTAGCCACGGATGTGTCATATAGATCTCAAATGATTTCCTTCACCAAGGATTCCAAGAATATTTTGCCAATTTGCCATAAAAAATAGTTGTTGATTTCAAAATCTTTATCGCATAAAATTGTACCTCAGAATACCTTCAGTATTACTTCCGAAGTGACAAAGCTTTTGCAAAAAAGGATTCAAAATTCAAAATCTTTCTATTGGCCAACCAAAAGGATGAAGAATAAATCCGCGATATGGCCAGCAAAGAGAATTCAATGTTGTTGCAAAGCCATGAGTGATTGATATTGATCGCAGTCAAGGGCACATTTTTAAAGACCATTCTTGAAAAATAAAGCAGTCGAAATATCCTGGGGGATACAAAAAAATCCATACCATCTCTACATCTCCTCCATCACCTAAGCTGCAATTAAATATCTGCAAAAGGGATCTCTCAACTGTCGTCAAGATAAAGGCGAATTAGACGAGTCGACCCCCGGGGCCAAAGAAGATTTGGATCATCTCCAAGATGACGGAGTTTGTGACGGATCCTTCCAGGGAAAGTCCAGATTACCGTCGAGATGAAGGCGAGTGTGATGGATCTACCGACAAACCCTAAAAGATATTTAATTTCTGCTATCATCAAGAACTTCCAACCAAAGAGCTAATAACCGTCAATATAATCCCTGAGAGAGAAGAAGGATCGGAACATCTCTGCGATGAAGGAGTTTGTGACGTACCCTTCCAAAAAAAAAAATAAAGAGAGAAAAGTCAGGACATCTCCAAAATGAAGGATGATGTAATTCCCGAAAAATCCAAGAAAGCTCCAATTCTGTCAAAAAGAGAGTGCAGAAAGATCATCATGAGAAGAGAATCCCAGGATATCAGACTGCCGAATCTATAAAAAATCTTCTTTAATTTTGCGAAATTCTTTTATCAATATTCTTTCACCAATAGCTCTCGTAATATCAAGAATATATTCTTTTCCGCCCATATCAAGGAAATTGATAGCTTCCTTGAGAGAAAGTCAATGGCAATGATAGTCGAATTCGAATCTTGATTCTATGGAGTTAAGTCCAGTCAGAGGTAATACTTCAGATAGACAAGAGGGAATATTATTCATATATATATGTGCTTATCATTCTCGAATCAACTACAATTTTTTTATCTTATTGGCAATCTTTTTAAGTTATCCTGACATGAAGTGAGAACTTGATGTTTATTTTGATGTATCCAGGCATTGTTGTTATCCCTTTTAGGATCGGATGATGGGAGTTGTCCAAGATCCTTCCCTTCTTGTTTTGATCTGAGTGCCTGGGCTCTTAGATTCGCACACTTCCCTGTGCTCCCCACTGTCCCACCATAGACAGTTCCCGTTCAGGTTAAGGGTTAAACCTGAATTTTCCGCAAAAGGTCATCTGTCTTAAAAGTCATTCAGTCTTATCAATGAGACGTTTAAGATCAATCCCTTTTCAAGCTTTAGGGAACCCCCTTTCCTCCTTTTGCAAACCCCTCTCGGATTTATTGTGCAAAATTCGAAGGTCCCATCATGGTTTCTTCATTCGAGGACTCCGTATATCATCCCCTTTCAGGTTAAGGGTTAAGCTTGAGCCTCGTTTTTCCACGAGGTATCGTCCCCTTTCAGGTTAAGGGTTAAGCCTGAGCCTCGTTTTTCCACGAGGTATCGTCCCCTTTCAGGTTAAGGGTTAAGCCTGAGCCTCGTTTTTCCACGAGGTATCGTCCCCTTTCAGGTTAAGGGTTAAGCCTGAGCCTCGTTTTTCCACGAGGTATCGTCCCCTTTCAGGTTAAGGGTTAAGCCTGAGCTTCGTTCCATACGAGGTATTTTCTGTCCCATCCAGGTTAAGGGCAAAACCTGAATCTCACCTTTTTTTTTTTCGAAATAAAATTTTCTCCTTATTCTTCATTTCATATCTATCATCATCCTTTGAACTAACTCTTTCATACCCAGTCAGATTCATCTAACTGGGGCATTTTTATAGTCTAAATTTGGTGTGTTTTCTTTGCCACTAAGCTCGGCTTTCAACCAGCTTAGCAGCAAAGAGGGGCATCTGTAAACACCCCAAATTTTTACCTTCATCCAGTGTTTGTCCATTTCATAAGTCATTACAGATCATTGCATGTCATTGCACGTATTCTGCATAGCATTGTATGACATTGCATCTCATTTTCGAGATCCAGCACTCCTATTTCAAAACATTCAATCCAGATTTGAATTTTAAAGCTTTATTTCAAAATCAATTTCAAAACCTGGGTTTTTATTCAATACTCTGTCATTTTCCAACCCCAGGACTTTATATTTCGAAGTATTTTCTCAGAAAATAATCTGGATTCATTCCAAATTCACATTTTAATCGATTTCAATTCACAGATGAGACCCATTGAGGTGGTGTCGCTTCTGAATTCCTCTATTCATCAAATTTCTCAAATTTTTGAAAGTTTCAGTCCGATCAGGACTCTGTCTCAGAGTCCTAATCCAGTCAGGAGTCTGTTTTTAAGTCTGTTTTACTTCCATTTTTAGTCTTTTTCGATTATTTTCAAAATTTAGGTCATTTTACAGAGTCCAGTTAGTTCAGGACTCTATTTTAGAGTTCGGTCAAGTTAGGAGTCTAACCCTGACTGTGTTTTCTGACTTATTTCATCGTTTCTTGATAAAATCTTTCAAAAATCTTTCATTTAGCTTTCTAAAATTTAAAATCTCAGAGTCCTAAGAGTTCAGGACTCTGACTTGGAGTTCCAGTTCGCTTGAGACCCTATTTTCAGAGATCTTGAATTTCAAATATTGATTTTAACCCCTTTTTCAAAGCTGTTTTCAGTAGTTATTTCAAAACTTTCAAAAATCGATATGGGCCCACTCAGTTGGAACCATATCCAGAGGAATTCTGACCCAGTTAGAACCCTATTCCATTTCAAAAATTTTAATTTCAAAGTTTACTTTTGAAAATCTTTTGAAAAATCCTTCAATTTCAAGTTTTAAAATCATCTTTTTTTGAAAAACTCAAGTAGGGCCCACCCGGGGTGGTGCCATATTCGAGTAAGTCAGGGCTAGACTAGGGTTAGTCAGTGTCTTGGTTAGTGTTAGAGATTTAGAAGAGTCAAAAGTTATTTTAAAAACTCATTTTGAACTTTGGATTTTAAAACTAGTGTTTTAAAAGGTTTTTAAAGAACTTTAAAAACCCAAATGTGGAAAATGCCAAGTGGCATCACATTTGGGGATTTTTTAGGATTAGCTAGGGGTTAATTAGGCATTATTTAGGATAATTTAGACTAGGGGTAGTTAGGTAACTCCACCCCAAAATCGCCCCCCCTTTAGAAGTCCAAAAATTTCAAAATTGCTAATTTTTAAAACCTAAAAAATTGTTATAAAAGGCCCCCATAGGGGGGACGATTTTTCCAGCCACCTTGGGAGCAAATATTGGAGCTTCTCTCTCCTCTCCAGCCCTTCCTCCATTGTTGCAACTCCAAGGTATGAACTTCTTCACTTTTCTTATTTTATTTAATGTTTTTTTATGCTTTAAACCTAGATTTAGGCTTGGACACCCCTCCTTATGGAAGATCAACCATGGTTTCACCTCAAGAACCATCAAGAATCAGCAAGAACGATCCAAGAAGGTGATCTAACCCTGTTTTGGATGATTTACAGGGATTTTAATCCATTAGAATTGATTTTAATATGATTCTTTACATTATTAACCAATAAAATATATGATTTACCCTTTTAATGGGTTAAATCTATGTTTTAAAGGTGATATCAAATTCCAGCCATTGATTCCCTGTTTTTATTTTATTTTCATGGTTTATTCATGTTTGTTTTACGTTCTAAAGCATAAAAATAATTTTTATTTACTGTTTTATGGTTTATTTTATTGATTTACATTAGTTAATGCATGGTTTTCCAAGTTTTTTTAAATTTCTGTGTGTTTTAGGTTTAGAACAGCAAAAATGATGTTATTTCGGATGGAAGTTCTAATTGTTTATTTCTTATTTTTTTATATGTGATGCATGCATGAGTTATTGAGTTACTGTAGAAAAATCAAAGGTTTTGGATCTCGGGAACCCTGTCAAAAAAATCAGACATCAAATCGGGGTTTTAAAGCTTTAAAATCGTGGTTAAAATCAAGAAGGTAACTTGCTGTGATGATATTTCTCTCATCTTATATTCGATTTTAGATCTGTAAAGTGATATGGATTCACATTGAATAGATATGTCTACTGTGAAATTTTCAGAATTTTTTATTACTGTTTAGTATTTTTCCTCTTTCAGAGAATCTGTTTTTAAAGTTAAAGCTCGTTAGGGTTTACCAAAACCCTAATCAGACTTGTGTTATTCATAAATCCCAAACCACAGATTCGATTTTAGATATGTAAAAAGTGAGTATTATTATTTTTATGTCTACTATTCACCACTAAAATTTCAGAGATTTTTGTTTAGGATTGCTATTTATTTCTGTATTTTCAATCTGAAGTAGCCGTTTTAATCCCTGTTAAAAGTGATATGTTTTAGCTCAGATTGCCGGAAGGGTTTCTCCCTAACCGGAGATGATTTTTCCAATCTGTAAATTGAGAAATCTCTGTTTTTCTTCCTCGTTAGTCTCTGTAAAACTTTATAAATTTTCATGGAGATTTGACCCCTGGTTCAGGTCTTGGATTGAAACTGGTTGGTGAATTAGGTCAAAAATAGCATATTTTAGGGTTTAATACAATTTTCGGATTAATTTAATGTCAAAAAAATTATTTTTATAATTCCAATTCGACATTAGGGTTATAACAAGTGCAGGTACCAATTTTTATGGATTTTGGAATCCATTTGATGGCTGATTTAAGCAAATTGCAAAACCGGGTTCCTGAAAGATCCAAAAACACTGCTAAAATCACAGTTTTTGTGATATTGTTGGATTTTCTTGCATAAGCATATATTTTTAGGGTTTAATCATGTTCATAATCATATTAGGATGCTTTAGGTTTAATTTTGTGCTCATTTGATTTCATTTAGTGCATAAAACCTAAGTTTTTACCAAAATCTATTTCTAAAAACCCTGATTTCAAGTCCATAGTCTTGCTATCGGGGGCAATTTGGTCATTTGACCTAAATTTCGAAATCCTTAACCCTAATTTCATATTTTTAATCATGTCATAGCATATTTGGTTTGAGTTTATTCCATTCAAATTTCAAAACTTGCATTTTATCAAAATATCTTTCTAAAAACCCTAATTTCAAGGCCATAGTCTTGTTATTAGGGGTATTTTGGTCATTTTGACCCCAATTTCGAAATTTCAAATTCCATTTTCATATTTTTTTTCATTTTTTTTCATATTTTATTAGTTTTGATTTAAGGGAATCATGGAAAAGGCTTATATCTAGCAAAATCCAACAATTTCCTGATATTGTTGGATAAATCTAGAAAAGACAACATATTTTCATTAACCAAGTTTTTTAGTTTTGCAGGTACATTGAAGACTTTATTTTTCCTGTATTTAAATTTCAATAGTGATGTAACTTGTAATTAAACTTTGGAATAAGAATTTACATTTCCTACTTAACTTAGGTTGCATTGCATATAGTTTATTTTTATAATGTTAATGTGTGATGGATGATGATTCATGCATATTTTTATGAATTCACTATGGTCTACACGAATGGCACATGCACTAGCTTCTATGAAGTTTATAAACTTGGTGGAATTTGTATTTATGGCCATAGTCAGAATATGAATGATACTTAGATTTATGATCTTCACATTAGCCACATTCAGCTTACACTCTTAGGCTAACTTCAAAATGCACTGCATTTCTCAAAAATACAAAAAGTATTTCTCAAATCCATATCCATTTATTTCATGCATTTGCCAATTCCAATTCAAATTTCAATTCAGAGAAATCAGTTTTCTCAAAATTTTCTAAGTCATATGGAGAAATCGATTTTCTCAGAATATGAAAATCTCAAAGTATGTTTCAAGTGTTTCTCAAGTTCAAAATTCAAAATTTCAAGTTATATTTTCAAGTTCAAAGTTGGAATTCAGAGAAACCAAGTTCTCTCAGAATTGATTTTCATAAAATCTCAAGATTTCCCCAGAAATCGATTTACTTTTCTCAGAAATATTTTTCAAGTCCTAATTCACGATTTCTCATGTGATATCATTCCAAGATTTATATTTTCTAAATATTTCAATCATTCAAAGCAAACATCATGTTTTCAAAATGTGCATTTTCTGAAAATTCATAGCACATGCCTGATTCTATGTGCATTTAGAAATTAGAATATGATTTAGACAAGTTGAATAGAGTAGAGCATAAGATTGATCCTTGGTTCAATTACCCCTGTTAAAGGTGGCAGGAACAGTTGAACCTCGTACCGACAGGCGAGTCCCATTCTACGGAATTTTCCCGCATTTTAAAAACGGAGGCGAGTTATTTTCAAAATCTTTTTCAAAGGTCAGTTTGATTCGCAAAAAGTAAAAATTTTGCGATGATAACAGCTGCAAATTGGATTCTGCACCGACACCAAGAGAGAAACAAATTTGTGAAAAAATAAAAACTACCCTTGGACCCCATACACCCTCTTGTACCACAAAAAGATCCTACAGGGTACCAGAACTATCAGGATCCATAGAATCTGACTCCTAAAAAAAATAAAAAAATTACATGAAATAACTATTGATGAAATAATATCCAAAAATATGATTCCGTAATGGAGTCAAAGCAATAAAAAGATCACGATGAGCATCGACTAACTGAGAGATCCACTAGGACCATGAATGTCCTGCAAGCGTGTGGATCGCCTTGGGTAGCGATGTCCAGAACGGGTCTGGATATTTAGATTGGGATCCAAAGTTGCTTCTGTCTCTAGATGCTCTACATCACCCTCCCCCCCCAAGTTGAAAAGGCTTCGTCCTCAAAGTCGAATGCTCGTCTTCAGCATTACCACGGTATCGATCCAAGTGTTTGACGTTGAACACGTTCGAAGTTTTGAATTTAGGCGACAACTGAACCCTGTCGATGCTTCTTATCATAGCTTGCTTTATACTTACTGATGTTGTCTTGAAGATTCAAATGTACCTGTTCATGAATATCTTGCAACAAAGAAACACGATCTTGAACAAAATTTAAAACATGACCAACAATAGGAATAAAAGCTAAGTCAACAGGAGAACATGGATTAAAACCATAAAAAATAGTAAAAGGGCTAAATCCAGTAGAACGATTCACAAATTCATTGAAAGCAAATTTAACTTGTGCAATTATTTGAGTCCATGACATAGATTTATCATTAATTAAAGCTCGCAACAAATTTCCTAAGGACTGATTAACAACTTCAGTTTGACCGTCGGTCTGAGGATGATGCACAATGCTAAATTGTAGATTGGTTCCTAATTTTTTCCATAATTGATGCCAAAAATGACCTACAAATTTAACATTTCTATCAGAAGTGATAGTTTTCGGAATGCCATGCAATTTATAGATTTTCTTGAAAAACAAATCCGCAATATGAGATGCATCCATGGTTTTTCTACATGGAATGAAATAAGCCATTTTTGTGTATCGATCGACGACCACAAAGACAGAATCAAGACCATGAGAGGTCTTAGGTAATCCTAAAACGAAATCCATGGTTATATCTTTCCAAGGTTTTTCAGGAATAGGCAACGACAAATACAACCCAACATTTATGACATTTCCTTTTGCGATGTGACATGTATGACATTTTTCTACAAATCTATTCACTTCCTTTCACATGTGGGGCCAAAAATATGTTGAAGACACTAAATGCATTATCTTGTCCCAACCAAAATGTCCCTCATTATGTATCTCAAAAATCAATCGTTGCCTCAGCGAACAGTCTGGGATACAAAGTAAATTGCCTTTAAATAAAAATCCATCAACCAGTGAGAAATTGTCATGAGGATAACTTGTCACTTCATTAATAATTTTTGAGAAATAACTATCTGACTCATATAATGACGCAAATTCCTCAAAACCCCAAACGGATGATTTCATGGTAGACTGGAGAATGGTTTTCTTACTTAAGGCATCAACGACAATATTATCCTTTCCTGCCTTATGTTTCAAAACGAATGTGAACTCTTGCAGATATTCTACCCATTTGGCTCTACGGACATTCAACTTATGCTGACCATTGATGTATTTGAGAGCCTCGTGGTCAGTATGGGGAATAAATTCTTGATGCACCAAATAATGCCTCCAGTGCATTAATGCTCTAACGATAGCATAAAATTCCTTATCATAGGTACTATACTTCAATTTGGCTTCATTCAGTTTCTTATTAAAATAAGCCACAAGTTTACCTTCTTGACTCAACACAACACCTATACCTACACCAGATGCATCACATGACAACTCGAAAGCAAGATTAAAATTAGGCAATACTAATACTGATGTCAAACAAAGATAGGATTTCAAACACTCAAATCATTGTTGAGCCTCCAAATTCTATTGAAAGGTCTTACTTTTAATACAATCGATCAACGGAGTAACAATACTGCTAAAATATGGAATGAACCTCCTATAGAAAGAAGCTAAGCCATGAAAGCTACGCACGACAGTAATGGAGTTTGGCACAGGCCAATCTCGAATCGACTCGACTTTTGAAGGGTCAACAAATATACCGATCGTCGAGACCACGTAACCAAGGAATAAAACTTCAGTGGCCCAAAAGACACACTTATCGATAGATGCATAAAATTGTTCTTTTCTGAGGATATCGAATACTAAACGTAAGTGTTCTAGATGTTCAGGTTCGGTTCGACTATATATGAGAATGTCATCAAAATAAATGACCAGGAATTTACCGATGTAAGGTCGAAAAATTTGATTCATGATTCTCATGAAGGTAGATGGAGCATTGGATAGACCAAATGGCATTACGAGCCATTCATAGAGACCATCACGAGTTTTAAATGCGATTTTCCATTCATCGCCAGGCCTAACTCGTATTTGATGATATCCACTACGTAGATCTAACTTAGAAAATATCTCTGAACTAGTCAATTGGTCCAACAGATCATCCAATCTCGGAATGGGAAACCTATACTTGATGGTTATCTTATTGATAGCTCAACTATCAATGCACATCTGCCACGTTCCATTCTTCTTGGGAACAAGAAGAGCAGGAACCGCACATGGACTAAGACTTTCACGAATGTGACCCTTAGTCAACAATTCTTCAACCTGTCTATAAAGCTCTTCAAACTCCGTAGGACTCATGCGATAATGCGGAGCATGTGACAATACCGTGTCAGGGTGTAGATCAATATGATGTTGGACTTCCCGTAGAGGGGCTAATCCGTCCGGTAATTCATCAGGAAAGACTTCACGGAATTCCTCTAAAAGGGGTGTGACTCTAGGATTTATGGTGTCAGACTTTGACTCACCACGCGATGAATCAAAATCAACAGAGAACAAGAAGTAACACATGATAGATTGACTCAGAGCCTCTTGGAGCTTGTGTCTAGCAATAAAAGCACTTGAAAGTTTAACTTTTGAAGGAGCAAGTTTGGATGAAGTGGGGTGAGAAATTTGAGTGGAAACTAGAGTACGAGAAGATGAAGCAGATGACGAAGATGAAGACAAAGGTAGTAGATCCTTGGATGGCTTTAAATGGATCTTCCGCCTATTGAATGTGAACGAGTATGAGTTGGATCAACCATTATGAATAACAGAACGGTCATACTGCCATGGTCTTCCGAGTATCATATGACTAGCATCCATGGGAAGCACATCACATCATACTTGATCAAAATAGGTGTTTCGAATAAAAAATTTGACCAAGCATTGCCGATCGACATGAACATCAATGCTCTTTTGGAGCCAGGACATCTGATACGGACGAGAATGAGTCTTATAACTCAAACCTAGCTTAGTCATGGCTTTAACTGAAATGGCATTCTCACAGTAACCTGAGTCTACGATGAACTGACACACTTTCTCATTAATGGTGCAAGCGGACTCAAATATGTGAGTTCTTAGCCACCGATCACTCATTTCTTGCCTCGGGGCCAAACAAACTTGCCTCATGATGAGTGCTTTACCTCGATCAGGTAGCAATATATCCTCTTCCACAAACTCTTCTTTTAGTTCTTCTTCAAAGGATTCAATCTTTGGGTCATAAATGGGATCGAACTCAGGATTGAATTGAACATCCTCTTCTTCATGAATTCCTTCAACGAATAGGGCTTTGCCACAACATTCAGTGGACTTATGACTGGGTTTCCCACAAGTATAGCACTTGATGGGAGTGCTCGAACTGAAGGTTCTAGTCTGGTTTCCTATCGGGCCATTTTGGCTCGCAACCCTAGGTGAGTTTGACGCATTGGGGTGACAGTGGGGCAACTTTCGCACTAGGGACCGTAGGAGCCTGCACTACTAGTCTAGTCACAGGACTAGGCCTAGCCAAAGTCTTTCTCTGGGTGGACCTCTCCCATTGACGTGCCTTTTGATGTGCTTCAGACACAGTCCAACACTCTACGAAGTTCAACATATCTTGTAATTGGAAGTTCAGTGCTCCAATATACTTTGAAACTAATTGTTCTTCACTCTTACAGATGTCGTTCCGTGCCACGAGATCATGAAATTCTTCAATGTATTGATCCACCAATCTGGTTCCTTGTTTCAGACTTTGATATTTCTGATATAGCTCACGATGATAGTTTAACGGCAAAAACTGAGCACAAAGCTTCTGCTCCATGTGCTCCCATCACTCAATCGAGGCTCGACCCTGATGTCTGTGTGTCTGCTTGAGCTGACGCCACCAAGCTGCAGCTTGACCCTTTAATTTGAGGGATATTAATCCCACATGACGATCTTCGGGTACCTCCTTAAAATCAAGGATTTTGCAAACTTTGCTAATCCAATCCAGAAATTCTTCGAAAGTTCCAGTTCCTTTGAATTCTGGGATATCAAAACGTAAGCCTGAATCCCAATGGGATCTCTGCAGCTGTATGTTATCTCTTTTCTCTAGACTTCATCGATGTGACTCAAAGTCATTATTAGAATCATGTGATTGAGTTTCACGCCAATCGTTAAATTTAACATTTTCGGCCATCTGACGAGTTAAATCTTTAACTCGGTGATTAGCCTCAGCGAGTTGTCTTTGCAAATCACACACCTTATATCAGTGGTCACGATCATCGTTTCTCCTATTAAAATTATTTTGACCTCGACCGCCCATTTGACCCGCAATGGTGAATGGTATTAAAAAAAAAAATTGAACCCCCATAACACCAAAAATTATGTCGGATTGAGAAATACGGCAACCCTCGCTCTGATACCAAAATGATGCAATGTTATGGTGGACTCGGTACACACTGCTCTACAACCCAAGATCCAAACGAATCCAAACACATGCGAAAGCTAATATGATGCAGAGTCTGAACAGAATTCTGGAAAACATATTTTTGGGACCTATGCACTCTGTTTCGACAGAGGCGGTCCAAATTGAAGTTGTGCACAACTCGCACAACTTTCTAAAAAATCCAAACACACTAGATTTGGGGCAAAAATATCTGCTCCACGGACTCGTCACCGGGACTGCTAAACAAGTCCAACTCAGATTATCGTATTTTAAGGACAGAATGTTTGAAGTGAATTTTGACCACTCAAACATTAAAGTTTCCAAAAACTCACAACTGACGAAAAAAAGGTCAAATCTCAATCTTTCCAGAACATTAAAGATTGTAATTTTTGAACTTTTCTACAGTCCTCTACAAATTTTTGAATTTCGGAATGGTATGAGTTATTGTTTCAGAAAATAAAATTCAAAGATTCGACAATAGCAGAAAAAATCAATATTTTTGAGGCAACTAAGCAATGATTCAATCAAAACCAAAAACATGAAAGTTGTAGGTCTAGATCATAACTTTCCACAAAATAAAAGAAATCAAAATTTCATTCAGGAAATCTCCAGATAATCAGAAAAAACCGAACACTATTAAATTGGTTCTGTAGCAGAAACATAACAAGGGAATTCTGTCAGTCTAACAACTTGACAGACAATTTTAGAGATCCAACGGATGAATCGCAAAGAGGTCTCAACTATAACGTTGTAGATAATTGTCTCAGCTTTCCAGAAAGCTAAAGAACACAAAAATTTATTCAGAAATGAGTCTGACATAGATGTTTTATCAGAGACGTCTCTGTTATCTTGTAACAGGAATTTTGTATTTTTAAGGGGATCCGAGTTCATACACACCCAACAATAGCCCCGAATAAAATTAGATCAAATGAGTCAATTCTTAACATAAACCCTCCTAAACATGTATTCACCACTCTTTAATGAATCAAAACAGTTTAACAATGATAAATCAAGAACAATCACAATACAAATGTGAATAAGAGTAACAAGGGACTAGAACGAAGAACTGATGAAGATATTAAGGCTGAAATCAATAATGGTCGTCGTTGGGAAGCAACTGATGCCACAAGATGAACCATGAATAGTAGGGATGAATTACCAACCACCACAAACAAGTTTGGTACAACCACAACGATTGTAACCTCTCACAAGGTGATACACGGTTTCACCTTCTTCTCCAAGCAACCTTCCACACAACATCTACACTCAAAAGCTTTTCTCAAGCACCAACCACACCAAAAGCTTGATTTTTCTCACTCTCAAACCAGCCACACTACCAATTTCGAAAATGAAGAAGTCCCCTCACTCCTTGGTCTACCGCCCTAGTTAAGGGCTTAGGTTGCTTGGGAAGAGCCACAATAAAGAGACTTTGGCCTTCCCAAGCTTTGCACCAAAAATGAGTGTGCAAGCCTAGATTTTGTCAAATGCTAATAACTCCACCAATAGTCCATTTTTGATTTTAGGCTGGTCAACATGAATTCAAATGAGGTTCAAGATGGACCACACTAAAGTGGTGCCACCTAGGACCCCCCTCATGAAGACGGATCAAGATCTGGATCCAAATAGGCTGCAAATTGGATCCTGGACCAACACCAAGAGAGAAGCGAATTTGTGAAAAAATAAAAACTACCCTTGGACCCCATACACCCTCTTGTACCACAAAAAGATCCTACAAGGTACTAGAACTATCCAGATCCGTAGAATCTGACTCCTAAAAAAAAATAAAAAAAATTACATGAAATAACTATTGATGAAACAATATCCAAAAATATGACTCCGTAATGGAATCAAAGCAAGAAAAGGATCATGATGAGCATCGACTAACTGAGAGATCCACTAGGACCACGAATGTCCTGCAAGCGTGTGGATCACCTTGGGTAGCGATGTCCAGAACGGGTTTGGATATTTGGATTGGGATCCAAATCCGCTTCTGTTTCTAAATGCTCTGCATCACTTTCCCTGATGCACGTCATCAACCACCACCTTCTCCACTTGCCATCTACCATTTGCAGCAGCCTGAGCATACCCTGTTAATACACATTCCAACATATCCCACTCTCTCACATTGACAATCATGTATCTCTTTTAGCTTAGAATATCACATTGCATTTCATCAGTTGAGGCAAGCATCACATTTCCATTTGAATGAATGCATTTCCATATGTATGTCCCCTTTAATATGAACACAACATTTAGATTTTGCTTCACCCTTTATATTTTGTAATCTTGTTCTATACTAACTCTGTTTTGCAGAAATACATGAAAAATATTGTTTTTCTTTCTTAGTTCAAGGATTTTTTAATTTAAATAACATAATAGTTAAATATAAATGAGAAACTTAACTTTTCAGTATTAGAATAGAATGTATGAGCATGTAAATCCCGGAAATCATGTGTTTCATCTCATTTTATCTTATTTCTCGAAAATCCACAATGGTGAAACACGAATAGCACGTGCAGCATTCTGATAAAAGGTAATTAATCTTAAGCAAATGATTCACATTGATGGCCATAGTCAAAATGTAGACAATGCTTAGGATTTTTATCTTTTATGGAATAACATTCGATCCACTCTCGGTCTCTTTCAAAATTCATCATATTTTCTAAAAATTTTCTTCCTTTATTAGGATAAAACCTGAAAATTAATCCAAAATATATATTCATAGCCATAGTCAGGATATATTGAGGATTAATTTTATTTCAAATTCTATAAAGGCACCAAAATGTATTTTATTATTTATCTGATTTTAAATACAAAATATTTTTATAATACATTTATGACCATAGTCTGGAATGTATTATATCTTTAATCTTATTTTAATTCTCCTAAAGAATGAAATATGTTTTTTCAAAATTCTTTTAATTCATTCATCAGTTAGGATAGAAGTTCATCATTCTTCAAATTATTTCAAGTTATCTTCAAAATCAAGTGATTTTGAGATATATCTTCAAATATCTTCCTCATTTTTCAAATCAGTATTGAACTCTTATCTGTAAATTCAAATTCATCTTTTTATTTCCAATTTTATCTTATTTTCAAAGTTTAGACTTCAAAATCCCAATTTCAAAGTTAAATGTAACTTTGAAATTTCAAATTCATTTTTAGATTCATAATTCAATTTCCAACTCAAATCAAATTTCAAAATTCAATTTAACATTGAAAATTCCAAATTCATTTTCAGGATTCAATTTCAAAATCAATTCAATATTCCAGATCAAATTTCAAAGTTCAAACTCGACTTTGAAATCCCAGATTCATCTCTTGATTTCAAAATTCAAGTTTAAAATCAAGTTTATTCTCTATTTCAAATTCCAAGATCTCAAAGTTGTATCTAAGTTTGAGTTCTATTCTCAAAATTCAATTTCACATTTTCAAAGTCCTAAGGATGATTCTAAATCCCAAAAATCGATTTCCTGTAAATTTCAGAGCAAATTTAAAAGTCAATTCTGGACTTCCAAATCCAATTCCACTTTGAAATTCCATATGGATTTCTTAATTCCAATTCTATCTTCAAATCCCATTTGGATTTCTTAAATCCAATTCCATCTTCTAATCCCATTTGAATTTCTGAAATCCAACTCTATTTTTAAATTCTATTTTGGATTTTTTTATAATCCAGTTCCATCTTGAATTCTAGATTTCAAATCCAATTCCATCTTGATTTTCAGATTTTGAATACAATTCCATTTTTCTAAATTGATTTCCAATTCCAAACTCAAATCCATTTTCAGATTCCATCTGGATCTCTCAAATTCAATTCTATTTTAAAATTCCATCCGAATTTCTCAAATCCAAATTCTATTTCTAAATCTCACCTTCGTCTTCAATTCTAAATTCAAATTCCAACTCTATTTTTGAAATTCACTTTTTAAATCTATTTCCCAAGTTTAAATTTAACTTCCAAATTCAATTCCTGTTTCAGGATCTGAATTCAAAACTCAAGATCAAAGATCCCTTTTCAAAATCGATTTTTGACAATCAAAATTCAAAGTTCATTTTGACTTTGAAGTTTCATTTTTACTTCAAATTCTACCTGAGTTCCAATTCTCCTTTTCTCTTCCTTTCTTCAATTCAAGATCTATTTTTCCAATATCTGATTATTCTAAGACATAGAATTTCAAGTCTCTTCTTCCAGATCTATTTCAAGTTCTAAGTTAGAGTCAAAATCTAACTTTTCTAAATCAATTTTCAAAACCATTTCTTCAAAATATTTCCAAACTTAATTCAAATTTACTTGGATAATCCCAAAAGTTCTAAAATTATTCTTTTCAAAATCATACATCTTTGCATTTGCATTGCACAAGCATGATTTTTTGTGCATTTTAGACTTAGAATAAATCCTTAGATATTATTTAGGCAAAGAGAAATGCATAAGTTTGATCCTTGGTTCGATTACCAATGGTAAAGGCACTAGGAATTGTCGAACCTCATACCAATGAGAGAATCCCGTCTCTCCATTTTCTCGCAAATTTTCAAAAACGGAGGTGAGTAATTTCAAAGTATTTATAAAATTAAGGTCAAGTGAGACCTTTGCAGAAGAGTTTCTCCTTTCTTTCTTTCCTTTTCTCTTCTCTCTTCTTTTCTATCTTTTATTCCCCTTCAAAAAGGGAATAGAGGCTAGAGAGAAAAAGAGAAGGAAAAGAGGAAAAAGAGAACAAGAGGAAATTTTTTGCAATAATCACAATGACCCAAGGGTTCCTCACCTTGCCATCGCTCACAGGATCCTCAGATACATCAAGTCGTCAACATGCAGAGGAATTCTCATGCACAGGCATGATCATACCAAATTGACAGGATACTGAGATGACAACTCGACGGAGATCCAAATGACAGAAGGTCCATATCAGGGTATTGCACGTTCATGGGAGGAAATTTGGTTACATGGAGAAGCAAAAAACAAAATGTTGTAGCCAGATTCAAGGCAGAAGCTGAGTACCAGGCAATGGCCTCTACCTGTTGTGAGCTTATATGGATTAAAGCTCTCCAATGCGATATGGGTTTTTTCAATATCAAGCCTATGGAACTAAGGTGGGACAATCAAGCAACCATCCACATCGGGGTAAATCCATTTTTTCATGAGCGGACAAAACACATTGAAGTTGATTGCCATTTCGTGAGAGAGAAAATTCAAGCAGGGATCATATCCACCCCTCACGTCAGGAGCGTTGACTAGTTTGCCGATATCCTCACTAAAGCTGTCAGCGGTGACAAACTTCAAGACATTGGAGCCAAGTTGGGACTGGTCAACATTGAGTCCCGACTTGAGGAAGAGAGTTGAAAACACCAACATGAGCATGATGTGATATGCATGATCACATCGTGATCCAATTAGGGCTCTACTTACAGCAACCGAATCATGATCCAAAGTAGGCATACACCTTCTCATTGGCAAACAACTTCCTCTCAATAGGGGTCACAAGGTTGGGAGGAAGTAAACCAAGATGGCCAATAGTCTCTTCCAAAGTAATGGTAAACTCTCTGATAAAAAGCCAATTTTAGTTTGCTAACATTAAATGTGTGCAACAACCATTAAATACTATTTATGCACTTCCAAGTGTAATAAAGGTATGAAAACCAACTTTGATCAGATGTTTGCAAAATGTTATTTGTCATGCCTTCACCTTCTTCCCTCAAAACTATAGACATTTTATTGGATTTTTAGTTTTTATTTTTAAATTCTCACCATATAGATGTGTTCAATATGATTGATTTATTGGAAATTGATACTTAGATCATGTATTTTGGATGGAAAAAATAGTATTTGGAGACAAAAAATTTTATGAAATTTGTAGGCCATTGATTTTTGAAAGATTAAAAAAACCTATCCATGTTTCAGAATCAAATGCTGCAAAAACATATTCCTATAAAAACAAGGACATAGATCGCATCTCTAAGAATTTCAAAAAAACACTGAAAATCTGATAAAATGTTTCTTAGTGGGTTGGTTTTCATTCTCTGTTTAGGGACATGCCATTTGTAGGGCATAACATGGGTGATATGAGCCAGACACACTACATGATGACATGAATATGAAATTATGGACATTATTTTAATGTTTCTTATTGGTTTAATAATTTTAATGATAATTTCATAAAAATTTGTTTGGATCTTGGATCCGAATTGATATTTATCCATAAATATAATATGTATATATACAAATATATATACATTTCTTTAATTGTTTTAAGGTTAGTTCCTCTATTTGGAATCAATTCTAGCTAGTCTTGTTTAGTGTTTTAACAATTTGGATCTCCCCTGGATCTAACTTGTTTTGAGATTGAATCCATCTAATGGATCTAAACCTAAGTCTTAGGGTTTTGAGTAATCCGAATCTCTTCAGAGATCCAACTCAAAATTGTTCTAACCTCAGATCATGTCCATCGAATAGATCTGAGTTATTATTATTTTGTTTTACAAATCCAGATTCATTCTCTGGATCCAAACTTATATTAAAATTCTAGGCCATTGATTTTTGAAAGCTTTTAAAAACCTATCCATGCATCAGAATCTCAAATGCTGCAAGAACTGATTCATATATAAACAAGCACACAGATCACATCTTTAAGGTCAGAATTTCAAAAACAAACACCAAAAATCTCATAAAATGTTTCTTAGTGGGTAGGTTTTAATTTTTTTGAAAGAAGGTTTGGTAGGTTTTCTAGTGGGTATGGGTAGGTTTTCATTTCCCGTTTAGGGACATGCCATTTGTGGGGCATGCCATGGGTGATACGAGTCAGACACACTACATAAAGACATGAATCTGACATTATTTTAATGTTTCTGATTGGTTCAATAATTTTCATGATATTTTAATAAAAGTATATTATATATATAAAAAAAAGGTGCAAAATAGTTTTTTATTGTTTGGAGACATTTTTGATTAAACATGCATTTGAACAAGGCATTCACTTTCTTTTGTTTATTGCACAGAGAAAACTACACCCTGCATTAGAGACTTGGGCGCACCTGCGGCACCTATTGTCATTGTTATGGGGATGTTAAACCGTGGCTGTGGGCAACCCTCTCAAGCCCTAGACAACCTAGCTACTTCTTAACCTTGCCCTTGTAGAATGAAGTGTCTGCTTAGGTTCTCGAACATGGTGGAAGGGAAGACCTCCCTATCCACAAATGAACTTATGGAACGTTTCTTCAAGAACAAATCCATGACTACAAGCCCAGCAAATCGGAAGCCTTGCAACAAATTGGTCTCCATCTTGAACGAAGGCAAACATGCAGTAGTAACACAGGAAAGAACAATTTTATTTCTCACTAGTGACAATACATCGAAGCCGATCCTCATGATAGAGACCGATCCTCATGATAGAGACCATAACAACAAGACCTCATAAGATTCAGAAAAAAAAAAATTGTGAGGTACTGTGCTATAAGCACTTATTACGAATGAAACACAATGAAAGTAGCATACTGATGAAAAAACAACAAAAAGGATTTGGCATCTCCTGCAAGGCCTTGGTGCTTAACTGGGGACATTTCCACATATATGCCACGATGATGATTATGAGGCATGTGGGTGTGGGTGACGACCAGGATGCTGGGGGTGGGGTGGGTGCTCTGGGTGCGCGGGGTGAGGTGGGTGCTGAGGGTGTTTAGGGTGCTGAGGAGGGTGTTGAGGGTGCGTGGGGTGAGGTGGGTGCTCAGGGTGCGCGGGGTGAGGTGGGTGTTGAGGGTGCTGAGGATGGTGTGGGTGAGGAGGGTGTTGAGGGTGCTCAGGGTGCGTGGGGTGAGGTGGGTGTTGAGGGTGAGGTGGGTGCTTTGGATGAGGAGGGTGCTCAGGGTGAGGAGTGTGCTTAGGGTGATGAAGCCCATGGTGCTTGTCACCGTTCACGTCTGCCTCTCCTTCCGCAGCATACATGCTCAAAACGATGGCTAGGAAGATAGCAAGAATCACCCTAGCAGTCCCCATTTTCTATTGACCAATTACGATAGCTAGGATGATATATTTGAGAGGGTGTAGAAAAGAGCTGAAAGTAGTGAGGATATGTGTTGACAGAAACCCTTTAAATAGAAGTTTTCGGACACAAATCTGTGGGCGTGAACAGGTAGCAGGAGTCAACTTGTAGTTCATGCAAGGATCATCGGCTTACATCTTATGCGACATCTGGCTTAGACCTTCAATAGAGGCGACTTTATTAAACAATTGTGTTCACGTAGTCATCTTCTCTCTTGGTCGTGATGCTCACTTTTACCACAATTGACGAGTTTGTTTTATTCAAAAACTGCTCATTTACGATCTTCTCAGACAGCTTTTTAGCATACTAGAGTAAAAAATAAGTAAAAACGATGCCCATGGCATCACTTCCATTTTTTATGTAGATCGGTTGCATGCCCAACCAGACTGATTTGCAAGATCCGAACCAGGTTCCAGCGGTTTTGGTTCCAATCCTAGCACAGTTTCCACTTGTTTCAAGTTCAAAGTACCCAGGTCCATCAAATCTATTTAGAGTTTCTTTATAGGAGCAGCAGGGTACGTCCATATATTTCCTGTATTTGGATTGTTAGTAAAATGGAATTACTTGCCATGATCTGATAAAAGATCCAAATCAATTAAGAGATTGAATCACTTATGTGGTTTTTAATTAGAAATTGATTGAGATTGAAAAGAACCCAAGTAGGATTCAGAGGATAAGTTTTCTGCAACCTGGAGAGAATGATGCAGGTGAGCGACACATATCCTAGTCAACCTATAGTTCATTGGATCATTTGATATCTATATTTTGAATTTGAAAATCTTGTTATTTTTAGTCGTTGTGATGGACATTGGATCCAAGTAATTGATCTGCATCTAATTTTAACAGTTTAGTAAGATTAGAATTTGCTTTCTTAGTTAAGTGTTTATCTAGATAGGAAACCTGAGTCATTTGATACAGCAATATCTCATCAATTAAATACATGAAAGGTCCAAACAATCAACAACTCAGTTGAGTTGGAGTCAGATTTGTTTTATTTCTCATTTATTTCTGTTGTTTCTTGTTTTAGTTAATTTTCAGCAATTTCCTATTAATTTCTTGCAATTTCAATTATATTTTTAGTTTTTCCAAAATAAACTCGTAGTTGATAGATTTTCTCGTAAATGGTACAAACCAATTTAATTAATTTATTTTTTATCTAAGGTGGGCTATTGTTCCATGATGAAAAACATCTATGGCACCACTCTAGGTATCTACTTTTCAAAAGCATAAATGGTGTGCGCTTGATCAAATCTGCTTAATTATATGGTTACTCTTTAGCATGTTTTCCTCATTATTCCGTCCTTCTCTCCTTGGACAACTATTTCTTGTGGTCAACATGGTTTGTGTGTAATGGACAACATGTTCCTATAACTCGTTTAAATTTGTAATATTCGTGAAGCCTATGGGTGAAAAGTACATGAGTCTTGAGAAAAGTAGGATTTTAAGGATGAAGACTGACCTTGCTAAAATGTTGGCAACTTGATCATATTTGGTACCAACGTATGAAAACTGTCATTGTTACCAACATATGAAATTCAAAGACACTTTGGACAACTCTTTTGTAGATGAAATAACGGTTAATTACAATATGCAGTTAGTTGAATTTATCCTGCCACAAAGACAAGACCTCCTCCGTGTACGTGAAATAACATTTTGCTCGATTTCTTGCACTGCTGAACATCATTTCTGTATTTCATACGAAATCTGTTACCATCATTGGAGATCGATACATTCTATATATTGCAAACCTTGAACAACGTTGAGAATGATCTTTTCCCCAATTTGTTCATGACTAAAAAATAGAATTTTGTACTTTGAGATATTTTCTGCTAATTAAATGGTATTAAATTTGATACTTATTCATGTTATATTGCTGAGCACAGAGGGATTGGATTCGTGTGAACCCCAAACAGGCATTACCCATTTGTGTGTCACAGGAGAAGTGCAAACCACTTGTTTGGTGAAATGCCTCAACAAACTCATCCTTGGCATATGTCTTGTATTTTTAGATTCTTGATGAATGTTTGTTGAACTTAAGTGTCTTTTCTCATTCTAGCATTTCATTGCCTTTGTTTGTGTTGATCTTCGTCCTCAAAAGCTTGTTTCTCATTCTCGTATGCATGCATTAGATCTTAACTGTTTAGGACATGGTGCATTCATTTAAAAATATAACTGCTTAAGATAGGTCACTTAACATAATATATGATGTGTTTTTTCTTTCATTAGTGATGAACAAGGAGTATTTGTGTTTAAATTTTGTTTGACGTTGCATCAAATGTGCTTAAACTCGTTAGTTTTTACAGCATGCACCAAGTGTATTTCGCTCGATCTAGGCTTTTATTGTCGTTTGCATTCCGTTTAGTTTTTCCCTTTTTTATCTAGGCATCCTTAGGCACTTGGTTAATTGCTGAGTTTGTCGTTGGGATCGTTCCCGTGGGCCCGTTCCCCTCTCCCTAGTCTCCATTAGATACGACCTAAGAAACATAAATTGTTCTACAAAAAAATAATAAAAAAGTGATTTTTTTTCTTGATTTCTATGCATTTTCTGAGACCCTTGAAGCAAGAATCCAAACTTGCGGCGAAGATGAGAATGGTAGTGCCCAATATTAGGGTAAAAAGTTGGATATTTCTGATTGTGGACACCGGGTGGATTTCATAAATTGTGAGACATTTCAAGAAACATGTCATTGACATTTTTTGTTCTTAAAATCTTTGCTTTAAATTTTAAAATAAGTTTTTTGGCTATCTTTCAAGTATTTTTGTTTTGAATAAAAGATTTTTGTTCTAGGCGCAAAGAAGCATCGAAAGAGCACAAATGTAGCAAAGATATGCACTATGTATGTGCAAAGTTGAAGTACAAGAATGATCTCACAAGCACATGCCTAGCCAAAATTCTTTCTCAAATGAATATAAAAGAAATCCTCTCAAGATCTCAAAAAACACAAAGAAATATCTCACGTATATCATCTCATTTACGAAAAGAAGCTATCAAAGTACAAAAATGCTTAGTCATCCTGATCATCACCCCCAAAAAATAAGAAAGGATGGACACCTTCCAACTAGTCGTTGAACAAAGCCATTGTACTCGGGCTAGCATAAACAGTAGAACACTTAAAAGAAGCTCATGCGGACCAAAAATATCAGGAGCACAAAAATCATCGGCTAATATGCAAAGGCAACTCCACAAATGCCTCCTCAAAAACTTGAGTCAAGGGAAGGCCTTGAGCCTAAAGCAATTGCCTCATACATCTCTCAGGATGATAAGGAATGGTGAACCAAGGACCAACAAGAAAGAAACAATCTTGAGAGCTACGTGGAACAACGTTGAGAAGGGGATGCTCTCAGATCGAAAGAATGTCCCACTTCTTATCTCTCAGTACCAAGGAATCAAACCAAATATGATACACACAAACAGACTTGGGATATGCCTCTCCAAAGTTGTTGGCCTTCTTTTGCGGTTCACCTCTGATAATCTGCTACCTTAATGCGATATTCTCAAGCATAGTAGCCCATATTTCTGCAATAAAGACAACCTCCAGTATCACAAGGGCATGACTATCTAAGATGCATATAATCTCCATTAGATATGACTTAAGAAACATAAACTGTTCTACAAAAAAAACAATAAAAAGTTTTTTTTTCTAGATTTCTATGCATTTTCTGAGACCCTTCAGGCGAAATCCAAACTTGCGACGAAGATGAGAATGGTAGTGCCAAATATTAGGGTAAAAAGTTGGATATTTATGATTGTGGACACCGGGTGGATTTCATAAATTGTGAGACATTTCAAGAAACATGTCATTGACATTTTTTGTTCTTAAAATCTTTGCTTTAAATTTTAAAATAAGTTTTTTGGCTATCTTTCAAGTATTTTTGTTTTGAATAAAAGTTTTTTGCTCTAGGCGCAAAAAAGAATCGAAAGAGCACAAATGTAGCAAAGATATGCACTATGTATGTGCAAAGTTGAAGTATAAGAATGATCTCACAAGCACATGCCTAGCCAAAATTCTTTCTAAAATGAATATAAAAGAAATCCTCTCAAGATCTCAAAAAACACAAAGAAATATCTCAAGTATATCATCTCATTTACGAAAAGAATATATCAAAGTACAAAAATGCTTAGTCATTCTGATCATCATCCCGAAAATATAAGAAAGGATGGACACCCTCCAACTAGTCGTTGAACAAAGCCATTGTACTCGGGCTAGCATAAGCAGTAGAACACTTAAAAGAAGCTCATGAGGACCAAAAATATCAGGAGCGCAAAAATCATCGGCTAATATGCAAAGGCAACTCCACAAATGCCTCCTCAAAAACTTGAGTCAAGGGAAGGTCTTGAGCCTAAAGCAGTTGCCTCATACATCTCTCAGGATGATAAGGAATGGTGAACCAAGGACCAACAAGAAAGAATCAATCTTGAGAGCTACGTGGAACAACGTTGAGAAGGGGATGCTCTCAGATCGAAAGAATGTCCCACTCCACATCTCTCAGTACCAAGGAATCAATCCAAATATGATACACACAAATAGTCTTGGGATATGCCTCTCCAAAGTTGTTGGCCTTCTTTTGCGGTTCACCTCTGATAATCTGCTACCTTAATGCGATATTCTCAAGCATAGTAGCCCATATTTCTGCAATAAAGACAACCTCCAGTATCACAAGGGCATGACTGTCCAAGATGCATATAGTTGCACTTCGGCCATATCTGATTTGGTCGGTGTTGTAGCCCATTTCCTCCATCTTGAATTTGCTTCTTGAATGAGTCTCTCTGCAACTTGTCATCAACAAGATGTCGTTTGTTACCACAACCATTCCCAACAGGCTTCTTGTCTTGTCCTCCCCTGACCCACTCACATTTTTCACTTAGCAGGGTTGTTGTTGCTATGACATCGAGGAAGGTCAAAGGCATATTGGTTATTACTCGATAGTGGAGGGCTTCTTTAAGTCTCCGCACAAACTCGTTCGCCCTTTCTCCATCATCAACGAAGAGATTGAAACAATATCGCTCAAGGTTTTGGTATTTGGTAATGTAATCCATCAAAATGAGGTTTCTCTGACATAATTATAGAAATTTGATTTTCTTCTTATCACGAGTATGTAGGAGAAAATAGTTATCTAGGAAAGTTCCCCAGAATGCTTCCCCGGGAATGACTTCTGCTACGGAGAAATGCACTCCTTGAGTCATGTCCCACCACTTTCGGTCATTGTCATTTAACTAGTACGAGGCAAAATTTGTCTTCTTTTCTTCGATCACTGACAACACTCAGAATGCTCGATCAATTTCCTTGATCCAGCTCTCAGCTAGCTCTAGATTGATCTTTCCTGTGAAGGTCAGAGAATTCTCGTATGTGACCATGCCCTGGTGATGGTTTGTCCTCGCGGGTGCAATAGGTTCTCGCTGAGCATGTACTTGGCTCCGTATGGTTGGGGCTAAATTATTGAAGGATTCCATAATGAATCACCACTATGCCTGACACTAGTGAGGCAATTTTTTATTAGTTTAATGAATCATCTTTTACAAAGAAAATACTTTGGTAAGGGTAGATAAAAAATGATTAAACAAAAAATACTTATAGTGCGATACAGATGTTAGACGGTCAAGAATCACAATTTTATCTGTTGCTCTCATACCAAAGCTGTAATGACCCAAAATTTCTATCTTGTGAGAAAAAATTTAAAATTTTTGTGGTTAATCATTTTTTAGAGTTAAAATGATAGTTCAACGTAAATAATTGTTTGAAAAGACCAAGTCAGTGAAAATAGTAGTTTGAAAAGACCAAAAATGTCTTGGGTTTAGGCTTGCATTTCCATACTACCATTAAATATCATAAAGAATCAAACAAAAGATTTATATATAAATAATTTTATGCAAAATGCCAAAATATACTCAGGCCCAAACAATAGAGGGATTGGACTCTTGATATCATTGTATCATCGCGATATCACCGGAAGCAACAGTCTACTCGTCATTTGGATCCCATAAAATGGGTTGAACCTAATAGGTACAAAGATATTACATAATTATACAAGACTAATACAAGTATTAATCATGATTTAAAATATTATATCGAATGCAATTGAATGAAACACAAATTTGTATAAGCAGATCATTGTTTCTATCTTAATCAACAATGTGAATATCAAGACTTTGTTCTGATATTTACCCTATTTGCAAATACTCACAGGATGAAAACATACAGAAAGACTTTGACCATTTGGCGGTTTATTGTTCTATATATTTTGATGCCCTAGATGACTAGCTAATTCTTCTACAAAGGTGACAATGTAATAATGGAGAGAGAATTCTGTAGAGGCCACTTCTTTAGATGTATCCTAACTTCTGCACAAGTTGTGGGATCTACCACATAGGAAAATTATTGATAACTTTGTCCCCTAACTTCGATGACTACAGACGCTAAATCATTACCATTACAGGAACATAGTTGTTTGTCTTCAATGTTTATCATAGTTTGTACCTCCTATCATCTCCTAATAGGCCATAAATGTGAGTGGGTTAATGGGTTCTCTATTATTAAGGGGTTTTACTACATTTGCATATGTCTCACTTCAATAGCCATCATCTACCCACTCTAGTTAGGTTCTCATATTTGTATTTTTATTCAAACTATTTACTATGATCTGGTCTTTTAAACTGATCGAGCATTTGGCCTGTGAAGGCGATACCAAATTTTTGCATATATTTTTCTATTGTATAGTACAATGTTTCACCCTGAGCTTTGCCATAAGCCATCACTTATCTATCGTTTAGTGCATTATAGCACTACGAGGTTTTCCATAAACCTCAACTCATTCATCAGTATACGGGTATGTCTCGCACGTCCTATTATACGACAATGATGATATATCAACCCGATTTTCAAAAGAATCAATACTATTGTATTCTTGAAAACCAACATGGGTATACATGAAAATTATCATGGTTAAAAGTGATTTCTCGAACCTCAATTAAAGGTGAATCCAGGTTGATCCCAGAGAAAAAATCAGAGACCTTGATGTATGTGCAACCGAAGTCTATATAGTCGAAGTCTCGCATTTGGTTGATCACCGTAGATTCGGTTACATATATCTGAATCATTGTTTACAATAGATTCAGTTTCATATATTTGAATTATCATTCATAATAGATTTAGTTGTGTATATTTGAATCGTATCAATCAGTTATTACTTTAGAATAACTTTTTAAGTTCGAACAACACATGGTTTATTGTTTCGTAAAGTTCAACGTTTTAAAAAATATATGATGCATGCGAACGTAATTTATCGCATGCATGCAGATGTAAGTCCCTAATTTATTTTATGAAATATTATACACATGCAAACGCAAACTTTTGCACACATGCAGACGTAAAAACTGTTTGATTATTTTGTGAAATATCATACGGATGCGAACCTAAAATTTTGCATATATGCAGACGTAAAAACTGTCTAATTATTTTGCAAAATATTGGATGTGTGCGAGCGTAGGATCTTGCACACATGCAAACATAAATCTTTTGATTATTTTATAAATTATTAGATGTGTATGAGTGGAGGATCTTGAACGCATGCTAACTTAAATCTTTTGATTATTTTGCAAATTATCAGATGGGTGCAAGTATAGGATCTCTCACACAGGCAAACATAAATCTCTTGATTATTTTGCAAATTATCAAATGTGTGTGAGCATAGGATCTTGCACGTATACAAATATAAATCTTTTGATTATTTCACAAATGATTGGATATGTGCGAGCATAGGATCTCACACTTGCGAACATAAATCTTTTGATTTTTTTGCAAATTATCGGAGATGTGCAAGAATAGGATTTCGCATGCCTGCGAACATAAATCTTTTGATTATGTTGCAAAATATCAAGGGCATACATACGTAAGTTCTTTGATGCATGAGAGCACGGTAGTCCTATTTTATATGCAAGATAGGCAGTGCATGCTAATGTCAAATATCACATGCATGTTGATGTAAAACATTTGTTTTTATTCTATGAATCGTCGGAGGCATGCATACTTAAAGTCTTGTATGTGAGCCCATTTGAAATTGAATCAAAGTAGAAGTATGCAAAACTATGATCTTTAAATAAAGGCTCGTGTAATTTAAAGTAAGATGGAGTGTGCAAAATTATGTACTCTAAGTAAATCGCATATATATATATATATGTTCACATATAACAAAGTTGTGTCTGCCAAAACGGCCAACATAAATAAAATGAAAGTACACAAACTTGCGTACTTTAAATAAATGCATGCATAATGTAAATAGAGTGGGATTATGCAAAACTGCGTACTCAGAAATATATATATATATTTATATATAATTACATATATAACAAAGCGTTGTATGCCAAAAGACCATCATAAAAAAGGTAAAAATACACAAAATGTCGTACTTTAAATAAATGCATAATTTAAATAAAATCAAAGTTTGCAAAACTATGTAGTTGAAGTAAATGCATATATATATATATATAAATATATATATATATAAATATATATATATATATAGGTATTTATAATAATAGTATTTATAAGAATTCTGTAGAGGCCACTTCTTTAGATGTATCCTAACTTCTGCACAAGTTGTGGGATCTACCACATAGGAAAATTATTGATAACTTTGTCCCCTAACTTCGATGACTACAGACGCTAAATCATTACCATTACAGGAACATAGTTGTTTGTCTTCAATGTTTATCATAGTTTGTACCTCCTATCATCTCCTAATAGGCCATAAATGTGAGTGGGTTAATGGGTTCTCTATTATTAAGGGGTTTTACTACATTTGCATATGTCTCACTTCAATAGCCATCATCTACCCACTCTAGTTAGGTTCTCATATTTGTATTTTTATTCAAACTATTTACTATGATCTGGTCTTTTAAACTGATCGAGCATTTGGCCTGTGAAGGCGATACCAAATTTTTGCATATATTTTTCTATTGTATAGTACAATGTTTCACCCTGAGCTTTGCCATAAGCCATCACTTATCTATCGTTTAGTGCATTATAGCACTACGAGGTTTTCCATAAACCTCAACTCATTCATCAGTATACGGGTATGTCTCGCACGTCCTATTATACGACAATGATGATATATCAACCCGATTTTCAAAAGAATCAATACTATTGTATTCTTGAAAACCAACATGGGTATACATGAAAATTATCATGGTTAAAAGTGATTTCTCGAACCTCAATTAAAGGTGAATCCAGGTTGATCCCAGAGAAAAAATCAGAGACCTTGATGTATGTGCAACCGAAGTCTATATAGTCGAAGTCTCGCATTTGGTTGATCACCGTAGATTCGGTTACATATATCTGAATCATTGTTTACAATAGATTCAGTTTCATATATTTGAATTATCATTCATAATAGATTTAGTTGTGTATATTTGAATCGTATCAATCAGTTATTACTTTAGAATAACTTTTTAAGTTCGAACAACACATGGTTTATTGTTTCGTAAAGTTCAACGTTTTAAAAAATATATGATGCATGCGAACGTAATTTATCGCATGCATGCAGATGTAAGTCCCTAGTTTATTTTATGAAATATTATACACATGCAAACGCAAACTTTTGCACACATGCAGACGTAAAAACTGTTTGATTACTTTGTGAAATATCATACGGATGCGAACCTAAAATTTTGCATATATGCAGACGTAAAAACTGTCTAATTATTTTGCAAAATATTGGATGTGTGCGAGCGTAGGATCTTGCACACATGCAAACATAAATCTTTTGATTATTTTATAAATTATTAGATGTGTATGAGTGGAGGATCTTGAACGCATGCTAACTTAAATCTTTTGATTATTTTGCAAATTATCGGATGGGTGCAAGTATAGGATCTCTCACACAGGCAAACATAAATCTCTTGATTATTTTGCAAATTATCAAATGTGTGTGAGCATAGGATCTTGCACGTATACAAATATAAATCTTTTGATTATTTCACAAATGATTGGATATGTGCGAGCATAGGATCTCACACTTGCGAACATAAATCTTTTGATTTTTTTGCAAATTATCGGAGATGTGCAAGAATAGGATTTCGCATGCCTGCGAACATAAATCTTTTGATTATGTTGCAAAATATCAAGGGCATACATACGTAAGTTCTTTGATGCATGAGAGCACGGTAGTCCTATTTTATATGCAAGATAGGCAGTGCATGCTAATGTCAAATATCACATGCATGTTGATGTAAAACATTTGTTTTTATTCTATGAATCGTCGGAGGCATGCATACTTAAAGTCTTGTATGTGAGCCCATTTGAAATTGAATCAAAGTAGAAGTATGCAAAACTATGATCTTTAAATAAAGGCTCGTGTAATTTAAAGTAAGATGGAGTGTGCAAAATTATGTACTCTAAGTAAATCGCATATATATATATATGTTCACATATAACAAAGTTGTGTCTGCCAAAACGGCCAACATAAATAAAATGAAAGTACACAAACTTGCGTACTTTAAATAAATGCATGCATAATGTAAATAGAGTGGGATTATGCAAAACTGCGTACTCAGAAATATATATATATATATTTATATATAATTACATATATAACAAAGCGTTGTATGCCAAAAGACCATCATAAAAAAGGTAAAAATACACAAAATGTCGTACTTTAAATAAATGCATAATTTAAATAAAATCAAAGTTTGCAAAACTATGTAGTTGAAGTAAATGCATATATATATATATATAAATATGTATATATATATAGGTATTTATAATAATAGTATATGTATATATTTGATATAAATATAAATACATAATATTAAAAGTGTTCAAACGCCATCATCTTGTCTTTTTTCTTCCTCGTAGTATGTGTGATTACTTGGTGAATCCAAATGTAGCTAGAGGCTTGAACACGTCTTATCAAGCATGCCACTTGTATAGAGATGGGTACGGTTTTGCACCGTACTACGCATTCATTGATCATGAGAATGGATCATTCCGCATTGAAGAAGACAATGACATGATTCTCGAAGATGAATTGACTGTGGGACCCAAAATGGCAATGGGGGCGGAGTTTGGCGGGCCACTCTTTTTTTCTTTTCTTTTTGCTTTATTCTTTTCTTTTCTTCCCCTCACGACTGACAAATAAAAGGGAGGGGGGGCATGGCAGATTGATTTTGATCACCCTGTTTGGCCAGAACACAAGAAGAAGGGAGGGGAAGGGTTCCTTGCCTGCCTCTCCTTTTTGAAAAGAATCATGGAAGAGGAAGAAGAACAATAGAGGTCGTGAAGTTGGGTGGCAATGGCACCTAGCCACCAATATTCAGAGAAGAGGGATAGCAGCTCACGGTGATTCCACTATAGAAAATATTGAGAGAGACAGAAGAGAGAGCCGCAGTGAGGCAACCTATTGGCAGCTTTTGAGCAGAGCTGGTGGTCGGTGGTCGGTGGTCGTGTTGCAGCAGAAGAGCATGACAACATGGTAACATGCTCAGCAAGATGGCGGTTCAAGAAATGGTAATGGTGGTCATTTAACAAACAATTAAAAAAAAAGGATGGATCACCTGGTTGGGTGGCTTCCGTGAACACAAAAGAAGAAAGAAAATGCATCATGATGGTGGTGGTGCCACCATGAAAGCCAAGGCAAAGGGGGGCACCCAGTTGGGTGGCTTCCGTGAACGCAAAAGAAGAAGCAAGAAAATGCTTCATAGTGTTTTTTTGAAATTCTGACCTCATCATATGATTGATTTACTAGAAATTGACACTTGGATCATGCATTTTGGATGGAAAAAATAGTATTTGGAGACACAAAAATTTATAAAAATTGGACACATAAATCTTTTAATTAGTTTACAAATTATCAGATGTGCATGAGCAAAGAATCTCGTCATGTTCTCAACCCCATTGTATATATCTCATTATGCACAATATACAGTGCAACACACCACGCCTATCACTGCTATTCACCCATGCTACACCATACCGGCTGCCACCTTTCGCCCCTTGCACTGTTACAGTAGCTTCCTGCTATTATTGCATCCTCTTTACAACATTTACTCGCATTTGTTGTCACCATTGCTGTAAATCATACAAATGTGTTCATGTTTAGGCACTTTTCACAACATTCTTACATATGTATTGTTATGTGATCATACCCTCAACACCTTGCTCATGCTACCTTCACTTTGCAAGTAGTACACTCATTGCATTTACAAACTCCATCCTCACAACACATGCCATTTAGCTCATTTTCAATATATTGCATTTGTTGATCACTAGTGCATTCTCATACATAGCACTCCACCTCATTACATTCCCTGATGCACGTCATCAGCCACCACCTTCTCCACTTGCCATCTACCATTTGCAGCAGCCTGAGCATACCCTGTTAATACACATTCCAACATATCCCTCTCTCTCACATTGACATTCATGTATCTCTTTTAACTTAGAATATCACATTGCATTTCATCAGTTGAGGCAAGCATCACATTTCCATTTGAATGAATGCATTTTCATATGTATGCCCCCTTTAATATGAACATAGCATTTAGATTTTGCTTCACCCTCTATATTTTGCAATCTTGCTCTATACTAACTCTGTTTTGTAGGAATACATGAAAAATATTATTTTTCTTTCTTAGTTCAGAGATTTTTCAATTTAAATAACGTAATAGTTAAATATCAATGAAAAACTTTACTTTTCAGTATTAGAATAGAATGTATAAGTATGTAAATCCCGGAAATCATGTGTTTCATCTCATTATATTTTATTTCTCGAAAATCCACAATGGTGAAACACGAATAGCACGTGAACCATTCTGATAAAAGGTAATTAATCTTAAACAAATGATTCACATTGATGGCCATAGTCAAAATGTAGACAATGCTTAGAATTTTTATCTTTTATGGAATAACATTGGATCCACCCTGGGTCTCTTTCAAAATTCATCATATTTTCTAAAAATTTTCTTCCTTTATTAGGATTTAACCTAAAAATTAATCCAAAATATATATTCATAGCCATAGTCAGGATATATTGAGGATTAATTTTATTTTAAATTCTATAAAGGCACCAAAATGTATTTTATTCTTTATCTGAATTTAAAAACAAATTATTTTTATAATACATCTATGACCATAGTCAGAAATGTATTATATCTTTAATCTTATTATAATTCTCCTAAAGAATGAAATATGCTTTTTCAAAATTCTTTTAATTCATTCATTAGTTAGGATAGAAGTTCATCATTCTTCAAATAATTTCAAGTTATCTTCAAAATCCAAGTGATTTTGAGATATATCTTTAAATATCTTCCTCATTTTTCAAATCAATATTCAACTCTTATCTGTAAATTCAAATTCATCTTTTTATTTTCAGTTTTATCTTATTTTTAAAGTTCAGACTTCAAAATCCCAATTTCAAAGTTAAATTTAACTTTGAAATTTCAAATTCATTTTTAGATTTAGAATTCAATTTCCAACTCAAATCAAATTTCAAAGTTCAATTTAACATTGAAAATTCCAAATTCATTTTCAGGATTCAATTTCAAATTCAATTCAATATTCCAGATCAAATTTCAAAGTTCAAACTCGACTTTTAAATCCCAGATTCATCTCTTGATTTCAAAATTCAAGTTTAAAATCAAGTTTATTCTCTATTTCAAATTCCAAGATCTCAAAGTTCTATCTAAGTTTGAGTTCGATTCTCAAAATTCAAATTCACATTTTCAAAGTCCTAAGGATGATTCTGAATCCCCAAAATCGATTTCCTCTAAATCTCAGAGCAAATTTCAAGTCAATTCTGGATTTCCAAATCCAATTCCACGTTGAAATTCCATCTGGATTTCTTAAATCCAATTCTATCTTCAAATCCTATTTGGATTTCTTAAATCCAATTCCATCTTCTAATCCCATTTGGATTTCTTAAATCCAACTCTATTTTCAAATTCCATTTGGATTTTTTTTAATCCAGTTTTATCTTGAATTCTAGATTTCAAATCCAATTCCATCTTGAATTCCAGATTTTGAATACAATTCCATTTTTCTAAATTGATTTCCAATTCCAAACTCAAATCTATTTTCAGATTCCATCTGGATCTCTCAAATTCAATTCTATTTTAAAATTCCATCTGAATTTCTCAAATCCAAATTCTATTTCTAAATCTCACCTTCGTCTTCAATTCTAAATTCAAATTCCAACTCGATTTTCGAAATTCACTTTTTAAATCTATTTCCCAAGTTTAAATTCAACTTCCAAATTCAATTCATGTTTCAGGATCTGAATTCAAAACTCAAGATCAAAGACCCCTTTTCAAAATCGATTTTTGAAAATCAAAATTCAAAGTTCATTTTGACTTCAAATTTTCATTTTTACTTCAAATTCTACCTCAATTCCAATTCTCTTTTTCTCTTCCTTTCTTCAATTCAAGATCTATTTTTCCAATCTCTGATTATTCCAAGACTTAGAATTTCAAGTCTCTTCTTCCAGATCTATTTCAAGTCCTAAGTTAGAGTCAAAATCTAACTTTTCCAAATCAATTTTCAAAACATTTCTTCAAAATATTTCCAAACTTATTTCAAAATTACTTGGATAATCCCAAAATTTCTAAAATTATTCCATTCAAAATGAGACATTTTTGTATTTGCATTGCACAAGCATGATTTTTTGTGCATTTTAGACTTATAATAAATTCTTAGATATTATTTAGGCAAAGAAAAATGCATAAGTTCGATTACCTCTGGTAAAGGCACCAGGAATGGTCGAACCTCGTACCAAAGAGCGAATCCTGTCTTTCCATTTTCTCGTAAATTTTAAAAAATGGAGGTGAGTAATTTCAAAATATTTTTAAAATTAAGGTCAAGTGAGACCTTTGCAAAAGAGTTTCTCGTCTCTTTCTTTCGTTTTCTCTTCTCTCTTCTTTTCTATCTTTTATTCCCCTTCAAAAAGGGAATAGATGCTAGAGAGGAAAAGAGAAGGAAAAGAGGAAAAAGAGAATAAGAGGAAAAATTTTGCAATAATCACAATGACTCAAGGGTTCCTCACCTTTCCATCGCTCACAGGATCCTCAGATACAACAAGTCGTCAATAGGCAGAGGAATTCTCATGCACAAGCATGGTCATACCAAATTTACAGAATACTGAGACGCCGACTCGACGAAGATCCAAATGACAGAAGGTCCACATCAGGGTACTGCATGTTCATGGGAGGAAATTTGGTTACATGGAGAAGCAAAAAACAAAATGTTGTAGCCTGACTCAAGGCAAAAGCTGAGTACCAGGCAATGACCTCTACCTGTTGTGAGCTTATATGAATTAAAGCTCTCCGATGCGATATGGGTTTTTTCAATATCAAGCCTATGGAACTAAGGTGGGACAATCAAGCAACCATCCACATCGGGGTAAATCCATTTTCCCATGAGCGGACAAAACACATTGAAGTTGATTGCCATTTCGTGAGAGAGAAAATTCAAGCAGGGATCATATCCACCCCTCACGTCAGAAGCGTTGACTAGTTAGCCAATATCCTCACTAAAGCTGTCAGCGGTGACAAACTTCAAGACATTGGAGCCAAGTTGGGACTGGTCAACATTGAGTCCCAACTTGAGGAAGACAGTTGAAAACACCAACATGAGCACGATGTGATATGCATGATCACATTGTGATCCAATTAGGGCTCTACTCACAGCAACCGAATCATGATCCAAAGTAGTCATACACCTTCTCATTGGCAAACAACTTCCTCTCAATAGGGGTCACAAGGTTGGGAGGAAGTAAACCAAGACGACCAATAGTCTCTTCCAAAGTAATGGTAAACTCTCCGATAAAAAGCCAATTTTAGTTTTCTAACATTAAATGTGTGCAACAACCATTAAATACTATTTATGCACTTCCAAGTGTAATAAAGGTATGAAAACCAACTTTGATCAGATGTTTGCAAAATGTTATTTGTCATTCCTTCACCTTCTTCCCTCAAAACTATTAACATTTTATCAAATTTTTAGTGTTTTCTTTATTAATTCTGACCTTACAGATGTGTTCAATATGATTGATTTACTGGAAATTGATACTTGGGTCATGCATTTCGAATGAAAAAAAGAGTATTTGAAGACTAAAAAATTTATGAAAATTATAGGCCACTGATTTTTAAAAGATTAAAAAAACCTATCCATGCATCAGAATCAAATGTTGCAAGAACATATTCCTATAAAAACAAGGACATAGATCACATCTCTAAGAATTTCAAAAAAAATACTAAAAATCTTATAAATTGTTTCTTAGTGGGTAAGTTTTCATTCTCCGTTTAGAGACATGTCATTTGTAGGGCATAACATGGGTGATATGAGTCAGACACACAACATGATGGCATGAATATGACATTATGGACATTATTTTAATGTTTCTTATTGGCTTAATAATTTTAATGATATTTTAATAAAAAATTATTTGGATCTGAATTGATATTTATCCATAAATATGATATGTATATATACATATATATACATTTCTTTAATTTTTTTAAGGTTGGTTCCTCTATTTGGAATCAATTATAGACTCCTTTAGTGTTTTAACAATTTGGATCTCTCCTGAATCTAACTTGTTCTGAGATTGAATTCATCTAATGGATCTTAATTTAAGTCTTAGGGTTTTGATTAATCTGAATCTCTTCATAGATCCAACTCGAAATTATTCTAACCTCGTATCAGGTCCATCAAATGGATCTGAGTTCTTATTATGGTGTTCTACAAATCCGAATGCATTCTTTGGATCCAAACTTATGAAAAGTCTAGGCCGTTGATTTTTGAAAGCTTATAAAAATCTATCCATGCATCATAATCAAATGCTAAAATAACTAATTCATATATAAACAAGCACATAGATCACATCTTTAAGGTTAGAATTTAAAAAAAAAACACCAAAAATTCGATAAAATGTTTCTTAGTGGGTAGGTTTGGCAGGTTTTAATTTTTTGAAAGAAAGTTTGGTCGGTTTTCTAGTGGGTATGGGTAGGTTTTCATTCCCTGTTTAGGGACACGTCAGGAGCGTTGACCAGTTATCCGATATCCTCACTAAAGTTGTCAGCGGTGACAAACTTCAAGAAATTGGAGCCAAGTTGGGACTAGTCAACATTGAGTCCTGACTTGAGGGAGAATGTTGAAAACACCAACATGATCATGATGCGATACGCGTGATCATATCATGATCCGATAAGGGCTCTACCCACAACAACCAAATCATGATCCAAAGTAGTCATACACCTTCTCATTGGCAAAGAAACTCCTCTCAATAAGGGTCACAGGGTTGGGAGGAAGTAAACCAAGATGGCCAATAGTGTCATCCAAAGTAATGCTAAACTGTCCGATAAGAAGCCAATTTTAGTTTGCAAACATTAACTATGTGCAACAGCCGTTAAATACTATTTATGCACTTCCAAGTGTAACAAAAGTATTTGAATCCACTTTGAACATATGTTTATAAAATGTTATTTGTCATGCCTTCACCTTCTTCCCTCAAAACTATAGACATTTTATTGGATTTTTAGTGTTTTTTATTTTTAAATTATGACCTTATAGATGTGTTCAATATGATTGATTTATTGGAAATTGATACTTAGATCATGTATTTTGGATGGAAAAAATAGTATTTGGAGACAAAAAGTTTTATGCAATTTGTAGGCCATTGATTTTTGAAAGATTAAAAAAACCTATCCATGTTTCAGAATCAAATGCTGCAAAAACATATTCCTATAAAAACAAGGACATAGATCGCATCTCTAAGAATTTCAAAAAAATACTGAAAATCTGATAAAATGTTTCTTAGTGGGTTGGTTTTCATTCTCTGTTTAGGGACATGCCATTTGTAGGGCATAACATGGGTGATATGAGTCAGACACACTACATGATGACATGAATATGAAATTATGGACATTATTTTAATGTTTCTTATTGGTTTAATAATTTTAATGATAATTTTATAAAAATTTGTTTGGATCTTGGATCCGAATTGATATTTATCCATAAATATAATATGTATATATACAAATATATATACATTTCTTTAATTGTTTTAAGGTTAGTTCCTCTATTTGGAATCAATTCTAGCTAGTCTTGTTTAGTGTTTTAACAATTTGGATCTCCCCTGGATCTAACTTTTTTTGAGATTGAATCCATCTAATGGATCTAAACCTAAGTCTTAGGGTTTTGAGTAATCCGAATCTCTTCAGAGATCCAACTCAAAATTGTTCTAACCTCAGATCATGTCCATCGAATAGATCTGAGTTATTATTATTTTGTTTTACAAATCCAGATTCATTCTCTGGATCCAAACTTATATTAAAATTCTAGGCCATTGATTTTTGAAAGCTTTTAAAAACCTATCCATGCATCAGAATCTCAAATGCTGCAAGAACTGATTCATATATAAACAAGCACACAGATCACATCTTTAAGGTCAGAATTTCAAAAACAAACACCAAAAATCTCATAAAATGTTTCTTAGTGGGTAGGTTTTAATTTTTTTGAAAGAAGGTTTGGTAGGTTTTCTAGTGGGTATGGGTAGGTTTTCATTTCCCGTTTAGGGACATGCCATTTGTGGGGCATGCCATGGGTGATACGAGTCAGACACACTACATAAAGACATGAATCTGACATTATTTTAACCTTGCCCTTGTAGAATGAAGTGTCTGCTTAGGTTCTCGAACATGGTGGAAGGGAAGACCTCCCTATCCACAAATGAACTTATGGAACGTTTCTTCAAGAACAAATCCATGACTACAAGCCCAGCAAATCGGAAGCCTTGCAACAAATTGGTCTCCATCTTGAACGAAGGCAAACATGCAGTAGTAACACAGGAAAGAACAATTTTATTTCTCACTAGTGACAATACATCGAAGCCGATCCTCATGATAGAGACCGATCCTCATGATAGAGACCATAACAACAAGACCTCATAAGATTCAGAAAAAAAAAAATTGTGAGGTACTGTGCTATAAGCACTTATTACGAATGAAACACAATGAAAGTAGCATACTGATGAAAAAACAACAAAAAGGATTTGGCATCTCCTGCAAGGCCTTGGTGCTTAACTGGGGACATTTCCACATATATGCCACGATGATGATTATGAGGCATGTGGGTGTGGGTGACGACCAGGATGCTGGGGGTGGGGTGGGTGCTCTGGGTGCTCTGGGTGCGCGGGGTGAGGTGGGTGCTGAGGGTGTTTAGGGTGCTGAGGAGGGTGTTGAGGGTGCGTGGGGTGAGGTGGGTGCTCAGGGTGCGCGGGGTGAGGTGGGTGTTGAGGGTGCTGAGGATGGTGTGGGTGAGGAGGGTGTTGAGGGTGCTCAGGGTGCGTGGGGTGAGGTGGGTGTTGAGGGTGAGGTGGGTGCTTTGGATGAGGAGGGTGCTCAGGGTGAGGAGTGTGCTTAGGGTGATGAAGCCCATGGTGCTTGTCACCGTTCACGTCTGCCTCTCCTTCCGCAGCATACATGCTCAAAACGATGGCTAGGAAGATAGCAAGAATCACCCTAGCAGTCCCCATTTTCTATTGACCAATTACGATAGCTAGGATGATATATTTGAGAGGGTGTAGAAAAGAGCTGAAAGTAGTGAGGATATGTGTTGACAGAAACCCTTTAAATAGAAGTTTTCGGACACAAATCTGTGGGCGTGAACAGGTAGCAGGAGTCAACTTGTAGTTCATGCAAGGATCATTGGCTAACATCTTATGCGACATCTGGCTTAGACCTTCAATAGAGGCGACTTTATTAAACAATTGTGTTCACGTAGTCATCTTCTCTCTTGGTCGTGATGCTCACTTTTACCACAATTGACGAGTTTGTTTTATTCAAAAACTGCTCATTTACGATCTTCTCAGACAGCTTTTTAGCATACTAGAGTAAAAAATAAGTAAAAACGATGCCCATGGCATCACTTCCATTTTTTATGTAGATCGGTTGCATGCCCAACCAGACTGATTTGCAAGATCCGAACCAGGTTCCAGCGGTTTTGGTTCCAATCCTAGCACAGTTTCCACTTGTTTCAAGTTCAAAGTACCCAGGTCCATCAAATCTATTTAGAGTTTCTTTATAGGAGCAGCAGGGTACGTCCATATATTTCCTGTATTTGGATTGTTAGTAAAATGGAATTACTTGCCATGATCTGATAAAAGATCCAAATCAATTAAGAGATTGCATCACTTATGTGGTTTTTAATTAGAAATTGATTGAGATTGAAAAGAACCCAAGTAGGATTCAGAGGATAAGTTTTCTGCAACCTGGAGAGAATGATGCAGGTGAGCGACACATATCCTAGTCAACCTATAGTTCATTGGATCATTTGATATCTATATTTTGAATTTGAAAATCTTGTTATTTTTAGTCGTTGTGATGGACATTGGATCCAAGTAATTGATCTGCATCTAATTTTAACAGTTTAGTAAGATTAGAATTTGCTTTCTTAGTTAAGTGTTTATCTAGATAGGAAACCTGAGTCATTTGATACAGCAATATCTCATCAATTAAATACATGAAAGGTCCAAACAATCAACAACTCAGTTGAGTTGGAGTCAGATTTGTTTTATTTCTCATTTATTTCTGTTGTTTCTTGTTTTAGTTAATTTTCAGCAATTTCCTATTAATTTCTTGCAATTTCAATTATATTTTTAGTTTTTCCAAAATAAACTCGTAGTTGATAGATTTTCTCGTAAATGGTACAAACCAATTTAATTAATTTATTTTTTATCTAAGGTGGGCTATTGTTCCATGATGAAAAACATCTATGGCACCACTCTAGGTATCTACTTTTCAAAAGCATAAATGGTGTGCGCTTGATCAAATCTGCTTAATTATATGGTTACTCTTTAGCATGTTTTCCTCATTATTCCGTCCTTCTCTCCTTGGACAACTATTTCTTGTGGTCAACATGGTTTGTGTGTAATGGACAACATGTTCCTATAACTCGTTTAAATTTGTAATATTCGTGAAGCCTATGGGTGAAAAGTACATGAGTCTTGAGAAAAGTAGGATTTTAAGGATGAAGACTGACCTTGCTAAAATGTTGGCAACTTGATCATATTTGGTACCAACGTATGAAAACTGTCATTGTTACCAACATATGAAATTCAAAGACACTTTGGACAACTCTTTTGTAGATGAAATAACGGTTAATTACAATATGCAGTTAGTTGAATTTATCCTGCCACAAAGACAAGACCTCCTCCGTGTACGTGAAATAACATTTTGCTCGATTTCTTGCACTGCTGAACATCATTTCTGTATTTCATACGAAATCTGTTACCATCATTGGAGATCGATACATTCTATATATTGCAAACCTTGAACAACGTTGAGAATGATCTTTTCCCCAATTTGTTCATGACTAAAAAATAGAATTTTGTACTTTGAGATATTTTCTGCTAATTAAATGGTATTAAATTTGATACTTATTCATGTTATATTGCTGAGCACAGAGGGATTGGATTCGTGTGAACCCCAAACAGGCATTACCCATTTGTGTGTCACAGGAGAAGTGCAAACCACTTGTTTGGTGAAATGCCTCAACAAACTCATCCTTGGCATATGTCTTGTATTTTTAGATTCTTGATGAATGTTTGTTGAACTTAAGTGTCTTTTCTCATTCTAGCATTTCATTGCCTTTGTTTGTGTTGATCTTCGTCCTCAAAAGCTTGTTTCTCATTCTCGTATGCATGCATTAGATCTTAACTGTTTAGGACATGGTGCATTCATTTAAAAATATAACTGCTTAAGATAGGTCACTTAACATAATATATGATGTGTTTTTTCTTTCATTAGTGATGAACAAGGAGTATTTGTGTTTAAATTTTGTTTGACGTTGCATCAAATGTGCTTAAACTCGTTAGTTTTTACAGCATGCACCAAGTGTATTTCGCTCGATCTAGGCTTTTATTGTCGTTTGCATTCCGTTTAGTTTTTCCCTTTTTTATCTAGGCATCCTTAGGCACTTGGTTAATTGCTGAGTTTGTCGTTGGGATCGTTCCCGTGGGCCCGTTCCCCTCTCCCTAGTCTCCATTAGATACGACCTAAGAAACATAAATTGTTCTACAAAAAAATAATAAAAAAGTGATTTTTTTTCTTGATTTCTATGCATTTTCTGAGACCCTTGAAGCAAGAATCCAAACTTGCGGCGAAGATGAGAATGGTAGTGCCCAATATTAGGGTAAAAAGTTGGATATTTCTGATTGTGGACACCGGGTGGATTTCATAAATTGTGAGACATTTCAAGAAACATGTCATCGACATTTTTTGTTCTTAAAATCTTTGCTTTAAATTTTAAAATAAGTTTTTTGGCTATCTTTCAAGTATTTTTGTTTTGAATAAAAGATTTTTGTTCTAGGCGCAAAGAAGCATCGAAAGATCACAAATGTAGCAAAGATATGCACTATGTATGTGCAAAGTTGAAGTACAAGAATGATCTCACAAGCACATGCCTAGCCAAAATTCTTTCTCAAGTGAATATAAAAGAAATCCTCTCAAGATCTCAAAAAACACAAAGAAATATCTCACGTATATCATCTCATTTATGAAAATAAGCTATCAAAGTACAAAAATGCTTAGTCATCCTGATCATCACCCCCAAAAAATAAGAAAGGATGGACACCTTCCAACTAGTCGTTGAACAAAGCCATTGTACTCGGGCTAGCATAAGCAGTAGAACGCTTAAAAGAAGCTCATGCGGACCAAAAATATCAGGAGCACAAAAATCATCGGCTAATATGCAAAGGCAACTCCACAAATGCCTCCTCAAAAACTTGAGTCAAGGGAAGGTCTTGAGCCTAAAGCAATTGCCTCATACATCTCTCAGGATGATAAGGAATGGTGAACCAAGGACCAACAAGAAAGAAACAATCTTGAGAGCTACGTGGAACAACGTTGAGAGGGGGATGCTCTCAGATCGAAAGAATGTCCCACTTCTTATCTCTCAGTACCAAGGAATCAAACCAAATATGATACACACAAACAGACTTGGGATATGCCTCTCCAAAGTTGTTGGCCTTCTTTTGCGGTTCACCTCTGATAATCTGCTACCTTAATGCGATATTCTCAAGCATAGTAGCCCATATTTCTGCAATAAAGACAACCTCCAGTATCACAAGGGCATGACTATCTAAGATGCATATAGTCTCCATTAGATATGACTTAAGAAACATAAACTGTTCTACAAAAAAAACAATAAAAAGTTTTTTTTTCTAGATTTCTATGCATTTTCTGAGACCCTTCAGGCAAAATCCAAACTTGCGACGAAGATGAGAATGGTAATGCCAAATATTAGGGTAAAAAGTTGGATATTTATGATTGTGGACACCGGGTGGATTTCATAAATTGTGAGACATTTCAAGAAACATGTCATTGACATTTTTTGTTCTTAAAATCTTTGCTTTAAATTTTAAAATAAGTTTTTTGGCTATCTTTCAAATATTTTTGTTTTGAATAAAAGTTTTTTGCTCTAGGCGCAAAGAAGAATCGAAAGAGCACAAATGTAGCAAAGATATGCACTATGTATGTGCAAAGTTGAAGTATAAGAATGATCTCACAAGCACATGCCTAGCCAAAATTCTTTCTAAAATGAATATAAAAGAAATCCTCTCAAGATCTCAAAAAACACAAAGAAATATCTCAAGTATATCATCTCATTTACGAAAAGAATATATCAAAGTACAAAAATGCTTAGTCATTCTGATCATCATCCCGAAAATATAAGAAAGGATGGACACCCTCCAACTAGTCGTTGAACAAAGCCATTGTACTCGGGCTAGCATAAGCAGTAGAACACTTAAAAGAAGCTCATGAGGACCAAAAATATCAGGAGCGCAAAAATCATCGGCTAATATGCAAAGGCAACTCCACAAATGCCTCCTCAAAAACTTGAGTCAAGGGAAGGTCTTGAGCCTAAAGCAGTTGCCTCATACATCTCTCAAGATGATAAGGAATGGTGAACCAAGGACCAACAAGAAAGAATCAATCTTGAGAGCTACGTGGAACAACGTTGAGAAGGGGATGCTCTCAGATCGAAAGAATGTCCCACTCCACATCTCTCAGTACCAAGGAATCAATCCAAATATGATACACACAAATAGTCTTGGGATATGCCTCTCCAAAGTTGTTGGCCTTCTTTTGCGGTTCACCTCTGATAATCTGCCGCCTTAATGCGATATTCTCGAGCATAATAGCCCATATTTCTGCAATAGAGACAACCTCCAGTATCACAAGTGCATGACTGTCCAAGATGCATATAGTTGCACTTCGGCCATATCTGATTTGGTCGGTGTTGTAGCCCATTTCTTCCATCTTCAATTTGCTTCTTGAATGAGTCTCTCTGCAACTTGTCATCAACAAGATGTCGTTTGTTACCACAACCATTCCCAGCAGGCTTCTTGTCTTGTCCTCCCCTGACCCACTCACATTTTTCACTTAGCAGGGTTGTTGTTGCTATGACATCGAGGAAGGTCAAAGGCATATTGGTTATTACTCGATAGTGGAGGGCTTCTTTAAGTCTCCGCACAAACTCGTTTGCCCTTTCTCCATCATCAACGAAGAGATTGAAACAATATCGCTCAAGGTTTTGGAATTTGGTAATGTAATCTATCAAAATGAGGTTTCCCTGGCATAATTATAGAAATTTGATTTTCTTCTTATCACGAGTATGTAGGAGAAAATAGTTATCTAGGAAAGTTACCCAGAATGCTTCCCCGGGAATGACTTCTGCTACAGAGAAATGCACTCCTTGAGTCATGTCCCACCACTTTCGGTCATTGTCATTTAACTAGTACGAGGCAAAATTTGTCTTCTTTTCTTCGATCACTGACAACACTCAGAATGCTCGATCAATTTCCTTGATCCAGCTCTCAGCTAGCTCTAGATTGATCTTTCCTGTGAAGGTCAGAGAATTCTCGTATGTGACCATGCCCTGGTGATGGTTTGTCCTTGCGGGTGCAACAGGTTCTCGCTGAGCATGTACTTGGCTCCGTATGGTTGGGGCTAAATTATTGAAGGATTCCATAATGAATCACCACTATGCTTGACACTAGTGAGGCAATTTTTTATTAGTTTAATGAATCATCTTTTACAAAGAAAATACTTTGGTAAGGGTAGATAAAAAATGATTAAACAAAAAATACTTATAGTGCGATACAGATGTTGGAGGGTCAAGAATCACAATTTTATCTGTTGCTCTCATACCAAAGCTGTAATGCCCCAAAATTTCTATCTTGTGAGAAAAAAATTAAAATTTTTGTGGTTAATCATTTTTTAGAGTTAAAATGATAGTTCAACGTAAATAATTGTTTGAAAAGACCAAGTCAGCGAAAATAGTAGTTTGAAAAGACCAAAAATGTCTTGGGTTTAGGCTTGCATTTCCATACTACCATTAAATATCATAAAGAATCAAACAAAAGATTTATATATAAATAATTTTATGCAAAATGCCAAAATATACTCAGGCCCAAACAATAGAGGGATTGGACTCTTGATATCATTGTATCATCGCGATATCACCCGAAGCAACAGTCTACTCGTCATTTGGATCCCATAAAATGGGTTGAACCTAATAGGTACAAGGATATTACATAATTATACAAGACTAATACAAGTATTAATCATGATTTAAAATATTATATCGAATGCAATTGAATGAAACACAAATTTGTATAAGCAGATCATTGTTTCTATCTTAATCAACAATGTGAATATCAAGACTTTGTTCTGATATTTACCCTATTTGCGAATACTCACAGGATGAAAACATACAGAAAGACTTTGACCATTTGGCGGTTTATTGTTCTATATATTTTGATGCCCTAGATGACTAGCTAAATCCTCTACAAAGGTGACAATGTAATAATCGAGAGAGAATTCTCTAGAGGCCACTTCTTTAGATGTATCCTAACTTCTGCACAAGTTGTGGGATCTACCACATAGGAAAATTATTGATAGCTTTGTCCCCTAACTTCGATGACTACAGACGCTAAATCATTACCATTACAGGAACATAGTTGTTTGTCTACAATGTTTATCATAGTTTGTACCTCCTATCATCTCCTAATAGGCCATAAATGTGAGTGGGTTAATGGGTTCTCTATTATTAAGGGGTTTTACTACATTTGCATATGTCTCACTTCAATAGCCATCATCTACCCACTCTAGTTAGGTTCTCATATTTGTATTTTTATTCAAACTATTTACTATGATCTGGTCTTTTAAACTGATCGAGCATTTGGCCTGTGAAGGCGATACCAAATTTTTGCATATATTTTTCTATTGTATAGTACAATGTTTCACCCTGAGCTTTGCCATAAGCCATCACTTATCTATCGTTTAGTGCATTATAGCACTACGAGGTTTGCCATAAACCTCAACTCATTCATCAGTATACGGGTATGTCTCACACGTCCTATTGTACGACAATGATGATATATCAACCCGATTTTCAAAAGAATCAATACTATTGTATTCTTGAAAACCAACATGGGTATACATGAAAATTATCATGGTTAAAAGTGATTTCTCGAACCTCAATTAAAGGTGAATCCAGGTTGATCCCAGAGAAAAAATCAGAGACCTTGATGTATGTGCAACCGAAGTCTCGCATTTGGTTGATCACCGTAGATTCGGTTACATATATCTGAATCATTGTTTACAATAGATTCAGTTTCATATATTTGAATTATCATTCATAATAGATTTAGTTGTGTATATTTGAATCGTATCAATCAGTTATTACTTTAGAATAACTTTTTAAGTTCGAACAACACAGGGTTTATTGTTTCGTAAAGTTCAACGTTTTAAAAAATATATGATGCATGCGAACGTAATTTATCGCATGCATGCAGATGTAAGTCCCTAGTTTATTTTATGAAATATTATACACATGCAAACGCAAACTTTTGCACACATGCAGACGTAAAAACTGTTTGATTATTTTGTGAAATATCATACGGATGCGAACCTAAAATTTTGCATATATGCAGACATAAAAACTGTCTAATTATTTTGCAAAATATTGGATGTGTGCGAGCGTAGGATCTTGCACACATGCAAACATAAATCTTTTGATTATTTTATAAATTATTAGATGTGTATGAGTGGAGGATCTTGAACGCATGCAAACTTAAATCTTTTGATTATTTTGCAAATTATCGGATGGGTGCAAGTATAGGATCTCTCACACAGGCAAACATAAATCTCTTGATTATTTTGCAAATTATCAAATGTGTGTGAGCATAGGATCTTGCACGTATACAAACATAAATCTTTTGATTATTTCGCAAATGATTGGATATGTGCGAGCATAGGATCTCACACTTGCGAACATAAATCTTTTGATTTTTTTGCAAATTATCGGATATGTGCAAGAATAGGATTTCGCATGCCTGCGAACATAAATCTTTTGATTATGTTGCAAAATATCAAGGGCATACATACGTAAGTTATTTGATGCATGAGAGCACGGTAGTCCTATTTTATATGCAAGATAGGCAGTGCATGCTAATGTCAAATATCACATGCATGTTGATGTAAAACATTTGTTTTTTTTCTATGAATCGTCGGAGGCATGCATACTTAAAGTCTCGTATGTGAGCCCATTTGAAATTGAATCAAAGTAGAAGTATGCAAAACTATGATCTTTAAATAAATGCTCGTGTAATTTAAAGTAAGATGGAGTGTGCAAAATTATGTACTCTAAGTAAATCGCATATATATATATATGTTCACATATAACAAAGTTGTGTCTGCCAAAACGGCCAACATAAATAAAATGAAAGTACACAAACTTGCGTACTTTAAATAAATGCATGCGTAATGTAAATAGAGTGGGATTATGCAAAACTGCGTACTCAGAAATATATATATATATATTTATATATTTATATATAATTACATATATAACAAAGCGTTGTATGCCAAAAGACCATCATAAAAAAGGTAAAAATACACAAAATGTCATACTTTAAATAAATGCATAATTTAAATAAAATCAAAGTATGCAAAACTATGTAGTTGAAGTAAATGCATATATATATAAATATGTATATATATATAGGTATTTATAATAATAGTATATGTATATATTTGATATAAATATAAATACATAATATTAAAAGTGTTCAAACGCCATCATCTTGTCTTTTTTCTTCCTCGTAGTATGTGTGATTACTTGGTGAATCCAAATGTAGCTAGAGGCTTGAACGCGTCTTATCAAGCATGCCACTTGTATAGAGATGGGTACGGTTTTGCACCATACTACGCATTCATTGATCATGAGAATGGATCATTCCGCATTGAAGGCGACAATGGCATGATTCTCGAAGATGAATTGACTGTGGGACCCAAAATGGCAATGGGGGCGGAGTTTGGCGGGCCACTCTTTTTTTCTTTTTTCTTTTCTTTTTGCTTTATTCTTTTCTTTTCTTCCCCTCACGACTGACAAATAAAAGGGAGGGGGGGCACGGCAGATTGATTTTGATCACCCTGTTTGGCCAGAACACAAGAAGAAGGGAGGGGAAGGGTTCCTTGCCTGCCTCTCCTTTTTGAAAAGAATCATGGAAGAGGAAGAAGAACAATAGAGGTCGTGAAGTTGGGTGGCAATGGCACCTAGCCACCAATATTCAGAGAAGAGGGATAGCAGCTCACGGTGATTCCACTATAGAAAATGTTGAGAGAGACAGAAGAGAGAGCCGCAATGAGGCAACCTATTGGCAGCTTTTGAGCAGAGCTGGTGGTCGGTGGTCGTGTTGCAGCAGAAGAGCATGACAACATGGTGACATGCTCAGCAAGATGGCGGTACAAGAAATGGTAATGGTGGTCATTTAACAAACAATTAAAAAAAAAGGATGGATCACCTGGTTGGGTGGCTTCCGTGAACACAAAAGAAGAAAGAAAATGCATCATGATGGTGGTGGTGCCACCATGAAAGCCAAAGCAAAGGGGGGCACCCAGTTGGGTGGCTTCCGTGAACGCAAAAGAAGAAGAAAGAAAATGCTTCATAGTGTTTTTTTGAAATTCTGACCTCATCATATGATTGATTTACTAGAAATTGACACTTGGATCATGCATTTCGGATGGAAAAAATAGTATTTGGAGACACAAAAATTTATAAAAATTGGACACATAAATCTTTTAATTAGTTTACAAATTATCAGATGTGTATGAGCAATGAATCTCGTCATGTTCTCAACCCCATTGAATATATCTCATTGTGCACAATATACAGTGCAACACACCACGCCTATCACTGCTATTCACCCATGCTACACCCTACCGGCTGCCACCTTTCGCCCCTTGCACTGTTACAGTAGCTTCCTGCTATTATTGCATCCTCTTTACAACATTTACTCGCATTTGTTGTCACCATTGCTGTAAATCATACCAATGTGTTCATGTTTAGGCACTTTTCACAACATTCTTACATATGTATTGTTATGTGATCATACCCTCAACACCTTGCTCATGCTACCTTCACTTTGCAAGTAGTACACTCATTGCATTTACAAACTCCATCCTCACAACACATGCCATTTAGCTCATTTTCAATATATTGCATTTGTTGATCACTAGTGCATTCTCATACATAGCACTCCACCTCATTACATTCCCTGATGCACGTCATCAGCCACCACCTTCTCCACTTGCCATCTACCATTTGCAGCAGCCTGAGCATACCCTGTTAATACACATTCCAACATATCCCTCTCTCTCGCATTGACATTCATGTATCTCTTTTAACTTAGAATATCACATTGCATTTCATCAGTTGAGGCAAGCATCACATTTCCATTTGAATGAATGCATTTTCATATGTATGCCCCCTTTAATATGAACATAGCATTTAGATTTTGCTTCACCCTCTATATTTTGCAATCTTGCTCTATACTAACTCTGTTTTGTAGGAATACATGAAAAATATTATTTTTCTTTCTTAGTTCAGAGATTTTTCAATTTAAATAACGTAATAGTTAAATATCAATGAAAAACTTTACTTTTTAGTATTAGAATAGAATGTATGAGTATGTAAATCCCGGAAATCATGTGTTTCATCTCATTATATTTTATTTCTCGAAAATCCACAATGGTGAAACACGAATAGCACGTGAACCATTCTGATAAAAGGTAATTAATCTTAAACAAATGATTCACATTGATGGCCATAGTCAAAATGTAGACAATGCTTAGAATTTTTATCTTTTATGGAACAACATTGGATCCACCCTGGGTCTCTTTCAAAATTCATCATATTTTCTAAAAAAATTCTTCCTTTATTAGGATTTAACCTGAAAATTAATCCAAAATATATATTCATAGCCATAGTCAGGATATATTGAGGATTAATTTTATTTCAAATTCTATAAAGGCACCAAAATGTATTTTATTCTTTATCTGAATTTAAATACAAATTATTTTTATAATACATCTATGACCATAGTCAGGAATGTATTATATCTTTAATCTTATTTTAATTCTCCTAAAGAATGAAATATGCTTTTTCAAAATTCTTTTAATTCATTCATTAGTTAGGATAGAAGTTCATCATTCTTCAAATTATTTCAAGTTATCTTCAAAATCCAAGTGATTTTGAGATATATCTTTAAATATCTTCCTCATTTTTCAAATCAATATTCAACTCTTATCTGTAAATTCAAATTCATCTTTTTATTTTCAGTTTTATCTTATTTTCAAAGTTCAGACTTCAAAATCCCAATTTCAAAGTTAAATTTAACTTTGAAATTTCAAATTCATTTTTAGATTTAGAATTCAATTTCCAACTCAAATCAAATTTCAAAGTTCAATTTAACATTGAAAATTCCAAATTCATTTTCAGGATTCAATTTCAAATTCAATTCAATATTCTAGATCAAATTTCAAAGTTCAAACTGGACTTTTAAATCCCAGATTCATCTCTTGATTTCAAAATTCAAGTTTAAAATCAAGTTTGTTCTCTATTTCAAATTCCAAGATCTCAAAGTTCTATCTAAGTTTGAGTTCGATTCTCAAAATTCAAATTCACATTTTCAAAGTCCTAAGGATGATTCTGAATCCCCAAAATCGATTTCCTCTAAATCTCAGAGCAAATTTCAAGTCAATTCTGGATTTCCAAATCCAATTCCACTTTGAAATTCCATCTGGATTTCTTAAATCCAATTCTATCTTCAAATCCTATTTGGATTTCTTAAATCCAATTCCATCTTCTAATCCCATTTGGATTTCTTAAATCCAACTCTATTTTCAAATTCCATTTGGATTTTTTTTAATCCAGTTCTATCTTGAATTCTAGATTTCAAATCCAATTCCATCTTGAATTCCAGATTTTGAATACAATTCCATTTTTCTAAATTGATTTCCAATTCCAAACTCAAATCCATTTTCAGATTCCATCTGGATCTCTCAAATTCAATTCTATTTTAAAATTCCATCTGAATTTCTCAAATCCAAATTCTATTTCTAAATATCACCTTCGTCTTCAATTCTAAATTCAAATTCCAACTCGATTTTCGAAATTCACTTTTTAAATCTATTTCCCAAGTTTAAATTCAACTTCCAAATTCAATTCATGTTTCAGGATCTGAATTCAAAACTCAAGATCAAAGACCCTTTTTCAAAATCGATTTTTGACAATCAAAATTCAAAGTTCATTTTGACTTCAAATTTTCATTTTTACTTCAAATTCTACCTCAATTCCAATTCTCTTTTTCTCTTCCTTTCTTCAATTCAAGATCTATTTTTCCAATCTCTGATTATTCCAAGACTTAGAATTTCAAGTCTCTTCTTCTAGATCTATTTCAAGTCCTAAGTTAGAGTCAAAATCTAACTTTTCCAAATCAATTTTCAAAACATTTCTTCAACATATTTCTAAACTTATTTCAAAATTACTTGGATAATCCCAAAATTTCTAAAATTATTCCTTTCAAAATGAGACATTTTTGTATTTGCATTGCACAAGCATGATTTTTTGTGCATTTTAGACTTAGAATAAATTTTTAGATATTATTTAGGCAAAGAAAAATGCATAAGTTCGATTACCTCTGGTAAAGGCACCAGGAATGGTCGAACCTCGTACCAAAGAGCGAATCATGTCTTTCCATTTTCTCGTAAATTTTAAAAATTGGAGGTGAGTAATTTCAAAATATTTTTAAAATTAAGGTCAAGTGAGACCTTTGCAAAAGAGTTTCTCGTCTCTTTTTTTCGTTTTCTTTTCTCTCTTCTTTTCTATCTTTTATTCCCCTTCAAAAAGGGAATAGAGGCTAGAGAGAAAAAGAGAAGGAAAAGAGGAAAAAGAGAATAAGAGGAAAATTTTTGCAATAATCACCATGACCCAAGGGTTCCTCACCTTTCCATCGCTCACAGGATCCTCAGATACAACAAGTCGTCAATAGGCAGAGGAATTCTCATGCACAAGCATGGTCATACCAAATTTACAGGATACTGAGACGCCGACTCGACGAAGATCCAAATGACAGAAGGTCCACATCAGGGTACTGCATGTTCATGGGAGGAAATTTGGTTACATGGAGAAGCAAAAAACAAAATGTTGTAGCCTGACTCAAGGCAGAAGCTGAGTACCAGGCAATGACCTCTACCTGTTGTGAGCTTATATGAATTAAAGCTCTCCGATGCGATATGGGTTTTTTCAATATCAAGCCTATGGAACTAAGGTGGGACAATCAAGCAACCATCCACATCGGGGTAAATCCATTTTCCCATGAGCGGACAAAACACATTGAAGTTGATTGCCATTTCGTGAGAGAGAAAATTCAAGCAGGGATCATATCCACCCCTCACGTCAGAAGCGTTGACTAGTTAGCCAGCGTTGACTAGTTAGCCAATATCCTCACTAAAGCTGTCAGCGATGACAAACTTTAAGACATTGGAGCCAAGTTGGGACTGGTCAACATTGAGTCCCGACTTGAGGAAGACAGTTGAAAACACCAACATGAGCACGATGTGATATGCATGATCACATTGTGATCCAATTAGGGCTCTACTCACAGCAACCGAATCATGATCCAAAGTAGTCATACACCTTCTCATTGGCAAACAACTTCCTCTCAATAGGGGTCACAAGGTTGGGAGGAAGTAAACCAAGACGACCAATAGTCTCTTCCAAAGTAATGGTAAACTCTTCGATAAAAAGCCAATTTTAGTTTTCTAACATTAAATGTGTGCAACAACCATTAAATACTATTTATGCACTTCCAAGTGTAATAAAGGTATGAAAACCAACTTTGATCAGATGTTTGCAAAATGTTATTTGTCATTCCTTCACCTTCTTCCCTCAAAACTATTAACATTTTATCAAATTTTTAGTGTTTTCTTTATTAATTCTGACCTTACAGATGTGTTCAATATGATTGATTTACTGGAAATTGATACTTGGGTCATGCATTTCGAATGAAAAAAAGAGTATTTGAAGACTAAAAAATTTATGAAAATTATAGGCCACTGATTTTTAAAAGATTAAAAAAACCTATCCATGCATCAGAATCAAATGTTGCAAGAACATATTCCTATAAAAACAAGGACATAGATCACATCTCTAAGAATTTCAAAAAAAATACTAAAAATCTTATAAATTGTTTCTTAGTGGGTAAGTTTTCATTCTCCGTTTAGAGACATGTCATTTGTAGGGCATAACATGGGTGATATGAGTCAGACACACAACATGATGGCATGAATATGACATTATGGACATTATTTTAATGTTTCTTATTGGCTTAATAATTTTAATGATATTTTAATAAAAAATTATTTGGATCTGAATTGATATTTATCCATAAATATGATATGTATATATACATATATATACATTTCTTTAATTTTTTTAAGGTTGGTTCCTCTATTTGGAATCAATTATAGACTCCTTTAGTGTTTTAACAATTTGGATCTCTCCTGAATCTAACTTGTTCTGAGATTGAATTCATCTAATGGATCTTAATTTAAGTCTTAGGGTTTTGATTAATCTGAATCTCTTCATAGATCCAACTCGAAATTATTCTAACCTCGTATCAGGTCCATCAAATGGATCTGAGTTCTTATTATGGTGTTCTACAAATCCGAATGCATTCTTTGGATCCAAACTTATGAAAAGTCTAGGCCGTTGATTTTTGAAAGCTTATAAAAATCTATCCATGCATCATAATCAAATGCTAAAATAACTAATTCATATATAAACAAGCACATAGATCACATCTTTAAGGTTAGAATTTAAAAAAAAAACACCAAAAATTCGATAAAATGTTTCTTAGTGGGTAGGTTTGGCAGGTTTTAATTTTTTGAAAGAAAGTTTGGTCGGTTTTCTAGTGGGTATGGGTAGGTTTTCATTCCCTGTTTAGGGACACGTCAGGAGCGTTGACCAGTTATCCGATATCCTCACTAAAGTTGTCAGCGGTGACAAACTTCAAGAAATTGGAGCCAAGTTGGGACTAGTCAACATTGAGTCCTGACTTGAGGGAGAATGTTGAAAACACCAACATGATCATGATGCGATACGCGTGATCATATCATGATCCGATAAGGGCTCTACCCACAACAACCAAATCATGATCCAAAGTAGTCATACACCTTCTCATTGGCAAAGAAACTCCTCTCAATAAGGGTCACAGGGTTGGGAGGAAGTAAACCAAGATGGCCAATAGTGTCATCCAAAGTAATGCTAAACTGTCCGATAAGAAGCCAATTTTAGTTTGCAAACATTAACTATGTGCAACAGCCGTTAAATACTATTTATGCACTTCCAAGTGTAACAAAAGTATTTGAATCCACTTTGAACATATGTTTATAAAATGTTATTTGTCATGCCTTCACCTTCTTCCCTCAAAACTATAGACATTTTATTGGATTTTTAGTGTTTTTTATTTTTAAATTATGACCTTATAGATGTGTTCAATATGATTGATTTATTGGAAATTGATACTTAGATCATGTATTTTGGATGGAAAAAATAGTATTTGGAGACAAAAAATTTTATGCAATTTGTAGGCCATTGATTTTTGAAAGATTAAAAAAACCTATCCATGTTTCAGAATCAAATGCTGCAAAAACATATTCCTATAAAAACAAGGACATAGATCGCATCTCTAAGAATTTCAAAAAAATACTGAAAATCTGATAAAATGTTTCTTAGTGGGTTGGTTTTCATTCTCTGTTTAGGGACATGCCATTTGTAGGGCATAACATGGGTGATATGAGTCAGACACACTACATGATGACATGAATATGAAATTATGGACATTATTTTAATGTTTCTTATTGGTTTAATAATTTTAATGATAATTTTATAAAAATTTGTTTGGATCTTGGATCCGAATTGATATTTATCCATAAATATAATATGTATATATACAAATATATATACATTTCTTTAATTGTTTTAAGGTTAGTTCCTCTATTTGGAATCAATTCTAGCTAGTCTTGTTTAGTGTTTTAACAATTTGGATCTCCCCTGGATCTAACTTTTTTTGAGATTGAATCCATCTAATGGATCTAAACCTAAGTCTTAGGGTTTTGAGTAATCCGAATCTCTTCAGAGATCCAACTCAAAATTGTTCTAACCTCAGATCATGTCCATCGAATAGATCTGAGTTATTATTATTTTGTTTTACAAATCCAGATTCATTCTCTGGATCCAAACTTATATTAAAATTCTAGGCCATTGATTTTTGAAAGCTTTTAAAAACCTATCCATGCATCAGAATCTCAAATGCTGCAAGAACTGATTCATATATAAACAAGCACACAGATCACATCTTTAAGGTCAGAATTTCAAAAACAAACACCAAAAATCTCATAAAATGTTTCTTAGTGGGTAGGTTTTAATTTTTTTGAAAGAAGGTTTGGTAGGTTTTCTAGTGGGTATGGGTAGGTTTTCATTTCCCGTTTAGGGACATGCCATTTGTGGGGCATGCCATGGGTGATACGAGTCAGACACACTACATAAAGACATGAATCTGACATTATTTTAACCTTGCCCTTGTAGAATGAAGTGTCTGCTTAGGTTCTCGAACATGGTGGAAGGGAAGACCTCCCTATCCACAAATGAACTTATGGAACGTTTCTTCAAGAACAAATCCATGACTACAAGCCCAGCAAATCGGAAGCCTTGCAACAAATTGGTCTCCATCTTGAACGAAGGCAAACATGCAGTAGTAACACAGGAAAGAACAATTTTATTTCTCACTAGTGACAATACATCGAAGCCGATCCTCATGATAGAGACCGATCCTCATGATAGAGACCATAACAACAAGACCTCATAAGATTCAGAAAAAAAAAAATTGTGAGGTACTGTGCTATAAGCACTTATTACGAATGAAACACAATGAAAGTAGCATACTGATGAAAAAACAACAAAAAGGATTTGGCATCTCCTGCAAGGCCTTGGTGCTTAACTGGGGACATTTCCACATATATGCCACGATGATGATTATGAGGCATGTGGGTGTGGGTGACGACCAGGATGCTGGGGGTGGGGTGGGTGCTCTGGGTGCGCGGGGTGAGGTGGGTGCTGAGGGTGTTTAGGGTGCTGAGGAGGGTGTTGAGGGTGCGTGGGGTGAGGTGGGTGCTCAGGGTGCGCGGGGTGAGGTGGGTGTTGAGGGTGCTGAGGATGGTGTGGGTGAGGAGGGTGTTGAGGGTGTTGAGGGTGCGTGGGGTGAGGTGGGTGTTGAGGGTGAGGTGGGTGCTTTGGATGAGGAGGGTGCTCAGGGTGAGGAGTGTGCTTAGGGTGATGAAGCCCATGGTGCTTGTCACCGTTCACGTCTGCCTCTCCTTCCGCAGCATACATGCTCAAAACGATGGCTAGGAAGATAGCAAGAATCACCCTAGCAGTCCCCATTTTCTATTGACCAATTACGATAGCTAGGATGATATATTTGAGAGGGTGTAGAAAAGAGCTGAAAGTAGTGAGGATATGTGTTGACAGAAACCCTTTAAATAGAAGTTTTCGGACACAAATCTGTGGGCGTGAACAGGTAGCAGGAGTCAACTTGTAGTTCATGCAAGGATCATTGGCTAACATCTTATGCGACATCTGGCTTAGACCTTCAATAGAGGCGACTTTATTAAACAATTGTGTTCACGTAGTCATCTTCTCTCTTGGTCGTGATGCTCACTTTTACCACAATTGACGAGTTTGTTTTATTCAAAAACTGCTCATTTACGATCTTCTCAGACAGCTTTTTAGCATACTAGAGTAAAAAATAAGTAAAAACGATGCCCATGGCATCACTTCCATTTTTTATGTAGATCGGTTGCATGCCCAACCAGACTGATTTGCAAGATCCGAACCAGGTTCCAGCGGTTTTGGTTCCAATCCTAGCACAGTTTCCACTTGTTTCAAGTTCAAAGTACCCAGGTCCATCAAATCTATTTAGAGTTTCTTTATAGGAGCAGCAGGGTACGTCCATATATTTCCTGTATTTGGATTGTTAGTAAAATGGAATTACTTGCCATGATCTGATAAAAGATCCAAATCAATTAAGAGATTGAATCACTTATGTGGTTTTTAATTAGAAATTGATTGAGATTGAAAAGAACCCAAGTAGGATTCAGAGGATAAGTTTTCTGCAACCTGGAGAGAATGATGCAGGTGAGCGACACATATCCTAGTCAACCTATAGTTCATTGGATCATTTGATATCTATATTTTGAATTTGAAAATCTTGTTATTTTTAGTCGTTGTGATGGACATTGGATACAAGTAATTGATCTGCATCTAATTTTAACAGTTTAGTAAGATTAGAATTTGCTTTCTTAGTTAAGTGTTTATCTAGATAGGAAACCTGAGTCATTTGATACAGCAATATCTCATCAATTAAATACATGAAAGGTCCAAACAATCAACAACTCAGTTGAGTTGGAGTCAGATTTGTTTTATTTCTCATTTATTTCTGTTGTTTCTTGTTTTAGTTAATTTTCAGCAATTTCCTATTAATTTCTTGCAATTTCAATTATATTTTTAGTTTTTCCAAAATAAACTCGTAGTTGATAGATTTTCTCGTAAATGGTACAAACCAATTTAATTAATTTATTTTTTATCTAAGGTGGGCTATTGTTCCATGATGAAAAACATCTATGGCACCACTCTAGGTATCTACTTTTCAAAAGCATAAATGGTGTGCGCTTGATCAAATCTGCTTAATTATATGGTTACTCTTTAGCATGTTTTCCTCATTATTCCGTCCTTCTCTCCTTGGACAACTATTTCTTGTGGTCAACATGGTTTGTGTGTAATGGACAACATGTTCCTATAACTCGTTTAAATTTGTAATATTCGTGAAGCCTATGGGTGAAAAGTACATGAGTCTTGAGAAAAGTAGGATTTTAAGGATGAAGACTGACCTTGCTAAAATGTTGGCAACTTGATCATATTTGGTACCAACGTATGAAAACTGTCATTGTTACCAACATATGAAATTCAAAGACACTTTGGACAACTCTTTTGTAGATGAAATAACGGTTAATTACAATATGCAGTTAGTTGAATTTATCCTGCCACAAAGACAAGACCTCCTCCGTGTACGTGAAATAACATTTTGCTCGATTTCTTGCACTGCTGAACATCATTTCTGTATTTCATACGAAATCTGTTACCATCATTGGAGATCGATACATTCTATATATTGCAAACCTTGAACAACGTTGAGAATGATCTTTTCCCCAATTTGTTCATGACTAAAAAATAGAATTTTGTACTTTGAGATATTTTCTGCTAATTAAATGGTATTAAATTTGATACTTATTCATGTTATATTGCTGAGCACAGAGGGATTGGATTCGTGTGAACCCCAAACAGGCATTACCCATTTGTGTGTCACAGGAGAAGTGCAAACCACTTGTTTGGTGAAATGCCTCAACAAACTCATCCTTGGCATATGTCTTGTATTTTTAGATTCTTGATGAATGTTTGTTGAACTTAAGTGTCTTTTCTCATTCTAGCATTTCATTGCCTTTGTTTGTGTTGATCTTCGTCCTCAAAAGCTTGTTTCTCATTCTCGTATGCATGCATTAGATCTTAACTGTTTAGGACATGGTGCATTCATTTAAAAATATAACTGCTTAAGATAGGTCACTTAACATAATATATGATGTGTTTTTTCTTTCATTAGTGATGAACAAGGAGTATTTGTGTTTAAATTTTGTTTGACGTTGCATCAAATGTGCTTAAACTCGTTAGTTTTTACAGCATGCACCAAGTGTATTTCGCTCGATCTAGGCTTTTATTGTCGTTTGCATTCCGTTTAGTTTTTCCCTTTTTTATCTAGGCATCCTTAGGCACTTGGTTAATTGCTGAGTTTGTCGTTGGGATCGTTCCCGTGGGCCCGTTCCCCTCTCCCTAGTCTCCATTAGATACGACCTAAGAAACATAAATTGTTCTACAAAAAAATAATAAAAAAGTGATTTTTTTTCTTGATTTCTATGCATTTTCTGAGACCCTTGAAGCAAGAATCCAAACTTGCGGCGAAGATGAGAATGGTAGTGCCCAATATTAGGGTAAAAAGTTGGATATTTCTGATTGTGGACACCGGGTGGATTTCATAAATTGTGAGACATTTCAAGAAACATGTCATTGACATTTTTTGTTCTTAAAATCTTTGCTTTAAATTTTAAAATAAGTTTTTTGGCTATCTTTCAAGTATTTTTGTTTTGAATAAAAGATTTTTGTTCTAGGCGCAAAGAAGCATCGAAAGAGCACAAATGTAGCAAAGATATGCACTATGTATGTGCAAAGTTGAAGTACAAGAATGATCTCACAAGCACATGCCTAGCCAAAATTCTTTCTCAAATGAATATAAAAGAAATCCTCTCAAGATCTCAAAAAACACAAAGAAATATCTCACGTATATCATCTCATTTACGAAAAGAAGCTATCAAAGTACAAAAATGCTTAGTCATCCTGATCATCACCCCCAAAAAATAAGAAAGGATGGACACCTTCCAACTAGTCGTTGAACAAAGCCATTGTACTCGGGCTAGCATAAACAGTAGAACACTTAAAAGAAGCTCATGCGGACCAAAAATATCAGGAGCACAAAAATCATCGGCTAATATGCAAAGGCAACTCCACAAATGCCTCCTCAAAAACTTGAGTCAAGGGAAGGCCTTGAGCCTAAAGCAATTGCCTCATACATCTCTCAGGATGATAAGGAATGGTGAACCAAGGACCAACAAGAAAGAAACAATCTTGAGAGCTACGTGGAACAACGTTGAGAAGGGGATGCTCTCAGATCGAAAGAATGTCCCACTTCTTATCTCTCAGTACCAAGGAATCAAACCAAATATGATACACACAAACAGACTTGGGATATGCCTCTCCAAAGTTGTTGGCCTTCTTTTGCGGTTCACCTCTGATAATCTGCTACCTTAATGCGATATTCTCAAGCATAGTAGCCCATATTTCTGCAATAAAGACAACCTCCAGTATCACAAGGGCATGACTATCTAAGATGCATATAATCTCCATTAGATATGACTTAAGAAACATAAACTGTTCTACAAAAAAAACAATAAAAAGTTTTTTTTTCTAGATTTCTATGCATTTTCTGAGACCCTTCAGGCGAAATCCAAACTTGCGACGAAGATGAGAATGGTAGTGCCAAATATTAGGGTAAAAAGTTGGATATTTATGATTGTGGACACCGGGTGGATTTCATAAATTGTGAGACATTTCAAGAAACATGTCATTGACATTTTTTGTTCTTAAAATCTTTGCTTTAAATTTTAAAATAAGTTTTTTGGCTATCTTTCAAGTATTTTTGTTTTGAATAAAAGTTTTTTGCTCTAGGCGCAAAAAAGAATCGAAAGAGCACAAATGTAGCAAAGATATGCACTATGTATGTGCAAAGTTGAAGTATAAGAATGATCTCACAAGCACATGCCTAGCCAAAATTCTTTCTAAAATGAATATAAAAGAAATCCTCTCAAGATCTCAAAAAACACAAAGAAATATCTCAAGTATATCATCTCATTTACGAAAAGAATATATCAAAGTACAAAAATGCTTAGTCATTCTGATCATCATCCCGAAAATATAAGAAAGGATGGACACCCTCCAACTAGTCGTTGAACAAAGCCATTGTACTCGGGCTAGCATAAGCAGTAGAACACTTAAAAGAAGCTCATGAGGACCAAAAATATCAGGAGCGCAAAAATCATCGGCTAATATGCAAAGGCAACTCCACAAATGCCTCCTCAAAAACTTGAGTCAAGGGAAGGTCTTGAGCCTAAAGCAGTTGCCTCATACATCTCTCAGGATGATAAGGAATGGTGAACCAAGGACCAACAAGAAAGAATCAATCTTGAGAGCTACGTGGAACAACGTTGAGAAGGGGATGCTCTCAGATCGAAAGAATGTCCCACTCCACATCTCTCAGTACCAAGGAATCAATCCAAATATGATACACACAAATAGTCTTGGGATATGCCTCTCCAAAGTTGTTGGCCTTCTTTTGCGGTTCACCTCTGATAATCTGCCGCCTTAATGCGATATTCTCGAGCATAATAGCCCATCTTTCTGCAATAGAGACAACCTCCAGTATCAGAAGGGCATGACTGTCCAAGATGCATATAGTTGCACTTCGACCATATCTGATTTGGTCGGTGTTGTAGCCCATTTCCTCCATCTTCAATTTGCTTCTTGAATGAGTCTCTCTGCAACTTGTCATCAACAAGATGTCGTTTGTTACCACAACCATTCCCAACAGGCTTCTTGTCTTGTCCTCCCCTGACCCACTCACATTTTTCACTTAGCAGGGTTGTTGTTGCTATGACATCGAGGAAGGTCAAAGGCATATTGGTTATTACTCGATAGTGGAGGGCTTCTTTAAGTCTCCGCACAAACTCGTTCGCCCTTTCTCCATCATCAACGAAGAGATTGAAACAATATCGCTCAAGGTTTTGGAATTTGGTAATGTAATCCATCAAAATGAGGTTTCCTTGGCATAATTATAGAAATTTGATTTTCTTCTTATCACGAGTATGTAGGAGAAAATAGTTATCTAGGAAAGTTACCCAGAATGCTTCCCCGGGAATGACTTCTGCTACAGAGAAATGCACTCCTTGAGTCATGTCCCACCACTTTCGGTCATTGTCATTTAACTAGTACAAGGCAAAATTTGTCTTCTTTTCTTCGATCACTGACAACACTCAAAATGCTCGATCAATTTCCTTGATCCAGCTCTCAGCTAGCTCTAGATTGATCTTTCCTGTGAAGGTCAGAGAATTCTCGTACGTGACCATGCCCTGGTGATGGTTTGTCCTCGCGGGTGCAACAGGTTCTCGCTGAGCATGTACTTGGCTCCGTATGGTTGGGGCTAAATTATTGAAGGATTCCATAATGAATCACCACTATGCTTGACACTAGTGAGGCAATTTTTTATTAGTTTAATGAATCATCTTTTACAAAGAAAATACTTTGGTAAGGGTAGATAAAAAATGATTAAACAAAAAATACTTATAGTGCGATACAGATGTTGGAGGGTCAAGAATCACAATTTTATTTGTTGCTCTCATACCAAAGCTGTAATGCCCCAAAATTTCTATCTTGTGAGAAAAAATTTAAAATTTTTGTGGTTAATCATTTTTTAGAGTTAAAATGATAGTTCAACGTAAATAATTGTTTGAAAAGACCAAGTCAGCGAAAATAGTAGTTTGAAAAGACCAAAAATGTCTTGGGTTTAGGCTTGCATTTCCATACTACCATTAAATATCATAAAGAATCAAACAAAAGATTTATATATAAATAATTTTATGCAAAATGCCAAAATATACTCAGGCCCAAACAATAGAGGGATTGGACTCTTGATATCATTGTATCATCGCGATATCACCCGAAGCAACAGTCTACTCGTCATTTGGATCCCATAAAATGGGTTGAACCTAATAGGTACAAGGATATTACATAATTATACAAGACTAATACAAGTATTAATCATGATTTAAAATATTATATCGAATGCAATTGAATGAAACACAAATTTGTATAAGCAGATCATTGTTTCTATCTTAATCAACAATGTGAATATCAAGACTTTGTTCTGATATTTACCCTATTTGCGAATACTCACAGGATGAAAACATACAGAAAGACTTTGACCATTTGGCGGTTTATTGTTCTATATATTTTGATGCCCTAGATGACTAGCTAAATCCTCTACAAAGGTGACAATGTAATAATCGAGAGAGAATTCTCTAGAGGCCACTTCTTTAGATGTATCCTAACTTCTGCACAAGTTGTGGGATCTACCACATAGGAAAATTATTGATAGCTTTGTCCCCTAACTTCGATGACTACAGACGCTAAATCATTACCATTACAGGAACATAGTTGTTTGTCTACAATGTTTATCATAGTTTGTACCTCCTATCATCTCCTAATAGGCCATAAATGTGAGTGGGTTAATGGGTTCTCTATTATTAAGGGGTTTTACTACATTTGCATATGTCTCACTTCAATAGCCATCATCTACCCACTCTAGTTAGGTTCTCATATTTGTATTTTTATTCAAACTATTTACTATGATCTGGTCTTTTAAACTGATCGAGCATTTGGCCTGTGAAGGCGATACCAAATTTTTGCATATATTTTTCTATTGTATAGTACAATGTTTCACCCTGAGCTTTGCCATAAGTCATCACTTATCTATCGTTTAGTGCATTATAGCACTACGAGGTTTGCCATAAACCTCAACTCATTCATCAGTATACGGGTATGTCTCACACGTCCTATTGTACGACAATGATGATATATCAACCCGATTTTCAAAAGAATCAATACTATTGTATTCTTGAAAACCAACATGGGTATACATGAAAATTATCATGGTTAAAAGTGATTTCTCGAACCTCAATTAAAGGTGAATCCAGGTTGATCCCAGAGAAAAAATCAAAGACCTTGATGTATGTGCAACCGAAGTCTATATAGTCGAAGTCTCGCATTTGGTTGATCACCGTAGATTCGGTTACATATATCTGAATCATTGTTTACAATAGATTCAATTTCATATATTTGAATTATCATTCATAATAGATTTAGTTGTGTATATTTGAATCGTATCAATCAATTATTACTTTAGAATAACTTTTTAAGTTCGAACAACACATGGTTTATTGTTTCATAAAGTTCAACGTTTTAAAAAATATATGATGCATGCGAACGTAATTTATCGCATGCATGCAGATGTAAGTCCCTAGTTTATTTTATGAAATATTATACACATGCAAACACAAACTTTTGCACACATGCAGACGTAAAAACTGTTTGATTATTTTGTGAAATATCATACGGATGCGAACCTAAAATTTTGCATATATGCAGACGTAAAAACTGTCTAATTATTTTGCAAAATATTGGATGTGTGCGAGCGTAGGATCTTGCACACATGCAAACATAAATCTTTTGATTATTTTATAAATTATTAGATGTGTATGAGTGGAGGATCTTGAACGCATGCAAACTTAAATCTTTTGATTATTTTGCAAATTATCGGATGGGTGCAAGTATAGGATCTCTCACACAGGCAAACATAAATCTCTTGATTATTTTGCAAATTATCAAATGTGTGTGAGCATAGGATCTTGCACGTATACAAACATAAATCTTTTGATTATTTCGCAAATGATTGGATATGTGCGAGCATAGCATCTCACACTTGCGAACATAAATCTTTTGATTTTTTTGCAAATTATCGGATATCTGCAAGAATAGGATTTCGCATGCCTGCGAACATAAATCTTTTGATTATGTTGCAAAATATCAAGGGCATACATACGTAAGTTCTTTGATGCATGAGAGCACGGTAGTCCTATTTTATATGCAAGATAGGCAGTGCATGCTAATGTCAAATATCACATGCATGTTGATGTAAAATATTTGTTTTTATTCTATGAATCGTCGGAGGCATGCATACTTAAAGTCTCGTATGTGAGCCCATTTGAAATTGAATCAAAGTAGAAGTATGCAAAACTATGATCTTTAAATAAATGCTCGTGTAATTTAAAGTAAGATGGAGTGTGCAAAATTATGTACTCTAAGTAAATCGCATATATATATATATATATATATATATATATATATATATATATATATATATATATATATATATATATATATATATATATATATATATATATATATGTTCACATATAACAAAGTTGTGTCTGCCAAAACGGCCAACATAAATAAAATGAAAGTACACAAACTTGCGTACTTTAAATAAATGCATGCGTAATGTAAATAGAGTGGGATTATGCAAAACTGCGTACTCAGAAATATATATATATTTATATATAATTACATATATAACAAAGCGTTGTATGCCAAAAGGCCATCATAAAAAAGGTAAAAATACACAAAATGTCGTACTTTAAATAAATGCATAATTTAAATAAAATCAAAGTATGCAAAACTATGTAGTTGAAGTAAATGCATATATATATAAATATGTATATATATATATATAGGTATTTATAATAATAGTATATGTATATATTTGATATAAATATAAATACATAATATTAAAAGTGTTCAAACGCCATCATCTTGTCTTTTTTCTTCCTCGTAGTATGTGTGATTACTTGGTGAATCCAAATGTAGCTAGAGGCTTGAACGCGTCTTATCAAGCATGCCACTTGTATAGAGATGGGTACGGTTTTGCACCGTACTACGCATTCATTGATCATGAGAATGGATCATTCCGCATTGAAGGCGACAATGGCATGATTCTCGAAGATGAATTGACTGTGGGACCCAAAATGTCAATGGGGGCGGAGTTTGGCGGGCCACTCCTTTTTTCTTTTTTCTTTTCTTTTTGCTTTATTCTTTTCTTTTCTTCCCCTCACGACTGACAACTAAAAGGGAGGGGGGGCACGGCAGATTGATTTTGATCACCCTGTTTGGCCAGAACACAAGAAGAAGGGAGGGGAAGGGCTCCTTGCCTGCCTCTCCTTTTTGAAAAGAATCATGGAAGAGGAAGAAGAACGATAGAGGTCGTGAAGTTGGGTGGCAATGGCACCTAGCCACCAATATTCAGAGAAGAGGGATAGCAGCTCATGGTGATTCCACTATAGAAAATGTTGAGAGAGACAGAAGAGAGAGCTGCAGTGAGGCAACCTATTGGCAGCTTTTGAGCAGAGCTGGTGGTCGGTGGTCGTGTTGCAGCTGAAGAGCATGACAACATGGTGACATGCTCAGCAAGATGGTGGTACAAGAAATGGTAATGGTGGTCATTTAACAAACAATTAAAAAAAAAGGATGGATCACCTGGTTGGGTGGCTTCCGTGAACACAAAAGAGGAAATAAAATGCATCATGATGGTGGTGGTGCCACCATGAAAGCCAAGGCAAAGGGGGGCACCCTGTTGGGTGGCTTCCGTGAACGCAAAAGAAGAAGAAAGAAAATGCTTCATAGTGTTTTTTTGAAATTCTGACCTCATCATATGATTGATTTACTAGAAATTGACACTTGGATCATGCATTTTGGATGGAAAAAATAGTATTTGGAGACACAAAAATTTATAAAAATTGGACACATAAATCTTTTAATTAGTTTACAAATTATCATATGTGTATGAGCATAGAATCTCGTCATGTTCTGGTTGTTGAACTCCATGGACCCTAATATCATCGAGGGTTTCCTTATTATTTAACACTTCCAAAGAATCAGGGAAGAGGAAGAAGAACAATAGAGGTCGTGAAGCTGGGTGGCAATGGCACCTAGCCACCAATATTTAGAGAAGAGGGATAGTGGCTCACAGTGATTCTACTATAGAAAATGTTGAGAGAGACAAAAGAGAGAGCCACAGTGAGGCAACCTATTGGCATCTTTTGAGCAGAGCTGGTGGTCGGTGGTCGTGTTGCAGCAGAAGAGCATGACAACATGGTGACATGCTCAGCAAGATGGCGGTACAAGAAATGGTAATGGTGGTCATTTAACAAACAATTAAAAAAAAAGAATGGAGCACCTGGTGGGGTGGCTTCCGTGAACACAAAAGAAGAAAGAAAATGCATCATGATGGTGGTGGTGCCACCATGAAAGCCAAGGCAAAGGGGGGCACCCAGTTGGGTGGCTTCTGTGAACACAAAAGAAGAAGAAAGAAAATGCTTCATAGTGTTTTTTTGAAATTCTGACCTCATCATATGATTGATTTACTAGAAATTGACACTTGAATTATGCATTTTGGATGGAAAAAATAGTATTTGGAGACACAAAATTTATAAAAATTGGACACATAAATCTTTTGATTAGTTAACAAATTATCAGATGTGTATGAGCATAGAATCTTGTCTTGTTCTGGCTGTTGAACTCCATGGACCCTAATATCGTCGAGGGTTTCCTTATTTTTCAACACTGCCAAAGACATATGAGACTCCCTAAGAGATATTTATTGTGAGCAACACAACCACGACAGACTTTATCAACTCCAGTAGGATATCGCACACCTGACAAAAGGTAATAAGCCATTCCATTCATACTTTAGCATTGTACGTGCCATATGGGACAAAATAAATATATATTGTCTAATCGCTAACGATATAGACATCATCAAGAAGTGTGTCGAGGAAGAGAAGGTGTTCAAGACCCTTGCAGACCTCGGACAAGACTACGACAACTTGAGAAGTCAAATCCTCATGTCCAGAGAATTGCCTTGCTTCAATGAGGTTTATTTTATTATCCAACATGAAGAGACACATCGAAAAGTTACGGGATCCAAATCCAAACCCCATGTTGAAACACATGAGAAAAATGCTTTCTCAAGCAGTTCGAAGGAGAGCTCAACCAAACCTCCACCCGAGGATGTGGGGAACAAACACCCACGGAGCCGAGTGAGGCCTCACTGCAATCATTTCAAGAAACTCGAGGACTTAAAAGAAAAATGTTGGGACCTTCATGGGCTTCGTGAACAACAAAAGTCGCAGACCAATAACAAGGGATCAAAAGCAAGAACCACTATGGATGACCTTGCGCAACTTCTATAACAAATTAGCAAATCCAACCTAGTGGCAATACTCGAAGGTCAACAAAATGAAGCTACAGGTAACATGTTCATGCTTAGCTCCAAACTTTTCAATTCCAGGTGGGTCATCGACATTGGCACTACCGATCGCATGACGGGCAAGGTCGATTTGTTGACAAACCTATGATCGACCAACAAAGGTGTCATTAGCATTGCTAACACAACTCATATGCCTATACAAAATATCGGTGATCTCTCTCTACTTAACGACCCAGGCTCCTCAGAAGCCCTACACATTCCCTCTTTTCCTTCTAGCCTCGGGTCTATTAGCAAGATTACAAAAAGTCATAACTGTGTTATGATTTTTTCCTCTAAGCATGTGATTTTTTAGGATCTAAACACGAGGATGGTGATTGGTAGAGGACACGCGGTGAATGAGCTCTATCTTCGTGATACAAAAATCCAGGCCCATGTTGCTTGCAAGATGACTGACACGGGCAGGAAGTGACACTCCAGATTCAGATACCCCTCTCACAAAATGTTAAAAAGGATATTCCCCGACATCCCACTATCCTAAATGTCGTGTGATGCATGTCAATATTCCAAACAAACTATTATCCATTTTTCTTTGTTTGAACCGTCGATATCATATATGTGGTCAATCTTAGCAACCAATTTATGCATGATTGTGAACACCCCAAAAAAATGATTTTTTTTTTAAATTTCATTTTTGCCTCTGGCCCCCATTTTTGAATAATCGAGTCAGTTTTAATCAAAATTCCAGTTTATTTCTCGGATTTTACTAGAATCAAATCTATTTTCTATATCTAACTCAATTTTAGATCCAGATACAATATCAAAATCCATTTCTGAGCCTTGTTATCTAATTTTAAAATCAAAATTATAAAAATAGAAAAATAATCTTTGAATGGCTTAGACAGTTCATCCGGTATCTATTTGGATCCACTATTCTAAATTCCTCGATTCAAGATCCAAAACTCGAATATTTTCTCAAAAGCTTCGGATCCAAACCCGTTTTCTGAAGAAATTTCCAAAGAATAGCCCTGAATTCTAAGAAAACCCCTCTTTTGTAAATATTTTTAAAATTTACAAAAATAGTTTAAGATCCCTTATTTTTTCCATAGTTTTAGAGTTTTTATTTCAAAAAACACAAAAAAAATATATAAAATACTAAGAAAAGAACAAAAAAAATATATAAATAATAAAGAAAATACAAAAGAATAGGTTTTAAAAACCCCTTTTTGAAAGTTGCTTTTTGGTAAAAACCTCTTTTGAGAAAACTTTTTTAAGAAGCCATTCTTTTAAAAAATTTCAAAACTTTTGAGACCCGATTTGCAAAATTCCTAACGGTCTCTCGTTATAAAGAGAGACCGCAAGGGAAGGGGTCGAGGATCGCTTCTTCACCCCCGCATGCTCTCGAGCCTTCTTCTCCCTTTTCCCCTTTTCCCCATTGCCTTCTTCTCCTCCCCTCTTCCCCTTTCTCTCTCTGAAGCCTCTCCTCTGATCGACCAGAGAATCTTTAGTCCCAACAACAACCACAAAGGTAAGTGACTCATCTTCTTCCATTTTTCTTTCGTATTGCTTAACCCTGTTTTACTGCTTTATCTTGCTCTTTCTGATTTTCTATAAGCCTTCTTTTCCTTCTTATTTTGATTTTCTAAAGAAATTTCCTCTTATCGCATTCTTTCCTTTACAGTTTTATTCCTCCTTATTTTCTCTGTCATTATTAGGCATCAAAGACATGATCGACCTGCATATAGCTGGATCGATCTACCTTCTGCTATAGCAAATGAATGAATCATTCCAACATTTTCTTTTATTTTTATTTTTGACGATTTATTTTAGTTTCATAGTTCTAATGTATATTTGTTTCCTCTGTTATTCATGCTGTAGCATCTCTTTTCCCTTCTTTTACATGTTTTCAGTCTGCTATGTATTTTCATTTTAATGCTGAGTTCGATATGCTATCGGTTGTTCAAGTATAGTTAAGACACCATTCACAATGCATTCTCTTCTCACTTTCAAATCATCTTATCTGTTTTGTTCTTTAGCATTAATGTCATCCCCTGCTCCATCCGATTTGTGATTCACTGTGTGTAATTGATTCTCTTGTCTCAATCATATAATAAGGTGTGTTATACGACTGATTCATAGTAAGGTTTTCTTACATGATTCAGTTTTAAGGAATCAAGCTATTAGTACATCTAGTCATTGAATTATTTGGTAGGAATTTTCTCTGGTTTTTAATGAAATATAAGGGTTAATGGTTCAGCTGAATGGGTGCCTCATCTAAATACTTCATGCTGGATTGTGTCATTAAGTGTAATAGTGATTCATCAGATGCCTTTGCTTTAAGTTATATTGCCAATCTGCCCCTAATACTCTTGATGACCTCCCTCCATTCATCGAAAACCCTGTGTACTAAGAGGCAAAGACCTGAGATCAAGGGGATGAAAGAATTTTTCACGGGAGAACCATTGTTTTTGAGAGGTCCCTGCTTGCGATTGTGTTATAGGTCCTTTGAAAATCAGTGGCCTCGTTTCAAAATGCAGAGGCTCTAACGTATGGCCTTACAGGTAAAGTCTGGGAGTAATAATTCAAATCGTTCACTCCTTAAGAATTCCATGAAGTGCACCTGTCAATTAGCGGCTACCTCTCTATCTCTGCGCATTAACTTCATACTTACCTTCAAGTGTTACACTGCAGCTACATTTTGCTGTTTCAAATCCTTAAACGAGTTCATCTTCAAGTTGGGATTTTACCCAGTCGCTGGATCAGATAAAGAGATCCATTGGCTGATAGCCATGGCAATGTTAATGAATGGAGGATTGGTTGGTCCCAAGACAGTGTTTTATTATCTTTGGAAATCATGATTGGTTCGATGAGCTGCATATTCTTATGAGGTATATACGCCACGAAAGCTAGCTAGGTGGGCGGTTTCTACCATAGAAAGGGAGTTATCTCATGTTGCGACTTCCTAAGAGATGATGGATCTTTGCCCTCGATCATGCTTTCCATTGCGATATTGATGTGTATCAGATCAAGTTTTTCTCTTCTTTTTGCAGAATTGATAAAGAATAAGGTTGGGGATAACGATTTCATGATTGTTAATCGCCAACTATATGGTGCAGAGGTCAACTGGCTGGACAGTAACTCGTCCTGTGTCGCTATCTGAGTATAAAAGCTTGAAGAAACAAATGAAATCCGATTTCTTGGATATGGTTCCTTGGCATGCTGGGGACACCTACAGATCTATTAAAAATGATTTTGATCTCTTAATATCTGTAATACCTTTTATTGGATGTTTTTGATATGCATATGACGCAGGTAGCCAAATCCATATCTATTCTTTTATGGGAGATGCTTCTTTTGCCCATTTGAGTAAGTTTTGCAACTTCCATATTGGTATAAACCTGAATGCTTAACTGTGCTCCTACCTTCACTGGGCCATCAATAGCCCCGTTATATACCATCTCGTGAACAATGTTGTCAGGTGGTCCACCCTTTGCTGAGATTTCATTATAGGTGTCCACAACTGGTCTCCTCTCCACCAACTTTCAGCACAATACATCTTCTTCTACTTACCTTCTACATGCTCATTCCCTGCACATTCTCACTATAGCAACCATCACATTGTCATAGCAACCACTTTCAATACTACTTACGCTACCACCCCTACAACATCCTCCATCTTCCACATCTATGAACTATTCACCCACTTCACCGTCTGCACTTGTGTATACACTACACGACACCTGGTCCTCCATCCCCACTTCCCTGTGCACAACCTATACCAATCACCATTAGCTACCACCCTTCAGCTTCAGCAGCTACAACTTCATACCCATTTCGCACATCAACTGCACTTTTCCACAACCACAACACTCATTGATGTTTTAGCACTTTCACACCACCTGTGCATCTCCTCACCTCTACTTCATAACACCCTCACACACCTGTTGTTAGTAAGTATACTCACTATACCGCTGCTGGCACCTACTGTTGCATCTTCACTTTACCAAATGCATATCACTTTCCTTCAGGTTGCATGCTAGCAGCCATTGCTGCGCTGACACCTTATGTTTGGCACTTAGGCACCACCTTCAGTCTGCAAATAGCTGCACACACAACACCACTCCAGTTGTACTTACCTACTGTGCACTCACTTGCAGCACACCATTTCCTGTTATATCCACTGCACTGTCACTCAGTAACACTACCTAAGCACCATTGTAAACACCCCAAATTTTCGCCCTCATCCAGTACTTACATTTCATGTGTCATTGCATATCATTGCATGTATTCGGCATACCATTTCATTGCATTGCATATCATCTCATCCCATTTTCGAGATCCAGCACTCCTGTTTTTAAAATATTCAATCCAGATTCGGGTTTTTAAAACTTTTCTTTTTAAAACAATTTTAAAAACCTGGGTTTTTATTCAATATTCTGTCATTTTCCAACCCCCGGGACCTTATATTTTTAAATACTTTCTTAGAAAACGATCTAGATTCATTTCAAACTCAATTTCAATTGATTTCAATTCTCAGATGAGGCCCATTTAGGTGGTATCACTTCTAGATTCCTTCACTTATCAAAAATCTTAGAGTCCTAATTGGATCAGGACTCTTTTTCCAGAGTCTTAGTCGGATCAAAACTCTACTTTTCACTACCTTTTTACCTGTCTTTGAAGAAAACCTTTTAAAATCTTCTGTTTTGGCCAAAATCTCAGAGTTCTGGTTGGATCAGGACTCTTCTTCAAGAGTCCAGTCGGATCAGGACTCTTCTTCAAAGTTTCAATTGGATTGGGACTCTAATCTTTTACAACTATTTTTATCCATTTTCAATCAAATCTTTCAAAATCTTTCAAAAAGAGTTAGAAACTCAGAGTTTAGTCAAAACAAGACTCTGTTCAGAGAGTCCTAGTTGGATCAGAACTCTGATCATGATTTCAATTTTGAGAGAATCTTTCAGAAATCTTTCAATCTATCAAAACTATTACACTTTTATCAAAGAATTTCAAAATTCTGAGGTTTTATCTCAGAGTCCTGATCAAATCAGGACTCTACCCCAGAGTCCTGATCGAAGTAGGACTCTATCCAAAATTGATTTTCTCACTTCATTTTCACTAGTTTTCAAAAAGCTTTGCCCAAATTTCATCATTTGTTCATCAGAAAACCAAAATTCTTAGAGTTCTGATCGAATCAGGACTCTTTTTCAGAGTCCTAATCAGATCAGGACTCTGAACCAAAACTTCAATTTTATCCTGCTTTAACTGTTTTTCAAAATCCTCCCATTTGTTTTCTCAAGAAAATCCAAAAATCTGAGAGTCCTAGTTCAATCAGGACTTTGTCCTCAGAGTCTCAGTTGAATCAGAACTCTATTTTATTCCAGTATTCGTTATTGTTTTCACTGTTTTGACAAGTTCTTTCATTTGTTTTTTAGAAAATACCAAAAAAAATCTAGAGTTTCAATCTGATCAGAACTCTATCCCAGAGTCCTAGTCTAGTCAGGAGTCTGTTTTTATTTCATTTTTATTGTTTTTAAAATTTAGGTCATTTTACAGAGTCCAGTTAATTCAAGACTCGATTTTAGAGGTCAGTCGAGTTAGGAGTCTACCCCTGACTGTGTTTTCTTGACTTATTTCGTCAGTTTTTGATAAAATCTTTTGAAAACTCTTCCATTTGAATTCTAAAATCTAAAATCTCAGAATCCTAAGAGTTCAGGACTCTAACTCGGAGTTCCAGTTCGCTTGATACCCTATTTTCAAATACTAATTTTAACCCCTTTTCAAAACCATTTTCAGTGTTTATTTCAAAATTCTTCAAAACTCGATGTGGGCCCACTCAGTTGGCACCATATCCAAAGGAGTTATGACTTGGTTAGAACCCTATGCCATTTCAAAAATTCTAATTTTAAGATTGCTTTTGAAAATCCTTTTGAAAACTCCTTCAATTTCATGTTTTAAAATCGCTTTTTGAAAAACTCAAGTAGGGCCCACTCGGGGTGGCGCCATATTCGAGTAAGTCAGGGCTAGACTAGGGTTAGTCAGTGTCTTGGTTAGTGTTAGGGGTTTAGAAGAGTTAATATCATTTTGAAAACCCATTTTGAAGTTTAGTTTTTAAAACTAGTGTTTTTAAAGGTTTTTAAAAAAACCAAATGTGGAAGATGCCAAGTGGCATCACATTTGGGGGTTTTCTAGGTTTAGTTAGGGGCTAATTATGGATTAATTAGAGTCCCACATAGGCTATAATTCTTCAAAAAATCATTGCCCTTAGTGGATTTATTAGAAAGAGTCCTGAAAAAATGAAAAACCTCTTAATTAACCCTAATTAAGTGACTTTTTGAAAAACTATAAAAAGGGACCTAAGGGGGGTCAAAAAGGAGCTCTTTTTCTCTCAAATTTTCGTGGCCTCTCTCTCCTCTCCAGCACCTCCACCTTTCTCCATTGCAGCTGCAGCCCCAAGGTGAGTTTATTTAATATTATTTTATTATTATTTTATTAGTTTTTTTTATGATTTTTCAAAAGATTTCACCATGGAAACTCTTGTGTTCATGGATTTAACCATGAATTTCATCCAAGAACCCCAAAATCGACCCAAGAAGATGATCTAACTCAGTTTGATGGTGATTTTAAGGATTTTAATCCATTAGAATCGATAAGAGGTACGTTTTTCATGTTCTTAACCGACGAAACGTGAGATTTACCCGTTAAATGGGTTAAATCCATGATTTCAAAGGTGAAAGCAAATTCCAGCCATTGATTCCCTGTATTTTATTTATTTATTTGCTTATTCATGTTTATTATGCATTTTCCAGCATATAAATAATTTTTATTTTACTGTTTTATGGTTTATTTTATTGTTTTTCATTAGTTAATGCATATTTTCTCAAGTTTCTTAGATTTCTGTGTGTTTTTAGTTTAGAACAGAAAAGAGCATGCTGTTTCGAATTGAAATATGTGTTGTTTATTTATGATTTTTTTATATGTGATGCATGCATATGTGATTGATCTACGGTAAAACAATCAGAGATTTTGGACTTCGGGAACCTTGTCAGAAAAATCAGACATCAAATCGGGTTTTTAAAACTTTAAAATCGTTGTTAAAATCAAGAGGGTAACTTGTTGTGGTGATATTTTTCTTATCTTATATCTGATTTTAGATCTGTAAAGTGCCATGGATTCACATTGATTAGATCTGTCTACTGTGAAATTTTCAGAATTTTTTATTACTGTTTAGTATTTTTCCTATGTCAGAGACTTTGATTTTTAATTTAAAACTCGTTAGGGTTTACCAAAACCCTAATCAGACTTGTGTTGTTCATAAATCCCAAACCACAGATTCGATGCATGATCTGTAAAAAATGAGTATTGTTATTTTTCTGTCTACTATTTACTGCTAAAATATCAGATATTTTAGATCAGTATTTCTATTTATCCCGAAATTATCAATTGAAAGTATCTGTTTTAGCCCCTATTAGATTTGTTAGATTTTAGTTCAGATTGCCGGAAGGGTTTCTCCCTAACCGGAGATGCTTTTTCCGATATGTAAATTGGTAAATCTCTGTTTTTCTTCCTAGTTTGTCTTTGTAAAATTTCATAGATTTTCATATAAGATTGACCCCTGATTTGGGTCTAACTCTGAAACTAGTTGGTGAACTAGGTCAAAAATAGCATATTTTTAGGGTTTGATGCAATTTTCGGGTTAATTTAATGTCAAAAAAATATTTTTATAATTCTAATTCAAAATTATGGTTATAACAAGTGTAGGTACAAAATTGGATGAATTTTGGAATCTGATTGATGGCTGAATTAAGCAAATTGCAAAACAGGGTACCCGAAGAATTCCAAAACATTGCAAAAATCACAAAATTTGTGATATTCTTGGATTTTTGTGCATAAGCATATATTTTTAGGGTTTAATCATATTCATAACCATATTAGGATGCTTTAGGTTTAATTTGATGCTCATTTGATTTCATTTAGTGCATAAAACCTAAGTTTTTACCAAAATATTTTCTAAAAACCCTAATTTCAAGGCCATAGTCTTGCTATCAGGGACAATTTGGTCATTTGACCTCAATTTCGAAATTCCTAACCCTAATTTTCATATTTTTAATCATGTAATAGCATATTTAGTTTGATTTATTTTTTATTTGTATTTCAAAACTTGCATTTACCAAATATCTTTCTGAAAACCCTAATTTCAAGGCCATAGTCTTGTTATTAGGGGTATTTTGGTCATTTTGACCCCAATTTCGAAATTTCATATCTTATCTTCCTTATTTATTCAATTTTATTTCATACTTTATCATTTTGATTTAAGGGAATCATGAAAAAGGCTTATATCTAGCAAAATCCAGTAATTTCTAGATATTACTGGATAAACCTAGAAAAGCCAACATATATTCACTAACCAAGCTTTCTATTTTACAGGTACATTGAAGATTTTATTTTTCATGTATTTAAATTTCAATAGTGATGTAAATTAAATGTAAACTTTGGAATAAGAATTTAAATTCCTGCATAGATTAGGATTTGCATTGCATATAGTTTATTTTTTTAAATAATGTTAATGTGTGATGGATGATGATTCATGCATATTCAAAATCACTATGGTCTACACGAATGGCACATACACTAGCTTTTATGAAGTTTATAAACTTGGTGGAATTTGTATTTATGGCCATAGTCAGAATACGAATGATACCAAGATTTATGATCTTCACATTAGCCACATTCAGCCTACACTCTTAGGCTAATTTCAAAATGCACTGCATTTCTCAAAAATACAAAAAGAGTTTTTCCCAATTCCTCAAAATCAAGTATTTCAAATCCATATTCATTCATTTCATGCATTTGCCAATTCCAATTCAAATTTCAATTCAGAGAAATCAGTTTTCTCAAATTTTTCTAAGTCTTATTCAAAAATCGATTTTCTCAAAATATGGATTTGCCAATGATATTTCAAGTATTTCCCAAGTTCCAAATTCGATTTTCTAAGTTAGATTTTCAATTTCAAAGTTTGAATTCAAAGAAATCGAGTTTTTCAAAGTTATTTCACATTTCTCAAAATCGATTTTCACAAAATCCTTATATTTCTTCAGAAATCGATTTTCACTTTCTCAAATACAGCATCTCAAAAATAATTCACAATTTTCAAAGAGTTTATTTTCCAAGAATCTTCCAAATATTTTCCAATCTTTGAAGCAAGCATCATGTTTTCAAATGTGCATTTTTAGAAATTCATAGCACATGCCTGATTCTTTGTGCATTTAGGAATTAGAATATGGTTTAGACAAGTTGAACAAAGCAAAACATTTGATTGATCCTTGGTTCAATTACCCCTGGTAAAGGCGCCAAAAACGGTTGAATCTCGTACCGACAGGCGAGTCCCATTCTTCGGAATAATCCCGCATTTTAAAAATGGAGGCGAGTTATTTTCAAAATCTTTTTCAAAGGTCAGTTTGATTTGCAAATGTTAAAAATTTTGCGATGATAACAACCATACCCATACTTACATGTCTCAACCCCATTGTATATATCTCATTGTGCACAATATAGAGTGCAACACACCACGCCTATCACTGCTATTCACCCATGCTCCACCCTACCGGCTGCCACCTTTCGCCCCTTGCACTGTTACAGTAGCTTCCTGCTATTATTGCATCCTCTTTACAACATTTACTCGCATTTGTTGTCACCATTGCTGTAAATCATACCAATGTGTTCATGTTTATGCATTTTTCACAACATTCTTACATATGTATTGTTATGTGATCATACCCTCAGCACCTTGCTCTTGCTACCTTCACTTTGCAAGTAGTACACTCATTGCATTTACAAACTCCATCCTCACAACACATGCCATTTAGCTCATTTTCAATATATTGCATTTGTTGATCACTAGTGCATTCTCATACATAGCACTCCACCTCATTACATTCCCTGATGCACGTCATCAGCCACCACCTTCTCCACTTGCCATCTACCATTTGCAGCAGCCTGAGCATACCCTGTTAATACACATTCCAACATATCCCTCTCTCTCGCATTGACATTCATGTATCTCTTTTAACTTAGAATATCACATTGCATTTCATCAGTTGAGGCAAGCATCACATTTCCATTTGAATGAATGCATTTTCATATGTATGCTTCCTTTAATATGAACATAGCATTTAGATTTTGCTTCACCCTCTATATTTTGCAATCTTGCTCTATACTAACTCTGTTTTGTAGGAATACATGAAAAATATTATTTTTCTTTCTTAGTTCAGAGATTTTTCAATTTAAATAACGTAATAGTTAAATATCAATGAAAAACTTTACTTTTTAGTATTAGAATAGAATGTATGAGTATGTAAATCCCGGAAATCATGTGTTTCATCTCATTATATTTTATTTCTCGAAAATCCACAATGGTGAAACACGAATAGCACGTGAACCATTCTGATAAAAGGTAATTAATCTTAAACAAATGATTCACATTGATGGCCATAGTCAAAATGTAGACAATGCTTAGAATTTTTATCTTTTATGGAACAACATTGGATCCACCCTGGGTCTCTTTCAAAATTCATCATATTTTCTAAAAAAATTCTTCCTTTATTAGGATTTAACCTGAAAATTAATCCAAAATATATATTCATAGCCATAGTCAGGATATATTGAGGATTAATTTTATTTCAAATTCTATAAAGGCACCAAAATGTATTTTATTCTTTATCTGAATTTAAATACAAATTATTTTTATAATACATCTATGACCATAGTCAGGAATGTATTATATCTTTAATCTTATTTTAATTCTCCTAAAGAATGAAATATGCTTTTTCAAAATTCTTTTAATTCATTCATTAGTTAGGATAGAAGTTCATCATTCTTCAAATTATTTCAAGTTATCTTCAAAATCCAAGTGATTTTGAGATATATCTTTAAATATCTTCCTCATTTTTCAAATCAATATTCAACTCTTATCTGTAAATTCAAATTCATCTTTTTATTTTCAGTTTTATCTTATTTTCAAAGTTCAGACTTCAAAATCCCAATTTCAAAGTTAAATTTAACTTTGAAATTTCAAATTCATTTTTAGATTTAGAATTCAATTTCCAACTCAAATCAAATTTCAAAGTTCAATTTAACATTGAAAATTCCAAATTCATTTTCAGGATTCAATTTCAAATTCAATTCAATATTCCAGATCAAATTTCAAAGTTCAAACTCGACTTTTAAATCCCAGATTCATCTCTTGATTTCAAAATTCAAGTTTAAAATCAAGTTTATTCTCTATTTCAAATTCCAAGATCTCAAAGTTCTATCTAAGTTTGAGTTCGATTCTCAAAATTCAAATTCACATTTTCAAAGTCCTAAGGATGATTCTGAATCCCCAAAATCGATTTCCTCTAAATCTCAGAGCAAATTTCAAGTCAATTCTGGATTTCCAAATCCAATTCCACGTTGAAATTCCATCTGGATTTCTTAAATCCAATTCTATCTTCAAATCCTATTTGGATTTCTTAAATCCAATTCCATCTTCTAATCCCATTTGGATTTCTTAAATCCAACTCTATTTTCAAATTCCATTTGGATTTTTTTTAATCCAGTTCTATCTTGAATTCTAGATTTCAAATCCAATTTCATCTTGAATTCCAGATTTTGAATACAATTCCATTTTTCTAAATTGATTTCCAATTCCAAACTCAAATCCATTTTCAGATTCCATCTGGATCTCTCAAATTCAATTCTATTTTAAAATTCCATCTGAATTTCTTAAATCCAAATTCTATTTCTAAATCTCACCTTCGTCTTCAATTCTAAATTCAAATTCCAACTCGATTTTCGAAATTCACTTTTTAAATCTATTTCCCAAGTTTAAATTCAACTTCCAAATTCAATTCATGTTTCAGGATCTGAATTCAAAACTCAAGATCAAAGACCCCTTTTCAAAATCGATTTTTGACAATCAAAATTCAAAGTTCATTTTGACTTCAAATTTTCATTTTTACTTCAAATTCTACCTCAATTCCAATTCTCTTTTTCTCTTCCTTTCTTCAATTCAAGATCTATTTTTCCAATCTCTGATTATTCCAAGACTTAGAATTTCAAGTCTCTTCTTCCAGATCTATTTCAAGTCCTAAGTTAGAGTCAAAATCTAACTTTTCCAAATCAATTTTCAAAACATTTCTTCAAAATATTTCCAAACTTATTTCAAAATTACTTGGATAATCCCAAATTTTCTAAAATTATTCCATTCAAAATGAGACATTTTTGTATTTGCATTGCACAAGCATGATTTTTTGTGCATTTTAGACTTATAATAAATTCTTAGATATTATTTAGGCAAAGAAAAATGCATAAGTTCGATTACCTCTGGTAAAGGCACCAGGAATGGTCGAACCTCGTACCAAAGAGCGAATCCTGTCTTTCCATTTTCTCGTAAATTTTAAAAAATGGAGGTGAGTAATTTCAAAATATTTTTAAAATTAAGGTCAAGTGAGACCTTTGCAAAAGAGTTTCTCGTCTCTTTCTTTCGTTTTCTCTTCTCTCTTCTTTTCTATCTTTTATTCCCCTTCAAAAAGGGAATAGAGGCTAGAGAGGAAAAGAGAAGGAAAAGAGGAAAAAGAGAATAAGAGGAAAATTTTTGCAATAATCACAATGACCCAAGGGTTCCTCACCTTTCCATCGCTCACAGGATCCTCAGATACAACAAGTCGTCAATAGGCAGAGGAATTCTCATGCACAAGCATGGTCATACCAAATTTACAGGATACTGAGACGCCGACTCGACGAAGATCCAAATGACAGAAGGTCCACATCAGGGTACTGCATGTTCATGGGAGGAAATTTGGTTACATGGAGAAGCAAAAAACAAAATGTTGTAGCCTGACTCAAGGCAGAAGCTGAGTACCAGGCAATGACCTCTACCTGTTGTGAGCTTATATGAATTAAAGCTCTCCGATGCGATATGGGTTTTTTCAATATCAAGCCTATGGAACTAAGGTGGGACAATCAAGCAACCATCCACATTGGGGTAAATCCATTTTTCCATGAGCGGACAAAACACATTGAAGTTGATTGCCATTTCGTGAGAGAGAAAATTCAAGCAGGGATCATATCCACCCCTCACGTCAGAAGCGTTGACTAGTTAGCCAATATCCTCACTAAAGCTGTCAGCAGTGACAAACTTCAAGACATTGGAGCCAAGTTGGGACTGGTCAACATTGAGTCCCGACTTGAGGAAGACAGTTGAAAACACCAACATGAGCACGATGTGATATGCATGATCACATCGTGATCCAATTAGGGCTCTACTCACAGCAACCGAATCATGATCCAAAGTAGTCATACACCTTCTCATTGGCAAACAACTTCCTCTCAATAGGGGTCACAAGGTTGGGAGGAAGTAAACCAAGATGGCCAATAGTCTCTTCCAAAGTAATGGTAAACTCTCTGATAAAAAGCCAATTTTAGTTTGCTAACATTAAATGTGTGCAACAACCATTAAATACTATTTATGCACTTCCAAGTGTAATAAAGGTATGAAAACCAACTTTGATCTGATGTTTGCAAAATGTTATTTGTCATGCCTTCACCTTCTTCCCTCAAAACTATTAACATTTTATCAAATTTTTAGTGTTTTCTTTATTAATTCTGACCTTACAGATGTGTTCAATATGATTGATTTACTGGAAATTGATACTTGGATCATGCATTTCGAATGAAAAAAAGAGTATTTGAAGACTAAAAATTTTATGAAAATTGTAGGCCACTGATTTTTAAAAGATTAAAAAAACCTATCCATGCATCAAAATCAAATGTTGCTAGAACATATTCCTATAAAAACAAGGACATAGATCACATCTCTAAGAATTTCAAAAAAATACTAAAAATTGGATAAAATGTTTCTTAGTGGGTAAGTTTTCATTCTCCGTTTTGGGACATGTCATTTGTAGGGCATAACATGGGTGATATGAGTCAACACACTACATGATGGCATGAATATGACATTATGGACATTATTTTAATGTATCTTATTGGTTTAATAATTTCTTGATATTTTAATAAAAAATTATTTGGATCTTGGATCTGAATTGATATTTATCCATAAATATAATATGTATATATACATTTCCTTAATAGTTTTAAGGTTACTTCCTCTATTTGGAATCAATTCTAGCTAGTCTTGTTTAGTGTTTTAACAATTTGGATTCCCCCTGGATCTAACTTGTTTTGAGATTGAATCCATCTAATGGATCTAAACCTAAGTCTTAGGGTTTTGAGTAATCCGAATCTCTTCATAGATCCAACTCAAAATTCTTCTAACCTCAGATCATGTCCATCGAATAGATCTGAGTTATTATTATTTTGTTTTACAAATCCAGATTCATTCTCTGGATCCAAACTTATATTAAAATTCTTGGCCATTGATTTTTCAAAGCTTTTAAAAACCTATCCATGCATCAAAATCTCAAATGCTGCAAGAACTGATTCATATATAAACAAGCACACAGATCACATCTTTAAGGTCAGAATTTCAAAAACAAACACCAAAAATCTCATAAAATGTTTCTTAGTGGGTAGGTTTTAATTTTTTTGAAAGAAGGTTTGGTAGGTTTTCTAGTGGGTATGGGTAGGTTTTCATTTCCCGTTTAGGGACATGCCATTTGTGGGGCATGCCATGGGTGATACGAGTCAGACACACTACATAAAGACATGAATCTGACATTATTTTAATGTTTCTGATTGGTTCAATAATTTTCATGATATTTTAATAAAAGTATATTATATATATAAAAAAAAGGTGCAAAATAGTTTTTTATTGTTTGGAGACATTTTTTATTAAACATGCTTTTGAACAAGGCATTCACTTTCTTTTGTTTATTGCACAGAGAAAACTACACCCTGCATTAGAGACTTGGGCGCACCTGCGGCACCTATTGTCATTGTTATGGGGATGTTAAACCGTGGCTGTGGGCAACCCTCTCAAGCCCTAGACAACCTAGCTACTTCTTAACCTTGCCCTTGTAGAATGAAGTGTCTGCATAGGTTCTCGAACATGGTGGAAGGGAAGACCTCCCTATCCACAAATGAACTTAAAGAACAAATCCATGACTACAAGCCCAGCAAATCGGAAGCCTTGCAACAAATTGGTCTCCATCTTGAACGAAGGTAAACATGCAGTAGTAACACAGGAAAGAACAATTTTATTTCTCACTAGTGACAATACATCGAAGCCGATCCTCATGATAGAGACCGATCCTCATGATAGAGACCATAACAACAAGACCTCATAAGATTCAGAAAAAAAAAATTGTGAGGTACTGTGCTATAAGCACTTATTACGAATGAAACACAATGAAAGTAGCATACTGATGAAAAAACAACAAAAAGGATTTGGCATCTCCTGCAAGGCCTTGGTGCTTAACTGGGGACATTTCCACATATATGCCACGATGATGATTATGAGGCATGTGGGTGTGGGTGACGACCAGGATGCTGGGGGTGGGGTGGGTGCTCTGGGTGCGCGGGGTGAGGTGGGTGCTGAGGGTGTTTAGGGTGCTGAGGAGGGTGTTGAGGGTGCGTGGGGTGAGGTGGGTGCTCAGGGTGCGCGGGGTGAGGTGGGTGCTGAGGGTGCTGAGGATGGTGTGGGTGAGGAGGGTGTTGAGGGTGCGTGGGGTGAGGTGGGTGTTGAGGGTGAGGTGGGTGCTTTGGATGAGGAGGGTGCTCAGGGTGAGGAGTGTGCTTAGGGTGATGAAGCCCATGGTGCTTGTCACCGTTCACGTCTGCCTCTCCTTCCGCAGCATACATGCTCAAAACGATGGCTAGGAAGATAGCAAGAATCACCCTAGCAGTCCCCATTTTCTATTGACCAATTACGATAGCTAGGATGATATATTTGAGAGGGTGTAGAAAAGAGCTGAAAGTAGTGAGGATATGTGTTGACAGAAACCCTTTAAATAGAAGTTTTCGGACACAAATCTGTGGGCGTGAACAGGTAGCAGGAGTCAACTTGTAGTTCATGCAAGGATCATCGGCTTACATCTTATGCGACATCTGGCTTAGACCTTCAATAGAGGCGACTTTATTAAACAATTGTGTTCACGTAGTCATCTTCTCTCTTGGTCGTGATGCTCACTTTTACCACAATTGACGAGTTTGTTTTATTGAAAAACTGCTCATTTACGATCTTCTCAGACAGCTTTTTAGCATACTAGAGTAAAAAATAAGTAAAAACGATGCCCATGGCATCACTTCCATTTTTTATGTAGATCGGTTGCATGCCCAACCAGACTGATTTGCAAGATCCGAACCAGGTTCCAGCGGTTTTGGTTCCAATCCTAGCACAGTTTCCACTTGTTTCAAGTTCAAAGTACCCAGGTCCATCAAATCTATTTAGAGTTTCTTTATAGGAGCAGCAGGGTACGTCCATATATTTCCTGTATTTGGATTGTTAGTAAAATGGAATTACTTGCCATGATCTGATAAAAGATCCAAATCAATTAAGAGATTGCATCACTTATGTGGTTTTTAATTAGAAATTGATTGAGATTGAAAAGAACCCAAGTAGGATTCAGAGGATAAGTTTTCTGCAACCTGGAGAGAATGATGCAGGTGAGCGACACATATCCTAGTCAACCTATAGTTCATTGGATCATTTGATATCTATATTTTGAATTTGAAAATCTTGTTATTTTTAGTCGTTGTGATGGACATTGGATCCAAGTAATTGATCTGCATCTAATTTTAACAGTTTAGTAAGATTAGAATTTGCTTTCTTAGTTAAGTGTTTATCTAGATAGGAAACCTGAGTCATTTGATACAGCAATATCTCATCAATTAAATACATGAAAGGTCCATACAATCAATAACTCAGTTGAGTTGGAGTCAGATTTGTTTTATTTCTAATTTATTTCTGTTGTTTCTTGTTTTAGTTAATTTTCAGCAATTTCCTATTAATTTCTTGCAATTTCAATTATATTTTTAGTTTTTCCAAAATAAACTCGTAGTTGATAGATTTTCTCGTAAATGGTACAAACCAATTTAATTTATTTATTTTTTATCTAAGGTGGGCTATTGTTCCATGATGAAAAACATCTATGGCACCACTCTAGGTATCTACTTTTCAAAAGCATAAATGGTGTGCGCTTGATCAAATCTGCTTAATTATATGGTTACTCTTTAGCATGTTTTCCTCATTATTCCGTCCTTCTCTCCTTGGACAACTATTTCTTGTGGTCAACATGGTTTGTGTGTAATGGACAACATGTTCCTATAACTCGTTTAAATTTGTAATATTCGTGAAGCCTATGGGTGAAAAGTACATGAGTCTTGAGAAAAGTAGGATTTTAAGATTGAAGACTGACCTTGCTAAAATGTTGGCAACTTGATCATATTTGGTACCAACGTATGAAAACTGTCATTGTTACCAACATATGAAATTCAAAGACACTTTGGACAACTCTTTTGTAGATGAAATAACGGTTAATTACAATATGCAGTTAGTTGAATTTATCCTGCCACAAAGACAAGACCTCCTCCGTGTACGTGAAATAACATTTTGCTCGATTTCTTGCACTGCTGAACATCATTTCTGTATTTCATACGAAATCTGTTACCATCATTGGAGATCGATACATTCTATATATTGCAAACCTTGAACAACGTTGAGAATGATCTTTTCCCCAATTTGTTCATGACTAAAAAATAGAATTTTGTACTTTGAGATATTTTCTGCTAATTAAATGGTATTAAATTTGATACTTATTCATGTTATATTGCTGAGCACAGAGGGATTGGATTCGTGTGAACCCCAAACAGGCATTACCCATTTGTGTGTCACAGGAGAAGTGCAAACCACTTGTTTGGTGAAATGCCTCAACAAACTCATCCTTGGCATATGTCTTGTATTTTTAGATTCTTGATGAATGTTTGTTGAACTTAAGTGTCTTTTCTCATTCTAGCATTTCATTGCCTTTGTTTGTGTTGATCTTCGTCCTCAAAAGCTTGTTTCTCATTCTCGTATGCATGCATTAGATCTTAACTGTTTAGGACATGGTGCATTCATTTAAAAATATAACTGCTTAAGATAGGTCACTTAACATAATATATGATGTGCTTTTTCTTTCATTAGTGATGAACAAGGAGTATTTGTGTTTAAATTTTGTTTGACGTTGCATCAAATCTGCAACTTGCCATCAACAAGATGTCGTTTGTTGCACCACCATTCCCAACAGGCTTCTTGTATTGTCCTCCCCTGACCCACTCACATTTCTCGCTTAGCAGGGTTGTTGTTGCTATGACATCGAGGAAGGTCAAAGGCATATTGGTTATTACTCGATAGTGGAGGCCTTCTTTAAGTCTCCGCACAAACTCATTCGCCCTTTCTACATCATCAACAAAGAGATTGAAACAATATCGCTCAAGGTTTTGGAATTTGGTAATGTAATCCATCAAAATGAGGTTTCCCTGGCATAATTATAGAAATTTGATTTTCTTCTTATCACGAGTATGTAGGAGAAAATAGTCATCGAGGAAAGTTCCCCAGAATGCTTCCCCGGGAATGACTTCTGCTATGGAGAAATGCACTCCTTGAGTCATGTCCCACCACTTTCGGTCATTGTCATTTAACTAGTACGAGGCAAAATTAGTCTTCTTTTCTTCGAGCACTGACAACACTCAGAATGCTCGATCAATTTCCTTGATCCAGCTCTCAGCTAGCTCTAGATTGATCTTTCCTGTAAAGGTCAGAGATTCTAGTTTCAGGAAATTCTCGTATGTGACCATGCCCTGGTGATGGTTTGTCCTCGCGGGTGCAACACGTTCTCGCTGGGCATGTACTTGGCTCCTTATGGTTGTGGCTAAATTATTGAAGGATTCCATAATGAATCACCACTATGCTTGACACTAGTCAGACAATTTTATATTAGTTTAATGAATCATCTTTTACAAAGAAAATACTTTGGTAAGGGTAGATAAAAAATGATTAAACAAAAAATATTTATAGTGCGATACAAAGGTTGGATGGTCAAGAATCACAATTTTATCTGTTGCTCTCATACCAAAGTTGTAATGCCTCAAAATTTCTAACTTGTGAGAAAAATTTTAAATTTTTTGTAGTTAATCATTTTTTAGAGTTGAAATGATAGTTCAACGTAAATAATTGTTTGAAAAGACCAAGTCAGCGAAAATAGTAGTTTGAAAAGACCAAAAATGTCTTGGGTTTAGGCTTGCATTTTCATACTACCATTAAATATCTTAAAGAATCAAACAAAAGATTTATATATAAATAATTTTATGCAAAATGCCAAAATATACTCAGGCCTGAACAATAGAGGGATTGGACTTTTGATATCATTGTATTATCGCAATATCACCCGAAGTAACAGTCTACTCATCATTTGGATCCCATAAAATGGGTTGAACCTAATAGGTACAAGGATATTACATAATTATACAAGACTAATACAAGTATTAATCATGATTTAAAATATTATATCGAATGCAATTGAATGAAACACAAATTTGTATAAGCAGATCATCATTTCTATCTTAATCAACAATGTGAATATCAAGACTTTGTTCTGATATTTACCCTATTTGCGAACACTCACAGGATGAAAACATACAGAAAGACTTTGACCATTCGGCGGTTTATTATTCTATATATTTTGATGCCCAAGATGACTAGCTAAATCCTCTACAAACGTGACAATGTAATAATCGAGAGAGAATTCTCTAGAGGCCACTTCTTTAGATGTATCCTAACTTCTGCACAAGTTGTGGGATCTACCACATAGGAAAATTATTGATAACTTTGTCCCCTAACTTCGATGACTACGAACGCTAAATCATTACCAATACAGGAACATAGTTATTTGTCTACAATGTTTATCATAGTTTGTATCTCCTATCATCTCCTAATAGGCCATAAATGTGAGTGGGTTAATGGGTTCTCTATTATTAAGGGGTTTTACTACATTTGCATATGTCTCACTTCAATAGACATCATCTACCCACTCTAGTTAGGTTCTCATATTTGTATTTTTATTCAAACTATTTACTATGATCTGGTCTTTTAAACTGATCGAGCATTTGGCCTGTGAAGGCGTCCACTTATCTAACGTTTAGTGCATTATTGCACTACGAGGTTTGCCATAAACCTCAACTCATTCATCAGTATACGGGTATGTCTCGCACGTCCTATTGTACGACAATGATGATATATCAACCCGATTTTCAAAATAATCAATACTATTGTATTCTTGAAAACCAACATGGGTATACAAGAAAATTATCAAGGTTAAAAGTGATTTCTCGAACCTCAGTTAAAGGTGAATCCAGGTTGATCCCAGAGAAGAAATCAAAGACCTTGATGTATGTGCAACCGAAGTCTATATAGTCGAAGTCTCGCATTTGGTTGATCACCGTAGATTCAGTTACATATATCTGAATCATTGTTTACAATAGATTCAGTTTCATATATCTGAATTATCATTCATAATAGATTTAGTTGTGTATATTTGAATCGTATCAATCAGTTATTACTTTAGAATAACTTTTTAAGTTCGAACAACACATGGTTTATTGTTTCGTAAAGTTCAACATTTTAAAAAATATATGATGCATGCGAACGTAATTTATCGCATGCATGCAGATGTAAGTCCCTAGTTTATTTTATGAAATATTAGACACATGCAAACGCAAACTTTTGCACACATGCAGACGTAAAAACTGTTTGATTATTTTGTGAAATATCATACGAATGTGAACCTAAAATTTTGAATATATGCAGACGTAAAAACTGTCTAATTATTTTGCAAAATATTGGATGTTTGCGAGCGTAGGATCTTGCACACATGCAAACATAAATCTTTTGATTATTTTATAAATTATTTGATGTGTATGAGTGGAGGATCTCGAACGCATGCGAACTTAAATCTTTTGATTATTTTGCAAATTATCGGATGGGTGCAAGTATAGGATCTCACGCACAAGCAAACATAAATCTCTTGATTATTTTGCAAATTATCAAATGTGTGTGAGCATAGGATCTTGCACGTATACAAACATAAATCTGTTGATTATTTCGCAAATGATTGGATATTTGCGAGCATAGGATCTCACACTTGCGAACATAAATCATTTGATTTTTTGAAAATTATAGGATATATGCAAGCATCGGATTTCACATGCATGCGAACATAAATCTTTTGATTATGTTGCAAAATACCAAGAGCATAAGGACGTAAATTCTTTGATGCAAGAGAGCACGATAGTCCTATTTTATATGCAAGATAGGCAATGCATGCTAATGTCAAATATCACATGCATGTTGATGTAAAACATTTGTTTTTAGTCTATGAATCGTCGGAGGCATGCATACTTAAAGTCTCGTATGTGAGCCCAATTGAAATTGAATCAAAGTAGAAGTATGCAAAACTATGTTCTTTAAATAAATGCTTTTGTAATTTAAAGTAAGATGGAGTGTGGAAAATTATGTACTCTAAGTAAATCGCATATATATATATATATATATATATATATATATATATATATATATGTTCACATATAACAAAGTTGTGTCTGCCAAAACAGCCAACATAAATAAAATGAAAGTACACAAAATTGCGTACTTTAAATAAATGCATGCGTAATGTAAATAGAGTGGGATTATGCAAAACTGCGTACTCTGAAATATATATATATATATATATATAACAAAGCGTTGTATGCCAAAAGACCATCATAAAAAACGTAAAAATACACAAAATGTCGTACTTTAAATAAATGCATAATTAAAATAAAATCAAAGTATGCAAAACTATGTAGTTGAAGTAAATGCATATATATATATATAGGTATTAATAATAATAATATATGTATATATTTGATATAAATATAAATACATAATATTAAAAGTGTTCAAACGCCATCATCTTGTCTTTTTTCTTCCTCGTAGTATGTGTGATTACTTGGTGAATCCAAATGAAGCTAGAGGCTTGAACGCGTCTTATCAAGCATGCCACTTGTATAGAGATGGGTACGGTTTTGCACCGTACTACACATTCATTGATCATGGGAATGGATCATTCCGCATTGAAGGCGACAATGGCATGATTCTCGAAGATGAATTGACTGTGGGACCCAAGAGACCTGGCAATGGGGGCGGAGTTTGGCGGCCCACTCTTTTTTTCTTTTTTCTTTTCTTTTTGCTTTATTCTTTTCTTTTCTTCCCCTCACGACTGACAACTAAAAGGGAGGGGGGGCACGACAGATTGATTTTAACCACCCTGTTTGGCCAGAACACAAGAAGAAGAGAGGGGAGGGGCTCCTTGCCTGCCTCTCCTTTTTGAAAAGAATCAGGGAAGAGGAAGAAGAACAATAGAGGTCGTGAAGCTGGGTGGCAATGGCACCTAGCCACCAATATTCAGAGAAGAGGGATAGCGGCTCACAGTGATTCTACTATAGAAAATGTTGAGAGAGACAAAAGAGAGAGCCACAGTGAGGCAACCTATTGGCATCTTTTGAGCAAAGCTGGTGGTCGGTGGTCGTGTTGCAGCAGAAGAGCATGACAACATGGTGACATGCTCAGCAAGATGGCGGTACAAGAAATGGTAATGGTGGTCATTTAACAAACAATTAAAAAAAAAGAATGGAGCACCTGGTGGGGTGGCTTCCGTGAACACAAAAGAAGAAAGAAAATGCATCATGATGGTGGTGGTGCCACCATGAAAGCCAAGGCAAAGGGGGGCACCCAGTTGGGTGGCTTCTGTGAACACAAAAGAAGAAGAAAGAAAATGCTTCATAGTGTTTTTTTGAAATTCTGACCTCATCATATGATTGATTTACTAGAAATTGACACTTGGATTATGCATTTTGGATGGAAAAAATAGTATTTGGAGACACAAAATTTATGAAAATTGGACACATAAATCTTTTGATTAGTTAACAAATTATCAGATGTGTATGAGCATAGAATCTCGTCTTGTTCTGGCTGTTGAACTCCATGGACCCTAATATCGTCGAGGGTTTTCTTATTTTTCAACACTGCCAAAGACATATGAGACTCCCTAAGAGATATTTATTGTGAGCAAAACAACCACGACAGACTTTATCAACTCCAGTAGGATATCGCTCACCTGACCAAAGGTAATAAGCCATTCCATTCATACCTTAGCATTCTACGTGCCATATGGGACAAAATAAATATATATTGTCTAATCGCTAACGATATAGACATCATCAAGAAGTGTGTCGAGGAAGAGAAGGTGTTCAAGACCCTTGCAGACCTCAGACAAGACTACGACAACTTGAGAAGTCAAATCCTCATGTCCAGAGAATTGCCTTGCTTCAGTGAGGTTTATTCCATTATCCAACATGAAGAGACACATCGAAAAGTTACGGGATCCAAATCCAAACCCCATGTTGAAACACATGAGAAAGCTGCTTTCTCAAGCAGTTCGAAGGAGAGCTCGACCAAACCTCCACCCGAGGATGTGGGGAACAAACACCCACGGAGCCGAGTGAGGCCTCGCTGCAATCACTGCAAGAAACTCGAGGACTTAAAAGAAAATTGTTGGGACCTTCATGGGCTCCGTGAACAACAAAAGTCGCAGACCAATAACAAGGGATCAAAAGCAAGAACCACTATGGATGACCTTGCGCAACTTCTATAACAAATTAACAAATCCAACCTAGTGGCAATACTCGAAGGTCAACAAAAAGAAGCTACAGGTAACATGTTCATGCTTAGCTCCAAACTTTTCAATTCCAGGTGGGTCATCGACATTGATACTACCGATCGCATGACGGGCAAGGTCGATTTGTTGACAAACCTATGATTGTCCGACAAAGGTCTCATTAGCATTGCTAACACAACTCATATGCCTATACAAAATATTGGTGATCTCTCTCTACTTAACGACTCAGGCTCCTCAGAAGCCCTACACATTCCCTCTTTTCCTTCTAGCCTTGGGTCTATTAGCAAGATTACAAAAAGTCATAACTGTGTTCTGATTTTTTCCTCTAAGCATGTGATTTTTTAGGATCTAAACACGAGGATGGTGATTGGTAGAGGACACGCGGTGAATGAGCTCTATCTTCGTGATACGAAAATCCAGGCCCATGTTGCTTGCAAGATGAATGACACAAGCAGGAAGTGACACTCCAGATTCGGATACCCCTCTCACAAAATGTTAAAAAGGATATTCCCCGACATCCCACTATCCCAAATGTCGTGTGATGCATGTCAATATTCGAAACAAACTAGAATCCATTTTTCTTTGTTTGAACCGTCGATATCATATATGTGGTCAATCTTAGCAACCAATTTATGCATGATTGTGAACACCCCAAAAAAATGATTGTTTTTTTAAATTCCATTTTTTCCCCTGGCCCCCATATTTGAATTATTGAGTCAATTTTAATCAAAATTCCAGTTTATTTCTCAGATTTTACTAGAATCAAATCTAATTTCTATATCTGACTCAATTTTATATCCAGATACAATATCAAAATCCAATTCTGAGCCCTGTTATCCAATTTTAAAATCAAAATTATAAAAATATAAAAATAATTTTTGAATGGCTTAGACAGTTCATCCGGTATCTATTTGGATCCACTGTTCTTAATTCCTCGATTCAAGATCCAAAACTCAAATATTTTCTTAAATGCTCCAGATCCAAACCCATTTTCTGAAGAAATTTCCAAAGAATAGCTTTGAATTCTATGAAAACCCCTCTTTTGTAAGTATTTTTAAATTTTACAAAAATAGTTTAAGATCCCTTATTTTTTCCATAGTTTTAGAGTTTTTATTTCAAAAACACAAAAAATATATAAAATACTAAGAAAAGAACAAAAAAAATATATAAATAGAAAAGAAAATACAAAAGAATAGGTTTTAAAAACCCCTTTTTGAAAGTTGCTTTTTGGTAAAAACCTCTTTTGAGAAAACTTTTGAAAGAAACCATTCTTTTAAAAAAATTCAAAACTTTTGAGACCCGATTTGCAAAATTCCTAACGGTCTCTCGTTATAAAGAGAGACCGCAAGGGAAGGGGTCGAGGATCACTTCTTCACCCCCGCATGCTCTCGAGCCTTCTTCTCCCTTTTCCCCTTTTCCCCATTGCCTTCTTCTCCTCCCCTCTCCCCCTTTCTCTCTCTGAAGCCTCTCCTCAGATCGACCGGAGGATCTTCAGTCCTAACAACAACCGTTGAGAATGATCTTTTCCCCAATTTGTTCATGACTAAAAAATAGAATTTTGTACTTTGAGATATTTTCTGCTAATTAAATGGTATTAAATTTGATATTTATTCATGTTATATTGCTGAGCACAGAGGGATTGGATTCGTGTGAACCCCAAACACGCATTTCCCATTTGTGTGTCACAGGAGAAGTGCAAACCACCTGTTTGGTGAAATGCCTCAACAAACTCATCCTTGGCATATGTCTTGTATTTTTAGATTCTTGATGAATGTTTGTTGAACTTAAGTGTCTTTTCTCATTCTAGCATTTCATTGCCATTGTTTGTGTTGATCTTCGTTCTCAAAAGCTTGTTTCTCATTCTCGTATGCATGCATTAGATCTTAACTGTTTAGGACGTGGTGCATTCATTTAAAAATATAACTGCTTAAGATAGGTCACTTAACATAATATATGATGTGTTTTTTCTTTCATTAGTGATGAACAAGGAGTATCTGTCTTTAAATTTTGTCTGACGTTGCATCAAATGTGCTTAAACTCCTTAGTCTTTACAGCATGCACCAAGTGTATTTCGCCCGATCTAGGCTTTTATTGTCGTTTGCATTCCATTTAGTTTTTTCCTTTTTTATCTAGGCATCCTTAGGCACTAGGTTAATTGTTGAGTTTGTCATTGGGAATGTTCCCGTGCGCCCGTTCCCCTCTCCCTAGTCTCCATTAGATACGACCTAAGAAACATAAATTGTTCTACAAAAAAATAATAAAAAAAGTGATTTTTTTCTCGATTTCTATGCATTTTCTGAGACCATTGAGGCAAGAATCCAAACTTGCGGCGAAGATGAGAATGGTAGTGCCCAATATTAGGGTAAAAAGTTGGATATTTCTGATTGTGGACACTGGGTGGATTTCATAAATTGTTGGACATCTCAGGAAACATGTCATTTTTTGCACAAACATTTTCTGTTGTTAAAATCTTTGCTATAAATTCTTTCAAGTAATTTTGTTTTGCAGAAAACATTTTTGTTTTGGGCGCAAAGAAGCACCGAAAGGGCACAAATGTAGTAAAGATATGCACTATGTATGTGCAAAGTTGAAGTATACGAATGATCTCACAAGCACATGCCAAGCCAGAATCCTTTCTCAAATGAATATAGAAGAAATCCTCTCAAGATCTCAAAAAAGCATAAAAAAATATCTCAAGTATATCATCTCATTTACAAAAAGAAGCTGTCAAAGTGCAAAAATGCTTAGTCATCCTGATCATCATCTTCGAAATATAAGAAATGATGGATACCCTCCCACCAGTCATTGAAGGCTCGGATAAGAAGTAAAACAATTAAAAGAAGCTTATGAGGACCAAAAATCTCAGGAGCGCAAAAATCATCAGCTAATATGCAAAGGCAACTCCATAAATGCCTCCTCAAAAACTTGAGTCAAGGGAAGGTCTTGAGTCTAAAGCGGTTGCCTCAAACATCTCTGAGGATGACAAGGAATGGTGAACCAAGGACCAACAAGAAAGAAACGATCTCCTGAGCTACGTGGAGCAATGTAGAGAAGGGGATGCTCTCAGATCAAAAGAATGTCCCACACCACATCTCTCAGTACCAGGGAATCAATCCAAATATGATACACACAAACAGACTTGGGATATGCCTCTCCAAAGTTGTTGGCCTTCTTTTGCTGTTCACCTCTGATAATCTGCTGCCTTAATGCGATATTCTCAAGCATAGTAGCCCATCTTTCTGCAATAAAGACAACCTCCAGTATCACAAGGGCATGCCTATCTAAGATGCATATAGTCTCCATTAGATATGACTTAAGAAACATAAACTGTTCTACAAAAAAAAACAATAAAAAAAAGTATTTTTTTTTCTAGATTTTTATGCATTTTTTGAGACCCTTGAGGCAAAATCCAAACTTGCGATGAAGATGAGAATGGTAGTGCCAAATATTAGGGTAAAAAGTTGAATATTTATGATTGTGGACACCGGGTGGATTTCATAAATTGTGAGGCATTTCAAGAAACATGTCATTGACATTTTTTGTTCTTAAAATCTTTGCTATAAATTTTAAAATAAGTTTTTTGTCTATCTTTCAAGTATTTTTGTTTTCAATAAAATATTTTTGTTCTAGGCGCAAAGAAGCACTGAAAGAGCACAAATGTAGCAAAGATATGCACTATGTATGTGCAAAGTTTAAGTACAAGAATGATCTCACAAGCACATGCCTAGCCAAAATTCTTTCTCAAATGAATATAAAAGAAATCCTCTCAAGATCTCAAGAAACACAAAGAAATATCTCAAGTTTATCATCTCATTTACGAAAAGAAGCTATCAAAGTACAAAAATGCTTAGTCATTCTGATCATCATCCCCAAAATATAAGAAAGGATGGACACCCTCCGACTAGTCGTTGAACAAAGCCATTGTACTCGGGCTAGCATAAGCAGTAGAACACTTAAAAGAAGCTCATGCGGACCAAAAATATCAGGAGCACAAAAATCATCGGCTAATATGCAAAGGCAACTCCACAAATGCCTCCTCAAAAACTTGAGTCAAGGGAAGGTCTTGAGCCTAAAGCAATTGCCTCATACATCTCTCAGGATGATAAGGAATGGTGAACCAAGGACCAACAAGAAAGAAGCAATCTTGAGAGCTACGTGGAACAACGTTGAGAAGGGGATGCTCTCAGATCGAAAGAATGTCCCACTTCTTATCTCTCAGTACCAAGGAATCAAACCAAATATGATACACACAAACAGACTTGGGATATGCCTCTCCAAAGTTGTTGGCCTTCTTTTGCGGTTCACCTCTGATAATCTGCCGCCTTAATGCGATATTCTCGAGCATAATACCCCATCATTTTACAATAGAGACAACCTCCAGTATCACGAGGGCATGACTGTCCAAGATGCATATAGTTGCACTTCGGCCATATCTGATTTGGTCGGTGTTGTAGCCCATTTTCTCCATCTTGATTTTGCTTCTTGAATGAGTCTCTCTGCAACTTGCCATCAACAAGACGTCGTTTGTTGCCACCACAATTCCCAACAGGCTTCTTGTCTTGTCCTCCCCTGACCCACTCACATTTCTCGCTTAGCAGGGTTGTTGTTGCTATGACATCGAGGAAGGTCAAAGGCATATTGGTTATTACTCGATAGTGGAGGCCTTCTTCAAGTCTCCGCACAAACGCGTTCGCCCTTCTTCCATCATCAACAAAGAGATTGAAACAATATCGCTCAAGGTTTTGGAATTTGGTAATGTAATCCATCAAAATGAGGTTTTCATGGCATAATTATAGAAATTTGATTTTCTTCTTATCACGAGTATGTAGGAGAAAATAGTCATCGAGGAAAGTTCCCCAGAATGCTTCCCCGGGAATGACTTCTGCTATGGAGAATTGCACTCCTTGAGTCATGTCCCACCACTTTCGGTCATTGTCATTTAACTAGTACGAGGCAAAATTTGTCTTCTTTTCTTTGAGCACTGACAACACTCAGAATGCTCGATCAATTTCCTTGATCCAACTCTCAGCTAGCTCTAGATTGATCTTTCTTGTGAAGGTCAGAGATTCTAGTTTCAGGAAATTCTAGTATGTGACCATGCCCTGGTGATGGTTTGTCCTCGCGGGTGCAACAGGTTCTCGCTGGGCATGTACTTGGCTCCTTATGGTTGTGGCTAAATTATAGAAGGATTCCATAATGAATCACCACTATGCTTGACACTAGTCAGGCAATTTTATATTAGTTTAATGAATCATCTTGTACATAGAAAATACTTTGGTAAGGGTAGATAAAAAATGATTAAACAAAAAATACTTATAGTGCGATACAGATGTTGGACGGCCAAGAATCACAATTTTATCTGTTGCTCTCATACCAAAGCTGTAATGCCCCAAAATTTCTAACTTGTGAGAAAAATTGTAAATTTTTTGTAGTTAATCATTTTTTAGAGTTAAAATGATAGTTCAACGCAAATAATTGTTTGAAAAGACCAAGTTAGCAAAAATAGTAGTTTGAAAAGACCAAAAATGTCTTGGGTTTAGGCTTGCATTTACATACTACCATTAAATATCATAAAGAATCAAACAAAAGATTTATATATAAATAATTTTATGCAAAATGCCAAAATATACTCAGGCACGAACAATGGAGGGATTGGACTCTTGATATCATTGTATCATCGCGATATCACCCAAAGCAACAGTCTACTCGTCACCTGGATCCCATAAAATGGGTTGAACCTAATAGGTACAAGGATATTACATAATTATACAAGACTAATACAAGTATTAATCATGATTTAAAATATTATATCGAATGCAACTGAATGAAACACAAATTTGTATAAGCAGATCATCGTTTCTATCTTAATCAACAATGTGAATATCAAGACTTTGTTCTGATATTTACCCTATTTGCGAATACTCACAGAATGAAAACATACAGAAAGACTTTGACCATTCGGCGGTTTATTATTCTATATATTTTGATGCCCTAGATGACTAGCTAAATCCTCTACAAAGGTGACAATGTAATAATGGAGAGAGAATTCTCTAGAGGCCACTTCTTTAGATGTATCCTAACTTCTGCACAAGTTGTGGGATCTACCACATAGGACAATTATTGATAGCTCTGTCCCCTAACTTCGATGACTACAGACGCTAAATCATTACCAATACAGGAACATAGTTATTTGTCTATAATGTTCATCATAGTTTGTACCTCCTATCATCTCCTGATAGGCCATAAATGTGAGTGGGTTAATGGGTTCTCTATTATTAAGGGGTTTTACTACATTTGCATATGTCTCACTTCTATAGGCATCATCTACCCACTCTAGTTAGGTTCTCATATTTGTATTTTTATTCAAACTATTTACTATGCTCTGGTCTTTTAAACTGATCGAGCATTTGGCCTGTGAAGGCGATACCAAATTTTTGCATATATTTTTCTATTGTACAGTAGAATGTTGCACCCTGAGCTTTGCCATAAGTCTCCACTTATCCATCGCTTAGTGCATTATTGCACTACGAGGTTTGCCATAAACCTCAACTCATTCATCAGTACACGGGTATGTCTCGCATGTCTTATTGTACGACAATGATGATAAATCAACCAGATTTTCAAAAGAATCAATACTATTGTATTTTTGAAAACCAACATGGGTATATTAGAAAATTATCATGGTTAAAAGTGATTTCTTTAACCTCAGGTAAAGGTGAATCCAGGTTGATCCTAGAGAAAAAATCAAAGACCTTGATGTATGTGCAACCGAAGTCTATATAGTCGAAGTCTCGCATTTGGTTGATCACCGTAGATTCAGTTGCATATATCTGAATCATTGTTCACAATAGATTCAATTTCATATATCTAAATTATCATTCATAATAGATTTAGTTGTTTATATTTGAATCGTATCAACCAGTTATTTCTTTAGAATAACTTTTTAAGTTCGAACCACACATGGTTTATTGTTTCATAAAGTTCAACATTTTAAAAAATATATGATGCATGCGAACGTAAATTATCGCATGCATGCAGATATAAGTCCCTAGTTTATTTTATGAAATATCAGACACATGCAAACGTAAACTTTTGCACACATGCAGACGTAAAATTTTTTTGATTATTTTGTGAAATATCATATGCATGCGAACCTAAAATTTTGCACATATGCAGACGTAAAAACTGTCTAATTATTTTGCAAAATATTGGATGTGTGCGAGCGTAGGATCTTGCATACATGCAAACATAAATTATTTGATTATTTTGTAAATTATTAGATGTGTATGAGTGGAGGATCTCGAACGCATGCGAACTTAAATCTTTTGATTATTTTGCAAATTATCGGATGGGTGCAAGTATAGGATCTTACACTCAGACAAACAAAAATCTCTTGATTATTTTGCAAATTATCAAATGTGTGTGAGCATAGGATCTTGCACGCATACAAACATAAATCTCTTGATTATTTCACAAATGATTGGATATGTGCGAGCATAGGATCTCACACTTGCGAACATAAATCTTTTGATTTTTTTGCAAATTATCGGATATGTGCAAGCATCGGATTTCACATGCATGTGAACATAAATCTTTGGATTATGTTGCAAAATATCAAGAGCATAAGGACGTAAATTCTTTGATGCATGAGAGCACGATAGTCCTATTTTATATGCAAGATAGGCAGTGCATGCTAACATCAAATATCACATGCATGTAGATGTAAAACATTTGTTTTTATTCTATGAATCGTTGGAGGCATGCATACTTAAAGTCTCGTATGTGAGCCTATTTGAAATTGAATCAAAGCAGAAGTATGCAAAACTATGATCTTTAAATAAATGCTCGCGTAATTTAAAGTAAGATGGAGTTTGCAAAATTATGTACTGTAAGTAAATCACATATATATCTATATATATATATATGTATGTATGTTCACATATAACAAAGCTCTGTCCGCCAAAACGGCCAACATAAATAAAATGAAAGTACACAAAATTGCATACTTTAAATAAATGCATGCATAATGTAAATAAAGTGGGATTATGCAAAACTGCGTACTCTAAAATATATATATATATATATATACATGTATAACAAAGCATTGTATGCCAAAAGACCATCATAAAAAAGGTAGAAATACATAAATTGTCGTACTTTAAATAAATGCACAATTTAAATAAAATCAAAGTATGCAAAACTGTGTAGTTGAAGTAAATGCACATATATATATATATATATATATATATATAATGTACTTATAATAATAATATATGTATATATTTGATATAAATATAAATACATAATATTAAAAGTGTTCAAACGCCATCATCATTTCTTTTTTCTTCCTCGTAGTATGTGTGATTACTTGGTGAATCCAAATGTAGCTAGAGGCTTGAATGCGTGTTATCAAGCAAGCCACTTGTACAGAGACGGGTACGGTTTTGCACTGTACTGCACATTCATTGATCATAAGAATTGATCATGCCGCAGTGAAGGCAACAATGGCATGATTCTCGAAGATGATGTGACTGTGGGACCCAACAGACCTGGCAATGGGGGCGGAGGTTGGCGGGCCACTCTTTTTTTCTTTTTTTCTTTTCTTTTTGATTTATTCTTTGCTTTTCTTCCCCTCACGACTGACAACCAAAAGGGAGGGGGGGGGCATGGCAGATTGATTTTGACCACCCTGTTTGACCAGAACACAGGAAGAAGGGAGGGGAGGGGCTCCTTGCCTGCCTCTCCTTTTTTAAAAGAATCAGGGAAGAGAAAAAAGAACAATAGAGGTCGTGAAGTTGGGTGGCGATGGAACCTTGCCACCAATATTCAGAGAAGAGGGATAGCTGCTCATGGTGATTCTACTATAGAAAAGGCTGAGAGAGACAGAAGAGAGAGCCACAGTGAAGCAACCTATTGGCAGCTTCTGAGCAGAGCTGGTGGTCGGTGGTCGTGTTGTAGAAGAAGAGCATGACAACATGGTGACATGCTCAGCAAGATGGCGGTACAAGAAATGGTGATGGTGGTCATTTAACAAACAATTAAAAATGAAAGGATGGAGCATCTAGTTGGGTGGATTCCGTGAACACAAAAGAAGAAAGAAAATGCACCATGACGGTGGTGGTGCTACCATGAAAGCCAAAGCAAAGGGGGGCACCCGGTTGGGTGGCTTCCGTGAACACAAAAGAAGAAGAAAGAAAATGCTTCACAGTGTTTTTTTTGAAATTTTGACCTCGGAATGATTGATTTACTAGAAATTGACACTTGGATCATGCATTTTGGATGGAAAAATAGTATTTGAAGATACAAAAATTTATAAAAATTGTAGGACACATAAATCTTTTGATTATTTTACAAATTATCATATGTGTATGAGCATAGAATCTTGTCATGTCCTGGCTGTTGAACTCCATGGACCCTAATATCGTCTAGGGTTTCCTTATTATTCAACACTGTCGAAGACATATGAGACCCCCTAAGAGATATTTATGGTGAGCAAAACAACCTCGACAGACTTTATCAACTCCAGTAGGATATCGCTCACCTGACCAAAGGTAATAAGCCATTCCATTCATACCTTAGCTTCCTGCGTGCCATATGGGACAAAATAAATATATATCGTCTAACTGCTAACGATATAGATGTCATCAAGAAGTGTGTCAAGGAAGAGAAGGTGTTCAAGACCCTTGCAGACTTCGGACAAGACTACAACAACTTGAGAAGTCAAATCCTCAAGTCCAGAGAATTGCCTCGCTTCATTGAGGTTTATTCCATTATCCAACATGAAGAGACACATCGAAAAGTTATGGGATCCAAATCCAAACCCCATGTTGAAACACATGAGAAAGCTGCTTTCTCAAACAGTTCGAAGGAGAGCTCGACCAGACCTCCACCAAAGCATGTGGGGAACAAACAACCACAAAGCCAAGTGAGGCCTCGCTGCAATCACTGCAAGAAACTCAGGGACTTAAAAGAAAAATGTTGGGACCTTCATGGGCTCCGTGAACAACAAAAGTCACAGACCAATAACAAGGGATCAAAAGCAAGAACCACTATGGATGACCTCGCGCAACTTCTATAACAAATTAACAAATCCAACCTAGTGGCAATACTCGAAGGTCAACAAAAAAAAGCTACAGGTAACATGTTCGTGCTTAGCTCCAAACTTATCAATTTCAGGTGGGTCATCGACACTGGCACTACCGATCGCATGACGGGCAAGGTCGATTTGTTGACAAACCTCTGATCGGCCAAAAAAGGCCCCATTAGCATTGCTAACACAACTCATATGCCTATACAAAATATTGGTGATGTCTCTCTACTTAACGGCTCAGGCTCCTCAGAAGCCCTACACATTCCCTCTTTTCCTACTAGCCTCGGATCTATTAGCAAGATTACAAAAAGTCATAGCTGTGTTATGATTTTTTCCTCTAAGCATGTGATTTTGTAGGATCTAAACACGAGGATGGTGATTGGCCGAGGACACGTGGTGAATGAGCTCTATCTTCGTGATACGGAAATCCAGGACCATGTTGCTTACAAGATGACTGACACGGGCAGGAAGTGACACTCCAGACTCGGATACCCCTCTCACAAAATTTTAAAAAGGATATTCTCCGACATCCCACTATCCCAAATGTCGTGTGATGCATGTCAATATTCCAAACAAACTAGAATCCATTTTTCTTTGTCTGAACCGTCGATATCATATATGTGGTCAATCTTAGCAACCAATTCATGCAAGATTGTGAACACCCTAAAAAATGATTTTTTTTAGAAATTTCCATTTTTGTCCTTGGCCCCAATTTTTGAATAATTGAGTCAGTTTTAATCAAAATTCCAGTTTATTTCTCGGATTTTACTGAAATCAAATCTATTTTCTATATCTGACTCTTTTAGATTCGGATACAATATCAAAATCCAATTCTAAGCCCTGTTATCTAATTTTAAAATCAAAATTATAAAAATACAAAAATAACCTTTGAATGGCCTAGACAGTTCATCCGGTATCCATTTGGATCTACTGTTCTATATTTATCGATTTGAGATCCAAAACTTGAATATTTTCTTAAAAGCTACGGATCGAAACCCGTTTTCTGAAGAAATTTCAAAAGAATAGCCCTGAATTCTCAGAAAACCCCTCTTTTATAAACATTTTTAAATTTTACAAAAATAGTTTAAGATCCCTTATTTTTTCTATAGTTTTAGAGTTTTTATTTCAAAAACACAAAAAAATATATAAAATACTAAGAAAAGAACAAAAAAATATATAAAATAGAAAAGAAAATACAAAAGAATAGGTTTTAAAAACCCCTTTTTGAAAGTTGCTTTTTGCTAAAAAACTCATTTGAAAAAACTTTTGAAAGAAGCCATTCTTTTAAAAATTTCAAAACTTTTGAGACCCGATTTGTAAAATTCCTAACGGTCTCTCGTTATAAAGAGAGACCGCAAGGGAAGGGGTCGAGGATCGCTTCTTCACCCCCGCATGCTCTCGAGCCTTCTTCTCCCTTTTCCCCTTTTCCCCATTGCTTTCTTCTCCTCCCCTCTTTCCCTTTCTCTCCCTGAAGCCTCTCCTCTGATCCACCGGAGGATCTTCAGTCCCAACAACAACCGCAAAGGTAAGTGACTCATCTTCTTCCATTTTTCTTTCGTATTGCTTAACCCCGTTTTACTGCTTTATCGTGCTCTTTCTGATTTTCTATAAGCCTTCTTTTTCTTCTTATTTTGATTTTCTGAAGAAATTTCCTCTTATCGCATTCCTTCCTTTACAGTTTTATTCCTCCTTATTTTCTCTGTCATTATGAGGCATCAGAGACATGATCGACTTGCATATAGCTGGATCGATCTACCTCCTGCTATAGCAAAGGAATGAATCATTCCGACATTTTCTTTTATTTTTATTTTTTATGATTTATTTTAGTTTCATAGTTCTAATGTATATTCGTTTCATCTGTTATTCATGATGTAGCATCTCTTTTCCCTTCTTTTACATGTTTTCAGTCTGCTATGTATTTTCATTTTAATGCTGAGTTCGATATGCTATGGGTTGTTTAAGTTTAGTTAAGACACCATTCACAATGCATTCTCTTCTCACTTTCAAATCGTCCTATCCATTTTGTTCTTTAGCATTAATGTCATCCCCTGCTCCATTCGATTTGTGATTCACTGTGTGCAATCAGTTCACTGGTCTCAATCGTATAATATGGTGTGCTATATGATTGATTCATAGTAAGGTTTTCTTACATGATTCGGTTTTAGGGAATCAAGCTATTAGTACATCTAGTCATTGGATTATTTGGTAGGAATTTCCTCTAATTTTTAATGAAATATTGGGGTTAATGGCTCAGCAAAAGGGTGCCTCATCCAAGTACTTCATGTTGAACTGTGTCATTATGTGTAATCGTGATTCATCAGATGCCTTTGCTTTAAGTTATATAGCCAATCTGCCCCAAATCCTCCTGATGACCTCCCTCCATTCATCAAAAACCCTGTGTGCTAAGAGGTAAAGACCTGAGATCAAGGGGATGAAAGAATTTTTCACGGGAGTACCATTGTTTTTGAGAGGTCCCTGCTTGCGATTGTGTGATAGGTCCTCTGAAAATTAGTGGCCTCGTTTCCAATTGCAAAGGCTCTAACGTATGACCTTACAGGTAAAGTCTGGGAGTAATAATTCAGATCGTTCACTCTTTAAGAATTGCAGGAAGTGCACCTATCCATTAGAGTCTACCTCTCCATCCTTGCGCATTAACCTCATATTTACCATCCAGTGTTACACTGCTGCTACATTTTGCTGTTTCAAATCCTTAAATGAGTTCATCTTCAAGTTGGGATGTTACCCTGTGGCTGGATCAGATAAAGAGATCCATTGGCTAATAGCCATGTCAATGTTAATGAATGGAGGATTGGCTGGTCCCAAGACAGTGTTTTATTATCTCTGGAAATCATGATTGGTTCGATGAGCTGCATATTCTTATGAGGTATATACGCCACGAAAGCTAGCTAGGTGAGTGGTTTCTACCACAGAAAGGGAGTTATCTCATGTTGCGACTTCCTAAGGGATGATGGATCTTTAGCCTCAATCATGCTTTCTATTGTGATATTGATCAGTATCAGTTCAAGTTTTTCTCTTCTTTTTGCAGAATTGATAAAGAACAAGGTTGGGGATAACGATTTCATGATTGTTAATCGCCAACTATATGGTGCAGAGGTCAACTTGCTGGACAATAACTCATCCTGTGTCGCTATCTGAGTATAAAAGCTTGAAGAAACAAATGAAACCTGATTTCTTGGATATGATTCCTTGGCATGCTGGGGACATCTACTGATCCATTCAAAATGATTTTGATCTCTTAATATCTATAATACCTTTTATTGGATGTTTTTGATATACATATGACGCAGGTACCCAAATCCATATATGTTCTTTTATGGGAGATGTTTCTTTTGCCCATTTGAGTAAGTTTTGCAACTTCCATATTGGTATAAACCTGAATGCTTAACTGTGCTCCTACCTTCACAGGGCCATCAATAGCCCTGTTATATAACATCTCGTGAACATTGTTGCCAGGTGGTCCACCCTTTGTTGAGATTTCATTATAGGTGTCCACAACTGGTCACCTGTCCACCAACTTCCAGCACAATACATCTTCTTCTACTTACCTTCTACATGCTCATTCTCTGCACATTCTCACTATAGCAACAACCATCACATTGTCACAACAACCACTTTCAATACTACTTACGCTACCACCCCTACAACATCCTCCATCTTCCACGTCTATGCACTATTCACCCACTTCACCGTCTGCACTTGTGTATACACTACATGGCACCTAGTCCACCATCCCCACTGCCCTGTGCACAGCCTATACCAATCACCATTAGCTACCACCCTTCAGCTTCAGCAGCTACAACTCCATACCCATTTCGCAAATCAACTACACTTTTCCACCAGCACAACACTCATTGATGTTTCAGCACTTTCACACCACCTGTGCATCTCCTCACCTCTACTTCATAAAACCCTCACACAACTGTTGTTATTAAGTATACTCACTATATCGTTGCTGGCACCTACTGTTGCATCTTCACTTTACCAAATGCACATCACTTTCCTTCAGGTTGCATGCTAGCAGCCATTGCTGCTCTAACACGTTATGTTTGGCACTTAGGCACCACCTTCAGTCTGCAAATAGCAGCACACACAACACTACTCCAGTTGTACTTACCTACTGTGTACTCAGTTGCAGCACACCATTTCCTGTTATATCCACTACACTGTCACTCAACAACACTACCTAAGCACCATACCCACACTTATCTGTCTCAACCCCATTGTATATATCTCACTGTGCACAATATACACAACAACACACCACACCTATCACTGCTATTCACCCATGCTCCACCCGACCGGCTTCCACCTTCCGCCCCTTGTACTGTTACAATAGCTTCCTGCTATTATTGCATCCTCTTTACAGCATTTACCCGCATTTGCTGCCACCATTGTTGTAAATCATACCAATGTATTCATGTTTATGCATTTTTCACAGCATTCTTACCTATGTATTGTTATGTGATCATACCCTCAGCACCTTGCTCATGCTACCTTCACTTTGCAAGTAGTACACTCATTGCATTTGCATACTCCATCCTCACAACACATGCCATTTAGCTCATTTTCAATATATTGCATATGCTGATCACTAGTGCATTCTCATACATAGCACTCCACCTCATTACATTCCCTGATGCATGTCATCAGCCACCACCTTCTCCACTTGCCATCTACCATTTGCAGCAGCCTGAGCATACCTTGTTAATACACATTCCAACATATCCCTCTCTCTCAAATTGGCATTCATGTATCGCTTTTAACTTAGAATATCACATTGCATTTCATCAGTTGAGGCAAGCATCACATTTCCATTTGAATGAATGCATTTCCATATGAATGTCTCCTTTAATGTGAACATAGCATTTAGATTTTGCTTCACCCTCTAGATTTTGCAATCTTGCTCTATACTAACTCTGTTTTGCAGAAATACATGAAAAATATTGTTTTTCTTTCTTAGTTCAGGGATTTTTCAATTTGAATAACGTAATAGTTAAATATCAATGAGAAGCTTTACTTTTCAGCATTAGAATAGAATGTATGAACGTGTGAATCCCGAAAATCATGTGTTTCATCTCATTTTATCTTATTTCTCAAAAATCCACAATAGTGAAACACGAATGACATGTGCACCATTCTGATAAAAGGTAATTAATCCTAAGCAAATGATTCACATTGATGGCCATAGTCAAAATGTAGACAATGCTTAGGATTTTTATCTTTTATGGAATAACATTGGATCCACCCTGGGTCTCTTTCAAAATTCATCATATTTTCTAAAAATTTTCTTCCTTTATTAGGATTTAACCTGAAAAGTAATCCAAAATATATATTCATGGCCATAGTCAGGATATATTGAAGATTAATTTTATTTCAAATTCTATAAAAGCACCAAAATGTATTTTATTCTTTATCTGAATTTAAATACAAATTATTTTTATAATACATCTATGACCATTGTCAGGAATGTATTATATCTTTAATCTTATTTTAATTCTCTTAAAGAATGAAATATGCTTTTTCAAAATTCTTTTAATTCATTCATCAGTTAGGATAGAAGTTCATCATTCTTCAAATTATTTCAAGTTATCTTCAAAATCCAAGTGATTTTGAGATATATCTTCAAATATCTTCCTCATTTTTCAAATCAATCTTCAACTCTTATGTGTAAATTCAAATTCATCTTTCTATTTTTCAATTTTATCTTATTTTCAAAGTTCAAACTTCAAAATCCCAATTTCAAAGTTAAATTTAACTTTGAAATTTCAAGTTCATTTCTAGATTCAGAATTCAATTTCCAACTCAAATCAAATTTCAAAGTTCAATTTAACATTGAAAATTCTAAATTCATTTTCAGGATTCAATTTCAAATTCAATTCAATATTCCAGATCAAATTTCAAAGTTCAAACTCGACTTTGAAATCCCAGATTCATCTCTTGATTTCAAAATTCAAGTTTAAAATCAAGTTTATTCTCTATTTCAAATTCCAAGATCTCAAAGTTCTATCTAAGTTTGAGTTCGATTCTCAAAATTCAAATTCACATTTTCAAAGTCCTAAGGATGATTCTGAATCCCAAAAATCGATTTCCTCTAAATCTCAAAGCAAATTTCAAAGTCAATTATGGATTTCCAAATCCAATGCCACTTTAAAATTTTATCTGGATTTCTTAAATCCAATTCTATCTTCAAATCTCATTTGGATTTCTTAAATCCAATTCCATCTTCTAATCCCATTTGGATTTCTGAAATCCAACTCTATTTTCAAATTCCATTTGGATTTTTTTTAATCCAGTTCTATCTAGAATTCTAGATTTCAAATCCAATTCCATCTTGAATTCCAGATTTTGAATACAATTCCATTTTTCTAAATTGATTTCCAATTCCAAACTCCAGATTCCATCTGGATCTCTCAAATTCAATTCTATTTTAAAATTCCATACGAATTTCTCAAATCCAAATTCTATTTCTAAATCTCACCTTCGTCTTCAATTCTAAATTCAAATTCCAACTCTATTTTCGAAATTCACTTTTTAAATCTATTTCCCAAGTTTAAATTCAACTTCCAAATTCAATTCCTATTTCAGGATCTGAATTTAAAACTCAAGATCAAAGATCCCTTTTCAAAATCGATTTTTGACAATCAAAATTCAAAGTTCATTTTGACTTTGAAGTTTCATTTTTACTTCAAATTCTACCTGAGTTCCAATTCTCCTTTTCTCTTCCTTTCTTTAATTCAAGATCTATTTTTCCAATCTCTGATTATTCCAAGACTTAGAATTTCAAGTCTCTTCTTCCAGATCTATTTCTAGTTCGAAGTTAGAGTCAAAATCTAACTTTTCTAAATCAATTTTCAAAACCATTTCTTCAAAATATTTCCAAACTTATTTCAAAATTACTTGGATAATCCAAAAAGTTCTAAAATTATTCTTTTCAAAATGAGACATCTTTGCATTTGCAATGCACAAGCATGATTTTTTATGCATTTTGGACTTAGAATAAATTCTTATATATTATTTAGGCAAAGAAAAAGGCATAAGTTTGATCCTTGGTTTGATTACCTATAGTAAAGGCACCAAGAATGGTCGAACCTCGTACCAATGAGCAAATCCCGTCTCTCCATTTTCTTATAAATTTTAAAAAATGGAGGTGAGTAATTTCAAAATATTTTTAAAATTATGGTCAAGTGATTTATTGGAAATTGATATTTAGATCATGTATTTTGGATGGAAAAAATAGTATTTGGAGACAAAAAAAATTATGAAATTTGTAGGCCATTGATTTTTGAAAGATTAAAAAAACCTATCCATGTTTCAGAATCAAATGCTGCAAAAACATATTCCTATAAAAACAAGGACATAGATCGCATCTCTAAGAATTTCAAAAAAATACTGAAAATCTGATAAAATGTTTCTTAGTGGGTTGGTTCTCATTCTCTGTTTAGGGACATGCCATTTGTAGGGCATAACATGGGTGATATCAGTCAGACACACTACATGATGACATGAATATGAAATTATGGACAATATTTTAATGTTTCTTATTGGTTTAATAATTTTAATGATATTTTTATAAAAATTTGTTTGGATCTTGGATCCGAATTGATATTTATCCATAAATATAATATGTATATATACAAAAATATATACATTTCTTTAATTGTTTTAAGGTTAGTTCCTCTATTTGGAATCAATTCTAGCTAGTCTTGTTTAGTGTTTTAACAATTTGGATCTCCCCTGGATCTAACTTGTTTTGAGATTGAATCCATCTAATGGATCTAAACCTAAGTCTTAGGGTTTTGAGTAATCCGAATCTCTTCAGAGATCCAACTCAAAATTGTTCTAACCTCAGATCATGTCCATCGAATAGATCTGAGTTATTATTATTTTGTTTTACAAATCCAGATTCATTCTTTGGATCCAAACTTATTAAAATTCTAGGCCATTGATTTTTGAAAGCTTTTAAAAACCTATCCATGCATCAGAATCTCAAATGCTGCAAGAACTGATTCATATATAAACAAGCACACAGATCACATCTTTAAGGTCAGAATTTCAAAAACAAACACCAAAAATCTCATAAAATGTTTCTTAGTGGGTAGGTTTTAATTTTTTTGAAAGAAGGTTTGGTAGGTTTTCTAGTGGGTATGGGTAGGTTTTCATTTCCGGTTTAGGGACATGCCATTTGTGGGCCATGCCATGGGTGATACGAGTCAGACACACTACATAAAGACATGAATCTGACATTATTTTAATGTTTCTGATTGGTTCAATAATTTTCATGATATTTTAATAAAAATATATTATATATATAAAAAAAGGTGCAAAATAGTTTTTTTATTGTTTGGAGACATTTTTGATTAAACATGCTTTTGAACAAGGCATTCACTTTCTTTTGTTTATTGCACAGAGAAAACTACACCCTGCATTAGAGACTTGGGCGCACCTGCGGCACCTATTGTCATTGTTATGGGGATGTTAAACCGTGGCTGTGGGCAACCCTCTCAAGCCCTAGACAACCTACTGTCATTGTAGAATGAAGTGTCTGCTTAGGTTCTCGAACATGGTGGAAGGGAAGACCTCCCTATCCACATATGAACTTAAAGAACAAATCCATGACTACAAGCCCAGCAAATCGGAAGCCTTGCAACAAATTGGTCTCCATCTTGAACGAAGGCAAACATGCAGTAGTAACACAGGAAAGAACAATTTTATTTCTCACTAGTGACAACACATCGAAGCCGATCCTCATGATAGAGACCGATCCTCAAGATAGAGACCATAACAACAAGAGTAGATAAGATTCAGAAAAAAAAAATTGTGAGGTACTGTGCTATAAGCACTTATTACGAATGGAAACACAATGAAAGTAGCATACTGATGAAAAAACAACAAAAAGGATTTGGCATCTCCTGCAAGGCCTTGGTGCTTAACTGGGGACATTTCCACATATATGCCACGATGATGATTATGAGGCATGTGGGTGTGGGTGACGACCAGGATGCTGGGGGTGGGGTGGGTGCTCTGGGTGCGCGGGGTGAGGTGGGTGCTGGGGGTGTTTAGGGTGCTGAGGATGGTGTGGGTGAGGAGGGTGTTGAGGGTGCGTGGGGTGAGGTGGGTGCTCAGGGTGCGCGGGGTGAGGTGGGTGTTGAGGGTGCTGAGGAGGGTGTTGAGGGTGCTCAGGGTGCGTGGGGTGAGGTGGGTGTTGAGGGTGAGGTGGGTGCTTTGGATGAGGAGGGTGCTTAGGGTGATGAAGCCCATGGTGCTTGTCACCGTTCACGTCTGCCTCTCCTTCCGCAGCATACATGCTCAAAACGATGCCTAGGAAGATAGCAAGAATCACCCTAGCAGTCCCCATTTTCTATTGACCAATTACGATGGCTAGGATGATATATTTGAGAGGGTGTAGAAAAGAGCTGAAAGTAGTGAGGATATGTGTTGACAGAAACCCTTTAAATAGAAGTTTTCGGACACAAATCTGTGGGCGTGAACAGGTAGCAGGAGTCAACTTGTAGTTCATGCAAGGATCATTGGCTTACATCTTATGCGACATCTGGCTTAGACCTTCAATAGAGGCGACTTTATTAAACAATTGTGTTCACGTAGTCATCTTCTCTCTTGGTCGTGATGCTCACTTTTACTATGGCAACCACAATTGACGAGTTTGTTTTATTAAAAAACTGCTCATTTACGATCTTCTCTGACAGCTTTTTAGCATACTAGAGTAAAAAATAAGTAAAAACGATGCCCATGGCATCACTTCCATTTTTTCTGTAGATCGGTTGCATGCCCAACCAGACTGATTTGCAAGATCCGAACCAGGTTCCAGCGGTTTTGGTTCCAATCCTAGCACAGTTTCCACTTGTTTCAAGTTCAAAGTACCCAGGTCCATCAAATCTATTTAGAGTTTCTTTATAGGAGCAGCAGGGTACGTCCATATATTTCCTGTATTTGGAGAAATTGATTGAGATTGAAAAAACCCCAAGTAGGATTCAGAGGATAAGTTTTCTGCAACCTGGAGAGAATGATGCAGGTGAGCGACACATATCCTAGTCAACCTATAGTTCATTGGATCATTTGATATCTATATTTTGAATTTGAAAATCTTGTTATTTTTAGTCGTTGTGATGGACATTGGATCCAAGTAATTGATCTGTATCTAATTTTAACAGTTTAGTAAGATTAGAATTTGCTTTCTTAGTTAAGTGTTTATCTATAGATAGGAAAACTGAGTCATTTGATACAGCAATATCTCATCAATTAAATACATGAAAGGTCCAAACAATCAACAACTCAGTTGAGTTGGAGTCAGATTTGTTTTATTTCTCATTTATTTCTGTTGTTTCTTGTTTTAGTTAATTTTCAGCAATTTCCTATTAATTTCTTGCAATTTCAATTATATTTTTAGTTTTTCCAAAATAAACTCGTAGTTGATAGATTTTCTCGTAAATGGTACAAACCAATTTAATTTATTTATTTTTTATCTAAGGTGGGCTATTCTTCCATGATGAAAAACATCTATGGCACCACTCTAGGTATCTACTTTTCAAAAGCATAAATGGTGTGCGCTTGATCAAATCTGCTTAATTATATGGTTACTCTTTAGCATGTTAATTTTCTCATTATTCCGTCCTTCTCTCCTTGGACAACTATTTCTTGTGGTCAACATGGACATGGTTTGTGTGTAATGGACAACATGTTCCTATAACTCGTTTAAATTTGTAATATTCGTGAAGCCTATGGGTGAAAAGTACATGAGTCTTGAGAAAAGTAGGATTTTAAGGATGAAGACTGACCTTGCTAAAATGTTGGCAACTTGATCATATTTGGTACCAACGTATGAAAACTGTCATTGTTACCAACATATGAAATTCAAAGACACTTTGGACAACTCTTTTGTAGATGAAATAACGGTTAATTACAATATGCAGTTAGTTGAATTTATCCTGCCACAAAGACAAGACCTCCTCCGTGTACGTGAAATAACATTTTGCTCGATTTCTTGCACTGCTGAACATCATTTCTGTATTTCATACGAAATCTGTTACCATCATTGGAGATCGATACATTCTATATATTGCAAACCTTGAACAACGTTGAGAATGATCTTTTCCCCAATTTGTTCATGACTAAAAAATAGAATTTTGTACTTTGAGATATTTTCTGCTAATTAAATGGTATTAAATTTGATACTTATTCATGTTATATTGCTGAGCACAGAGGGATTGGATTCGTGTGAACCCCAAACAGGCATTACCCATTTGTGTGTCACAGGAGAAGTGCAAACCACTTGTTTGGTGAAATGCCTCAACAAACTCATCCTTGGCATATGTCTTGTATTTTTAGATTCTTGATGAATGTTTGTTGAACTTAAGTGTCTTTTCTCATTCTAGCATTTCATTGCCTTTGTTTGTGTTGATCTTCGTCCTCAAAAGCTTGTTTCTCATTCTCGTATGCATGCATTAGATCTTAACTGTTTAGGACATGGTGCATTCATTTAAAAATATAACTGCTTAAGATAGGTCACTTAACATAATATATGATGTGTTTTTTCTTTCATTAGTGATGAACAAGGAGTATTTGTGTTTAAATTTTGTTTGACGTTGCATCAAATGTGCTTAAACTCGTTAGTTTTTACAGCATGCACCAAGTGTATTTCGCTCGATCTAGGGTTTTATTGTCGTTTGCATTCCGTTTAGTTTTTCCCTTTTTTATCTAGGCATCCTTAGGCACTTGGTTAATTGCTGAGTTTGTCGTTGGGATCGTTCCCGTGGGCCCGTTCCCCTCTCCCTAGTCTCCATTAGATACGACCTAAGAAACATAAATTGTTCTACAAAAAAATAATAAAAAAGTGTTTTTTTTTTCTTGATTTCTATGCATTTTCTGAGACCCTTGAAGCAAGAATCCAAACTTGCGGCGAAGATGAGAATGGTAGTGCCCAATATTAGGGTAAAAAGTTGGATATTTCTGATTGTGGACACCGGGTGGATTTCATAAATTGTGAGACATTTCAAGAAACATGTCATTGACATTTTTTGTTCTTAAAATCTTTGCTTTAAATTTTAAAATAAGTTTTTTGGCTATCTTTCAAGTATTTTTGTTTTGAATAAAAGATTTTTGTTCTAGGCGCAAAGAAGCATCGAAAGAGCACAAATGTAGCAAAGATATGCACTATGTATGTGCAAAGTTGAAGTACAAGAATGATCTCACAAGCACATGCCTAGCCAAAATTCTTTCACAAATGAATATAAAAGAAATCCTCTCAAGATCTCAAAAAACACAAAGAAATATCTCACGTATATCATCTCATTTACGAAAAGAAGCTATCAAAGTACAAAAATGCTTAGTCATCCTGATCATCACCCCCAAAAAATAAGAAAGGATGGACACCTTCCAACTAGTCGTTGAACAAAGCCATTGTACTCGGGCTAGCATAAGCAGTAGAACGCTTAAAAGAAGCTCATGCGGACCAAAAATATCAGGAGCACAAAAATCATCGGCTAATATGCAAAGGCAACTCCACAAATGCCTCCTCAAAAACTTGAGTCAAGGGAAGGTCTTGAGCCTAAAGCAATTGCCTCATACATCTCTCAGGATGATAAGGAATGGTGAACCAAGGACCAACAAGAAAGAAACAATCTTGAGAGCTACGTGGAACAACGTTGAGAAGGGGATGCTCTCAGATCGAAAGAATGTCCCACTTCTTATCTCTCAGTACCAAGGAATCAAACCAAATATGATACACACAAACAGACTTGGGATATGCCTCTCCAAAGTTGTTGGCCTTCTTTTGCGGTTCACCTCTGATAATCTGCTACCTTAATGCGATATTCTCAAGCATAGTAGCCCATATTTCTGCAATAAAGACAACCTCCAGTATCACAAGGGCATGACTATCAAGAAACATGTCATTGACATTTTTTGTTCTTAAAATCTTTGCTTTAAATTTTAAAATAAGTTTTTTGGCTATCTTTCAAGTATTTTTGTTTTGAATAAAAGATTTTTGTTCTAGGCGCAAAGAAGCATCGAAAGAGCACAAATGTAGCAAAGATATGCACTATGTATGTGCAAAGTTGAAGTACAAGAATGATCTCACAAGCACATGCCTAGCCAAAATTCTTTCACAAATGAATATAAAAGAAATCCTCTCAAGATCTCAAAAAACACAAAGAAATATCTCACGTATATCATCTCATTTACGAAAAGAAGCTATCAAAGTACAAAAATGCTTAGTCATCCTGATCATCACCCCCAAAAAATAAGAAAGGATGGACACCCTCCAACTAGTCGTTGAACAAAGCCATTGTACTCGGGCTAGCATAAGCAGTAGAACACTTAAAAGAAGCTCATGAGGACCAAAAATATCAGGAGCGCAAAAATCATCGGCTAATATGCAAAGGCAACTCCACAAATGCCTCCTCAAAAACTTGAGTCAAGGGAAGGTCTTGAGCCTAAAGCAGTTGCCTCATACATCTCTCAGGATGATAAGGAATGGTGAACCAAGGACCAACAAGAAAGAATCAATCTTGAGAGCTACGTGGAACAACGTTGAGAAGGGGATGCTCTCAGATCGAAAGAATGTCCCACTCCACATCTCTCAGTACCAAGGAATCAATCCAAATATGATACACACAAATAGTCTTGGGATATGCCTCTCCAAAGTTGTTGGCCTTCTTTTGCGGTTCACCTCTGATAATCTGCCGCCTTAATGCGATATTCTCGAGCATAATAGCCCATCTTTCTGCAATAGAGACAACCTCCAGTATCACAAGGGCATGACTGTCCAAGATGCATATAGTTGCACTTCGGCCATATCTGATTTGGTCGGTGTTGTAGCCCATTTCCTCCATCTTCAATTTGCTTCTTGAATGAGTCTCTCTGCAACTTGTCATCAACAAGATGTCGTTTGTTACCACAACCATTCCCAACAGGCTTCTTGTCTTGTCCTCCCCTGACCCACTCACATTTTTCACTTAGCAGGGTTGTTGTTGCTATGACATCGAGGAAGGTCAAAGGCATATTGGTTATTACTCGATAGTGGAGGGCTTCTTTAAGTCTCCGCACAAACTCGTTCGCCCTTTCTCCATCATCAACGAAGAGATTGAAACAATATCGCTCAAGGTTTTGGAATTTGGTAATGTAATCCATTAAAATGAGGTTTCCCTGGCATAATTATAGAAATTTGATTTTCTTCTTATCACGAGTATGTAGGAGAAAATATTTATCTAGGAAAGTTACCCAGAATGCTTCCCCGGGAATGACTTCTGCTACAGAGAAATGCACTCCTTGAGTCATGTCCCACCACTTTCGGTCATTGTCATTTAACTAGTACAAGGCAAAATTTGTCTTCTTTTCTTCGATCACTGACAACACTCAGAATGCTCGATCAATTTCCTTGATCCAGCTCTCAGCTAGCTCTAGATTGATCTTTCCTGTGAAGGTCAGAGAATTCTCGTATGTGACCATGCCCTGGTGATGGTTTGTCCTCGCGGGTGCAACAGGTTCTCGCTGAGCATGTACTTGGCTCCGTATGGTTGGGGCTAAATTATTGAAGGATTCCATAATGAATCACCACTATGCTTGACACTAGTGAGGCAATTTTTTATTAGTTTAATGAATCATCTTTTACAAAGAAAATACTTTGGTAAGGGTAGATAAAAAATGATTAAACAAAAAATACTTATAGTGCGATACAGATGTTGGAGGGTCAAGAATCACAATTTTATCTGTTGCTCTCATACCAAAGTTGTAATGCCCCAAAATTTCTATCTTGTGAGAAAAAATTTAAAATTTTTGGGGTTAATCATTTTTTAGAGTTAAAATGATAGTTCAACGTAAATAATTGTTTGAAAAGACCAAGTCAGCGAAAATAGTAGTTTGAAAAGACCAAAAATGTCTTGGGTTTAGGCTTGCATTTCCATACTACCATTAAATATCATAAAGAATCAAACAAAAGATTTATATATAAATAATTTTATGCAAAATGCCAAAATATACTCAGGCCCAAACAATAGAGGGATTGGACTCTTGATATCATTGTATCATCGCGATATCACCCGAAGCAACAGTCTACTCGTCATTTGGATCCCATAAAATGGGTTGAACCTAATAGGTACAAGGATATTACATAATTATACAAGACTAATACAAGTATTAATCATGATTTAAAATATTATATCGAATGCAATTGAATGAAACACAAATTTGTATAAGCAGATCATTGTTTCTATCTTAATCAACAATGTGAATATCAAGACTTTGTTCTGATATTTACCCTATTTGCGAATACTCACAGGATGAAAACATACAGAAAGACTTTGACCATTTGGCGGTTTATTGTTCTATATATTTTGATGCCCTAGATGACTAGCTAAATCCTCTACAAAGGTGACAATGTAATAATCGAGAGAGAATTCTCTAGAGGCCACTTCTTTAGATGTATCCTAACTTCTGCACAAGTTGTGGGATCTACCACATAGGAAAATTATTGATAGCTTTGTCCCCTAACTTCGATGACTACAGACGCTAAATCATTACCATTACAGGAACATAGTTGTTTGTCTACAATGTTTATCATAGTTTGTACCCCCTATCATCTCCTAATAGGCCATAAATGTGAGTGGGTTAAAGGGTTCTCTATTATTAAGGGGTTTTACTACATTTGCATATGTCTCACTTCAATAGCCATCATCTACCCACTCTAGTTAGGTTCTCATATTTGTATTTTTATTCAAACTATTTACTATGATCTGGCCTTTTAAACTGATCGAGCATTTGGCCTGTGAAGGCGATACCAAATTTTTGCATATATTTTTCTATTGTATAGTACAATGTTTCACCCTGAGCTTTGCCATAAGCCATCACTTATCTATCGTTTAGTGCATTATAGCACTACGAGGTTTGCCATAAACCTCAACTCATTCATCAGTATACGGGTATGTCTCACACGTCCTATTGTACGACAATGATGATATATCAACCCGATTTTCAAAAGAATCAATACTATTGTATTCTTGAAAACCAACATGGGTATACATGAAAATTATCATGGTTAAAAGTGATTTCTCGAACCTCAATTAAAGGTGAATCCAGGTTGATCCTAGAGAAAATATCAAAGACCTTGATGTATGTGCAACCGAAGTCTATATAGTCGAAGTCTCGCATTTGGTTGATCACCGTAGATTCGGTTACATATATCTGAATCATTGTTTACAATAGATTCAGTTTCATATATTTGAATTATCATTCATAATAGATTTAGTTGTGTATATTTGAATCGTATCAATCAGTTATTACTTTAGAATAACTTTTTAAGTTCGAACAACACATGGTTTATTGTTTCATAAAGTTCAACGTTTTAAAAAATATATGATGCATGCGAACGTAATTTATCGCATGCATGCAGATGTAAGTCCCTAGTTTATTTTATGAAATATTATACACATGCAAACGCAAACTTTTGCACACATGCAGACGTAAAAACTGTTTGATTATTTTGTGAAATATCATACGGATGCGAACCTAAAATTTTGCATATATGCAGACGTAAAAACTGTCTAATTATTTTGCAAAATATTGGATGTGTGCGAGCGTAGGATCTTGCACACATGCAAACATAAATCTTTTGATTATTTTATAAATTATTAGATGTGTATGAGTGGAGGATCTTGAACGCATGCAAACTTAAATCTTTTGATTATTTTGCAAATTATCGGATGGGTGCAAGTATAGGATCTCTCACACAGGCAAACATAAATCTCTTGATTATTTTGCAAATTATCAAATGTGTGTGAGCATAGGATCTTGCACGTATACAAACATAAATCTTTTGATTATTTCGCAAATGATTGGATATGTGCGAGCATAGGATCTCACACTTGCGAACATAAATCTTTTGATTTTTTTGCAAATTATCGGATATGTGCAAGAATAGGATTTCGCATGCCTGCGAACATAAATCTTTTGATTATGTTGCAAAATATCAAGGGCATACATACGTAAGTTCTTTGATGCATGAGAGCACGGTAGTCCTATTTTATATGCAAGATAGGCAGTGCATGCTAATGTCAAATATCACATGCATGTTGATGTAAAACATTTGTTTTTATTCTATGAATCGTCGGAGGCATGCATACTTAAAGTCTCGTATGTGAGCCATTTGAAATTGAATCAAAGTAGAAGTATGCAAAACTATGATCTTTAAATAAATGCTCGTGTAATTTAAAGTAAGATGGAGTGTGCAAAATTATGTACTCTAAGTAAATCGCATATATATATATATGTTCACATATAACAAAGTTGTGTCTGCCAAAACGGCCAACATAAATAAAATGAAAGTACACAAACTTGCGTACTTTAAATAAATGCATGCGTAATGTAAATAGAGTGGGATTATGCAAAACTGCGTACTCAAAAAAAAAAAAAAAAAAAAAATATATATATATATATATATATATATATATATATATATATATATATATATATATTTATATATAATTACATATATAACAAAGCGTTGTATGCCAAAAGACCATCATAAAAAAGGTAAAAATACACAAAATGTCGTACTTTAAATAAATGCATAATTTAAATAAAATCAAAGTATGCAAAACTATGTAGTTGAAGTAAATGCATATATATATATATATAAATATGTATATATATATAGGTATTTATAATAATAGTATATGTATATATTTGATATAAATATAAATACATAATATTAAAAGTGTTCAAACGCCATCATCTTGTCTTTTTTCTTCCTCGTAGTATGTGTGATTACTTGGTGAATCCAAATGTAGCTAGAGGCTTGAACACGTCTTATCAAGCATGCCACTTGTATAGAGATGGGTACGGTTTTGCACCGTACTACGCATTCATTGATCATGAGAATGGATCATTCCGCATTGAAGGCGACAATGGCATGATTCTCGAAGATGAATTGACTGTGGGACTCAAAATGGCAATGGGGGCGGAGTTTGGCGGGCCACTCTTTTTTTCTTTTTTCTTTTCTTTTTGCTTTATTCTTTTCTTTTCTTCCCCTCACGACTGACAAATAAAAGGGAGGGGGCCACGGCAGATTGATTTTGATCACCCTGTTTGGCCAGAACACAAGAAGAAGGGAGGGGAAGGGTTCCTTGCCTGCCTCTCCTTTTTGAAAAGAATCATGGAAGAGGAAGAAGAACAATAGAGGTCGTGAAGTTGGGTGGCAATGGCACCTAGCCACCAATATTCAGAGAAGAGGGATAGCAGCTCACGGTGATTCCACTATAGAAAATGTTGAGAGAGACAGAAGAGAGAGCCGCAGTGAGGCAACCTATTGGCAGCTTTTGAGCAGAGCTGGTGGTCGGTGGTCGTGTTGCAGCAGAAGAGCATGACAACATGGTGACATGCTCAGCAAGATGGCGGTACAAGAAATGGTAATGGTGGTCATTTAACAAACAATTAAAAAAAAAGGATGGATCACCTGGTTGGGTGGCTTCCGTGAACACAAAAGAAGAAAGAAAATGCATCATGATGGTGGTGGTGCCACCATGAAAGCCAAAGCAAAGGGGGGCACCCAGTTGGGTGGCTTCCGTGAACGCAAAAGAAGAAGAAAGAAAATGCTTCATAGTGTTTTTTTGAAATTCTGACCTCATCATATGATTGATTTACTAGAAATTGACACTTGGATCATGCATTTTGGATGGAAAAAATAGTATTTGGAGACACAAAATTTATAAAAATTGGACACATAAATCTTTTAATTAGTTTACAAATTATCAGATGTGTATGAGCAAAGAATCTCGTCTTGTTCTCAACCCCATTGTATATATCTCATTGTGCACAATATACAGTGCAACACACCACGCCTATCACTGCTATTCACCCATGCTACACCCTACCGGCTGCCACCTTTCGCCCCTTGCACTGTTACAGTAGCTTCCTGCTATTATTGCATCCTCTTTACAACATTTACTCGCATTTGTTGTCACCATTGCTGTAAATCATACCAATGTGTTCATGTTTAGGCACTTTTCACAACATTCTTACATATGTATTGTTATGTGATCATACCCTCAACACCTTGCTCATGCTACCTTCACTTTGCAAGTAGTACACTCATTGCATTTACAAACTCCATCCTCACAACACATGCCATTTAGCTCATTTTCAATATATTGCATTTGTTGATCACTAGTGCATTCTCATACATAGCACTCCACCTCATTACATTCCCTGATGCACGTCATCAGCCACCACCTTCTCCACTTGCCATCTACCATTTGCAGCAGCCTGAGCATACCCTGTTAATACACATTCCAACATATCCCTCTCTCTCGCATTGACATTCATGTATCTCTTTTAACTTAGAATATCACATTGCATTTCATCAGTTGAGGCAAGCATCACATTTCCATTTGAATGAATGCATTTTCATATGTATGCCCCCTTTAATATGAACATAGCATTTAGATTTTGCTTCACCCTCTATATTTTGCAATCTTGCTCTATACTAACTCTGTTTTGTAGGAATACATGAAAAATATTATTTTTCTTTCTTAGTTCAGAGATTTTTCAATTTAAATAACGTAATAGTTAAATATCAATGAAAAACTTTACTTTTCAGTATTAGAATAGAATGTATGAGTATGTAAATCCCGGAAATCATGTGTTTCATCTCATTATATTTTATTTCTCGAAAATCCACAATGGTGAAACACGAATAGCACGTGAACCATTCTGATAAAAGGTAATTAATCTTAAACAAATGATTCATATTGATGGCCATAGTCAAAATGTAGACAATGCTTAGAATTTTTATCTTTTATGGAACAACATTGGATCCACCCTGGGTCTCTTTCAAAATTCATCATATTTTCTAAAAAAATTCTTCCTTTATTAGGATTTAACCTGAAAATTAATCCAAAATATATATTCATAGCCATAGTCAGGATATATTGAGGATTAATTTTATTTCAAATTCTATAAAGGCACCAAATGTATTTTATTCTTTATCTGAATTTAAATACAAATTATTTTTATAATACATCTATGACCATAGTCAGGAATGTATTATATCTTTAATCTTATTTTAATTCTCCTAAAGAATGAAATATGCTTTTTCAAAATTCTTTTAATTCATTCATTAGTTAGGATAGAAGTTCATCATTCTTCAAATTATTTCAAGTTATCTTCAAAATCCAAGTGATTTTGAGATATATCTTTAAATATCTTCCTCATTTTTCAAATCAATATTCAACTCTTATCTGTAAATTCAAATTCATCTTTTTATTTTCAGTTTTATCTTATTTTCAAAGTTCAGACTTCAAAATCCCAATTTCAAAGTTAAATTTAACTTTGAAATTTCAAATTCATTTTTAGATTTAGAATTCAATTTCCAACTCAAATCAAATTTCAAAGTTCAATTTAACATTGAAAATTCCAAATTCATTTTCAGGATTCAATTTCAAATTCAATTCAATATTCCAGATCAAATTTCAAAGTTCAAACTGGACTTTTAAATCCCAGATTCATCTCTTGATTTCAAAATTCAAGTTTAAAATCAAGTTTGTTCTCTATTTCAAATTCCAAGATCTCAAAGTTCTATCTAAGTTTGAGTTCGATTCTCAAAATTCAAATTCACATTTTCAAAGTCCTAAGGATGATTCTGAATCCCCAAAATCGATTTCCTCTAAATCTCAGAGCAAATTTCAAGTCAATTCTGGATTTCCAAATCCAATTCCACTTTGAAATTCCATCTGGATTTCTTAAATCCAATTCTATCTTCAAATCCTATTTGGATTTCTTAAATCCAATTCCATCTTCTAATCCCATTTGGATTTCTTAAATCCAACTCTATTTTCAAATTCCATTTGGATTTTTTTTAATCCAGTTCTATCTTGAATTCTAGATTTCAAATCCAATTCCATCTTGAATTCCAGATTTTGAATACAATTCCATTTTTCTAAATTGATTTCCAATTCCAAACTCAAATCCATTTTCAGATTCCATCTGGATCTCTCAAATTCAATTCTATTTTAAAATTCCATCTGAATTTCTCAAATCCAAATTCTATTTCTAAATATCACCTTCGTCTTCAATTCTAAATTCAAATTCCAACTCGATTTTCGAAATTCACTTTTTAAATCTATTTCCCAAGTTTAAATTCAACTTCCAAATTCAATTCATGTTTCAGGATCTGAATTCAAAACTCAAGATCAAAGACCCTTTTTCAAAATCGATTTTTGACAATCAAAATTCAAAGTTCATTTTGACTTCAAATTTTCATTTTTACTTCAAATTCTACCTCAATTCCAATTCTCTTTTTCTCTTCCTTTCTTCAATTCAAGATCTATTTTTCCAATCTCTGATTATTCCAAGACTTAGAATTTCAAGTCTCTTCTTCTAGATCTATTTCAAGTCCTAAGTTAGAGTCAAAATCTAACTTTTCCAAATCAATTTTCAAAACATTTCTTCAAAATATTTCCAAACTTATTTCAAAATTACTTGGATAATCCCAAAATTTCTAAAATTATTCCTTTCAAAATGAGACATTTTTGTATTTGCATTGCACAAGCATGATTTTTTGTGCATTTTAGACTTAGAATAAATTTTTAGATATTATTTAGGCAAAGAAAAATGCATAAGTTCGATTACCTCTGGTAAAGGCACCAGGAATGGTCGAACCTCGTACCAAAGAGCGAATCATGTCTTTCCATTTTCTCGTAAATTTTAAAAAATGGAGGTGAGTAATTTCAAAATATTTTTAAAATTAAGGTCAAGTGAGACCTTTGCAAAAGAGTTTCTCGTCTCTTTTTTTCGTTTTCTCTTCTCTCTTCTTTTCTATCTTTTATTCCCCTTCAAAAAGGGAATAGAGGCTAGAGAGGAAAAGAGAAGGAAAAGGGGAAAAAGAGAATAAGAGGAAAATTTTTGCAATAATCACCATGACCCAAGGGTTCCTCACCTTTCCATCGCTCACAGGATCCTCAGATACAACAAGTCGTCAATAGGCAGAGGAATTCTCATGCACAAGCATGGTCATACCAAATTTACAGGATACTGAGACGCCGACTCGACGAAGATCCAAATGACAGAAGGTCCACATCAGGGTACTGCATGTTCATGGGAGGAAATTTGGTTACATGGAGAAGCAAAAAACAAAATGTTGTAGCCTGACTCAAGGCAGAAGCTGAGTACCAGGCAATGACCTCTACCTGTTGTGAGCTTATATGAATTAAAGCTCTCCGATGCGATATGGGTTTTTTCAATATCAAGCCTATGGAACTAAGGTGGGACAATCAAGCAACCATCCACATCGGGGTAAATCCATTTTTCCATGAGCGGACAAAACACATTGAAGTTGATTGCCATTTCGTGAGAGAGAAAATTCAAGCAGGGATCATATCCACCCCTCACGTCAGAAGCATTGACTAGTTAGCCAATATCCTCACTAAAGCTGTCAGCGGTGACAAACTTCAAGACATTGGAGCCAAGTTGGGACTGGTCAACATTGAGTCCCGACTTGAGGAAGACAGTTGAAAACACCAACATGAGCACGATGTGATATGCATGATCACATTGTGATCCAATTAGGGCTCTACTCACAGCAACCGAATCATGATCCAAAGTAGTCATACACCTTCTCATTGGCAAACAACTTCCTCTCAATAGGGGTCACAAGGTTGGGAGGAAGTAAACCAAGACGGCCAATAGTCTCTTCCAAAGTAATGGTAAACTCTCCGATAAAAAGCCAATTTTAGTTTTCTAACATTAAATGTGTGCAACAACCATTAAATACTATTTATGCACTTCCAAGTGTAATAAAGGTACGAAAACCAACTTTGATCAGATGTTTGCAAAATGTTATTTGTCATGCCTTCACCTTCTTCCCTCAAAACTATTAACATTTTATCAAATTTTTAGTGTTTTCTTTATTAATTCTGACCTTACAGATGTGTTGAATATGATTGATTTACTGGAAATTGATACTTGGATCATGCATTTCGAATGAAAAAAAGAGTATTTGAAGACTAAAAAATTTATGAAAATTATAGGCCACTGATTTTTAAAAGATTAAAAAAACCTATCCATGCATCAGAATCAAATGTTGCAAGAACATATTCCTATAAAAACAAGGACATAGATCACATCTCTAAGAATTTCAAAAAAAAATACTAAAAATCTTATAAATTGTTTCTTAGTGGGTAAGTTTTCATTCTCCGTTTAGAGACATGTCATTTGTAGGGCATAACATGGGTGATATGAGTCAGACACACAACATGATGGCATGAATATGACATTATGGACATTATTTTAATGTTTCTTATTGGCTTAATAATTTTAATGATATTTTAATAAAAAATTATTTGGATCTGAATTGATATTTATCCATAAATATGATATGTATATATACATATATATATACATTTCTTTAATTTTTTTAAGGTTGGTTCCTCTATTTGGAATCAATTATAGACTCCTTTAGTGTTTTAACAATTTGGATCTCTCCTGAATCTAACTTGTTCTGAGATTGAATTCATCTAATGGATCTTAATTTAAGTCTTAGGGTTTTGATTAATCTGAATCTCTTCATAGATCCAACTCGAAATTATTCTAACCTCGTATCAGGTCCATCAAATGGATCTGAGTTCTTATTATGGTGTTCTACAAATCCGAATGCATTCTTTGAATCCAAACTTATGAAAAGTCTAGGCCGTTGATTTTTGAAAGCTTATAAAAATCTATCCATGCATCATAATCAAATGCTGAAATAACTAATTCATATATAAACAAGCACATAGATCACATCTTTAAGGTTAGAATTTAAAAAAAAAAACACCAAAAATTCGATAAAATGTTTCTTAGTGGGTAGGTTTGGCAGGTTTTAATTTTTTGAAAGAAAGTTTGGTCGGTTTTCTAGTGGGTATGGGTAGGTTTTCATTCCCTGTTTAGGGACACGTCAGGAGCGTTGACCAGTTATCCGATATCCTCACTAAAGTTGTCAGCGGTGACAAACTTCAAGAAATTGGAGCCAAGTTGGGACTAGTCAACATTGAGTCCTGACTTGAGGGAGAATGTTGAAAACACCAACATGATCATGATGCGATACGCGTGATCATATCATGATCCGATAAGGGCTCTACCCACAACAACCAAATCATGATCCAAAGTAGTCATACACCTTCTCATTGGCAAAGAAACTCCTCTCAATAAGGGTCACAGGGTTGGGAGGAAGTAAACCAAGATGGCCAATAGTGTCATCACAAGTAATGCTAAACTGTCCGATAAGAAGCCAATTTTAGTTTGCAAACATTAACTATGTGCAACAGCCGTTAAATACTATTTATGCACTTCCAAGTGTAACAAAAGTATTTGAATCCACTTTGAACATATGTTTATAAAATGTTATTTGTCATGCCTTCACCTTCTTCCCTCAAAACTATAGACATTTTATTGGATTTTTAGTGTTTTTTATTTTTAAATTATGACCTTATAGATGTGTTCAATATGATTGATTTATTGGAAATTGATACTTAGATCATGTATTTTGGATGGAAAAAATAGTATTTGGAGACAAAAAATTTTATGCAATTTGTAGGCCATTGATTTTTGAAAGATTAAAAAAACCTATCCATGTTTCAGAATCAAATGCTGCAAAAACATATTCCTATAAAAACAAGGACATAGATCGCATCTCTAAGAATTTCAAAAAAATACTGAAAATCTGATAAAATGTTTCTTAGTGGGTTGGTTTTCATTCTCTGTTTAGGGACATGCCATTTGTAGGGCATAACATGGGTGATATGAGTCAGACACACTACATGATGACATGAATATGAAATTATGGACATTATTTTAATGTTTCTTATTGGTTTAATAATTTTAATGATAATTTTATAAAAATTTGTTTGGATCTTGGATCCGAATTGATATTTATCCATAAATATAATATGTATATATACAAATATATATACATTTCTTTAATTGTTTTAAGGTTAGTTCCTCTATTTGGAATCAATTCTAGCTAGTCTTGTTTAGTGTTTTAACAATTTGGATCTCCCCTGGATCTAACTTTTTTTGAGATTGAATCCATCTAATGGATCTAAACCTAAGTCTTAGGGTTTTGAGTAATCCGAATCTCTTCAGAGATCCAACTCAAAATTGTTCTAACCTCAGATCATGTCCATCGAATAGATCTGAGTTATTATTATTTTGTTTTACAAATCCAGATTCATTCTCTGGATCCAAACTTATATTAAAATTCTAGGCCATTGATTTTTGAAAGCTTTTAAAAACCTATCCATGCATCAGAATCTCAAATGCTGCAAGAACTGATTCATATATAAACAAGCACACAGATCACATCTTTAAGGTCAGAATTTCAAAAACAAACACCAAAAATCTCATAAAATGTTTCTTAGTGGGTAGGTTTTAATTTTTTTGAAAGAAGGTTTGGTAGGTTTTCTAGTGGGTATGGGTAGGTTTTCATTTCCCGTTTAGGGACATGCCATTTGTGGGGCATGCCATGGGTGATACGAGTCAGACACACTACATAAAGACATGAATCTGACATTATTTTAACCTTGCCCTTGTAGAATGAAGTGTCTGCTTAGGTTCTCGAACATGGTGGAAGGGAAGACCTCCCTATCCACAAATGAACTTATGGAACGTTTCTTCAAGAACAAATCCATGACTACAAGCCCAGCAAATCGGAAGCCTTGCAACAAATTGGTCTCCATCTTGAACGAAGGCAAACATGCAGTAGTAACACAGGAAAGAACAATTTTATTTCTCACTAGTGACAATACATCGAAGCCGATCCTCATGATCGAGACCGATCCTCATGATAGAGACCATAACAACAAGACCTCATAAGATTCAGAAAAAAAAAAATTGTGAGGTACTGTGCTATAAGCACTTATTACGAATGGAAACACAATGAAAGTAGCATACTGCTGAAAAAACAACAAAAAGGATTTGGCATCTCCTGCAAGGCCTTGGTGCTTAACTGGGGACATTTCCACATATATGCCACGATGATGATTATGAGGCATGTGGGTGTGGGTGACGACCAGGATGCTGGGGGTGGGGTGGGTGCTCTGGGTGCGCGGGGTGAGGTGGGTGCTGAGGGTGTTTAGGGTGCTGAGGAGGGTGTTGAGGGTGCGTGGGGTGAGGTGGGTGCTCAGGGTGCGCGGGGTGAGGTGGGTGTTGAGGGTGCTGAGGATGGTGTGGGTGAGGAGGGTGTTGAGGGTGCTCAGGGTGCGTGGGGTGAGGTGGGTGTTGAGGGTGAGGTGGGTGCTTTGGATGAGGAGGGTGCTCAGGGTGAGGAGTGTGCTTAGGGTGATGAAGCCCATGGTGCTTGTCACCGTTCACGTCTGCCTCTCCTTCCGCAGCATACATGCTCAAAACGATGGCTAGGAAGATAGCAAGAATCACCCTAGCAGTCCCCACTTTCTATTGACCAATTACGATAGCTAGGATGATATATTTGAGAGGGTGTAGAAAAGAGCTGAAAGTAGTGAGGATATGTGTTGACAGAAACCCTTTAAATAGAAGTTTTCGGACACAAATCTGTGGGCGTGAACAGGTAGCAGGAGTCAACTTGTAGTTCATGCAAGGATCATCGGCTTACATCTTATGCGACATCTGGCTTAGACCTTCAATAGAGGCGACTTTATTAAACAATTGTGTTCACGTAGTCATCTTCTCTCTTGGTCGTGATGCTCACTTTTACCACAATTGACGAGTTTGTTTTATTCAAAAACTGCTCATTTACGATCTTCTCAGACAGCTTTTTAGCATACTAGAGTAAAAAATAAGTAAAAACGATGCCCATGGCATCACTTCCATTTTTTATGTAGATCGGTTGCATGCCCAACCAGACTGATTTGCAAGATCCGAACCAGGTTCCAGCGGTTTTGGTTCCAATCCTAGCACAGTTTCCACTTGTTTCAAGTTCAAAGTACCCAGGTCCATCAAATCTATTTAGAGTTTCTTTATAGGAGCAGCAGGGTACGTCCATATATTTCCTGTATTTGGATTGTTAGTAAAATGGAATTACTTGCCATGATCTGATAAAAGATCCAAATCAATTAAGAGATTGCATCACTTATGTGGTTTTTAATTAGAAATTGATTGAGATTGAAAAGAACCCAAGTAGGATTCAGAGGATAAGTTTTCTGCAACCTGGAGAGAATGATGCAGGTGAGCGACACATATCCTAGTCAACCTATAGTTCATTGGATCATTTGATATCTATATTTTGAATTTGAAAATCTTGTTATTTTTAGTCGTTGTGATGGACATTGGATCCAAGTAATTGATCTGCATCTAATTTTAACAGTTTAGTAAGATTAGAATTTGCTTTCTTAGTTAAGTGTTTATCTAGATAGGAAACCTGAGTCATTTGATACAGCAATATCTCATCAATTAAATACATGAAAGGTCCAAACAATCAACAACTCAGTTGAGTTGGAGTCAGATTTGTTTTATTTCTCATTTATTTCTGTTGTTTCTTGTTTTAGTTAATTTTCAGCAATTTCCTATTAATTTCTTGCAATTTCAATTATATTTTTAGTTTTTCCAAAATAAACTCGTAGTTGATAGATTTTCTCGTAAATGGTACAAACCAATTTAATTAATTTATTTTTTATCTAAGGTGGGCTATTGTTCCATGATGAAAAACATCTATGGCACCACTCTAGGTATCTACTTTTCAAAAGCATAAATGGTGTGCGCTTGATCAAATCTGCTTAATTATATGGTTACTCTTTAGCATGTTTTCCTCATTATTCCGTCCTTCTCTCCTTGGACAACTATTTCTTGTGGTCAACATGGTTTGTGTGTAATGGACAACATGTTCCTATAACTCGTTTAAATTTGTAATATTCGTGAAGCCTATGGGTGAAAAGTACATGAGTCTTGAGAAAAGTAGGATTTTAAGGATGAAGACTGACCTTGCTAAAATGTTGGCAACTTGATCATATTTGGTACCAACGTATGAAAACTGTCATTGTTACCAACATATGAAATTCAAAGACACTTTGGACAACTCTTTTGTAGATGAAATAACGGTTAATTACAATATGCAGTTAGTTGAATTTATCCTGCCACAAAGACAAGACCTCCTCCGTGTACGTGAAATAACATTTTGCTCGATTTCTTGCACTGCTGAACATCATTTCTGTATTTCATACGAAATCTGTTACCATCATTGGAGATCGATACATTCTATATATTGCAAACCTTGAACAACGTTGAGAATGATCTTTTCCCCAATTTGTTCATGACTAAAAAATAGAATTTTGTACTTTGAGATATTTTCTGCTAATTAAATGGTATTAAATTTGATACTTATTCATGTTATATTGCTGAGCACAGAGGGATTGGATTCGTGTGAACCCCAAACAGGCATTACCCATTTGTGTGTCACAGGAGAAGTGCAAACCACTTGTTTGGTGAAATGCCTCAACAAACTCATCCTTGGCATATGTCTTGTATTTTTAGATTCTTGATGAATGTTTGTTGAACTTAAGTGTCTTTTCTCATTCTAGCATTTCATTGCCTTTGTTTGTGTTGATCTTCGTCCTCAAAAGCTTGTTTCTCATTCTCGTATGCATGCATTAGATCTTAACTGTTTAGGACATGGTGCATTCATTTAAAAATATAACTGCTTAAGATAGGTCACTTAACATAATATATGATGTGTTTTTTCTTTCATTAGTGATGAACAAGGAGTATTTGTGTTTAAATTTTGTTTGACGTTGCATCAAATGTGCTTAAACTCGTTAGTTTTTACAGCATGCACCAAGTGTATTTCGCTCGATCTAGGCTTTTATTGTCGTTTGCATTCCGTTTAGTTTTTCCCTTTTTTATCTAGGCATCCTTAGGCACTTGGTTAATTGCTGAGTTTGTCGTTGGGATCGTTCCCGTGGGCCCGTTCCCCTCTCCCTAGTCTCCATTAGATACGACCTAAGAAACATAAATTGTTCTACAAAAAAATAATAAAAAAGTGATTTTTTTTCTTGATTTCTATGCATTTTCTGAGACCCTTGAAGCAAGAATCCAAACTTGCGGCGAAGATGAGAATGGTAGTGCCCAATATTAGGGTAAAAAGTTGGATATTTCTGATTGTGGACACCGGGTGGATTTCATAAATTGTGAGACATTTCAAGAAACATGTCATTGACATTTTTTGTTCTTAAAATCTTTGCTTTAAATTTTAAAATAAGTTTTTTGGCTATCTTTCAAGTATTTTTGTTTTGAATAAAAGATTTTTGTTCTAGGCGCAAAGAAGCATCGAAAGAGCACAAATGTAGCAAAGATATGCACTATGTATGTGCAAAGTTGAAGTACAAGAATGATCTCACAAGCACATGCCTAGCCAAAATTCTTTCTCAAATGAATATAAAAGAAATCCTCTCAAGATCTCAAAAAACACAAAGAAATATCTCACGTATATCATCTCATTTACGAAAAGAAGCTATCAAAGTACAAAAATGCTTAGTCATCCTGATCATCACCCCCAAAAAATAAGAAAGGATGGACACCTTCCAACTAGTCGTTGAACAAAGCCATTGTACTCGGGCTAGCATAAACAGTAGAACACTTAAAAGAAGCTCATGCGGACCAAAAATATCAGGAGCACAAAAATCATCGGCTAATATGCAAAGGCAACTCCACAAATGCCTCCTCAAAAACTTGAGTCAAGGGAAGGCCTTGAGCCTAAAGCAATTGCCTCATACATCTCTCAGGATGATAAGGAATGGTGAACCAAGGACCAACAAGAAAGAAACAATCTTGAGAGCTACGTGGAACAACGTTGAGAAGGGGATGCTCTCAGATCGAAAGAATGTCCCACTTCTTATCTCTCAGTACCAAGGAATCAAACCAAATATGATACACACAAACAGACTTGGGATATGCCTCTCCAAAGTTGTTGGCCTTCTTTTGCGGTTCACCTCTGATAATCTGCTACCTTAATGCGATATTCTCAAGCATAGTAGCCCATATTTCTGCAATAAAGACAACCTCCAGTATCACAAGGGCATGACTATCTAAGATGCATATAATCTCCATTAGATATGACTTAAGAAACATAAACTGTTCTACAAAAAAAACAATAAAAAGTTTTTTTTTCTAGATTTCTATGCATTTTCTGAGACCCTTCAGGCGAAATCCAAACTTGCGACGAAGATGAGAATGGTAGTGCCAAATATTAGGGTAAAAAGTTGGATATTTATGATTGTGGACACCGGGTGGATTTCATAAATTGTGAGACATTTCAAGAAACATGTCATTGACATTTTTTGTTCTTAAAATCTTTGCTTTAAATTTTAAAATAAGTTTTTTGGCTATCTTTCAAGTATTTTTGTTTTGAATAAAAGTTTTTTGCTCTAGGCGCAAAAAAGAATCGAAAGAGCACAAATGTAGCAAAGATATGCACTATGTATGTGCAAAGTTGAAGTATAAGAATGATCTCACAAGCACATGCCTAGCCAAAATTCTTTCTAAAATGAATATAAAAGAAATCCTCTCAAGATCTCAAAAAACACAAAGAAATATCTCAAGTATATCATCTCATTTACGAAAAGAATATATCAAAGTACAAAAATGCTTAGTCATTCTGATCATCATCCCGAAAATATAAGAAAGGATGGACACCCTCCAACTAGTCGTTGAACAAAGCCATTGTACTCGGGCTAGCATAAGCAGTAGAACACTTAAAAGAAGCTCATGAGGACCAAAAATATCAGGAGCGCAAAAATCATCGGCTAATATGCAAAGGCAACTCCACAAATGCCTCCTCAAAAACTTGAGTCAAGGGAAGGTCTTGAGCCTAAAGCAGTTGCCTCATACATCTCTCAGGATGATAAGGAATGGTGAACCAAGGACCAACAAGAAAGAATCAATCTTGAGAGCTACGTGGAACAACGTTGAGAAGGGGATGCTCTCAGATCGAAAGAATGTCCCACTCCACATCTCTCAGTACCAAGGAATCAATCCAAATATGATACACACAAATAGTCTTGGGATATGCCTCTCCAAAGTTGTTGGCCTTCTTTTGCGGTTCACCTCTGATAATCTGCTACCTTAATGCGATATTCTCAAGCATAGTAGCCCATATTTCTGCAATAAAGACAACCTCCAGTATCACAAGGGCATGACTGTCCAAGATGCATATAGTTGCACTTCGGCCATATCTGATTTGGTCGGTGTTGTAGCCCATTTCCTCCATCTTGAATTTGCTTCTTGAATGAGTCTCTCTGCAACTTGTCATCAACAAGATGTCGTTTGTTACCACAACCATTCCCAACAGGCTTCTTGTCTTGTCCTCCCCTGACCCACTCACATTTTTCACTTAGCAGGGTTGTTGTTGCTATGACATCGAGGAAGGTCAAAGGCATATTGGTTATTACTCGATAGTGGAGGGCTTCTTTAAGTCTCCGCACAAACTCGTTCGCCCTTTCTCCATCATCAACGAAGAGATTGAAACAATATCGCTCAAGGTTTTGGTATTTGGTAATGTAATCCATCAAAATGAGGTTTCTCTGACATAATTATAGAAATTTGATTTTCTTCTTATCACGAGTATGTAGGAGAAAATAGTTATCTAGGAAAGTTCCCCAGAATGCTTCCCCGGGAATGACTTCTGCTACGGAGAAATGCACTCCTTGAGTCATGTCCCACCACTTTCGGTCATTGTCATTTAACTAGTACGAGGCAAAATTTGTCTTCTTTTCTTCGATCACTGACAACACTCAGAATGCTCGATCAATTTCCTTGATCCAGCTCTCAGCTAGCTCTAGATTGATCTTTCCTGTGAAGGTCAGAGAATTCTCGTATGTGACCATGCCCTGGTGATGGTTTGTCCTCGCGGGTGCAATAGGTTCTCGCTGAGCATGTACTTGGCTCCGTATGGTTGGGGCTAAATTATTGAAGGATTCCATAATGAATCACCACTATGCCTGACACTAGTGAGGCAATTTTTTATTAGTTTAATGAATCATCTTTTACAAAGAAAATACTTTGGTAAGGGTAGATAAAAAATGATTAAACAAAAAATACTTATAGTGCGATACAGATGTTAGACGGTCAAGAATCACAATTTTATCTGTTGCTCTCATACCAAAGCTGTAATGCCCCAAAATTTCTATCTTGTGAGAAAAAATTTAAAATTTTTGTGGTTAATCATTTTTTAGAGTTAAAATGATAGTTCAACGTAAATAATTGTTTGAAAAGACCAAGTCAGTGAAAATAGTAGTTTGAAAAGACCAAAAATGTCTTGGGTTTAGGCTTGCATTTCCATACTACCATTAAATATCATAAAGAATCAAACAAAAGATTTATATATAAATAATTTTATGCAAAATGCCAAAATATACTCAGGCCCAAACAATAGAGGGATTGGACTCTTGATATCATTGTATCATCGCGATATCACCGGAAGCAACAGTCTACTCGTCATTTGGATCCCATAAAATGGGTTGAACCTAATAGGTACAAAGATATTACATAATTATACAAGACTAATACAAGTATTAATCATGATTTAAAATATTATATCGAATGCAATTGAATGAAACACAAATTTGTATAAGCAGATCATTGTTTCTATCTTAATCAACAATGTGAATATCAAGACTTTGTTCTGATATTTACCCTATTTGCAAATACTCACAGGATGAAAACATACAGAAAGACTTTGACCATTTGGCGGTTTATTGTTCTATATATTTTGATGCCCTAGATGACTAGCTAATTCCTCTACAAAGGTGACAATGTAATAATGGAGAGAGAATTCTGTAGAGGCCACTTCTTTAGATGTATCCTAACTTCTGCACAAGTTGTGGGATCTACCACATAGGAAAATTATTGATAACTTTGTCCCCTAACTTCGATGACTACAGACGCTAAATCATTACCATTACAGGAACATAGTTGTTTGTCTTCAATGTTTATCATAGTTTGTACCTCCTATCATCTCCTAATAGGCCATAAATGTGAGTGGGTTAATGGGTTCTCTATTATTAAGGGGTTTTACTACATTTGCATATGTCTCACTTCAATAGCCATCATCTACCCACTCTAGTTAGGTTCTCATATTTGTATTTTTATTCAAACTATTTACTATGATCTGGTCTTTTAAACTGATCGAGCATTTGGCCTGTGAAGGCGATACCAAATTTTTGCATATATTTTTCTATTGTATAGTACAATGTTTCACCCTGAGCTTTGCCATAAGCCATCACTTATCTATCGTTTAGTGCATTATAGCACTACGAGGTTTTCCATAAACCTCAACTCATTCATCAGTATACGGGTATGTCTCGCACGTCCTATTATACGACAATGATGATATATCAACCCGATTTTCAAAAGAATCAATACTATTGTATTCTTGAAAACCAACATGGGTATACATGAAAATTATCATGGTTAAAAGTGATTTCTCGAACCTCAATTAAAGGTGAATCCAGGTTGATCCCAGAGAAAAAATCAGAGACCTTGATGTATGTGCAACCGAAGTCTATATAGTCGAAGTCTCGCATTTGGTTGATCACCGTAGATTCGGTTACATATATCTGAATCATTGTTTACAATAGATTCAGTTTCATATATTTGAATTATCATTCATAATAGATTTAGTTGTGTATATTTGAATCGTATCAATCAGTTATTACTTTAGAATAACTTTTTAAGTTCGAACAACACATGGTTTATTGTTTCGTAAAGTTCAACGTTTTAAAAAATATATGATGCATGCGAACGTAATTTATCGCATGCATGCAGATGTAAGTCCCTAATTTATTTTATGAAATATTATACACATGCAAACGCAAACTTTTGCACACATGCAGACGTAAAAACTGTTTGATTATTTTGTGAAATATCATACGGATGCGAACCTAAAATTTTGCATATATGCAGACGTAAAAACTGTCTAATTATTTTGCAAAATATTGGATGTGTGCGAGCGTAGGATCTTGCACACATGCAAACATAAATCTTTTGATTATTTTATAAATTATTAGATGTGTATGAGTGGAGGATCTTGAACGCATGCTAACTTAAATCTTTTGATTATTTTGCAAATTATCAGATGGGTGCAAGTATAGGATCTCTCACACAGGCAAACATAAATCTCTTGATTATTTTGCAAATTATCAAATGTGTGTGAGCATAGGATCTTGCACGTATACAAATATAAATCTTTTGATTATTTCACAAATGATTGGATATGTGCGAGCATAGGATCTCACACTTGCGAACATAAATCTTTTGATTTTTTTGCAAATTATCGGAGATGTGCAAGAATAGGATTTCGCATGCCTGCGAACATAAATCTTTTGATTATGTTGCAAAATATCAAGGGCATACATACGTAAGTTCTTTGATGCATGAGAGCACGGTAGTCCTATTTTATATGCAAGATAGGCAGTGCATGCTAATGTCAAATATCACATGCATGTTGATGTAAAACATTTGTTTTTATTCTATGAATCGTCGGAGGCATGCATACTTAAAGTCTTGTATGTGAGCCCATTTGAAATTGAATCAAAGTAGAAGTATGCAAAACTATGATCTTTAAATAAAGGCTCGTGTAATTTAAAGTAAGATGGAGTGTGCAAAATTATGTACTCTAAGTAAATCGCATATATATATATATATGTTCACATATAACAAAGTTGTGTCTGCCAAAACGGCCAACATAAATAAAATGAAAGTACACAAACTTGCGTACTTTAAATAAATGCATGCATAATGTAAATAGAGTGGGATTATGCAAAACTGCGTACTCAGAAATATATATATATATTTATATATAATTACATATATAACAAAGCGTTGTATGCCAAAAGACCATCATAAAAAAGGTAAAAATACACAAAATGTCGTACTTTAAATAAATGCATAATTTAAATAAAATCAAAGTTTGCAAAACTATGTAGTTGAAGTAAATGCATATATATATATATATAAATATATATATATATAAATATATATATATATATATATAGGTATTTATAATAATAGTATTTATAAGAATTCTGTAGAGGCCACTTCTTTAGATGTATCCTAACTTCTGCACAAGTTGTGGGATCTACCACATAGGAAAATTATTGATAACTTTGTCCCCTAACTTCGATGACTACAGACGCTAAATCATTACCATTACAGGAACATAGTTGTTTGTCTTCAATGTTTATCATAGTTTGTACCTCCTATCATCTCCTAATAGGCCATAAATGTGAGTGGGTTAATGGGTTCTCTATTATTAAGGGGTTTTACTACATTTGCATATGTCTCACTTCAATAGCCATCATCTACCCACTCTAGTTAGGTTCTCATATTTGTATTTTTATTCAAACTATTTACTATGATCTGGTCTTTTAAACTGATCGAGCATTTGGCCTGTGAAGGCGATACCAAATTTTTGCATATATTTTTCTATTGTATAGTACAATGTTTCACCCTGAGCTTTGCCATAAGCCATCACTTATCTATCGTTTAGTGCATTATAGCACTACGAGGTTTTCCATAAACCTCAACTCATTCATCAGTATACGGGTATGTCTCGCACGTCCTATTATACGACAATGATGATATATCAACCCGATTTTCAAAAGAATCAATACTATTGTATTCTTGAAAACCAACATGGGTATACATGAAAATTATCATGGTTAAAAGTGATTTCTCGAACCTCAATTAAAGGTGAATCCAGGTTGATCCCAGAGAAAAAATCAGAGACCTTGATGTATGTGCAACCGAAGTCTATATAGTCGAAGTCTCGCATTTGGTTGATCACCGTAGATTCGGTTACATATATCTGAATCATTGTTTACAATAGATTCAGTTTCATATATTTGAATTATCATTCATAATAGATTTAGTTGTGTATATTTGAATCGTATCAATCAGTTATTACTTTAGAATAACTTTTTAAGTTCGAACAACACATGGTTTATTGTTTCGTAAAGTTCAACGTTTTAAAAAATATATGATGCATGCGAACGTAATTTATCGCATGCATGCAGATGTAAGTCCCTAGTTTATTTTATGAAATATTATACACATGCAAACGCAAACTTTTGCACACATGCAGACGTAAAAACTGTTTGATTACTTTGTGAAATATCATACGGATGCGAACCTAAAATTTTGCATATATGCAGACGTAAAAACTGTCTAATTATTTTGCAAAATATTGGATGTGTGCGAGCGTAGGATCTTGCACACATGCAAACATAAATCTTTTGATTATTTTATAAATTATTAGATGTGTATGAGTGGAGGATCTTGAACGCATGCTAACTTAAATCTTTTGATTATTTTGCAAATTATCGGATGGGTGCAAGTATAGGATCTCTCACACAGGCAAACATAAATCTCTTGATTATTTTGCAAATTATCAAATGTGTGTGAGCATAGGATCTTGCACGTATACAAATATAAATCTTTTGATTATTTCACAAATGATTGGATATGTGCGAGCATAGGATCTCACACTTGCGAACATAAATCTTTTGATTTTTTTGCAAATTATCGGAGATGTGCAAGAATAGGATTTCGCATGCCTGCGAACATAAATCTTTTGATTATGTTGCAAAATATCAAGGGCATACATACGTAAGTTCTTTGATGCATGAGAGCACGGTAGTCCTATTTTATATGCAAGATAGGCAGTGCATGCTAATGTCAAATATCACATGCATGTTGATGTAAAACATTTGTTTTTATTCTATGAATCGTCGGAGGCATGCATACTTAAAGTCTTGTATGTGAGCCCATTTGAAATTGAATCAAAGTAGAAGTATGCAAAACTATGATCTTTAAATAAAGGCTCGTGTAATTTAAAGTAAGATGGAGTGTGCAAAATTATGTACTCTAAGTAAATCGCATATATATATATATGTTCACATATAACAAAGTTGTGTCTGCCAAAACGGCCAACATAAATAAAATGAAAGTACACAAACTTGCGTACTTTAAATAAATGCATGCATAATGTAAATAGAGTGGGATTATGCAAAACTGCGTACTCAGAAATATATATATATATATATTTATATATAATTACATATATAACAAAGCGTTGTATGCCAAAAGACCATCATAAAAAAGGTAAAAATACACAAAATGTCGTACTTTAAATAAATGCATAATTTAAATAAAATCAAAGTTTGCAAAACTATGTAGTTGAAGTAAATGCATATATATATATATATATAAATATGTATATATATATAGGTATTTATAATAATAGTATATGTATATATTTGATATAAATATAAATACATAATATTAAAAGTGTTCAAACGCCATCATCTTGTCTTTTTTCTTCCTCGTAGTATGTGTGATTACTTGGTGAATCCAAATGTAGCTAGAGGCTTGAACACGTCTTATCAAGCATGCCACTTGTATAGAGATGGGTACGGTTTTGCACCGTACTACGCATTCATTGATCATGAGAATGGATCATTCCGCATTGAAGAAGACAATGACATGATTCTCGAAGATGAATTGACTGTGGGACCCAAAATGGCAATGGGGGCGGAGTTTGGCGGGCCACTCTTTTTTTCTTTTCTTTTTGCTTTATTCTTTTCTTTTCTTCCCCTCACGACTGACAAATAAAAGGGAGGGGGGGCATGGCAGATTGATTTTGATCACCCTGTTTGGCCAGAACACAAGAAGAAGGGAGGGGAAGGGTTCCTTGCCTGCCTCTCCTTTTTGAAAAGAATCATGGAAGAGGAAGAAGAACAATAGAGGTCGTGAAGTTGGGTGGCAATGGCACCTAGCCACCAATATTCAGAGAAGAGGGATAGCAGCTCACGGTGATTCCACTATAGAAAATATTGAGAGAGACAGAAGAGAGAGCCGCAGTGAGGCAACCTATTGGCAGCTTTTGAGCAGAGCTGGTGGTCGGTGGTCGGTGGTCGTGTTGCAGCAGAAGAGCATGACAACATGGTAACATGCTCAGCAAGATGGCGGTTCAAGAAATGGTAATGGTGGTCATTTAACAAACAATTAAAAAAAAAGGATGGATCACCTGGTTGGGTGGCTTCCGTGAACACAAAAGAAGAAAGAAAATGCATAATGATGGTGGTGGTTCCACCATGAAAGCCAAGGCAAAGGGGGGCACCCAGTTGGGTGGCTTCCGTGAACGCAAAAGAAGAAGCAAGAAAATGCTTCATAGTGTTTTTTTGAAATTCTGACCTCATCATATGATTGATTTACTAGAAATTGACACTTGGATCATGCATTTTGGATGGAAAAAATAGTATTTGGAGACACAAAAATTTATAAAAATTGGACACATAAATCTTTTAATTAGTTTACAAATTATCAGATGTGCATGAGCAAAGAATCTCGTCATGTTCTCAACCCCATTGTATATATCTCATTATGCACAATATACAGTGCAACACACCACGCCTATCACTGCTATTCACCCATGCTACACCATACCGGCTGCCACCTTTCGCCCCTTGCACTGTTACAGTAGCTTCCTGCTATTATTGCATCCTCTTTACAACATTTACTCGCATTTGTTGTCACCATTGCTGTAAATCATACAAATGTGTTCATGTTTAGGCACTTTTCACAACATTCTTACATATGTATTGTTATGTGATCATACCCTCAACACCTTGCTCATGCTACCTTCACTTTGCAAGTAGTACACTCATTGCATTTACAAACTCCATCCTCACAACACATGCCATTTAGCTCATTTTCAATATATTGCATTTGTTGATCACTAGTGCATTCTCATACATAGCACTCCACCTCATTACATTCCCTGATGCACGTCATCAGCCACCACCTTCTCCACTTGCCATCTACCATTTGCAGCAGCCTGAGCATACCCTGTTAATACACATTCCAACATATCCCTCTCTCTCACATTGACATTCATGTATCTCTTTTAACTTAGAATATCACATTGCATTTCATCAGTTGAGGCAAGCATCACATTTCCATTTGAATGAATGCATTTTCATATGTATGCCCCCTTTAATATGAACATAGCATTTAGATTTTGCTTCACCCTCTATATTTTGCAATCTTGCTCTATACTAACTCTGTTTTGTAGGAATACATGAAAAATATTATTTTTCTTTCTTAGTTCAGAGATTTTTCAATTTAAATAACGTAATAGTTAAATATCAATGAAAAACTTTACTTTTCAGTATTAGAATAGAATGTATAAGTATGTAAATCCCGGAAATCATGTGTTTCATCTCATTATATTTTATTTCTCGAAAATCCACAATGGTGAAACACGAATAGCACGTGAACCATTCTGATAAAAGGTAATTAATCTTAAACAAATGATTCACATTGATGGCCATAGTCAAAATGTAGACAATGCTTAGAATTTTTATCTTTTATGGAATAACATTGGATCCACCCTGGGTCTCTTTCAAAATTCATCATATTTTCTAAAAATTTTCTTCCTTTATTAGGATTTAACCTAAAAATTAATCCAAAATATATATTCATAGCCATAGTCAGGATATATTGAGGATTAATTTTATTTTAAATTCTATAAAGGCACCAAAATGTATTTTATTCTTTATCTGAATTTAAAAACAAATTATTTTTATAATACATCTATGACCATAGTCAGAAATGTATTATATCTTTAATCTTATTATAATTCTCCTAAAGAATGAAATATGCTTTTTCAAAATTCTTTTAATTCATTCATTAGTTAGGATAGAAGTTCATCATTCTTCAAATAATTTCAAGTTATCTTCAAAATCCAAGTGATTTTGAGATATATCTTTAAATATCTTCCTCATTTTTCAAATCAATATTCAACTCTTATCTGTAAATTCAAATTCATCTTTTTATTTTCAGTTTTATCTTATTTTTAAAGTTCAGACTTCAAAATCCCAATTTCAAAGTTAAATTTAACTTTGAAATTTCAAATTCATTTTTAGATTTAGAATTCAATTTCCAACTCAAATCAAATTTCAAAGTTCAATTTAACATTGAAAATTCCAAATTCATTTTCAGGATTCAATTTCAAATTCAATTCAATATTCCAGATCAAATTTCAAAGTTCAAACTCGACTTTTAAATCCCAGATTCATCTCTTGATTTCAAAATTCAAGTTTAAAATCAAGTTTATTCTCTATTTCAAATTCCAAGATCTCAAAGTTCTATCTAAGTTTGAGTTCGATTCTCAAAATTCAAATTCACATTTTCAAAGTCCTAAGGATGATTCTGAATCCCCAAAATCGATTTCCTCTAAATCTCAGAGCAAATTTCAAGTCAATTCTGGATTTCCAAATCCAATTCCACGTTGAAATTCCATCTGGATTTCTTAAATCCAATTCTATCTTCAAATCCTATTTGGATTTCTTAAATCCAATTCCATCTTCTAATCCCATTTGGATTTCTTAAATCCAACTCTATTTTCAAATTCCATTTGGATTTTTTTTAATCCAGTTTTATCTTGAATTCTAGATTTCAAATCCAATTCCATCTTGAATTCCAGATTTTGAATACAATTCCATTTTTCTAAATTGATTTCCAATTCCAAACTCAAATCTATTTTCAGATTCCATCTGGATCTCTCAAATTCAATTCTATTTTAAAATTCCATCTGAATTTCTCAAATCCAAATTCTATTTCTAAATCTCACCTTCGTCTTCAATTCTAAATTCAAATTCCAACTCGATTTTCGAAATTCACTTTTTAAATCTATTTCCCAAGTTTAAATTCAACTTCCAAATTCAATTCATGTTTCAGGATCTGAATTCAAAACTCAAGATCAAAGACCCCTTTTCAAAATCGATTTTTGAAAATCAAAATTCAAAGTTCATTTTGACTTCAAATTTTCATTTTTACTTCAAATTCTACCTCAATTCCAATTCTCTTTTTCTCTTCCTTTCTTCAATTCAAGATCTATTTTTCCAATCTCTGATTATTCCAAGACTTAGAATTTCAAGTCTCTTCTTCCAGATCTATTTCAAGTCCTAAGTTAGAGTCAAAATCTAACTTTTCCAAATCAATTTTCAAAACATTTCTTCAAAATATTTCCAAACTTATTTCAAAATTACTTGGATAATCCCAAAATTTCTAAAATTATTCCATTCAAAATGAGACATTTTTGTATTTGCATTGCACAAGCATGATTTTTTGTGCATTTTAGACTTATAATAAATTCTTAGATATTATTTAGGCAAAGAAAAATGCATAAGTTCGATTACCTCTGGTAAAGGCACCAGGAATGGTCGAACCTCGTACCAAAGAGCGAATCCTGTCTTTCCATTTTCTCGTAAATTTTAAAAAATGGAGGTGAGTAATTTCAAAATATTTTTAAAATTAAGGTCAAGTGAGACCTTTGCAAAAGAGTTTCTCGTCTCTTTCTTTCGTTTTCTCTTCTCTCTTCTTTTCTATCTTTTATTCCCCTTCAAAAAGGGAATAGATGCTAGAGAGGAAAAGAGAAGGAAAAGAGGAAAAAGAGAATAAGAGGAAAAATTTTGCAATAATCACAATGACTCAAGGGTTCCTCACCTTTCCATCGCTCACAGGATCCTCAGATACAACAAGTCGTCAATAGGCAGAGGAATTCTCATGCACAAGCATGGTCATACCAAATTTACAGAATACTGAGACGCCGACTCGACGAAGATCCAAATGACAGAAGGTCCACATCAGGGTACTGCATGTTCATGGGAGGAAATTTGGTTACATGGAGAAGCAAAAAACAAAATGTTGTAGCCTGACTCAAGGCAGAAGCTGAGTACCAGGCAATGACCTCTACCTGTTGTGAGCTTATATGAATTAAAGCTCTCCGATGCGATATGGGTTTTTTCAATATCAAGCCTATGGAACTAAGGTGGGACAATCAAGCAACCATCCACATCGGGGTAAATCCATTTTCCCATGAGCGGACAAAACACATTGAAGTTGATTGCCATTTCGTGAGAGAGAAAATTCAAGCAGGGATCATATCCACCCCTCACGTCAGAAGCGTTGACTAGTTAGCCAATATCCTCACTAAAGCTGTCAGCGGTGACAAACTTCAAGACATTGGAGCCAAGTTGGGACTGGTCAACATTGAGTCCCAACTTGAGGAAGACAGTTGAAAACACCAACATGAGCACGATGTGATATGCATGATCACATTGTGATCCAATTAGGGCTCTACTCACAGCAACCGAATCATGATCCAAAGTAGTCATACACCTTCTCATTGGCAAACAACTTCCTCTCAATAGGGGTCACAAGGTTGGGAGGAAGTAAACCAAGACGACCAATAGTCTCTTCCAAAGTAATGGTAAACTCTTCGATAAAAAGCCAATTTTAGTTTTCTAACATTAAATGTGTGCAACAACCATTAAATACTATTTATGCACTTCCAAGTGTAATAAAGGTATGAAAACCAACTTTGATCAGATGTTTGCAAAATGTTATTTGTCATTCCTTCACCTTCTTCCCTCAAAACTATTAACATTTTATCAAATTTTTAGTGTTTTCTTTATTAATTCTGACCTTACAGATGTGTTCAATATGATTGATTTACTGGAAATTGATACTTGGGTCATGCATTTCGAATGAAAAAAAGAGTATTTGAAGACTAAAAAATTTATGAAAATTATAGGCCACTGATTTTTAAAAGATTAAAAAAACCTATCCATGCATCAGAATCAAATGTTGCAAGAACATATTCCTATAAAAACAAGGACATAGATCACATCTCTAAGAATTTCAAAAAAAATACTAAAAATCTTATAAATTGTTTCTTAGTGGGTAAGTTTTCATTCTCCGTTTAGAGACATGTCATTTGTAGGGCATAACATGGGTGATATGAGTCAGACACACAACATGATGGCATGAATATGACATTATGGACATTATTTTAATGTTTCTTATTGGCTTAATAATTTTAATGATATTTTAATAAAAAATTATTTGGATCTGAATTGATATTTATCCATAAATATGATATGTATATATACATATATATACATTTCTTTAATTTTTTTAAGGTTGGTTCCTCTATTTGGAATCAATTATAGACTCCTTTAGTGTTTTAACAATTTGGATCTCTCCTGAATCTAACTTGTTCTGAGATTGAATTCATCTAATGGATCTTAATTTAAGTCTTAGGGTTTTGATTAATCTGAATCTCTTCATAGATCCAACTCGAAATTATTCTAACCTCGTATCAGGTCCATCAAATGGATCTGAGTTCTTATTATGGTGTTCTACAAATCCGAATGCATTCTTTGGATCCAAACTTATGAAAAGTCTAGGCCGTTGATTTTTGAAAGCTTATAAAAATCTATCCATGCATCATAATCAAATGCTAAAATAACTAATTCATATATAAACAAGCACATAGATCACATCTTTAAGGTTAGAATTTAAAAAAAAAACACCAAAAATTCGATAAAATGTTTCTTAGTGGGTAGGTTTGGCAGGTTTTAATTTTTTGAAAGAAAGTTTGGTCGGTTTTCTAGTGGGTATGGGTAGGTTTTCATTCCCTGTTTAGGGACACGTCAGGAGCGTTGACCAGTTATCCGATATCCTCACTAAAGTTGTCAGCGGTGACAAACTTCAAGAAATTGGAGCCAAGTTGGGACTAGTCAACATTGAGTCCTGACTTGAGGGAGAATGTTGAAAACACCAACATGATCATGATGCGATACGCGTGATCATATCATGATCCGATAAGGGCTCTACCCACAACAACCAAATCATGATCCAAAGTAGTCATACACCTTCTCATTGGCAAAGAAACTCCTCTCAATAAGGGTCACAGGGTTGGGAGGAAGTAAACCAAGATGGCCAATAGTGTCATCCAAAGTAATGCTAAACTGTCCGATAAGAAGCCAATTTTAGTTTGCAAACATTAACTATGTGCAACAGCCGTTAAATACTATTTATGCACTTCCAAGTGTAACAAAAGTATTTGAATCCACTTTGAACATATGTTTATAAAATGTTATTTGTCATGCCTTCACCTTCTTCCCTCAAAACTATAGACATTTTATTGGATTTTTAGTGTTTTTTATTTTTAAATTATGACCTTATAGATGTGTTCAATATGATTGATTTATTGGAAATTGATACTTAGATCATGTATTTTGGATGGAAAAAATAGTATTTGGAGACAAAAAGTTTTATGCAATTTGTAGGCCATTGATTTTTGAAAGATTAAAAAAACCTATCCATGTTTCAGAATCAAATGCTGCAAAAACATATTCCTATAAAAACAAGGACATAGATCGCATCTCTAAGAATTTCAAAAAAATACTGAAAATCTGATAAAATGTTTCTTAGTGGGTTGGTTTTCATTCTCTGTTTAGGGACATGCCATTTGTAGGGCATAACATGGGTGATATGAGTCAGACACACTACATGATGACATGAATATGAAATTATGGACATTATTTTAATGTTTCTTATTGGTTTAATAATTTTAATGATAATTTTATAAAAATTTGTTTGGATCTTGGATCCGAATTGATATTTATCCATAAATATAATATGTATATATACAAATATATATACATTTCTTTAATTGTTTTAAGGTTAGTTCCTCTATTTGGAATCAATTCTAGCTAGTCTTGTTTAGTGTTTTAACAATTTGGATCTCCCCTGGATCTAACTTTTTTTGAGATTGAATCCATCTAATGGATCTAAACCTAAGTCTTAGGGTTTTGAGTAATCCGAATCTCTTCAGAGATCCAACTCAAAATTGTTCTAACCTCAGATCATGTCCATCGAATAGATCTGAGTTATTATTATTTTGTTTTACAAATCCAGATTCATTCTCTGGATCCAAACTTATATTAAAATTCTAGGCCATTGATTTTTGAAAGCTTTTAAAAACCTATCCATGCATCAGAATCTCAAATGCTGCAAGAACTGATTCATATATAAACAAGCACACAGATCACATCTTTAAGGTCAGAATTTCAAAAACAAACACCAAAAATCTCATAAAATGTTTCTTAGTGGGTAGGTTTTAATTTTTTTGAAAGAAGGTTTGGTAGGTTTTCTAGTGGGTATGGGTAGGTTTTCATTTCCCGTTTAGGGACATGCCATTTGTGGGGCATGCCATGGGTGATACGAGTCAGACACACTACATAAAGACATGAATCTGACATTATTTTAACCTTGCCCTTGTAGAATGAAGTGTCTGCTTAGGTTCTCGAACATGGTGGAAGGGAAGACCTCCCTATCCACAAATGAACTTATGGAACGTTTCTTCAAGAACAAATCCATGACTACAAGCCCAGCAAATCGGAAGCCTTGCAACAAATTGGTCTCCATCTTGAACGAAGGCAAACATGCAGTAGTAACACAGGAAAGAACAATTTTATTTCTCACTAGTGACAATACATCGAAGCCGATCCTCATGATAGAGACCGATCCTCATGATAGAGACCATAACAACAAGACCTCATAAGATTCAGAAAAAAAAAAATTGTGAGGTACTGTGCTATAAGCACTTATTACGAATGAAACACAATGAAAGTAGCATACTGATGAAAAAACAACAAAAAGGATTTGGCATCTCCTGCAAGGCCTTGGTGCTTAACTGGGGACATTTCCACATATATGCCACGATGATGATTATGAGGCATGTGGGTGTGGGTGACGACCAGGATGCTGGGGGTGGGGTGGGTGCTCTGGGTGCTCTGGGTGCGCGGGGTGAGGTGGGTGCTGAGGGTGTTTAGGGTGCTGAGGAGGGTGTTGAGGGTGCGTGGGGTGAGGTGGGTGCTCAGGGTGCGCGGGGTGAGGTGGGTGTTGAGGGTGCTGAGGATGGTGTGGGTGAGGAGGGTGTTGAGGGTGCTCAGGGTGCGTGGGGTGAGGTGGGTGTTGAGGGTGAGGTGGGTGCTTTGGATGAGGAGGGTGCTCAGGGTGAGGAGTGTGCTTAGGGTGATGAAGCCCATGGTGCTTGTCACCGTTCACGTCTGCCTCTCCTTCCGCAGCATACATGCTCAAAACGATGGCTAGGAAGATAGCAAGAATCACCCTAGCAGTCCCCATTTTCTATTGACCAATTACGATAGCTAGGATGATATATTTGAGAGGGTGTAGAAAAGAGCTGAAAGTAGTGAGGATATGTGTTGACAGAAACCCTTTAAATAGAAGTTTTCGGACACAAATCTGTGGGCGTGAACAGGTAGCAGGAGTCAACTTGTAGTTCATGCAAGGATCATTGGCTAACATCTTATGCGACATCTGGCTTAGACCTTCAATAGAGGCGACTTTATTAAACAATTGTGTTCACGTAGTCATCTTCTCTCTTGGTCGTGATGCTCACTTTTACCACAATTGACGAGTTTGTTTTATTCAAAAACTGCTCATTTACGATCTTCTCAGACAGCTTTTTAGCATACTAGAGTAAAAAATAAGTAAAAACGATGCCCATGGCATCACTTCCATTTTTTATGTAGATCGGTTGCATGCCCAACCAGACTGATTTGCAAGATCCGAACCAGGTTCCAGCGGTTTTGGTTCCAATCCTAGCACAGTTTCCACTTGTTTCAAGTTCAAAGTACCCAGGTCCATCAAATCTATTTAGAGTTTCTTTATAGGAGCAGCAGGGTACGTCCATATATTTCCTGTATTTGGATTGTTAGTAAAATGGAATTACTTGCCATGATCTGATAAAAGATCCAAATCAATTAAGAGATTGCATCACTTATGTGGTTTTTAATTAGAAATTGATTGAGATTGAAAAGAACCCAAGTAGGATTCAGAGGATAAGTTTTCTGCAACCTGGAGAGAATGATGCAGGTGAGCGACACATATCCTAGTCAACCTATAGTTCATTGGATCATTTGATATCTATATTTTGAATTTGAAAATCTTGTTATTTTTAGTCGTTGTGATGGACATTGGATCCAAGTAATTGATCTGCATCTAATTTTAACAGTTTAGTAAGATTAGAATTTGCTTTCTTAGTTAAGTGTTTATCTAGATAGGAAACCTGAGTCATTTGATACAGCAATATCTCATCAATTAAATACATGAAAGGTCCAAACAATCAACAACTCAGTTGAGTTGGAGTCAGATTTGTTTTATTTCTCATTTATTTCTGTTGTTTCTTGTTTTAGTTAATTTTCAGCAATTTCCTATTAATTTCTTGCAATTTCAATTATATTTTTAGTTTTTCCAAAATAAACTCGTAGTTGATAGATTTTCTCGTAAATGGTACAAACCAATTTAATTAATTTATTTTTTATCTAAGGTGGGCTATTGTTCCATGATGAAAAACATCTATGGCACCACTATAGGTATCTACTTTTCAAAAGCATAAATGGTGTGCGCTTGATCAAATCTGCTTAATTATATGGTTACTCTTTAGCATGTTTTCCTCATTATTCCGTCCTTCTCTCCTTGGACAACTATTTCTTGTGGTCAACATGGTTTGTGTGTAATGGACAACATGTTCCTATAACTCGTTTAAATTTGTAATATTCGTGAAGCCTATGGGTGAAAAGTACATGAGTCTTGAGAAAAGTAGGATTTTAAGGATGAAGACTGACCTTGCTAAAATGTTGGCAACTTGATCATATTTGGTACCAACGTATGAAAACTGTCATTGTTACCAACATATGAAATTCAAAGACACTTTGGACAACTCTTTTGTAGATGAAATAACGGTTAATTACAATATGCAGTTAGTTGAATTTATCCTGCCACAAAGACAAGACCTCCTCCGTGTACGTGAAATAACATTTTGCTCGATTTCTTGCACTGCTGAACATCATTTCTGTATTTCATACGAAATCTGTTACCATCATTGGAGATCGATACATTCTATATATTGCAAACCTTGAACAACGTTGAGAATGATCTTTTCCCCAATTTGTTCATGACTAAAAAATAGAATTTTGTACTTTGAGATATTTTCTGCTAATTAAATGGTATTAAATTTGATACTTATTCATGTTATATTGCTGAGCACAGAGGGATTGGATTCGTGTGAACCCCAAACAGGCATTACCCATTTGTGTGTCACAGGAGAAGTGCAAACCACTTGTTTGGTGAAATGCCTCAACAAACTCATCCTTGGCATATGTCTTGTATTTTTAGATTCTTGATGAATGTTTGTTGAACTTAAGTGTCTTTTCTCATTCTAGCATTTCATTGCCTTTGTTTGTGTTGATCTTCGTCCTCAAAAGCTTGTTTCTCATTCTCGTATGCATGCATTAGATCTTAACTGTTTAGGACATGGTGCATTCATTTAAAAATATAACTGCTTAAGATAGGTCACTTAACATAATATATGATGTGTTTTTTCTTTCATTAGTGATGAACAAGGAGTATTTGTGTTTAAATTTTGTTTGACGTTGCATCAAATGTGCTTAAACTCGTTAGTTTTTACAGCATGCACCAAGTGTATTTCGCTCGATCTAGGCTTTTATTGTCGTTTGCATTCCGTTTAGTTTTTCCCTTTTTTATCTAGGCATCCTTAGGCACTTGGTTAATTGCTGAGTTTGTCGTTGGGATCGTTCCCGTGGGCCCGTTCCCCTCTCCCTAGTCTCCATTAGATACGACCTAAGAAACATAAATTGTTCTACAAAAAAATAATAAAAAAGTGATTTTTTTTCTTGATTTCTATGCATTTTCTGAGACCCTTGAAGCAAGAATCCAAACTTGCGGCGAAGATGAGAATGGTAGTGCCCAATATTAGGGTAAAAAGTTGGATATTTCTGATTGTGGACACCGGGTGGATTTCATAAATTGTGAGACATTTCAAGAAACATGTCATTGACATTTTTTGTTCTTAAAATCTTTGCTTTAAATTTTAAAATAAGTTTTTTGGCTATCTTTCAAGTATTTTTGTTTTGAATAAAAGATTTTTGTTCTAGGCGCAAAGAAGCATCGAAAGAGCACAAATGTAGCAAAGATATGCACTATGTATGTGCAAAGTTGAAGTACAAGAATGATCTCACAAGCACATGCCTAGCCAAAATTCTTTCTCAAATGAATATAAAAGAAATCATCTCAAGATCTCAAAAAACACAAAGAAATATCTCACGTATATCATCTCATTTACGAAAAGAAGCTATCAAAGTACAAAAATGCTTAGTCATCCTGATCATCACCCCCAAAAAATAAGAAAGGATGGACACCTTCCAACTAGTCGTTGAACAAAGCCATTGTACTCGGGCTAGCATAAACAGTAGAACACTTAAAAGAAGCTCATGCGGACCAAAAATATCAGGAGCACAAAAATCATCGGCTAATATGCAAAGGCAACTCCACAAATGCCTCCTCAAAAACTTGAGTCAAGGGAAGGCCTTGAGCCTAAAGCAATTGCCTCATACATCTCTCAGGATGATAAGGAATGGTGAACCAAGGACCAACAAGAAAGAAACAATCTTGAGAGCTACGTGGAACAACGTTGAGAAGGGGATGCTCTCAGATCGAAAGAATGTCCCACTTCTTATCTCTCAGTACCAAGGAATCAAACCAAATATGATACACACAAACAGACTTGGGATATGCCTCTCCAAAGTTGTTGGCCTTCTTTTGCGGTTCACCTCTGATAATCTGCTACCTTAATGCGATATTCTCAAGCATAGTAGCCCATATTTCTGCAATAAAGACAACCTCCAGTATCACAAGGGCATGACTATCTAAGATGCATATAATCTCCATTAGATATGACTTAAGAAACATAAACTGTTCTACAAAAAAAACAATAAAAAGTTTTTTTTTCTAGATTTCTATGCATTTTCTGAGACCCTTCAGGCGAAATCCAAACTTGCGACGAAGATGAGAATGGTAGTGCCAAATATTAGGGTAAAAAGTTGGATATTTATGATTGTGGACACCGGGTGGATTTCATAAATTGTGAGACATTTCAAGAAACATGTCATTGACATTTTTTGTTCTTAAAATCTTTGCTTTAAATTTTAAAATAAGTTTTTTGGCTATCTTTCAAGTATTTTTGTTTTGAATAAAAGTTTTTTGCTCTAGGCGCAAAAAAGAATCGAAAGAGCACAAATGTAGCAAAGATATGCACTATGTATGTGCAAAGTTGAAGTATAAGAATGATCTCACAAGCACATGCCTAGCCAAAATTCTTTCTAAAATGAATATAAAAGAAATCCTCTCAAGATCTCAAAAAACACAAAGAAATATCTCAAGTATATCATCTCATTTACGAAAAGAATATATCAAAGTACAAAAATGCTTAGTCATTCTGATCATCATCCCGAAAATATAAGAAAGGATGGACACCCTCCAACTAGTCGTTGAACAAAGCCATTGTACTCGGGCTAGCATAAGCAGTAGAACACTTAAAAGAAGCTCATGAGGACCAAAAATATCAGGAGCGCAAAAATCATCGGCTAATATGCAAAGGCAACTCCACAAATGCCTCCTCAAAAACTTGAGTCAAGGGAAGGTCTTGAGCCTAAAGCAGTTGCCTCATACATCTCTCAGGATGATAAGGAATGGTGAACCAAGGACCAACAAGAAAGAATCAATCTTGAGAGCTACGTGGAACAACGTTGAGAAGGGGATGCTCTCAGATCGAAAGAATGTCCCACTCCACATCTCTCAGTACCAAGGAATCAATCCAAATATGATACACACAAATAGTCTTGGGATATGCCTCTCCAAAGTTGTTGGCCTTCTTTTGCGGTTCACCTCTGATAATCTGCTACCTTAATGCGATATTCTCAAGCATAGTAGCCCATATTTCTGCAATAAAGACAACCTCCAGTATCACAAGGGCATGACTATCTAAGATGCATATAGTCTCCATTAGATATGACTTAAGAAACATAAACTGTTCTACAAAAAAAACAATAAAAAGTTTTTTTTTCTAGATTTCTATGCATTTTCTGAGACCCTTCAGGCAAAATCCAAACTTGCGACGAAGATGAGAATGGTAATGCCAAATATTAGGGTAAAAAGTTGGATATTTATGATTGTGGACACCGGGTGGATTTCATAAATTGTGAGACATTTCAAGAAACATGTCATTGACATTTTTTGTTCTTAAAATCTTTGCTTTAAATTTTAAAATAAGTTTTTTGGCTATCTTTCAAATATTTTTGTTTTGAATAAAAGTTTTTTGCTCTAGGCGCAAAGAAGAATCGAAAGAGCACAAATGTAGCAAAGATATGCACTATGTATGTGCAAAGTTGAAGTATAAGAATGATCTCACAAGCACATGCCTAGCCAAAATTCTTTCTAAAATGAATATAAAAGAAATCCTCTCAAGATCTCAAAAAACACAAAGAAATATCTCAAGTATATCATCTCATTTACGAAAAGAATATATCAAAGTACAAAAATGCTTAGTCATTCTGATCATCATCCCGAAAATATAAGAAAGGATGGACACCCTCCAACTAGTCGTTGAACAAAGCCATTGTACTCGGGCTAGCATAAGCAGTAGAACACTTAAAAGAAGCTCATGAGGACCAAAAATATCAGGAGCGCAAAAATCATCGGCTAATATGCAAAGGCAACTCCACAAATGCCTCCTCAAAAACTTGAGTCAAGGGAAGGTCTTGAGCCTAAAGCAGTTGCCTCATACATCTCTCAAGATGATAAGGAATGGTGAACCAAGGACCAACAAGAAAGAATCAATCTTGAGAGCTACGTGGAACAACGTTGAGAAGGGGATGCTCTCAGATCGAAAGAATGTCCCACTCCACATCTCTCAGTACCAAGGAATCAATCCAAATATGATACACACAAATAGTCTTGGGATATGCCTCTCCAAAGTTGTTGGCCTTCTTTTGCGGTTCACCTCTGATAATCTGCCGCCTTAATGCGATATTCTCGAGCATAATAGCCCATATTTCTGCAATAGAGACAACCTCCAGTATCACAAGTGCATGACTGTCCAAGATGCATATAGTTGCACTTCGGCCATATCTGATTTGGTCGGTGTTGTAGCCCATTTCTTCCATCTTCAATTTGCTTCTTGAATGAGTCTCTCTGCAACTTGTCATCAACAAGATGTCGTTTGTTACCACAACCATTCCCAGCAGGCTTCTTGTCTTGTCCTCCCCTGACCCACTCACATTTTTCACTTAGCAGGGTTGTTGTTGCTATGACATCGAGGAAGGTCAAAGGCATATTGGTTATTACTCGATAGTGGAGGGCTTCTTTAAGTCTCCGCACAAACTCGTTTGCCCTTTCTCCATCATCAACGAAGAGATTGAAACAATATCGCTCAAGGTTTTGGAATTTGGTAATGTAATCTATCAAAATGAGGTTTCCCTGGCATAATTATAGAAATTTGATTTTCTTCTTATCACGAGTATGTAGGAGAAAATAGTTATCTAGGAAAGTTACCCAGAATGCTTCCCCGGGAATGACTTCTGCTACAGAGAAATGCACTCCTTGAGTCATGTCCCACCACTTTCGGTCATTGTCATTTAACTAGTACGAGGCAAAATTTGTCTTCTTTTCTTCGATCACTGACAACACTCAGAATGCTCGATCAATTTCCTTGATCCAGCTCTCAGCTAGCTCTAGATTGATCTTTCCTGTGAAGGTCAGAGAATTCTCGTATGTGACCATGCCCTGGTGATGGTTTGTCCTTGCGGGTGCAACAGGTTCTCGCTGAGCATGTACTTGGCTCCGTATGGTTGGGGCTAAATTATTGAAGGATTCCATAATGAATCACCACTATGCTTGACACTAGTGAGGCAATTTTTTATTAGTTTAATGAATCATCTTTTACAAAGAAAATACTTTGGTAAGGGTAGATAAAAAATGATTAAACAAAAAATACTTATAGTGCGATACAGATGTTGGAGGGTCAAGAATCACAATTTTATCTGTTGCTCTCATACCAAAGCTGTAATGCCCCAAAATTTCTATCTTGTGAGAAAAAAATTAAAATTTTTGTGGTTAATCATTTTTTAGAGTTAAAATGATAGTTCAACGTAAATAATTGTTTGAAAAGACCAAGTCAGCGAAAATAGTAGTTTGAAAAGACCAAAAATGTCTTGGGTTTAGGCTTGCATTTCCATACTACCATTAAATATCATAAAGAATCAAACAAAAGATTTATATATAAATAATTTTATGCAAAATGCCAAAATATACTCAGGCCCAAACAATAGAGGGATTGGACTCTTGATATCATTGTATCATCGCGATATCACCCGAAGCAACAGTCTACTCGTCATTTGGATCCCATAAAATGGGTTGAACCTAATAGGTACAAGGATATTACATAATTATACAAGACTAATACAAGTATTAATCATGATTTAAAATATTATATCGAATGCAATTGAATGAAACACAAATTTGTATAAGCAGATCATTGTTTCTATCTTAATCAACAATGTGAATATCAAGACTTTGTTCTGATATTTACCCTATTTGCGAATACTCACAGGATGAAAACATACAGAAAGACTTTGACCATTTGGCGGTTTATTGTTCTATATATTTTGATGCCCTAGATGACTAGCTAAATCCTCTACAAAGGTGACAATGTAATAATCGAGAGAGAATTCTCTAGAGGCCACTTCTTTAGATGTATCCTAACTTCTGCACAAGTTGTGGGATCTACCACATAGGAAAATTATTGATAGCTTTGTCCCCTAACTTCGATGACTACAGACGCTAAATCATTACCATTACAGGAACATAGTTGTTTGTCTACAATGTTTATCATAGTTTGTACCTCCTATCATCTCCTAATAGGCCATAAATGTGAGTGGGTTAATGGGTTCTCTATTATTAAGGGGTTTTACTACATTTGCATATGTCTCACTTCAATAGCCATCATCTACCCACTCTAGTTAGGTTCTCATATTTGTATTTTTATTCAAACTATTTACTATGATCTGGTCTTTTAAACTGATCGAGCATTTGGCCTGTGAAGGCGATACCAAATTTTTGCATATATTTTTCTATTGTATAGTACAATGTTTCACCCTGAGCTTTGCCATAAGCCATCACTTATCTATCGTTTAGTGCATTATAGCACTACGAGGTTTGCCATAAACCTCAACTCATTCATCAGTATACGGGTATGTCTCACACGTCCTATTGTACGACAATGATGATATATCAACCCGATTTTCAAAAGAATCAATACTATTGTATTCTTGAAAACCAACATGGGTATACATGAAAATTATCATGGTTAAAAGTGATTTCTCGAACCTCAATTAAAGGTGAATCCAGGTTGATCCCAGAGAAAAAATCAGAGACCTTGATGTATGTGCAACCGAAGTCTCGCATTTGGTTGATCACCGTAGATTCGGTTACATATATCTGAATCATTGTTTACAATAGATTCAGTTTCATATATTTGAATTATCATTCATAATAGATTTAGTTGTGTATATTTGAATCGTATCAATCAGTTATTACTTTAGAATAACTTTTTAAGTTCGAACAACACAGGGTTTATTGTTTCGTAAAGTTCAACGTTTTAAAAAATATATGATGCATGCGAACGTAATTTATCGCATGCATGCAGATGTAAGTCCCTAGTTTATTTTATGAAATATTATACACATGCAAACGCAAACTTTTGCACACATGCAGACGTAAAAACTGTTTGATTATTTTGTGAAATATCATACGGATGCGAACCTAAAATTTTGCATATATGCAGACATAAAAACTGTCTAATTATTTTGCAAAATATTGGATGTGTGCGAGCGTAGGATCTTGCACACATGCAAACATAAATCTTTTGATTATTTTATAAATTATTAGATGTGTATGAGTGGAGGATCTTGAACGCATGCAAACTTAAATCTTTTGATTATTTTGCAAATTATCGGATGGGTGCAAGTATAGGATCTCTCACACAGGCAAACATAAATCTCTTGATTATTTTGCAAATTATCAAATGTGTGTGAGCATAGGATCTTGCACGTATACAAACATAAATCTTTTGATTATTTCGCAAATGATTGGATATGTGCGAGCATAGGATCTCACACTTGCGAACATAAATCTTTTGATTTTTTTGCAAATTATCGGATATGTGCAAGAATAGGATTTCGCATGCCTGCGAACATAAATCTTTTGATTATGTTGCAAAATATCAAGGGCATACATACGTAAGTTATTTGATGCATGAGAGCACGGTAGTCCTATTTTATATGCAAGATAGGCAGTGCATGCTAATGTCAAATATCACATGCATGTTGATGTAAAACATTTGTTTTTTTTCTATGAATCGTCGGAGGCATGCATACTTAAAGTCTCGTATGTGAGCCCATTTGAAATTGAATCAAAGTAGAAGTATGCAAAACTATGATCTTTAAATAAATGCTCGTGTAATTTAAAGTAAGATGGAGTGTGCAAAATTATGTACTCTAAGTAAATCGCATATATATATATATGTTCACATATAACAAAGTTGTGTCTGCCAAAACGGCCAACATAAATAAAATGAAAGTACACAAACTTGCGTACTTTAAATAAATGCATGCGTAATGTAAATAGAGTGGGATTATGCAAAACTGCGTACTCAGAAATATATATATATATATTTATATATTTATATATAATTACATATATAACAAAGCGTTGTATGCCAAAAGACCATCATAAAAAAGGTAAAAATACACAAAATGTCATACTTTAAATAAATGCATAATTTAAATAAAATCAAAGTATGCAAAACTATGTAGTTGAAGTAAATGCATATATATATAAATATGTATATATATATAGGTATTTATAATAATAGTATATGTATATATTTGATATAAATATAAATACATAATATTAAAAGTGTTCAAACGCCATCATCTTGTCTTTTTTCTTCCTCGTAGTATGTGTGATTACTTGGTGAATCCAAATGTAGCTAGAGGCTTGAACGCGTCTTATCAAGCATGCCACTTGTATAGAGATGGGTACGGTTTTGCACCATACTACGCATTCATTGATCATGAGAATGGATCATTCCGCATTGAAGGCGACAATGGCATGATTCTCGAAGATGAATTGACTGTGGGACCCAAAATGGCAATGGGGGCGGAGTTTGGCGGGCCACTCTTTTTTTCTTTTTTCTTTTCTTTTTGCTTTATTCTTTTCTTTTCTTCCCCTCACGACTGACAAATAAAAGGGAGGGGGGGCACGGCAGATTGATTTTGATCACCCTGTTTGGCCAGAACACAAGAAGAAGGGAGGGGAAGGGTTCCTTGCCTGCCTCTCCTTTTTGAAAAGAATCATGGAAGAGGAAGAAGAACAATAGAGGTCGTGAAGTTGGGTGGCAATGGCACCTAGCCACCAATATTCAGAGAAGAGGGATAGCAGCTCACGGTGATTCCACTATAGAAAATGTTGAGAGAGACAGAAGAGAGAGCCGCAATGAGGCAACCTATTGGCAGCTTTTGAGCAGAGCTGGTGGTCGGTGGTCGTGTTGCAGCAGAAGAGCATGACAACATGGTGACATGCTCAGCAAGATGGCGGTACAAGAAATGGTAATGGTGGTCATTTAACAAACAATTAAAAAAAAAGGATGGATCACCTGGTTGGGTGGCTTCCGTGAACACAAAAGAAGAAAGAAAATGCATCATGATGGTGGTGGTGCCACCATGAAAGCCAAAGCAAAGGGGGGCACCCAGTTGGGTGGCTTCCGTGAACGCAAAAGAAGAAGAAAGAAAATGCTTCATAGTGTTTTTTTGAAATTCTGACCTCATCATATGATTGATTTACTAGAAATTGACACTTGGATCATGCATTTCGGATGGAAAAAATAGTATTTGGAGACACAAAAATTTATAAAAATTGGACACATAAATCTTTTAATTAGTTTACAAATTATCAGATGTGTATGAGCAATGAATCTCGTCATGTTCTCAACCCCATTGAATATATCTCATTGTGCACAATATACAGTGCAACACACCACGCCTATCACTGCTATTCACCCATGCTACACCCTACCGGCTGCCACCTTTCGCCCCTTGCACTGTTACAGTAGCTTCCTGCTATTATTGCATCCTCTTTACAACATTTACTCGCATTTGTTGTCACCATTGCTGTAAATCATACCAATGTGTTCATGTTTAGGCACTTTTCACAACATTCTTACATATGTATTGTTATGTGATCATACCCTCAACACCTTGCTCATGCTACCTTCACTTTGCAAGTAGTACACTCATTGCATTTACAAACTCCATCCTCACAACACATGCCATTTAGCTCATTTTCAATATATTGCATTTGTTGATCACTAGTGCATTCTCATACATAGCACTCCACCTCATTACATTCCCTGATGCACGTCATCAGCCACCACCTTCTCCACTTGCCATCTACCATTTGCAGCAGCCTGAGCATACCCTGTTAATACACATTCCAACATATCCCTCTCTCTCGCATTGACATTCATGTATCTCTTTTAACTTAGAATATCACATTGCATTTCATCAGTTGAGGCAAGCATCACATTTCCATTTGAATGAATGCATTTTCATATGTATGCCCCCTTTAATATGAACATAGCATTTAGATTTTGCTTCACCCTCTATATTTTGCAATCTTGCTCTATACTAACTCTGTTTTGTAGGAATACATGAAAAATATTATTTTTCTTTCTTAGTTCAGAGATTTTTCAATTTAAATAACGTAATAGTTAAATATCAATGAAAAACTTTACTTTTTAGTATTAGAATAGAATGTATGAGTATGTAAATCCCGGAAATCATGTGTTTCATCTCATTATATTTTATTTCTCGAAAATCCACAATGGTGAAACACGAATAGCACGTGAACCATTCTGATAAAAGGTAATTAATCTTAAACAAATGATTCACATTGATGGCCATAGTCAAAATGTAGACAATGCTTAGAATTTTTATCTTTTATGGAACAACATTGGATCCACCCTGGGTCTCTTTCAAAATTCATCATATTTTCTAAAAAAATTCTTCCTTTATTAGGATTTAACCTGAAAATTAATCCAAAATATATATTCATAGCCATAGTCAGGATATATTGAGGATTAATTTTATTTCAAATTCTATAAAGGCACCAAAATGTATTTTATTCTTTATCTGAATTTAAATACAAATTATTTTTATAATACATCTATGACCATAGTCAGGAATGTATTATATCTTTAATCTTATTTTAATTCTCCTAAAGAATGAAATATGCTTTTTCAAAATTCTTTTAATTCATTCATTAGTTAGGATAGAAGTTCATCATTCTTCAAATTATTTCAAGTTATCTTCAAAATCCAAGTGATTTTGAGATATATCTTTAAATATCTTCCTCATTTTTCAAATCAATATTCAACTCTTATCTGTAAATTCAAATTCATCTTTTTATTTTCAGTTTTATCTTATTTTCAAAGTTCAGACTTCAAAATCCCAATTTCAAAGTTAAATTTAACTTTGAAATTTCAAATTCATTTTTAGATTTAGAATTCAATTTCCAACTCAAATCAAATTTCAAAGTTCAATTTAACATTGAAAATTCCAAATTCATTTTCAGGATTCAATTTCAAATTCAATTCAATATTCTAGATCAAATTTCAAAGTTCAAACTGGACTTTTAAATCCCAGATTCATCTCTTGATTTCAAAATTCAAGTTTAAAATCAAGTTTGTTCTCTATTTCAAATTCCAAGATCTCAAAGTTCTATCTAAGTTTGAGTTCGATTCTCAAAATTCAAATTCACATTTTCAAAGTCCTAAGGATGATTCTGAATCCCCAAAATCGATTTCCTCTAAATCTCAGAGCAAATTTCAAGTCAATTCTGGATTTCCAAATCCAATTCCACTTTGAAATTCCATCTGGATTTCTTAAATCCAATTCTATCTTCAAATCCTATTTGGATTTCTTAAATCCAATTCCATCTTCTAATCCCATTTGGATTTCTTAAATCCAACTCTATTTTCAAATTCCATTTGGATTTTTTTTAATCCAGTTCTATCTTGAATTCTAGATTTCAAATCCAATTCCATCTTGAATTCCAGATTTTGAATACAATTCCATTTTTCTAAATTGATTTCCAATTCCAAACTCAAATCCATTTTCAGATTCCATCTGGATCTCTCAAATTCAATTCTATTTTAAAATTCCATCTGAATTTCTCAAATCCAAATTCTATTTCTAAATATCACCTTCGTCTTCAATTCTAAATTCAAATTCCAACTCGATTTTCGAAATTCACTTTTTAAATCTATTTCCCAAGTTTAAATTCAACTTCCAAATTCAATTCATGTTTCAGGATCTGAATTCAAAACTCAAGATCAAAGACCCTTTTTCAAAATCGATTTTTGACAATCAAAATTCAAAGTTCATTTTGACTTCAAATTTTCATTTTTACTTCAAATTCTACCTCAATTCCAATTCTCTTTTTCTCTTCCTTTCTTCAATTCAAGATCTATTTTTCCAATCTCTGATTATTCCAAGACTTAGAATTTCAAGTCTCTTCTTCTAGATCTATTTCAAGTCCTAAGTTAGAGTCAAAATCTAACTTTTCCAAATCAATTTTCAAAACATTTCTTCAACATATTTCTAAACTTATTTCAAAATTACTTGGATAATCCCAAAATTTCTAAAATTATTCCTTTCAAAATGAGACATTTTTGTATTTGCATTGCACAAGCATGATTTTTTGTGCATTTTAGACTTAGAATAAATTTTTAGATATTATTTAGGCAAAGAAAAATGCATAAGTTCGATTACCTCTGGTAAAGGCACCAGGAATGGTCGAACCTCGTACCAAAGAGCGAATCATGTCTTTCCATTTTCTCGTAAATTTTAAAAATTGGAGGTGAGTAATTTCAAAATATTTTTAAAATTAAGGTCAAGTGAGACCTTTGCAAAAGAGTTTCTCGTCTCTTTTTTTCGTTTTCTTTTCTCTCTTCTTTTCTATCTTTTATTCCCCTTCAAAAAGGGAATAGAGGCTAGAGAGAAAAAGAGAAGGAAAAGAGGAAAAAGAGAATAAGAGGAAAATTTTTGCAATAATCACCATGACCCAAGGGTTCCTCACCTTTCCATCGCTCACAGGATCCTCAGATACAACAAGTCGTCAATAGGCAGAGGAATTCTCATGCACAAGCATGGTCATACCAAATTTACAGGATACTGAGACGCCGACTCGACGAAGATCCAAATGACAGAAGGTCCACATCAGGGTACTGCATGTTCATGGGAGGAAATTTGGTTACATGGAGAAGCAAAAAACAAAATGTTGTAGCCTGACTCAAGGCAGAAGCTGAGTACCAGGCAATGACCTCTACCTGTTGTGAGCTTATATGAATTAAAGCTCTCCGATGCGATATGGGTTTTTTCAATATCAAGCCTATGGAACTAAGGTGGGACAATCAAGCAACCATCCACATCGGGGTAAATCCATTTTCCCATGAGCGGACAAAACACATTGAAGTTGATTGCCATTTCGTGAGAGAGAAAATTCAAGCAGGGATCATATCCACCCCTCACGTCAGAAGCGTTGACTAGTTAGCCAGCGTTGACTAGTTAGCCAATATCCTCACTAAAGCTGTCAGCGATGACAAACTTTAAGACATTGGAGCCAAGTTGGGACTGGTCAACATTGAGTCCCGACTTGAGGAAGACAGTTGAAAACACCAACATGAGCACGATGTGATATGCATGATCACATTGTGATCCAATTAGGGCTCTACTCACAGCAACCGAATCATGATCCAAAGTAGTCATACACCTTCTCATTGGCAAACAACTTCCTCTCAATAGGGGTCACAAGGTTGGGAGGAAGTAAACCAAGACGACCAATAGTCTCTTCCAAAGTAATGGTAAACTCTTCGATAAAAAGCCAATTTTAGTTTTCTAACATTAAATGTGTGCAACAACCATTAAATACTATTTATGCACTTCCAAGTGTAATAAAGGTATGAAAACCAACTTTGATCAGATGTTTGCAAAATGTTATTTGTCATTCCTTCACCTTCTTCCCTCAAAACTATTAACATTTTATCAAATTTTTAGTGTTTTCTTTATTAATTCTGACCTTACAGATGTGTTCAATATGATTGATTTACTGGAAATTGATACTTGGGTCATGCATTTCGAATGAAAAAAAGAGTATTTGAAGACTAAAAAATTTATGAAAATTATAGGCCACTGATTTTTAAAAGATTAAAAAAACCTATCCATGCATCAGAATCAAATGTTGCAAGAACATATTCCTATAAAAACAAGGACATAGATCACATCTCTAAGAATTTCAAAAAAAATACTAAAAATCTTATAAATTGTTTCTTAGTGGGTAAGTTTTCATTCTCCGTTTAGAGACATGTCATTTGTAGGGCATAACATGGGTGATATGAGTCAGACACACAACATGATGGCATGAATATGACATTATGGACATTATTTTAATGTTTCTTATTGGCTTAATAATTTTAATGATATTTTAATAAAAAATTATTTGGATCTGAATTGATATTTATCCATAAATATGATATGTATATATACATATATATACATTTCTTTAATTTTTTTAAGGTTGGTTCCTCTATTTGGAATCAATTATAGACTCCTTTAGTGTTTTAACAATTTGGATCTCTCCTGAATCTAACTTGTTCTGAGATTGAATTCATCTAATGGATCTTAATTTAAGTCTTAGGGTTTTGATTAATCTGAATCTCTTCATAGATCCAACTCGAAATTATTCTAACCTCGTATCAGGTCCATCAAATGGATCTGAGTTCTTATTATGGTGTTCTACAAATCCGAATGCATTCTTTGGATCCAAACTTATGAAAAGTCTAGGCCGTTGATTTTTGAAAGCTTATAAAAATCTATCCATGCATCATAATCAAATGCTAAAATAACTAATTCATATATAAACAAGCACATAGATCACATCTTTAAGGTTAGAATTTAAAAAAAAAACACCAAAAATTCGATAAAATGTTTCTTAGTGGGTAGGTTTGGCAGGTTTTAATTTTTTGAAAGAAAGTTTGGTCGGTTTTCTAGTGGGTATGGGTAGGTTTTCATTCCCTGTTTAGGGACACGTCAGGAGCGTTGACCAGTTATCCGATATCCTCACTAAAGTTGTCAGCGGTGACAAACTTCAAGAAATTGGAGCCAAGTTGGGACTAGTCAACATTGAGTCCTGACTTGAGGGAGAATGTTGAAAACACCAACATGATCATGATGCGATACGCGTGATCATATCATGATCCGATAAGGGCTCTACCCACAACAACCAAATCATGATCCAAAGTAGTCATACACCTTCTCATTGGCAAAGAAACTCCTCTCAATAAGGGTCACAGGGTTGGGAGGAAGTAAACCAAGATGGCCAATAGTGTCATCCAAAGTAATGCTAAACTGTCCGATAAGAAGCCAATTTTAGTTTGCAAACATTAACTATGTGCAACAGCCGTTAAATACTATTTATGCACTTCCAAGTGTAACAAAAGTATTTGAATCCACTTTGAACATATGTTTATAAAATGTTATTTGTCATGCCTTCACCTTCTTCCCTCAAAACTATAGACATTTTATTGGATTTTTAGTGTTTTTTATTTTTAAATTATGACCTTATAGATGTGTTCAATATGATTGATTTATTGGAAATTGATACTTAGATCATGTATTTTGGATGGAAAAAATAGTATTTGGAGACAAAAAATTTTATGCAATTTGTAGGCCATTGATTTTTGAAAGATTAAAAAAACCTATCCATGTTTCAGAATCAAATGCTGCAAAAACATATTCCTATAAAAACAAGGACATAGATCGCATCTCTAAGAATTTCAAAAAAATACTGAAAATCTGATAAAATGTTTCTTAGTGGGTTGGTTTTCATTCTCTGTTTAGGGACATGCCATTTGTAGGGCATAACATGGGTGATATGAGTCAGACACACTACATGATGACATGAATATGAAATTATGGACATTATTTTAATGTTTCTTATTGGTTTAATAATTTTAATGATAATTTTATAAAAATTTGTTTGGATCTTGGATCCGAATTGATATTTATCCATAAATATAATATGTATATATACAAATATATATACATTTCTTTAATTGTTTTAAGGTTAGTTCCTCTATTTGGAATCAATTCTAGCTAGTCTTGTTTAGTGTTTTAACAATTTGGATCTCCCCTGGATCTAACTTTTTTTGAGATTGAATCCATCTAATGGATCTAAACCTAAGTCTTAGGGTTTTGAGTAATCCGAATCTCTTCAGAGATCCAACTCAAAATTGTTCTAACCTCAGATCATGTCCATCGAATAGATCTGAGTTATTATTATTTTGTTTTACAAATCCAGATTCATTCTCTGGATCCAAACTTATATTAAAATTCTAGGCCATTGATTTTTGAAAGCTTTTAAAAACCTATCCATGCATCAGAATCTCAAATGCTGCAAGAACTGATTCATATATAAACAAGCACACAGATCACATCTTTAAGGTCAGAATTTCAAAAACAAACACCAAAAATCTCATAAAATGTTTCTTAGTGGGTAGGTTTTAATTTTTTTGAAAGAAGGTTTGGTAGGTTTTCTAGTGGGTATGGGTAGGTTTTCATTTCCCGTTTAGGGACATGCCATTTGTGGGGCATGCCATGGGTGATACGAGTCAGACACACTACATAAAGACATGAATCTGACATTATTTTAACCTTGCCCTTGTAGAATGAAGTGTCTGCTTAGGTTCTCGAACATGGTGGAAGGGAAGACCTCCCTATCCACAAATGAACTTATGGAACGTTTCTTCAAGAACAAATCCATGACTACAAGCCCAGCAAATCGGAAGCCTTGCAACAAATTGGTCTCCATCTTGAACGAAGGCAAACATGCAGTAGTAACACAGGAAAGAACAATTTTATTTCTCACTAGTGACAATACATCGAAGCCGATCCTCATGATAGAGACCGATCCTCATGATAGAGACCATAACAACAAGACCTCATAAGATTCAGAAAAAAAAAAATTGTGAGGTACTGTGCTATAAGCACTTATTACGAATGAAACACAATGAAAGTAGCATACTGATGAAAAAACAACAAAAAGGATTTGGCATCTCCTGCAAGGCCTTGGTGCTTAACTGGGGACATTTCCACATATATGCCACGATGATGATTATGAGGCATGTGGGTGTGGGTGACGACCAGGATGCTGGGGGTGGGGTGGGTGCTCTGGGTGCGCGGGGTGAGGTGGGTGCTGAGGGTGTTTAGGGTGCTGAGGAGGGTGTTGAGGGTGCGTGGGGTGAGGTGGGTGCTCAGGGTGCGCGGGGTGAGGTGGGTGTTGAGGGTGCTGAGGATGGTGTGGGTGAGGAGGGTGTTGAGGGTGCTCAGGGTGCGTGGGGTGAGGTGGGTGTTGAGGGTGAGGTGGGTGCTTTGGATGAGGAGGGTGCTCAGGGTGAGGAGTGTGCTTAGGGTGATGAAGCCCATGGTGCTTGTCACCGTTCACGTCTGCCTCTCCTTCCGCAGCATACATGCTCAAAACGATGGCTAGGAAGATAGCAAGAATCACCCTAGCAGTCCCCATTTTCTATTGACCAATTACGATAGCTAGGATGATATATTTGAGAGGGTGTAGAAAAGAGCTGAAAGTAGTGAGGATATGTGTTGACAGAAACCCTTTAAATAGAAGTTTTCGGACACAAATCTGTGGGCGTGAACAGGTAGCAGGAGTCAACTTGTAGTTCATGCAAGGATCATCGGCTTACATCTTATGCGACATCTGGCTTAGACCTTCAATAGAGGCGACTTTATTAAACAATTGTGTTCACGTAGTCATCTTCTCTCTTGGTCGTGATGCTCACTTTTACCACAATTGACGAGTTTGTTTTATTCAAAAACTGCTCATTTACGATCTTCTCAGACAGCTTTTTAGCATACTAGAGTAAAAAATAAGTAAAAACGATGCCCATGGCATCACTTCCATTTTTTATGTAGATCGGTTGCATGCCCAACCAGACTGATTTGCAAGATCCGAACCAGGTTCCAGCGGTTTTGGTTCCAATCCTAGCACAGTTTCCACTTGTTTCAAGTTCAAAGTACCCAGGTCCATCAAATCTATTTAGAGTTTCTTTATAGGAGCAGCAGGGTACGTCCATATATTTCCTGTATTTGGATTGTTAGTAAAATGGAATTACTTGCCATGATCTGATAAAAGATCCAAATCAATTAAGAGATTGAATCACTTATGTGGTTTTTAATTAGAAATTGATTGAGATTGAAAAGAACCCAAGTAGGATTCAGAGGATAAGTTTTCTGCAACCTGGAGAGAATGATGCAGGTGAGCGACACATATCCTAGTCAACCTATAGTTCATTGGATCATTTGATATCTATATTTTGAATTTGAAAATCTTGTTATTTTTAGTCGTTGTGATGGACATTGGATACAAGTAATTGATCTGCATCTAATTTTAACAGTTTAGTAAGATTAGAATTTGCTTTCTTAGTTAAGTGTTTATCTAGATAGGAAACCTGAGTCATTTGATACAGCAATATCTCATCAATTAAATACATGAAAGGTCCAAACAATCAACAACTCAGTTGAGTTGGAGTCAGATTTGTTTTATTTCTCATTTATTTCTGTTGTTTCTTGTTTTAGTTAATTTTCAGCAATTTCCTATTAATTTCTTGCAATTTCAATTATATTTTTAGTTTTTCCAAAATAAACTCGTAGTTGATAGATTTTCTCGTAAATGGTACAAACCAATTTAATTAATTTATTTTTTATCTAAGGTGGGCTATTGTTCCATGATGAAAAACATCTATGGCACCACTCTAGGTATCTACTTTTCAAAAGCATAAATGGTGTGCGCTTGATCAAATCTGCTTAATTATATGGTTACTCTTTAGCATGTTTTCCTCATTATTCCGTCCTTCTCTCCTTGGACAACTATTTCTTGTGGTCAACATGGTTTGTGTGTAATGGACAACATGTTCCTATAACTCGTTTAAATTTGTAATATTCGTGAAGCCTATGGGTGAAAAGTACATGAGTCTTGAGAAAAGTAGGATTTTAAGGATGAAGACTGACCTTGCTAAAATGTTGGCAACTTGATCATATTTGGTACCAACGTATGAAAACTGTCATTGTTACCAACATATGAAATTCAAAGACACTTTGGACAACTCTTTTGTAGATGAAATAACGGTTAATTACAATATGCAGTTAGTTGAATTTATCCTGCCACAAAGACAAGACCTCCTCCGTGTACGTGAAATAACATTTTGCTCGATTTCTTGCACTGCTGAACATCATTTCTGTATTTCATACGAAATCTGTTACCATCATTGGAGATCGATACATTCTATATATTGCAAACCTTGAACAACGTTGAGAATGATCTTTTCCCCAATTTGTTCATGACTAAAAAATAGAATTTTGTACTTTGAGATATTTTCTGCTAATTAAATGGTATTAAATTTGATACTTATTCATGTTATATTGCTGAGCACAGAGGGATTGGATTCGTGTGAACCCCAAACAGGCATTACCCATTTGTGTGTCACAGGAGAAGTGCAAACCACTTGTTTGGTGAAATGCCTCAACAAACTCATCCTTGGCATATGTCTTGTATTTTTAGATTCTTGATGAATGTTTGTTGAACTTAAGTGTCTTTTCTCATTCTAGCATTTCATTGCCTTTGTTTGTGTTGATCTTCGTCCTCAAAAGCTTGTTTCTCATTCTCGTATGCATGCATTAGATCTTAACTGTTTAGGACATGGTGCATTCATTTAAAAATATAACTGCTTAAGATAGGTCACTTAACATAATATATGATGTGTTTTTTCTTTCATTAGTGATGAACAAGGAGTATTTGTGTTTAAATTTTGTTTGACGTTGCATCAAATGTGCTTAAACTCGTTAGTTTTTACAGCATGCACCAAGTGTATTTCGCTCGATCTAGGCTTTTATTGTCGTTTGCATTCCGTTTAGTTTTTCCCTTTTTTATCTAGGCATCCTTAGGCACTTGGTTAATTGCTGAGTTTGTCGTTGGGATCGTTCCCGTGGGCCCGTTCCCCTCTCCCTAGTCTCCATTAGATACGACCTAAGAAACATAAATTGTTCTACAAAAAAATAATAAAAAAGTGATTTTTTTTCTTGATTTCTATGCATTTTCTGAGACCCTTGAAGCAAGAATCCAAACTTGCGGCGAAGATGAGAATGGTAGTGCCCAATATTAGGGTAAAAAGTTGGATATTTCTGATTGTGGACACCGGGTGGATTTCATAAATTGTGAGACATTTCAAGAAACATGTCATTGACATTTTTTGTTCTTAAAATCTTTGCTTTAAATTTTAAAATAAGTTTTTTGGCTATCTTTCAAGTATTTTTGTTTTGAATAAAAGATTTTTGTTCTAGGCGCAAAGAAGCATCGAAAGAGCACAAATGTAGCAAAGATATGCACTATGTATGTGCAAAGTTGAAGTACAAGAATGATCTCACAAGCACATGCCTAGCCAAAATTCTTTCTCAAATGAATATAAAAGAAATCCTCTCAAGATCTCAAAAAACACAAAGAAATATCTCACGTATATCATCTCATTTACGAAAAGAAGCTATCAAAGTACAAAAATGCTTAGTCATCCTGATCATCACCCCCAAAAAATAAGAAAGGATGGACACCTTCCAACTAGTCGTTGAACAAAGCCATTGTACTCGGGCTAGCATAAACAGTAGAACACTTAAAAGAAGCTCATGCGGACCAAAAATATCAGGAGCACAAAAATCATCGGCTAATATGCAAAGGCAACTCCACAAATGCCTCCTCAAAAACTTGAGTCAAGGGAAGGCCTTGAGCCTAAAGCAATTGCCTCATACATCTCTCAGGATGATAAGGAATGGTGAACCAAGGACCAACAAGAAAGAAACAATCTTGAGAGCTACGTGGAACAACGTTGAGAAGGGGATGCTCTCAGATCGAAAGAATGTCCCACTTCTTATCTCTCAGTACCAAGGAATCAAACCAAATATGATACACACAAACAGACTTGGGATATGCCTCTCCAAAGTTGTTGGCCTTCTTTTGCGGTTCACCTCTGATAATCTGCTACCTTAATGCGATATTCTCAAGCATAGTAGCCCATATTTCTGCAATAAAGACAACCTCCAGTATCACAAGGGCATGACTATCTAAGATGCATATAATCTCCATTAGATATGACTTAAGAAACATAAACTGTTCTACAAAAAAAACAATAAAAAGTTTTTTTTTCTAGATTTCTATGCATTTTCTGAGACCCTTCAGGCGAAATCCAAACTTGCGACGAAGATGAGAATGGTAGTGCCAAATATTAGGGTAAAAAGTTGGATATTTATGATTGTGGACACCGGGTGGATTTCATAAATTGTGAGACATTTCAAGAAACATGTCATTGACATTTTTTGTTCTTAAAATCTTTGCTTTAAATTTTAAAATAAGTTTTTTGGCTATCTTTCAAGTATTTTTGTTTTGAATAAAAGTTTTTTGCTCTAGGCGCAAAAAAGAATCGAAAGAGCACAAATGTAGCAAAGATATGCACTATGTATGTGCAAAGTTGAAGTATAAGAATGATCTCACAAGCACATGCCTAGCCAAAATTCTTTCTAAAATGAATATAAAAGAAATCCTCTCAAGATCTCAAAAAACACAAAGAAATATCTCAAGTATATCATCTCATTTACGAAAAGAATATATCAAAGTACAAAAATGCTTAGTCATTCTGATCATCATCCCGAAAATATAAGAAAGGATGGACACCCTCCAACTAGTCGTTGAACAAAGCCATTGTACTCGGGCTAGCATAAGCAGTAGAACACTTAAAAGAAGCTCATGAGGACCAAAAATATCAGGAGCGCAAAAATCATCGGCTAATATGCAAAGGCAACTCCACAAATGCCTCCTCAAAAACTTGAGTCAAGGGAAGGTCTTGAGCCTAAAGCAGTTGCCTCATACATCTCTCAGGATGATAAGGAATGGTGAACCAAGGACCAACAAGAAAGAATCAATCTTGAGAGCTACGTGGAACAACGTTGAGAAGGGGATGCTCTCAGATCGAAAGAATGTCCCACTCCACATCTCTCAGTACCAAGGAATCAATCCAAATATGATACACACAAATAGTCTTGGGATATGCCTCTCCAAAGTTGTTGGCCTTCTTTTGCGGTTCACCTCTGATAATCTGCCGCCTTAATGCGATATTCTCGAGCATAATAGCCCATCTTTCTGCAATAGAGACAACCTCCAGTATCAGAAGGGCATGACTGTCCAAGATGCATATAGTTGCACTTCGACCATATCTGATTTGGTCGGTGTTGTAGCCCATTTCCTCCATCTTCAATTTGCTTCTTGAATGAGTCTCTCTGCAACTTGTCATCAACAAGATGTCGTTTGTTACCACAACCATTCCCAACAGGCTTCTTGTCTTGTCCTCCCCTGACCCACTCACATTTTTCACTTAGCAGGGTTGTTGTTGCTATGACATCGAGGAAGGTCAAAGGCATATTGGTTATTACTCGATAGTGGAGGGCTTCTTTAAGTCTCCGCACAAACTCGTTCGCCCTTTCTCCATCATCAACGAAGAGATTGAAACAATATCGCTCAAGGTTTTGGAATTTGGTAATGTAATCCATCAAAATGAGGTTTCCTTGGCATAATTATAGAAATTTGATTTTCTTCTTATCACGAGTATGTAGGAGAAAATAGTTATCTAGGAAAGTTACCCAGAATGCTTCCCCGGGAATGACTTCTGCTACAGAGAAATGCACTCCTTGAGTCATGTCCCACCACTTTCGGTCATTGTCATTTAACTAGTACAAGGCAAAATTTGTCTTCTTTTCTTCGATCACTGACAACACTCATAATGCTCGATCAATTTCCTTGATCCAGCTCTCAGCTAGCTCTAGATTGATCTTTCCTGTGAAGGTCAGAGAATTCTCGTACGTGACCATGCCCTGGTGATGGTTTGTCCTCGCGGGTGCAACAGGTTCTCGCTGAGCATGTACTTGGCTCCGTATGGTTGGGGCTAAATTATTGAAGGATTCCATAATGAATCACCACTATGCTTGACACTAGTGAGGCAATTTTTTATTAGTTTAATGAATCATCTTTTACAAAGAAAATACTTTGGTAAGGGTAGATAAAAAATGATTAAACAAAAAATACTTATAGTGCGATACAGATGTTGGAGGGTCAAGAATCACAATTTTATTTGTTGCTCTCATACCAAAGCTGTAATGCCCCAAAATTTCTATCTTGTGAGAAAAAATTTAAAATTTTTGTGGTTAATCATTTTTTAGAGTTAAAATGATAGTTCAACGTAAATAATTGTTTGAAAAGACCAAGTCAGCGAAAATAGTAGTTTGAAAAGACCAAAAATGTCTTGGGTTTAGGCTTGCATTTCCATACTACCATTAAATATCATAAAGAATCAAACAAAAGATTTATATATAAATAATTTTATGCAAAATGCCAAAATATACTCAGGCCCAAACAATAGAGGGATTGGACTCTTGATATCATTGTATCATCGCGATATCACCCGAAGCAACAGTCTACTCGTCATTTGGATCCCATAAAATGGGTTGAACCTAATAGGTACAAGGATATTACATAATTATACAAGACTAATACAAGTATTAATCATGATTTAAAATATTATATCGAATGCAATTGAATGAAACACAAATTTGTATAAGCAGATCATTGTTTCTATCTTAATCAACAATGTGAATATCAAGACTTTGTTCTGATATTTACCCTATTTGCGAATACTCACAGGATGAAAACATACAGAAAGACTTTGACCATTTGGCGGTTTATTGTTCTATATATTTTGATGCCCTAGATGACTAGCTAAATCCTCTACAAAGGTGACAATGTAATAATCGAGAGAGAATTCTCTAGAGGCCACTTCTTTAGATGTATCCTAACTTCTGCACAAGTTGTGGGATCTACCACATAGGAAAATTATTGATAGCTTTGTCCCCTAACTTCGATGACTACAGACGCTAAATCATTACCATTACAGGAACATAGTTGTTTGTCTACAATGTTTATCATAGTTTGTACCTCCTATCATCTCCTAATAGGCCATAAATGTGAGTGGGTTAATGGGTTCTCTATTATTAAGGGGTTTTACTACATTTGCATATGTCTCACTTCAATAGCCATCATCTACCCACTCTAGTTAGGTTCTCATATTTGTATTTTTATTCAAACTATTTACTATGATCTGGTCTTTTAAACTGATCGAGCATTTGGCCTGTGAAGGCGATACCAAATTTTTGCATATATTTTTCTATTGTATAGTACAATGTTTCACCCTGAGCTTTGCCATAAGTCATCACTTATCTATCGTTTAGTGCATTATAGCACTACGAGGTTTGCCATAAACCTCAACTCATTCATCAGTATACGGGTATGTCTCACACGTCCTATTGTACGACAATGATGATATATCAACCCGATTTTCAAAAGAATCAATACTATTGTATTCTTGAAAACCAACATGGGTATACATGAAAATTATCATGGTTAAAAGTGATTTCTCGAACCTCAATTAAAGGTGAATCCAGGTTGATCCCAGAGAAAAAATCAAAGACCTTGATGTATGTGCAACCGAAGTCTATATAGTCGAAGTCTCGCATTTGGTTGATCACCGTAGATTCGGTTACATATATCTGAATCATTGTTTACAATAGATTCAATTTCATATATTTGAATTATCATTCATAATAGATTTAGTTGTGTATATTTGAATCGTATCAATCAATTATTACTTTAGAATAACTTTTTAAGTTCGAACAACACATGGTTTATTGTTTCATAAAGTTCAACGTTTTAAAAAATATATGATGCATGCGAACGTAATTTATCGCATGCATGCAGATGTAAGTCCCTAGTTTATTTTATGAAATATTATACACATGCAAACACAAACTTTTGCACACATGCAGACGTAAAAACTGTTTGATTATTTTGTGAAATATCATACGGATGCGAACCTAAAATTTTGCATATATGCAGACGTAAAAACTGTCTAATTATTTTGCAAAATATTGGATGTGTGCGAGCGTAGGATCTTGCACACATGCAAACATAAATCTTTTGATTATTTTATAAATTATTAGATGTGTATGAGTGGAGGATCTTGAACGCATGCAAACTTAAATCTTTTGATTATTTTGCAAATTATCGGATGGGTGCAAGTATAGGATCTCTCACACAGGCAAACATAAATCTCTTGATTATTTTGCAAATTATCAAATGTGTGTGAGCATAGGATCTTGCACGTATACAAACATAAATCTTTTGATTATTTCGCAAATGATTGGATATGTGCGAGCATAGCATCTCACACTTGCGAACATAAATCTTTTGATTTTTTTGCAAATTATCGGATATCTGCAAGAATAGGATTTCGCATGCCTGCGAACATAAATCTTTTGATTATGTTGCAAAATATCAAGGGCATACATACGTAAGTTCTTTGATGCATGAGAGCACGGTAGTCCTATTTTATATGCAAGATAGGCAGTGCATGCTAATGTCAAATATCACATGCATGTTGATGTAAAATATTTGTTTTTATTCTATGAATCGTCGGAGGCATGCATACTTAAAGTCTCGTATGTGAGCCCATTTGAAATTGAATCAAAGTAGAAGTATGCAAAACTATGATCTTTAAATAAATGCTCGTGTAATTTAAAGTAAGATGGAGTGTGCAAAATTATGTACTCTAAGTAAATCGCATATATATATATATATATATATATATATATATATATATATATATATATATATATATATATATATATGTTCACATATAACAAAGTTGTGTCTGCCAAAACGGCCAACATAAATAAAATGAAAGTACACAAACTTGCGTACTTTAAATAAATGCATGCGTAATGTAAATAGAGTGGGATTATGCAAAACTGCGTACTCAGAAATATATATATATTTATATATAATTACATATATAACAAAGCGTTGTATGCCAAAAGGCCATCATAAAAAAGGTAAAAATACACAAAATGTCGTACTTTAAATAAATGCATAATTTAAATAAAATCAAAGTATGCAAAACTATGTAGTTGAAGTAAATGCATATATATATAAATATGTATATATATATATATAGGTATTTATAATAATAGTATATGTATATATTTGATATAAATATAAATACATAATATTAAAAGTGTTCAAACGCCATCATCTTGTCTTTTTTCTTCCTCGTAGTATGTGTGATTACTTGGTGAATCCAAATGTAGCTAGAGGCTTGAACGCGTCTTATCAAGCATGCCACTTGTATAGAGATGGGTACGGTTTTGCACCGTACTACGCATTCATTGATCATGAGAATGGATCATTCCGCATTGAAGGCGACAATGGCATGATTCTCGAAGATGAATTGACTGTGGGACCCAAAATGTCAATGGGGGCGGAGTTTGGCGGGCCACTCCTTTTTTCTTTTTTCTTTTCTTTTTGCTTTATTCTTTTCTTTTCTTCCCCTCACGACTGACAACTAAAAGGGAGGGGGGGCACGGCAGATTGATTTTGATCACCCTGTTTGGCCAGAACACAAGAAGAAGGGAGGGGAAGGGCTCCTTGCCTGCCTCTCCTTTTTGAAAAGAATCATGGAAGAGGAAGAAGAACGATAGAGGTCGTGAAGTTGGGTGGCAATGGCACCTAGCCACCAATATTCAGAGAAGAGGGATAGCAGCTCATGGTGATTCCACTATAGAAAATGTTGAGAGAGACAGAAGAGAGAGCTGCAGTGAGGCAACCTATTGGCAGCTTTTGAGCAGAGCTGGTGGTCGGTGGTCGTGTTGCAGCTGAAGAGCATGACAACATGGTGACATGCTCAGCAAGATGGTGGTACAAGAAATGGTAATGGTGGTCATTTAACAAACAATTAAAAAAAAAGGATGGATCACCTGGTTGGGTGGCTTCCGTGAACACAAAAGAGGAAATAAAATGCATCATGATGGTGGTGGTGCCACCATGAAAGCCAAGGCAAAGGGGGGCACCCTGTTGGGTGGCTTCCGTGAACGCAAAAGAAGAAGAAAGAAAATGCTTCATAGTGTTTTTTTGAAATTCTGACCTCATCATATGATTGATTTACTAGAAATTGACACTTGGATCATGCATTTTGGATGGAAAAAATAGTATTTGGAGACACAAAAATTTATAAAAATTGGACACATAAATCTTTTAATTAGTTTACAAATTATCATATGTGTATGAGCATAGAATCTCGTCATGTTCTGGTTGTTGAACTCCATGGACCCTAATATCATCGAGGGTTTCCTTATTATTTAACACTTCCAAAGAATCAGGGAAGAGGAAGAAGAACAATAGAGGTCGTGAAGCTGGGTGGCAATGGCACCTAGCCACCAATATTTAGAGAAGAGGGATAGTGGCTCACAGTGATTCTACTATAGAAAATGTTGAGAGAGACAAAAGAGAGAGCCACAGTGAGGCAACCTATTGGCATCTTTTGAGCAGAGCTGGTGGTCGGTGGTCGTGTTGCAGCAGAAGAGCATGACAACATGGTGACATGCTCAGCAAGATGGCGGTACAAGAAATGGTAATGGTGGTCATTTAACAAACAATTAAAAAAAAAGAATGGAGCACCTGGTGGGGTGGCTTCCGTGAACACAAAAGAAGAAAGAAAATGCATCATGATGGTGGTGGTGCCACCATGAAAGCCAAGGCAAAGGGGGGCACCCAGTTGGGTGGCTTCTGTGAACACAAAAGAAGAAGAAAGAAAATGCTTCATAGTGTTTTTTTGAAATTCTGACCTCATCATATGATTGATTTACTAGAAATTGACACTTGAATTATGCATTTTGGATGGAAAAAATAGTATTTGGAGACACAAAATTTATAAAAATTGGACACATAAATCTTTTGATTAGTTAACAAATTATCAGATGTGTATGAGCATAGAATCTTGTCTTGTTCTGGCTGTTGAACTCCATGGACCCTAATATCGTCGAGGGTTTCCTTATTTTTCAACACTGCCAAAGACATATGAGACTCCCTAAGAGATATTTATTGTGAGCAACACAACCACGACAGACTTTATCAACTCCAGTAGGATATCGCACACCTGACAAAAGGTAATAAGCCATTCCATTCATACTTTAGCATTGTACGTGCCATATGGGACAAAATAAATATATATTGTCTAATCGCTAACGATATAGACATCATCAAGAAGTGTGTCGAGGAAGAGAAGGTGTTCAAGACCCTTGCAGACCTCGGACAAGACTACGACAACTTGAGAAGTCAAATCCTCATGTCCAGAGAATTGCCTTGCTTCAATGAGGTTTATTTTATTATCCAACATGAAGAGACACATCGAAAAGTTACGGGATCCAAATCCAAACCCCATGTTGAAACACATGAGAAAAATGCTTTCTCAAGCAGTTCGAAGGAGAGCTCAACCAAACCTCCACCCGAGGATGTGGGGAACAAACACCCACGGAGCCGAGTGAGGCCTCACTGCAATCATTTCAAGAAACTCGAGGACTTAAAAGAAAAATGTTGGGACCTTCATGGGCTTCGTGAACAACAAAAGTCGCAGACCAATAACAAGGGATCAAAAGCAAGAACCACTATGGATGACCTTGCGCAACTTCTATAACAAATTAGCAAATCCAACCTAGTGGCAATACTCGAAGGTCAACAAAATGAAGCTACAGGTAACATGTTCATGCTTAGCTCCAAACTTTTCAATTCCAGGTGGGTCATCGACATTGGCACTACCGATCGCATGACGGGCAAGGTCGATTTGTTGACAAACCTATGATTGACCAACAAAGGTGTCATTAGCATTGCTAACACAACTCATATGCCTATACAAAATATCGGTGATCTCTCTCTACTTAACGACCCAGGCTCCTCAGAAGCCCTACACATTCCCTCTTTTCCTTCTAGCCTCGGGTCTATTAGCAAGATTACAAAAAGTCATAACTGTGTTATGATTTTTTCCTCTAAGCATGTGATTTTTTAGGATCTAAACACGAGGATGGTGATTGGTAGAGGACACGCGGTGAATGAGCTCTATCTTCGTGATACAAAAATCCAGGCCCATGTTGCTTGCAAGATGACTGACACGGGCAGGAAGTGACACTCCAGATTCAGATACCCCTCTCACAAAATGTTAAAAAGGATATTCCCCGACATCCCACTATCCTAAATGTCGTGTGATGCATGTCAATATTCCAAACAAACTATTATCCATTTTTCTTTGTTTGAACCGTCGATATCATATATGTGGTCAATCTTAGCAACCAATTTATGCATGATTGTGAACACCCCAAAAAAATGATTTTTTTTTTAAATTTCATTTTTGCCTCTGGCCCCCATTTTTGAATAATCGAGTCAGTTTTAATCAAAATTCCAGTTTATTTCTCGGATTTTACTAGAATCAAATCTATTTTCTATATCTAACTCAATTTTAGATCCAGATACAATATCAAAATCCATTTCTGAGCCTTGTTATCTAATTTTAAAATCAAAATTATAAAAATAGAAAAATAATCTTTGAATGGCTTAGACAGTTCATCCGGTATCTATTTGGATCCACTATTCTAAATTCCTCGATTCAAGATCCAAAACTCGAATATTTTCTCAAAAGCTTCGGATCCAAACCCGTTTTCTGAAGAAATTTCCAAAGAATAGCCCTGAATTCTAAGAAAACCCCTCTTTTGTAAATATTTTTAAAATTTACAAAAATAGTTTAAGATCCCTTATTTTTTCCATAGTTTTAGAGTTTTTATTTCAAAAAACACAAAAAAAATATATAAAATACTAAGAAAAGAACAAAAAAAATATATAAATAATAAAGAAAATACAAAAGAATAGGTTTTAAAAACCCCTTTTTGAAAGTTGCTTTTTGGTAAAAACCTCTTTTGAGAAAACTTTTTTAAGAAGCCATTCTTTTAAAAAATTTCAAAACTTTTGAGACCCGATTTGCAAAATTCCTAACGGTCTCTCGTTATAAAGAGAGACCGCAAGGGAAGGGGTCGAGGATCGCTTCTTCACCCCCGCATGCTCTCGAGCCTTCTTCTCCCTTTTCCCCTTTTCCCCATTGCCTTCTTCTCCTCCCCTCTTCCCCTTTCTCTCTCTGAAGCCTCTCCTCTGATCGACCAGAGAATCTTTAGTCCCAACAACAACCACAAAGGTAAGTGACTCATCTTCTTCCATTTTTCTTTCGTATTGCTTAACCCTGTTTTACTGCTTTATCTTGCTCTTTCTGATTTTCTATAAGCCTTCTTTTCCTTCTTATTTTGATTTTCTAAAGAAATTTCCTCTTATCGCATTCTTTCCTTTACAGTTTTATTCCTCCTTATTTTCTCTGTCATTATTAGGCATCAAAGACATGATCGACCTGCATATAGCTGGATCGATCTACCTTCTGCTATAGCAAATGAATGAATCATTCCAACATTTTCTTTTATTTTTATTTTTGACGATTTATTTTAGTTTCATAGTTCTAATGTATATTTGTTTCCTCTGTTATTCATGCTGTAGCATCTCTTTTCCCTTCTTTTACATGTTTTCAGTCTGCTATGTATTTTCATTTTAATGCTGAGTTCGATATGCTATCGGTTGTTCAAGTATAGTTAAGACACCATTCACAATGCATTCTCTTCTCACTTTCAAATCATCTTATCTGTTTTGTTCTTTAGCATTAATGTCATCCCCTGCTCCATCCGATTTGTGATTCACTGTGTGTAATTGATTCTCTTGTCTCAATCATATAATAAGGTGTGTTATACGACTGATTCATAGTAAGGTTTTCTTACATGATTTAGTTTTAAGGAATCAAGCTATTAGTACATCTAGTCATTGAATTATTTGGTAGGAATTTTCTCTGGTTTTTAATGAAATATAAGGGTTAATGGTTCAGCTGAATGGGTGCCTCATCTAAATACTTCATGCTGGATTGTGTCATTAAGTGTAATAGTGATTCATCAGATGCCTTTGCTTTAAGTTATATTGCCAATCTGCCCCTAATACTCTTGATGACCTCCCTCCATTCATCGAAAACCCTGTGTACTAAGAGGCAAAGACCTGAGATCAAGGGGATGAAAGAATTTTTCACGGGAGAACCATTGTTTTTGAGAGGTCCCTGCTTGCGATTGTGTTATAGGTCCTTTGAAAATCAGTGGCCTCGTTTCAAAATGCAGAGGCTCTAACGTATGGCCTTACAGGTAAAGTCTGGGAGTAATAATTCAAATCGTTCACTCCTTAAGAATTCCATGAAGTGCACCTGTCAATTAGCGGCTACCTCTCTATCTCTGCGCATTAACTTCATACTTACCTTCAAGTGTTACACTGCAGCTACATTTTGCTGTTTCAAATCCTTAAACGAGTTCATCTTCAAGTTGGGATTTTACCCAGTCGCTGGATCAGATAAAGAGATCCATTGGCTGATAGCCATGGCAATGTTAATGAATGGAGGATTGGTTGGTCCCAAGACAGTGTTTTATTATCTTTGGAAATCATGATTGGTTCGATGAGCTGCATATTCTTATGAGGTATATACGCCACGAAAGCTAGCTAGGTGGGCGGTTTCTACCATAGAAAGGGAGTTATCTCATGTTGCGACTTCCTAAGAGATGATGGATCTTTGCCCTCGATCATGCTTTCCATTGCGATATTGATGTGTATCAGATCAAGTTTTTCTCTTCTTTTTGCAGAATTGATAAAGAATAAGGTTGGGGATAACGATTTCATGATTGTTAATCGCCAACTATATGGTGCAGAGGTCAACTGGCTGGACAGTAACTCGTCCTGTGTCGCTATCTGAGTATAAAAGCTTGAAGAAACAAATGAAATCCGATTTCTTGGATATGGTTCCTTGGCATGCTGGGGACACCTACAGATCTATTAAAAATGATTTTGATCTCTTAATATCTGTAATACCTTTTATTGGATGTTTTTGATATGCATATGACGCAGGTAGCCAAATCCATATCTATTCTTTTATGGGAGATGCTTCTTTTGCCCATTTGAGTAAGTTTTGCAACTTCCATATTGGTATAAACCTGAATGCTTAACTGTGCTCCTACCTTCACTGGGCCATCAATAGCCCCGTTATATACCATCTCGTGAACAATGTTGTCAGGTGGTCCACCCTTTGCTGAGATTTCATTATAGGTGTCCACAACTGGTCTCCTCTCCACCAACTTTCAGCACAATACATCTTCTTCTACTTACCTTCTACATGCTCATTCCCTGCACATTCTCACTATAGCAACCATCACATTGTCATAGCAACCACTTTCAATACTACTTACGCTACCACCCCTACAACATCCTCCATCTTCCACATCTATGAACTATTCACCCACTTCACCGTCTGCACTTGTGTATACACTACACGACACCTGGTCCTCCATCCCCACTTCCCTGTGCACAACCTATACCAATCACCATTAGCTACCACCCTTCAGCTTCAGCAGCTACAACTTCATACCCATTTCGCACATCAACTGCACTTTTCCACAACCACAACACTCATTGATGTTTTAGCACTTTCACACCACCTGTGCATCTCCTCACCTCTACTTCATAACACCCTCACACACCTGTTGTTAGTAAGTATACTCACTATACCGCTGCTGGCACCTACTGTTGCATCTTCACTTTACCAAATGCATATCACTTTCCTTCAGGTTGCATGCTAGCAGCCATTGCTGCGCTGACACCTTATGTTTGGCACTTAGGCACCACCTTCAGTCTGCAAATAGCTGCACACACAACACCACTCCAGTTGTACTTACCTACTGTGCACTCACTTGCAGCACACCATTTCCTGTTATATCCACTGCACTGTCACTCAGTAACACTACCTAAGCACCATTGTAAACACCCCAAATTTTCGCCCTCATCCAGTACTTACATTTCATGTGTCATTGCATATCATTGCATGTATTCGGCATACCATTTCATTGCATTGCATATCATCTCATCCCATTTTCGAGATCCAGCACTCCTGTTTTTAAAATATTCAATCCAGATTCGGGTTTTTAAAACTTTTCTTTTTAAAACAATTTTAAAAACCTGGGTTTTTATTCAATATTCTGTCATTTTCCAACCCCCGGGACCTTATATTTTTAAATACTTTCTTAGAAAACGATCTAGATTCATTTCAAACTCAATTTCAATTGATTTCAATTCTCAGATGAGGCCCATTTAGGTGGTATCACTTCTAGATTCCTTCACTTATCAAAAATCTTAGAGTCCTAATTGGATCAGGACTCTTTTTCCAGAGTCTTAGTCGGATCAAAACTCTACTTTTCACTACCTTTTTACCTGTCTTTGAAGAAAACCTTTTAAAATCTTCTGTTTTGGCCAAAATCTCAGAGTTCTGGTTGGATCAGGACTCTTCTTCAAGAGTCCAGTCGGATCAGGACTCTTCTTCAAAGTTTCAATTGGATTGGGACTCTAATCTTTTACAACTATTTTTATCCATTTTCAATCAAATCTTTCAAAATCTTTCAAAAAGAGTTAGAAACTCAGAGTTTAGTCAAAACAAGACTCTGTTCAGAGAGTCCTAGTTGGATCAGAACTCTGATCATGATTTCAATTTTGAGAGAATCTTTCAGAAATCTTTCAATCTATCAAAACTATTACACTTTTATCAAAGAATTTCAAAATTCTGAGGTTTTATCTCAGAGTCCTGATCAAATCAGGACTCTACCCCAGAGTCCTGATCGAAGTAGGACTCTATCCAAAATTGATTTTCTCACTTCATTTTCACTAGTTTTCAAAAAGCTTTGCCCAAATTTCATCATTTGTTCATCAGAAAACCAAAATTCTTAGAGTTCTGATCGAATCAGGACTCTTTTTCAGAGTCCTAATCAGATCAGGACTCTGAACCAAAACTTCAATTTTATCCTGCTTTAACTGTTTTTCAAAATCCTCCCATTTGTTTTCTCAAGAAAATCCAAAAATCTGAGAGTCCTAGTTCAATCAGGACTTTGTCCTCAGAGTCTCAGTTGAATCAGAACTCTATTTTATTCCAGTATTCGTTATTGTTTTCACTGTTTTGACAAGTTCTTTCATTTGTTTTTTAGAAAATACCAAAAAAAATCTAGAGTTTCAATCTGATCAGAACTCTATCCCAGAGTCCTAGTCTAGTCAGGAGTCTGTTTTTATTTCATTTTTATTGTTTTTAAAATTTAGGTCATTTTACAGAGTCCAGTTAATTCAAGACTCGATTTTAGAGGTCAGTCGAGTTAGGAGTCTACCCCTGACTGTGTTTTCTTGACTTATTTCGTCAGTTTTTGATAAAATCTTTTGAAAACTCTTCCATTTGAATTCTAAAATCTAAAATCTCAGAATCCTAAGAGTTCAGGACTCTAACTCGGAGTTCCAGTTCGCTTGATACCCTATTTTCAAATACTAATTTTAACCCCTTTTCAAAACCATTTTCAGTGTTTATTTCAAAATTCTTCAAAACTCGATGTGGGCCCACTCAGTTGGCACCATATCCAAAGGAGTTATGACTTGGTTAGAACCCTATGCCATTTCAAAAATTCTAATTTTAAGATTGCTTTTGAAAATCCTTTTGAAAACTCCTTCAATTTCATGTTTTAAAATCGCTTTTTGAAAAACTCAAGTAGGGCCCACTCGGGGTGGCGCCATATTCGAGTAAGTCAGGGCTAGACTAGGGTTAGTCAGTGTCTTGGTTAGTGTTAGGGGTTTAGAAGAGTTAATATCATTTTGAAAACCCATTTTGAAGTTTAGTTTTTAAAACTAGTGTTTTTAAAGGTTTTTAAAAAAACCAAATGTGGAAGATGCCAAGTGGCATCACATTTGGGGGTTTTCTAGGTTTAGTTAGGGGCTAATTATGGATTAATTAGAGTCCCACATAGGCTATAATTCTTCAAAAAATCATTGCCCTTAGTGGATTTATTAGAAAGAGTCCTGAAAAAATGAAAAACCTCTTAATTAACCCTAATTAAGTGACTTTTTGAAAAACTATAAAAAGGGACCTAAGGGGGGTCAAAAAGGAGCTCTTTTTCTCTCAAATTTTCGTGGCCTCTCTCTCCTCTCCAGCACCTCCACCTTTCTCCATTGCAGCTGCAGCCCCAAGGTGAGTTTATTTAATATTATTTTATTATTATTTTATTAGTTTTTTTTATGATTTTTCAAAAGATTTCACCATGGAAACTCTTGTGTTCATGGATTTAACCATGAATTTCATCCAAGAACCCCAAAATCGACCCAAGAAGATGATCTAACTCAGTTTGATGGTGATTTTAAGGATTTTAATCCATTAGAATCGATAAGAGGTACGTTTTTCATGTTCTTAACCGACGAAACGTGAGATTTACCCGTTAAATGGGTTAAATCCATGATTTCAAAGGTGAAAGCAAATTCCAGCCATTGATTCCCTGTATTTTATTTATTTATTTGCTTATTCATGTTTATTATGCATTTTCCAGCATATAAATAATTTTTATTTTACTGTTTTATGGTTTATTTTATTGTTTTTCATTAGTTAATGCATATTTTCTCAAGTTTCTTAGATTTCTGTGTGTTTTTAGTTTAGAACAGAAAAGAGCATGCTGTTTCGAATTGAAATATGTGTTGTTTATTTATGATTTTTTTATATGTGATGCATGCATATGTGATTGATCTACGGTAAAACAATCAGAGATTTTGGACTTCGGGAACCTTGTCAGAAAAATCAGACATCAAATCGGGTTTTTAAAACTTTAAAATCGTTGTTAAAATCAAGAGGGTAACTTGTTGTGGTGATATTTTTCTTATCTTATATCTGATTTTAGATCTGTAAAGTGCCATGGATTCACATTGATTAGATCTGTCTACTGTGAAATTTTCAGAATTTTTTATTACTGTTTAGTATTTTTCCTATGTCAGAGACTTTGATTTTTAATTTAAAACTCGTTAGGGTTTACCAAAACCCTAATCAGACTTGTGTTGTTCATAAATCCCAAACCACAGATTCGATGCATGATCTGTAAAAAATGAGTATTGTTATTTTTCTGTCTACTATTTACTGCTAAAATATCAGATATTTTAGATCAGTATTTCTATTTATCCCGAAATTATCAATTGAAAGTATCTGTTTTAGCCCCTATTAGATTTGTTAGATTTTAGTTCAGATTGCCGGAAGGGTTTCTCCCTAACCGGAGATGCTTTTTCCGATATGTAAATTGGTAAATCTCTGTTTTTCTTCCTAGTTTGTCTTTGTAAAATTTCATAGATTTTCATATAAGATTGACCCCTGATTCGGGTCTAACTCTGAAACTAGTTGGTGAACTAGGTCAAAAATAGCATATTTTTAGGGTTTGATGCAATTTTCGGGTTAATTTAATGTCAAAAAAATATTTTTATAATTCTAATTCAAAATTATGGTTATAACAAGTGTAGGTACAAAATTGGATGAATTTTGGAATCTGATTGATGGCTGAATTAAGCAAATTGCAAAACAGGGTACCCGAAGAATTCCAAAACATTGCAAAAATCACAAAATTTGTGATATTCTTGGATTTTTGTGCATAAGCATATATTTTTAGGGTTTAATCATATTCATAACCATATTAGGATGCTTTAGGTTTAATTTGATGCTCATTTGATTTCATTTAGTGCATAAAACCTAAGTTTTTACCAAAATATTTTCTAAAAACCCTAATTTCAAGGCCATAGTCTTGCTATCAGGGACAATTTGGTCATTTGACCTCAATTTCGAAATTCCTAACCCTAATTTTCATATTTTTAATCATGTAATAGCATATTTAGTTTGATTTATTTTTTATTTGTATTTCAAAACTTGCATTTACCAAATATCTTTCTGAAAACCCTAATTTCAAGGCCATAGTCTTGTTATTAGGGGTATTTTGGTCATTTTGACCCCAATTTCGAAATTTCATATCTTATCTTCCTTATTTATTCAATTTTATTTCATACTTTATCATTTTGATTTAAGGGAATCATGAAAAAGGCTTATATCTAGCAAAATCCAGTAATTTCTAGATATTACTGGATAAACCTAGAAAAGCCAACATATATTCACTAACCAAGCTTTCTATTTTACAGGTACATTGAAGATTTTATTTTTCATGTATTTAAATTTCAATAGTGATGTAAATTAAATGTAAACTTTGGAATAAGAATTTAAATTCCTGCATAGATTAGGATTTGCATTGCATATAGTTTATTTTTTTAAATAATGTTAATGTGTGATGGATGATGATTCATGCATATTCAAAATCACTATGGTCTACACGAATGGCACATACACTAGCTTTTATGAAGTTTATAAACTTGGTGGAATTTGTATTTATGGCCATAGTCAGAATACGAATGATACCAAGATTTATGATCTTCACATTAGCCACATTCAGCCTACACTCTTAGGCTAATTTCAAAATGCACTGCATTTCTCAAAAATACAAAAAGAGTTTTTCCCAATTCCTCAAAATCAAGTATTTCAAATCCATATTCATTCATTTCATGCATTTGCCAATTCCAATTCAAATTTCAATTCAGAGAAATCAGTTTTCTCAAATTTTTCTAAGTCTTATTCAAAAATCGATTTTCTCAAAATATGGATTTGCCAATGATATTTCAAGTATTTCCCAAGTTCCAAATTCGATTTTCTAAGTTAGATTTTCAATTTCAAAGTTTGAATTCAAAGAAATCGAGTTTTTCAAAGTTATTTCACATTTCTCAAAATCGATTTTCACAAAATCCTTATATTTCTTCAGAAATCGATTTTCACTTTCTCAAATACAGCATCTCAAAAATAATTCACAATTTTCAAAGAGTTTATTTTCCAAGAATCTTCCAAATATTTTCCAATCTTTGAAGCAAGCATCATGTTTTCAAATGTGCATTTTTAGAAATTCATAGCACATGCCTGATTCTTTGTGCATTTAGGAATTAGAATATGGTTTAGACAAGTTGAACAAAGCAAAACATTTGATTGATCCTTGGTTCAATTACCCCTGGTAAAGGCGCCAAAAACGGTTGAATCTCGTACCGACAGGCGAGTCCCATTCTTCGGAATAATCCCGCATTTTAAAAATGGAGGCGAGTTATTTTCAAAATCTTTTTCAAAGGTCAGTTTGATTTGCAAATGTTAAAAATTTTGCGATGATAACAACCATACCCATACTTACATGTCTCAACCCCATTGTATATATCTCATTGTGCACAATATAGAGTGCAACACACCACGCCTATCACTGCTATTCACCCATGCTCCACCCTACCGGCTGCCACCTTTCGCCCCTTGCACTGTTACAGTAGCTTCCTGCTATTATTGCATCCTCTTTACAACATTTACTCGCATTTGTTGTCACCATTGCTGTAAATCATACCAATGTGTTCATGTTTATGCATTTTTCACAACATTCTTACATATGTATTGTTATGTGATCATACCCTCAGCACCTTGCTCTTGCTACCTTCACTTTGCAAGTAGTACACTCATTGCATTTACAAACTCCATCCTCACAACACATGCCATTTAGCTCATTTTCAATATATTGCATTTGTTGATCACTAGTGCATTCTCATACATAGCACTCCACCTCATTACATTCCCTGATGCACGTCATCAGCCACCACCTTCTCCACTTGCCATCTACCATTTGCAGCAGCCTGAGCATACCCTGTTAATACACATTCCAACATATCCCTCTCTCTCGCATTGACATTCATGTATCTCTTTTAACTTAGAATATCACATTGCATTTCATCAGTTGAGGCAAGCATCACATTTCCATTTGAATGAATGCATTTTCATATGTATGCTTCCTTTAATATGAACATAGCATTTAGATTTTGCTTCACCCTCTATATTTTGCAATCTTGCTCTATACTAACTCTGTTTTGTAGGAATACATGAAAAATATTATTTTTCTTTCTTAGTTCAGAGATTTTTCAATTTAAATAACGTAATAGTTAAATATCAATGAAAAACTTTACTTTTTAGTATTAGAATAGAATGTATGAGTATGTAAATCCCGGAAATCATGTGTTTCATCTCATTATATTTTATTTCTCGAAAATCCACAATGGTGAAACACGAATAGCACGTGAACCATTCTGATAAAAGGTAATTAATCTTAAACAAATGATTCACATTGATGGCCATAGTCAAAATGTAGACAATGCTTAGAATTTTTATCTTTTATGGAACAACATTGGATCCACCCTGGGTCTCTTTCAAAATTCATCATATTTTCTAAAAAAATTCTTCCTTTATTAGGATTTAACCTGAAAATTAATCCAAAATATATATTCATAGCCATAGTCAGGATATATTGAGGATTAATTTTATTTCAAATTCTATAAAGGCACCAAAATGTATTTTATTCTTTATCTGAATTTAAATACAAATTATTTTTATAATACATCTATGACCATAGTCAGGAATGTATTATATCTTTAATCTTATTTTAATTCTCCTAAAGAATGAAATATGCTTTTTCAAAATTCTTTTAATTCATTCATTAGTTAGGATAGAAGTTCATCATTCTTCAAATTATTTCAAGTTATCTTCAAAATCCAAGTGATTTTGAGATATATCTTTAAATATCTTCCTCATTTTTCAAATCAATATTCAACTCTTATCTGTAAATTCAAATTCATCTTTTTATTTTCAGTTTTATCTTATTTTCAAAGTTCAGACTTCAAAATCCCAATTTCAAAGTTAAATTTAACTTTGAAATTTCAAATTCATTTTTAGATTTAGAATTCAATTTCCAACTCAAATCAAATTTCAAAGTTCAATTTAACATTGAAAATTCCAAATTCATTTTCAGGATTCAATTTCAAATTCAATTCAATATTCCAGATCAAATTTCAAAGTTCAAACTCGACTTTTAAATCCCAGATTCATCTCTTGATTTCAAAATTCAAGTTTAAAATCAAGTTTATTCTCTATTTCAAATTCCAAGATCTCAAAGTTCTATCTAAGTTTGAGTTCGATTCTCAAAATTCAAATTCACATTTTCAAAGTCCTAAGGATGATTCTGAATCCCCAAAATCGATTTCCTCTAAATCTCAGAGCAAATTTCAAGTCAATTCTGGATTTCCAAATCCAATTCCACGTTGAAATTCCATCTGGATTTCTTAAATCCAATTCTATCTTCAAATCCTATTTGGATTTCTTAAATCCAATTCCATCTTCTAATCCCATTTGGATTTCTTAAATCCAACTCTATTTTCAAATTCCATTTGGATTTTTTTTAATCCAGTTCTATCTTGAATTCTAGATTTCAAATCCAATTTCATCTTGAATTCCAGATTTTGAATACAATTCCATTTTTCTAAATTGATTTCCAATTCCAAACTCAAATCCATTTTCAGATTCCATCTGGATCTCTCAAATTCAATTCTATTTTAAAATTCCATCTGAATTTCTTAAATCCAAATTCTATTTCTAAATCTCACCTTCGTCTTCAATTCTAAATTCAAATTCCAACTCGATTTTCGAAATTCACTTTTTAAATCTATTTCCCAAGTTTAAATTCAACTTCCAAATTCAATTCATGTTTCAGGATCTGAATTCAAAACTCAAGATCAAAGACCCCTTTTCAAAATCGATTTTTGACAATCAAAATTCAAAGTTCATTTTGACTTCAAATTTTCATTTTTACTTCAAATTCTACCTCAATTCCAATTCTCTTTTTCTCTTCCTTTCTTCAATTCAAGATCTATTTTTCCAATCTCTGATTATTCCAAGACTTAGAATTTCAAGTCTCTTCTTCCAGATCTATTTCAAGTCCTAAGTTAGAGTCAAAATCTAACTTTTCCAAATCAATTTTCAAAACATTTCTTCAAAATATTTCCAAACTTATTTCAAAATTACTTGGATAATCCCAAATTTTCTAAAATTATTCCATTCAAAATGAGACATTTTTGTATTTGCATTGCACAAGCATGATTTTTTGTGCATTTTAGACTTATAATAAATTCTTAGATATTATTTAGGCAAAGAAAAATGCATAAGTTCGATTACCTCTGGTAAAGGCACCAGGAATGGTCGAACCTCGTACCAAAGAGCGAATCCTGTCTTTCCATTTTCTCGTAAATTTTAAAAAATGGAGGTGAGTAATTTCAAAATATTTTTAAAATTAAGGTCAAGTGAGACCTTTGCAAAAGAGTTTCTCGTCTCTTTCTTTCGTTTTCTCTTCTCTCTTCTTTTCTATCTTTTATTCCCCTTCAAAAAGGGAATAGAGGCTAGAGAGGAAAAGAGAAGGAAAAGAGGAAAAAGAGAATAAGAGGAAAATTTTTGCAATAATCACAATGACCCAAGGGTTCCTCACCTTTCCATCGCTCACAGGATCCTCAGATACAACAAGTCGTCAATAGGCAGAGGAATTCTCATGCACAAGCATGGTCATACCAAATTTACAGGATACTGAGACGCCGACTCGACGAAGATCCAAATGACAGAAGGTCCACATCAGGGTACTGCATGTTCATGGGAGGAAATTTGGTTACATGGAGAAGCAAAAAACAAAATGTTGTAGCCTGACTCAAGGCAGAAGCTGAGTACCAGGCAATGACCTCTACCTGTTGTGAGCTTATATGAATTAAAGCTCTCCGATGCGATATGGGTTTTTTCAATATCAAGCCTATGGAACTAAGGTGGGACAATCAAGCAACCATCCACATTGGGGTAAATCCATTTTTCCATGAGCGGACAAAACACATTGAAGTTGATTGCCATTTCGTGAGAGAGAAAATTCAAGCAGGGATCATATCCACCCCTCACGTCAGAAGCGTTGACTAGTTAGCCAATATCCTCACTAAAGCTGTCAGCAGTGACAAACTTCAAGACATTGGAGCCAAGTTGGGACTGGTCAACATTGAGTCCCGACTTGAGGAAGACAGTTGAAAACACCAACATGAGCACGATGTGATATGCATGATCACATCGTGATCCAATTAGGGCTCTACTCACAGCAACCGAATCATGATCCAAAGTAGTCATACACCTTCTCATTGGCAAACAACTTCCTCTCAATAGGGGTCACAAGGTTGGGAGGAAGTAAACCAAGATGGCCAATAGTCTCTTCCAAAGTAATGGTAAACTCTCTGATAAAAAGCCAATTTTAGTTTGCTAACATTAAATGTGTGCAACAACCATTAAATACTATTTATGCACTTCCAAGTGTAATAAAGGTATGAAAACCAACTTTGATCTGATGTTTGCAAAATGTTATTTGTCATGCCTTCACCTTCTTCCCTCAAAACTATTAACATTTTATCAAATTTTTAGTGTTTTCTTTATTAATTCTGACCTTACAGATGTGTTCAATATGATTGATTTACTGGAAATTGATACTTGGATCATGCATTTCGAATGAAAAAAAGAGTATTTGAAGACTAAAAATTTTATGAAAATTGTAGGCCACTGATTTTTAAAAGATTAAAAAAACCTATCCATGCATCAAAATCAAATGTTGCTAGAACATATTCCTATAAAAACAAGGACATAGATCACATCTCTAAGAATTTCAAAAAAATACTAAAAATTGGATAAAATGTTTCTTAGTGGGTAAGTTTTCATTCTCCGTTTTGGGACATGTCATTTGTAGGGCATAACATGGGTGATATGAGTCAACACACTACATGATGGCATGAATATGACATTATGGACATTATTTTAATGTATCTTATTGGTTTAATAATTTCTTGATATTTTAATAAAAAATTATTTGGATCTTGGATCTGAATTGATATTTATCCATAAATATAATATGTATATATACATTTCCTTAATAGTTTTAAGGTTACTTCCTCTATTTGGAATCAATTCTAGCTAGTCTTGTTTAGTGTTTTAACAATTTGGATTCCCCCTGGATCTAACTTGTTTTGAGATTGAATCCATCTAATGGATCTAAACCTAAGTCTTAGGGTTTTGAGTAATCCGAATCTCTTCATAGATCCAACTCAAAATTCTTCTAACCTCAGATCATGTCCATCGAATAGATCTGAGTTATTATTATTTTGTTTTACAAATCCAGATTCATTCTCTGGATCCAAACTTATATTAAAATTCTTGGCCATTGATTTTTCAAAGCTTTTAAAAACCTATCCATGCATCAAAATCTCAAATGCTGCAAGAACTGATTCATATATAAACAAGCACACAGATCACATCTTTAAGGTCAGAATTTCAAAAACAAACACCAAAAATCTCATAAAATGTTTCTTAGTGGGTAGGTTTTAATTTTTTTGAAAGAAGGTTTGGTAGGTTTTCTAGTGGGTATGGGTAGGTTTTCATTTCCCGTTTAGGGACATGCCATTTGTGGGGCATGCCATGGGTGATACGAGTCAGACACACTACATAAAGACATGAATCTGACATTATTTTAATGTTTCTGATTGGTTCAATAATTTTCATGATATTTTAATAAAAGTATATTATATATATAAAAAAAAGGTGCAAAATAGTTTTTTATTGTTTGGAGACATTTTTTATTAAACATGCTTTTGAACAAGGCATTCACTTTCTTTTGTTTATTGCACAGAGAAAACTACACCCTGCATTAGAGACTTGGGCGCACCTGCGGCACCTATTGTCATTGTTATGGGGATGTTAAACCGTGGCTGTGGGCAACCCTCTCAAGCCCTAGACAACCTAGCTACTTCTTAACCTTGCCCTTGTAGAATGAAGTGTCTGCATAGGTTCTCGAACATGGTGGAAGGGAAGACCTCCCTATCCACAAATGAACTTAAAGAACAAATCCATGACTACAAGCCCAGCAAATCGGAAGCCTTGCAACAAATTGGTCTCCATCTTGAACGAAGGTAAACATGCAGTAGTAACACAGGAAAGAACAATTTTATTTCTCACTAGTGACAATACATCGAAGCCGATCCTCATGATAGAGACCGATCCTCATGATAGAGACCATAACAACAAGACCTCATAAGATTCAGAAAAAAAAAATTGTGAGGTACTGTGCTATAAGCACTTATTACGAATGAAACACAATGAAAGTAGCATACTGATGAAAAAACAACAAAAAGGATTTGGCATCTCCTGCAAGGCCTTGGTGCTTAACTGGGGACATTTCCACATATATGCCACGATGATGATTATGAGGCATGTGGGTGTGGGTGACGACCAGGATGCTGGGGGTGGGGTGGGTGCTCTGGGTGCGCGGGGTGAGGTGGGTGCTGAGGGTGTTTAGGGTGCTGAGGAGGGTGTTGAGGGTGCGTGGGGTGAGGTGGGTGCTCAGGGTGCGCGGGGTGAGGTGGGTGCTGAGGGTGCTGAGGATGGTGTGGGTGAGGAGGGTGTTGAGGGTGCGTGGGGTGAGGTGGGTGTTGAGGGTGAGGTGGGTGCTTTGGATGAGGAGGGTGCTCAGGGTGAGGAGTGTGCTTAGGGTGATGAAGCCCATGGTGCTTGTCACCGTTCACGTCTGCCTCTCCTTCCGCAGCATACATGCTCAAAACGATGGCTAGGAAGATAGCAAGAATCACCCTAGCAGTCCCCATTTTCTATTGACCAATTACGATAGCTAGGATGATATATTTGAGAGGGTGTAGAAAAGAGCTGAAAGTAGTGAGGATATGTGTTGACAGAAACCCTTTAAATAGAAGTTTTCGGACACAAATCTGTGGGCGTGAACAGGTAGCAGGAGTCAACTTGTAGTTCATGCAAGGATCATCGGCTTACATCTTATGCGACATCTGGCTTAGACCTTCAATAGAGGCGACTTTATTAAACAATTGTGTTCACGTAGTCATCTTCTCTCTTGGTCGTGATGCTCACTTTTACCACAATTGACGAGTTTGTTTTATTGAAAAACTGCTCATTTACGATCTTCTCAGACAGCTTTTTAGCATACTAGAGTAAAAAATAAGTAAAAACGATGCCCATGGCATCACTTCCATTTTTTATGTAGATCGGTTGCATGCCCAACCAGACTGATTTGCAAGATCCGAACCAGGTTCCAGCGGTTTTGGTTCCAATCCTAGCACAGTTTCCACTTGTTTCAAGTTCAAAGTACCCAGGTCCATCAAATCTATTTAGAGTTTCTTTATAGGAGCAGCAGGGTACGTCCATATATTTCCTGTATTTGGATTGTTAGTAAAATGGAATTACTTGCCATGATCTGATAAAAGATCCAAATCAATTAAGAGATTGCATCACTTATGTGGTTTTTAATTAGAAATTGATTGAGATTGAAAAGAACCCAAGTAGGATTCAGAGGATAAGTTTTCTGCAACCTGGAGAGAATGATGCAGGTGAGCGACACATATCCTAGTCAACCTATAGTTCATTGGATCATTTGATATCTATATTTTGAATTTGAAAATCTTGTTATTTTTAGTCGTTGTGATGGACATTGGATCCAAGTAATTGATCTGCATCTAATTTTAACAGTTTAGTAAGATTAGAATTTGCTTTCTTAGTTAAGTGTTTATCTAGATAGGAAACCTGAGTCATTTGATACAGCAATATCTCATCAATTAAATACATGAAAGGTCCATACAATCAATAACTCAGTTGAGTTGGAGTCAGATTTGTTTTATTTCTAATTTATTTCTGTTGTTTCTTGTTTTAGTTAATTTTCAGCAATTTCCTATTAATTTCTTGCAATTTCAATTATATTTTTAGTTTTTCCAAAATAAACTCGTAGTTGATAGATTTTCTCGTAAATGGTACAAACCAATTTAATTTATTTATTTTTTATCTAAGGTGGGCTATTGTTCCATGATGAAAAACATCTATGGCACCACTCTAGGTATCTACTTTTCAAAAGCATAAATGGTGTGCGCTTGATCAAATCTGCTTAATTATATGGTTACTCTTTAGCATGTTTTCCTCATTATTCCGTCCTTCTCTCCTTGGACAACTATTTCTTGTGGTCAACATGGTTTGTGTGTAATGGACAACATGTTCCTATAACTCGTTTAAATTTGTAATATTCGTGAAGCCTATGGGTGAAAAGTACATGAGTCTTGAGAAAAGTAGGATTTTAAGATTGAAGACTGACCTTGCTAAAATGTTGGCAACTTGATCATATTTGGTACCAACGTATGAAAACTGTCATTGTTACCAACATATGAAATTCAAAGACACTTTGGACAACTCTTTTGTAGATGAAATAACGGTTAATTACAATATGCAGTTAGTTGAATTTATCCTGCCACAAAGACAAGACCTCCTCCGTGTACGTGAAATAACATTTTGCTCGATTTCTTGCACTGCTGAACATCATTTCTGTATTTCATACGAAATCTGTTACCATCATTGGAGATCGATACATTCTATATATTGCAAACCTTGAACAACGTTGAGAATGATCTTTTCCCCAATTTGTTCATGACTAAAAAATAGAATTTTGTACTTTGAGATATTTTCTGCTAATTAAATGGTATTAAATTTGATACTTATTCATGTTATATTGCTGAGCACAGAGGGATTGGATTCGTGTGAACCCCAAACAGGCATTACCCATTTGTGTGTCACAGGAGAAGTGCAAACCACTTGTTTGGTGAAATGCCTCAACAAACTCATCCTTGGCATATGTCTTGTATTTTTAGATTCTTGATGAATGTTTGTTGAACTTAAGTGTCTTTTCTCATTCTAGCATTTCATTGCCTTTGTTTGTGTTGATCTTCGTCCTCAAAAGCTTGTTTCTCATTCTCGTATGCATGCATTAGATCTTAACTGTTTAGGACATGGTGCATTCATTTAAAAATATAACTGCTTAAGATAGGTCACTTAACATAATATATGATGTGCTTTTTCTTTCATTAGTGATGAACAAGGAGTATTTGTGTTTAAATTTTGTTTGACGTTGCATCAAATCTGCAACTTGCCATCAACAAGATGTCGTTTGTTGCACCACCATTCCCAACAGGCTTCTTGTATTGTCCTCCCCTGACCCACTCACATTTCTCGCTTAGCAGGGTTGTTGTTGCTATGACATCGAGGAAGGTCAAAGGCATATTGGTTATTACTCGATAGTGGAGGCCTTCTTTAAGTCTCCGCACAAACTCATTCGCCCTTTCTACATCATCAACAAAGAGATTGAAACAATATCGCTCAAGGTTTTGGAATTTGGTAATGTAATCCATCAAAATGAGGTTTCCCTGGCATAATTATAGAAATTTGATTTTCTTCTTATCACGAGTATGTAGGAGAAAATAGTCATCGAGGAAAGTTCCCCAGAATGCTTCCCCGGGAATGACTTCTGCTATGGAGAAATGCACTCCTTGAGTCATGTCCCACCACTTTCGGTCATTGTCATTTAACTAGTACGAGGCAAAATTAGTCTTCTTTTCTTCGAGCACTGACAACACTCAGAATGCTCGATCAATTTCCTTGATCCAGCTCTCAGCTAGCTCTAGATTGATCTTTCCTGTAAAGGTCAGAGATTCTAGTTTCAGGAAATTCTCGTATGTGACCATGCCCTGGTGATGGTTTGTCCTCGCGGGTGCAACACGTTCTCGCTGGGCATGTACTTGGCTCCTTATGGTTGTGGCTAAATTATTGAAGGATTCCATAATGAATCACCACTATGCTTGACACTAGTCAGACAATTTTATATTAGTTTAATGAATCATCTTTTACAAAGAAAATACTTTGGTAAGGGTAGATAAAAAATGATTAAACAAAAAATATTTATAGTGCGATACAAAGGTTGGATGGTCAAGAATCACAATTTTATCTGTTGCTCTCATACCAAAGTTGTAATGCCTCAAAATTTCTAACTTGTGAGAAAAATTTTAAATTTTTTGTAGTTAATCATTTTTTAGAGTTGAAATGATAGTTCAACGTAAATAATTGTTTGAAAAGACCAAGTCAGCGAAAATAGTAGTTTGAAAAGACCAAAAATGTCTTGGGTTTAGGCTTGCATTTTCATACTACCATTAAATATCTTAAAGAATCAAACAAAAGATTTATATATAAATAATTTTATGCAAAATGCCAAAATATACTCAGGCCTGAACAATAGAGGGATTGGACTTTTGATATCATTGTATTATCGCAATATCACCCGAAGTAACAGTCTACTCATCATTTGGATCCCATAAAATGGGTTGAACCTAATAGGTACAAGGATATTACATAATTATACAAGACTAATACAAGTATTAATCATGATTTAAAATATTATATCGAATGCAATTGAATGAAACACAAATTTGTATAAGCAGATCATCATTTCTATCTTAATCAACAATGTGAATATCAAGACTTTGTTCTGATATTTACCCTATTTGCGAACACTCACAGGATGAAAACATACAGAAAGACTTTGACCATTCGGCGGTTTATTATTCTATATATTTTGATGCCCAAGATGACTAGCTAAATCCTCTACAAACGTGACAATGTAATAATCGAGAGAGAATTCTCTAGAGGCCACTTCTTTAGATGTATCCTAACTTCTGCACAAGTTGTGGGATCTACCACATAGGAAAATTATTGATAACTTTGTCCCCTAACTTCGATGACTACGAACGCTAAATCATTACCAATACAGGAACATAGTTATTTGTCTACAATGTTTATCATAGTTTGTATCTCCTATCATCTCCTAATAGGCCATAAATGTGAGTGGGTTAATGGGTTCTCTATTATTAAGGGGTTTTACTACATTTGCATATGTCTCACTTCAATAGACATCATCTACCCACTCTAGTTAGGTTCTCATATTTGTATTTTTATTCAAACTATTTACTATGATCTGGTCTTTTAAACTGATCGAGCATTTGGCCTGTGAAGGCGTCCACTTATCTAACGTTTAGTGCATTATTGCACTACGAGGTTTGCCATAAACCTCAACTCATTCATCAGTATACGGGTATGTCTCGCACGTCCTATTGTACGACAATGATGATATATCAACCCGATTTTCAAAATAATCAATACTATTGTATTCTTGAAAACCAACATGGGTATACAAGAAAATTATCAAGGTTAAAAGTGATTTCTCGAACCTCAGTTAAAGGTGAATCCAGGTTGATCCCAGAGAAGAAATCAAAGACCTTGATGTATGTGCAACCGAAGTCTATATAGTCGAAGTCTCGCATTTGGTTGATCACCGTAGATTCAGTTACATATATCTGAATCATTGTTTACAATAGATTCAGTTTCATATATCTGAATTATCATTCATAATAGATTTAGTTGTGTATATTTGAATCGTATCAATCAGTTATTACTTTAGAATAACTTTTTAAGTTCGAACAACACATGGTTTATTGTTTCGTAAAGTTCAACATTTTAAAAAATATATGATGCATGCGAACGTAATTTATCGCATGCATGCAGATGTAAGTCCCTAGTTTATTTTATGAAATATTAGACACATGCAAACGCAAACTTTTGCACACATGCAGACGTAAAAACTGTTTGATTATTTTGTGAAATATCATACGAATGTGAACCTAAAATTTTGAATATATGCAGACGTAAAAACTGTCTAATTATTTTGCAAAATATTGGATGTTTGCGAGCGTAGGATCTTGCACACATGCAAACATAAATCTTTTGATTATTTTATAAATTATTTGATGTGTATGAGTGGAGGATCTCGAACGCATGCGAACTTAAATCTTTTGATTATTTTGCAAATTATCGGATGGGTGCAAGTATAGGATCTCACGCACAAGCAAACATAAATCTCTTGATTATTTTGCAAATTATCAAATGTGTGTGAGCATAGGATCTTGCACGTATACAAACATAAATCTTTTGATTATTTCGCAAATGATTGGATATTTGCGAGCATAGGATCTCACACTTGCGAACATAAATCATTTGATTTTTTGAAAATTATAGGATATATGCAAGCATCGGATTTCACATGCATGCGAACATAAATCTTTTGATTATGTTGCAAAATACCAAGAGCATAAGGACGTAAATTCTTTGATGCAAGAGAGCACGATAGTCCTATTTTATATGCAAGATAGGCAATGCATGCTAATGTCAAATATCACATGCATGTTGATGTAAAACATTTGTTTTTAGTCTATGAATCGTCGGAGGCATGCATACTTAAAGTCTCGTATGTGAGCCCAATTGAAATTGAATCAAAGTAGAAGTATGCAAAACTATGTTCTTTAAATAAATGCTTTTGTAATTTAAAGTAAGATGGAGTGTGGAAAATTATGTACTCTAAGTAAATCGCATATATATATATATATATATATATATATATATATATATATATATATATATATGTTCACATATAACAAAGTTGTGTCTGCCAAAACAGCCAACATAAATAAAATGAAAGTACACAAAATTGCGTACTTTAAATAAATGCATGCGTAATGTAAATAGAGTGGGATTATGCAAAACTGCGTACTCTGAAATATATATATATATATATATATAACAAAGCGTTGTATGCCAAAAGACCATCATAAAAAACGTAAAAATACACAAAATGTCGTACTTTAAATAAATGCATAATTAAAATAAAATCAAAGTATGCAAAACTATGTAGTTGAAGTAAATGCATATATATATATATATAGGTATTAATAATAATAATATATGTATATATTTGATATAAATATAAATACATAATATTAAAAGTGTTCAAACGCCATCATCTTGTCTTTTTTCTTCCTCGTAGTATGTGTGATTACTTGGTGAATCCAAATGAAGCTAGAGGCTTGAACGCGTCTTATCAAGCATGCCACTTGTATAGAGATGGGTACGGTTTTGCACCGTACTACACATTCATTGATCATGGGAATGGATCATTCCGCATTGAAGGCGACAATGGCATGATTCTCGAAGATGAATTGACTGTGGGACCCAAGAGACCTGGCAATGGGGGCGGAGTTTGGCGGCCCACTCTTTTTTTCTTTTTTCTTTTCTTTTTGCTTTATTCTTTTCTTTTCTTCCCCTCACGACTGACAACTAAAAGGGAGGGGGGGCACGACAGATTGATTTTAACCACCCTGTTTGGCCAGAACACAAGAAGAAGAGAGGGGAGGGGCTCCTTGCCTGCCTCTCCTTTTTGAAAAGAATCAGGGAAGAGGAAGAAGAACAATAGAGGTCGTGAAGCTGGGTGGCAATGGCACCTAGCCACCAATATTCAGAGAAGAGGGATAGCGGCTCACAGTGATTCTACTATAGAAAATGTTGAGAGAGACAAAAGAGAGAGCCACAGTGAGGCAACCTATTGGCATCTTTTGAGCAAAGCTGGTGGTCGGTGGTCGTGTTGCAGCAGAAGAGCATGACAACATGGTGACATGCTCAGCAAGATGGCGGTACAAGAAATGGTAATGGTGGTCATTTAACAAACAATTAAAAAAAAAGAATGGAGCACCTGGTGGGGTGGCTTCCGTGAACACAAAAGAAGAAAGAAAATGCATCATGATGGTGGTGGTGCCACCATGAAAGCCAAGGCAAAGGGGGGCACCCAGTTGGGTGGCTTCTGTGAACACAAAAGAAGAAGAAAGAAAATGCTTCATAGTGTTTTTTTGAAATTCTGACCTCATCATATGATTGATTTACTAGAAATTGACACTTGGATTATGCATTTTGGATGGAAAAAATAGTATTTGGAGACACAAAATTTATGAAAATTGGACACATAAATCTTTTGATTAGTTAACAAATTATCAGATGTGTATGAGCATAGAATCTCGTCTTGTTCTGGCTGTTGAACTCCATGGACCCTAATATCGTCGAGGGTTTTCTTATTTTTCAACACTGCCAAAGACATATGAGACTCCCTAAGAGATATTTATTGTGAGCAAAACAACCACGACAGACTTTATCAACTCCAGTAGGATATCGCTCACCTGACCAAAGGTAATAAGCCATTCCATTCATACCTTAGCATTCTACGTGCCATATGGGACAAAATAAATATATATTGTCTAATCGCTAACGATATAGACATCATCAAGAAGTGTGTCGAGGAAGAGAAGGTGTTCAAGACCCTTGCAGACCTCAGACAAGACTACGACAACTTGAGAAGTCAAATCCTCATGTCCAGAGAATTGCCTTGCTTCAGTGAGGTTTATTCCATTATCCAACATGAAGAGACACATCGAAAAGTTACGGGATCCAAATCCAAACCCCATGTTGAAACACATGAGAAAGCTGCTTTCTCAAGCAGTTCGAAGGAGAGCTCGACCAAACCTCCACCCGAGGATGTGGGGAACAAACACCCACGGAGCCGAGTGAGGCCTCGCTGCAATCACTGCAAGAAACTCGAGGACTTAAAAGAAAATTGTTGGGACCTTCATGGGCTCCGTGAACAACAAAAGTCGCAGACCAATAACAAGGGATCAAAAGCAAGAACCACTATGGATGACCTTGCGCAACTTCTATAACAAATTAACAAATCCAACCTAGTGGCAATACTCGAAGGTCAACAAAAAGAAGCTACAGGTAACATGTTCATGCTTAGCTCCAAACTTTTCAATTCCAGGTGGGTCATCGACATTGATACTACCGATCGCATGACGGGCAAGGTCGATTTGTTGACAAACCTATGATTGTCCGACAAAGGTCTCATTAGCATTGCTAACACAACTCATATGCCTATACAAAATATTGGTGATCTCTCTCTACTTAACGACTCAGGCTCCTCAGAAGCCCTACACATTCCCTCTTTTCCTTCTAGCCTTGGGTCTATTAGCAAGATTACAAAAAGTCATAACTGTGTTCTGATTTTTTCCTCTAAGCATGTGATTTTTTAGGATCTAAACACGAGGATGGTGATTGGTAGAGGACACGCGGTGAATGAGCTCTATCTTCGTGATACGAAAATCCAGGCCCATGTTGCTTGCAAGATGAATGACACAAGCAGGAAGTGACACTCCAGATTCGGATACCCCTCTCACAAAATGTTAAAAAGGATATTCCCCGACATCCCACTATCCCAAATGTCGTGTGATGCATGTCAATATTCGAAACAAACTAGAATCCATTTTTCTTTGTTTGAACCGTCGATATCATATATGTGGTCAATCTTAGCAACCAATTTATGCATGATTGTGAACACCCCAAAAAAATGATTGTTTTTTTAAATTCCATTTTTTCCCCTGGCCCCCATATTTGAATTATTGAGTCAATTTTAATCAAAATTCCAGTTTATTTCTCAGATTTTACTAGAATCAAATCTAATTTCTATATCTGACTCAATTTTATATCCAGATACAATATCAAAATCCAATTCTGAGCCCTGTTATCCAATTTTAAAATCAAAATTATAAAAATATAAAAATAATTTTTGAATGGCTTAGACAGTTCATCCGGTATCTATTTGGATCCACTGTTCTTAATTCCTCGATTCAAGATCCAAAACTCAAATATTTTCTTAAATGCTCCAGATCCAAACCCATTTTCTGAAGAAATTTCCAAAGAATAGCTTTGAATTCTATGAAAACCCCTCTTTTGTAAGTATTTTTAAATTTTACAAAAATAGTTTAAGATCCCTTATTTTTTCCATAGTTTTAGAGTTTTTATTTCAAAAACACAAAAAATATATAAAATACTAAGAAAAGAACAAAAAAAATATATAAATAGAAAAGAAAATACAAAAGAATAGGTTTTAAAAACCCCTTTTTGAAAGTTGCTTTTTGGTAAAAACCTCTTTTGAGAAAACTTTTGAAAGAAACCATTCTTTTAAAAAAATTCAAAACTTTTGAGACCCGATTTGCAAAATTCCTAACGGTCTCTCGTTATAAAGAGAGACCGCAAGGGAAGGGGTCGAGGATCACTTCTTCACCCCCGCATGCTCTCGAGCCTTCTTCTCCCTTTTCCCCTTTTCCCCATTGCCTTCTTCTCCTCCCCTCTCCCCCTTTCTCTCTCTGAAGCCTCTCCTCTGATCGACCGGAGGATCTTCAGTCCTAACAACAACCGTTGAGAATGATCTTTTCCCCAATTTGTTCATGACTAAAAAATAGAATTTTGTACTTTGAGATATTTTCTGCTAATTAAATGGTATTAAATTTGATATTTATTCATGTTATATTGCTGAGCACAGAGGGATTGGATTCGTGTGAACCCCAAACACGCATTTCCCATTTGTGTGTCACAGGAGAAGTGCAAACCACCTGTTTGGTGAAATGCCTCAACAAACTCATCCTTGGCATATGTCTTGTATTTTTAGATTCTTGATGAATGTTTGTTGAACTTAAGTGTCTTTTCTCATTCTAGCATTTCATTGCCATTGTTTGTGTTGATCTTCGTTCTCAAAAGCTTGTTTCTCATTCTCGTATGCATGCATTAGATCTTAACTGTTTAGGACGTGGTGCATTCATTTAAAAATATAACTGCTTAAGATAGGTCACTTAACATAATATATGATGTGTTTTTTCTTTCATTAGTGATGAACAAGGAGTATCTGTCTTTAAATTTTGTCTGACGTTGCATCAAATGTGCTTAAACTCCTTAGTCTTTACAGCATGCACCAAGTGTATTTCGCCCGATCTAGGCTTTTATTGTCGTTTGCATTCCATTTAGTTTTTTCCTTTTTTATCTAGGCATCCTTAGGCACTAGGTTAATTGTTGAGTTTGTCATTGGGAATGTTCCCGTGCGCCCGTTCCCCTCTCCCTAGTCTCCATTAGATACGACCTAAGAAACATAAATTGTTCTACAAAAAAATAATAAAAAAAGTGATTTTTTTCTCGATTTCTATGCATTTTCTGAGACCATTGAGGCAAGAATCCAAACTTGCGGCGAAGATGAGAATGGTAGTGCCCAATATTAGGGTAAAAAGTTGGATATTTCTGATTGTGGACACCGGGTGGATTTCATAAATTGTTGGACATCTCAGGAAACATGTCATTTTTTGCACAAACATTTTCTGTTGTTAAAATCTTTGCTATAAATTCTTTCAAGTAATTTTGTTTTGCAGAAAACATTTTTGTTTTGGGCGCAAAGAAGCACCGAAAGGGCACAAATGTAGTAAAGATATGCACTATGTATGTGCAAAGTTGAAGTATACGAATGATCTCACAAGCACATGCCAAGCCAGAATCCTTTCTCAAATGAATATAGAAGAAATCCTCTCAAGATCTCAAAAAAGCATAAAAAAATATCTCAAGTATATCATCTCATTTACAAAAAGAAGCTGTCAAAGTGCAAAAATGCTTAGTCATCCTGATCATCATCTTCGAAATATAAGAAATGATGGATACCCTCCCACCAGTCATTGAAGGCTCGGATAAGAAGTAAAACAATTAAAAGAAGCTTATGAGGACCAAAAATCTCAGGAGCGCAAAAATCATCAGCTAATATGCAAAGGCAACTCCATAAATGCCTCCTCAAAAACTTGAGTCAAGGGAAGGTCTTGAGTCTAAAGCGGTTGCCTCAAACATCTCTGAGGATGACAAGGAATGGTGAACCAAGGACCAACAAGAAAGAAACGATCTCCTGAGCTACGTGGAGCAATGTAGAGAAGGGGATGCTCTCAGATCAAAAGAATGTCCCACACCACATCTCTCAGTACCAGGGAATCAATCCAAATATGATACACACAAACAGACTTGGGATATGCCTCTCCAAAGTTGTTGGCCTTCTTTTGCTGTTCACCTCTGATAATCTGCTGCCTTAATGCGATATTCTCAAGCATAGTAGCCCATCTTTCTGCAATAAAGACAACCTCCAGTATCACAAGGGCATGCCTATCTGAGATGCATATAGTCTCCATTAGATATGACTTAAGAAACATAAACTGTTCTACAAAAAAAAACAATAAAAAAAAGTGTTTTTTTTTCTAGATTTTTATGCATTTTTTGAGACCCTTGAGGCAAAATCCAAACTTGCGATGAAGATGAGAATGGTAGTGCCAAATATTAGGGTAAAAAGTTGAATATTTATGATTGTGGACACCGGGTGGATTTCATAAATTGTGAGGCATTTCAAGAAACATGTCATTGACATTTTTTGTTCTTAAAATCTTTGCTATAAATTTTAAAATAAGTTTTTTGTCTATCTTTCAAGTATTTTTGTTTTCAATAAAATATTTTTGTTCTAGGCGCAAAGAAGCACTGAAAGAGCACAAATGTAGCAAAGATATGCACTATGTATGTGCAAAGTTTAAGTACAAGAATGATCTCACAAGCACATGCCTAGCCAAAATTCTTTCTCAAATGAATATAAAAGAAATCCTCTCAAGATCTCAAGAAACACAAAGAAATATCTCAAGTTTATCATCTCATTTACGAAAAGAAGCTATCAAAGTACAAAAATGCTTAGTCATTCTGATCATCATCCCCAAAATATAAGAAAGGATGGACACCCTCCGACTAGTCGTTGAACAAAGCCATTGTACTCGGGCTAGCATAAGCAGTAGAACACTTAAAAGAAGCTCATGCGGACCAAAAATATCAGGAGCACAAAAATCATCGGCTAATATGCAAAGGCAACTCCACAAATGCCTCCTCAAAAACTTGAGTCAAGGGAAGGTCTTGAGCCTAAAGCAATTGCCTCATACATCTCTCAGGATGATAAGGAATGGTGAACCAAGGACCAACAAGAAAGAAGCAATCTTGAGAGCTACGTGGAACAACGTTGAGAAGGGGATGCTCTCAGATCGAAAGAATGTCCCACTTCTTATCTCTCAGTACCAAGGAATCAAACCAAATATGATACACACAAACAGACTTGGGATATGCCTCTCCAAAGTTGTTGGCCTTCTTTTGCGGTTCACCTCTGATAATCTGCCGCCTTAATGCGATATTCTCGAGCATAATACCCCATCATTTTACAATAGAGACAACCTCCAGTATCACGAGGGCATGACTGTCCAAGATGCATATAGTTGCACTTCGGCCATATCTGATTTGGTCGGTGTTGTAGCCCATTTTCTCCATCTTGATTTTGCTTCTTGAATGAGTCTCTCTGCAACTTGCCATCAACAAGACGTCGTTTGTTGCCACCACAATTCCCAACAGGCTTCTTGTCTTGTCCTCCCCTGACCCACTCACATTTCTCGCTTAGCAGGGTTGTTGTTGCTATGACATCGAGGAAGGTCAAAGGCATATTGGTTATTACTCGATAGTGGAGGCCTTCTTCAAGTCTCCGCACAAACTCGTTCGCCCTTCTTCCATCATCAACAAAGAGATTGAAACAATATCGCTCAAGGTTTTGGAATTTGGTAATGTAATCCATCAAAATGAGGTTTTCATGGCATAATTATAGAAATTTGATTTTCTTCTTATCACGAGTATGTAGGAGAAAATAGTCATCGAGGAAAGTTCCCCAGAATGCTTCCCCGGGAATGACTTCTGCTATGGAGAATTGCACTCCTTGAGTCATGTCCCACCACTTTCGGTCATTGTCATTTAACTAGTACGAGGCAAAATTTGTCTTCTTTTCTTTGAGCACTGACAACACTCAGAATGCTCGATCAATTTCCTTGATCCAACTCTCAGCTAGCTCTAGATTGATCTTTCTTGTGAAGGTCAGAGATTCTAGTTTCAGGAAATTCTAGTATGTGACCATGCCCTGGTGATGGTTTGTCCTCGCGGGTGCAACAGGTTCTCGCTGGGCATGTACTTGGCTCCTTATGGTTGTGGCTAAATTATAGAAGGATTCCATAATGAATCACCACTATGCTTGACACTAGTCAGGCAATTTTATATTAGTTTAATGAATCATCTTGTACATAGAAAATACTTTGGTAAGGGTAGATAAAAAATGATTAAACAAAAAATACTTATAGTGCGATACAGATGTTGGACGGCCAAGAATCACAATTTTATCTGTTGCTCTCATACCAAAGCTGTAATGCCCCAAAATTTCTAACTTGTGAGAAAAATTGTAAATTTTTTGTAGTTAATCATTTTTTAGAGTTAAAATGATAGTTCAACGCAAATAATTGTTTGAAAAGACCAAGTTAGCAAAAATAGTAGTTTGAAAAGACCAAAAATGTCTTGGGTTTAGGCTTGCATTTACATACTACCATTAAATATCATAAAGAATCAAACAAAAGATTTATATATAAATAATTTTATGCAAAATGCCAAAATATACTCAGGCACGAACAATGGAGGGATTGGACTCTTGATATCATTGTATCATCGCGATATCACCCAAAGCAACAGTCTACTCGTCACCTGGATCCCATAAAATGGGTTGAACCTAATAGGTACAAGGATATTACATAATTATACAAGACTAATACAAGTATTAATCATGATTTAAAATATTATATCGAATGCAACTGAATGAAACACAAATTTGTATAAGCAGATCATCGTTTCTATCTTAATCAACAATGTGAATATCAAGACTTTGTTCTGATATTTACCCTATTTGCGAATACTCACAGAATGAAAACATACAGAAAGACTTTGACCATTCGGCGGTTTATTATTCTATATATTTTGATGCCCTAGATGACTAGCTAAATCCTCTACAAAGGTGACAATGTAATAATGGAGAGAGAATTCTCTAGAGGCCACTTCTTTAGATGTATCCTAACTTCTGCACAAGTTGTGGGATCTACCACATAGGACAATTATTGATAGCTCTGTCCCCTAACTTCGATGACTACAGACGCTAAATCATTACCAATACAGGAACATAGTTATTTGTCTATAATGTTCATCATAGTTTGTACCTCCTATCATCTCCTGATAGGCCATAAATGTGAGTGGGTTAATGGGTTCTCTATTATTAAGGGGTTTTACTACATTTGCATATGTCTCACTTCTATAGGCATCATCTACCCACTCTAGTTAGGTTCTCATATTTGTATTTTTATTCAAACTATTTACTATGCTCTGGTCTTTTAAACTGATCGAGCATTTGGCCTGTGAAGGCGATACCAAATTTTTGCATATATTTTTCTATTGTACAGTAGAATGTTGCACCCTGAGCTTTGCCATAAGTCTCCACTTATCCATCGCTTAGTGCATTATTGCACTACGAGGTTTGCCATAAACCTCAACTCATTCATCAGTACACGGGTATGTCTCGCATGTCTTATTGTACGACAATGATGATAAATCAACCAGATTTTCAAAAGAATCAATACTATTGTATTTTTGAAAACCAACATGGGTATATTAGAAAATTATCATGGTTAAAAGTGATTTCTTTAACCTCAGGTAAAGGTGAATCCAGGTTGATCCTAGAGAAAAAATCAAAGACCTTGATGTATGTGCAACCGAAGTCTATATAGTCGAAGTCTCGCATTTGGTTGATCACCGTAGATTCAGTTGCATATATCTGAATCATTGTTCACAATAGATTCAATTTCATATATCTAAATTATCATTCATAATAGATTTAGTTGTTTATATTTGAATCGTATCAACCAGTTATTTCTTTAGAATAACTTTTTAAGTTCGAACCACACATGGTTTATTGTTTCATAAAGTTCAACATTTTAAAAAATATATGATGCATGCGAACGTAAATTATCGCATGCATGCAGATATAAGTCCCTAGTTTATTTTATGAAATATCAGACACATGCAAACGTAAACTTTTGCACACATGCAGACGTAAAATTTTTTTGATTATTTTGTGAAATATCATATGCATGCGAACCTAAAATTTTGCACATATGCAGACGTAAAAACTGTCTAATTATTTTGCAAAATATTGGATGTGTGCGAGCGTAGGATCTTGCATACATGCAAACATAAATTATTTGATTATTTTGTAAATTATTAGATGTGTATGAGTGGAGGATCTCGAACGCATGCGAACTTAAATCTTTTGATTATTTTGCAAATTATCGGATGGGTGCAAGTATAGGATCTTACACTCAGACAAACAAAAATCTCTTGATTATTTTGCAAATTATCAAATGTGTGTGAGCATAGGATCTTGCACGCATACAAACATAAATCTCTTGATTATTTCACAAATGATTGGATATGTGCGAGCATAGGATCTCACACTTGCGAACATAAATCTTTTGATTTTTTTGCAAATTATCGGATATGTGCAAGCATCGGATTTCACATGCATGTGAACATAAATCTTTGGATTATGTTGCAAAATATCAAGAGCATAAGGACGTAAATTCTTTGATGCATGAGAGCACGATAGTCCTATTTTATATGCAAGATAGGCAGTGCATGCTAACATCAAATATCACATGCATGTAGATGTAAAACATTTGTTTTTATTCTATGAATCGTTGGAGGCATGCATACTTAAAGTCTCGTATGTGAGCCTATTTGAAATTGAATCAAAGCAGAAGTATGCAAAACTATGATCTTTAAATAAATGCTCGCGTAATTTAAAGTAAGATGGAGTTTGCAAAATTATGTACTGTAAGTAAATCACATATATATCTATATATATATATATGTATGTATGTTCACATATAACAAAGCTCTGTCCGCCAAAACGGCCAACATAAATAAAATGAAAGTACACAAAATTGCATACTTTAAATAAATGCATGCATAATGTAAATAAAGTGGGATTATGCAAAACTGCGTACTCTAAAATATATATATATATATATATACATGTATAACAAAGCATTGTATGCCAAAAGACCATCATAAAAAAGGTAGAAATACATAAATTGTCGTACTTTAAATAAATGCACAATTTAAATAAAATCAAAGTATGCAAAACTGTGTAGTTGAAGTAAATGCACATATATATATATATATATATATATATATATATATATATATATATATAATGTACTTATAATAATAATATATGTATATATTTGATATAAATATAAATACATAATATTAAAAGTGTTCAAACGCCATCATCATTTCTTTTTTCTTCCTCGTAGTATGTGTGATTACTTGGTGAATCCAAATGTAGCTAGAGGCTTGAATGCGTGTTATCAAGCAAGCCACTTGTACAGAGACGGGTACGGTTTTGCACTGTACTGCACATTCATTGATCATAAGAATTGATCATGCCGCAGTGAAGGCAACAATGGCATGATTCTCGAAGATGATGTGACTGTGGGACCCAACAGACCTGGCAATGGGGGCGGAGGTTGGCGGGCCACTCTTTTTTTCTTTTTTTCTTTTCTTTTTGATTTATTCTTTGCTTTTCTTCCCCTCACGACTGACAACCAAAAGGGAGGGGGGGGGCATGGCAGATTGATTTTGACCACCCTGTTTGACCAGAACACAGGAAGAAGGGAGGGGAGGGGCTCCTTGCCTGCCTCTCCTTTTTTAAAAGAATCAGGGAAGAGAAAAAAGAACAATAGAGGTCGTGAAGTTGGGTGGCGATGGAACCTTGCCACCAATATTCAGAGAAGAGGGATAGCTGCTCATGGTGATTCTACTATAGAAAAGGCTGAGAGAGACAGAAGAGAGAGCCACAGTGAAGCAACCTATTGGCAGCTTCTGAGCAGAGCTGGTGGTCGGTGGTCGTGTTGTAGAAGAAGAGCATGACAACATGGTGACATGCTCAGCAAGATGGCGGTACAAGAAATGGTGATGGTGGTCATTTAACAAACAATTAAAAATGAAAGGATGGAGCATCTAGTTGGGTGGATTCCGTGAACACAAAAGAAGAAAGAAAATGCACCATGACGGTGGTGGTGCTACCATGAAAGCCAAAGCAAAGGGGGGCACCCGGTTGGGTGGCTTCCGTGAACACAAAAGAAGAAGAAAGAAAATGCTTCACAGTGTTTTTTTTGAAATTTTGACCTCGGAATGATTGATTTACTAGAAATTGACACTTGGATCATGCATTTTGGATGGAAAAATAGTATTTGAAGATACAAAAATTTATAAAAATTGTAGGACACATAAATCTTTTGATTATTTTACAAATTATCATATGTGTATGAGCATAGAATCTTGTCATGTCCTGGCTGTTGAACTCCATGGACCCTAATATCGTCTAGGGTTTCCTTATTATTCAACACTGTCGAAGACATATGAGACCCCCTAAGAGATATTTATGGTGAGCAAAACAACCTCGACAGACTTTATCAACTCCAGTAGGATATCGCTCACCTGACCAAAGGTAATAAGCCATTCCATTCATACCTTAGCTTCCTGCGTGCCATATGGGACAAAATAAATATATATCGTCTAACTGCTAACGATATAGATGTCATCAAGAAGTGTGTCAAGGAAGAGAAGGTGTTCAAGACCCTTGCAGACTTCGGACAAGACTACAACAACTTGAGAAGTCAAATCCTCAAGTCCAGAGAATTGCCTCGCTTCATTGAGGTTTATTCCATTATCCAACATGAAGAGACACATCGAAAAGTTATGGGATCCAAATCCAAACCCCATGTTGAAACACATGAGAAAGCTGCTTTCTCAAACAGTTCGAAGGAGAGCTCGACCAGACCTCCACCGAAGCATGTGGGGAACAAACAACCACAAAGCCAAGTGAGGCCTCGCTGCAATCACTGCAAGAAACTCAGGGACTTAAAAGAAAAATGTTGGGACCTTCATGGGCTCCGTGAACAACAAAAGTCACAGACCAATAACAAGGGATCAAAAGCAAGAACCACTATGGATGACCTCGCGCAACTTCTATAACAAATTAACAAATCCAACCTAGTGGCAATACTCGAAGGTCAACAAAAAAAAGCTACAGGTAACATGTTCGTGCTTAGCTCCAAACTTATCAATTTCAGGTGGGTCATCGACACTGGCACTACCGATCGCATGACGGGCAAGGTCGATTTGTTGACAAACCTCTGATCGGCCAAAAAAGGCCCCATTAGCATTGCTAACACAACTCATATGCCTATACAAAATATTGGTGATGTCTCTCTACTTAACGGCTCAGGCTCCTCAGAAGCCCTACACATTCCCTCTTTTCCTACTAGCCTCGGATCTATTAGCAAGATTACAAAAAGTCATAGCTGTGTTATGATTTTTTCCTCTAAGCATGTGATTTTTTAGGATCTAAACACGAGGATGGTGATTGGCCGAGGACACGTGGTGAATGAGCTCTATCTTCGTGATACGGAAATCCAGGACCATGTTGCTTACAAGATGACTGACACGGGCAGGAAGTGACACTCCAGACTCGGATACCCCTCTCACAAAATTTTAAAAAGGATATTCTCCGACATCCCACTATCCCAAATGTCGTGTGATGCATGTCAATATTCCAAACAAACTAGAATCCATTTTTCTTTGTCTGAACCGTCGATATCATATATGTGGTCAATCTTAGCAACCAATTCATGCAAGATTGTGAACACCCTAAAAAATGATTTTTTTTAGAAATTTCCATTTTTGTCCTTGGCCCCAATTTTTGAATAATTGAGTCAGTTTTAATCAAAATTCCAGTTTATTTCTCGGATTTTACTGAAATCAAATCTATTTTCTATATCTGACTCTTTTAGATTCGGATACAATATCAAAATCCAATTCTAAGCCCTGTTATCTAATTTTAAAATCAAAATTATAAAAATACAAAAATAACCTTTGAATGGCCTAGACAGTTCATCCGGTATCCATTTGGATCTACTGTTCTATATTTATCGATTTGAGATCCAAAACTTGAATATTTTCTTAAAAGCTACGGATCGAAACCCGTTTTCTGAAGAAATTTCAAAAGAATAGCCCTGAATTCTCAGAAAACCCCTCTTTTATAAACATTTTTAAATTTTACAAAAATAGTTTAAGATCCCTTATTTTTTCTATAGTTTTAGAGTTTTTATTTCAAAAACACAAAAAAATATATAAAATACTAAGAAAAGAACAAAAAAATATATAAAATAGAAAAGAAAATACAAAAGAATAGGTTTTAAAAACCCCTTTTTGAAAGTTGCTTTTTGCTAAAAAACTCATTTGAAAAAACTTTTGAAAGAAGCCATTCTTTTAAAAATTTCAAAACTTTTGAGACCCGATTTGTAAAATTCCTAACGGTCTCTCGTTATAAAGAGAGACCGCAAGGGAAGGGGTCGAGGATCGCTTCTTCACCCCCGCATGCTCTCGAGCCTTCTTCTCCCTTTTCCCCTTTTCCCCATTGCTTTCTTCTCCTCCCCTCTTTCCCTTTCTCTCCCTGAAGCCTCTCCTCTGATCCACCGGAGGATCTTCAGTCCCAACAACAACCGCAAAGGTAAGTGACTCATCTTCTTCCATTTTTCTTTCGTATTGCTTAACCCCGTTTTACTGCTTTATCGTGCTCTTTCTGATTTTCTATAAGCCTTCTTTTTCTTCTTATTTTGATTTTCTGAAGAAATTTCCTCTTATCGCATTCCTTCCTTTACAGTTTTATTCCTCCTTATTTTCTCTGTCATTATGAGGCATCAGAGACATGATCGACTTGCATATAGCTGGATCGATCTACCTCCTGCTATAGCAAAGGAATGAATCATTCCGACATTTTCTTTTATTTTTATTTTTTATGATTTATTTTAGTTTCATAGTTCTAATGTATATTCGTTTCATCTGTTATTCATGATGTAGCATCTCTTTTCCCTTCTTTTACATGTTTTCAGTCTGCTATGTATTTTCATTTTAATGCTGAGTTCGATATGCTATGGGTTGTTTAAGTTTAGTTAAGACACCATTCACAATGCATTCTCTTCTCACTTTCAAATCGTCCTATCCATTTTGTTCTTTAGCATTAATGTCATCCCCTGCTCCATTCGATTTGTGATTCACTGTGTGCAATCAGTTCACTGGTCTCAATCGTATAATATGGTGTGCTATATGATTGATTCATAGTAAGGTTTTCTTACATGATTCGGTTTTAGGGAATCAAGCTATTAGTACATCTAGTCATTGGATTATTTGGTAGGAATTTCCTCTAATTTTTAATGAAATATTGGGGTTAATGGCTCAGCAAAAGGGTGCCTCATCCAAGTACTTCATGTTGAACTGTGTCATTATGTGTAATCGTGATTCATCAGATGCCTTTGCTTTAAGTTATATAGCCAATCTGCCCCAAATCCTCCTGATGACCTCCCTCCATTCATCAAAAACCCTGTGTGCTAAGAGGTAAAGACCTGAGATCAAGGGGATGAAAGAATTTTTCACGGGAGTACCATTGTTTTTGAGAGGTCCCTGCTTGCGATTGTGTGATAGGTCCTCTGAAAATTAGTGGCCTCGTTTCCAATTGCAAAGGCTCTAACGTATGACCTTACAGGTAAAGTCTGGGAGTAATAATTCAGATCGTTCACTCTTTAAGAATTGCAGGAAGTGCACCTATCCATTAGAGTCTACCTCTCCATCCTTGCGCATTAACCTCATATTTACCATCCAGTGTTACACTGCTGCTACATTTTGCTGTTTCAAATCCTTAAATGAGTTCATCTTCAAGTTGGGATGTTACCCTGTGGCTGGATCAGATAAAGAGATCCATTGGCTAATAGCCATGTCAATGTTAATGAATGGAGGATTGGCTGGTCCCAAGACAGTGTTTTATTATCTCTGGAAATCATGATTGGTTCGATGAGCTGCATATTCTTATGAGGTATATACGCCACGAAAGCTAGCTAGGTGAGTGGTTTCTACCACAGAAAGGGAGTTATCTCATGTTGCGACTTCCTAAGGGATGATGGATCTTTAGCCTCAATCATGCTTTCTATTGTGATATTGATCAGTATCAGTTCAAGTTTTTCTCTTCTTTTTGCAGAATTGATAAAGAACAAGGTTGGGGATAACGATTTCATGATTGTTAATCGCCAACTATATGGTGCAGAGGTCAACTTGCTGGACAATAACTCATCCTGTGTCGCTATCTGAGTATAAAAGCTTGAAGAAACAAATGAAACCTGATTTCTTGGATATGATTCCTTGGCATGCTGGGGACATCTACTGATCCATTCAAAATGATTTTGATCTCTTAATATCTATAATACCTTTTATTGGATGTTTTTGATATACATATGACGCAGGTACCCAAATCCATATATGTTCTTTTATGGGAGATGTTTCTTTTGCCCATTTGAGTAAGTTTTGCAACTTCCATATTGGTATAAACCTGAATGCTTAACTGTGCTCCTACCTTCACAGGGCCATCAATAGCCCTGTTATATAACATCTCGTGAACATTGTTGTCAGGTGGTCCACCCTTTGTTGAGATTTCATTATAGGTGTCCACAACTGGTCACCTGTCCACCAACTTCCAGCACAATACATCTTCTTCTACTTACCTTCTACATGCTCATTCTCTGCACATTCTCACTATAGCAACAACCATCACATTGTCACAACAACCACTTTCAATACTACTTACGCTACCACCCCTACAACATCCTCCATCTTCCACGTCTATGCACTATTCACCCACTTCACCGTCTGCACTTGTGTATACACTACATGGCACCTAGTCCACCATCCCCACTGCCCTGTGCACAGCCTATACCAATCACCATTAGCTACCACCCTTCAGCTTCAGCAGCTACAACTCCATACCCATTTCGCAAATCAACTACACTTTTCCACCAGCACAACACTCATTGATGTTTCAGCACTTTCACACCACCTGTGCATCTCCTCACCTCTACTTCATAAAACCCTCACACAACTGTTGTTATTAAGTATACTCACTATATCGTTGCTGGCACCTACTGTTGCATCTTCACTTTACCAAATGCACATCACTTTCCTTCAGGTTGCATGCTAGCAGCCATTGCTGCTCTAACACGTTATGTTTGGCACTTAGGCACCACCTTCAGTCTGCAAATAGCAGCACACACAACACTACTCCAGTTGTACTTACCTACTGTGTACTCAGTTGCAGCACACCATTTCCTGTTATATCCACTACACTGTCACTCAACAACACTACCTAAGCACCATACCCACACTTATCTGTCTCAACCCCATTGTATATATCTCACTGTGCACAATATACACAACAACACACCACACCTATCACTGCTATTCACCCATGCTCCACCCGACCGGCTTCCACCTTCCGCCCCTTGTACTGTTACAATAGCTTCCTGCTATTATTGCATCCTCTTTACAGCATTTACCCGCATTTGCTGCCACCATTGTTGTAAATCATACCAATGTATTCATGTTTATGCATTTTTCACAGCATTCTTACCTATGTATTGTTATGTGATCATACCCTCAGCACCTTGCTCATGCTACCTTCACTTTGCAAGTAGTACACTCATTGCATTTGCATACTCCATCCTCACAACACATGCCATTTAGCTCATTTTCAATATATTGCATATGCTGATCACTAGTGCATTCTCATACATAGCACTCCACCTCATTACATTCCCTGATGCATGTCATCAGCCACCACCTTCTCCACTTGCCATCTACCATTTGCAGCAGCCTGAGCATACCTTGTTAATACACATTCCAACATATCCCTCTCTCTCAAATTGGCATTCATGTATCGCTTTTAACTTAGAATATCACATTGCATTTCATCAGTTGAGGCAAGCATCACATTTCCATTTGAATGAATGCATTTCCATATGAATGTCTCCTTTAATGTGAACATAGCATTTAGATTTTGCTTCACCCTCTAGATTTTGCAATCTTGCTCTATACTAACTCTGTTTTGCAGAAATACATGAAAAATATTGTTTTTCTTTCTTAGTTCAGGGATTTTTCAATTTGAATAACGTAATAGTTAAATATCAATGAGAAGCTTTACTTTTCAGCATTAGAATAGAATGTATGAACGTGTGAATCCCGAAAATCATGTGTTTCATCTCATTTTATCTTATTTCTCAAAAATCCACAATAGTGAAACACGAATGACATGTGCACCATTCTGATAAAAGGTAATTAATCCTAAGCAAATGATTCACATTGATGGCCATAGTCAAAATGTAGACAATGCTTAGGATTTTTATCTTTTATGGAATAACATTGGATCCACCCTGGGTCTCTTTCAAAATTCATCATATTTTCTAAAAATTTTCTTCCTTTATTAGGATTTAACCTGAAAAGTAATCCAAAATATATATTCATGGCCATAGTCAGGATATATTGAAGATTAATTTTATTTCAAATTCTATAAAAGCACCAAAATGTATTTTATTCTTTATCTGAATTTAAATACAAATTATTTTTATAATACATCTATGACCATTGTCAGGAATGTATTATATCTTTAATCTTATTTTAATTCTCTTAAAGAATGAAATATGCTTTTTCAAAATTCTTTTAATTCATTCATCAGTTAGGATAGAAGTTCATCATTCTTCAAATTATTTCAAGTTATCTTCAAAATCCAAGTGATTTTGAGATATATCTTCAAATATCTTCCTCATTTTTCAAATCAATCTTCAACTCTTATGTGTAAATTCAAATTCATCTTTCTATTTTTCAATTTTATCTTATTTTCAAAGTTCAAACTTCAAAATCCCAATTTCAAAGTTAAATTTAACTTTGAAATTTCAAGTTCATTTCTAGATTCAGAATTCAATTTCCAACTCAAATCAAATTTCAAAGTTCAATTTAACATTGAAAATTCTAAATTCATTTTCAGGATTCAATTTCAAATTCAATTCAATATTCCAGATCAAATTTCAAAGTTCAAACTCGACTTTGAAATCCCAGATTCATCTCTTGATTTCAAAATTCAAGTTTAAAATCAAGTTTATTCTCTATTTCAAATTCCAAGATCTCAAAGTTCTATCTAAGTTTGAGTTCGATTCTCAAAATTCAAATTCACATTTTCAAAGTCCTAAGGATGATTCTGAATCCCAAAAATCGATTTCCTCTAAATCTCAAAGCAAATTTCAAAGTCAATTATGGATTTCCAAATCCAATGCCACTTTAAAATTTTATCTGGATTTCTTAAATCCAATTCTATCTTCAAATCTCATTTGGATTTCTTAAATCCAATTCCATCTTCTAATCCCATTTGGATTTCTGAAATCCAACTCTATTTTCAAATTCCATTTGGATTTTTTTTAATCCAGTTCTATCTAGAATTCTAGATTTCAAATCCAATTCCATCTTGAATTCCAGATTTTGAATACAATTCCATTTTTCTAAATTGATTTCCAATTCCAAACTCCAGATTCCATCTGGATCTCTCAAATTCAATTCTATTTTAAAATTCCATACGAATTTCTCAAATCCAAATTCTATTTCTAAATCTCACCTTCGTCTTCAATTCTAAATTCAAATTCCAACTCTATTTTCGAAATTCACTTTTTAAATCTATTTCCCAAGTTTAAATTCAACTTCCAAATTCAATTCCTATTTCAGGATCTGAATTTAAAACTCAAGATCAAAGATCCCTTTTCAAAATCGATTTTTGACAATCAAAATTCAAAGTTCATTTTGACTTTGAAGTTTCATTTTTACTTCAAATTCTACCTGAGTTCCAATTCTCCTTTTCTCTTCCTTTCTTTAATTCAAGATCTATTTTTCCAATCTCTGATTATTCCAAGACTTAGAATTTCAAGTCTCTTCTTCCAGATCTATTTCTAGTTCGAAGTTAGAGTCAAAATCTAACTTTTCTAAATCAATTTTCAAAACCATTTCTTCAAAATATTTCCAAACTTATTTCAAAATTACTTGGATAATCCAAAAAGTTCTAAAATTATTCTTTTCAAAATGAGACATCTTTGCATTTGCAATGCACAAGCATGATTTTTTATGCATTTTGGACTTAGAATAAATTCTTATATATTATTTAGGCAAAGAAAAAGGCATAAGTTTGATCCTTGGTTTGATTACCTATAGTAAAGGCACCAAGAATGGTCGAACCTCGTACCAATGAGCAAATCCCGTCTCTCCATTTTCTTATAAATTTTAAAAAATGGAGGTGAGTAATTTCAAAATATTTTTAAAATTATGGTCAAGTGATTTATTGGAAATTGATATTTAGATCATGTATTTTGGATGGAAAAAATAGTATTTGGAGACAAAAAAAATTATGAAATTTGTAGGCCATTGATTTTTGAAAGATTAAAAAAACCTATCCATGTTTCAGAATCAAATGCTGCAAAAACATATTCCTATAAAAACAAGGACATAGATCGCATCTCTAAGAATTTCAAAAAAATACTGAAAATCTGATAAAATGTTTCTTAGTGGGTTGGTTCTCATTCTCTGTTTAGGGACATGCCATTTGTAGGGCATAACATGGGTGATATCAGTCAGACACACTACATGATGACATGAATATGAAATTATGGACAATATTTTAATGTTTCTTATTGGTTTAATAATTTTAATGATATTTTTATAAAAATTTGTTTGGATCTTGGATCCGAATTGATATTTATCCATAAATATAATATGTATATATACAAAAATATATACATTTCTTTAATTGTTTTAAGGTTAGTTCCTCTATTTGGAATCAATTCTAGCTAGTCTTGTTTAGTGTTTTAACAATTTGGATCTCCCCTGGATCTAACTTGTTTTGAGATTGAATCCATCTAATGGATCTAAACCTAAGTCTTAGGGTTTTGAGTAATCCGAATCTCTTCAGAGATCCAACTCAAAATTGTTCTAACCTCAGATCATGTCCATCGAATAGATCTGAGTTATTATTATTTTGTTTTACAAATCCAGATTCATTCTTTGGATCCAAACTTATTAAAATTCTAGGCCATTGATTTTTGAAAGCTTTTAAAAACCTATCCATGCATCAGAATCTCAAATGCTGCAAGAACTGATTCATATATAAACAAGCACACAGATCACATCTTTAAGGTCAGAATTTCAAAAACAAACACCAAAAATCTCATAAAATGTTTCTTAGTGGGTAGGTTTTAATTTTTTTGAAAGAAGGTTTGGTAGGTTTTCTAGTGGGTATGGGTAGGTTTTCATTTCCGGTTTAGGGACATGCCATTTGTGGGCCATGCCATGGGTGATACGAGTCAGACACACTACATAAAGACATGAATCTGACATTATTTTAATGTTTCTGATTGGTTCAATAATTTTCATGATATTTTAATAAAAATATATTATATATATAAAAAAAGGTGCAAAATAGTTTTTTTATTGTTTGGAGACATTTTTGATTAAACATGCTTTTGAACAAGGCATTCACTTTCTTTTGTTTATTGCACAGAGAAAACTACACCCTGCATTAGAGACTTGGGCGCACCTGCGGCACCTATTGTCATTGTTATGGGGATGTTAAACCGTGGCTGTGGGCAACCCTCTCAAGCCCTAGACAACCTACTGTCATTGTAGAATGAAGTGTCTGCTTAGGTTCTCGAACATGGTGGAAGGGAAGACCTCCCTATCCACATATGAACTTAAAGAACAAATCCATGACTACAAGCCCAGCAAATCGGAAGCCTTGCAACAAATTGGTCTCCATCTTGAACGAAGGCAAACATGCAGTAGTAACACAGGAAAGAACAATTTTATTTCTCACTAGTGACAACACATCGAAGCCGATCCTCATGATAGAGACCGATCCTCAAGATAGAGACCATAACAACAAGAGTAGATAAGATTCAGAAAAAAAAAATTGTGAGGTACTGTGCTATAAGCACTTATTACGAATGGAAACACAATGAAAGTAGCATACTGATGAAAAAACAACAAAAAGGATTTGGCATCTCCTGCAAGGCCTTGGTGCTTAACTGGGGACATTTCCACATATATGCCACGATGATGATTATGAGGCATGTGGGTGTGGGTGACGACCAGGATGCTGGGGGTGGGGTGGGTGCTCTGGGTGCGCGGGGTGAGGTGGGTGCTGGGGGTGTTTAGGGTGCTGAGGATGGTGTGGGTGAGGAGGGTGTTGAGGGTGCGTGGGGTGAGGTGGGTGCTCAGGGTGCGCGGGGTGAGGTGGGTGTTGAGGGTGCTGAGGAGGGTGTTGAGGGTGCTCAGGGTGCGTGGGGTGAGGTGGGTGTTGAGGGTGAGGTGGGTGCTTTGGATGAGGAGGGTGCTTAGGGTGATGAAGCCCATGGTGCTTGTCACCGTTCACGTCTGCCTCTCCTTCCGCAGCATACATGCTCAAAACGATGCCTAGGAAGATAGCAAGAATCACCCTAGCAGTCCCCATTTTCTATTGACCAATTACGATGGCTAGGATGATATATTTGAGAGGGTGTAGAAAAGAGCTGAAAGTAGTGAGGATATGTGTTGACAGAAACCCTTTAAATAGAAGTTTTCGGACACAAATCTGTGGGCGTGAACAGGTAGCAGGAGTCAACTTGTAGTTCATGCAAGGATCATTGGCTTACATCTTATGCGACATCTGGCTTAGACCTTCAATAGAGGCGACTTTATTAAACAATTGTGTTCACGTAGTCATCTTCTCTCTTGGTCGTGATGCTCACTTTTACTATGGCAACCACAATTGACGAGTTTGTTTTATTAAAAAACTGCTCATTTACGATCTTCTCTGACAGCTTTTTAGCATACTAGAGTAAAAAATAAGTAAAAACGATGCCCATGGCATCACTTCCATTTTTTCTGTAGATCGGTTGCATGCCCAACCAGACTGATTTGCAAGATCCGAACCAGGTTCCAGCGGTTTTGGTTCCAATCCTAGCACAGTTTCCACTTGTTTCAAGTTCAAAGTACCCAGGTCCATCAAATCTATTTAGAGTTTCTTTATAGGAGCAGCAGGGTACGTCCATATATTTCCTGTATTTGGAGAAATTGATTGAGATTGAAAAAACCCCAAGTAGGATTCAGAGGATAAGTTTTCTGCAACCTGGAGAGAATGATGCAGGTGAGCGACACATATCCTAGTCAACCTATAGTTCATTGGATCATTTGATATCTATATTTTGAATTTGAAAATCTTGTTATTTTTAGTCGTTGTGATGGACATTGGATCCAAGTAATTGATCTGCATCTAATTTTAACAGTTTAGTAAGATTAGAATTTGCTTTCTTAGTTAAGTGTTTATCTAGATAGGAAACCTGAGTCATTTGATACAGCAATATCTCATCAATTAAATACATGAAAGGTCCAAACAATCAACAACTCAGTTGAGTTGGAGTCAGATTTGTTTTATTTCTCATTTATTTCTGTTGTTTCTTGTTTTAGTTAATTTTCAGCAATTTCCTATTAATTTCTTGCAATTTCAATTATATTTTTAGTTTTTCCAAAATAAACTCGTAGTTGATAGATTTTCTCGTAAATGGTACAAACCAATTTAATTAATTTATTTTTTATCTAAGGTGGGCTATTGTTCCATGATGAAAAACATCTATGGCACCACTCTAGGTATCTACTTTTCAAAAGCATAAATGGTGTGCGCTTGATCAAATCTGCTTAATTATATGGTTACTCTTTAGCATGTTTTCCTCATTATTCCGTCCTTCTCTCCTTGGACAACTATTTCTTGTGGTCAACATGGTTTGTGTGTAATGGACAACATGTTCCTATAACTCGTTTAAATTTGTAATATTCGTGAAGCCTATGGGTGAAAAGTACATGAGTCTTGAGAAAAGTAGGATTTTAAGGATGAAGACTGACCTTGCTAAAATGTTGGCAACTTGATCATATTTGGTACCAACGTATGAAAACTGTCATTGTTACCAACATATGAAATTCAAAGACACTTTGGACAACTCTTTTGTAGATGAAATAACGGTTAATTACAATATGCAGTTAGTTGAATTTATCCTGCCACAAAGACAAGACCTCCTCCGTGTACGTGAAATAACATTTTGCTCGATTTCTTGCACTGCTGAACATCATTTCTGTATTTCATACGAAATCTGTTACCATCATTGGAGATCGATACATTCTATATATTGCAAACCTTGAACAACGTTGAGAATGATCTTTTCCCCAATTTGTTCATGACTAAAAAATAGAATTTTGTACTTTGAGATATTTTCTGCTAATTAAATGGTATTAAATTTGATACTTATTCATGTTATATTGCTGAGCACAGAGGGATTGGATTCGTGTGAACCCCAAACAGGCATTACCCATTTGTGTGTCACAGGAGAAGTGCAAACCACTTGTTTGGTGAAATGCCTCAACAAACTCATCCTTGGCATATGTCTTGTATTTTTAGATTCTTGATGAATGTTTGTTGAACTTAAGTGTCTTTTCTCATTCTAGCATTTCATTGCCTTTGTTTGTGTTGATCTTCGTCCTCAAAAGCTTGTTTCTCATTCTCGTATGCATGCATTAGATCTTAACTGTTTAGGACATGGTGCATTCATTTAAAAATATAACTGCTTAAGATAGGTCACTTAACATAATATATGATGTGTTTTTTCTTTCATTAGTGATGAACAAGGAGTATTTGTGTTTAAATTTTGTTTGACGTTGCATCAAATGTGCTTAAACTCGTTAGTTTTTACAGCATGCACCAAGTGTATTTCGCTCGATCTAGGGTTTTATTGTCGTTTGCATTCCGTTTAGTTTTTCCCTTTTTTATCTAGGCATCCTTAGGCACTTGGTTAATTGCTGAGTTTGTCGTTGGGATCGTTCCCGTGGGCCCGTTCCCCTCTCCCTAGTCTCCATTAGATACGACCTAAGAAACATAAATTGTTCTACAAAAAAATAATAAAAAAGTGTTTTTTTTTTCTTGATTTCTATGCATTTTCTGAGACCCTTGAAGCAAGAATCCAAACTTGCGGCGAAGATGAGAATGGTAGTGCCCAATATTAGGGTAAAAAGTTGGATATTTCTGATTGTGGACACCGGGTGGATTTCATAAATTGTGAGACATTTCAAGAAACATGTCATTGACATTTTTTGTTCTTAAAATCTTTGCTTTAAATTTTAAAATAAGTTTTTTGGCTATCTTTCAAGTATTTTTGTTTTGAATAAAAGATTTTTGTTCTAGGCGCAAAGAAGCATCGAAAGAGCACAAATGTAGCAAAGATATGCACTATGTATGTGCAAAGTTGAAGTACAAGAATGATCTCACAAGCACATGCCTAGCCAAAATTCTTTCACAAATGAATATAAAAGAAATCCTCTCAAGATCTCAAAAAACACAAAGAAATATCTCACGTATATCATCTCATTTACGAAAAGAAGCTATCAAAGTACAAAAATGCTTAGTCATCCTGATCATCACCCCCAAAAAATAAGAAAGGATGGACACCTTCCAACTAGTCGTTGAACAAAGCCATTGTACTCGGGCTAGCATAAGCAGTAGAACGCTTAAAAGAAGCTCATGCGGACCAAAAATATCAGGAGCACAAAAATCATCGGCTAATATGCAAAGGCAACTCCACAAATGCCTCCTCAAAAACTTGAGTCAAGGGAAGGTCTTGAGCCTAAAGCAATTGCCTCATACATCTCTCAGGATGATAAGGAATGGTGAACCAAGGACCAACAAGAAAGAAACAATCTTGAGAGCTACGTGGAACAACGTTGAGAAGGGGATGCTCTCAGATCGAAAGAATGTCCCACTTCTTATCTCTCAGTACCAAGGAATCAAACCAAATATGATACACACAAACAGACTTGGGATATGCCTCTCCAAAGTTGTTGGCCTTCTTTTGCGGTTCACCTCTGATAATCTGCTACCTTAATGCGATATTCTCAAGCATAGTAGCCCATATTTCTGCAATAAAGACAACCTCCAGTATCACAAGGGCATGACTATCAAGAAACATGTCATTGACATTTTTTGTTCTTAAAATCTTTGCTTTAAATTTTAAAATAAGTTTTTTGGCTATCTTTCAAGTATTTTTGTTTTGAATAAAAGATTTTTGTTCTAGGCGCAAAGAAGCATCGAAAGAGCACAAATGTAGCAAAGATATGCACTATGTATGTGCAAAGTTGAAGTACAAGAATGATCTCACAAGCACATGCCTAGCCAAAATTCTTTCACAAATGAATATAAAAGAAATCCTCTCAAGATCTCAAAAAACACAAAGAAATATCTCACGTATATCATCTCATTTACGAAAAGAAGCTATCAAAGTACAAAAATGCTTAGTCATCCTGATCATCACCCCCAAAAAATAAGAAAGGATGGACACCCTCCAACTAGTCGTTGAACAAAGCCATTGTACTCGGGCTAGCATAAGCAGTAGAACACTTAAAAGAAGCTCATGAGGACCAAAAATATCAGGAGCGCAAAAATCATCGGCTAATATGCAAAGGCAACTCCACAAATGCCTCCTCAAAAACTTGAGTCAAGGGAAGGTCTTGAGCCTAAAGCAGTTGCCTCATACATCTCTCAGGATGATAAGGAATGGTGAACCAAGGACCAACAAGAAAGAATCAATCTTGAGAGCTACGTGGAACAACGTTGAGAAGGGGATGCTCTCAGATCGAAAGAATGTCCCACTCCACATCTCTCAGTACCAAGGAATCAATCCAAATATGATACACACAAATAGTCTTGGGATATGCCTCTCCAAAGTTGTTGGCCTTCTTTTGCGGTTCACCTCTGATAATCTGCCGCCTTAATGCGATATTCTCGAGCATAATAGCCCATCTTTCTGCAATAGAGACAACCTCCAGTATCACAAGGGCATGACTGTCCAAGATGCATATAGTTGCACTTCGGCCATATCTGATTTGGTCGGTGTTGTAGCCCATTTCCTCCATCTTCAATTTGCTTCTTGAATGAGTCTCTCTGCAACTTGTCATCAACAAGATGTCGTTTGTTACCACAACCATTCCCAACAGGCTTCTTGTCTTGTCCTCCCCTGACCCACTCACATTTTTCACTTAGCAGGGTTGTTGTTGCTATGACATCGAGGAAGGTCAAAGGCATATTGGTTATTACTCGATAGTGGAGGGCTTCTTTAAGTCTCCGCACAAACTCGTTCGCCCTTTCTCCATCATCAACGAAGAGATTGAAACAATATCGCTCAAGGTTTTGGAATTTGGTAATGTAATCCATTAAAATGAGGTTTCCCTGGCATAATTATAGAAATTTGATTTTCTTCTTATCACGAGTATGTAGGAGAAAATATTTATCTAGGAAAGTTACCCAGAATGCTTCCCCGGGAATGACTTCTGCTACAGAGAAATGCACTCCTTGAGTCATGTCCCACCACTTTCGGTCATTGTCATTTAACTAGTACAAGGCAAAATTTGTCTTCTTTTCTTCGATCACTGACAACACTCAGAATGCTCGATCAATTTCCTTGATCCAGCTCTCAGCTAGCTCTAGATTGATCTTTCCTGTGAAGGTCAGAGAATTCTCGTATGTGACCATGCCCTGGTGATGGTTTGTCCTCGCGGGTGCAACAGGTTCTCGCTGAGCATGTACTTGGCTCCGTATGGTTGGGGCTAAATTATTGAAGGATTCCATAATGAATCACCACTATGCTTGACACTAGTGAGGCAATTTTTTATTAGTTTAATGAATCATCTTTTACAAAGAAAATACTTTGGTAAGGGTAGATAAAAAATGATTAAACAAAAAATACTTATAGTGCGATACAGATGTTGGAGGGTCAAGAATCACAATTTTATCTGTTGCTCTCATACCAAAGTTGTAATGCCCCAAAATTTCTATCTTGTGAGAAAAAATTTAAAATTTTTGGGGTTAATCATTTTTTAGAGTTAAAATGATAGTTCAACGTAAATAATTGTTTGAAAAGACCAAGTCAGCGAAAATAGTAGTTTGAAAAGACCAAAAATGTCTTGGGTTTAGGCTTGCATTTCCATACTACCATTAAATATCATAAAGAATCAAACAAAAGATTTATATATAAATAATTTTATGCAAAATGCCAAAATATACTCAGGCCCAAACAATAGAGGGATTGGACTCTTGATATCATTGTATCATCGCGATATCACCCGAAGCAACAGTCTACTCGTCATTTGGATCCCATAAAATGGGTTGAACCTAATAGGTACAAGGATATTACATAATTATACAAGACTAATACAAGTATTAATCATGATTTAAAATATTATATCGAATGCAATTGAATGAAACACAAATTTGTATAAGCAGATCATTGTTTCTATCTTAATCAACAATGTGAATATCAAGACTTTGTTCTGATATTTACCCTATTTGCGAATACTCACAGGATGAAAACATACAGAAAGACTTTGACCATTTGGCGGTTTATTGTTCTATATATTTTGATGCCCTAGATGACTAGCTAAATCCTCTACAAAGGTGACAATGTAATAATCGAGAGAGAATTCTCTAGAGGCCACTTCTTTAGATGTATCCTAACTTCTGCACAAGTTGTGGGATCTACCACATAGGAAAATTATTGATAGCTTTGTCCCCTAACTTCGATGACTACAGACGCTAAATCATTACCATTACAGGAACATAGTTGTTTGTCTACAATGTTTATCATAGTTTGTACCCCCTATCATCTCCTAATAGGCCATAAATGTGAGTGGGTTAAAGGGTTCTCTATTATTAAGGGGTTTTACTACATTTGCATATGTCTCACTTCAATAGCCATCATCTACCCACTCTAGTTAGGTTCTCATATTTGTATTTTTATTCAAACTATTTACTATGATCTGGCCTTTTAAACTGATCGAGCATTTGGCCTGTGAAGGCGATACCAAATTTTTGCATATATTTTTCTATTGTATAGTACAATGTTTCACCCTGAGCTTTGCCATAAGCCATCACTTATCTATCGTTTAGTGCATTATAGCACTACGAGGTTTGCCATAAACCTCAACTCATTCATCAGTATACGGGTATGTCTCACACGTCCTATTGTACGACAATGATGATATATCAACCCGATTTTCAAAAGAATCAATACTATTGTATTCTTGAAAACCAACATGGGTATACATGAAAATTATCATGGTTAAAAGTGATTTCTCGAACCTCAATTAAAGGTGAATCCAGGTTGATCCCAGAGAAAATATCAAAGACCTTGATGTATGTGCAACCGAAGTCTATATAGTCGAAGTCTCGCATTTGGTTGATCACCGTAGATTCGGTTACATATATCTGAATCATTGTTTACAATAGATTCAGTTTCATATATTTGAATTATCATTCATAATAGATTTAGTTGTGTATATTTGAATCGTATCAATCAGTTATTACTTTAGAATAACTTTTTAAGTTCGAACAACACATGGTTTATTGTTTCATAAAGTTCAACGTTTTAAAAAATATATGATGCATGCGAACGTAATTTATCGCATGCATGCAGATGTAAGTCCCTAGTTTATTTTATGAAATATTATACACATGCAAACGCAAACTTTTGCACACATGCAGACGTAAAAACTGTTTGATTATTTTGTGAAATATCATACGGATGCGAACCTAAAATTTTGCATATATGCAGACGTAAAAACTGTCTAATTATTTTGCAAAATATTGGATGTGTGCGAGCGTAGGATCTTGCACACATGCAAACATAAATCTTTTGATTATTTTATAAATTATTAGATGTGTATGAGTGGAGGATCTTGAACGCATGCAAACTTAAATCTTTTGATTATTTTGCAAATTATCGGATGGGTGCAAGTATAGGATCTCTCACACAGGCAAACATAAATCTCTTGATTATTTTGCAAATTATCAAATGTGTGTGAGCATAGGATCTTGCACGTATACAAACATAAATCTTTTGATTATTTCGCAAATGATTGGATATGTGCGAGCATAGGATCTCACACTTGCGAACATAAATCTTTTGATTTTTTTGCAAATTATCGGATATGTGCAAGAATAGGATTTCGCATGCCTGCGAACATAAATCTTTTGATTATGTTGCAAAATATCAAGGGCATACATACGTAAGTTCTTTGATGCATGAGAGCACGGTAGTCCTATTTTATATGCAAGATAGGCAGTGCATGCTAATGTCAAATATCACATGCATGTTGATGTAAAACATTTGTTTTTATTCTATGAATCGTCGGAGGCATGCATACTTAAAGTCTCGTATGTGAGCCATTTGAAATTGAATCAAAGTAGAAGTATGCAAAACTATGATCTTTAAATAAATGCTCGTGTAATTTAAAGTAAGATGGAGTGTGCAAAATTATGTACTCTAAGTAAATCGCATATATATATATATGTTCACATATAACAAAGTTGTGTCTGCCAAAACGGCCAACATAAATAAAATGAAAGTACACAAACTTGCGTACTTTAAATAAATGCATGCGTAATGTAAATAGAGTGGGATTATGCAAAACTGCGTACTCAAAAAAAAAAAAAAAAATATATATATATATATATATATATATATATATATATATATTTATATATAATTACATATATAACAAAGCGTTGTATGCCAAAAGACCATCATAAAAAAGGTAAAAATACACAAAATGTCGTACTTTAAATAAATGCATAATTTAAATAAAATCAAAGTATGCAAAACTATGTAGTTGAAGTAAATGCATATATATATATATAAATATGTATATATATATAGGTATTTATAATAATAGTATATGTATATATTTGATATAAATATAAATACATAATATTAAAAGTGTTCAAACGCCATCATCTTGTCTTTTTTCTTCCTCGTAGTATGTGTGATTACTTGGTGAATCCAAATGTAGCTAGAGGCTTGAACACGTCTTATCAAGCATGCCACTTGTATAGAGATGGGTACGGTTTTGCACCGTACTACGCATTCATTGATCATGAGAATGGATCATTCCGCATTGAAGGCGACAATGGCATGATTCTCGAAGATGAATTGACTGTGGGACTCAAAATGGCAATGGGGGCGGAGTTTGGCGGGCCACTCTTTTTTTCTTTTTTCTTTTCTTTTTGCTTTATTCTTTTCTTTTCTTCCCCTCACGACTGACAAATAAAAGGGAGGGGGCCACGGCAGATTGATTTTGATCACCCTGTTTGGCCAGAACACAAGAAGAAGGGAGGGGAAGGGTTCCTTGCCTGCCTCTCCTTTTTGAAAAGAATCATGGAAGAGGAAGAAGAACAATAGAGGTCGTGAAGTTGGGTGGCAATGGCACCTAGCCACCAATATTCAGAGAAGAGGGATAGCAGCTCACGGTGATTCCACTATAGAAAATGTTGAGAGAGACAGAAGAGAGAGCCGCAGTGAGGCAACCTATTGGCAGCTTTTGAGCAGAGCTGGTGGTCGGTGGTCGTGTTGCAGCAGAAGAGCATGACAACATGGTGACATGCTCAGCAAGATGGCGGTACAAGAAATGGTAATGGTGGTCATTTAACAAACAATTAAAAAAAAAGGATGGATCACCTGGTTGGGTGGCTTCCGTGAACACAAAAGAAGAAAGAAAATGCATCATGATGGTGGTGGTGCCACCATGAAAGCCAAAGCAAAGGGGGGCACCCAGTTGGGTGGCTTCCGTGAACGCAAAAGAAGAAGAAAGAAAATGCTTCATAGTGTTTTTTTGAAATTCTGACCTCATCATATGATTGATTTACTAGAAATTGACACTTGGATCATGCATTTTGGATGGAAAAAATAGTATTTGGAGACACAAAATTTATAAAAATTGGACACATAAATCTTTTAATTAGTTTACAAATTATCAGATGTGTATGAGCAAAGAATCTCGTCTTGTTCTCAACCCCATTGTATATATCTCATTGTGCACAATATACAGTGCAACACACCACGCCTATCACTGCTATTCACCCATGCTACACCCTACCGGCTGCCACCTTTCGCCCCTTGCACTGTTACAGTAGCTTCCTGCTATTATTGCATCCTCTTTACAACATTTACTCGCATTTGTTGTCACCATTGCTGTAAATCATACCAATGTGTTCATGTTTAGGCACTTTTCACAACATTCTTACATATGTATTGTTATGTGATCATACCCTCAACACCTTGCTCATGCTACCTTCACTTTGCAAGTAGTACACTCATTGCATTTACAAACTCCATCCTCACAACACATGCCATTTAGCTCATTTTCAATATATTGCATTTGTTGATCACTAGTGCATTCTCATACATAGCACTCCACCTCATTACATTCCCTGATGCACGTCATCAGCCACCACCTTCTCCACTTGCCATCTACCATTTGCAGCAGCCTGAGCATACCCTGTTAATACACATTCCAACATATCCCTCTCTCTCGCATTGACATTCATGTATCTCTTTTAACTTAGAATATCACATTGCATTTCATCAGTTGAGGCAAGCATCACATTTCCATTTGAATGAATGCATTTTCATATGTATGCCCCCTTTAATATGAACATAGCATTTAGATTTTGCTTCACCCTCTATATTTTGCAATCTTGCTCTATACTAACTCTGTTTTGTAGGAATACATGAAAAATATTATTTTTCTTTCTTAGTTCAGAGATTTTTCAATTTAAATAACGTAATAGTTAAATATCAATGAAAAACTTTACTTTTCAGTATTAGAATAGAATGTATGAGTATGTAAATCCCGGAAATCATGTGTTTCATCTCATTATATTTTATTTCTCGAAAATCCACAATGGTGAAACACGAATAGCACGTGAACCATTCTGATAAAAGGTAATTAATCTTAAACAAATGATTCATATTGATGGCCATAGTCAAAATGTAGACAATGCTTAGAATTTTTATCTTTTATGGAACAACATTGGATCCACCCTGGGTCTCTTTCAAAATTCATCATATTTTCTAAAAAAATTCTTCCTTTATTAGGATTTAACCTGAAAATTAATCCAAAATATATATTCATAGCCATAGTCAGGATATATTGAGGATTAATTTTATTTCAAATTCTATAAAGGCACCAAATGTATTTTATTCTTTATCTGAATTTAAATACAAATTATTTTTATAATACATCTATGACCATAGTCAGGAATGTATTATATCTTTAATCTTATTTTAATTCTCCTAAAGAATGAAATATGCTTTTTCAAAATTCTTTTAATTCATTCATTAGTTAGGATAGAAGTTCATCATTCTTCAAATTATTTCAAGTTATCTTCAAAATCCAAGTGATTTTGAGATATATCTTTAAATATCTTCCTCATTTTTCAAATCAATATTCAACTCTTATCTGTAAATTCAAATTCATCTTTTTATTTTCAGTTTTATCTTATTTTCAAAGTTCAGACTTCAAAATCCCAATTTCAAAGTTAAATTTAACTTTGAAATTTCAAATTCATTTTTAGATTTAGAATTCAATTTCCAACTCAAATCAAATTTCAAAGTTCAATTTAACATTGAAAATTCCAAATTCATTTTCAGGATTCAATTTCAAATTCAATTCAATATTCCAGATCAAATTTCAAAGTTCAAACTGGACTTTTAAATCCCAGATTCATCTCTTGATTTCAAAATTCAAGTTTAAAATCAAGTTTGTTCTCTATTTCAAATTCCAAGATCTCAAAGTTCTATCTAAGTTTGAGTTCGATTCTCAAAATTCAAATTCACATTTTCAAAGTCCTAAGGATGATTCTGAATCCCCAAAATCGATTTCCTCTAAATCTCAGAGCAAATTTCAAGTCAATTCTGGATTTCCAAATCCAATTCCACTTTGAAATTCCATCTGGATTTCTTAAATCCAATTCTATCTTCAAATCCTATTTGGATTTCTTAAATCCAATTCCATCTTCTAATCCCATTTGGATTTCTTAAATCCAACTCTATTTTCAAATTCCATTTGGATTTTTTTTAATCCAGTTCTATCTTGAATTCTAGATTTCAAATCCAATTCCATCTTGAATTCCAGATTTTGAATACAATTCCATTTTTCTAAATTGATTTCCAATTCCAAACTCAAATCCATTTTCAGATTCCATCTGGATCTCTCAAATTCAATTCTATTTTAAAATTCCATCTGAATTTCTCAAATCCAAATTCTATTTCTAAATATCACCTTCGTCTTCAATTCTAAATTCAAATTCCAACTCGATTTTCGAAATTCACTTTTTAAATCTATTTCCCAAGTTTAAATTCAACTTCCAAATTCAATTCATGTTTCAGGATCTGAATTCAAAACTCAAGATCAAAGACCCTTTTTCAAAATCGATTTTTGACAATCAAAATTCAAAGTTCATTTTGACTTCAAATTTTCATTTTTACTTCAAATTCTACCTCAATTCCAATTCTCTTTTTCTCTTCCTTTCTTCAATTCAAGATCTATTTTTCCAATCTCTGATTATTCCAAGACTTAGAATTTCAAGTCTCTTCTTCTAGATCTATTTCAAGTCCTAAGTTAGAGTCAAAATCTAACTTTTCCAAATCAATTTTCAAAACATTTCTTCAAAATATTTCCAAACTTATTTCAAAATTACTTGGATAATCCCAAAATTTCTAAAATTATTCCTTTCAAAATGAGACATTTTTGTATTTGCATTGCACAAGCATGATTTTTTGTGCATTTTAGACTTAGAATAAATTTTTAGATATTATTTAGGCAAAGAAAAATGCATAAGTTCGATTACCTCTGGTAAAGGCACCAGGAATGGTCGAACCTCGTACCAAAGAGCGAATCATGTCTTTCCATTTTCTCGTAAATTTTAAAAAATGGAGGTGAGTAATTTCAAAATATTTTTAAAATTAAGGTCAAGTGAGACCTTTGCAAAAGAGTTTCTCGTCTCTTTTTTTCGTTTTCTCTTCTCTCTTCTTTTCTATCTTTTATTCCCCTTCAAAAAGGGAATAGAGGCTAGAGAGGAAAAGAGAAGGAAAAGGGGAAAAAGAGAATAAGAGGAAAATTTTTGCAATAATCACCATGACCCAAGGGTTCCTCACCTTTCCATCGCTCACAGGATCCTCAGATACAACAAGTCGTCAATAGGCAGAGGAATTCTCATGCACAAGCATGGTCATACCAAATTTACAGGATACTGAGACGCCGACTCGACGAAGATCCAAATGACAGAAGGTCCACATCAGGGTACTGCATGTTCATGGGAGGAAATTTGGTTACATGGAGAAGCAAAAAACAAAATGTTGTAGCCTGACTCAAGGCAGAAGCTGAGTACCAGGCAATGACCTCTACCTGTTGTGAGCTTATATGAATTAAAGCTCTCCGATGCGATATGGGTTTTTTCAATATCAAGCCTATGGAACTAAGGTGGGACAATCAAGCAACCATCCACATCGGGGTAAATCCATTTTTCCATGAGCGGACAAAACACATTGAAGTTGATTGCCATTTCGTGAGAGAGAAAATTCAAGCAGGGATCATATCCACCCCTCACGTCAGAAGCATTGACTAGTTAGCCAATATCCTCACTAAAGCTGTCAGCGGTGACAAACTTCAAGACATTGGAGCCAAGTTGGGACTGGTCAACATTGAGTCCCGACTTGAGGAAGACAGTTGAAAACACCAACATGAGCACGATGTGATATGCATGATCACATTGTGATCCAATTAGGGCTCTACTCACAGCAACCGAATCATGATCCAAAGTAGTCATACACCTTCTCATTGGCAAACAACTTCCTCTCAATAGGGGTCACAAGGTTGGGAGGAAGTAAACCAAGACGGCCAATAGTCTCTTCCAAAGTAATGGTAAACTCTCCGATAAAAAGCCAATTTTAGTTTTCTAACATTAAATGTGTGCAACAACCATTAAATACTATTTATGCACTTCCAAGTGTAATAAAGGTACGAAAACCAACTTTGATCAGATGTTTGCAAAATGTTATTTGTCATGCCTTCACCTTCTTCCCTCAAAACTATTAACATTTTATCAAATTTTTAGTGTTTTCTTTATTAATTCTGACCTTACAGATGTGTTGAATATGATTGATTTACTGGAAATTGATACTTGGATCATGCATTTCGAATGAAAAAAAGAGTATTTGAAGACTAAAAAATTTATGAAAATTATAGGCCACTGATTTTTAAAAGATTAAAAAAACCTATCCATGCATCAGAATCAAATGTTGCAAGAACATATTCCTATAAAAACAAGGACATAGATCACATCTCTAAGAATTTCAAAAAAAAATACTAAAAATCTTATAAATTGTTTCTTAGTGGGTAAGTTTTCATTCTCCGTTTAGAGACATGTCATTTGTAGGGCATAACATGGGTGATATGAGTCAGACACACAACATGATGGCATGAATATGACATTATGGACATTATTTTAATGTTTCTTATTGGCTTAATAATTTTAATGATATTTTAATAAAAAATTATTTGGATCTGAATTGATATTTATCCATAAATATGATATGTATATATACATATATATATACATTTCTTTAATTTTTTTAAGGTTGGTTCCTCTATTTGGAATCAATTATAGACTCCTTTAGTGTTTTAACAATTTGGATCTCTCCTGAATCTAACTTGTTCTGAGATTGAATTCATCTAATGGATCTTAATTTAAGTCTTAGGGTTTTGATTAATCTGAATCTCTTCATAGATCCAACTCGAAATTATTCTAACCTCGTATCAGGTCCATCAAATGGATCTGAGTTCTTATTATGGTGTTCTACAAATCCGAATGCATTCTTTGAATCCAAACTTATGAAAAGTCTAGGCCGTTGATTTTTGAAAGCTTATAAAAATCTATCCATGCATCATAATCAAATGCTGAAATAACTAATTCATATATAAACAAGCACATAGATCACATCTTTAAGGTTAGAATTTAAAAAAAAAAACACCAAAAATTCGATAAAATGTTTCTTAGTGGGTAGGTTTGGCAGGTTTTAATTTTTTGAAAGAAAGTTTGGTCGGTTTTCTAGTGGGTATGGGTAGGTTTTCATTCCCTGTTTAGGGACACGTCAGGAGCGTTGACCAGTTATCCGATATCCTCACTAAAGCTGTCAGCGGTGACAAACTTCAAGAAATTGGAGCCAAGTTGGGACTAGTCAACATTGAGTCCTGACTTGAGGGAGAATGTTGAAAACACCAACATGATCATGATGCGATACGCGTGATCATATCATGATCCGATAAGGGCTCTACCCACAACAACCAAATCATGATCCAAAGTAGTCATACACCTTCTCATTGGCAAAGAAACTCCTCTCAATAAGGGTCACAGGGTTGGGAGGAAGTAAACCAAGATGGCCAATAGTGTCATCACAAGTAATGCTAAACTGTCCGATAAGAAGCCAATTTTAGTTTGCAAACATTAACTATGTGCAACAGCCGTTAAATACTATTTATGCACTTCCAAGTGTAACAAAAGTATTTGAATCCACTTTGAACATATGTTTATAAAATGTTATTTGTCATGCCTTCACCTTCTTCCCTCAAAACTATAGACATTTTATTGGATTTTTAGTGTTTTTTATTTTTAAATTATGACCTTATAGATGTGTTCAATATGATTGATTTATTGGAAATTGATACTTAGATCATGTATTTTGGATGGAAAAAATAGTATTTGGAGACAAAAAATTTTATGCAATTTGTAGGCCATTGATTTTTGAAAGATTAAAAAAACCTATCCATGTTTCAGAATCAAATGCTGCAAAAACATATTCCTATAAAAACAAGGACATAGATCGCATCTCTAAGAATTTCAAAAAAATACTGAAAATCTGATAAAATGTTTCTTAGTGGGTTGGTTTTCATTCTCTGTTTAGGGACATGCCATTTGTAGGGCATAACATGGGTGATATGAGTCAGACACACTACATGATGACATGAATATGAAATTATGGACATTATTTTAATGTTTCTTATTGGTTTAATAATTTTAATGATAATTTTATAAAAATTTGTTTGGATCTTGGATCCGAATTGATATTTATCCATAAATATAATATGTATATATACAAATATATATACATTTCTTTAATTGTTTTAAGGTTAGTTCCTCTATTTGGAATCAATTCTAGCTAGTCTTGTTTAGTGTTTTAACAATTTGGATCTCCCCTGGATCTAACTTGTTTTGAGATTGAATCCATCTAATGGATCTAAACCTAAGTCTTAGGGTTTTGAGTAATCCGAATCTCTTCAGAGATCCAACTCAAAATTGTTCTAACCTCAGATCATGTCCATCGAATAGATCTGAGTTATTATTATTTTGTTTTACAAATCCAGATTCATTCTCTGGATCCAAACTTATATTAAAATTCTAGGCCATTGATTTTTGAAAGCTTTTAAAAACCTATCCATGCATCAGAATCTCAAATGCTGCAAGAACTGATTCATATATAAACAAGCACACAGATCACATCTTTAAGGTCAGAATTTCAAAAACAAACACCAAAAATCTCATAAAATGTTTCTTAGTGGGTAGGTTTTAATTTTTTTGAAAGAAGGTTTGGTAGGTTTTCTAGTGGGTATGGGTAGGTTTTCATTTCCCGTTTAGGGACATGCCATTTGTGGGGCATGCCATGGGTGATACGAGTCAGACACACTACATAAAGACATGAATCTGACATTATTTTAATGTTTCTGATTGGTTCAATAATTTTCATGATATTTTAATAAAAGTATATTATATATATAAAAAAAAGGTGCAAAATAGTTTTTTATTGTTTGGAGACATTTTTGATTAAACATGCATTTGAACAAGGCATTCACTTTCTTTTGTTTATTGCACAGAGAAAACTACACCCTGCATTAGAGACTTGGGCGCACCTGCGGCACCTATTGTCATTGTTATGGGGATGTTAAACCGTGGCTGTGGGCAACCCTCTCAAGCCCTAGACAACCTAGCTACTTCTTAACCTTGCCCTTGTAGAATGAAGTGTCTGCTTAGGTTCTCGAACATGGTGGAAGGGAAGACCTCCCTATCCACAAATGAACTTATGGAACGTTTCTTCAAGAACAAATCCATGACTACAAGCCCAGCAAATCGGAAGCCTTGCAACAAATTGGTCTCCATCTTGAACGAAGGCAAACATGCAGTAGTAACACAGGAAAGAACAATTTTATTTCTCACTAGTGACAATACATCGAAGCCGATCCTCATGATCGAGACCGATCCTCATGATAGAGACCATAACAACAAGACCTCATAAGATTCAGAAAAAAAAAAATTGTGAGGTACTGTGCTATAAGCACTTATTACGAATGGAAACACAATGAAAGTAGCATACTGCTGAAAAAACAACAAAAAGGATTTGGCATCTCCTGCAAGGCCTTGGTGCTTAACTGGGGACATTTCCACATATATGCCACGATGATGATTATGAGGCATGTGGGTGTGGGTGACGACCAGGATGCTGGGGGTGGGGTGGGTGCTCTGGGTGCGCGGGGTGAGGTGGGTGCTGAGGGTGTTTAGGGTGCTGAGGAGGGTGTTGAGGGTGCGTGGGGTGAGGTGGGTGCTCAGGGTGCGCGGGGTGAGGTGGGTGTTGAGGGTGCTGAGGATGGTGTGGGTGAGGAGGGTGTTGAGGGTGCTCAGGGTGCGTGGGGTGAGGTGGGTGTTGAGGGTGAGGTGGGTGCTTTGGATGAGGAGGGTGCTCAGGGTGAGGAGTGTGCTTAGGGTGATGAAGCCCATGGTGCTTGTCACCGTTCACGTCTGCCTCTCCTTCCGCAGCATACATGCTCAAAACGATGGCTAGGAAGATAGCAAGAATCACCCTAGCAGTCCCCATTTTCTATTGACCAATTACGATAGCTAGGATGATATATTTGAGAGGGTGTAGAAAAGAGCTGAAAGTAGTGAGGATATGTGTTGACAGAAACCCTTTAAATAGAAGTTTTCGGACACAAATCTGTGGGCGTGAACAGGTAGCAGGAGTCAACTTGTAGTTCATGCAAGGATCATTGGCTAACATCTTATGCGACATCTGGCTTAGACCTTCAATAGAGGCGACTTTATTAAACAATTGTGTTCACGTAGTCATCTTCTCTCTTGGTCGTGATGCTCACTTTTACCACAATTGACGAGTTTGTTTTATTCAAAAACTGCTCATTTACGATCTTCTCAGACAGCTTTTTAGCATACTAGAGTAAAAAATAAGTAAAAACGATGCCCATGGCATCACTTCCATTTTTTATGTAGATCGGTTGCATGCCCAACCAGACTGATTTGCAAGATCCGAACCAGGTTCCAGCGGTTTTGGTTCCAATCCTAGCACAGTTTCCACTTGTTTCAAGTTCAAAGTACCCAGGTCCATCAAATCTATTTAGAGTTTCTTTATAGGAGCAGCAGGGTACGTCCATATATTTCCTGTATTTGGATTGTTAGTAAAATGGAATTACTTGCCATGATCTGATAAAAGATCCAAATCAATTAAGAGATTGCATCACTTATGTGGTTTTTAATTAGAAATTGATTGAGATTGAAAAGAACCCAAGTAGGATTCAGAGGATAAGTTTTCTGCAACCTGGAGAGAATGATGCAGGTGAGCGACACATATCCTAGTCAACCTATAGTTCATTGGATCATTTGATATCTATATTTTGAATTTGAAAATCTTGTTATTTTTAGTCGTTGTGATGGACATTGGATCCAAGTAATTGATCTGCATCTAATTTTAACAGTTTAGTAAGATTAGAATTTGCTTTCTTAGTTAAGTGTTTATCTAGATAGGAAACCTGAGTCATTTGATACAGCAATATCTCATCAATTAAATACATGAAAGGTCCAAACAATCAACAACTCAGTTGAGTTGGAGTCAGATTTGTTTTATTTCTCATTTATTTCTGTTGTTTCTTGTTTTAGTTAATTTTCAGCAATTTCCTATTAATTTCTTGCAATTTCAATTATATTTTTAGTTTTTCCAAAATAAACTCGTAGTTGATAGATTTTCTCGTAAATGGTACAAACCAATTTAATTAATTTATTTTTTATCTAAGGTGGGCTATTGTTCCATGATGAAAAACATCTATGGCACCACTCTAGGTATCTACTTTTCAAAAGCATAAATGGTGTGCGCTTGATCAAATCTGCTTAATTATATGGTTACTCTTTAGCATGTTTTCCTCATTATTCCGTCCTTCTCTCCTTGGACAACTATTTCTTGTGGTCAACATGGTTTGTGTGTAATGGACAACATGTTCCTATAACTCGTTTAAATTTGTAATATTCGTGAAGCCTATGGGTGAAAAGTACATGAGTCTTGAGAAAAGTAGGATTTTAAGGATGAAGACTGACCTTGCTAAAATGTTGGCAACTTGATCATATTTGGTACCAACGTATGAAAACTGTCATTGTTACCAACATATGAAATTCAAAGACACTTTGGACAACTCTTTTGTAGATGAAATAACGGTTAATTACAATATGCAGTTAGTTGAATTTATCCTGCCACAAAGACAAGACCTCCTCCGTGTACGTGAAATAACATTTTGCTCGATTTCTTGCACTGCTGAACATCATTTCTGTATTTCATACGAAATCTGTTACCATCATTGGAGATCGATACATTCTATATATTGCAAACCTTGAACAACGTTGAGAATGATCTTTTCCCCAATTTGTTCATGACTAAAAAATAGAATTTTGTACTTTGAGATATTTTCTGCTAATTAAATGGTATTAAATTTGATACTTATTCATGTTATATTGCTGAGCACAGAGGGATTGGATTCGTGTGAACCCCAAACAGGCATTACCCATTTGTGTGTCACAGGAGAAGTGCAAACCACTTGTTTGGTGAAATGCCTCAACAAACTCATCCTTGGCATATGTCTTGTATTTTTAGATTCTTGATGAATGTTTGTTGAACTTAAGTGTCTTTTCTCATTCTAGCATTTCATTGCCTTTGTTTGTGTTGATCTTCGTCCTCAAAAGCTTGTTTCTCATTCTCGTATGCATGCATTAGATCTTAACTGTTTAGGACATGGTGCATTCATTTAAAAATATAACTGCTTAAGATAGGTCACTTAACATAATATATGATGTGTTTTTTCTTTGTTCTAGGCGCAAAGAAGCATCGAAAGAGCACAAATGTAGCAAAGATATGCACTATGTATGTGCAAAGTTGAAGTACAAGAATGATCTCACAAGCACATGCCTAGCCAAAATTCTTTCTCAAATGAATATAAAAGAAATCCTCTCAAGATCTCAAAAAACACAAAGAAATATCTCACGTATATCATCTCATTTACGAAAAGAAGCTATCAAAGTACAAAAATGCTTAGTCATCCTGATCATCACCCCCAAAAAATAAGAAAGGATGGACACCTTCCAACTAGTCGTTGAACAAAGCCATTGTACTCGGGCTAGCATAAACAGTAGAACACTTAAAAGAAGCTCATGCGGACCAAAAATATCAGGAGCACAAAAATCATCGGCTAATATGCAAAGGCAACTCCACAAATGCCTCCTCAAAAACTTGAGTCAAGGGAAGGTCTTGAGCCTAAAGCAATTGCCTCATACATCTCTCAGGATGATAAGGAATGGTGAACCAAGGACCAACAAGAAAGAAACAATCTTGAGAGCTACGTGGAACAACGTTGAGAAGGGGATGCTCTCAGATCGAAAGAATGTCCCACTTCTTATCTCTCAGTACCAAGGAATCAAACCAAATATGATACACACAAACAGACTTGGGATATGCCTCTCCAAAGTTGTTGGCCTTCTTTTGCGGTTCACCTCTGATAATCTGCTACCTTAATGCGATATTCTCAAGCATAGTAGCCCATATTTCTGCAATAAAGACAACCTCCAGTATCACAAGGGCATGACTATCTAAGATGCATATAGTCTCCATTAGATATGACTTAAGAAACATAAACTGTTCTACAAAAAAAACAGTAAAAAGTTTTTTTTTTTCTAGATTTCTATGCATTTTCTGAGACCCTTCAGGCAAAATCCAAACTTGCGACGAAGATGAGAATGGTAGTGCCAAATATTAGGGTAAAAAGTTGGATATTTATGATTGTGGACACCGGGTGGATTTCATAAATTGTGAGACATTTCAAGAAACATGTCATTGACATTTTTTGTTCTTAAAATCTTTGCTTTAAATTTTAAAATAAGTTTTTTGGCAATCTTTCAAATATTTTTGTTTTGAATAAAAGTTTTTTGCTCTAGGCGCAAAGAAGAATCGAAAGAGCACAAATGTAGCAAAGATATGCACTATGTATGTGCAAAGTTGAAGTATAAGAATGATCTCACAAGCACATGCCTAGCCAAAATTCTTTCTAAAATGAATATAAAAGAAATCCTCTCAAGATCTCAAAAAACACAAAGAAATATCTCAAGTATATCATCTCATTTACGAAAAGAATATATCAAAGTACAAAAATGCTTAGTCATTCTGATCATCATCCCGAAAATATAAGAAAGGATGGACACCCTCCAACTAGTCGTTGAACAAAGCCATTGTACTCGGGCTAGCATAAGCAGTAGAACACTTAAAAGAAGCTCATGAGGACCAAAAATATCAGGAGCGCAAAAATCATCGGCTAATATGCAAAGGCAACTCCACAAATGCCTCCTCAAAAACTTGAGTCAAGGGAAGGTCTTGAGCCTAAAGCAGTTGCCTCATACATCTCTCAGGATGATAAGGAATGGTGAACCAAGGACCAACAAGAAAGAATCAATCTTGAGAGCTACGTGGAACAACGTTGAGAAGGGGATGCTCTCAGATCGAAAGAATGTCCCACTCCACATCTCTCAGTACCAAGGAATCAATCCAAATATGATACACACAAATAGTCTTGGGATATGCCTCTCCAAAGTTGTTGGCCTTCTTTTGCGGTTCACCTCTGATAATCTGCCGCCTTAATGCGATATTCTCGAGCATAATAGCCCATCTTTCTGCAATAGAGACAACCTCCAGTATCACAAGGGCATGACTGTCCAAGATGCATATAGTTGCACTTCGGCCATATCTGATTTGGTCGGTGTTGTAGCCCATTTCCTCCATCTTCAATTTGCTTCTTGAATGAGTCTCTCTGCAACTTGTCATCAACAAGATGTCGTTTGTTACCACAACCATTCCCAACAGGCTTCTTGTCTTGTCCTCCCCTGACCCACTCACATTTTTCACTTAGCAGGGTTGTTGTTGCTATGACATCGAGGAAGGTCAAAGGCATATTGGTTATTACTCGATAGTGGAGGGCTTCTTTAAGTCTCCGCACAAACTCGTTCGCCCTTTCTCCATCATCAACGAAGAGATTGAAACAATATCGCTCAAGGTTTTGGAATTTGGTAATGTAATCCATCAAAATGAGGTTTCCCTGGCATAATTATAGAAATTTGATTTTCTTCTTATCACGAGTATGTAGGAGAAAATAGTTATCTAGGAAAGTTACCCAGAATGCTTCCCCGGGAATGACTTCTGCTACAGAGAAATGCACTCCTTGAGTCATGTCCCACCACTTTCGGTCATTGTCATTTAACTAGTACAAGGCAAAATTTGTCTTCTTTTCTTCGATCACTGACAACACTCAGAATGCTCGATCAATTTCCTTGATCCAGCTCTCAGCTAGCTCTAGATTGATCTTTCCTGTGAAGGTCAGAGAATTCTCGTATGTGACCATGCCCTGGTGATGGTTTGTCCTCGCGGGTGCAACAGGTTCTCGCTGAGCATGTACTTGGCTTCGTATGGTTGGGGCTAAATTATTGAAGGATTCCATAATGAATCACCACTATGCTTGACACTAGTGAGGCAATTTTTTATTAGTTTAATGAATCATCTTTTACAAAGAAAATACTTTGGTAAGGGTAGATAAAAAATGATTAAACAAAAAATACTTATAGTGCGATACAGATGTTGGAGGGTCAAGAATCACAATTTTATCTGTTGCTCTCATACCAAAGTTGTAATGCCCCAAAATTTCTATCTTGTGAGAAAAAATTTAAAATTTTTGGGGTTAATCATTTTTTAGAGTTAAAATGATAGTTCAACGTAAATAATTGTTTGAAAAGACCAAGTCAGCGAAAATAGTAGTTTGAAAAGACCAAAAATGTCTTGGGTTTAGGCTTGCATTTCCATACTACCATTAAATATCATAAAGAATCAAACAAAAGATTTATATATAAATAATTTTATGCAAAATGCCAAAATATACTCAGGCCCAAACAATAGAGGGATTGGACTCTTGATATCATTGTATCATCGCGATATCACCCGAAGCAACAGTCTACTCGTCATTTGGATCCCATAAAATGGGTTGAACCTAATAGGTACAAGGATATTACATAATTATACAAGACTAATACAAGTATTAATCATGATTTAAAATATTATATCGAATGCAATTGAATGAAACACAAATTTGTATAAGCAGATCATTGTTTCTATCTTAATCAACAATGTGAATATCAAGACTTTGTTCTGATATTTACCCTATTTGCGAATACTCACAGGATGAAAACATACAGAAAGACTTTGACCATTTGGCGGTTTATTGTTCTATATATTTTGATGCCCTAGATGACTAGCTAAATCCTCTACAAAGGTGACAATGTAATAATCGAGAGAGAATTCTCTAGAGGCCACTTCTTTAGATGTACCCTAACTTCTGCACAAGTTGTGGGATCTACCACATAGGAAAATTATTGATAGCTTTGTCCCCTAACTTCGATGACTACAGACGCTAAATCATTACCATTACAGGAACATAGTTGTTTGTCTACAATGTTTATCATAGTTTGTACCCCCTATCATCTCCTAATAGGCCATAAATGTGAGTGGGTTAATGGGTTCTCTATTATTAAGGGGTTTTACTACATTTGCATATGTCTCACTTCAATAGCCATCATCTACCCACTCTAGTTAGGTTCTCATATTTGTATTTTTATTCAAACTATTTACTATGATCTGGCCTTTTAAACTGATCGAGCATTTGGCCTGTGAAGGCGATACCAAATTTTTGCATATATTTTTCTATTGTATAGTACAATGTTTCACCCTGAGCTTTGCCATAAGCCATCACTTATCTATCGTTTAGTGCATTATAGCACTACGAGGTTTGCCATAAACCTCAACTCATTCATCAGTATACGGGTATGTCTCACACGTCCTATTGTACGACAATGATGATATATCAACCCGATTTTCAAAAGAATCAATACTATTGTATTCTTGAAAACCAACATGGGTATACATGAAAATTATCATGGTTAAAAGTGATTTCTCGAACCTCAATTAAAGGTGAATCCAGGTTGATCCCAGAGAAAAAATCAAAGACCTTGATGTATGTGCAACCGAAGTCTATATAGTCGAAGTCTCGCATTTGGTTGATCACCGTAGATTCAGTTACATATATCTGAATCATTGTTTACAATAGATTCAGTTTCATATATTTGAATTATCATTCATAATAGATTTAGTTGTGTATATTTGAATCGTATCAATCAGTTATTACTTTAGAATAACTTTTTAAGTTCGAACAACACATGGTTTATTGTTTCATAAAGTTCAACGTTTTAAAAAATATATGATGCATGCGAACGTAATTTATCGCATGCATGCAGATGTAAGTCCCTAGTTTATTTTATGAAATATTATACACATGCAAACGCAAACTTTTGCACACATGCAGACGTAAAAACTGTTTGATTATTTTGTGAAATATCATACGGATGCGAACCTAAAATTTTGCATATATGCAGACGTAAAAACTGTCTAATTATTTTGCAAAATATTGGATGTGTGCGAGCGTAGGATCTTGCACACATGCAAACATAAATCTTTTGATTATTTTATAAATTATTAGATGTGTATGAGTGGAGGATCTTGAACGCATGCAAACTTAAATCTTTTGATTATTTTGCAAATTATCGGATGGGTGCAAGTATAGGATATCTCTCACACAGGCAAACATAAATCTCTTGATTATTTTGCAAATTATCAAATGTGTGTGAGCATAGGATCTTGCACGTATACAAACATAAATCTTTTGATTATTTCACAAATGATTGGATATGTGCGAGCATAGGATCTCACACTTGCGAACATAAATCTTTTGATTTTTTTGCAAATTATCGGATATCTGCAAGAATAGGATTTCGCATGCCTGCGAACATAAATCTTTTGATTATGTTGCAAAATATCAAGGGCATACATACGTAAGTTCTTTGATGCATGAGAGCACGGTAGTCCTATTTTATATGCAAGATAGGCAGTGCATGCTAATGTCAAATATCACATGCATGTTGATGTAAAATATTTGTTTTTATTCTATGAATCGTCGGAGGCATGCATACTTAAAGTCTCGTATGTGAGCCCATTTGAAATTGAATCAAAGTAGAAGTATGCAAAACTATGATCTTTAAATAAATGCTCGTGTAATTTAAAGTAAGATGGAGTGTGCAAAATTATGTACTCTAAGTAAATCACATATATATATATATGTTCACATATAACAAAGTTGTGTCTGCCAAAACGGCCAACATAAATAAAATGAAAGTACACAAACTTGCGTACTTTAAATAAATGCATGCGTAATGTAAATAGAGTGGGATTATGCAAAACTGCGTACTCAGAAATATATATATATATTTATATATAATTACATATATAACAAAGCGTTGTATGCCAAAAGACCATCATAAAAAAGGTAAAAATACACAAAATGTCGTACTTTAAATAAATGCATAATTTAAATAAAATCAAAGTATGCAAAACTATGTAGTTGAAGTAAATGCATATATATATATATAAATATGTATATATATATAGGTATTTATAATAATAGTATATGTATATATTTGATATAAATATAAATACATAATATTAAAAGTGTTCAAACGCCATCATCTTGTCTTTTTTCTTCCTCGTAGTATGTGTGATTACTTGGTGAATCCAAATGTAGCTAGAGGCTTGAACGCGTCTTATCAAGCATGCCACTTGTATAGAGATGGGTACTGTTTTGCACCGTACTACGCATTCATTGATCATGAGAATGGATCATTCCGCATTGAAGGCGACAATGGCATGATTCTCGAAGATGAATTGACTCTGGCACCCAAAATGGCAATGGGGGCGGAGTTTGGCGGGCCACTCCTTTTTTCTTTTTTCTTTTCTTTTTGCTTTATTCTTTTCTTTTCTTCCCCTCACGACTGACAACTAAAAGGGAGGGGGGGCACGGCAGATTGATTTTGATCACCCTGTTTGGCCAGAACACAAGAAGAAGGGAGGGGAAGGGCTCCTTGCCTGCCTCTCCTTTTTGAAAAGAATCATGGAAGAGGAAGAAGAACGATAGAGGTCGTGAAGTTGGGTGGCAATGGCACCTAGCCACCAATATTCAGAGAAGAGGGATAGCAGCTCACGGTGATTCCACTATAGAAAATGTTGAGAGAGACAGAAGAGAGAGCCGCAGTGAGCCAACCTATTGGCAGCTTTTGAGCAGAGCTGGTGGTCGGTGGTCGTGTTGCAGCTGAAGAGCATGTCAACATGGTGACATGCTCAGCAAGATGGTGGTACAAGAAATGGTAATGGTGGTCATTTAACAAACAATTAAAAAAAAAGGATGGATCACCTGGTTGGGTGGCTTCCGTGAACACAAAAGAGGAAAGAAAATGCATCATGATGGTGGTGGTGCCACCATGAAAGCCAAGGCAAAGGGGGGCACCCAGTTGGGTGGCTTCCGTGAACGCAAAAGAAGAAGAAAGAAAATGCTTCATAGTGTTTTTTTGAAATTCTGACCTCATCATATGATTGATTTACTAGAAATTGACACTTGGATCATGCATTTTGGATGGAAAAAATAGTATTTGGAGACACAAAAATTTATAAAAATCGGACACATAAATCTTTTAATTAGTTTACAAATTATCATATGTGTATGAGCATAGAATCTCGTCATGTTCTGGTTGTTGAACTCCATGGACCCTAATATCATCGAGGGTTTCCTTATTATTTAACACTTCCAAAGAATCAGGGAAGAGGAAGAAGAACAATAGAGGTCGTGAAGCTGGGTGGCAATGGCACCTAGCCACCAATATTTAGAGAAGAGGGATAGCGGCTCACAATGATTCTACTATAGAAAATGTTGAGAGAAACAAAAGAGAGAGCCACAGTGAGGCAACCTATTGGCATCTTTTGAGCAGAGCTGGTGGTCGGTGGTCGTGTTGCAGCAGAAGAGCATGACAACATGGTGACATGCTCAGCAAAATGGCGGTACAAGAAATTGTAATGGTGGTCATTTAACAAACAATTAAAAAAAAAGAATGGAGCACCTGGTGGGGTGGCTTCCGTGAACACAAAAGAAGAAAGAAAATGCATCATGATGGTGGTGGTGCCACCATGAAAGCCAAGGCAAAGGGGGGCACCCAGTTGGGTGGCTTCTGTGAACACAAAAGAAGAAGAAAGAAAATGCTTCATAGTGTTTTTTTGAAATTCTGACCTCATCATATGATTGATTTACTAGAAATTGACACTTGGATTATGCATTTTGGATGGAAAAAATAGTATTTGGAGACACAAAATTTATGAAAATTGGACACATAAATCTTTTGATTAGTTAACAAATTATTAGATGTGTATGAGCATAGAATCTTGTCTTGTTTTGGCTGTTGAACTCCATGGACCCTAATATCGTCGAGGGTTTCCTTATTTTTCAACACTGCCAAAGACATATGAGACTCCCTAAGAGATATTTATTGTGAGCAACACAACCACGACAGACTTTATCAACTCCAGTAGGATATCGCACACCTGACCAAAGGTAATAAGCCATTCCATTCATACTTTAGCATTGTACGTGCCATATGGGACAAAATAAATATATATTGTCTAATCGCTAACGATATAGACATCATCAAGAAGTGTGTCGAGGAAGAGAAGGTGTTCAAGACCCTTGCAGACCTCGGACAAGACTACGACAACTTGAGAAGTCAAATCCTCATGTCCAGAGAATTGCCTTGCTTCAATGAGGTTTATTTTATTATCCAACATGAAGAGACACATCGAAAAGTTACGGGATCCAAATCCAAACCCCATGTTGAAACACATGAGAAAAATGCTTTCTCAAGCAGTTCGAAGGAGAGCTCAACCAAACCTCCACCCGAGGATGTGGGGAACAAACACCCATGGAGCCGAGTGAGGCCTCACTGCAATCATTGCAAGAAACTCGAGGACTTAAAAGAAAAATGTTGGGACCTTCATGGGCTTCGTGAACAACAAAAGTCGCAGACCAATAACAAGGGATCAAAAGCAAGAACCACTATGGATGACCTTGCGCAACTTCTATAACAAATTAGCAAATCCAACCTAGTGGCAATACTCGAAGGTCAACAAAATGAAGCTACAGGTAACATGTTCATGCTTAGCTCCAAACTTTTCAATTCTAGGTGGGTCATCGACATTGGCACTACCGATCGCATGACGGGCAAGGTCGATTTGTTGACAAACCTATGATCGACCAACAAAGGTGTCATTAGCATTGCTAACACAACTCATATGCCTATACAAAATATCGGTGATCTCTCTCTACTTAACGACCCAGGCTCCTCAGAAGCCCTACACATTCCCTCTTTTCCTTCTAGCCTCGGGTCTATTAGCAAGATTACAAAAAGTCATAACTGTGTTATGATTTTTTCCTCTAAGCATGTGATTTTTTAGGATCTAAACACGAGGATGGTGATTGGTAGAGGACACGCGGTGAATGAGCTCTATCTTCGTGATACAAAAATCCAGGCCCATGTTGCTTGCAAGATGACTGACACGGGCAGGAAGTGACACTCCAGATTCGGATACCCCTCTCACAAAATGTTAAAAAGGATATTCCCCGACATCCCACTATCCTAAATGTCGTGTGATGCATGTCAATATTCCAAACAAACTAGAATCCATTTTTCTTTGTTTGAACCGTCGATATCATATATGTGGTCAATCTTAGCAACCAATTTATGCATGATTGTGAACACCCCAAAAAAATGATTTTTTTTTTTAAATTTCATTTTTGCCTCTGGCCCCCATTTTTGAATAATTGAGTCAGTTTTAATCAAAATTCCAGTTTATTTCTCGGATTTTACTAGAATCAAATCTATTTTCTATATCTAACTCAATTTTAGATCCAGATACAATATCAAAATCCATTTCTGAGCCCTGTTATCTAATTTTAAAATCAAAATTATAAAAATAGAAAAATAATCTTTGAATGGCTTAGACAGTTCATCCGGTATCTATTTGGATCCACTGTTCTAAATTCCTCGATTCAAGATCCAAAACTCGAATATTTTCTCAAAAGCTTCGGATCCAAACCCGTTTTCTGAAGAAATTTCCAAAGAATAGCCCTGAATTCTAAGAAAACCCCTCTTTTGTAAATATTTTTAAAATTTACAAAAATAGTTTAAGATCCCTTATTTTTTCCATAGTTTTAGAGTTTTTATTTCAAAAAACACAAAAAAATATATATATAATACTAAGAAAAGAACAAAAAAAATATATAAATAATAAAGAAAATACAAAAGAATAGGTTTTAAAAACCCCTTTTTGAAAGTTGCTTTTTGGTAAAAACCTCTTTTGAGAAAACTTTTTTAAGAAGCCATTCTTTTAAAAAATTTCAAAACTTTTGAGACCCGATTTGCAAAATTCCTAACGGTCTCTTGTTATAAAGAGAGACCGCAAGGGAAGGGGTCGAGGATCGCTTCTTCACCCCCGCATGCTCTCGAGCCTTCTTCTCCCTTTTCCCCTTTTCCCCATTGCCTTCTTCTCCTCCCCTCTTCCCCTTTCTCTCTCTGAAGCCTCTCCTCTGATCGAGCAGAGAATCTTTAGTCCCAACAACAACCACAAAGGTAAGTGACTCATCTTCTTCCATTTTTCTTTCGTATTGCTTAACCCCGTTTTACTGCTTTATCTTGCTCTTTCTGATTTTCTATAAGCCTTCTTTTCCTTCTTATTTTGATTTTCTAAAGAAATTTCCTCTTATCGCATTCCTTCCTTTACAGTTTTATTCCTCCTTATTTTCTCTGTCATTATTAGGCATCAAAGACATGATCGACCTGCATATAGCTGGATCGATCTACCTCCTGCTATAGCAAATGAATGAATCATTCCAACATTTTCTTTTATTTTTATTTTTGACGATTTATTTTAGTTTCATAGTTCTAATGTATATTTGTTTCCTCTGTTATTCATGCTGTAGCATCTCTTTTCCCTTCTTTTACATGTTTTCAGTCTGCTATGTATTTTCATTTTAATGCTGAGTTCGATATGCTATCGGTTGTTCAAGTATAGTTAAGACACCATTCACAATGCATTCTCTTCTCACTTTCAAATCATCTTATCTGTTTTATTCTTTAGCATTAATGTCATCCCCTGCTCCATCCGATTTGTGATTCACTGTGTGTAATTGATTCTCTTGTCTCAATCATATAATAAGGTGTGTTATATGACTGATACATAATAAGGTTTTCTTACATGATTCAGTTTTAAGGAATCAAGCTATTAGTACATATAGTCATTGAATTATTTGGTAGGAATTTCCTCTGGTTTTTAATGAAATATAAGGGTTAATGGTTCAGCTGAATGGGTGCCTCATCTAAATACTTCATGCTGGATTGTGTCATTAAGTGTAATAGTGATTCATCAGATGCCTTTGCTTTAAGTTATATTGCCAATCTGCCCCTAATACTCTTGATGACCTCCCTCCATTCATCGAAAACCCTGTGTACTAAGAGGCAAAGACCTGAGATCAAGGGGATGAAAGAATTTTTCACGGGAGAACCATTGTTTTTGAGAGGTCCCTGCTTGCGATTGTGTTATAGGTCCTTTGAAAATCAGTGGCCTCGTTTCAAAATGCAGAGGCTCTAACGTATGGCCTTACAGGTAAAGTCTGGGAGTAATAATTCAAATCGTTCACTCCTTAAGAATTCCATGAAGTGCACCTGTCAATTAGCGGCTACCTCTCTATCTCTGCGCATTAACTTCATACTTACCTTCAAGTGTTACACTGCTGCTACATTTTGCTGTTTCAAATCCTTAAACGAGTTCATCTTCAAGTTGGGATTTTACCTAGTCGCTGGATCAGATAAAGAGATCCATTGGCTGATAGCCATGGCAATGTTAATGAATGGAGGATTGGTTGGTCCCAAGACAGTGTTTTATTATCTCTGGAAATCATGATTGGTTCAATGAGCTGCATATTCTTATGAGGTATATACGCCACGAAAGCTAGCTAGGTGGGCGGTTTCTACCATAGAAAGGGAGTTATCTCATGTTGCGACTTCCTAAGGGATGATGGATCTTTGCCCTCGATCATGCTTTCCATTGCGATATTGATGTGTATCAGATCAAGTTTTTCTCTTCTTTTTGCAGAATTGATAAAGAATAAGGTTGGGGATAACGATTTCATGATTGTTAATCGCCAACTATATGGTGCATAGGTCAACTGGCTGGACAGTAACTCATCCTGTGTCGCTATCTGAGTATAAAAGCTTGAAGAAACAAATGAAATCCGATTTCTTGGATATGGTTCCTTGGCATGCTGGGGACACCTACAGATCTATTAAAAATGATTTTGATCTCTTAATATCTGTAATACCTTTTATTGGATGTTTTTGATATGCATATGACGCAGGTAGCCAAATCCATATCTATTCTTTTATGGGAGATGCTTCTTTTGCCCATTTGAGTAAGTTTTGCAACTTCCATATTGGTATAAACCTGAATGCTTAACTGTGCTCCTACCTTCATTGGGCCATCAATAGCCCCGTTATATACCATCTCGTGAACAATGTTGTCAGGTGGTCCACCCTTTGCTGAGATTTCATTATAGGTGTCCACAACTGGTCTCCTCTCCACCAACTTTCAGCACAATACATCTTCTTCTACTTACCTTCTACATGCTCATTCCCTGCACATTCTCACTATAGCAACCATCACATTGTCATAGCAACCACTTTCAATACTACTTACGCTACCACCCCTACAACATCCTCCATCTTCCACATCTATGAACTATTCACCCACTTCACCGTCTGCACTTGTGTATACACTACACAACACCTGGTCCTCCATCCCCACTTCCCTGTGCACAACCTATACCAATCACCATTAGCTACCACCCTTCAGCTTCAGCAGCTACAACTTCATACCCATTTCGCACATCAACTGCACTTTTCCACAACCACAACACTCATTGATGTTTTAGCACTTTCACACCACCTGTGCATCTCCTCACCTCTACTTCATAACACCCTCACACACCTGTTGTTAGTAAGTATACTCACTATACCGCTGCTGGCACCTACTGTTGCATCTTCACTTTACCAAATGCATATCACTTTCCTTCAGGTTGCATGCTAGCAGCCATTGCTGCGCTGACACCTTATGTTTGGCACTTAGGCACCACCTTCAGTCTGCAAATAGCTGCACACACAGCACCACTCCAGTTGTACTTACCTACTGTGCACTCACTTGCAGCACACCATTTTCTGTTATATCCACTGCACTGTCACTCAGTAACACTACCTAAGCACCATTGTAAACACCCCAAATTTTCGCCCTCATCCAGTACTTACATTTCATGTGTCATTGCATATCATTGCATGCATTCGGCATACCATTTCATTGCATTGCATATCATCTCATCCCATTTTCGAGATCCAGCACTCCTGTTTTTAAAATATTCAATCCAGATTCGGGTTTTTAAAACTTTTCTTTCAAAAACAATTTTAAAAACCTGGGTTTTTATTCAATATTCTGTCATTTTCCAACCCCCGGGACCTTATATTTTTAAATACTTTCTTAGAAAACGATCTAGATTCATTTCAAACTCAATTTCAATTGATTTTAATTCTCAGATGAGGCCCATTTAGGTGGTATCACTTCTAGATTCCTTCACTTATCAAAAATCTTAGAGTCCTAATTGGATCAGGACTCTTTTTCCAGAGTCTTAGTCGGATCAAAACTCTACTTTTCACTACCTTTTTACCTGTCTTTGAAGAAAACCTTTTAAAATCTTCTGTTTTGGCCAAAATCTCAGAGTTCTGGTTGGATCAGGACTCTTCTTCAAGAGTCCAGTCGGATCAGGACTCTTCTTCAAAGTTTCAATTGGATTGGGACTCTAATCTTTTACAACTATTTTTATCCATTTTCAATCAAATCTTTCAAAATCTTTCAAAAAGAGTTAGAAACTCAGAGTTTAGTCAAAACAAGACTCTGTTCAGAGAGTCCTAGTTGGATCAGGACTCTGATCATGATTTCAATTTTGAGAGAATCTTTCAGAAATCTTTCAATCTATCAAAACTATTACACTTTTATCAAAGAATTTCAAAATTCTGAGGTTTTATCTCAGAGTCCTGATCAAATCAGGACTCTACCCCAGAGTCCTGATCGAAGTAGGACTCTATCTAAAATTGATTTTCTCACTTCATTTTCACTAGTTTTCAAAAAGATTTGCCCAAATTTCATCATTTGTTCATCAGAAAACCAAAATTCTTAGAGTTCTGATCGAATCAGGACTCTTTTTCAGAGTCCTAATCAGATCAGGACTCTGAACCAAAACTTCAATTTTATCCTGCTTTAACTGTTTTTCAAAATCCTCCCATTTGTTTTCTCAAGAAAATCCAAAAATCTGAGAGTCCTAGTTCAATCAGGACTCTGTCCTCAGAGTCTCAGTTGAATCAGAACTCTATTTTATTCCAGTATTCGTTATTGTTTTCACTGTTTTGACAAGTTCTTTCATTTGTTTTTTAGAAAATACCAAAAAAAATCTAGAGTTTCAGTCTGATCAGAACTCTGTCCCAGAGTCCTAGTCTAGTCAGGAGTCTGTTTTGAAGTCTGTTTTTATTTCATTTTTATTGTTTTTAAAATTTAGGTCATTTTACAGAGTCCAGTTAATTCAAGACTCGATTTTAGAGGTCGGTCGAGTTAGGAGTCTACCCCTGACTGTGTTTTCTTGACTTATTTCATCAATTTTTGATAAAATCTTTCGAAAACTCTTCCATTTGAATTCTAAAATCTAAAATCTCAGAATCCTAAGAGTTCAGGACTCTAACTCGGAGTTCCAGTTCGCTTGATACCCTATTTTCAAAGATCTTGAATTTCAAATACTAATTTTAACCCCTTTTCAAAACCATTTTCAGTGTTTATTTCAAAATTCTTCAAAACTCGATGTGGGCCCACTCAGTTGGCACCATATCCAGAGGAGTTATGACTTGGTTAGAACCCTATGCCATTTCAAAAATTCTAATTTTAAGATTGCTTTTGAAAATCCTTTTGAAAACTCCTTCAATTTCAAGTTTTAAAATCGCTTTTTGAAAAACTCAAGTAGGGCCCACTCGGGGTGGCGCCATATTCGAGTAAGTCAGGGCTAGACTAGGGTTAGTCAGTGTCTTGGTTAGTGTTAGGGGTTTAGAAGAGTTAATATCATTTTGAAAACCCATTTTGAAGTTTAGTTTTTAAAACTAGTGTTTTTAAAGGTTTTTAAAAAAACCAAATGTGGAAGATGCCAAGTGGCATCACATTTGGGGGTTTTCTAGGTTTAGTTAGGGGCTAATTAGGGATTAATTAGAGTCCCACCTAGGCTATAATTCTTCAAAAAATCATTGCCCTTAGTGGATTTATTAGAAAGAGTCCTGAAAAAATGAAAAACCTCTTAATTAACCCTAATTAAGTGACTTTTTGAAAAACTATAAAAAGGGACCTAAGGGGGGTCAAAAAGGAGCTCTTTTTCTCTCAAATTTTCGTGGCCTCTCTCTCCTCTCCAGCACCTCCACCTTCCTGCATTGCAGCTGCAGCCCCAAGGTGAGTTTATTTAATATTATTTTATTATTATTTTATTAGTTTTTTTATGATTTTTCAAAAGATTTCACCATGGAAACTCTTGTGTTCATGGATTTAACCATGAATTTCATCCAAGAACCCCAAAATCGACCCAAGAAGATGATCTAACTCAGTTTGATGGTGATTTCAAGGATTTTAATCCATTAGAATCGATAAGAGGTACGTTTTTCATGTTCTTAACCGACGAAACGTGAGATTTACCCGTTAAATGGGTTAAATCCATGATTTCAAAGGTGAAAGCAAATTCCAGCCATTGATTCCCTGTATTTTATTTATTTATTTGCTTATTCATGTTTATTACGCGTTTTCCAGCATATAAATAATTTTTATTTTACTGTTTTATGGTTTATTTTATTGTTTTTCATTAGTTAATGCATATTTTCTCAAGTTTCTTAGATTTCTGTGTGTTTTTAGTTTAGAACAGAAAAGAGCATGCTATTTCGAATTGAAATATGTGTTGTTTATTTATGATTTTTTTATATGTGATGCATGCATATGTGATTGATCTACGGTAAAACAATCAGAGATTTTGGACTTCGGGAAACCTGTCAGAAAAATCAGACATCAAATCGGGTTTTTAAAACTTTAAAATCGTTGTTAAAATCAAGAGGGTAACTTGTTGTGGTGATATTTTTCTTATCTTATATCCGATTTTAGATCTGTAAAGTGCCATGGATTCACATTGATTAGATCTGTCTACTGTGAAATTTTCAAAATTTTTTATTACTGTTTAGTATTTTTCCTATGTCAGGGACTTTGATTTTCAATTTAAAACTCGTTAGGGTTTACCAAAACCCTAATCAGACTTGTGTTGTTCATAAATCCCAAACCACAGATCCGATGCATGATCTGTAAAAAGTGAGTATTGTTATTTTTATGTCTACTATTTACTGCTAAAATATCAGATATTTTAGATCAGTATTTCTATTTATCCCAAAATTATCAATTGAAAGTATCTGTTTTAGCCCCTATTAGATTTGTTAGATTTTAGTTCAGATTGCCGGAAGGGTTTCTCCCTAACCGGAGATGCTTTTTCCGATATGGAAATTGGTAAATCTCTGTTTTTCTTCCTAGTTTGTCTTTGTAAAATTTCATAGATTTTCATAAAAGATTGACCTCTGATTCGGGTCTAACTCTGAAACTGGTTGGTGAACTAGGTCAAAAATAGCATATTTTTAGGGTTTGATGCAATTTTCGGGTTAATTTAATGTCAAAAAATTATTTTTATAATTCTAATTCAAAATTATGGTTATAAAAAGTGTAGGTACCAAATTTGATGAATTTTGGAATCTGATTGATGGCTGAATTAAGCAAATTGCAAAACAGGGTACCCGAAGAATTCCTAAACATTGCAAAAATCACAAAATTTGTGATATTCTTGGATTTTTGTGCATAAGCATATATTTTTAGGGTTTAATCATATTCATAACCATATTAGGATGCTTTAGGTTTAATTTGATGCTCATTTGATTTCATTTAGTGCATAAAACCTAAGTTTTTACCAAAATATTTTCTAAAAACCCTAATTTCAAGGCCATAGTCTTGCTATCAGGGGCAATTTGGTCATTTGACCTCAATTTCGAAATTCCTAACCCTAATTTTCATATTTTTAATCATGTAATAGCATATTTAGTTTGATTTATTTTTTATTTGTATTTCAAAACTTGCATTTACCAAATATCTTTCTGAAAACCCTAATTTCAAGGCCATAGTCTTGTTATTAGGGGTATTTTGGTCATTTTGACCCCAATTTCGAAATTTCATATCTTATCTTCCTTATTTATTCAATTTTATTTCATACTTTATCATTTTGATTTAAGGGAATCATGAAAAAGGCTTATATCTAGCAAAATCCAGTAATTTCTAGATATTACTGGATAAACCTAGAAAAGCCAACATATATTCACTAACCAAGCTTTCTAGTTTTACAGGTACATTGAAGATTTTATTTTTCATGTATTTAAATTTCAATAGTGATGTAAATTAAATGTAAACTTTGGAATAAGAATTTAAATTCCAGCATAGATTAGGATTTGCATTGCATATAGTTTATTTTTTTAAATAATGTTAATGTGTGATGGATGATGATTCATGCATATTCAAACTCACTATGGTCTACACGAATGGCACATACACTAGCTTTTATGAAGTTTATAAACTTGGTGGAATTTGTATTTATGGCCATAGTCAGAATACGAATGATACCTAGATTTATGATCTTCACATTAGCCACATTCAGCCTACACTCTTAAGCTAATTTCAAAATGCACTGCATTTCTCAAAAATACAAAAAGAGTTTTTCCCAATTCCTCAAAATCAAGTATTTCAAATCCATATTCATTCATTTCATGCATTTGCCAATTCTAATTCAAATTTCAATTCAGAGAAATCAGTTTTCTCAAATTTTTCTAAGTCTTATTCAAAAATCGATTTTCTCAAAATATGGATTTGCCAATGATATTTCAAGTATTTCCCAAGTTCCAAATTCGATTTTCTAAGTTAGATTTTCAATTTCAAAGTTTGAATTCAAAGAAATCGAGTTTTTCAAAGTTATTTCACATTTCTCAAAATCGATTTTCACAAAATCCTTATATTTCTTCAGAAATCGATTTTCACTTTCTCAAATACAGCATCTCAAAAATAATTCACAATTTTCAAAGAGTTTATTTTCCAAGAATCTTCCAAATATTTTCCAATCTTTGAAGCAAGCATCATGTTTTCAAATGTGCATTTTTAGAAATTCATAGCACATGCCTGATTCTTTGTGCATTTAGGAATTAGAATATGGTTTAGACAAGTTGAACAAATCAAAACATTTGATTGATCCTTGGTTCAATTACCCCTGGTAAAGGCGCCAGAAATGATTGAATCTCGTACCGACAGGCGAGTCCCATTCTTCGGAATAATCCCGCATTTTAAAAACGGAGGTGAGTTATTTTCAAAATCTTTTTCAAAGGTCAGTTTGATTTGCAAAAGTTAAAAATTTTGCGATGATAACAACCATACCCATACTTACATGTCTCAACCCCATTGTATATATCTCATTGTGCACAATATAGAGTGCAACACACCACGCCTATCACTGCTATTCACCCATGCTCCACCCTACCGGCTGCCACCTTTCGCCCCTTGCACTGTTACAGTAGCTTCCTGCTATTATTGCATCCTCTTTACAACATTTACTCGCATTTGTTGTCACCATTGCTGTAAATCATACCAATGTGTTCATGTTTATGCATTTTTCACAACATTCTTACATATGTATTGTTATGTGATCATACCCTCAGCACCTTGCTCTTGCTACCTTCACTTTGCAAGTAGTACACTCATTGCATTTACAAACTCCATCCTCACAACACATGCCATTTAGCTCATTTTCAATATATTGCATTTGTTGATCACTAGTGCATTCTCATACATAGCACTCCACCTCATTACATTCCCTGATGCACGTCATCAGCCACCACCTTCTCCACTTGCCATCTACCATTTGCAGCAGCCTGAGCATACCCTGTTAATACACATTCCAACATATCCCTCTCTCTCGCATTGACATTCATGTATCTCTTTTAACTTAGAATATCACATTGCATTTCATCAGTTGAGGCAAGCATCACATTTCCATTTGAATGAATGCATTTTCATATGTATGCCCCCTTTAATATGAACATAGCATTTAGATTTTGCTTCACCCTCTATATTTTGCAATCTTGCTCTATACTAACTCTGTTTTGTAGGAATACATGAAAAATATTATTTTTCTTTCTTAGTTCAGAGATTTTTCAATTTAAATAACGTAATAGTTAAATATCAATGAAAAACTTTACTTTTCAGTACTAGAATAGAATGTATGAGTATGTAAATCCCAGAAATCATGTGTTTCATCTCATTATATTTTATTTCTCGAAAATCCACAATGGTGAAACACGAATAGCACGTGAACCATTCTGATAAAAGGTAATTAATCTTAAACAAATTATTCACATTGATGGCCATAGTCAAAATGTAGACAATGCTTAGAATTTTTATCTTTTATGGAACAACATTGGATCCACCCTGGGTCTCTTTCAAAATTCATCATATTTTCTAAAAAATTTCTTCCTTTATTAGGATTTAACCTGAAAATTAATCCAAATTATATATTCATAGCCATAGTCAGGATATATTGAGGATTAATTTTATTTCAAATTCTATAAAGGCACCAAAATGTATTTTATTCTTTATCTGAATTTAAATACAAATTATTTTTATAATACATCTATGACCATAGTCAGAAATGTATTATATCTTTAATCTTATTTTAATTCTCCTAAAGAATGAAATATGCTTTTTCAAAATTCTTTTAATTCATTCATCAGTTAGGATAGAAGTTCATCATTCTTCAAATTATTTCAAGTTATCTTCAAAATCCAAGTGATTTTGAGATATATCTTTAAATATCTTCCTCATTTTTCAAATCAATATTCAACTCTTATCGGTAAATTCAAATTCATCTTTTTATTTTCAGTTTTATCTTATTTTCAAAGTTCAGACTTCAAAATCCCAATTTCAAAGTTAAATTTAACTTTGAAATTTCAAATTCATTTTTAGATTTAGAATTCAATTTCCAACTCAAATCAAATTTCAAAGTTCAATTTAACATTGAAAATTCCAAATTCATTTTCAGGATTCAATTTCAAATTCAATTCAATATTCCAGATCAAATTTCAAAGTTCAAACTCGACTTTTAAATCCCAGATTCATCTCTTGATTTCAAAATTCAAGTTTAAAATCAAGTTTATTCTCTATTTCAAATTCCAAGATCTCAAAGTTCTATCTAAGTTTGAGTTCGATTCTCAAAATTCAAATTCACATTTTCAAAGTCCTAAGGATGATTCTGAATCCCAAAAATCGATTTCCTCTAAATCTCAAAGCAAATTTCAAAGTCAATTATGGATTTCCAAATCCAATGCCACTTTAAAATTTCATCTGGATTTCTTAAATCCAATTCTATCTTCAAATCCCATTTGGATTTCTTAAATCCAATTCCATCTTCTAATCCCATTTGGATTTCTGAAATCCAACTCTATTTTCAAATTCCATTTGGATTTTTTTTAATCCAGTTCTATCTAGAATTCTAGATTTCAAATCCAATTCCATCTTGAATTCCAGATTTTGAATACAATTCCATTTTTCTAAATTGATTTCCAATTCCAAACTCAAATCCATTTTCAGATTCCATCTGGATCTCTCAAATTCAATTCTATTTTAAAATTCCATCTGAATTTCTTAAATCCAAATTCTATTTCTAAATCTCACCTTCGTCTTCAATTCTAAATTCAAATTCCAACTCGATTTTCGAAATTCACTTTTTAAATCTATTTCCCAAGTTTAAATTCAACTTCCAAATTCAATTCATGTTTCAGGATCTGAATTCAAAACTCAAGATCAAAGACCCCTTTTCAAAATCGATTTTTGACAATCAAAATTCAAAGTTCATTTTGACTTCAAATTTTCATTTTTACTTCAAATTCTACCTCAATTCCAATTCTCTTTTTCTCTTCCTTTCTTCAATTCAAGATCTATTTTTCCAATCTCTGATTATTCCAAGACTTAGAATTTCAAGTCTCTTCTTCCAGATCTATTTCAAGTCCTAAGTTAGAGTCAAAATCTAACTTTTCCAAATCAATTTTCAAAACATTTCTTCAAAATATTTCCAAACTTATTTCAAAATTACTTGGATAATCCCAAATTTTCTAAAATTATTCCATTCAAAATGAGACATTTTTGTATTTGCATTGCACAAGCATGATTTTTTGTGCATTTTAGACTTATAATAAATTCTTAGATATTATTTAGGCAAAGAAAAATGCATAAGTTCGATTACCTCTGGTAAAGGCACCAGGAATGGTCGAACCTCGTACCAAAGAGCGAATCCTGTCTTTCCATTTTCTCGTAAATTTTAAAAAATGGAGGTGAGTAATTTCAAAATATTTTTAAAATTAAGGTCAAGTGAGACCTTTGCAAAAGAGTTTCTCGTCTCTTTCTTTCGTTTTCTCTTCTCTCTTCTTTTCTATCTTTTATTCCCCTTCAAAAAGGGAATAGAGGCTAGAGAGGAAAAGAGAAGGAAAAGAGGAAAAAGAGAATAAGTGGAAAATTTTTGCAATAATCACAATGACCCAAGGGTTCCTCACCTTTCCATCGCTCACAGGATCCTCAGATACAACAATTCGTCAATAGGCAGAGGAATTCTCATGCACAAGCATGGTCATACCAAATTTACAGGATACTGAGACGCCGACTCGACGAAGATCCAAATGACAGAAGGTCCACATCAGGGTACTGCATGTTCATGGGAGGAAATTTGGTTACATGGAGAAGCAAAAAACAAAATGTTGTAGCCTGACTCAAGGTAGAAGCTGAGTACCAGGCAATGACCTCTACCTGTTGTGAGCTTATATGAATTAAAGCTCTCCGATGCGATATGGGTTTTTTCAATATCAAGCCTATGGAACTAAGGTGGGACAATCAAGCAACCATCCACATTGGGGTAAATCCATTTTTCCATGAGCGGACAAAACACATTGAAGTTGATTGCCATTTCGTGAGAGAGAAAATTCAAGCAGGGATCATATCCACCCCTCACGTCAGAAGCGTTGACTAGTTAGCCAATATCCTCACTAAAGCTGTCAGCAGTGACAAACTTCAAGACATTGGAGCCAAGTTGGGACTGGTCAACATTGAGTCCCGACTTGAGGAAGACAGTTGAAAACACCAACATGAGCACGATGTGATATGCATGATCACATCGTGATCCAATTAGGGCTCTACTCACAGCAACCGAATCATGATCCAAAGTAGTCATACACCTTCTCATTGGCAAACAACTTCCTCTCAATAGGGGTCACAAGGTTGGGAGGAAGTAAACCAAGATGGCCAATAGTCTCTTCCAAAGTAATGGTAAACTCTCTGATAAAAAGCCAATTTTAGTTTGCTAACATTAAATGTGTGCAACAACCATTAAATACTATTTATGCACTTCCAAGTGTAATAAAGGTATGAAAACCAACTTTGATCTGATGTTTGCAAAATGTTATTTGTCATGCCTTCACCTTCTTCCCTCAAAACTATTAACATTTTATCAAATTTTTAGTGTTTTCTTTATTAATTCTGACCTTACAGATGTGTTCAATATGATTGATTTACTGGAAATTGATACTTGGATCATGCATTTCGAATGAAAAAAAGAGTATTTGAAGACTAAAAATTTTATGAAAATTGTAGGCCACTGATTTTTAAAAGATTAAAAAAACCTATCCATGCATCAAAATCAAATGTTGCTAGAACATATTCCTATAAAAACAAGGACATAGATCACATCTCTAAGAATTTCAAAAAAATACTAAAAATTGGATAAAATGTTTCTTAGTGGGTAAGTTTTCATTCTCCGTTTTGGGACATGTCATTTGTAGGGCATAACATGGGTGATATGAGTCAACACACTACATGATGGCATGAATATGACATTATGGACATTATTTTAATGTATCTTATTGGTTTAATAATTTCTTGATATTTTAATAAAAAATTATTTGGATCTTGGATCTGAATTGATATTTATCCATAAATATAATATGTATATATACATTTCCTTAATAGTTTTAAGGTTACTTCCTCTATTTGGAATCAATTCTAGCTAGTCTTGTTTAGTGTTTTAACAATTTGGATTCCCCCTGGATCTAACTTGTTTTGAGATTGAATCCATCTAATGGATCTAAACCTAAGTCTTAGGGTTTTGAGTAATCCGAATCTCTTCATAGATCCAACTCAAAATTCTTCTAACCTCAGATCATGTCCATCGAATAGATCTGAGTTATTATTATTTTGTTTTACAAATCCAGATTCATTCTCTGGATCCAAACTTATATTAAAATTCTTGGCCATTGATTTTTCAAAGCTTTTAAAAACCTATCCATGCATCAAAATCTCAAATGCTGCAAGAACTGATTCATATATAAACAAGCACACAGATCACATCTTTAAGGTCAGAATTTCAAAAACAAACACCAAAAATCTCATAAAATGTTTCTTAGTGGGTAGGTTTTAATTTTTTTGAAAGAAGGTTTGGTAGGTTTTCTAGTGGGTATGGGTAGGTTTTCATTTCCCGTTTAGGGACATGCCATTTGTGGGGCATGCCATGGGTGATACGAGTCAGACACACTACATAAAGACATGAATCTGACATTATTTTAATGTTTCTGATTGGTTCAATAATTTTCATGATATTTTAATAAAAGTATATTATATATATAAAAAAAAGGTGCAAAATAGTTTTTTATTGTTTGGAGACATTTTTTATTAAACATGCTTTTGAACAAGGCATTCACTTTCTTTTGTTTATTGCACAGAGAAAACTACACCCTGCATTAGAGACTTGGCGCACCTGCGGCACCTATTGTCATTGTTATGGGGATGTTAAACCGTGGCTGTGGGCAACCCTCTCAAGCCCTAGACAACCTAGCTACTTCTTAACCTTGCCCTTGTAGAATGAAGTGTCTGCATAGGTTCTCGAACATGGTGGAAGGGAAGACCTCCCTATCCACAAATGAACTTAAAGAACAAATCCATGACTACAAGCCCAGCAAATCGGAAGCCTTGCAACAAATTGGTCTCCATCTTGAACGAAGGCAAACATGCAGTAGTAACACAGGAAAGAACAATTTTATTTCTCACTAGTGACAATACATCGAAGCCGATCCTCATGATAGAGACCGATCCTCATGATAGAGACCATAACAACAAGACCTCATAAGATTCAGAAAAAAAAAATTGTGAGGTACTGTGCTATAAGCACTTATTACGAATGAAACACAATGAAAGTAGCATACTGATGAAAAAACAACAAAAAGGATTTGGCATCTCCTGCAAGGCCTTGGTGCTTAACTGGGGACATTTCCACATATATGCCACGATGATGATTATGAGGCATGTGGGTGTGGGTGACGACCAGGATGCTGGGGGTGGGGTGGGTGCTCTGGGTGCGCGGGGTGAGGTGGGTGCTGAGGGTGTTTAGGGTGCTGAGGAGGGTGTTGAGGGTGCGTGGGGTGAGGTGGGTGCGCGGGGTGAGGTGGGTGCTGAGGGTGTTTAGGGTGCTGAGGAGGGTGTTGAGGGTGCGTGGGGTGAGGTGGGTGCTCAGGGTGCGCGGGGTGAGGTGGGTGTTGAGGGTGCTGAGGATGGTGTGGGTGAGGAGGGTGTTGAGGGTGCTCAGGGTGCGTGGGGTGAGGTGGGTGTTGAGGGTGAGGTGGGTGCTTTGGATGAGGAGGGTGCTCAGGGTGAGGAGGGTTCTTAGGGTGATGAAGCCCATGGTGCTTGTCACCCTTCACGTCTGCCTCTCCTTCCGCAGCATACATGCTCAAAACGATGGCTAGGAAGATAGCAAGAATCACTCTAGCAGTCCCCATTTTCTATTGACCAATTACGATGGCTAGGATGATATATTTGAGAGGGTGTAGAAAAGAGCTGAAAGTAGTGAGGATATGTGTTGACAGAAACCCTTTAAATAGAAGTTTTCGGACACAAATCTGTGGGCGTGAACATGTAGCAGGAGTCAACTTGTAGTTCATGCAAGGATCATTGGCTAACATCTTATGCGACATCTGGCTTAGACCTTCAATAGAGGCGACTTTATTAAACAATTGTGTTCACGTAGTCATCTTCTCTCTTGGTCGTGATGCTCACTTTTACCACAATTGACGAGTTTGTTTTATTCAAAAACTGCTCATTTACGATCTTCTCTGACAGCTTTTTAGCATACTAGAGTAAAAAATAAGTAAAAACGATGCCCATGGCATCACTTCCATTTTTTATGTAGATCGGTTGCATGCCCAACCAGACTGATTTGCAAGATCCGAACCAGGTTCCAGCGGTTTTGGTTCCAATCCTAGCACAGTTTCCACTTGTTTCAAGTTCAAAGTACCCAGGTCCATCAAATCTATTTAGAGTTTCTTTATAGGAGCAGCAGGGTACGTCCATATATTTCCTGTATTTGGATTGTTAGTAAAATGGAATTACTTGCCATGATCTGATAAAAGATCCAAATCAATTAAGAGATTGCATCACTTATGTGGTTTTTAATTAGAAATTGATTGAGATTGAAAAGAACCCAAGTAGGATTCAGAGGATAAGTTTTCTGCAACCTGGAGAGAATGATGCAGGTGAGCGACACATATCCTAGTCAACCTATAGTTCATTGGATCATTTGATATCTATATTTTGAATTTGAAAATCTTGTTATTTTTAGTCGTTGTGATGGACATTGGATCCAAGTAATTGATCTGCATCTAATTTTAACAGTTTAGTAAGATTAGAATTTGCTTTCTTAGTTAAGTGTTTATCTAGATAGGAAACCTGAGTCATTTGATACAGCAATATCTCATCAATTAAATACATGAAAGGTCCATACAATCAACAACTCAGTTGAGTTGGAGTCAGATTTGTTTTATTTCTCATTTATTTCTGTTGTTTCTTGTTTTAGTTAATTTTCAGCAATTTCCTATTAATTTCTTGCAATTTCAATTATATTTTTAGTTTTTCCAAAATAAACTCGTAGTTGATAGATTTTCTCGTAAATGGTACAAACCAATTTAATTTATTTATTTTTTATCTAAGGTGGGCTATTGTTCCATGATGAAAAACATCTATGGCACCACTCTAGGTATCTACTTTTCAAAAGCATAAATGGTGTGCGCTTGATCAAATCTGCTTAATTATATGGTTACTCTTTAGCATGTTTTCCTCATTATTCCGTCCTTCTCTCCTTGGACAACTATTTCTTGTGGTCAACATGGTTTGTGTGTAATGGACAACATGTTCCTATAACTCGTTTAAATTTGTAATATTCGTGAAGCCTATGGGTGAAAAGTACATGAGTCTTGAGAAAAGTAGGATTTTAAGGATGAAGACTGACCTTGCTAAAATGTTGGCAACTTGATCATATTTGGTACCAACGTATGAAAACTGTCATTGTTACCAACATATGAAATTCAAAGACACTTTGGACAACTCTTTTGTAGATGAAATAACGGTTAATTACAATATGCAGTTAGTTGAATTTATCCTGCCACAAAGACAAGACCTCCTCCGTGTACGTGAAATAACATTTTGCTCGATTTCTTGCACTGCTGAACATCATTTCTGTATTTCATACGAAATCTGTTACCATCATTGGAGATCGATACATTCTATATATTGCAAACCTTGAACAACGTTGAGAATGATCTTTTCCCCAATTTGTTCATGACTAAAAAATAGAATTTTGTACTTTGAGATATTTTCTGCTAATTAAATGGTATTAAATTTGATACTTATTCATGTTATATTGCTGAGCACAGAGGGATTGGATTCGTGTGAACCCCAAACAGGCATTACCCATTTGTGTGTCACAGGAGAAGTGCAAACCACTTGTTTGGTGAAATGCCTCAACAAACTCATCCTTGGCATATGTCTTGTATTTTTAGATTCTTGATGAATGTTTGTTGAACTTAAGTGTCTTTTCTCATTCTAGCATTTCATTGCCTTTGTTTGTGTTGATCTTCGTCCTCAAAAGCTTGTTTCTCATTCTCGTATGCATGCATTAGATCTTAACTGTTTAGGACATGGTGCATTCATTTAAAAATATAACTGCTTAAGATAGGTCACTTAACATAATATATGATGTGCTTTTTCTTTCATTAGTGATGAACAAGGAGTATTTGTGTTTAAATTTTGTTTGACGTTGCATCAAATCTGCAACTTGCCATCAACAAGATGTCGTTTGTTGCACCACCATTCCCAACAGGCTTCTTGTATTGTCCTCCCCTGACCCACTCACATTTCTCGCTTAGCAGGGTTGTTGTTGCTATGACATCGAGGAAGGTCAAAGGCATATTGGTTATTACTCGATAGTGGAGGCCTTCTTTAAGTCTCCGCACAAACTCATTCGCCCTTTCTACATCATCAACAAAGAGATTGAAACAATATCGCTCAAGGTTTTGGAATTTGGTAATGTAATCCATCAAAATGAGGTTTCCCTGGCATAATTATAGAAATTTGATTTTCTTCTTATCACGAGTATGTAGGAGAAAATAGTCATCGAGGAAAGTTCCCCAGAATGCTTCCCCGGGAATGACTTCTGCTATGGAGAAATGCACTCCTTGAGTCATGTCCCACCACTTTCGGTCATTGTCATTTAACTAGTACGAGGCAAAATTAGTCTTCTTTTCTTCGAGCACTGACAACACTCAGAATGCTCGATCAATTTCCTTGATCCAGCTCTCAGCTAGCTCTAGATTGATCTTTCCTGTAAAGGTCAGAGATTCTAGTTTCAGGAAATTCTCGTATGTGACCATGCCCTGGTGATGGTTTGTCCTCGCGGGTGCAACACGTTCTCGCTGGGCATGTACTTGGCTCCTTATGGTTGTGGCTAAATTATTGAAGGATTCCATAATGAATCACCACTATGCTTGACACTAGTCAGACAATTTTATATTAGTTTAATGAATCATCTTTTACAAAGAAAATACTTTGGTAAGGGTAGATAAAAAATGATTAAACAAAAAATATTTATAGTGCGATACAAAGGTTGGATGGTCAAGAATCACAATTTTATCTGTTGCTCTCATACCAAAGTTGTAATGCCTCAAAATTTCTAACTTGTGAGAAAAATTTTAAATTTTTTGTAGTTAATCATTTTTTAGAGTTGAAATGATAGTTCAACGTAAATAATTGTTTGAAAAGACCAAGTCAGCGAAAATAGTAGTTTGAAAAGACCAAAAATGTCTTGGGTTTAGGCTTGCATTTCCATACTACCATTAAATATCATAAAGAATCAAACAAAAGATTTATATATAAATAATTTTATGCAAAATGCCAAAATATACTCAGGCACGAACAATAGAGGGATTGGACTCTTGATATCATTGTATCATCGCAATATCACTTGAAGCAACAGTCTACTGATCATTTGGATCCATTAAAATGGGTTGAACCTAATAGGTACAAGAATATTACATAATTATACAAGACTAATACAAGTATTAATCATGATTTAAAATATTATATCGAATGCAATTGAACAAAACAAAATTTGTATAAGCAGATCATCGTTTCTATCTTAATCAACAATGTGAATATCAAGACTTTGTTCTGATATTTACCCTATTTGCGAATACTCATAGGATGAAAACATACAGAAAGGCTTTGACCATTCGGCGGTTTATTATTCTATATATTTTGATGCCCTAGATGACTAGCTAAATCCTCTACAAAGGTGACAATGTAATAATCGAGCGAGAATTCTCTAGAGGCCACTTCTTTAGATGTATCCTAACTTCTGCACAAGTTGTGGGATCTACCACATATGAAAATTATTGATAGCTTTGTCCCCTAACTTTGATGACTACGGATGCTAAATCATTACCAATACAGGAACATAGTTATTTGTCTACAATGTTTATCATAGTTTCTACCTCCTATCATCTCCTAATAGGCCATAAATGTGAGTGGGTTAATGGGTTCTCTATTATTAAGGGGTTTTACTACATTTGCATATGTCTCACTTCAATAGGCATCATCTACCCACTCTAGTTAGGTTCTCATATTTGTATTTTTATTCAAACTATTTACTATGATCTGGTCTTTTAAACTGATCGAGCATCTGGCCTGTGAAGGCGTTACCAAATTTTTGCATATATTTTTCTATTGTACAGTACAATGTTTCACCCTGAGCTTTGCCACAAGCATCCACTTATCTTTCGCTTAGTGCATTACTACACTACGAGGTTTGCCATAAACCTCAACTCATTCATCAGTATACGGGTATGTCTCGCACTTCTTATTGTACGACAATGATGATATATCAACCAGATTTCCAAAGAATCAATACTATTGTATTCTTGAAAACCAACATGGGTATACAATAAAATTATCACGGTTAAAAGTGATTTCTCGAACCTCAGGTAAAGGTGAATCCAGGTCGATCCCAGAGAAAAAATCAGCGACCTTGATGTATGTGCAACTGAAGTCTATATAGTCGAAGTCTCACATTTGTTTGATCACCGTAGATTCGGTTACATATATCTGAATCATTGTCCACAATAGATTCAGTTTCATATATCTGAATTATCATTCATAATAAATTTAGTTGTGTATATTTGAATAGTATCAACCAGTTATTACTTTAGAATAACTTTTTAAGTTCGAACCACACTTGGTTTATTGTTTTCTAAAGTTCAACGTTTTAAAAAATATGTGATGCATGCGAACGTAATTTATCGCATGCATGCAGATGTAAGTCCCTTGTTTATTTTATGAAATATCAGACACATGCAAAGGTAAACGTTTGCACACATGCAGAAGTAAAAATTGTTTGATTATTTTGTGAAATATTATACGGATGCGAACCTAAAATTTTGCATATATGAAGACGTAAAAACTGTCTAATTATTTTGCAAAATATTGGATGTGTGCGAGCTTAGGATCTTGCATACATGCAAACATAAATCTTTTGATTATTTTGTAAATTATTAGATGTGTATGAGTGGAGAATCTCGAACGCATGCAAATTTAAATCTTTTGATTATTTTGCAAATTATCGGATAGGTGCAAGTATAGGATCGCACACACAGGCAAACATAAATCTCTTGATTATTTTCCAAATTATCAAATGTGTGTGAGCATAGGATCTTGCACGCATACAAACATAAATCTCTATATATATATGCAAAACTGTGTAGTTGAAGTAAATGCATATATATATATATATATATATATATATATATATGTATATATATATGTATTTATAATAATAATATATGTATATATTTGATATAAATATAAATACATAATATTAAAAGTGTTCAAACGCCATCATCATGTCTTTTTTCTTCCCCGCAGTATGTGTGATTACTTGGCGAATCCAAATGTAGCTAGAGGCTTGAACGCGTCTTATCAAACATGCCACTTGTACAGAGATGGGTACGGTTTTGGACCATAATACGCATTCATTGATCATGGGAATGGATCATGCCGCAGTGAAGGCGACAATGGCATGATTCTCCAAGATTATGTGACTGTGGGACCCAACAGACCTGGCAATGGGGGCGGAGGTTGGCGGGCAACTCTTTTTTTCTTATCTTTTTGCTTTATTCTTTTCTTTTCTTCCCCTCACGACTGACAACCAAACGGGAGGGGGGGCACGACAGGGTGGTTTTGACCACCTTGTTTTGCCAAAACACAAGAAGAAGGGAGGGGAGGGGCTCCTTGCCCGCCTCTCCTTTTTTAAAAGAATCAGGGAAGAGGAAGAAGAACAATAGAGGTCGTGAAGCTCGGTGGCGATGGCACCTAGCCACCAATATTCAGAGAAGAGGGATAGCGGCTCACGGTGATTCTACTATAGAAAAGGCCGAGAGAGACAAAAGAGAGAGCTGTAGTGAGGCAACCTATTGGCAGCTTCTGAGCAGAGCTGGTGGTTGGTGGTCGTGTTGCAGTAGAAGAGCACGACAACATGGTGACATGCTCAGCAAGATCGCGGTACAAGAAATGGTGATGGTGGTCATTTAACAAACAATTAAAAAAAGAAAGGATGGAGCACCTGGTTGGATGGCTTCTGTGAACACAAAAGAAGAAAGAAAATGCATCATGATGGTGGTGGTGCCACCATGAAAGCCAAAGCAAAGTTGGGCACCCGGTTGGGTGGCTTCTGTGAACACAAAAGAAGAAGAAAGAAAATGCATCACAGTGTTTTTTTTGAAATTCTGACCACAACATGATTGATTTACTAGAAATTGACACTTGGATCATGCATTTTGGATGAAAAAAATAGTATTTGGAGATACAAAAATTTATAAAAATTATAGGACACATAAATCTTTTGATTATTTTACAAATTATCAGATGTTTATGAGCATAGAATCTCGTCATGTCTTGGCTGTTGAACTACATGGACCCTAATATCGTCGAGGGTTTCTTTATTATTCAACACTACCAAAGACATATGAGACTCCCTAAGAGATATTTATGGTGAGCAAAAAAACCTCGACAGACTTTATCAACTCTAGTAGGATATCGCTCACCTGGCCAAAGGTAATAAGCCATTCCATTCATACCTTAGCTTCCTGCGTGCCATATGGGACAGAATAAATATATATCTTCTAATCGCTAACGATATAGACATCATCAAGAAGTGTGTCGAGGAAGAGAAGGTGTTCAAGACCCTTGCGAAATTCAGACAAGACTACGACAACTTGAGAAGTCAAACCCTCATGTCCAAAGAATTGCCTCACTTCAATGAGTTTTATTCCATTATCCAACATGAAGAGACACATCAAAAAGTTATGGGATCCAAATCCAAACCCCATGTTGAAACACATGAGAAAGCTGCTTTCCCAAGCAGTTCGAAGGAGAGTTCAACCAAACCTCCACCCGAGCATGTGGGGAACAAACACCCATGGAGCCGAGTGAGGCCTCGCTGCAATCACTGCAAGAAACTCGGGGACTTAAAAGAAAAATGTTGGGACCTTCATGGGCGTCGTGAACAACAAAAGTCACAAACCAATAACAAGGGATCAAAAGCAAGAACCACTATGGATGACCTTGTGCAACTTCTATAACAAATTAACAAATTCAACCTAGTGGCAATACTCAAAGGTCAACAAAAAGAAGCTACAGGTAACATGTTCGTGCTTAGCTCCAAACTTATCAATTCCAGGTGCGTCATCGACACCGGCACTACCGATCGCATGACGGGAAAGGTTGATTTGTTGACAAACCTCTCATCGGCCAACAAAGGCCCCATTAGCATTGCTAACACAACTCATATGCCTATACAAAATGTTGGTGATGTCTCTCTACTTAACGGCTCAGGCTCCTCAGAAGCCCTACACATTCCCTCTTCTCCTTCTAGCCTCAGGTCTATTAGCAAGATTACAAAAAGTCATAACTGTGTTGTGATTTTTTTCTCTAAGCATGTGATTTTTTAGGATCTAAACACGAGGATAGTGATTGGTAGAGGACACGCGGTAAATGAGCTCTATCTTCGTGATACGAAAATCTAGGCCCATGTTGCTTGCAAGATGACTGACATGGGCAGGAAGTGACACTCCAGACTCGAATACCCCTCTCACAAAATTTTAAAAAGGATATTCCCCGGCATCCCACTATCCCAAATGTCGTGTGATGCATGTCAATATTTCAAACAAACTAGAATCCATTTTTATTTGTCAGAACCGTCGATATCATATATGTGGTCAATCTTAGCAACCAATTCATGCATGATTGTGAACACCCCAAAAAAATAATTTTTTTTAAAAATTTCCATTTTTGCCCCTAGCCCCCATTTTTCAATAATTGAGTCAGTTTTAATCAAAATTCTAGTTTATTTCTTGGATTTTAGTGGAATCAAATCTATTTTCTATATCTGACTCAATTTCAGATCCGGATACAATATCAAAAACCATTTCTAAGCTCTGTTATCCAATTTTTAAATTAAAATTATAAAAATACAAAAATAATCTTTGAATGGCCTAGACAGTTCATCCGGTATCCATTTGGATTCACTGTTCTATATTTCTTGATTCAAGATCTAAAACTCGAATATTTTCTCAAAAGCTCCGGATCCAAACCCGTTTTGTGAAGAAATTTCCAAAGAATAGCCCTGAATTCTCAAATAAGCCCTCTTTTATAAATATTTTTAAATTTTGCAAAAATAGTTTAAGATCCCTTATTTTTTGCATAGTTTTAGAGTTTTTATTTCAAAAACACAAAAAATATATAAAATACTAAGAAAAGAACAAAAAACTCATCCTTGGCATATGTCTTGTATTTTTAGATTCTTGATGAATGTTTGTTGAACTTAAGTGTCTTTTCTCATTCTAGCATTTCATTGCCTTTGTTTGTGTTGATCTTCGTCCTCAAAAGCTTGTTTCTCATTCTCGTATGCATGCATTAGATCTTAACTGTTTAGGACATGGTGCATTCATTTAAAAATATAACTGCTTAAGATAGGTCACTTAACATAATATATGATGTGTTTTTTCTTTCATTAGTGATGAACAAGGAGTATTTGTGTTTAAATTTTGTTTGACGTTGCATCAAATGTGCTTAAACTCGTTAGTTTTTACAGCATGCACCAAGTGTATTTCGCTCGATCTAGGCTTTTATTGTCGTTTGCATTCCGTTTAGTTTTTCCTTTTTTTATCTAGGCATCCTTAGGCACTTGGTTAATTGTTGAGTTTGTCGTTGGGATCGTTCCCGTGGGCCCGTTCCCCTCTCCCTAGTCTCCATTAGATACGACCTAAGAAACATAAATTGTTCTACAAAAAAATAATAAAAAAGTGATTTTTTTTCTTGATTTCTATGCATTTTCTGAGACCCTTGAAGCAAGAATCCAAACTTGCGGCGAAGATGAGAATGGTAGTGCCCAATATTAGGGTAAAAAGTTGGATATTTCTGATTGTGGACACCGGGTGGATTTCATAAATTGTGAGACATTTCAAGAAACATGTCATTGACATTTTTTGTTCTTAAAATCTTTGCTTTAAATTTTAAAATAAGTTTTTTGGCTATCTTTCAAGTATTTTTGTTTTGAATAAAAGATTTTTGTTCTAGGCGCAAAGAAGCATCGAAAGAGCACAAATGTAGCAAAGATATGCACTATGTATGTGCAAAGTTGAAGTACAAGAATGATCTCACAAGCACATGCCTAGCCAAAATTCTTTCTCAAATGAATATAAAAGAAATCCTCTCAAGATCTCAAAAAACACAAAGAAATATCTCACGTATATCATCTCATTTACGAAAAGAAGCTATCAAAGTACAAAAATGCTTAGTCATCCTGATCATCGCCCCCAAAAAATAAAAAAGGATGGACACCTTCCAACTAGTCGTTGAACAAAGCCATTGTACTCGGGCTAGCATAAGCAGTAGAACACTTAAAAGAAGCTCATGCGGACCAAAAATATCAGGAGCACAAAAATCATCGGCTAATATGCAAAGGCAACTCCACAAATGCCTCCTCAAAAACTTGAGTCAAGGGAAGGTCTTGAGCCTAAAGCAATTGCCTCATACATCTCTCAGGATGATAAGGAATGGTGAACCAAGGACCAACAAGAAAGAAACAATCTTGAGAGCTACGTGGAACAACATTGAGAAGGGGATGCTCTCAGATCGAAAGAATGTCCCACTTCTTATCTCTCAGTACCAAGGAATCAAACCAAATATGATACACACAAACAGACTTGGGATATGCCTCTCCAAAGTTGTTGGCCTTCTTTTGCGGTTCACCTCTGATAATCTACTACCTTAATGCGATATTCTCAAGCATAGTAGCCCATATTTCTGCAATAAAGACAACCTCCAGTATCACAAGGGCATGACTATCTAAGATGCATATAGTCTCCATTAGATATGACTTAAGAAACATAAACTGTTCTACAAAAAAAACAATAAAAAGTTTTTTTTTTCTAGATTTCTATGCATTTTCTGAGACCCTTGAGGCAAAATCCAAACTTGCGACGAAGATGAGAATGGTAGTGCCAAATATTAGGGTAAAAAGTTGGATATTTATGATTGTGGACACCGGGTGGATTTCATAAATTGTGAGACATTTCAAGAAACATGTCATTGACATTTTTTGTTCTTAAAATCTTTGCTTTAAATTTTAAAATAAGTTTTTTGGCTATCTTTCAAATATTTTTGTTTTGAATAAAAGTTTTTTGCTCTAGGCGCAAAGAAGAATCGAAAGAGCACAAATGTAGCAAAGATATGCACTATGTATGTGCAAAGTTGAAGTATAAGAATGATCTCACAAGCACATGCCTAGCCAAAATTCTTTCTAAAATGAATATAAAAGAAATCCTCTCAAGATCTCAAAAAACACAAAGAAATATCTCAAGTATATCATCACATTTACGAAAAGAATATATCAAAGTACAAAAATGCTTAGTCATTCTGATCATCATCCCGAAAATATAAGAAAGGATGGTCACCCTCCAACTAGTCGTTGAACAAAGCCATTGTACTCGGGCTAGCATAAGCAGTAGAACACTTAAAAGAAGCTCATGAGGACCAAAAATATCAGGAGCGCAAAAATCATCGGCTAATATGCAAAGGCAACTCCACAAATGCCTCCTCAAAAACTTGAGTCAAGGGAAGGTCTAGAGCCTAAAGCAGTTGCCTCATACATCTCTCAGGATGATAAGGAATGGTGAACCAAGGACCAACAAGAAAGAATCAATCTTGAGAGCTACGTGGAATAACGTTGAGAAGGGGATGCTCTCAGATCGAAAGAATGTCCCACTCCACATCTCTCAGTACCAAGGAATCAATCCAAATATGATACACACAAATAGTCTTGGGATATGCCTCTCCAAAGTTGTTGGCCTTCTTTTGTGGTTCACCTATGATAATCTGCCGCCTTAATGCGATATTCTCGAGCATAATAGCCCATCTTTCTGCAATAGAGACAACCTCCAGTATCACAAGGGCATGACTGTCCAAGATGCATATAGTTGCACTTCGGCCATATCTGATTTGGTCGGTGTTGTAGCCCATTTCCTCCATCTTGAATTTGCTTCTTGAATGAGTCTCTCTGCAACTTGTCATCAACAAGATGTCGTTTGTTACCACAACCATTCCCAACAGGCTTCTTGTCTTGTCCTCCCCTGACCCACTCACATTTTTCACTTAGCAGGGTTGTTGTTGCTATGACATCGAGGAAGGTCAAAGGCATATTGGTTATTACTCGATAGTGGAGGGCTTCTTTAAGTCTCCGCACAAACTCGTTCGCCCTTTCTCCATCATCAACGAAGAGATTGAAACAATATCGCTCAAGGTTTTGGAATTTGGTAATGTAATCCATCAAAATGAGGTTTCTCTGGCATAATTATAGAAATTTGATTTTCTTCTTATCACGAGTATGTAGGAGAAAATAGTTATCTAGGAAAGTTACCCAGAATGCTTCCCCAGGAATGACTTCTGCTACGGAGAAATGCACTCCTTGAGTCATGTCCCACCACTTTCGGTCATTGTCATTTAACTAGTATGAGGCAAAATTTGTCTTCTTTTCTTCGATCACTGACAACACTCAGAATGCTCGATCAATTTCCTTGATCCAGCTCTCAGCTAGCTCTAGATTGATCTTTCTTGTGAAGGTCAGAGAATTCTCGTATGTGACCATGTCCTGGTGATGGTTTGTCCTCGCGGGTGCAACAGGTTCTCGCTGAGCATTTACTTGGCTCCGTATGGTTGGGGCTAAATTATTGAAGGATTCCATAATGAATCACCACTATGCTTGACACTAGTGAGGCAATTTTTTATTAGTTTAATGAATCATCTTTTACAAAGAAAATACTTTGGTAAGGGTAGATAAAAAATGATTAAACAAAAATTACTTATAGTGCGATACAGATGTTGGAGGGTCAAGAATCACAATTTTATCTGTTGCTCTCATACCAAAGCTGTAATGCCCCAAAATTTCTATCTTGTGAGAAAAAATTTAAAATTTTTGTGGTTAATCATTTTTTAGAGTTAAAATGATAGTTCAACGTAAATAATTGTTTGAAAAGACCAAGTCAGCGAAAATAGTAGTTTGAAAAGACCAAAAATGTCTTGGGTTTAGGCTTGCATTTCCATACTACCATTAAATATCATAAAGAATCAAACAAAAGATTTATATATAAATAATTTTATGCAAAATGCCAAAATATACTCAGGCCCAAACAATAGAGGGATTGGACTCTTGATATCATTGTATCATCGCAATATCACCCGAAGCAACAGTCTACTCGTCATTTGGATCCCATAAAATGGGTTGAACCTAATAGGTACAAGGATATTACATAATTATACAAGACTAATACAAGTATTAATCATGATTTAAAATATTATATCGAATGCAATTGAATGAAACACAAATTTGTATAAGCAGATCATTGTTTCTATCTTAATCAACATTGTGAATATCAAGACTTTGTTCTGATTTTTACCCTATTTGCGAATACTCACAGGATGAAAACATACAGAAAGACTTTGACCATTTGGCAGTTTATTGTTCTATATATTTTGATGCCCTAGATGACTAGCTAAATCCTCTACAAAGGTGACAATGTAATAATCGAGAGAGAATTCTCTAGAGGCCACTTCTTTAGATGTATCCTAACTTCTGCACAAGTTGTGGGATCTACCACATAGGAAAATTATTGATAGCTTTGTCCCCTAACTTCGATGACTACATACGCTAAATCATTACCATTACAGGAACATAGTTGTTTGTCTACAATGTTTATCATAGTTTGTACCTCCTATCATCTCCTAATAGGCCATAAATGTGAGTGGGTTAATGGGTTATCTATTATTAAGGGGTTTTACTACATTTGCATATGTCTCACTTCAATAGCCATCATCTACCCACTCTAGTTAGGTTCTCATATTTGTATTTTTATTCAAACTATTTACTATGATCTTGTCTTTTAAACTGATCGAGCATTTGGCCTGTGAAGGCGATACCAAATTTTTGCATATATTTTTCTATTGTATAGTACAATGTTTCACCCTGAGCTTTGCCATAAGCCATCACTTATCTATCGTTTAGTGCATTATAGCACTACGAGGTTTGCCATAAACCTCAACTCATTCATCAGTATACGGGTATGTCTCGCACGTCCTATTGTACGACAATGATGATATATCAACCCGATTTTCAAAAGAATCAATACTATTGTATTCTTGAAAACCAACATGGGTATACATGAAAATTATCATGGTTAAAAGTAATTTCTCGAACCTTAATTAAAGGTGAATCCAGGTTGATCCCAGAGAAAAAATCAAAGACCTTGATGTATGTGCAACCGAAGTCTATATAGTCGAAGTCTCGCATTTGGTTGATCACCGTAGATTCGGTTACATATATCTGAATCATTGTTTACAATAGATTCAGTTTCATATATTTGAATTATCATTCATAATAGATTTAGTTGTGTATATTTGAATCGTATCAATCAGTTATTACTTTAGAATAACTTTTTAAGTTCGAACAACACATGGTTTATTGTTTCGTAAAGTTCAACGTTTTAAAAAATATATGATGCATGCGAACGTAATTTATCGCATGCATGCAGATGTAAGTCCCTAGTTTATTTTATGAAATATTATACACATGCAAACGCAAACTTTTGCACACATGCAGACGTAAAAACTGTTTGATTATTTTGTGAAATATCATACGGATGCGAACCTAAAATTTTGCATATATGCAGACATAAAAACTGTCTAATTATTTTGCAAAATATTGGATGTGTGCGAGCGTAGGATCTTGCACACATGCAAACATAAATCTTTTGATTATTTTATAAATTATTAGATGTGTATGAGTGGAGGATCTTGAACGCATGCAAACTTAAATCTTTTGATTATTTTGCAAATTATCGGATGGGTGCAAGTATAGGATATCTCTCACACAGGCAAACATAAATCTCTTGATTATTTTGCAAATGATCAAATGTGTGTGAGCATAGGATCTTGCACGTATACAAACATAAATCTTTTGATTATTTCGCAAATGATTGGATATGTGCGAGCATAGGATCTCACACTTGCGAACATAAATCTTTTGATTTTTTTGCAAATTATCAAATATGTGCAAGAATAGGATTTCGCATGCCTGCGAACATAAATCTTTTGATTATGTTGCAAAATATCAAGGGCATACATACGTAAGTTCTTTGATGCATGAGAGCATGGTAGTCCTATTTTATATGCAAGATAGGCAGTGCATGCTAATGTCAAATATCACATGCATGTTGATGTAAAATATTTGTTTTTATTCTATGAATCGTCGGAGGCATGCATACTTAAAGTCTCGTATGTGAGCCCATTTGAAATTGAATCAAAGTAGAAGTATGCAAAACTATGATCTTTAAATAAATGCTCGTGTAATTTAAAGTAAGATGGAGTGTGCAAAATTATGTACTCTAAGTAAATCGCATATATATATATATATATATATATATATATATAATATATATATATATATATATATATATATATATATATATATATATATATATATATATATATATATATATATATATATATGTTCACATATAACAAAGTTGTGTCTGCCAAAACGGCCAACATAAATAAAATGAAAGTACACAAACTTGCGTACTTTAAATAAATGCATGCATAATGTAAATAGAGTGAGATTATGCAAAACTGCGTACTCAGAAATATATATATATATTTATATATAATTACATATATAACAAAGCGTTGTATGCCAAAAGACCATCATAAAAAAGGTAAAAATACACAAAATGTCATACTTTAAATAAATGCATAATTTAAATAAAATCAAAGTATGCAAAACTATGTAGTTGAAGTAAATGCATATATATATAAATATGTATATATATATAGGTATTTATAATAATAGTATATGTATATATTTGATATAAATATAAATACATAATATTAAAAGTGTTCAAACGCCATCATCTTGTCTTTTTTCTTCCTCGTAGTATGTGTGATTACTTGGTGAATCCAATTGTAGCTAGAGGCTTGAACGCGTCTTATCAAGCATGCCACTTGTATAGAGATGGGTACGGTTTTGCACCGTACTACGCATTCATTGATCATGAGAATGGATCATTCCGCATTGAAGGCGACAATGGCATGATTCTCGAAGATGAATTGACTGTGGGACCCAAAATGGCAATGGGGGCGGAGTTTGGCGGGCCACTCTTTTTTTCTTTTTTCTTTTCTTTTTGCTTTATTCTTTTCTTTTCTTCCCCTCACGACTGACAACTAAAACGGAGGGGGGGCACGGCAGATTGATTTTGATCACCCTGTTTGGCCAGAACACAAGAAGAAGGGAAGGGAAGGGCTCCTTGCCTGCCTCTCCTTTTTGAAAAGAATCATGGAAGAGGAAGAAGAACGATAGAGGTCGTGAAGTTGGGTGGCAATGGCACCTAGCCACCAATATTCAGAGAAGAGGGATAGCAGCTCACGGTGATTCCACTATAGAAAATGTTGAGAGAGACAGAAGAGAGAGCCGCAGTGAGGCAACCTATTGGCAGCTTTTGAGCAGAGCTGGTGGTCGGTGGTCGTGTTGCAGCTGAAAAGCATGACAACATGGTGACATGCTCAGCAAGATGGTGGTACAAGAAATGGTAATGGTGGTCATTTAACAAACAATTAAAAAAAAAGGATGGATCACCTGGTTGGGTGGCTTCCGTGAACACAAAAGAGGAAAGAAAATGCATCATGATGGTGGTGGTGCCACCATGAAAGCCAAGGCAAAGGGGGGTACCCAGTTGGGTGGCTTCCGTGAACGCAAAAGAAGAAGAAAGAAAATGCTTCATAGTGTTTTTTTGAAATTCTGACCTCATCATATGATTGATTTACTAGAAATTGACACTTGGATCATGCATTTTGGATGGAAAAAATAGTATTTGGAGACACAAAAATTTATAAAAATTGGACACATAAATCTTTTAATTAGTTTACAAATTATCATATGTGTATGAGCATAGAATCTCGTCATGTTCTGGTTGTTGAACTCCATGGACCCTAATATCATCGAGGGTTTCCTTATTATTTAACACTTCCAAAGAATCAGGGAAGAGGAAGAAGAACAATAGAGGTCGTGAAGCTGGGTGGCAATGGCACCTAGCCACCAATATTCAGAGAAGAGGGATAGCGGCTCACAGTGATTCTACTATAGAAAATGTTGAGAGAGACAAAAGAGAGAGCCACAGTGAGGCAACCTATTGGCATCTTTTGAGCAGAGCTGGTGGTCGGTGGTCGTGTTGCAGCAGAAGAGCATGACAACATGGTGACATGCTCAACAAGATGGCGGTACAAGAAATGGTAATGGTGGTCATTTAACAAACAATTAAAAAAAAAGAATGGAGCACCTGGTGGGGTGGCTTCCGTGAACACAAAAGAAGAAAGAAAATGCATCATGATGGTGGTGGTGCCACCATGAAATCCAAGGCAAAGGGGGGCACCCAGTTGGGTGGCTTCTGTGAACACAAAAGAAGAAGAAAGAAAATGCTTCATAGTGTTTTTTTGAAATTCTGACCTCATCATATGATTGATTTACTAGAAATTGACACTTGGATTATGCATTTTGGATGGAAAAAATAGTATTTGGAGACACAAAATTTATGAAAATTGGACACATAAATCTTTTGATTAGTTAACAAATTATCAGATGTGTATGAGCATAGAATCTCATCTTGTTCTGGCTGTTGAACTCCATGGACCCTAATATCGTCGAGGGTTTCCTTATTTTTCAACACTGCCAAAGACATATGAGACTCCCTAAGAGATATTTATTGTGAGCAACACAACCACGACAGACTTTATCAACTCCAGTAGGATATCGCACATCTGACCAAAGGTAATAAGCCATTCCATTCATACTTTAGCATTGTACGTGCCATATGGGACAAAATAAATATATATTGTCTAATCGCTAACGATATAGACATCATCAAGAAGTGTGTCGAGGAAGAGAAGGTGTTCAAGACCCTTGCAGACCTCGGACAAGACTACGACAACTTGAGAAGTCAAATCCTCATGTCCAGAGAATTGCCTTGCTTCAATGAGGTTTATTTTATTATCCAACATGAAGAGAAACATCGAAAAGTTACGGGATCCAAATCCAAACCCCATGTTGAAACACATGAGAAAAATGCTTTCTGAAGCAGTTCGAAGGAGAGCTCAACCAAACCTCCACCCGAGGATGTGGGGAACAAACACCCACGGAGCCGAGTGAGGCCTCACTGCAATCATTGCAAGAAACTCGAGGACTTAAAAGAAAAATGTTGGGACCTTCATGGGCTTCGTGAACAACAAAAGTCGCAGACCAATAACAAGGGATCAAAAGCAAGAACCACTATGGATGACCTTGCGCAACTTCTATAACAAATTAGCAAATCCAACCTAGTGGCAATACTCGAGGGTCAACAAAATGAAGCTACAGGTAACATGTTCATGCTTAGCTCCAAACTTTTCAATTCCAGGTGGGTCATCGACATTGGCACTACCGATCGCATGACGGGCAAGGTCGATTTGTTGACAAACCTATGATCGACCAACAAAGGTGTCATTAGCATTGCTAACACAACTCATATGCCTATACAAAATATTGGTGATCTCTCTCTACTTAACGACCCAGGCTCCTCAGAAGCCCTACACATTCCCTCTTTTCCATCCAGCCTCGGGTCTATTAACAAGATTACAAAAAGTCATAACTGTGTTATGATTTTTTCCTCTAAGCATGTGATTTTTTAGGATCTAAACACGAGGATGGTGATTGGTAGAGGACACGCGGTGAATGAGCTCTATCTTCGTGATACAAAAATCTAGGCCCATGTTGCTTGCAAGATGACTGACACGGGTAGGAAGTGACACTCCAGATTCGGATACCCCTCTCACAAAATGTTAAAAAGGATATTCCCCGACATCCCACTATCCTAAATGTCGTGTGATGCATGTCAATATTCCAAACAAACTAGAATCCATTTTTCTTTGTTTGAACCGTCGATATCATATATGTGGTCAATCTTAGCAACCAATTTATGCATGATTGTGAACACCCCAAAAAAATGATTTTTTTTTTAAATTTCATTTTTGCCTCTGGCCCCATTTTTGAATAATTGAGTCAGTTTTAATCAAAATTCCAGTTTATTTCTCGGATTTTACTAGAATCAAATCTATTTTCTATATCTAACTCAATTTTAGATCCAGATACAATATCAAAATCCATTTCTGAGCCCTGTTATCTAATTTTAAAATCAAAATTATAAAAATAGAAAAATAATCTTTGAATGGCTTAGACAGTTCATCCGGTATCTATTTGGATCCACTGTTCTAAATTCCTCGATTCAAGATCCAAAACTCGAATATTTTCTCAAAAGCTTCGGATCCAAACCCGTTTTCTGAAGAAATTTCCAAAGAATAGCCCTGAATTCTAAGAAAACCCCTCTTTTGTAAATATTTTTAAATTTTACAAAAATAGTTTAAGATCCCTTATTTTTTCCATAGTTTTAGAGTTTTTATTTCAAAAAACACAAAAAAATATATATAAAATACTAAGAAAAGAACAAAAAAAATATATAAATAATAAAGAAAATACAAAAGAATAGGTTTTAAAAACCCCTTTTTGAAAGTTGCTTTTTGGTAAAAACCTCTTTTGAGAAAACTTTTTTAAGAAGCCATTCTTTTAAAAAATTTCAAAACTTTTGAGACCCGATTTGCAAAATTCCTAACGGTCTCTCGTTATAAAGAGAGACCGCAAGGGAAGGGGTCGAGGATCGATTCTTCACCCCCGCATGCTCTCGAGCCTTCTTCTCCCTTTTCTCCTTTTCCCCATTGCCTTCTTCTCCTCCCCTCTTCCCCTTTCTCTCTCTGAAGCCTCTCCTCTGATCGACCAGAGAATCTTTAGTCCCAACAACAACCACAAAGGTAAGTGACTCATCTTCTTCCATTTTTCTTTCGTATTGCTTAACCCCGTTTTACTGCTTTATCTTGCTCTTTCTGATTTTCTATAAGCCTTCTTTTCCTTCTTATTTTGATTTTCTAAATAAATTTCCTCTTATCGCATTCCTTCCTTTACAGTTTTATTCCTCCTTATTTTCTCTGTCATTATGAGGCATCAAAGACATGATCGATCTGCATATAGCTGGATCGATCTACCTCCTGCTATAGCAAATGAATGAATCATTCCAACATTTTCTTTTATTTTTATTTTTGACGATTTATTTTAGTTTCATAGTTCTAATGTATATTTGTTTCCTCTGTTATTCATGCTGTAGCATCTCTTTTCCCTTCTTTTACATGTTTTCAGTCTGCTATGTATTTTCATTTTAATGCTGAGTTCGATATGCTATCGGTTGTTCAAGTATAGTTAAGACACCATTCACAATGCATTCTCTTCTCACTTTCAAATCATCTTATCTGTTTTGTTCTTTAGCATTAATGTCATCCCCTGCTCCATCCGATTTGTGATTCACTGTGTGTAATTGATTCTCTTGTCTCAATCATATAATAAGGTGTGTTATACGACTGATACATAGTAAGGTTTTCTTACATGATTCAGTTTTAAGGAATCAAGCTATTAGTACATATAGTCATTGAATTATTTGGTAGGAATTTCCTCTGGTTTTTAATGAAATATAAGGGTTAATGGTTCAGCTGAATGGGTGCCTCATCTAAATACTTCATGCTGGATTGTGTCATTAAGTGTAATAGTGATTCATCAGATGCCTTTGCTTTAAGTTATATTGCCAATCTGCCCCTAATCCTCTTGATGACCTCCCTCCATTCATCGAAAACCCTGTGTACTAAGAGGCAAAGACCTGAGATCAAGGGGATGAAAGAATTTTTCACGGGAGAACCATTGTTTTTGAGAGGTCTCTGCTTGCGATTGTGTTATAGGTCCTTTGAAAATCAGTGGCCTCGTTTCAAAATGCAGAGGCTCTAACGTATGGCCTTACAGGTAAAGTCTGGGAGTAATAATTCAAATCGTTCACTCCTTAAGAATTGCATGAAGTGCACCTGTCAATTAGCGGCTACCTCTCTATCTCTGCGCATTAACTTCATACTTACCTTCAAGTGTTACACTGCTGCTACATTTTGCTGTTTCAAATCCTTAAACGAGTTCATCTTCAAGTTGGGATTTTACCCAGTCGCTGGATCAGATAAAGAGATCCATTGGCTGATAGCCATGGCAATGTTAATGAATGGAGGATTGGTTGGTCCCAAGACAGTGTTTTATTATCTCTGGAAATCATGATTGGTTCGATGAGCTGCATATTCTTATGAGGTATATATGCCACGAAAGCTAGCTAGGTGGGCGGTTTCTACCATAGAAAGGGAGTTATCTCATGTTGCGACTTCCTAAGGGATGATGGATCTTTGCCCTCGATCATGCTTTCCATTGCGATATTGATGTGTATCAGATCAAGTTTTTCTCTTCTTTTTGCAGAATTGATAAAGAATAAGGTTGGGGATAACGATTTCATGATTGTTAATTGCCAACTATATGGTACAGAGGTCAACTGGCTGGACAGTAACTCGTCCTGTGTCGCTATCTGAGTATAAAAGCTTGAAGAAACAAATGAAATCCGATTTCTTGGATATGGTTCCTTGGCATGCTGGGGACACCTACAGATCTATTAAAAATGATTTTGATCTCTTAATATCTGTAATACCTTTTATTGGATGTTTTTGATATGCATATGACGCAGGTAGCCAAATCCATATCTATTCTTTTATGGGAGATGTTTCTTTTGCCCAATTGAGTAAGTTTTGCAACTTCCATATTGGTATAAACCTGAATGCTTAACTGTGCTCCTACCTTCACTGGGCCATCAATAGCCCCGTTATATACCATCTCGTGAACAATGTTGTCAGGTGGTCCACCCTTTGCTGAGATTTCATTATAGGTGTCCACAACTGGTCTCCTCTCCACCAACTTTCAGCACAATACATCTTCTTCTACTTACCTTCTACATGCTCATTCCCTGCACATTCTCACTATAGCAACCATCACATTGTCATAGCAACCACTTTCAATACTACTTACGCTACCACCCCTACAACATCCTCCATCTTCCACATCTATGAACTATTCACCCACTTCACCGTCTGCACTTGTGTATACACTACACGACACCTGGTCCTCCATCCCCACTTCCCTGTGCACAACCTATACCAATCACCATTAGCTACCACCCTTCAGCTTCAGTAGCTACAACTCCATACCCATTTCGCACATCAACTGCACTTTTCCACAACCACAACACTCATTGATGTTTTAGCACTTCCACACCACCTGTGCATCTCCTCACCTCTACTTCATAACACCCTCACATACCTGTTGTTAGTAAGTATACTCACTATACCGCTGCTGGCACCTACTGTTGCATCTTCACTTTACCAAATGCATATCACTTTCCTTCAGGTTGCATGCTAGCAGCCATTGCTGCACTGACACCTTATGTTTGGCACTTAGGCACCACCTTCAGTCTGCAAATAGCTGCACACACAGCACCACTCCAGTTGTACTTACCTACTGTGCACTCAGTTGCAGCACACCATTTCCTGTTATATCCACTGCACTGTCACTCAGTAACACTACCTAAGCACCATTGTAAACACCCCAAATTTTCGCCCTCATCCAGTACTTACATTTCATGTGTCATTGCATATCATTGCATGCATTCGGCATACCATTTCATTGCATTGCATATCATCTCATCCCATTTTCGAGATCCAGCACTCCTGTTTTTAAAATATTCAATCCAGATTCGGGTTTTTAAAACTTTTCTTTCAAAAACAATTTTAAAAACCTGGGTTTTTATTCAATATTCTGTCATTTTCCAACCCCCGGGACCTTATATTTTTAAATACTTTCTTAGAAAATGATCTAGATTCATTTCAAACTCAATTTCAATTGATTTCAATTCTCAGATGAGGCCCATTTAGGTGCTGTCACTTCTAGATTCCTTCACTTATCAAAAATCTTAGAGTCCTAATTGGATCAGGACTCTTTTTTCAGAGTCTTAGTCGGATCAAAACTCTACTTTTCACTACCTTTTTACCTGTCTTTGAAGAAAACCTTTTAAAATCTTCTATTTTGGCCAAAATCTTAGAGTTCTGGTTGGATCAGGACTCTTCTTCAAGAGTCCAGTCGGATCAGGACTCTTCTTCAAAGTTTCAATTGGATTGGGACTCTAATCTTTTACAACTATTTTTATCCATTTTCAATCAAATATTTCAAAATCTTTCAAAAAGAGTTAGAAACTTAGAGTTTAGTCAAAACAAGACTCTGTTCAGAGAGTCCTAGTTGGATCAGGACTCTGATCATGATTTCAATTTTGAGAGAATCTTTCATAAATCTTTCAATCTATCAAAACTATTACACTTTTATCAAAGAATTTCAAAATTCTGAGGTTTTATCTCAGAGTCCTGATCAAATCAGGACTCTACCCCAGAGTCCTGATCGAAGTAGGACTCTATCCAAAATTGATTTTCTCACTTCATTTTCACTAGTTTTCAAAAAGCTTTGCCCAAATTTCATCATTTGTTCATCAGAAAACCAAAATTCTTAGAGTTCTGATCGAATCAGGACTCTTTTTCAGAGTCCTAATCAGATCAGGACTCTGAACCAAAACTTCAATTTTATCCTGCTTTAACTGTTTTTCAAAATCCTCCCATTTGTTTTCTCAAGAAAATCCAAAAATCTGAGAGTCCTAGTTCAATCAGGACTCTGTCCTCAGAGTCTCAGTTGAATCAGAACTCTATTTTATTCCAGTATTCGTTATTGTTTTCACTGTTTTGACAAGTTCTTTCATTTGTTTTTCAGAAAATACCAAAAAAAATCTAGAGTTTCAGTCTGATCAGAACTCTGTCCCAGAGTCCTAGTCTAGTCAGGAGTTTGTTTTGAAGTCTGTTTTTATTTCATTTTTATTGTTTTTAAAATTTAGGTCATTTTACAGAGTCCAGTTAATTCAAGACTCGATTTTAGAAGTCGGTCGAGTTAGGAGTCTACCCCTGACTGTGTTTTCTTGATTTTTTTCGTCAGTTTTTGATAAAATCTTTCGAAAACTCTTCCATTTGAATTCTAAAATCTAAAATCTCAGAATCCTAAGAGTTCAGGACTCTAACTCGGAGTTCCAGTTCGCTTGATACCCTATTTTCAAAGATCTTGAATTTCAAATACTAATTTTAACCCCTTTTCAAAACCATTTTCAGTGTTTATTTCAAAATTCTTCAAAACTCGATGTGGGCCCACTCAGTTGGCACCATATCCAGAGAAGTTATGACTTGGTTAGAACCCTATGCCATTTCAAAAATTCTAATTTTAAGATTGCTTTTGAAAATCCTTTTGAAAACTCCTTCAATTTCAAGTTTTAAAATCGCTTTTTGAAAAACTCAAGTAGGGCCCACTCGGGGTGGCGCCATATTCGAGTAAGTCAGGGCTAGACTAGGGTTAGTCAGTGTCTTGGTTAGTGTTAGGGGTTTAGAAGAGTTAATATCATTTTGAAAACCCATTTTGAAGTTTAGTTTTTAAAACTAGTGTTTTTAAAGGTTTTTAAAAAAACCAAATGTGGAAGATGCCAAGTGGCATCACATTTGGGGGTTTTCTAGGTTTAGTTAGGGGCTAATTTGGGATTAATTAGAGTCCCATCTAGGCTATAATTCTTCAAAAAATCGTTGCCCTTAGTGGATTTATTAGAAAGAGTCCTGAAAAAATGAAAAACCTCTTAATTAACCCTAATTAAGTGACTTTTTGAAAAACTATAAAAAGGGACCTAAGGGGGGTCAAAAAGGAGCTCTTTTTCTCTCAAATTTTCGTGGCCTCTCTCTCCTCTCCAGCACCTCTACCTTCCTCCATTGCAGCTGCAGCCCCAAGGTGAGTTTATTTAATATTATTTTATTAGTTTTTTTATGATTTTTCAATAGATTTCACCATGGAAACTCTTGTGTTCATGGATTTAACCATGAATTTCATCCAAGAACCCCAAAATCGACCCAAGAAGATGATCTAACTCAGTTTGATGGTGATTTCAAGGATTCTAATCCATTAGAATCGATAAGAGGTACGTTTTTCATGTTCTTAACGGACGAAACGTGAGATTTACCCGTTAAATGGGTTATATCCATGATTTCAAAGGTAAAAGCAAATTCCAGCCATTGATTCCCTGTATTTTATTTATTTATTTGCTTATTCATGTTTATTACGCATTTTCCAGCATATAAATAATTTTTATTTTACTGTTTTATGGTTTATTTTATTGTTTTTTATTAGTTAATGCATATTTTCTCAAGTTTCTTAAATTTCTGTGTGTTTTTAGTTTAGAACAGAAAAGAGCATGCTGTTTCGAATTGAAATATGTGTTGTTTATTTATGATTTTTTTATATGTGATGCATGCATATGTGATTGATCTACGGTAAAACAATCAGAGATTTTGGACTTCGGGAACTCTGTCAGAAAAATCAGACATCAAATCGGGTTTTTAAAACTTTAAAATCGTTGTTAAAATCAAGAGGGTAACTTGTTGTGGTGATATTTTTCTTATCTTATATACGATTTTAGATCTGTAAAGTGCCATGGATTCACATTGATTAGATCTATCTACTGTGAAATTTTCAGAATTTTTTATTACTGTTTAGTATTTTTCCTATGTCAGGGACTTTGATTTTCAATTTAAAACTCGTTAGGGTTTACCAAAACCCTAATCAGACTTGTGTTGTTCATAAATCCCAAACCACAGATCCGATGCATGATCTGTAAAAAGTGAGTATTGTTATTTTTATGTCTACTATTTACTGCTAAAATATCAGATATTTTAGATCAGTATTTCTATTTATCCCGAAATTATCACTTGAAAGTATCTGTTTTAGCCCCTATTAGATTTGTTAGATTTTAGTTCAGATTGCCGGAAGGGTTTCTCCCTAACCGGAGATGCTTTTTCCGATATGTAAATTGGTAAATCTCTGTTTTTCTTCCTAGTTTGTCTCTGTAAAATTTCATAGATTTTTATAAAATATTGACCCCTGATTCGGGTCTAACTCTGAAACTGGTTGGTGAACTAGGTCAAAAATAGCATATTTTTAGGGTTTGATGCAATTTTCGGGTTAATTTAATGTCAAAAAAATATTTTTATAATTCTAATTCAAAATTATGGTTATAACAAGTGTAGGTACCAAATTTGATGAATTTTGGAATCTGATTGATGGCTGAATTAAGCAAATTGCAAAACAGGGTACCCGAAGAATTCCAAAACATTGCAAAAATCACAAAATTTGTGATATTCTTGGATTTTTGTGCATAAGCATATATTTTTAGGGTTTAATCATATTCATAACCATATTAGGATGCTTTATGTTTAATTTGATGCTCATTTGATTTCATTTAGTGCATAAAACCTAAGTTTTTACCAAAATATTTTTTAAAAACCCTGATTTCAAGGCCATAGTCTTGCTATTAGGGGCAATTTGGTCATTTGACCTCAATTTCGAAATTCCTAACCCTAATTTTCATATTTTTAATCATGTCATAGCATATTTAGTTTGATTTATTTTTTATTTGTATTTCAAAACTTGCATTTACCAAATATCTTTCTGAAAACCCTAATTTCAAGGCCATAGTCTTGTTATTAGGGGTATTTTGGTCATTTTGACCCCAATTTCGAAATTTCATATCTTATCTTCCTTATTTATTCAATTTTATTTCATACTTTATCATTTTGATTTAAGGGAATCATGAAAAAGGCTTATATCTAGCAAAATCCAGTAATTTCTAGATATTACTGGATAAACCTAGAAAAGCCAACATATATTCACTAACCAAGCTTTCTAGTTTTACAGGTACATTGAAGATTTTATTTTTTATGTATTTAAATTTCAATAGTGATGTAAATTAAATGTAAACTTTGGAATAAGAATTTAAATTCCTGCATAGATTAGGATTTGCATTGCATATAGTTTATTTTTTTAAATAATGTTAATGTGTGATGGATGATGATTCATGCATATTCAAACTCACTATGGTCTACACGAATGGCACATACACTAGCTTTTATGAAGTTTATAAACTTGGTGGAATTTGTATTTATGGCCATAGTCAGAATACGAATGATACCTAGATTTATGATCTTCACATTAGCCACATTCAGCCTACACTCTTAGGCTAATTTCAAAATGCACTGCATTTCTCAAAAATACAAAAAGAGTTTTTCCCAATTCCTCAAAATCAAGTATTTCAAATCCATATTCATTCATTTCATGCATTTGCCAATTCCAATTCAAATTTCAATTCAGAGAAATCAGTTTTCTCAAATTTTTTTAAGTCTTATTCAAAAATCGATTTTCTCAAAATATGGATTTGCCAATGATATTTCAAGTATTTCCCAAGTTCCAAATTCGATTTTCTAAGTTAGATTTTCAATTTCAAAGTTTGAATTCAAAGAAATCGAGTTTTTCAAAGTTATTTCACATTTCTCAAAATCGATTTTCACAAAATCCTTATATTTCTTCAGAAATCGATTTTCACTTTCTCAAATACAGCATCTAAAAAATAATTCACAATTTTCAAAGAGTTTATTTTCCAAGAATCTTCCAAATATTTTCCAATCTTTGAAGCAAGCATCATGTTTTCAAATGTGCATTTTTAGAAATTCATAGCACATGCTTGATTCTTTGTGCATTTAGGAATTAGAATATGGTTTAGACAAGTTGAACAAAGCAAAGCATTTGATTGATCCTTGGTTCAATTACCCCTGGTAAAGGCGCCAGGAACGGTTGAATCTCGTACCGACAGGCGAGTCCCATTCTTCGGAATAATCCCGCATTTTAAAAACGGAGGCGAGTTATTTTCAAAATCTTTTTCAAAGGTCAGTTTGATTTGCAAAAGTTAAAAATTTTGCGATGATAACAACCATACCCATACTTACATGTCTCAACCCCATTGTATATATCTCATTGTGCACAATATAGAGTGCAACACACCACGCCTATCACTGCTATTCACCCATGCTCCACCCTACCGGCTGCCACCTTTCGCCCCTTGCATTGTTACAGTAGCTTCCTGCTATTATTGCATCCTCTTTACAACATTTACTCGCATTTGTTGTCACCATTGCTGTAAATCATACCAATGTGTTCATGTTTATGCATTTTTCACAACATTCTTACATATGTATTGTTATGTGATCATACCCTCAGCACCTTGCTCATGCTACCTTCACTTTGCAAGTAGTACACTCATTGCATTTACAAACTCCATCCTCAAAACACATGCCATTTAGCTCATTTTCAATATATTGCATTTGTTGATCACTAGTGCATTCTCATACATAGCACTCCACCTCATTACATTCCCTGATGCACGTCATCAGCCACCACCTTCTCCACTTGCCATCTACCATTTGCAGCAGCCTGAGCATACCCTGTTAATACACATTCCAACATATCCCTCTCTCTCGCATTGACATTCATGTATCTCTTTTAACTTAGAATATCACATTGCATTTCATCAGTTGAGGCAAGCATCACATTTCCATTTGAATGAATGCATTTTCATATGTATGCCCCCTTTAATATGAACATAGCATTTAGATTTTGCTTCACCCTCTATATTTTGCAATCTTGCTCTATACTAACTCTGTTTTGCAGAAATACATGAAAAATATTGTTTTTCTTTCTTAGTTCAGGGATTTTTCAATTTAAATAACGTAATAGTTAAATATCAATGAGAAACTTTACTTTTCAGTATTAGAATAGAATGTATGAGTATGTAAATCCCGGAAATCATGTGTTTCATCTCATTATATTTTATTTCTCGAAAATCCACAATGGTGAAACACGAATAGCACGTGAACCATTCTGATAAAAGGTAATTAATCTTAAACAAATGATTCACATTGATGGCCATAGTCAAAATGTAGACAATGCTTAGGATTTTTATCTTTTATGGAATAACATTGGATCCACCCTGGGTCTCTTTCAAAGCTCATCATATTTTCTAAAAATTTTCTTCCTTTATTAGGATTTAACGTGAAAATTAATCCAAAATATATATTCATAGCCATAGTCAGGATATATTGAGGATTAATTTTATTTCAAATTCTATAAAGGCACCAAATGTATTTTATTCTTTATCTGAATTTAAATACAAATTATTTTTATAATACATCTATGACCATAGTCAGGAATATATTATATCTTTAATCTTATTTTAATTCTCCAAAAGAATGAAATATGCTTTTTTAAAATTCTTTTAATTCATTCATTAGTTAGGATAGAAATTCATCATTCTTCAAATTATTTCAAGTTATCTTCAAAATCCAAATGATTTTGAGATATATCTTTAAATATCTTCCTCATTTTTCAAATCAATATTCAACTCTAATCTGTAAATTTAAATTCATCTTTTTATTTTCAATTTTATCTTATTTTCAAAGTTCAGACTTTAAAATCCCAATTTCAAAGTTAAATTTAACTTTGAAATTTCAAATTCATTTTTAGATTTAGAATTCAATTTCCAACTCAAATCAAATTTCAAAGTTCAATTTAACATTGAAAATTCCAATTTCATTTTCAGGATTCAATTTCAAATTCAATTCAATATTCCAGATCAAATTTCAAAGTTCAAACTCGACTTTTAAATCCCAGATTCATCTCTTGATTTCAAAATTCAAGTTTAAAATCAAGTTTATTCTCTATTTCAAATTCCAAGATCTCAAAGTTCTATCTAAGTTTGAGTTCGATTCTCAAAATTCAAATTCACATTTTCAAAGTCCTAAGGATGATTCTGAATCCCCAAAATCGATTTCCTCTAAATCTCAGAGCAAATTTCAAGTCAATTCTGGATTTCCAAATCCAATTCCACGTTGAAATTCCATCTGGATTTCTTAAATCCAATTCTATCTTCAAATCCTATTTGGATTTCTTAAATCCAATTCCATCTTCTAATCCCATTTGGATTTCTTAAATCCAACTCTATTTTCAAATTCCATTTGGATTTTTTTTAATCCAGTTCTATCTTGAATTCTAGATTTCAAATCCAATTCCATCTTGAATTCCAGATTTTGAATACAATTCCATTTTTCTAAATTGATTTCCAATTCCAAACTCAAATCTATTTTCAGATTCCATCTGGATCTCTCAAATTCAATTCTATTTTAAAATTCCATCTGAATTTCTCAAATCCAAATTCTATTTCTAAATCTCACCTTCGTCTTCAATTCTAAATTCAAATTCCAACTCGATTTTCGAAATTCACTTTTTAAATCTATTTCCCAAGCTTAAATTCAACTTCCAAATTCAATTCATGTTTCAGGATCTGAATTCAAAACTCAAGATCAAAGACCCCTTTTCAAAATCGATTTTTGACAATCAAAATTCAAAGTTCATTTTGACTTCAAATTTTCATTTTTACTTCAAATTCTACCTCAATTCCAATTCTCTTTTTCTCTTCCTTTCTTCAATTCAAGATCTATTTTTCCAATCTCTGATTATTCCAAGACTTAGAATTTCAAGTCTCTTCTTCCAGATCTATTTCAAGTCCTAAGTTAGAGTCAAAATATAACTTTTCCAAATCAATTTTTAAAACATTTCTTCAAAATATTTCCAAACTTATTTCAAAATTACTTGGATAATCCCAAAATTTCTAAAATTATTCCATTCAAAATGAGACATTTTTGTATTTGCATTGCACAAGCATGATTTTTTGTGCATTTTAGACTTATAATAAATTCTTAGATATTATTTAGGCAAAGAAAAATGCATAAGTTCGATTATCTCTGGTAAAGGCACCAGGAATGGTGGAACCTCGTACCAAAGAGCGAATCCTGTCTTTCCATTTTCTCATAAATTTTAAAAAATGGAGGTGAGTAATTTCAAAATATTTTTAAAATTAAGGTCAAGTGAGACCTTTGCAAAAGAGTTTCTCATCTTTTTCTTTTGTTTTCTCTTCTCTCTTCTTTTCTATCTTTTATTCCCCTTCAAAAAGGGAATAGAGGCTAGAGAGGAAAAGAGAAGGAAAAGAGGAAAAAGAGAATAAGAGGAAAAATTTTGCAATAATCACAATGACCCAAGGGTTCCTCACCTTGCCATCGCTCACAGAATCCTCAGATACATCAAGTCGTCAACAGGCAGAGGAATTCTCATGCACAGACATGGTCATACCAAATTGACAGGATACTGAGACGCCGACTCGACGGAGATCCAAATGACAGAAGGTCCACATCAGGGTACTGCATGTTCATGGGAGGAAATTTGGTTACATGGAGAAGCAAAAAACAAAATGTTGTAGCCTGACTCAAGGCAGAAGCTGAGTACCAGGCAATGACCTCAACCTGTTGTGAGCTTATATGAATTAAAGCTCTCCGATGCGATATGGGTTTTTTCAATATCAAGCCTATGGAACTAAGGTGGGACAATCAAGCAACCATTCACATCGGGGTAAATCCATTTTTCCATGAGCGGACAAAACACATTGAAGTTGATTGCCATTTCGTGAGAGAGAAAATTCAAGCAGGGATCATATCCACCCCTCACGCAGAAGCGTTGACTAGTTAGCCAATATCCTCACTAAAGCTGTCAGCGGTGACAAACTTCAAGACATTGGAGCCAAGTTGGGACTGGTCAACATTGAGTCCCGACTTGAGGAAGACATGCAGTTGAAAACACCAACATGAGCACGATGTGATATGCATGATCACATCGTGATCCAATTAGGGCTCTACTCACAGCAACCGAATCATGATCCAAAGTAGTCATACACCTTCTCATTGGCAAACAACTTCCTCTCTATAGGGGTCACAAAGTTGGGAGGAAGTAAACCAAGATGGCCAATAGTCTCTTCCAAAGTAATGGTAAACTCTCCGATAAAAAGCCAATTTTAGTTTGCTAACATTAAATGTGTGCAACAACCATTAAATACTATTTATGCACTTCCAAGTGTAATAAAGGTATGAAAACCAACTTTGATCAGATGTTTGCAAAATGTTATTTGTCATGCATTCACCTTCTTCCCTCAAAACTATTAACATTTTACCAAATTTTTAGTGTTTTCTTTATTAATTCTGACCTTACAGATGTGTTCAATATGATTGATTTACTGGAAATTGATACTTGGATCATGCATTTCGAATGAAAAAAAGAGTATTTGAAGACTAAAAAATTTATGAAAATTGTAGGCCATTGATTTTTAAAAGATTAAAAAAACCTATCCATGCATCAAAATCAAATGTTGCAAGAACATATTCCTATAAAAACAAGGACATAGATCACATCTCTAAGAATTTCAAAAAAATACTAAAAATTGGATAAAATGTTTCTTAGTGGGTAAGTTTTCATTCTCTGTTTTGGGACATGTCATTTGTAGGGCATAACATGGGTGATATGAGTCAGACACACTACATGATGGCATGAATATGACATTATGGACATTATTTTAATGTTTCTTATTGGTTTAATAATTTATTGATATTTTAATAAAAAATTATTTGGATCTTGGATCTGAATTGATATTTATCCATAAATATAATATGTATATATACATTTCCTTAATTGTTTTAAGGTTAGTTCCTCTATTTGGAATCAGTTCTAGCTAGTCTTGTTTAGTGTTTTAACAATTTGGATCTCCCTTGGATCTAACTTGTTTTGAGATTGAATCCATCTAATGGATCTAAACCTAAGTCTTAGGGTTTTGAGTTATCTGAATCTCTTCATAGATCCAACTTAAAATTGTTCTAACCTCAGATCATGTCCATCGAATAGATCTGAGTTATTATTATTTTGTTTTACAAATCCAGATTCATTCTCTGGATCCAAACTTATAATAAAATTCTAGGCCATTGATTTTTGAAAGCTTTTAAAAACCTATCCATGCATCAGAATCTCAAATGCTGCAAAAACTGATTCATATATAAACAAGCTACTTCTTAACCTTGCCCTTGTAGAATGAAGTGTCTGCTTAGGTTCTCGAACATGGTGGAAGGGAAGACCTCCCTATCCACAAATGAACTTATGGAACGTTTCTTCAAGAACAAATCCATGACTACAAGCCCAGCAAATCGGAAGCCTTGCAACAAATTGGTCTCCATCTTGAACGAAGGCAAACATGCAGTAGTAACACAGGAAAGAACAATTTTATTTCTCACTAGTGACAATACATGAAGCCGATCCTCATGATAGAGACCATAACAACAAGACCTCATAAGATTCAGAAAAAAAAAATTGTGAGGTACTGTGCTATAAGCACTTATTACGAATGAAACACAATGAAAGTAGCATACTGATGAAAATACAACAAAAAGGATTTGGCATCTCCTGCAAGGCCTTGGTGCTTAACTGGGGACATTTCCACATATATGCCACGATGATGATTATGAGGCATGTGGGTGTGGATGACGACCAGGATGCTGGGGGTGGGGTGGGTGCTCTGGGTGCGCGGGGTGAGGTGGGTGCTGAGGGTGTTTAGGGTGCTGAGGAGGGTGTTGAGGGTGCGTGGGGTGAGGTGGGTGAGGTGGGTGCTGAGGGTGTTTAGGGTGCTGAGGAGGGTGTTGAGGGTGCGTGGGGTGAGGTGGGTGCGCGGGGTGAGGTGGGTGTTGAGGGTGCTGAGGATGGTGTGGGTGAGGAGGGTGTTGAGGGTGCTCAGGGTGCGTGGGGTGAGGTGGGTGTTGAGGGTGAGGTGGGTGCTTTGGATGAGGAGGGTGCTCAGGGTGAGGAGGGTTCTTAGGGTGATGAAGCCCATGGTGCTTGTCACCCTTCACGTCTGCCTCTCCTTCCGCAGCATACATGCTCAAAACGATGGCTAGGAAGATAGCAAGAATCACCCTAGCAGTCCCCATTTTCTATTGACCAATTACGATGGCTAGGATGATATATTTGAGAGGGTGTAGAAAAGAGCTGAAAGTAGTGAGGATATGTGTTGACAGAAACCCTTTAAATAGAAGTTTTCGGACACAAATCTGTGGGCGTGAACATGTAGCAGGAGTCAACTTGTAGTTCATGCAAGGATCATTGGCTAACATCTTATGCGACATCTGGCTTAGACCTTCAATAGAGGCGACTTTATTAAACAATTGTGTTCACGTAGTCATCTTCTCTCTTGGTCGTGATGCTCACTTTTACTATGGCAACCACAATTGACGAGTTTGTTTTATTCAAAAACTGCTCATTTACGATCTTCTCTGACAGCTTTTTAGCATACTAGAGTAAAAAATAAGTAAAAACGATGCCCATGGCATCACTTCCATTTTTTATGTAGATCGGTTGCATGCCCAACCAGACTGATTTGCAAGATCCGAACCAGGTTCCAGCGGTTTTGGTTCCAATCCTAGCACAGTTTCCACTTGTTTCAAGTTCAAAGTACCCAGGTCCATCAAATCTATTTAGAGTTTCTTTATAGGAGCAGCAGGGTACGTCCATATATTTCCTGTATTTGGATTGTTAGTAAAATGGAATTACTTGCCATGATCTGATAAAAGATCCAAATCAATTAAGAGATTGCATCACTTATGTGGTTTTTAATTAGAAATTGATTGAGATTGAAAAAAACCCAAGTAGGATTCAGAGGATAAGTTTTCTGCAACCTGGAGAGAATGATGCAGGTGAGCGACACATATCCTAGTCAACCTATAGTTCATTGGATCATTTGATATCTATATTTTGAATTTGAAAATCTTGTTATTTTTAGTCGTTGTGATGGACATTGGATCCAAGTATATGATCTGCATCTAATTTTAACAGTTTAGTAAGATTAGAATTTGCTTTCTTAGTTAAGTGTTTATCTAGATAGGAAACCTGAGTCATTTGATACAGCAATATCTCATCAATTAAATACATGAAAGGTCCATACAATCAATAACTCAGTTGAGTTGGAGTCAGATTTGTTTTATTTCTCATTTATTTCTGTTGTTTCTTGTTTTAGTTAATTTTCAGCAATTTCCTATTAATTTCTTGCAATTTCAATTATATTTTTAGTTTTTCCAAAATAAACTCGTAGTTGATAGATTTTCTCGTAAATGGTACAAACCAATTTAATTTATTTATTTTTTATCTAAGGTGGGCTATTGTTCCATGATGAAAAACATCTATGGCACCACTCTAGGTATCTACTTTTCAAAAGCATAAATGGTGTGCGCTTGATCAAATCTGCTTAATTATATGGTTACTCTTTAGCATGTTTTCCTCATTATTCCGTCCTTCTCTCCTTGGACAACTATTTCTTGTGGTCAACATGGTTTGTGTGTAATGGACAACATGTTCCTATAACTCGTTTAAATTTGTAATATTCGTGAAGCCCTGTGTCTTGTTATCAGATGCATGCTAATTAGCAGAGTCGTGAGATCAATGTTACAAAGGATGGTCCTCTATTTTTTCCATTGCATTTGGTCTCAATGAGTATTTTCCGGCTTTAATCTAACATACCCAATCCTTTTAAATTTGTAATATTCGTGAAGCCTATGGGTGAAAAGTACATGAGTCTTGAGAAAAGTAGGATTTTAAAGATGAAGACTGACCTTGCTAAAATGTTGGCAACTTGATCATATTTGGTACCAACGTATGAAAACGGTCATTGTTACCAACATAAGAAATTCAAAGACACTTTGGACAACTCTTTTGTAGATGAAATAACGGTTAATTACAATATGCAGTTAGTTGAATTTATCCTGCCACAAAGACAAGACCTCCTCCGTGTACGTGAAATAACATTTTGCTCGATTTCTTGCACTGCTGAACATCATTTCTGTATTTCATACGAAATCTGTTACCATCGATACATTTTATATATTGCAAACCTTGAACAACGTTGAGAATGATCTTTTCCCCAATTTGTTCATGACTAAAAAATAGAATTTTGTACTTTGAGATATTTTCTGCTAATTAAATGGTATTAAATTTGATATTTATTCATGTTATATTGCTGAGCACAGAGGGATTGGATTCGTGTGAACCCCAAACAGGCATTACCCATTTGTGTGTCACAGGAGAAGTGCAAACCACTTGTTTGATGAAATGCCTCAACAAACTCATCCTTGGCATATGTCTTGTATTTTTAGATTCTTGATGAATGTTTGTTGAACTCAAGTGTCTTTTCTCATTCTAGCATTTCATTGCCTTTGTTTGTGTTGATCTTCGTCCTCAAAAGCTTGTTTCTCATTCTCGTATGCATGCATTAGATCTTAACTGTTTAGGACGTGGTGCATTCATTTAAAAATATAACTGCTTAAGATAGGTCACTTAACATAATATATGATGTGCTTTTTCTTTCATTAGTGATGAACAAGGAGTATTTGTGTTTAAATTTTGTTTGACGTTGCATCAAATCTGCAACTTGCCATCAACAAGATGTCGTTTGTTGCACCACCATTCCCAACAGGCTTCTTGTATTGTCCTCCCCTGACCCACTCACATTTCTCGCTTAGCAGGGTTGTTGTTGCTATGACATCGAGGAAGGTCAAAGGCATATTGGTTATTACTCGATAGTGGAGGCCTTCTTTAAGTCTCCGCACAAACTCGTTCGCCCTTCCTCCATCATCAACAAAGAGATTGAAACAATATCGCTCAAGGTTTTGGAATTTGGTAATGTAATCCATCAAAATGAGGTTTCCCTGGCATAATTATAGAAATTTGATTTTCTTCTTATCGCGAGTATGTAGGAGAAAATAGTTATCTAGGAAAGTTCCCCAGAATGCTTCACCGGAAATGACTTCTGCTATGGAGAAATGCACTCCTTGAGTCATGTCCCACCACTTTCGGTCATTGTCATTTAACTAGTACGAGGCAAAATTTGTCTTCTTTTCTTCGATCACTGACAACACTCAGAATGCTCGATCAATTTCCTTGATCCAGCACTCAGCTAGCTCTAGATTGATCTTTCCTGTAAAGGTCAGAGATTCTAGTTTCAGGAAATTCTCGTATGTGACCATGCCCTGGTGATGGTTTGTCCTCGTGGGTGCAACCGGTTCTCGCTGAGCATATACTTGTCTCCTTATGGTTGTGGCTAAATTATTGAAGGATTCCATAATGAATCACCACTATGCTTGACACTAGTCAGACAATTTTATATTAGTTTAATGAATCATCTTTTAAAAAGAAAATACTTTAGTAAGGGTAGATAAAAAATGATTAAACAAAAAATACTTATAGTGCGATACAGATGTTGGAGGGTCAAGAATCACAATTTTATCTGTTGCTCTCATACCAAAGTTGTAATGCCCCAAAATTTCTAACTTGTGAGAAAAAATTTAAATTTTTTGTGGTTAATCATTTTTTAGAGTTAAAATGATAGTTCAACGCAAATAATTGTTTGAAAAGACCAAGTCAGCAAAAATAGTAGTTTGAAAAGACCAAAAATGTCTTGGGTTTAGGCTTGCATTTTCATACTACCATTAAATATCTTAAAGAATCAAACAAAAGATTTATATATAAATAATTTTATGCAAAATGCCAAAATATACTCAGGCACGAACAATAGAGGGATTGGGCTCTTGATATCATTGTATCATCGTAATATCACTCGAAGCAACAGTCTACTCGTCATTTGGATCCATTAAAATGGGTTGAACCTAATAGGTACAAGGATATTACATAATTATACAAGACTAATACAAGTATTAATCATGATTTAAAATATTATATCGAATGCAATTGAATGAAACACAAATTTGTATAAGCAGATCATCGTTTCTATCTTAATCAACAATGTGAATATCAAGAATTTGTTCTGATATTTACCCTATTTGCAAACACTCACAGGATGAAAACATACAGAAAGACTTTGACCATTCGGCGGTTTATTATTCTATATATTTTGATGCCCTAGATGACTAGCTAAATCCTCTACAAAGGTGACAATGTAATAATCGAGAGAGAATTCTCTAGAGGCCACTTTTTTAGATGTATCCTAACTTCTGCACAAGTTGTGGGATCTACCACATAGGAAAATTATTGATAACTTTGTCCCCTAACTTCGATGACTACGAACGCTAAATCATTACCAATACAGTAACATAGTTATTTGTCTACAATGTTTATCATAGTTTGTATCTCCTATCATCTCCTAATAGGCCATAAATGTGAGTGGGTTAATGGGTTCTCTATTATTAAGGGGTTTTACTACATTTGCATATGTCTCACTTCTATAGGCATCATCTACCCACTCTAGTTAGGTTCTCATATTTGTATTTTTATTCAAACTATTTACTATGATCTGGTCTTTTAAATTGATCGAGCATCTGGCCTGTGAAGGCGTTACCAAAATTTTGCATATATTTATCTACTGTACAGTACAATGTCTCACCCTGAGCTTTGCCATAAGCCTCCACTTATCTTTCGCTTAGTGCATTATTACACTACGAGGTTTGCCATAAACCTCAACTCATTCATCAGTATACGGGTACGTCTCGCACTTCTTATTGTACGACAATGATGATATATCAAACAAATTTCCAAAGAATCAATACTATTATATTCTTGAAAACCAACATGGGTATACAAGAAAATTATCATGGTTAAAAGTGATTTCTCGAACCTCAGGTAAAGGTGAGTCCAGGTCGATCCCAGAGAAAAAATCAGCGACCTTGATGTATGTGCAACCGAAGTCTATATAGTCGAAGTCTCGCATTTGGTTGATCACCGTAGATTCGGTTACATATATCTGAATCATTGTCCACAATAGATTCAGTTTCATATATCTGAATTATCATTCATAATAAATTTAGTTGTGTATATTTGAATCGTATCAACCAGTTATTACTTTAGAATAACTTTTTAAGTTCGAACCACACATGGTTTATTGTTTTGTAAAGTTCAACGTTTTAAAAAATATATGATGCATGCGAACGTAATTTATCGCATGCATACAGATGTAAGTCCCTTGTTTATTTTATGAAATATCAGACACATGCAAACGTAAACTTTTGCACACATGCAGACGTAAAATATGTTTGATTATTTTGTGAAATATTATACGGATGCGAACCTAAAATTTTGCATATATGAAGACGTAAAAGCTGTCTAATTATTTTGCAAAATATTGGATGTGTGCGAGCGTAAGATCTTGCATACATGCAAACATAAATCTTTTGATTATTTAGTAAATTATTAGATGTGTATGAGTGGAGAATCTCGAACACATGCGAATTTAAATCTTTTGATTATTTTGCAAATTATCGGATAGGTGCAAGTATAGGATCTCACACACAGGCAAACATAAATCTCTTGATTATTTTCCAAATTATCAAATGTGTGTGAGCATAGGATCTTGCACACATACAAACATAAATCTCTCTCTCTCTCTCTCTCTCTATATATATATATATATATATATATATATATGCAAAACTGTGTAGTTGAAGTAAATGCATATATATATATGTATATATATAGGTATTTATACTAATAATATATGTATATATTTGATATAAATATAAATACATAATATTAAAAGTGTTCAAACGCCATCATCATGTCTTTTTTCTTCCCCGTAGTATGTGTGATTACTTGGCGAATCCAAATGTAGCTAGAGGTTTGAACGCGTCTTATCAAACATGCCACTTGTACAGAAATGGGTACGGTTTTGGACCGTAATACGCATTCATTGATCATGGGAATGGATCATGCCGCAGTAAAGGCGACAATGGCATGATTCTCCAAGATGATGTGACTGTGTGACCCAACAGACCTGGCAATGGGGGTGGAGGTTGGCGGGCTACTCTTTTTTTCTTATCTTTTTGCTTTATTCTTTTCTTTTCTTCCCCTCACGACTGACAACCAAACGGGAGGGGGGGCACGACAGGGTGGTTTTGACCACCTTGTTTGGCCAAAACACAAGAAGAAGGGAGGGGAGGGGCTCCTTGCCCGCCTCTCCTTTTTGAAAAGAATCAGGGAAGAGGAAGAAGAACAATAGAGGTCATGAAGCTGGGTGGCGATGGCACCTAACCACCAATATTCAGAGAAGAGGGATAGCGGCTCACGGTGATTCTACTATAGAAAAGGCCGAGAGAGACAAAAGAGAGAGCCGTAGTGAGGCAACCTATTGGCAGCTTCTGAGTTGAGCTGGTGGTCGGTGGTCGTGTTGCAGCTAGGGATGGCAGTGGATCGGGGGAAAGCGGGGCCCCGCCCTGCCCCGCCTCCCCCGTTTGGACCGGGGATGAAGGGTATGAAACGGGGGTGGAGGATAAAATCCATCCCCGCCGCGGAGGCGGGGCGGGGGTGGACGTGTACTTTTCCCCGCCCCGCCCCGTCCCCGCCACGATCCTCGCTTAATCCCCGCCCCAACCCCGCCCCGACCACTTTTCCCCGCAATATCCCCGCCCCGCCCCGCCTCATCCCCGTTTGGACCGGGGATGAAGGGTATGAAACGGGGATGGAGGCGAGGGTGGAGGATAAAATCCATCCCCGCCGCGGAGGCGGGGCCGGGGCCGGGGCGGAAACCTTGTCCCCCGCCCCGCCCCGCCCCACTGCCATCCCTAGTTGCAGCAGAAGAGCACGACAACATGGTGACATGCTCAGCAAGATCGCGGTACAAGAAATGGTGATGGTGTTCATTTAACAAACAATTAAAAAAGAAAGGATGGAGCGCCTAGTTGGATGGCTTCCGTGAACACAAAGGAAGAAAGAAAATGCATCATGATGGTGGTGGTGCCACCATGAAAGCCAAAGCAAAGTTGGGCACCCGGTTGGGTGGCTTCCGTGAACACAAAAGAAGAAGAAAGAAAATGCTTCACAATGTTTTTTTTGAAATTCTGACCACAACATGATTGATTTACTAGAAATTGACACTTGGATCATGCATTTTGGATGAAAAAAATAGTATTTGGAGACACAAAAATTTATAAAAATTATAGGACACATAAATCTTTTGATTATTTTACAAATTATCAGATGTGTATGAGCATAGAATCTCGTCATGTCTTGGCTGTTGAACTCCATGGACCCTAATATCGTCGAGGGTGTCATTATTATTCAACACTACCAAAGACATATGAGACTCCCTAAGAGATATTTATGGTGAGCAAAAAAACCTCGACAGACTTTATCAACTCTAGTAGGATATCGCTCACCTGGCCAAAGGTAATAAGCCATTCCATTCATACCTTAGCTTCCTGCGTGCCATATGGGACAAAATAAATATATATCGTCTAATCGCTAACGATATAGACATCATCAAGAAGTGTGTCGAGGAAGAGAAGGTGTTCAAGACCCTTGCGAAATTCAGACAAGACTACGACAACTTGAGAAGTCAAACCCTCATGTCCAAAGAATTGCCTCACTTCAATGAGTTTTATTCCATTATCCAACATGAAGAGACACATCAAAAAGTTATGGGATCCAAATCCAAACCCCATGTTGAAACACATGAGAAAGCTGCTTTCTCAAGCAGTTCGAAGGAGAGCTCAACCAAACCTCCACCCGAGCATGTGGGGAACAAACACCCACGGAGCCGAGTGAGGCCTCGCTGCAATCACTGCAAGAAACTCGGGGACTTAAAAGAAAAATGTTGGGACCTTCATGGGCTCCGTGAACAACAAAAGTCACAAACCAATAACAAGGGATCAAAAGCAAGAACCACTATGGATGACCTCGCGCAACTTCTATAACAAATTAACAAATCCAACCTAGTGGCAATACTCAAAGGTCAACAAAAAGAAGCTACAGGTAACATGTTCGTGCTTAGCTCCAAACTTATCAATTCCTGGTGCGTCATCGACACCGGCACTACCGATCGCATGACGGGCAAGGTTGATTTGTTGACAAACCTCTGATCGGCCAACAAAGGCCCCATTAGCATTGATAACACAACTCATATGCCTATACAAAATGTTGGTGATGTCTCTCTACTTAACGGGTCAGGCTCCTCAGAAGCCCTACACATTCCCTCTTTTCCTTCTAGCCTCGGGTCTATTACCAAGATTACAAAAAAGTCATAACTGTGTTGTGATTTTTTTCTCTAAGCATGTGATTTTTTAGGATCTAAACACGAGGATGGTGATTGGTAGAGGACACGCGGTAAATGAGCTCTATCTTCGTGATATGAAAATCTAGGCCCATGTTGCTTGCAAGATGACTGACACGGGCAGGAAGTGACACTCCAGACTCGGATACCCCTCTCACAAAATTTTAAAAAGGATATTCCCCGGCATCCCACTATCCCAAATGTCGTGTGATGCATGTCAATATTCCAAACAAACTAGAATCCATTTTTATTTGTCTGAACCGTTGTGAACACCCCAATTTTTTCAAAATCTTTTAAATATTCCCTTTTTGCCCCTGATATCATTTTCTGAGCAATTGAACCAATTTTAAATCTAAATTTTAGTTCATTTCTCAAGTTTTACTGAAATTAAATTCATTTTATGTGTTGAAATTGATTTCGAATCTGGATCCATTGTCAAGATCCAAATCTGAGTCTCATTGTCTAATTTTTAAATTAAAATTACAGAAAATACCAAAAATAGTTTTTAAATAGCTCGGACAGTCCCTCCGACATCCGTTTGGATCCATCACGTTGTATTTCTCGATTCGAGTGTCAAAACTCGAACATTTTCTCAAAACCTGGTTCCAAACCCCTTTTTCTAAAGAAATTTTCCCGAAATGGTCTGAAATTCTCAGAAAAATACTTTTTGTAAATATTTTTTAGAAAAATACAAAAAAATTAGGGTTTAATCTTTGTTTTCTCGTAAAATCTTAGATTTTCATTCCAAAATATAAAAAAATAAAAATATTGAGAAAAGAAAAAAATCAGAAATAAATGAAGGAAATTCCAAAAAAATGGTTTTTGGAAACCCGTTTTGGAAAGAAACTTTTTAAAGAGGCCCCTTTTTGTGAAAAACTTTATTTTTTTAAAAAAATTGAGTTAGGATTTTATTAAGAAACCCTAACTCTCGTCCTCCAGTCTCTCTCTCACTCTCGAGAGGCTTCTCTCCAACGCCCCCTTTCCCTTCATCCGTAACAACCTCCATTCAGCCACCCATCCGCAACAACCTCCATTCAGCCACCCATCACCAACCGAAACCTCCATCTGCCCTTGATCTCCAACAGCTCGACCCCTCTGGATTCATCTTCTTTTTCTTTAAGAAGGGGTCGCATGTGCCTCTTCAAAAAACCCCGCTCCCTCACCCCTGCCCCATTCTCTTTCCTTCAATCTCTTTCATCATCTTCGCACCAATCTTCTTGTTTCCTACTGGTTTTGAGAAGAATTCCACAATCGGATTCCCTTTTTATCCAAAATCCCTGCAACAATCAGGTAAGTAGTAATCCTCTTCTTCTTCTTTTTTAGCATTTTTTTTTTCTTACGATGTTTTAAATTTCTTTCTTTGCCTTCTTGCCTTTTTTTCTCTCTTTCTTCAAACGCACAGATGGTAGGGTCGATCTTCACATAGTAGAACCGACCTACCTGCGTGCAAAATCAACGGAATGCATCTATTCTGACAACTTTTTCTTTTTTTTATTATTATTATGATATCTCTGATTTTTTTTTATCGTTTTCTCATTTTCCCTTTTTTTGATTTTTCTGCGGATTCTTGATTTCTTATCCCTTGTTCGTATATAGTCTTCGTCTGGTCATTGATTTGCGATTGAATGATAGTTGGTCATCCTTCTGATGATATTTTTCCTTTTTCGTTGTTTAGCACCTTTTGATTCAACTATCCTCTTATATTCTGTCGATGTTACTCCTCGCTTATGGCTCCTGCATAATTCCTATAGCCGGTCTGGTTTGGGTCCGTAATTGGGATTCATCCCTTATCATGCATGGTTTATCACCGTTCCATCCCTTGTTTCATAGCAATCTATATTTCTGAGTTTATTTTGTGCTTACTATTGCAATCTGTGTCTTGAGTTGTATTGTTTTTATTTAAGTTTCTGACATTCTGTTGATTCATTAAGTAATATCCTCTTTCTTTTATGTTTCTGAAATCTTGTCTTTCATTGGTAATGCCAAGGGTGATCTTAGAAAAAAAATGGGTTTGAAAAAGGTAAAAACCCTTGTGGCGATGGGGATGTCTGCCATGGGTAAATAGAAAACCCGTGCTCTCAAGGGCATTGGATTTAAGTAGGTGCCCTTTGTGCCTTAGTAGTCGGCTTTTTATGGAAAATCATTGTGAAGCCCTGCATAGTGCATAACACATGCCCAGGGAATCCCTCTCACCGTGTGTAACTGTCCCAATGGTATCGTGGAAATGATGGTGGGAAGGCAGCGTGTGTATTGGAAAAGGAACCAGAACGAGGATGATGGGCTCATGGGTTTTGTTTTGTTCTTTTTTTTTTTTTCTCCTGTTCTTTTGAGTTCTTGAAGAGATCTAGTATGGAAGGAATGAGGATTTCCAATTGATGATGCATGAAATGCACATCATGTTAACAAATTTTTCATGCATTTTGTAATAAGTTTAAGGTTTTAAACTCATGTTTAGATGTGTTTTGATAGTAAGGGGCTATGGTTCGAATTTCAGAAAAATCGAAGTTAAAATGAGAGAGTTATGTCTATTTCAGTGTTTGGGCACGGATTTTGAGGTGGATCAGATCCATATCCGACCCAATTAGGTTAATTGGACCTTGGATCAACTCTTAGAAAGCCCAAAACCCAATCCACACGCCTATCCATATCCATTTCAAAAAAGTTTTTCTGAAAACCCCCCAAAAAGAGGCGCATAGAAAATATTTTTTTTATAACAGTGTTTTTGAAAATTATCAAAAGTATAAATTAAATAATCCAGCAAACCCTAGGCGTCTTTGGCTGTGTTTGGATGCCCCCTACAGTGATTCTACTCCAGCAGCTCCTTCCTCTCCATCCCCACCCACATTTTGGCCATTGAAGACCGGTCTATGCTTGATTTTCAAGCATATTTTCGATCTCTCTTGTGTTCCTTTCCATTTCTTTCCTTCTCCTTGCTGTAGTTTCACCACTTTTCTGTATTTTTGCAGGTGTAGCAGAGGTGGAGACCATTAACCTTGTGCGGGAGTGCAAAACACACCAACAAGGTGAGCCGGCCCTACCCCCATCCGGCTTTCTACACCCTCCGATCGAGAATCGGCGCATAATCCATCTTCGGTGGATCTCCAACGTGTAGCAGCTGCAAAGGTGCCATTTTTTGGTGAAGTCCAGCATTCTCGAACTGTGTAGGACGTCCATCTCCAGCCACGGTCCGCTCTTCTTCATCCCCCCGGTCGTCGGATCTTCCAAAAGGTAGGTCTTCTTCTTCCTTCTCTTCTAGCTAAAACCGAATTGAGTGTTGATTGGATTTTCTTATTTTCTGAGTGTTTCTTGTTTTATTTTCGTTTTCAACCTTAGAATAGAGTTTGTGCATAGGCCAGCATGCTAGATTAGGTTTTCTTTCATTGCTTACGTATTTGATTGGTGTTTTTCCATCGTTTTTCTCTAAAAATTTGTAAATCGGCTAGAGGCTTTTCTAGCCGATTTGGGGTTTTTGTTTCCAACATGTTCTTGGGTCTGTTCTACTGAAAATTAAATTTTAAAATGTCATTTTGATTCATTGTATTCGTGGGCTTTGAGTGTGTCTTGTTTGCTTTCATTTTTGAAGAAAAAAAAATTGGCTAGATTTATTCTAGCCGATCTTGCATTTACGTTAATTGTGGGTGTTGAGGTTGGTAAATTGTGTGGTTGCTGTATTTTTTTTATGTTAACAGTAGCATAAATTTGTGCTAGTCATTTCATTGTTTTAGGATTTGCCTAAATACTTGTTTTAATCATTTTGTGTTTTTGTGTTATGGGTCTATTGAGAAAAAAAATACAAAAATCGGTTTTCCTTCCTTTATGATTTTAATAAATTCCAGCATAGTGCTGTTCTTATTAGCATTTGTGTACTTAGGAGTTCTTTTTACCATAGTTTAACTTATTTTATCAAATTGTTTGGAAATTAGTTTAATCGTTTTTTTTAGTTTGTATTAATTTTTTTCTTTTTTCTTCTTCTTCCCCAAGGAGGGGCGGCAGCCATTAGAGCTCCCCTTGAGCTCTTGGTCAAATTTTTTATTAATTATTAATTACAATTAGGTAGGTGTAATTAGGTTGTCTAGGTTCAATGTATTAGGGTTTAGTGTCTTAGCCATTTTTAGGGGTCATTTAAGTTAGTTTTGGGAATTAGGGTAGCATTCAATCCTAAAAATTCGTTTTTCTATTTAAGTCCTTTTATTCCCTAAGTAGCTTTAAGTGCATTAATTTAGAAAGTAGGACTTTTAGAAGTTGGCGATTTTTGAGAAGGGAGTTAATTAAAGTAATTGAAATTTGGAAAGCTTTTGGAAATAGGAGGTTCTTCAAAAATCGTGTGAGGCATTTAATGAGGATTTGAATTTGGCATATGCATTAAAGAAGGAGTTACTCTTTCACTTTGGAAAGTGTTTTTGAATTGAAATAAAAATTCTAATTTAGGCTCCACGATTTCCATAAAGAATTAAAGGCATTCAATTCCATCTTGAAAAGCAAAAATCGTGGATTTCTATATTGGACTTTTCATTTTTCCAAAATGAGCTTTAAAGGCAATTAAGGAGTGTAACCCCCTCATTAAGTGGGGCGATTTTTGAGAATCCAAATCCTTTCAAAGTTTGAGCATTTCCAATTATTACTTTCTTTTCCCAACCTTCTACATTAAAATCGTTAGCTTGGAATTAATTTAGCATAATTAATAGGCTACTAATTTAGTCGACCTAATTAAGGGAGTCAAACCCTAGTCTAAACCCCCTTGACCTAGTCAAAACCGATTCTACTGAACCTAGTCAAAACCAAACCTAGGTCGAGTCAAACCCTAGTCTAAACCCACTTGAGTCTAGTCAAGTCAACCCTTAGTTTGGGTCAACCGACCCTACCGATTGAACCTGATCTAACCTAATCAATTAGATTGACTTGGTTAGGTGAGTCGTTAACCTAGTCAAAACGAAGCTTAGTCTAAGTCAAAGCTTAGACCAAACCTAGGTCGAGTCCAAGACCCAACCCTAGTCAAGCTTTAGTCCAACCCTATCTAAGTCAAACCGATTCCACTTAAGTAAACCCGAACCTAGTTGACTAAGTCAACTCAAAACCCAGTTCAACTGAGTTTTAGTTAAACCTAACTTAGTCAAAACCCAAGCCTAAGCTAAGTCATAGACCAAACCGAACCCAATCCTAAGTCAACTGAACCCAACTAGTTAGGTCAAGACTAGCCGAGTCCACATTGGTCTAAGTTGAGTCAACCTTAGCTCGAGCCTATCTCTCCCAACCTAAGTCAAACCGACCTTAGTTGACTAAGTCAACCTAGTCTTAGTAAACTTAGTCAAGTCAAAACCTAACCCTAGTCGAGTCCTAATCCAACCCGAGCCTACCTAATCCAAACCGAGTTCACCCAAGCCAACCCGAACTTAGTCAAGTCAAAACCGAGCCTATTTGAGTCAACCGAGTCTAACCTAACATTAGCCTTGTTCTTTAGTGTATTTAATTTCATTTAGATGTTAATTATGTGATTTTAGGTTAATTAGTTTAGTTATTTGATTTAGTATAGGGTAGAAGTGTGTGTGCGTAAATTGTATTTGTTTCGTGTGTGTGATTTGTGCATTGTGCTTAGTTGACTCGTAGTTATTTAGTAGTTAACATAGTTAATTAGAATCGCATTTCATTGAGTAGCATAGTTGCATTCGCATCATTATTTAACGTAGCTTTAGTCATAACTTGCTTATTGTATTTCATTCGTCATGCATTTAGCATAATCGTAATATTCATCTGCATATACACTGTTATTCAGTGTCATTTAGATTGTATTAGGTGTAATTTGCATTTTATAGTGTTTAAATAGATTCATAAAGTGAATAGTGCACTCAAATAAAAACCCGATTTTTGCCTTGTCGCACAAGCATTATTTTCTGTGCAAAAATTCCATGTTTTCCAAAAAAATTTGTTCTATTCACTTTATTGACTTGTTATTTGACTGCATACCAAATTTCAGCTCATTTGGAATTGATTTGGTCTGATTTTTAAGCGTTTTGCGAAAACCGCTTTTTCTGGATTTTAAATTACAGGACTTTCGATATCCTGATTTTTCCCAGATTTGAAATGCTTATATCTGGAGTTCCAGATACTGTTTTTCCATTCTGTAAAAACTGTCAGATTGTTTAATCTGTCAGTTGCAGAACAGAACAAATTTCTGGAAAATCAGAGCTCATTTTCCCTGTCAAACAGTGGTTTTCCGATAACCTGACAGAAATCTATTTTACATTAGTTAGGGGCAGTTTCGTAATTTTCTTAGTTTCAGCATTTTAGACCTGTTTTCAGTAATTTCTGCATTTTAGGAGTTGCATACTCATCATACAACATTAGTAGAATTAATTTGGTTAATTTTAGAATTAATTTAGTATTTTATTTAATTTTTGTTTGATAAGTAGCATTTGTTTTATCATTTTCGTAAAATTAGAATTAGTTTTAGTTATTGTTTGCATTGTTAGAATAGAATACTAACTTTGTATTTTTCTGCATTTTTAGGTTGAAAAGCATCTTTATTTTCCACGGTTATTTTCCAAGTGCGAAGAACGAATAGTTGGCAAAAAGACAAAAATACCCTTGGTGTGGAGCAGAAGATTTAATTGCTTTTTCATTTTCATTTTAGTGATTAATTGTAGTTGTATTAACTGTATAATTGTAGATTGATATTGTTAATTAATAAATCAAATTTTCTAGAAATACCTTAATTAATTCATGTTCCCTGAGGATTCGACCCGAACTTACCACTTTGTGGAAAGTCGGTTTTTATATTTTTGGTTGACGATTTTCCAAAATTTATTGCAAATACTTGTTTTAAAAAGGTCATTTCAAAATATCAACCACCAACCATTGCAGAGTAAGTCCATTATTAGCTTTAATATGTTTGGAAATCTCATTAAACTGCGGTTTGTGTTGTTGCAAAGCCATGCTATTTCAGGACTTACTCTAGCCGACATTGGAAGATTACAAAAGCTGCAAATTTCAAAATCAGCTCAAGGTCAAGCTGCCAGTGACTTCAAATAACCATGCTATTGCGTGGCAGCAGTTGTTAATTCACTTCGCCCCTTCATGGGCCATGTTTAATCTGTACTAATTGCAAACAAGTCTTGACTTGGAAATGATTTTTTTGTTTCTCATCTTCGTGGATCACACTCTAGAAAATATATGCATTAACCACAACTACAGAGTATGAGAATTCTAGTAGACATAATCTGTCTCCAAGGTTTAAACCTGTCTTTAAATGCAAGTTATGTCCAGGATCATACGTTTGTTTGAGACGTCAAGGAGGCCACATCTTAAATCAGAGGTAATGATTTTCTTTTTCTTTCTCTCTCTTTGTTCTACGTATATATCTCTTAAGGTAATAACTATTAGGTTGAGGAATTTTCTTCTGTTCAGCTCTCCTCATTCCTTTGCAGATGATTGCTCTATTTAGATTTTATTACACCAGGGACGGTTCAAGAAATGCTATTTGTGTGAGGCTGTAATGGGCCGGGGTACAGCCAAGTTTTTGTAGGCTCGTTTATATATTCAGAATGGTAGTCTAGTTTTTTTTATATATATGTCATGTCAAGAAATTTAGAACTTCCTTCTTCTTGTGCTTGCCCTGATGTTTGTTGCATTATCCTATTCTATCTAGTATGATAAGGCAGTGTTGGCATCCGATCTTGAACTCAGGCAAAATAAACCACAACTAGAGGCTTCATCCTTACATGGTTTACTCATTACGTTACTGGTTGTATCTGTTAAATTTCAAGTTCTAAGTTAGAGTCAAAATCTAACTTTTCCAAATCAATTTTCAAAATCATTTCTTCAAAATATTTCCAAACTTATTTTAAAATTACTAGGATAATCCCAAAAGTTCTAAAATTATTCCTTTCAAAATCATACATCTTTGCATTTGCATTGCACAACATGATTTTTTGTGCATTTTAGACTTAGAATAAATTCTTAGATAATATTTAGACAAAGAAAAAAGCATAAGTTCGATTAAACTTGGTAAAGGCACCAGGAATGGCCGAACCTTGTACCAAAGAGCCAATCTCGTCTTTTCATTTTCTCGCAAATTTTAAAAAATAGAGGTGAGTAATTTCAAAATATTTTTAAAATTAAGGTTAAGTGAGACCTTTGCAAAAGAGTTTCTCCTCTCTTTCTTTCCTTTTCTCTTCTCTCTTCTTTTCTATCTTTTATTCCCCTTCAAAAAGGGAATAGAGGCTAGAGAGGAAAAGAGAAGGAAAAGAGGAAAAAGAGAATAATAGGAATTTTTTTGCAATAATCACAATGACCCAAGGGTTCCACACCTTGCCATCACTCACAGGATCCTCAAATACATCAAGTCGTCAATAGGCAGAGGAATTCTCATGCACAGGCATGGTCATACCAAATTTACAGGTATTATTTAGGCAAAGAAAAATGCATAAGTTCGATCCTTGGTTCGATTAACCATGGTAAAGGCACTAGGAATTGTCGAACCTCATACCAATGAGAGAATCCCGTCTCTCCATTTTCTCGCAAATTTTCAAAAACGGAGGCGAGTACTTTCAAAATATTTATTAAATTAAGGTCAAGTGAGACCTTTGCAGAAGAGTTTCTCCTTTCTTTCTTTCCTTTTCTCTTCTCCCTTCTTTTCTATCTTTTATTCCCCTTCAAAAAGGGAATAAAGGCTAGAGAGGAAAAGAGAAGGAAAAAGAAAATAAGAGGAAATTTTTTGCAATAATCACAATGACCCAAGGGTTCCTCACCTTGCCATCGCTCACGGGATCCTCAGATACATCAAGTCGTCAACAGGCAGAGGAATTCTCATGCACAGGCATGGTCATACCAAATTGACAGGATACTGAGACGCCGACTAGACGGAGATCCAAATGACAGAAGGTCCACATCAGGGTACTGCATGTTCATGGGAGGAAATTTGCTTACATGGAGAAGCAAAAAACAAAATGTTGTAGCCAGATTCAAGGCAGAAGCTGAGTACCAGGCAATGGCCTCTACCTGTTGTGAGCTTATATGGATTAAAGCTCTCCGATGCGATATGGGTTTTTTCAATATCAAGCCTATGGAACTAAGGTGGGACAATTAAGCAACCATCCACATCGGGGTAAATCCATTTTTTCATGAGCGGACAAAACACATTGAAGTTGATTGCCATTTCGTAAGAGAGAAAATTCAAGCAGGGATCATATCCACCCCTCACGTAAGAAGCGTTGACTAGTTAGCCGATATCCTCACTAAAGTTGTCAGCGGTGACAAACTTCAAGACATTGAAGCCAAGTTGGGACTGGTCAACATTGAGTCCCGACTTGAGGAAGAGCGTTGAAAACACCAACATGAGCACGATGTGATATGCATGATCACATCATGATCCAATTAGGGCTCTACTCACAGCAACCGAATCATGATCCAAAGTAGTCATACACCTTCTCATTGGCAAACAACTTCCTCTCTATAGGGGTCACAAGGTTGGGAGGAAGTAAACCAAGATGGCTAATAGTCTCTTCTAAAGTAATGGTAAACTCTCCGATAAAAAGCCAATTTTAGTTTGCTAACATTAAATGTGTGCAACAACCATTAAATACTATTTATGCACTTCCAAGTGTAATAAAGGTATGAAAACCAACTTTGATCAGATGTTTGCAAAATGTTATTTGTCATGCCTTCACCTTCTTCCCTCAAAACTATTAACATTTTACCAAATTTTTAGTGTTTTCTTTATTAATTTTGACCTTACAGATGTGTTCAATATGATTGATTTACTGGAAATTGATACTTGGATCATGCATTTTGAATGAAAAAAAGAGTATTTGAAGACTAAAAAATTTATGAAAATTGTAGGCCACTGATTTTTAAAAGATTAAAAAAACCTATCCATGCATCAAAATCAAATGTTGCAAGAACATATTCCTATAAAAACAAGGACATAGATCACATCTCTAAGAATTTCAAACAAATACTAAAAATTGGATAAAATGTTTCTTAGTGGGTAAGTTTTCATTCTTTGTTTTGGGACATGTCATTTGTAGGGCATAACATGGGTGATATGAGTCAGACACACTACATGATGGCATGAATATGACATTATGGACATTATTTTAATGTTTCTTATTGGTTTAATAATTTATTGATATTTTAATAAAAAATTATTTGGATCTTGGATCTGAATTGATATTTATCCATAAATATAATATGTATATATACATTTCCTTAATTGTTTTAAGGTTAGTTCCTCTATTTGGAATCAGTTCTAGCTAGTCTTGTTTAGTGTTTTAACAATTTGGATCTCCCTTGGATCTAACTTGTTTTGAGATTGAATCCATCTAATGGATCTAAACCTAAGTCTTAGGGTTTTGAGTTATCTGAATCTCTTCATAGATCCAACTCAAAATTGTTCTAACCTCAGATCATGTCCATCAAATAGATCTGAGTTATTATTATTTTGTTTTACAAATCCAGATTCATTCTCTGGATCCAAACTTATAATAAAATTCTAGGCCATTGATTTTTGAAAGCTTTTAAAAACCTATCCATTCATCAGAATCTCAAATGCTGCAAGAACTGATTCATATATAAACAAGCACACAGATCACATCTTTAAGGTCAGAATTTCAAAAACAAACACCAAAAATCTCATAAAATGTTTCTTAGTGGGTAGGTTTTAATTTTTTTGAAAGAAGGTTTGGTAGGTTTTCTAGTGGGTATGGGTAGGTTTTCATTTCCCGTTTAGGGACATGCCATTTGTGGTGCATGCCATGGGTGATACGAGTCAGACACACTACATAAAGACATGAATCTGACATTATTTTAATGTTTCTGATTGGTTCAATAATTTTCATGATATTTTAATAAAAAGATATTATATATATAAAAAAAGGTGCAAAATAGTTTTTTATTGTTTGGAGACATTTTTTATTAAACATGCTTTTGAACAAGGCATTCACTTTCTTTTGTTTATTGCACAGAGAAAACTACACCCTGCATTAGAGACTTGGGCGCACTTGCGGCACCTATTGTCATTGTTATGGGGATGTTAAACCGTGGTTGTGGGCAACCCTCTCAAGCCCTAGGCAACCTAGCTACTTCTTAACCTTGCCCTTGTAGAATGAAGTGTCTGCTTAGGTTCTCGATCATGGTGGAAGGGAAGACCTCCCTATCCACAAATGAACTTATGGAACGTTTCTTCAAGAACAAATCCATGACTACAAGCCCAGCAAATCGGAAGCCTTGCAACAAATTGGTCTCCATCTTGAACGAAGGCAAACATGCAGTAGTAACACAGGAAAGAACAATATTATTTCTCACTAGTGACAATACATCGAAGCCGATCCTCATGATAGAGACCATAACAACAAGACCTCATAAGATTCAGAAAAAAAAAATTGTGAGGTACTGTGCTATAAGCACTTATTACGAATGAAACACAATGAAAGTAGCATACTGATGAAAAAACAACAAAAATGATTTGACATCTCCTGCAAGGCCTTGGTGCTTAACTGGGGACATTTCCACATATATGCCACGATGATGATTATGAGGCATGTGGGTGTGGGTGACGACCAGGATGCTGGGGGTGGGGTGGGGTGGGTGCTCTGGGTGCGCGGGGTGAGGTGGGTGCTGAGGGTGTTTAGGGTGCTGAGGAGGGTGTTGAGGGTGCATGGGGTGAGGTGGGTGCTCAGGGTGCGCGGGGTGAGGTGGGTGTTTATTGACAGAAAGAAAAGAAGTAACAACAGATTTACGTGGTTCGGCTAATAGCCTACATCCACGAGAGAACCAGCACACAAGCTTATTATTCCATTCATCATAAACAGCTTATATAAAGCCAGGGGAAAACATACGATAAGGCCAAAATATCAAGGCAGGTAACCACTTGCCATTAATAGTGGACCAATTCCAAGATCTAAGGGATAACGAACGACCTTAAAAGGTAAGATAGATTGTGAGATAGAAACAGTAACTGAAAGATATGAGAGGATATAATCTTCGATATTATCTTCTCAACACAGCAATCTTCGATATTATCTTCTCAACACTCCCCCTCAAATGGGGTGTGAATATTGAAGCAACCCCACTTGTTGAGTGTATTTTGTAATTGTAATCGACTCATTCCTTTGGTAAGAGCATCAGCCAGCTGATCAATGCTTCTTGTGTAAGGCAAGATGATTTCTCCTTTTTGAACTTTTTCTCTGATATAATGACATTCGATTTCTATATGTTTAGTCCTCTCATGAAAAACAGAATTTGAGGCTATATGAATGGCAGATTTGTTGTCACAATTCATTTTCATAGGACTAGTTATAACTATTCCTATCTCATTGAGAATAGACTTCGTCCAGATCATTTCACAAGTGGTGGCAGCCATTGCCCTGTACTCTGCTTCAGCACTAGACCTTAAAACAGTGTTTTGCTTCTTACTTTTCCATGAGACTAAATTGCCTCCAACAAATATGCAGAAGCCTGTAGTTGATTTTCTGTCTTCACTTCCAGCCCATTCTGCATCTGAATATCCTTCAACCATATTGTGCCCATTTCTTGTGTAAACCAGTCCTTGTCCTGGACTTTTCTTTATATACCTCAAGATGCGTTCAGCAGCTTTTACATGGCAAGGTCTTGGAGAGTGCATGTATTGACTTATAGAGCTGACTGCATAAGAGATGTCTGGTCTAGTAACAGTGAGATATATGAGTCGACCAACTAATCTCTGATATTGTTCAATATCTCTTTGTGGAATAACTTCTTCATTAAGATCAAATTTGGTATAGGCTTCTATGGGAGTGTCAGCAGGTTTGACTCCAAGTTTGCCTGAATCCTTAAGGAGGTCAAGGGCATATTTTCTTTGGCTTAGGAAAATTCCCTTTTTTGAATGAGCAACTTCTATTCCCAAGAAGTATCGAAGTTGACCAAGATCTTTGATATCAAATCTTTTATGTAGATGATTTTTGACTTTTGATATTTCAAAAATATCATCTCCTGTGATAATTATGTCATCTACATAGATTAATACAATGGTAGTTTTGCCACAGGAATGTAATACAAACAGTGAATTATCAGCAATGCATCTTTGAAAGCCTGTCTCTTCTAGCACTTGACTTAGTTTCAAGTACCATGCTCTGGGTGATTGTTTTAAACCATAGAGAGATTTTCTAAGCCTGCAAACCAAGTCAGGGTTACCTTCTTGGGGATGACCAGGCGATAAATGCATGTAGACTTCTTCTTCAAGGTCTCCTTGGAGAAATGCATTTTTTACATCCAGTTGAAATAACTCCCAATTAAAATTGCTGGCTAGAGAGAGAAGGATTCTTACAGTGTTCATTTTTGCGACAGGTGCGAAGGTCTCTTCGTAATCTATTCCATAGGTCTGAGTAAATCCCTTAGCAACAAGGCATGCTTTGAAGCGTTCAATTGTCCCATTACTTTTGTATTTTATTTTGTAGATCCAGCGACATCCCACAGCCTTTTTTCCTTTTGGAAGTTGGCAAATTTCCCAAGTTTTGTTTTTGTGTAGCGCATCAAGTTCTTCTCCCATGGTTTGAACCCAAGTAGCTTGATCCTTGGCCTCGTAATAATTTGTAGGTTCTCTGTGTTTGTCGATGGCATTGAGGCACGTCAGAAATGCTTTTGATAGATGATCATATCCAATGTGCTTTTCTATAGGATGATTAGTAGAACTGAATGTAACAAAGTCCTTAAGATGGCTAGGAGGTCTAGTCACTCTTTCAGAGCGTCTTATAGGAATAGCATCATGATGGGATGAACTTCTATCTTCTTCATTTTGATGTGAAGAATCCTCAGCAATGCTTTCTGCATTATGATTTTGACGCTGCTTAGATAGAACCAAGTCTTTTGTCCAGTCCACGCTGGGAAGGACAGTTTGATTCTCCCCCTGAAAGTCATCATTGAGTATCTCAGTAGTATTAGAAAAATAAGGAACATTCTCATTAAACATAATATCACGAGAGATATAAAGACGTTTGTTCTGAACATCATAGCACTTGTATCCTTTCTTTGAACTGGAATATCCAAGAAATAGACATTTAATGGCACGTGGACTGAGCTTATCACTCCTAACTGAAATAAACACAGTGCAACCAAATGTCTGCAAGTGAGATAACTCAATTTTACGACCTTTTAAAATTTCCAACGGAGACTTATTTTTCAAACCTTTGCTAGGAAGTCTATTTATAAGATAACATGCGGTGAGAACAGCATCACTCCAAAATTTCTTAGGCACATTCATCTGAAACAAAAGAGCTTTGGTCATCTCCAAAAGATGTCTGTTTTTTCGTTCCGCCACACCATTTTGTTGAGGTGTGCCGACACAAGTGAATTGATGATCTAGACCAGTTCTTTTTTCAAAATCTTCGAAGATTTTATTTTTGAATTCTAATCCATTGTCGGTTCTAATAGCCTTTATTTTTTAATCATATTGAGTTTCTATGAATGCATAAAATTCTGTAAAGACTTTAGAAACTTCATCTTTAGACTTTAGAAGATATAACCAACAATATTTTGAGTAATCATCAATAAAGGAAACATAATATCTATAATCTGAATATGCCTCCACAGGAGCAGGTCCCCACACATCAGAATGAATTAACTCAAACATCTGAGTTGATGCACTCTCAGTTTGAGAAAAAGAACAACGAGCTAATTTAGCAAATTTGCAAGTATCACAACTGCTACAATCAAATTGAGTATCTGGAAATAAAGTTCTAAGAGCATAGTTTGAGGGATGTCCTAATCTGCAGTGCCATGATTTACTGAGATCCTTTCTTTTTTCCATTGATGCATAATTGTTGAGATTAATTTTGTAGAGTCCCCCTGACTTTTGTCCTTCACCAATCGTCTTCCCCGTCTTTCGGTCCTGAAAAATGACATTAGTTGGGGAAAAAATAACATTGCAGTCAATGCTTTCTGTGAGTTGTCCCACGGATAAAAGATTAGAGGCAAGGCCAGGTATATATAAAGCCTTTGAGATATGTTGCTTAAAAAAAAATCTCCAATACCATGGACATGAATAAGATTTCCATTAGCAATAGTAACTGGCCCTTTGTTATGAACTTGACTTAGATTATTTAATAAGTCACGGGACTGCGTCATATGATCTGACGCCCCACTGTCGACAATCCAAATGGAATCAGATGAAGGAAAATAATTACCTGAATCAATGGAATTGAACACTGTGTGAGCACTAGGGACAAAAGAAAATCCAGCTTTGCTATAAGAGTTGAAAAGTTCAGTCAGTTTTTCCATAGTAATTGGAGTGCCTGTAGGACCATTCTGATCATGTTGGTGGACGACATTGGCTGAATCACTGGTGGCATTTGCCAAATCCTTGTTCTTGAAATTTTCAGTTTTATTTATATTCGGCTTTCCATGAAGAGTCCAACATCTTTCCCGAATGTGTCCTTCTTTCCGGCAATAGGTGCAATAAGGCCTCTTCCCTTTTGATCTTCCCATGACAACATTAGTACCTCTATTAGAGTTAATTTGAAGAGCCACACGATCTGGATTTTCAGTGATCGTGTCTGTCTGATTCATCACTTTTCTCCTGGCTTCCTTTCTCAGTATTGTAGAACAAACAACATTGAGAGAGGGAAGATCTTGAGTCATAAGAATTTGGCTTCGAAGGTTTTCAAAATCAGTCCCTAGGCCTGCAAGAAACTGAAAAATCTTTTCCTGTTCTCGAAGTTTTTGCAGAGTAATAGGGTCAGCAACAATCGGTTTGTATGAATCGAGTTCATCCCACATCCCTCGAATTTTACCAAGATATTCGCTCACGGTTTGATTTGTTTTTTGAGATTGCCGATATCTTGGGATAATTGAAACATTCGAGCAATGTTGTATTGTTGTCCGTAGAGTTCTTTGGCTGTTCTCCAGATTTCTTCAGCAGTATTTAGAAACAAGAAACATTCAGCAATTTTCGGTTCCATGGAGGTTAACAGCCATGACATAACAAGATCGTTTCCAGACTGCCATTCATCAAATTTGGCGTCTGAACAATCAGGACGGGGCAATTTTCCAGTAATAAATCCAGTTTTGCCTTTGCCACTTAGAAATAAGCTGGCAGATTTCGACCATGACAAGTAGTTCTGGCCATTTAACAGAATTGAAGTAATTTTTTGGTTTGGACTTGCCTGTTCATGGATGAGAATACGCTGCTGATCACTGTTGCAGGTCTGTGAGGATGAATCACCGTTGGTGGAGCTGTTGCTCGTCATGGAGGATGAGAAACACGAACAACGCCAACAGAGAAGGTGCGGAAGAGCTTAATGCTTTGATACCATGTTGACAGAAAGAAAAGAAGTAACAACAGATTTACGTGGTTCGGCTAATAGCCTACATCCACGAGAGAACCAGCACACAAGCTTATTATTCCATTCATCATAAACAGCTTATATAAAGCCAGAGGAAAACATACGATAAGGCCAAAATATCAAGGCAGGTAACCACTTGCCATTAATAGTGGACCAATTCCAAGATCTAAGGGATAACCAACGACCTTAAAAGGTAAGATAGATTGTGAGATAGAAACAGTAACTGAAAGATATGAGAGGATATAATCTTCGATATTATCTTCTCAACACAGCAATCTTCGATATTATCTTCTCAACAGTGTTGAGGGTGCTGAGGATGGTGTGGGTGAGGAGGGTGTTGAGGGTGCTCAGGGTGCGTGGGGTGAGGTGGGTGTTGAGGGTGAGGTGGGTGCTTTGGATGAGGAGGGTGCTCTGGGTGAGGAGGGTTCTTAGGGTGATGAAGCCCATGGTGCTTGTCACCCTTCACGTCTGCCTCTCCTTCCGCAGCATACATGCTCAAAACGATGGCTAGGAAGATAGCAAGAATCACCCTAGCAGTCCCCATTTTCTATTGACCAATTACTATGGCTAGGATGATATATTTGAGAGGGTGTAGAAAAGAGCTGAAAGTAGTGAGGATATGTGTTGACAGAAACCCTTTAAATAGAAGTTTTCGGACACAAATCTGTGGGCGTGAACAGGTAGCAGGAGTCAACTTGTAGTTCATGCAAGGATCATTGGCTTACATCTTATGCGACATCTGGCTTAGACCTTCAATAGAGGCGACTTTATTAAACAATTGTGTTCACGTAGTCATCTTCTCTCTTGGTCGTGATGCTCACTTTTACCACAATTGACGAGTTTGTTTTATTCAAAAACTGCTCATTTACGATCTTCTCAGACAGCTTTTTAGCATACTAGAGTAAAAAATAAGTAAAAACGATGCCCATGGCATCACTTCCATTTTTTATGTAGATCGGTTGCATGCCCAACCAGACTGATTTGCAAGATCCGAACCAGGTTCCAGCGGTTTTGGTTCCAATCCTAGCACAGTTTCCACTTGTTTCAAGTTCAAAGTACCCAGGTCCATCAAATCTATTTAGAGTTTCTTTATAGGAGCAGCAGGGTACGTCCATATATTTCCTGTATTTGGATTGTTAGTAAAATGGAATTACTTGCCATGATCTGATAAAAGATCCAAATCAATTAAGAGATTGCATCACTTATGTGGTTTTTAATTAGAAATTGATTGAGATTGAAAAGAACCCAAGTAGGATTCAGAGGATAAGTTTTCTGCAACCTGGAGAGAATGATGCAGGTGAGCGACACATATCCTAGTCAACCTATAGTTCATTGGATCATTTGATATCTATATTTTGAATTTGAAAATCTTGTTATTTTTAGCCGTTGTGATGGACATTGGATCCAAGTAATTGATCTGCATCAGGAAACATGTCATTTTTTGCACAAACATTTTCTGTTGTTAAAATCTTTGCTTTAAATTTTAATATAAGTTGTATGACTATCTTTCAAGTAATTTTGTTTTGGGCGCAAAGAAGCACCGAAACGGCACAAATGTTGCAAAGATATGCACTATGTGTGTGCAAAGTTGAAGTACAAGAATGATCTCACAAGCACATGCCCAGCCAAAATCCTTTCTCAAATGAGTATAGAAGAAATCCTCTGAAGATCTCAAAAAAGCATAAAAAAATATCTCAAGTATATCATCTCATTTACAAAAAGAAGCTGTCAAAGTGCAAAAATGCTTAGTCATCCTAATCATCACCTCCGAAATATAAGAAAGGATGGATACCCTCCCACCAGTGATTGAAGGAAGCCATTGTACTCGGGCTCGGATAAGAAGTAAAACAATTAAAAGAAGCTTATGAGGACCAAAAATCTCAGGAGCGCAAAAATCATCAGCTAATATGCAAAGGAAACTCCATAAATGGCTCCTCAAAAACTTGAGTCAAGGGAAGGTCTTGAGTCTAAAGCGGTTGCCTCAAATATCTCTGAGGATGACAAGGAATGGTGAACCAAGGATCAACAAGAAAGAAACGATCTCGAGAGCTATGTGGAGCAATGTAGAGAAGGGGATGCTCTCAAATCAAAAGAATGTCCCACACCACATCTCTCAGTACCAGGGAATCAATCCAAATATGATACACACAAACAGACTTGGGATATGCCTCTCCAAAGTTGTTGGCCTTCTTTTGCAGTTCACCTCTGATAATCTGCTACCTTAATGCGATATTCTCAAGCATAGTAGCCCATCTTTCTGCAATAAAGACAACCTCCAGTATCACAAGGGCATGACTATCTAAGATGCATATAGTCTCCATTAGATATGACTTAAGAAACATAAACTGTTCTACAAAAAAAACAATAAAAAAAGTGTTTTTTTTTCTAGACTTCTATGCATTTTCTGAGACCCTTGAGGCAAAATCCAAACTTGCGACGAAGATGAGAATGGTAGTGCCAAATATTAGGGTAAAAAGTTGGATATTTATGATTGTGGACACCGGGTGGATTTCATAAATTGTGAGACATTTCAAGAAACATGTCATTGACATTTTTTGTTCTTAAAATCTTTGCTTTAAATTTTAAAATAAGTTTTTTGGCTATCTTTCAAGTATTTTTGTTTTGAATAAAAGATTTTTGTTCTAGGCACAAAGAAGCATCGAAAGAGCACAAATGTAGCAAAGATATGCACTATGTATGTGCAAAGTTGAAGTACAAGAATGATCTCACAAGCACATGCCTAGCCAAAATTCTTTCTCAAATGAATATAAAAGAAATCCTCTCAAGATCTCAAAAAACACAAAGAAATATCTCACGTATATCATCTCATTTACGAAAAGAAGCTATCAAAGTACAAAAATGCTTAGTCATTCTGATCATCATCCCCAAAATATAACAAAGGATGGACACCCTCCAACTAGTCGTTGAACAAAGCCATTGTACTCGGGCTAGCATAAGCAGTAGAACACTTAAAAGAAGCTCATGAGGACCAAAAATATCAGGAGCGCAAAAATCATCGGCTAATATGCAAAGGCAACTCCACAAATGCCTCCTCAAAAACTTGAGTCAAGGGAAGGTCTTGAGACTAAAGCAATTGCTTCATACATCTCTCAGGATGATAAGGAATGGTGAACCAAGGACCAACAAGAAAGAAACAATCTTGAGAGCTACGTGGAACAACATTGAGAAGGGGATGCTCTCAGATCGAAAGAATGTCCCACTTCTTATCTTTCAGTACCAAGGAATCAAACCAAATATGATACACATAAACAGTCTTGGGATATGCCTCTCCAAAGTTGTTGGCCTTCTTTTGCGATTCACCTCTGATAATCTGCCGCCTTAATGTGATATTCTCGAGCATAATAGCCCATCTTTTTGCAATAGAGACAACCTCCAGTATCACGAGGGCATGACTGTCAAAGATGCATATTTTTGCACTTCGACCATATCTGATTCGGTCAGTGTTGTAGCCCATTTCCTCCATCTTGATTTTGCTTCTTGAATGAGTCTCTCTGCAACTTGCCATCAACAAGATGTCGCTTGTTGCCACCACCATTCCCAACAGGCTTCTTGTCTTGTCCTCCCCTGACCCACTCAGATTTCTTGCTTGGCAGGGTTGTTGTTGCTATGACATCGAGGAAGGTCAAAGGCATATTGGTTATTACTCGATAGTGGAGGCCTTCTTTAAGTCTCCGCACAAACTCGTTCGCCCTTTCTCCATCATCAACAAAGAGATTGAAACAATATCGCTCAAGGTTTTGGAATTTGGTAATGTAATCCATCAAAATGAGGTTTCCCTAGCATAATTATAGAAATTTGATTTTGTTCTTATCACGAGTATGTAGGAGAAAATAGTTATCGAGGAAAGTTCCCCAGAATGCTTCCCCAGGAATGACTCCTGCTATGGAGAAATGCACTCTTTGAGTCATGTCCCACCACTTTCGATCATTGTCATTTAACTAGTACGAGGCAAAATTTGTCTTCTTTTCTTCGAGCACTGACAACACTCAGAATGCTCGATCAATTTCCTTGATCCAGCTCTCAGCTAGCTCTAGATTGATCTTTCCTGTGAAGGTCAGATATTCTAGTTTCAGGAAATTCTCGTATGTGACCATGCCCTGGTGATGGTTTGTCCTCGCGGTTGCAACAGGTTCTCGCTGGGCATGTACTTGGCTCCTTATGGTTGTGGCTAAATTATTGAAGGATTCCATAATGAATCACCACTATGCTTGACACTAGTCAGGGAATTTTATATTAGTTTAATGAATCATCTTTTACAAAGAAAATACTTTGGGAAGGTTAGATAAAAAATGATTAAACAAAAAATATTTATAGTGCGATACAGATGTTGGATGGTCAAGAATCACAATTTTATTTGTTGCTCTCATACCAAAGCTCTAATGCCCCAAAATTTCTAACTTGTGAGAAAAATTTTAATTTTTTTGTAGTTAATCATTTTTTAGAGTTGAAATGATAGTTCAACGCAAATAATTGTTTGAAAAGACCAAGTCAGCGAAAATAGTAGTTTGAAAAGACCAAAACTGTCTTGGGTTTAGGCTTGCATTTCCATACTACCATTAAATATCATAAAGAATCAAACAAAAGATGTATATATAAATAATTTTATGCAAAATGCCAAAATATACTCAGGCGCAAACAATAGAGGGATTGGACTCTTGATATCATTGTATCATTGCGATATCACCCGAAGCAACAGTCTACTCGTCACCTGGATCCCATAAAATGGGTTGAACCTAATAGGTACAAGGATATTACATAATTATACAAGACTAATACAAGTATTAATCATGATTTAAAATATTATATCGAATGCAACTGAATGAAACACAAATTTGTATGAACAGATCATCGTTTCTATCTTAATCGACAATGTGAATATCAAGACTTTGTTATGATATTTACCCTATTTGCGAATACTCACTGGATGAAAACATACATAAAGGCTTTGACCATTCGGCGGTTTATTATTCTATATATTTTGATGCCCTAGATGACTAGCTAAATCCTCTACAAAGGTGACAATGTAATAATCAAGAGAGAATTCTCTAGAGGCCACTTATTTAGATGTATCCTAACTTCTGCACAAGTTATGGGATCTACCACATAGGACAATTATTGATAGCCCTGTCCCCTAACTTTGATGACTACAGACGCTAAATCATTACCATTAGAGGAACATAGTTATTTGTCTACAATGTTCATCATAGTTTGTACCTCCTATCATCTCCTAATAGGCCATAAATGTGAGTGGGTTAATGGGTTCTCTATTATTAAGGGGTTTTACTACATTTGCATATGTCTCACTTCAACAGGCATCATCTACCCACTCTAGTTAGGTTCTCATATTTG